>NC_139022.1:34873397-36073397 GCF_964662115.1 Mustela nivalis | reverse complement strand
CTTAAGAAGGCGACATAACTTAGTTTCTTAAAAGTAAGCCGTCACCATCTTATTTTCTTGGCTGCTATTTCACACTTTGCTGAAGCGTAAAACAGGATATTATTTAGAAAGGAACATGCATATATACACATGAACGTACAACACACACGTGTGTATATGAACACATGTGTGTGCATGGGCAGGCATATGGGTATGTATGCACATTTTTGAAACAAGTCATGTAACTGAACATGTAATTTTTGTTCAACAAGTCATGCAACTGAAAGAGATGAGGAAAATTACCTAATGAGACAGAACAATGGAACCTTTTCCTCCAGGTTAGGAATGATGACTGCACTGCTTCTTGATGCGGGCAAAAACTCAGTAACACCAGCTGCTGCCATAGGTAGTATGGCTAATTAAGATTTAATGTACTTTTCTGCTTCAACAATTAAATGGGAGGGACTGCAGGGAACCGTTTCATATTGCCAGGCAAATTATATGATGGTCAGAAAAGTGAAAATAAACTCGTGCAAGATATTCCTGTCTTGCATTTGTGGAAAGTACATGTGCGCTTCTGAGGAAGCCCCCTTCTCCTTTTCGTTTGGAGTTTAAAATGTACCTCGTAGACTTTAGCATTTCCGGAGTTAGGTTTGAGATACACCAGATGTATGACTATCGAGAAAATCGATGTTTAATGGAATAAGAAGAGTTCCTGGAGCCTGGGAGCCATTTTATTACTGTGTGATTTAGCAGCATCTAACAGAGATGGCAGGTTTTATCATGCACCTTTAGCTACTAAATTCACAGAACAAACAGAAGGTTTACCAGGGGAGGGAGAGAGTGATCAGACTCTATCCTCTAGTTCCTCTTCCCCTAGAACAGCATGTGTTGTCTAAAATTGCTATGGGAACCTGGGAGCTCATAAGGCAAATCAAGTTCTAGCCGAATGTCTTCTTTAATATCCTATACTACGACCTCCCCAGTAAATAAAAAGTTTGCAATGCAGACATCCATTATATGGAAGATCAAATATTCACATTAAAATGAAGTACAATGAGGTTATACTTGGCGATTTAATTATCGTGCTGAATTCTTATTAAGCACATAAGTAGTCTGACTGCATGACTTTTGTTTGCATATTACAATTGATTTTAACATATTCCATAAATTCCAATGAGGAAGAGGAAAGACAGATTTGTCCTCCAGTTCTCCTTCTGCCTATAATTTAAAGAAACGGTTACATTATTAGACATTATTTTCTCCTCGAAATGGTATAAATACCTGCTGTTTATAGCTAACTATTCAGCCAACGAACCAGATCCAAAAGGAAAATTAATAAAGAAGGTACCGAGAAGTAGGGAGGAAAAGAAAATACTTAAATGAGTATGAGATCAGAAATAATAATTTAAGCCCCAGTGTAACATTTCCCTATAGGAACCATTGTCATTCCTTTTCAGAAAAGCGGAATTTAGTGCAGGAGAAAGAAAATTTGATCAACAGTGCAAATAGTTAGATTCTAGTCCCACCTCTGTCATTTACAGACTAATGTAACTTTGGATAAATCAAAAACCTTCCAGGGATTTGCCTTACAGACTTCAAACCAAACAGCAACTTCTTATTCCCTACAGCTGATGCAGTAAAGTCGGGGTGGAGGGGTGGGGGAGGTGGGGGGGGTGGGCAGCTGATGATATTCCCATGATTTCCACAGCAACCAAACTGATGTCAGTCCAGTATGAGGAATCCTTTGTAGTATCAGGGCAAGTAAAGAGACTGGCTATGACAGGTGGACATCTACTAAAAAGCGTGCATCTCCACTACATAGCAAGGTGGAAAGCAAAATGCACTTGAAAAATTCAACTGCTCCTTCGAGGCTTCCTCTTCTTTCTCCAATTGGGACTAACACTAAAGTCTTTCCCTTTAAGGGAAGCAGCGGACACTTCCAAGGATAACTTGACTTAAGGCTTCAGCTTTTCAAAAGCTAATCAAAACTGTTGTGAGGGTGGGGTGGGTGTGTGTGTGTACAGGTGGTAGAAAAAAATTATAAAACATCTCCAAGATGATGTCTATGAAGGGGGAGTGGAGGGCAGTGGAGGAGACGGGGACACAACGGGAGGCAACTCTCTTTACAAATCTTTGGTTGTCAAGCCTTCCATGTGATAAATACAGGGAAAGAAAGCGTCCATGGCTCTGGCATGGGGCTGAACTGACTTGAGAATCAGGGCTTGTATACTTCAAGCCTACCTCCACTACTAACTCAATATTTAATGTTGGCAAGTCACGTAACATGCTTCCCGTGCTTCTGTATCTGTACTGGATTCTATTCACAGGATAACTGGCCACTTCCATGGGGGCCTCTATGGGAATCTATACTTCACTGCACTTTCAGAAAGGTAGCAAATGGAGGAGTTCTTCCAGAGGTTCTGTTGTGCAAAAATAAAATTCTGCCCTCAACTGGACTTCTTATTGACAAAAAGGAGAAAAAACAAACTGTTTACGCAAAAGACAACAGCATTTTAGAAAGTCAACTGTGTTACCGAAGGTGTTAATTTCTTATTATGTCTCCAAAGCAATTACCATCAAATGGATGGGGGAATGAATGAAATGACCTTTACGGTCTCTTCCAAAACGGAAGACCCCATCCTCGTGAACCACACTAAGTGAAGTACAGAAGGCAACCCCACATTAAAAAATGCCAGAAGTGTTTACAGCAGGAAAGAAAAAAAAGGATGGATACTTGATCTGGCAGAAACGATTATCCTTTCGTGATTATATACTTCTGTATAATATATAAGTTACTAACAATCTATAAAGGGAAAACATTTATCCAGATGTTATTTGTGTACATATTGGAAGACAGGAAGACAGGTACAGCAACGCTGCCAAGCTTTATTTAGAAAATCATCTGTCACATAAAACAATATCCATTATTGGTTAGGTTTTTAGCGTCTTCTTGATAAATTTGAAAATTAATAACATGCTACCCATACACATAATTCAGAATATACTATATTAGCTATTTCTCCAAACAGTATATTAGACTGGGATGAGCCATTCATACATGCACACGTATTTCTGTGACTAGTAACAGCATGAGGGAGGTTTGAAAACAGCATGAAATACACAATTTATAGCCATAAATAGTGAACTCTCTTTCTTAAAGTAAGCCAGTACAGTAACAACTCTGTAACTATGACCCCTTAACATCCTGGGACAATCACCTACATGAACCAAAACAGGCATGGGAGTAGTAAGAGATTTTTCTGTTTAAGTTTTTTATACTAGAAATTCATCCTTTCAGCTCTGCATACCTAAAACTGTTTATCCACCAATTTATTATCATTGACGACAAAGCAAGTGGAAAGTGGAAAATATTTTTGCAAATATGCAGAAGTACAATTCCTCTAAATTCTCTGAATACAGAGAGCCTAGAAAAATAACCATCTGCACTGTATATTACTGATAAAACCAGGAACAAGAGATCCGCTTGACCATCCACTATGTGGCCTGTGCATTTATCCTGGCCTATCTGTGTAGCTTTCGTTGAGATCAAGGTTCATAATAATTCACAGTCTCTAATTCAGGAGAATTCTTTGCCTGCTTACCGTAACCACATTTCCTCATATTGAGTCAATCAGCCCACCACCATAAAGGGCCACAAGTTAGGACAAAGCTTTTCAAGTGAAATGATAAACATATGAATACACAACCAAAATGAACAAGCTTGAAATTTCATTTGTAGCTTAATTAAGGCTCCAAGTTAAGCGGCCCCCAAAACAAGCCACATGACTGTAATACAAGTTCATACAGAGCAGTTAGAAGCCTCTGTGGATATACTTTATTCTAGAATTTATGAAGCAGATTCTGAACCTGACTTGACTGCCTGCCCCTCATAGAAGGTACAACTAGATATAACTGAAAAACACAGCAAATAGAGGCCAACTCCATCGAAGAAAGAGTTCATATTACAAAAATGTATTTTCTTCAAGTTGAAAAAAAATTTCTCCATAGAATCAATGTCATGAACAGCAGTTAGACTTCCTCTTTTGTAAAATTTGATGTGAGCCCTGATGTAGTGGAATTATGGAACCACTGTGAACTCTTCATTCTAGGTAGTTGGGGACCACCTAGAAACAGGGGTGGCAAAAGCCAAGTGCTTATTATTACTGTTGTAGTGGGAATAATATTAGCTCTCACCTACTGAGCAACCACTGTGTGCTCAGCATTGTGATTCAAAGCCACACCATGAGATAGGTTATTATTTTCATCTTACAGATTTTTTAAAAAATCAAGCTTTGAAAAATGAAATGACTTGCCTAAAGTCATACAGCTGGGAAGTGGAAAAGTCATATCCAGATCCACATGGCCTCCAAGGTCCCTGCGGTCTGCCACAGCCACACTTCAAAATACAGACTTTCCTTCCCACAGCCCCAGTCCCTAATCCTTCCATACAGGTGAAACATGAAAGAAACTATGCAATCTAATGTACACGGAACTTAAGTAACTAAACCCTATCAGAAGCAGTGTTTTCACCTTTTTAAAAGGAGGTAACTTAACTGACTTCAAGGATGGCACAGTAGATAGGGAAATAAAAGCAAGAAGGGCAGCTTGCCATGGGCAGTAGACCAGCCTTCCAGAAGAGGACATGTATACTTTCTTCCTGGTATCTGTTTTTTGGGGTTTTGGTTTTGGTTTGTTTTGTTTTCTTGTAAGTATCACTCCTCCAACCCACCAGTATACTATCAATCATGTCGCCTCCCCGCCCCCCAATCCCGGTGGCCCAGGAGAACCAAGGAGGGCCAGTATTTCACATTCCCTGGAGATTTTCAATTGTCCCTTGGGCAAAAAGTCATTCACGCTGATGTGAAATCTGGGACTGTGAGAATGAGATACCCCTGGGCGAGAGCAGCCCATGAACAGCACCTGCCTGAGAATAAAGCCCACAAGAGGAAGGCAGCCCTGAAGGGTGCAGAGACAGAGCTGTGGTGATGTTACAGGAAGCCCTGAATCCTGCCCTGACTGAGGCTAGAGATTCACCTCTTTTTTCATAGTTGCTACCTGAGCTACTAAGTTGTGACTCCGTTAATTTGGGTTAGATCTCCGACCCTAGCGCCCAAAAGAAGGCTGACGAAGATTTTCAAGAGTCTTGAGGCCATCCTCTATCAGCATGTTCATTAGTTCTTTGCTTTCTACCCTCCATTTCCCAATGAGGGAAAGTAATTTCAATTTCAACTCCAGAATGATGACTGAAGGGTAAATACAGGCATACGGAATGGGACTGGAATGGTTAAAGGCAGTGTTAGTAGATACATTTTCCTACTTAGGGTATCTATGCACAAAATCTGGAAGAAGCGGGACTCTCAGCCATGAAGTCCTATTTTCAGTCATGATGTCTCACAGAAAACCACAATGTTACAATGTCAAAACTGTAGAAAGTAATATAATAAGGCAACAAGACAGTATAAGAGGTAGGGAAATGCTTATGACAAATCAAATATAATCCAGCAAATGTGTGTGTAATTATGTTTGCTTAATGTGATTTGTTAAAGTACACATTTTACATGATTGACATAGTCTTTATAAGTTTTCATTTCCCACCTTACATTTTACAGATTTAAATCATATAGAAAGTAAAAATGCAGCCACTTCAGTTTTACAGAATTTAAGGTTTGGATTTTCATGCTCATCTCCTTCTGGATTGGTATGCCACTTTCGAGTATTAGCCGCTTTTCCTTATTAATATTTCAGATCCAAATTTTTATATAATTCAGATATAAATAAAAAGTCGTGAAGTATAGTAGCAATGTATCATGACACCAATTCAAGATGATTTAGCATTCCCATTGCAAAGAAACTACAACTCTTGATTGCCAATGACAGAAAAGCTAACCCAACTGGCAAAGGCAAAAAGGTAATCTATTGTCTCGTAGGATTGTAAGTATAGAAATAGGGATCGCTTTAGGCCTCACTGGGTTTAGGCCTCAAAATATATCATCAGGACTCAGTTTCTCTCTGACCACCCTGCAGTTCTACTTTGTGGCACGTTGGCCTCCTTCTCCTTGCTCAAAGATCCTGCAGCCATCTTTCAAAGTATACTGATAGGTACTTAAGCAATCTGGACCAATGAGCATGTCCAAGGAAGTGCAATGCGTTGACCGCGGATTGACGGAGCTCACACCCACTGTCTGAGACAGTGGGTGGCTTCGGCCTGACCCTCAGAACGGGAAGGCGATGGATTCCTCAAAGGAAAACCAAAAGGATGTTTTTCGGAATGTCAGGAATACATGCCCAATACAAATAATGTCTTTTCATAATAGAAATGATGTGTGGGGCACCTGGGTGGCTCAGTCGTTAAGCACCTAACTTTGGCTCAGGTCATGATCCCTGGTCCCTGGGACTGAGCTCTGCATTGGGCTCCCTGATCGGCAGGAAGCCTGCTTCTCCCTCTCCCATTCCCCCTGCTTGTGTTCCCTCTCTCTCTGTCTCTCTCTGTCAAATAAATAAATCTTTTTAAAAAATGATGTGAACAGTAACACCTGACAAAAAAATGCCTTAAGTTTTTTAGTGTGCTAAAAACTAGGAACATTTTCTTGAAAATAGTATTCATTAGGCTTTCACTGCTGTTTCCTTCTGATATCACGACTTAAAGCATTAAAACTTCTATTTTCCATTCCTCAAATTCCCTTTTACACTGTACACTAAAATCCAGGTTTTTGACAGCTGTGGATATTTAAAAAAAGAAAAAAGCGGATCTATTTACAAATAGAGATTGAGACCAACTTTTGCCAAAAATAATTGTACCAATCAGGTTCTTAGTTGCAGAGAACTTAGGCAGAAAAGGATACAAAATGATAAAGCTGAAGAAACAGGCTTGGGAACAAGCTGGACCTGAATGACATGAAGAAGCCAAAATCATGGTGAACGACAGGTTGGCCTCGGAAGCCTCTGCTGAAAATGCTAGAACCATCACTGCTTACCATCGGTGCCCCAACTGTGGGCGATGAAGGCCTCAGCACTTAGAGTAGACCCTAACCTAGATTAAGCCCTTAATAAATGTAATTTATTATTCTCCTAAAAGCAGAATTTAAGTAATTATGCAGCAAGTTTTTTCATCGTGGTCCACTATGACTGATAGATCATCATTAAAAAGGAATACAACAAAGACAATTTCCCAAATCATACAATTATTGGTAGAAAGTAAGCAAAACGGGTTATTCTGAATCAACTCTTTGGCTCTAATTCCAGCAGAAAGAATTCCTTAAAAATAAACTCCACCTCCTCCCCTGGAGGTACCCTGCCTGTGCAACATGCTTTATTTAAGTCAAGTGGGCTTAATAATACAATCGATAAACCTGGGAGACAATCAAAGTTTGACTTCTGGGGTAGGTTATGGCAGGTCATAAACAAGTCATGTCTTTCCCCACCATGAGTACATCTGGTCAAGTAGTCAGTCACTTACTGCAACATGTGCATCTAGGTTGATTTCCAGTATGGCTGCTGGAAACTGATGGAGTCAATATTCTGCCGTCAGTGACAGGAGAGTGTGTTAGCTCAAACCTACAGATTCCTGTCCAGACTATAGATCTGTATACTCGGCGGAAAAAAGCTGTCACCTGGCTCCTACACTACCAAACTACTTTTGTGGTTCGAGGATAAAATCCATTATTATTCTCTTAGAACTCTACCCCAAACACAGAGCTATAATTTAAAGAAAATGAAGTATAAGATGTAAAGGAAGCATTTAAGAGGAAAATTTGGCTTACAATATACAGTTGTTTTTATTAAAGTACAAGTAATTGCAAGCCAGCAATTTTATTTATAAAAAAGTTTTGTTTAAAAAAAAAAGAATTTAATTACTACAGTATGTTTTCTCAGCTCAGTTAAATCCAAACTACAGTCATTTCTACATCTCTGTTGTTGAGCTTGAATTAGAATATGCTAGGAACATATTTACATGTAAATGTTAATATATGAAGTAATTAAGAGATATGCAATCTACTTTGTAGAGGCAGCCCAAATCTTATCACTATTCTTTTTCATACTCATATCTAGATAGGTTGATGGGGGAATATATATATTTTTATATCAATGAAGTAGTTGTGCCAATAATATAAAGGTTACTTTTAAACACTAAACTAACTTCTACTCTAATGCTATATACTAATCCATAAAATATGGCAGAAATCTCTGCATATAGGTGTAACATTTGATAGTATTTAAATACACACACTGTCATTTGTTTTTAAATGAGAATTCCACAAAACAAATACACTGTCACTGCTATCTGCTCCTACAGATATTCACTAATTTATGTTCTATTTTTAGCTGTAATTTTAGCTGTCAGTTCTTAATTATAAAGGTTTTGTAACATTTAATGGACAAGACCAGGAGAAGCTGAGGAAAGTCTGATACGTTTAGAAAAAAAGAGAATTTTTAGGGTCTCTTCTGGAGATATGTATTTCTAAACTGTTTCTGAAGTGTATATTTTGGTTTTTGGAAACTTGAGTCATTTATCTCTATCTTAACTTCTCATTTGGCCATAGACTGAATAGTACTCAATGAATGTGACTTAATTAAAAATGCCAAAAGAGAGGTATCTCGGTGGTTCAGTTGGCTATAGTGAGAGACTCTTGATTTGGGCTTGGGTCACAATCTCAGGGTCGAGGGACCGAGCCCCAAGTCAGGTTCTATGCTCAACGTGGATTCTGCCTGTCCCTCACCCTCTGCTTCTCTCTCCTGCTTATGCTCTTTCTTTCTCCCTCTCTCTCAAATAAATAAATACAATTATTAAAAATAAAAAAAAAATGCCACAAGAAACAAAATATTCAACTTTCTAATAAAAGTTTGAAATTTTTACATATTTCTAGTTTTTTTTTTAAAAGGCAGAAGGCAGAAGACCATAAGGAAAAAGTATGTATACCGTGCAGCCATTACGCACTACCTGAGTTTGTGGCACTACTGGCTCAGTCAATTCCAGTAGAGAAACTAGTGGTTTCACTTCCACTTAAAACTTACTATCCTGCCAAGGAAAACAAGGTCTCACAAGGTCAAAGACATACTGATCTACTGAGCCATGGAGAGATTATGTTGTTCCTTTACTCAGTCACTTCTTAACCAAATATTTCTTGGGCTCCTTAGGAGTGACGGGTCCCCTGACTAATGAGATCCCTGTTCTCTAGAAGCCACATTAAAAGACATGGGAAGAAAGACACTAAATGAATGATCATGAATATGACAAGGGATATGAGGAGGGTATAAAAATGAAGCAGGAAGACAAAACCAGGTCAGGCTGGATCAGGGGAAAATCTCTCTCAGGAGATGACACTGGACAACTGAATAGTAAGCCTGAGCAGAACTGTTTTCCAGACAGAAGGACCCTAATCTGTAAAAACCCAGAGGGAAGGACAAAGCGTGCACGACTGGAAAGGAGGAGCAGAATGTAAGGTGAGGGATAGGAGACTCCCTCGCATGCTAATAAGAAGCTGCTAAACATTATTAATCAGGAAAGCAAAACAAATTTGCAAAAACCGTTTTGGTTATAAGAGCAGAAACTGTGCAGATCATGAAAATGAACCTGTTTTAAATAAAAGTTTGTGAGATGAGAGTGAGGCTATGGCTCAAACAGCGGACACATCTTACTTCCATTTGATGCTTGGATTCATTTGAGCAGGGTTACATGTTGTCCGTAAGAGGCCAAGAGAGAGGAAGACGGAGGATGGAGCCCAGGGAGGCCACTCAGATACCCAGAAGGCATGGCAGCCAGAGCTCAGGATATTACAAGCAGCTCACCCGCCCAATGTGCTACTTCCTTTACAGCACTGGATGGCAGAGGGAAGTCAGATGGATTCGCCCAGAGTCAGAGTTCTTGCAGTTGGGTGCGGGCAAGAGCAGTGGGGAAAGAGCTTTAGAACTCTGAAGAGAGAGTCAAGTGATGGTCAGAGTCCAAGATGGATAAAGAAGAAAAGGAAAATAAGAAGAGGCAACTAAAGAGATGCCAATAAAGGCAGTGAGGAGGAAGAAATCAGAAGCAAGATGTGTGAACAGTGTTTGTACATCAAAGTTAGGACATGTCTGAGAATGGCTGGACACGTGTCTCTATGTGGATGATCCCCTGTGCAGGTAAAGAGGTCAAGAACTGTTCCACCAGGAATCCCCTCTTTGCACAGGACCCCTGTCATCTTGTGATGCTTTGTTGGCTGAGAACTCTACCAAAAAAACAGCCGGGAAAATTCCTACCTCCACCCCCTCTCCCTGTGCCACCCATTCCCACAAACTGGAAAAGGCCTAGGTGGAGTGAGACCTGAGAGAGAGGGAAGGCGAGAAACAGACTGCATGAGCCTGCTTTTGGTTTTTCAAACTTTCTTGAAAAACACAGACCTTTCTGCTCAATCAGTATCTTTCTTCCATGAAAATACAAAAGGCAAAATTGAAAAGTTTAGCTGCTCTGCTAGAAAGGAGGACCTGGGGCCTGTGAAACTACCCCTGCTCAAGCTCCTCCCTCCCAGATCCTTGCGTCTAGCCGCCACCTACCATCCTAGAGCACAAAGTCACCTTCTGTTCAAGGCAAACAAAAATACAAAAATTCCACACCCTTTTATTATTTTTTTTTAAGATTTTATTTATTTTTTGAGAGGCAGAGATCACAAGTAGGCAGAGAAGCAGGCAGACAGAGAAAGGGGGAAGCAGGCTCCCCGCTGAGAAGTGAGCCCAATGCGGGGCTTGATCCCAGGACCCTGGGATCATGACCTGAGCCGAAGGCAGAGGCTTTAACCCACTGAGCCACCCAGGCGCCCCTCCACGCCCTTTTAAAACACACATCCTTCTTGGGATCATTTAGGATGAGACAATATAGAGGCCTATGGGCACAGAGCTCTAGGGAATCATGGAGAAACTTTTTAAAAATCTCCCTTTCCTTATTTAGCAATAAACTATTTGTCTTTGGGGGAAAATGGAGATGTTCTCCCCCATCTCTGGTGTGTCAAGTGCTTCATCTGGCATATCTGGCATTTTCTGGACGTAACTGCATTCAATTCTCTTTAAATTCTTTACAGGAAATCATATCATTTCCATTTTGCAAAACAGGAGGCTGAGGCCTGGAGAGGTCAAAGTAACTTGCCCACAGTTACAAAGCTATTAACTGAAGGGGGTTGGGATTTGAAGCACCTGATCCCAAAGCCCCAAAATCCATTCATATCACCTTGCCTCCAACTTCATAAATGTTACACTGTTCCTCTATTACCATTTATATATAAAATTCCCAGCTATAAGCCCAGAGAATGCTTTCTCATACATAACATTAAAAACAGCTCAACCCTTGAGAATTTCTCATATAACTGTTTCTCAGTCCTAGCACAGAACACAGCCACGCAAACAGACCTTCACTCAATCATGGGGTTTTTTTGGTAAATAATGGTGCTCCCCACTGCTGCCAGAGTGAAAGGCGATGTTGTTTCTTCAGTCTTCATTATGTCCTAATCCTACACGCTCATGATTGATGAGGTTCTATCCTAGGGGTTAGGGTAAACCAATACGATTCTCCAGAAAGGCTGGTGGAGAAGAAACTGCAACCACTGAAATGTGTCTGTGTAAAAGGGACAGAGGTCATGGAAATTGATATTTGAGAAGATAAACACCAAATTACAGGATTGTGACAAAGAGAGCCCAAGTCAATTCAAATTACTTTAGAGGGAAGTTGATTTTATTTTATTTTTAAGAAGATTTTATTTATTTATTTGTCAGAGAGATAAAGTGAGAGAGAAAAAGCAAGAGAGCGTGCACAAGCAGGGGGAGAGGCAGGCAGAAGGAGGAGCAGGCTCTCTGCTGACCAAGGACCCCAGCCCTACAACCATTCAGGACTTGATCCCAGACCTTGGGATCACGACCTGAGCCCACCTAACACTTAACTGACCTGACACTTAACTGACTGAGCCACCCAGGCATCCCGGGAAGTTGATTTTAATCAAGAGCTTCAGAAAAAAGAGAAGAAGAGGGAAGGGATGAGAAGGGAAAGAAAGGGAAGAGGGGAGAAGAGGAAATGAAATGAAATGAGAAAAGGAAAGAGAAGAAAAAAAGAAAAGGAAGAAAGGAAGGAAGGTAGGTCAGATACATAGTTAGGGAAACTAAAGTATGGATACAAAATTAGGGAGTGAATACAGAAAAACTGATCTGCTGGCTAAAAAACTACATTGACTATGGAGAAGATAGAGAGGTCTGTCACTTTTCTGCATGTGATTACAATACTAAGTACATCTACTGGACTTCCAGAGATAAGTCCTGGGCTACCTCATCTGTCATCCATAAAACTTTTTTCAATAGTCCTTGACAGTATTTGTTCTCAAAAGCATCATGAACTCAATCCTTTAGTATGTGGAATTTAAGAACAACATGGTCAACCACAAATTATTAACTTTAAAGAAGAGAATGATCAAAATAACTAAAGTCCACAAAACGTCTAAGAGGAAATTAAAATGGCTTAAATTAACGCCAGTATTCTCTGTAAAGCCTGGGAAGAGAGAATCTTCGAGATGTTCTCCCCCATCTCTGACGATCAGCACTATCACTACTCACGTCCAGCCTCGCCTGGTACTGACAGCAGTAATGGTAGAGCCAGCGCCTCAGGCCCCACAGATGAAAGATTATCATCTTTCCAAAAACCCCTAAACTGACGGCAAAACTTCTATTCATTCACCAAGTATTTACTAAAAGCCTCCTATGCGTCTGGCACTGTGCTCAGTGTGATGAACATCCTGGTGAACAGAACAGACATGGTCTATTTCTCTCTAATGTAAAAGACCAGCGTTCCCAAAGGATGAAGCTTTCTTTTGCAAGAAAGTCACAAGTTGAAACCAACTGCTACTCTGGAAGTCTTTACCCTTATTAATTTCAAGGAGGCCTATCATTCACTCCTGTAAGGATATGGATTATTTAAGTCCTTCTAAATAAGGACATAAAGCACTGAGAAATATCACATTAAAAATAAAAACAAGATTGACTCTCATTTTAATGAGTTCATATTCTATGTAGTCATTGAAATTCATAGCCATGAGCTGGCTAAACCCAGATTTTTAAAACTACTTAGGCATTTAAAGTTTATTCTCAAGGAGTTTGCCAAAATCTTTAGGTTTTAGATCCTCTAGAAACTTCTTTTCTGGCATCATCCCTTTAGCATCCCTCATGAATATTAACATTTCATATATTAACAATAATGTCAGGTGTTCTGTGTCTATCATAATTATTTTCTGTATTATCTGATGAGCCAATGGCCCCTCTCACCAACAATCTCTTGATGATTACGTATTTTAATTTATTATGTTCACTTATTTTCCAGACAATCTACCTTTTTCCACTTGGCTTGAATTATAATACCTTTTTACTTGACTTTCTAACTTTTTAATTTTTGTGGGGGTCAAAGTACTTTAAATCCCCCCAAACAGATAGTTTTTTCTAAATCCTTAATAGCCCTGGTGCGTCCCTAGAATACTGCTTATTAGGCTCCCTAAATTTTATTTATTTTTATTTTTAAAAGATTTTTATTTATTTATTTGACAGACAGAGATCACAAGTAGGCAGAGAGGCAGGAAGAGAGAGGAAGGGAAGCAGGCTCCCCACTGAGCAGAGAGCTGGATGAGGATGCGGGACTTGATCCCAGCACCCTGGGATCATGACCTGAGCTGACGGCAGAGGCTTTAACCCACTGAGCCACCCAGGTACCCCCTAAATTTTATTAACATTTGAGAGATATCCTGAGCTTCTTAGTAATAATTAAAGTTTCCTCTCCATGTAATTTTACCTTAATGTAGTCACCTTAATGTAATCACCTCCACTGACCACTTCTTAACCAAACTCTCTCAAAACAGAGCTGAACTCCAACCCTAAACCCACAACTCTCCCCATTTTCATACACAACACTATCACTCACGCATTTACAAAAGCCAGAAAGCTAAAAGTTGCCCTTAATTTCCCTCCTCCTCCTTGCCCCCCACCTCCTGGCTCCCAAACCCAAATATATAAGCAGGCTAGTCTACTTCCAATTATTAGAATAAAGAATTTTAATCTTGCCTCATACACACTGAATTGTCCCTATAAAAGGGTCCCTATAAAAGACCCTTCTAAAGACCTGGCTCCTTCTCTTTTTTGCGTTTCAACTTCAATCTCATCCATTTCACCGTAGCTAACATAGCTTACTTTCTGATCTTCTCAATCTTCTTTCTCTTATGTGTGCCCTTCATCTGACAACAGCATGCAGGAACCATGTAATTTGCTTGTATACCTGTTAGTGTCTCTCTGTGGCCCCCAGGAGAATGTGAGTCCCATGAAGGCAGGAACCACCTCTGTCTTCCTTTTTACCTCCTGCTCTAAACATGCCTGCCTTGTATTAAATGTTTAGTAGATATTTATTGAATAAATTAATAAATATGTTTAGATGAAGAAATGCTGAGATGCTGGTCAGTTCTGTAATACATACAACTGTGGTAAACAAGACCACAGATACCAGAGATTAAAAATAACTTTCTTGCATTAGAGAATCCTCATGCACATTCTCAACTTAATGACTTCAAATGGGTCTTCCCTGGACCAGCATTCCAGGATCACGGTGCTTTTTCCAAAGGATGGGTTTCCAACAATGCTGAGTTCAAATGAACAGACTCCCTGTTTCCTTATTTCTTTATGTGGATTTTCATGATAAAGCATGCTTGATGCTCTTTAACTCTGTGACTACGTAGGTTTAAACTACTCTGATTTCTACTAATTTCTTACACATTAGTTACAAATCATTCGCTTGGTTTAATTTACTTTATATTGCTATTTCATATACTTGCAGAAGATGACAGATACAATGCATAACCATGGTCTGTAATAAGGACACTGATAAATAAACATCACAGCATAAAAGTCAGCTTTTAGAAGTCACAAATACAACAGCCAAACACCGGACTTCCACATACTACAACATTTTCAAAGATCTCACTTTATTCAATAGACAAGCACTCTTGAGAAATAAAATGTGATTAAAATAGATGCATGGCAAGAATAATAAAGATTTATTAACAAACATTTCTCAATTTTCTCCCCAAACTGAAAGCAAAAAAAAAAAAGTCTTTCGTATGACAAGAATAAAAATGTAGTCAAGAGCTCACAGGATACTCTAATATATGTAATTTCGCTAAATGTCCTTGAATGAAAAGAACTGATTTTAAGAAAACAGTTTTAAAAATTCATTTTTTCAACCAGGAAGTTTCCCCCGTTTTTTCATTTTTTAAAAAAATTTAGATTCAATTTCGCAACATCTAGTACATAATTAGTTTCAGATGTATAATTCAATAATTTATCAGTTGCATATAGCACTTAGCACTCATCTTTTTTTAATTTAGTTTTATTAAATTTGTTTTTCAAACAAACTTTTAGATGAGAGGCCACAAACAGATAAAAGCTAATGATTTCCCAAACGTTTATGAATTAATTGCTAATAGAAAATGTCACAATAGACTGTACTCTCATTTAGACAAGTATTACAACTGTGAGGCACCACTAGCATGTTGTATGAACAAGTAAATCCATTATTCAAAAAATAATACAGGAAAAAAACTGAACTGGAAAAAATGCCCATTTCTTACATTTTCCTCTATCTTAGTGACCTAGGATCTAAACAAAAGGTAAATGAATAACTTAATCGGAGATGGGACCTGGTGAACATGTTAACAATGTGTTCTAGGCAAAAGAGCAATGACAATGACATATGAGGTGTACTATTGCTATGAGATTTAAAGCATATTCATAACGGGTTTTTTTCCAAAGACTGACTTATTTATTTGAGAGAGAGAGAGAAAGGGTGCACGCACAAGTGAGGAAAGGGGCAGAGGGAGACAATCTCAGGGAGACTCCCTGCTAGGCGTGGAGCCTGATGTGAGACTCCATCCCATAACCCCTGAGATCATGAACTGAGCTGAAATCAGGAATGGGATGCTCAACCGACTGAGCCACCCAGACGGCCCCATAGTCATTTTCATAAACTCGAATATAAGTAGCCTTCCATTCAAAATTTTTCGTACATATAACTGAGAAACGTACAGAGAACACCTAATGGTCTCTAAAGGTACACAGCAGGTAAACTGCTCATTAACCTTAAATTAAAATGCAAAAACTTCATTATTGGCTGTCCAAAGATATGGCAAACTCTCAAATGAAAACCTAAAATCCTATTTTAGGTTAAATGTTAATACACTTACAGTAAGCCTTCATTAGCGCTCAGTATGTAATCCTTTTAATATCAAGAACAACAGGAAAAGCTTCCTTAGTCCTTATTCTTTGAGTTGGGGTGTATTTAATTCTATTTCAAAGCTGACTCACCACTGCACAATGTACGTTAAAACATGCATGAAGTTAAACAACATTATAACTCTATTACAATAGCTGCTTTACCCAAAACCCACCTTTCAGATGCTCCCTGTTAGTTTCTCTTCCTGCTCTTCAGAGACACTGTCATTTCTTTATTCTTTGTAGATCCTATGGTCCTATTTATCTTGTAAGTTTATTGAATGTATCTGGGTGTCAAGCACTGATAGTAGAATGTTAGCTAAGCATTCTACTGCCTTGATTCAATGCTTGCAGTACTCCCCACTAAAGATCTAGGTACTATAACTACTGCATTTTACAAAGGAGAAAAACCAAGTCTTGAAAAAAGATGACTGATCCAATGGAACAAAGCTAACCGGAGATAGAAGATGGGCTTCACTCTATGTCTATGTGGGACCAAAGTCTGTAACTTTGCTCACCACTGCTCACCAGCTCCTCTACTTTTCCCTCCCCCTACGTTGTAGGTAACATCTCCGACTTCTTCTTCACTCTTATTTCTTTAGTGTGCTCCTATCTCCTGACATTTCCAACACAATCATATAGACAAGATCCTAAAATCTCTTTTCTTGCCCTTTCACTTCAATGCTCTATTCCCAAATCCCAAATCCATTCAGTTAAATGACCTCATATTGTCCCCAAACTCAGCATAGATTATTTCCAAAACCCTTTACAACTTAATTTTAATTTATTTTGTTTAAGATTTTATTTATTTATTTGACAGACAGAGATCACAAGTAGGCAGAGAAGCAGGCAGAGAGGAGGGAGAAGCAGGCTCTCTGCTGAGCAGAGAGCCCGACATGGGGCTAAATCCCAGGACCCCAGGACCACGACCTGAGCCGAAGGCAGAGGCTTTAACCCACTAAGCCACCCAGGTGCCCCATACAACTTAATTTTAATTTTTACACAAAAAACTCAATACACATTAGTCCTTATTCAAGTTATTTTAGTTCTGTCCATGGAAATACCATTCTTCTACACTCTTCTACCCTTCACTCTCTTTAGAAAACTATAATCTAGGGCTATTGTTTTCCCCTCCTAGAAGTGCCTTGTGGGTTTGAATTTTCTGCTTCATTCCTACTGCCACAACCTGATACCCCAGCTTACCCTGTCTTCCTGTCCTTTGAATTCTCTTACTTCCATCCTTCCTGTTCACCACATGGACTGATCTTCCCAAAACAAAATTTTTACCAAGTCTTTCCATTTGAGAAATCCATGAAAGTACCCCAGTGCCCACAATGTAAAAATCTACCTGGTCTGAAAGGGCTCCTTAATCCAACCCCAGGTTACCAACAATCTCTACTCTGTGCCTTCTACTCTCATAAGGCTGTTCCCTTCTTCGCTCTTCCCTGGGTCTTCCAGTGTCACTCCATCATGGAACATCCTCTCTTCTGTCCACAACCAAACCCTACCCTTCAAGGACTCACTTCTCCTTTGGTCTTGTACCAATCCCACCCATACAGATTCATGGCTGCTTACGAACAGAAAGGACTACAAAAAGCCTCTGGTCAGGGAACGTTGGTTCTACTTCTGTTTCTGACATTAACCAGTCTGGTGACCTGGGGCACGTTTCTGAGGTAACACCTACTCTAGACTTCTGTTTCCTCATTAATATAATGAGAAACTGAATTAGATTATTTCTAAAATCTCCCTTGGTTTGAAAATTCTTTAAACTCCTACAATATTTACTGCCTTAATCCTTCAACACTTAATCATGCATTAAAGTTTTCACCTATATTTAATCTTCTTTACTAGGTTATAAACTTTCTCAAGATAAAAGTTATGTATTAGATGCTTTTGCGAACTCAACAAGACATAGCACAAGAGGATCCTTAATAAATACACAGGACCGATTACCTTTGACAACTCTTCTATTTACATCAAGCAATGTAAATAAAGCAATACCTTTTTAAGTCATAAAGCCTTAAAATATCTATGTCATAATTTTCAAAATCATGAAATTAGGATATGGGAGGCAGTTTGTTTTGATTTTTAAAATTTCCCTTCCTTTTGTTTTCCTCAATTAATGTGTGTGGCAAATGACAAAGCAGGAACTTAGAATTTCTTTTTAGGAAGCCTGTAAGAATACTTTTGCTAATACTTAGCTATAATCAGTATTTCAGAAAATTATTCTGTGGCAAGAGTGGCAAACTCTAACTTAGCTCATTCAGCAACTTCTATACAAAATACTGCTTTTTTTCATATTGATTCCCTTTCAGCTATTTTATTTTAGTTATGGGATCATGAAATTACATGAATAAACAAGGCCCAGAAAGCATGATGAATTACATTTAAAAACATGCTTACTTTGTTACAAAGAGTATCTGGACTTCCAGGCGCATTACAGAATAACTTAGTAGAATATTAAATACAGAATAACACAACTGAGTGATTAAGGCATACTATATTATGTTTTCAAACTCTAGGGAATGGAAGATAGTTTCTATGAGTATATTCTAGCGGAGTTTTCACAGCTAACTGCTCTTGAGGATATGTCAGGGTATCAAATTTTTGTTACAATCTTATCTAACCAATTTTCCTTAAGGCTACTCAGAAGAGCAGAGGCAACTGCAAAAGGCCTTATCTAGGCTAGAAAACAAACTTGGCCAAAGAGGCCTGATTTCCTGGTACTAAAAATGTACATGATCCCTAAGAATTAGAATCGTACAATTTTTTCAGATACAGGAACTCAAAACAGGGGCATCACCATCTGTATTATATTTATGAGCAAATTTTTAAAATTTTTAAAATTTTATGAGCCAATTTTAGAAATTATAGCTACACATATGTGTTTGTGGGTAAATATGTGCATGTGCAGACATAAAAAGATACATTTTTTAGTATCCTCAAGGAATGCAGCAGTGCTCTGTGTATTATATATCCTTACTGTGTTTTATTTAATGTGGTAATTTTACAATAGAGTAATAAATATTTAACAAAACCACACACATTAGGAAAATATTTAAATAAGTTTTGTTTAAAGCTTAAATCTCACCAAGTAATCACAGAATCTGAGATGTGGAAGAGTACCTAGTCATAGGTCTAATACAATTTACATAAAAGGGGCTCAATAAATAAGTATCTGTCGGCTTGATTTTTAAGACTAGTAAGTTGAAGGAAGATAATCTAAAGAAAACTGGTGTCTAACTTCAACCCCATCATTCATCTACCCAACTGGCTTTTGCCTCATCTTCCTTAATTCTACCGAGCTCTACCCATCACATAGCAGTATATATTTAAGCATTAGGAAAACAGAAGTATAGAAATTAAGGTATTATTTCTTACGCAAGTATAAACACACAGAACCCCAATAATTCTAAATCACAATGTACATTCTTCTGAAGTCTATTTTTCCTAGTTATGGCAGATGATCATGTTATTTGAGTAAAAAAACTACTGGAAGCCAAGTATGCATGGAGACAGGTCATTCGTTCGCCTAATGAACATCTAAGGCCTACTATGGGCCGTGTGCTACATGAAGCACCAAGATGGAAAGACGAGTAGGCTGCGATAGCCTGAATGTTTGTGTGTCTTCCCCCTCGCCACCAACCCCACGTTGTGACGGTCAGTAGATAGGGCCTTAGGAAGTATATTATAAGTTGTGAGGATGGAAGCCTCATGAATGGGATTAATGCCTAACAAAAGAGGCTCCAGAGAGATCCCCGTCCACCATGCAATGATAAAATGAGAAGTCTGACAATCAGAAGAGGGCCCCCCCCAATCATGCTGACACCCTGACCTTGGACTTTACCCTCCAGACGGTGAGCAATACATTTCTGCTGTTCATAAGCCATCCAGTCTGTAGTTTTGTTAGAGAAGCCTGAACAGACTACGACATAAGGTTAAAAAAAGAACATCTCAGTTCCATTGCAGGATGAGATATACATCAACAAACAGAAATAGGTTAAAAGTAAAGTGGTTACCTTGCACTGAAAAAAACTTGGGCAAAGTGGGACAGAATAGGTGACATGTAAGATTTCAAGGATGAGTAGGTTTTTTCCAGATGGCAAGGTAGGGGACAACAGAGGAGACAAAATATGCAGGGAAGAAAATGATGTCTGGAGATCTCAGAGAAATTCAATAAAGTGTCTAAGGTGGGCCTAGTAGAGGGCAGAGGTGTAACGAACAGGGCCTCATAATGCCACCAAAGGAGTTTGGAGTCATTCAGCAGCGGGGACAGAGGTGGGGGGGGGGTCATTAAGGAATGATAAACAACAAAACGTCATGTCAGATCCTTACGTATGTATTTATTTATTAAAGATTAATTTATTTATTTGAGAGAAAGAGAGAGACAGTATGCAAGCAAGGGGGAGTGGCAGGGTTGGTAGAGAGAATCTCAAGCGGACTCCCTGCTCAGCTGCGAACCTGATTTGGGGCTTGATCCCACAACCCTGAGATCGTGACCTGAGCTGAAATCAAGAGTTGATCGTTTAACTGACTGAGACACCTAGGCACCCCTCTTTATTTATTTTTGATGATACTAGATTGGAAATGGAAGATTCCTGAGTACAGGATGGTAAATTAGGAGATTAATGCAGTCCCCTGGGATGGAGATGATGAAAGCCCAAGCAAACACAATGAGGACGGGAGGAAGATATCAATAAAAGTAGCATTTATAGTACTTGTATATATTTTAAATATATGAGGACTACGAGAGAGAGAGAGAAATCAAGCTTTCTCGTGAATCTCTTCCTTTTCTCTCTCACACCTCATTCCACATGCCCCAGCTTCTTTTTGCTCCACCCACTACCAGCAACTCCTTCCATATTCCCTGTCTCCCTCTCTCCTCTATCTTTTAGCTGTGACCTAAAAACCTAAATGACCCCATTGCTGTGGCCTACACTCCAGCCTCATGCTACCAGTGGCTCCCTGACTACTTCTGCATGTCCACCCACCAGCCTCAGCTGGACTGTGCCCCTACAGGGTCGTGTCCTGCTTGCCCAGTGCCTAGGGACCAACTCTGACCCCGGCAACCCAGCAAACGTGTCCACACTTCAGGAAGCTGCAATCATGTCTTCTGTAGAAAGGTCAAAACTCCAGCTCTGGGGCGAGGGTCCCCTCTTCAGAGGCTTTCCTTCCCTGAATAATCTCCGCCAGCCCTAGGGTGTCCATCAGCATTCTCTTTATAATTTATAGTTACTCATCTATTGTGGCTGAATAGCTCTATATTAAGCTTCTCTTGTTTAAATCACTTTGTGATTTCTGTCTCCTGATTGGACCTGGAAAGCTCTCCTAACAATAATAAAAATAAGTAACTTATCATGTGACAATAAAGTGAGAACTAACAATGAGGAAATTTTTTCATAAATAATAAAATGAGAATATGAAAGTAAACCATCTATGAAGAGTACAACCAGATAGGACCTAAACATCAGAAAACAGAATTTAAAGCTTTAGAATAAGAATGTGAGAGACACCATAACATTTTTCAAACTATAGAAAATAATCATAAAACATTTGAGTTCAAGCACCTAGAAATGAGGAAACACAAAATGCTTCAAGTCCTCAGAATAAGACTGGTAAGACCCTGATTTGGTGCATACTTCAGGTTCTGTTTGTTAAAGCCTAGACCTGAACCATGAACAAGTAGAGGAAGCTGAGGTCAAAGTGAAATTCAAACTCATAATAGCCTGCTTTCAGGCCCATTTTTCTATTTTTTTTTTAACTGTAGTAAAATGTGCATAGCACAAAATTCACCATCTTAACCACCCTGAAGTGTACACTGCACGGCACTGTACATTCACATAATTGTGTGACTGTCAGTACCACCCATCTCCAGGGTGTTTTCATCCTCTCCGACTGAAACCCTAGAGCCGCTGAACACTACACACTGCCTTCCCACCCTGCCCTCCCCACAGCCCCTGGCCGCGGCCCTTCTGCTTTCTGTCTCCATGAATCTGACAATTCCAGGTGTTCCTGCAAGTGCAATCATAGAGTGTTTGTCCTTTTGTGACTGCTGTATTTTGTTTAGCAAAATATCTCCAAGGCTCATCCATGTCTTAGCAAGTGTCACAATTTCACTCCTTCTTAAGACTCAGTAATATCCCGTTTTATGTATATTTACTATGTTGTTATCTATTCGTCTGTCAATGAGCATTTGGGTTGCCCCACCTTTCAGCTACTGTGAATGATGCTGATACGAACACGGGTGAACAAACACATTTATGTTCCTGCTTTCACACCTGGGCACATACGCAGAAGTGGAATCGCTGGGTCACAGGGTAATTGTAGACTTAATTCTCTGAGACACTGCAATACGATTTTCCACGGTGGCTGCACTATTTTACACTCTCCCTAGCAATGCACGAGGTTGGCCATTTTTCTTTTCATGCTGCCATTTGATAAACACCAATTCTGCACCACACTGTGCTGTGTTTGTACCTAAGGACACCCACGTAAAACTATTCATTCATTCAACACATTACAGTTATTTACTGAGTACCTACTACATGTTGAATACCGTTCTAGACCCTGGGACAACAGAGGAAAAGAATGCTACTCCTCTTACAGAGTTTTTATTTTAGTGGGGTGACGCAGATACAAAAATAAGAAACAGGGCGCCTGGGTGGCTCAGTGGGTTAAGCTACTGCCTTCGACTCAGGTCATGATCTCAGGGTCGGGGAATCGAGTCCTGCGTCAGGCTCTCTGCTCAGTGGGGAGCCTGCTTCCTCCCCTCTCTCTCTGCCTGCCTCTCTGCCTACTTGTGATCTCTCTTTGTCAAATAAATAAATAAAAACTTAAAAAAAAATAAGAAACATATGACAGATGATGATAAATTCCATGGAGACAAACAGAACAAGGTGAGGTGACAGAAAGTAATAGGGCAGCGGTGAGAGAAGTCTTCTCGGAATGGTGTCATGGGAGAAGACTGAGGGGAGGAGAGGAAACTGCTCTGAGAGGCTACAAGAATAGATGTGCTCCCCAGCAAACTACTTCTCCACGTCTTCTCATCAGCAAGCTCTACTTTACCAGAGATGCCAGAAAATATAATTATTTAAAAGAAAAAAGATTACCTTCTATTTTTTTATTATCCATACTTTATTTTTATATATTTTAAAATTTTTTTATTAACATATAATATATTATTAGCCCCAGGGTTAACCTTCTATTTTAAATGGTCTAAAAGAATTTCAAAACTTTGGGGAAACATTAAGAATTTGACCATTCCCTTCTAGGAAAGTTAAAATGCAACACTTCAACAGACTGAAAGGAAGACAGCTAGTTTTGACAAATGTTAAGTCCCAGGGACTACTATTGGCGGGGGGGAGGTTCACGAGAATGATGAGCAAAGGGTTTCTGTAAACACAGCAGTAGGCAACTAACTGAGAGTTTATCCAGGTGAACTCTGGAGTCAGTCTTAAGGACAGGACTCACTTTCTCTCACACATCATCTCTAACCAATCCTACCATCTTCACCTTCCAAGGATTTCAGAATCCCCCTTTCACCTCCTCTCGCACTGTCATTCTGGTCTAACCCACTATCATCTCTTGACTGAATTAATATCCTAATCTACTGTTTTGGAATACTATTCTGGGATGTATCCCTTCTGCCCCACATCCTCCATTCTGAGCAAAAGTTAAGGTTCTTTTAACCAAAGCCTATAAGGCATGACAGGATCCTATGTCCTCTCACCTCCATTTTTGCTGTCACCCATCTGGGAAACTCTTTTTTCCCCCTCACACTTCCTACTCTCCAGTCAGTAATTTCGTTGTTCTAGGAATCCTGCAAGCACATTTCCACCACAGGGCCTCTGCACTTGCTGTTCCTACTTAATGGATTGGTCTTCCTTGAGATACACACACCTTGTATGGGTTTCCAGTTAGCTATGACCTTATCAGAGAACATGGCCTTCCCTGACCATCCCATCCAAAACAGTACTCTATGTTCACTCTCTGTCTCCCTACTCCACTTAGATTTTCTTCACAGCATAAATGCTACGAATATACACTTACTCAATCTCTTTATGTTCCCTCTGTACCTTCTAGAATGAATATCTAAGAGGGACAGGGACTTTGCTTTGATTAATACTCTATCCCCAATACCTAGAAGCGCCTGGCACACAGAATGCTTTCAATACAATCTTGTTGGATGAATAAATGAATGAATTAATCCTTCTAACTAGTAATCTGATTGTCCTTACTGGGGAGATGAACAGGTGAAAAATACTTCAACAAGGAAATAAACACCCAGTGCACTGGCTTCCTTGGATAGCACACACAATTCTATTTGCATTGTACAAATATATAAATATATCTACAGAAGGTGGATAATTACTGAACTGCAACTACTGACAACAAAAAAAAAAATCTCACTGCAACTTTTGGAATGACTTCTGATCATAGTTACAAAGGTGAAAACTGAAAGCTACCAAAAGTGAAGGGCAAACAGCAAGTACTTCATTATCTACAATGCAAATTAGTCTTTTTTTTAAAAAAGCACTTCACAGTGTGAAGGCTGAAAATAACCACGACCTCTTTGAATATAAATATATCTATACTATATAAATTAAATCACATGATCCAGCCCACCAAAGCAAAGTAAAAAGTTAAAATTTTAAAAGTGAGGAAATGCAACGTTTATTCTCCTACTGTTACTAACTTGCCTAATTTGGCTCATATGGCATTTGAAAGGTATAGATAACAAAAAAATTGAAAATTACTATATTCATAGAAATAATATTGAAATAGAGTTGCTAGAGAAAGTATGACTTAGAAATTTCCTCATTTCTAAGAAAGGGGGTTTAAATGCCAAGGCTTTTTTCATTTGTAGATTACTTTAAAAATGAAGTAAGTAGGGAACATGAGACAGCTATTCGATGAATTAAGACTATCTGGCTTTGCCTTGACCTTATCTCATTTATTACGTAAACATTTTCATTCTATATTAAAAGAAAACAGGAGTAGGGCAGTCTGGGTGGCTCAGTTGGTTAAGCATCTGACTCTTGGTTTCAGCTCAGGTCATGATTTCAGGGTTGTAAGATCAAACCCCACGTCGGGCTCTGTGCTGAGTGTGGAGCATATTTAAGATTCATTCTCTCTCTCTCCCTCTGCCCCTCCCACCCCTCCTCCCAGCACCTGCTCTTTCTCTCTCAAAAGGAAAAAAAAAAAAAAAAAAAGAATACAAAATAGAGGGTTACATGTATTAATTTACATTATTATAAACTTCAATGAGGACTACAATCTAACATAATTTAAATTTTACAAATTTATAAGAGCAAAAGACAAAGGTTGGATTATATTAAATAAAATGATTAAAGATGTCTTCTCACACTAACTCATCTATGTATTACTCAAATTTTTATAAGAATAATACCACTGAAATAGTAAATGCTTTCTCAAAAAGTTAAAAAGTACAGAGAGTTCAAGCCCCAAAGCCTCACCACTTCAAATGAGTGACTTAATGAGGAAATAAGTCCTGTGCTTTAGCGGACCCAAAAAACTAAAGGTGCAATATGAGCTGGAATAGCAAATTTAGAGATAAAAGAATGCAATTAGCATCAGAACCGAATCTTTTTTTACGTAATCTCTCTTTCCCCCTTTTCTGACCACTCCCCGCCTTAGCCCTTATGTAATGCACATAATATCCTTCTCCGTCCTGTAATAATTCAAAGCTTTTCTCTACTTTCCTTCCCACCTCCTTCCAGCCTTGGATATTAACCAGCTGGTTTCCTTACTGCTTTTCAAACTTACCAATATGCAATATGTGAAGTGGCTGGGCTAAGAAATGTATTTTTCCAGTCTTGGGTTATTCTTCTGTAAGCTCTAGACATATCACTAAGTAGAACCTTTTATTTGGGGCACCAACCACTGGTAGCTGAGTTTAGACATAATTCACAAAACAAAGTGTTTACTGCACAAGGTACTATACATAGGACCTTCTGGGACTTTCCCCAGAGTACCTGCCCACATGCAATTATAATCATTCTGGGGGACATGGAAATGTTTGGCCACTCAGAATCCTAAGCATGGAATTAGAAGATTTGGGTTCAACTCCTTAAGCTTTGCAAGTAACACTGAATGCCTTTATAAAAAATTTTTAAAAAAAGAAACTAATCCTTGCATCTCACTTTATGGCTTTTCCATATGGGATGAAGAATAGCTCTCCAAGAGAAAGAACCACAAGCTTAGACAGTCTCCTACAGCAGGACACTCACAGTGTGCAAGTCCTTCAGACTTAATTTGATCAAAAAAAGTATAGAGGGGGCACCTCTCAGAGGCACATACACAATATCCAAGTGTTATGACTGAACCTTTGAGCTCCCCCAAACTCACACACGGCTATACTTGGATAGGGCCACTAAGGGAATCATGAAGGTCAAAGGAGGCTACAAGGGCAGAGCCCTGCTAGGACAGAATGAGCGTTCTCATAAGAAGAGACATCAGAGGCCAACACTGAGGAAAGAGGACACTGAGGACAGAGGGAGAAAGCCAGGAAGTGAGCCCTCACCAGAAAATGCATTTGCTGGCCCCTTGATCTTGAAGTGCGTAGGTTCTGGAACTGTGAGAATGGTCACTGTTTCAGTCATCCAGTCTACTATTTTGCTATGGCAGCTCAAGCAAACTAATACATTATGGACGTAAGAGCTATGAGAGTGGCTAATTATCACTTTACATAAAGAAAGTACAATTTCTAAAAATATGACATGGTCAACTGTATTCCTTAACTGAACTGTGCCTGAAGCCAAAAAACAAAACCAGGGGAGCTTAAAGGGTGTGATGTTTTAACAGCCTGAAATATCCTTCTCAAGGAGACACCCCCTTAACAAGAGAACCACATTATTCAGATGTTTCTGAGTTAAATCTGCTTTCTTCATACATTGCCAATAATGATTCTTGGAGGCTCTCTTTGGCCTTCCAACAGCACAAGGCCACATTAACAACTTCAAAGGGGCACATACTTTCTTTAGATATGTTAATAAACTAGAGCAGCTATACCCTACGACTGAGATAAATACTGGCCTTATCAGCGACTTTCTGTATCTTGGCAATGAATCATTCTATATAGGACAAGATAATTATCAGAGGGCAAAGCTTTTCTTCACTTCCAAGTCTTTAGGTGTGCTTTACTCAAGCCTCCAAGGGCTTTTTTTTTTTTTTTTTAAGATTTTATTTATTTATTTGACAGATAGAGATCACAAATAGGCAGAGAGGCAGGCAGAGAGAGAGGAAAGCAGGCTCCCCACTGATCAGAGAGCCTGATGCAGGGCTTGATCCCAGGACCCTGGGATCATGACCTGAGCTGAAGGCAGAGGTTTTAATCCACCGAGCCACCCAGGCGCCCGAAACCTCCAAGGACTTTAAACAGGTTCTTAAGGCTCAGACTATAACCACTGTTCGTTCTATTTTGCCAAGAGCACATTACAGCTTCTTAAGTGACTGCATATAAAATAATTTGATCCGTACAACAAAATCTCTTAAGAAACGTATAAACTTTCCCCCCCAAATTATGAAACTGAGTCTTAGAAAGTGGTAAAGCCCACAGAACAATCTTCTTTTTACAACTCTGTATTTTCTGAGTAAATAAATGAAGGAACCTGTAAGCTTCTTTGAAATGAAGATACATGTGGAAGGGCTGGTCCAAGATGGCAGCACGGGAAGATCCTAAACTTTCCTCCTCCCAAACATCTACCCAGTCTACAACTACACATGGAACAACTCCCTCTGAAAAATCTAAACTAGCTGAACAGGTTTTTCACAACAAATGGTAAAAGAGCCACATCATGATAGGTAGGAGAGGCAGAGACACAGTCCTGCCCAAAATCCCACCCCTGAAATGGTGACCAACAATCAGGAGGGATCTTACAATTCTGGAGCTTCTTCACGAAGACTGAGGAGTCCATGCCCCACATGAGACACCTCAACCCTTGGGACCTACAATAAAGAAATAACCCCCCAAACAGCAGGCTTTAAAAACCAATGGGCTGGGGCGCATGGGTGGCTCAGTGGGTTAAAGCCTCTGCCTTCGGCTCAGGTCATGATCCCAGGGTTCTGGGATCGAGCCCCACATCGGGCTCTCTGCTCAACAGGGAGCCTGCTTCCTCCTCTCTCTCTGTCTGCTTCTCTGCCTGCTTGTGATCTCCGTCTGTCAAATAAATAAATAAAATCTTTAAAACAACAACAACAACAACAAAAAAAAACCAATGGGCTTATATCCAGAAGACCCAAAGGGCTGTAGGGAACTAAGATACCTCTCTTAAAGGGCTCGCGGACAGACTCACTCACCCCAGGGACCAGCACAAAAGCAGCTGTTTCAAAAGCACCTAGACTCTATGTGGAGATTCGTTAGCTAATCCTAAAGCATCTGCTTGGGGGGAGGGGCCTGTTACGCCTCTCTCTGGGTATGGAGGTGCTGGCAGGTGCCATTTTTGTGCTCTCCCTCTACCCTGACAGCACTGGGGGATCACCCTAGCCCTGTGTTCCCCTGCAGCCTGCCTGAAAACCTGGCAGTGTGCTGTGGCCCCGTGCTCTTCTGCTGCCCCCATGAAAGCCGGTGGGCACACCCTGACCCTGCATTGTCCCAGTGCCTTAATAAAGCCTGTGGGAGCATGCAGTCCACTCAGGGGATACTCTTTGATCACATGTCTCTGGTGGCCAGAGAGCTTGGATTCCTGGACCCCACATCATTGTAACAATCACAGAGACTGCTCTTGACAGGCTATCACTCCAGAGCACTACACGGACAGCAGAGGGAAACATCCCCACTCTTTCCATGAATAAGGTCTATTTATCTGACCTCAGGGTCAGACTTCAGGCTTGCCACACATCTAGAGGCTACAAAGGCGCTCTTAGGTCATGCAGGATAGGGGACACCTTCTTCACGCTCTTCCTTGGTCTTGCTACAACTTCCATACTTCCCCAAAAGGAGCTTTTATATTCATCTAAAGCCCCAATTTTTCGCAATTGTTCCCAAGAGGACACTTCCAGATTGCCGGGCCTGCAGACCCACAGAGATTACGATTACAGGACCACAGGACTATATGTATTTACATACTTTAAAAGCAGTGCCTGAGAGTCTAGCTTCCAATCAGTCCAAAACCAGGGCTGACTTAAATCTCTCACTTTGGAACACTGACAGGTCTTGGCACATACTCAACAACTGGACCTATCAAGAATGAAATCAGGCTGCTTAGATAGCCTAAATCACAAAGGTTTGAGAGACAACCAAGAGCTAAGGCAAGGCTGAAAGATAAGGCTTACTTCCTACACAAGTCCTCTCCTTCAAGATTGGGAGACATAGTAGTTTCTCCAAATACATAGGAAAAAACCCAAAGAGTCAAGCAAAATGAGAGAAAAAAAAATGCTCCAAATCAAAGAACAACATAAAACCTCTTAGAAGAAGACTTCAAAGAAACAGAGACAAATAATTTACCTGCTAGAGAGCTCAAAGTAATAAAGATGGTCACCAAAACTGGGGGAAGAACGGATGGCCACAGTCAGAACTTTCCAACAAAGAGAGAAAAAATATAAGAAACTACCAAACAGAAGTACAGAGCTGAAGAATACAATAAATGAAATGAAATATATGGTAGAGAGATTCAATCACAGAGTAGATAAAACAGAAGAAAGGATTACCAAGCTAGAAGACAGGGTAATAGAACTTAATCAAACGGAATAGCACAAAGAAAAATGAATTTGAAAAACTAAAGATGGCTTAAGGGACCCATAGGACATCAAGCAGATTAATGATTATATTATAGGAGGTCCCAGAAGAAGAAGGGGAAGAAAAAGAGGCAGAAAACTTATTTGAAAAAATAATGGCTAAAAACTTCTGCAATTTGGGGAAGGAAACAAACATCCAGATCCAGGATGCCCAGAGAGTTTCAAAAAAGATGAACCCTTAAGAGCCATATCACTATACATTATGACTAAAATGTCAAAAGTTAAAGATACAGAAAGAATCTCAGAAGAGCCAAAAAAAAAGGGAAAAAAAAAAGAACAACTTGTTACATACATGGAAATGCCCATAAGACTACAAGCAGATTTTTCAGCACAATAAGGCAGGCCAGAAGGGAGTGGTAAAATACATTCAAAGTGTCTACAGATTTAATGTTAACCTCATCAAAGTCCCCTCCCATTTTTCTCCAAAATAGAACAATCCTGAAATTTGTATCGAACCACAAAAGGCCCCAAATAGCCAAAGCAACCTTGAGAAAGGAGAACAAACCTGGAGGTTTCATGTTCCCTATTTCTAAGCTGTAGTAATCAAAAGAGTATGGTATTGACACGAAACCAGAAACACAGACCAATGGAAGAGAAGAGTCTAGAAATAAAGTCATTCACAAGAAAGGGTACAAGAATATAAAATGAGGAAATGACAGTCTCTTTAATAAATGTTGCTGGGAAAACTGACCAGACACATGCAGAAGAATGAAATTCGATTATTACACCATACACAAAAATTAATGCAAAATGGATTGAAACCCTGAAACCATAAAACTCATAGAAGAAAAGAGGGTAAACTCTTTGACATCAGTCTTGGAGATGTCTTTTTGGATTTGACTCCAAAAGCAAAGGCAAGAAAAGCAAAAAATAAACAAGCAAGACGGCATCACTAAAAAGCTTCTGCACAGGAAAGGAAACTGTCAACAAAATGAAAAGAGAACCTACTGCATTAGAGAAAATATTTGCAAGCCATATACCCAATAAGAGGTAAGAGCCAAGATATACAAGGAACTCATACAGCTGAACATCAAAACAAAAACAAAACAAAACAAAACCAGAGAACAATCTGATTGAAAAATAGACATTTTTCCAAAGACAACACATAAATGGCCAACAGGTACAAGAAAAGGTATTAGTAATCTGCATTAGTAATCATCAGGGAAATGCAAATCAGACCTATTGTGGTCTTACTGTAAATACCACTTCACACCTGATTATCAAAAAGATAAGAAATAACACTGCTGGCAAGGATGTAGGGAAAAGGGAACTCTCCTGCACTGCTGGTGGGAATGTAAATTGGTGCAGCCACTATGAAAACAGAACAGAGGGTCCTCAAAACATTAAAAATGTTTTTAAACTTTTTAAAACTGTCTTTAAACTTTCAAACTTCCATATGTTCCAAGCAATTCCACTTACCTGGACTTACTGAAAGAAAATGAAAACGCCAAGCACCCCTATGCTCAATACAGCAGCATTTACAAGGACCAAGATATGGAAAAAACCTAAAGGTCCACTGAAGGATGAAAGGATAAAGAAGATGTAGTGCGGATATGTGTGTGCATGTGTAAGTGGACACGTGTATGGACAGATACACACGCACACAACACAAATGGTATATACTCCGCCATTAAAAAAAAGAAATCTTGCCATTTGCAGCAACATGGAAAGACCTTGAAGGTATTATGCTGAGAGATAAGTCAGACAAAGAAAGACAAATGCCATACAATCTAACTTATATACGCAATCTAGAAAAAAAACAAAACAAAACAAAACAAAACTCATGGATACAGAGGACAGTGTGGCTGTCGCTGGACAGGGGGTTGGGAGGTGGAAAAAATGGTCACAGGGCTCAGGAGGTACACATTTCCAGTTGTAAAATGATCAGGTCATGGGGATGTGGTTCATCGTGTGGTGACAATGGTATTATGGTGCATATTTCCAGGTGCTGGGAGAGTAGATATTGAAAGCTCAGCTCATGCATTCTCTCTCTCACACAGACACTATACAGATATATAAAGTTTATAAATATATATATATAAAGATTATATGATGTATATATAAATGTAGACATATATATTTATTTTGTAACTTATGGTGATGGTGACTAGACTTATTGTGCTTATCTCCCAGTGTATACAAACGTCGAATCTTTATAACACACACCTAAAACTAATACAACTTTGTATGTCAATTATACCTCAATAAAAAAATAGAAATAAAAATATATATGTGGTCATGTGCATGATATGACAGTTAGCTTTTACAGTTCGTGTTTAAAAGCTAAACAGGTACCATTTTACCTTGACATTTTTATTTCATTAGGAACAGTAGGAAGATTTGACATAAAGTCATGCTCACTAGGAGGACTTAGTCCAAACTGATGAAAATTTTAAATTTCATCACAGATCTATTCAAAAGAAGAAGAAAAAACCAACATCTCAATTTCTACTCAAGAAGAAAAAAACCAACATTTAAAAAGTAAATTTTTGTAAGATGCTTTAAAAAAGATCTACATAAGAGATACTAACAAATGTTTGATATTTTGATATTAACAGTATTTGTATACCTATTCAATTGATATATTTAAAAATTTTTCACTTGTCACTTAAGACAAGCTCTTGCACCTAAAATAGCTGCAAACTTATTGCTCCAAAGTAGATCCTAGAAGGTAAGATCTCAAAGTAAGATGCTCTGTGTGATAATCAAACACTGATGGGGACATGTACCAGTGTCTCTTCCAAAAGACTTAATGTTTCTCAACTTCACCTCACAAAACTGGCAAGAGAGTAGAAACACTATTCTCTTACACAACAAGGTGCACAGTTTTGCTACTCCTTGTACTGTCGGGTTATCCATACCTTAAAGTCTTCAACCACAATTAGTTCAAAATTAACCAAATTCAATTTTCAAGAATGATGAATAGACACAATCCACCCAGCTGGCCTGGGGCCTGGTCACCCGCCACCTCTTCCTAACAGCATTACATATACATTCTTCCTAACAGCAAAGAAATTTACCAAAACCTACTAGGTTAGCTCAGAGCCTACCCTGGTATATGGGAACCTAATCATAGAGACAAGAACCCCAAAGGTTGTAACCTTCAAGAATTTAAAATTTTAAACACCTCCCCTTACACCCAAATATCATAAAGGAAACAGCTGACACTATATATAAAATATATAGATATATATACTACTACTACTATATATATACTACTACTACTACTACTACTATTTTTATATATTTGTGATTTGTGTATGTTTGATTTGATTTGTGTATGTTTGGTCCAGTTGAATTGCTTTACATGGAAACCTCTAGACGTTTAAAGCAATTTGAAAAAGGTTCTCTAAAATATGTAAATCCGAAAACCTTGGTTGCTCATAACCCTGGTATCTGGGACACCTATTCCAACTGTCTACACCAAGAAAGATTTCCTTTGGCTGATTTTATCCAACTGTCATGGCAACAATTGTTCTCACTGCAAATCAGGGCCAGGGATGGAGTTTAGTGATTAGATATATTCTGTTTCAGAATGATAAGATCATTAACGTGACCTTGGGGAAATCAATCTCTCTCTTTATAAAACTGCCAATTTGTAAGAATAAGAATTAAAATGATTCATAGGAAGCAAAAGAGAAAAGTAAAATGCTAAAAATGCACTGGGTCCTCCTAAAGTTGTCTCTGTCACAAACAATAGCAACAGAAACAAAAGATAACTCTACGATCTGGTTCTGATTATCACTTACTGACCATGACAACAATGCTAGTCACTTAATCACCTTGCCTTCAGCCTTCTCTCATCTGTTATTATTAATATGAATATGCACAGTACAGAGTTAGAAATATCAATGACATAGTATGTAAAAATATTTTAGAACAATAAGGAACACATATTTGAATTACCACCAATTATGGTTCTAAGCATAAATAATGAGATTGGGAAAACGTACTTTCAATACTTAACAAAATGACTTACTAATGTAAAAATGGTATTTTGTTCACTGTCTGATTTACTTTACTACAATACAATACAATAAAATTTAAAACCTCAAATTTTCTCTAAATTTGATGTATTTTTCTTTGCTTTATATTTGTTCTCTTGGGTTTATATTCAAGTTAGATGGTAACTTTACCTGAAATTCCCTTCCACCCCCAATGACCTCTAAGAAGAAAGAAGAGAAGAAACTAAAAGTATTCTACACACCATCACGCTCTTGGCACGACACCCTTATACCCACATTATCACGATCAGTCGTCACACCAACTCTAGGAGACAGGCATTCACAACCCATTTTAGAGATGAGCAAGAGGAGCACCACATCAGAGAAAGAATTTGAACCAGGTTCGCTGAACACAAAGCCTGTGATCTATCCACTGTGTCAGCCTTCCACACCTTTATTTTACTTGAATGTAGCTGACACACAAAGTTACATCTGTTCCCACAAATGGACTAACAGATCAGTGCAACACACACACACACACACACACACACACACTGGTCGACCTCATGACATGGGCAACATTTTATTTTCTAAGAAATCACATATTTATTTAAAGCTCTACTATCACCTAACATCAGCATCATTTTCTAATAAAAGGATAATGCCATGAAAAAGAAAAGAAAGATATAATCACAAAGTAAGAAACAAACCCTTCCAAGAAGGAACAGTTATCAAGATTGTCAAACTGTTCTTTCTTGGAAGGGCTTGTTTCTTATTTCACAATTTTCACCACAGAACAGCACAGGGCCTCCAGCTGGACGATGAGAAGAGCAAGCTGAAGCATGCTGTTTCCACTGACAGAAGTAAAACATGGAACCTGAAACACTATCCTACATACTCTTCCAATTTTTAGTACCAAGGTGGTAAGAAGGCATGTCGCCTTGACCAAGGCCATGGATTTTCTTGAAGTTTTACAACTTCAAGAAAGACCTTCAAGGGTCTGAGGACAAAGAAATGACCAGAAGCTTACAAAGAAGGTAAAGGAGCTTTGGCACTAACAAATGAACATTTTCTCTATTACTATGTATCTTCACAGACAGCAGTCCTTCTTGCTAAAATCTTTACACCTGATGCGATCGAAAGAACAGTTAAAAAGAATAAATCTGTTACCTCCTGCCTGGGAGACTCATCCATCTTCAGCTGCTTTCCTGTCTTTCCAGCCTTACCTATCACATTTAATTAAAAAGTGCAAGGACTGTGTCTTTCTCATGTTTGGATGCAGCATCTGACATGAGGATGCAGTTACTCTTTGAGGGTCAGTATATAATGAATTTATTAGCTCACTGCCAAGCCAGAAAAATATGTAAATAATAATGAATTTGAACCAAATTTTCAGAATAAATTCGTATCTTAATAAATTTGTAGTTTGTCCTCCAAACAGGGACTGGTAGCAAAAGACAAGAATTCTGAGCACATACATCTAAATACTCACTACAGTTTCTTCCATATTTAAATAATAAACACAGGGAATTTCAGATTGTATACCATTGCTTCTCTGCTGGCATGAAAACTCCAAAAGTTTCTGGATATTTTAGCAGTCTAAACACCTTAACTATTCCCTGATAGTCTCACAGGCCACAGAATGGCTGATACTAAATGCTGACAGAACACTACCAACAATAAGAGTGTTTACCAAGGAAGAAGGAAAATCACTCTACAGGTTGGGTATCATTCAAAATGCAGATAAATGTGCTTCTCTGGTATTTCTCACTTAATCATTTATCCAATTAAAAAACAGTTTTCTTAATTATTTGATTAAGCCAACTTAAATTATATCTTTGTCACTAATACAACCATTTCATAATAAATTATAAATACTCATGTTTGGTAAAGTTTTCTATTTCTTTTTTTTTTTTTTAAGATTTTATTTATTTATTTGACAGAGAGAGATCACAAGTAGGCAGAGAGGCAGGCAGAGAGAGGAGGAAGCAGGCTCCCCGCGGAGCAGAGAGCCTGATGAGGGGCTCGATCCCAGGACCCTGGGATCATGACCTGAGCCGAAGGCAGAGGCTCTAACCCACTGAGCCACCCAGGCGCCCCAACGTTTGGTAAAATTTTCTAAAAGGAAATCTATATACCTACCTTTTTCCAAGCACTGTATTTGTAATTTCCCTGACTTACTAGGCAGAGGACAGGATCGCGTCTAGGAAGGGAGGCACGTGGACAGAAAAACCACTGCTGTTTGCTGCCCAATTGCACCTGGAATTGACCTCTACAATTCATGACCATTTATAAGCACCCAGTGTCTCGGGTACCACGTGAGGAGGGTACGTTACTGCCTCCAGTCCCTGAACCATTACTATTTCATCCTCGTTTATTCTCAAAAGTCTTCAGAATGGAGCTTACCCACTCGATGAGCAAAGCTTCTAAATGGTTACTTGGAAATAAAGTTCCTGGTTTTATGAAATAATTGTTATAGGCCAACATAGCTGGGAAATTCTTTCCTTTAAGGATTAAACAGTATCCTGATGTACTATACTTTACATGGTGCAGTTAGGTTATGTAACTACATTGCACAAATATAAAAAAATTAAAATAAATACTCGATTTTGTCACTGACTCCCTTTAAGGTCATAATACGATGTTCTTAGAACAATCTACTCACACTGTAAATAAAATGCTTTCGTTTAAAGAAAAAAAAAAACACAGAGAGAAGGTGAATTAATTCAGAGAAGGTGAATATCCCGTATTTAGGATTCAATCTTACTAAATTTAGTCACTCATTGCATATCTTCTTCCCTTTACTAAGATTATCCGTTCCTTTGTTCACTCACTTTTTAAGGCCTAATTCAAACGTGTGCTCCTCTGTGGAGTCTACCCTAGGGATCTAGAAAAGATCAATCCCACACATCTAGGTGCTCATGCTGCACTTTGAATAAACCTCCACAACTCATTACCATTTAGAAGTATTAGCATACCAGGTACCATTTTAGGTGCTTAACAAATTTCCCAATTAACTGCACTGTTTCCAAACCTTGCTCATATCACTGTCAGTCTGTCCCGAGGAGAAACCTTCATACCCCTTTTTCCCCCACACAGCACCACCTATCACAGAGCATGGCACATAATAGGTTTTGGCGGACTTTCATACTCTACTAACGCCATGCATTTTACAGAATATACAACTGTATTCACCCAAAATATAAGACATAATTTCACCAGCACCTTCAGGTTTTAGTATTCTAATTGCAAAATTTGATTCTTGATTTTTCTTTTATGGTTGAAATGGCCATAAATAACCGCTCAGCGTCAATATATTTTTCCACACATCGTATTCTCATTTCTGACTCTTTTTCTATAAGAAATCAATTGTTGAAATAACTTGTCTCTGAATCGGGAGTCACTCACTGACTGCTTTATTATAATGAAGTCAGACAGACCTGTATTCAGATCTCAACCCAGTTACTTACCAGCTGTATGATCCTGCTCCATTTCTCTGCTTCTAGAATGGAGATGATAAACAGTCTCTAATTCACAGAACTACAGTGAAGAGTAAATTAGAGAATGTATTTTAAGCACTGGCACATACTAAACACCCAATACATGGACACTGTTGTCCCTGTGACACAGATCTGGTCCCATTCCAGCAATGGCTACATCTTACTTTAGACAGTGGGACTCAAAAAGAGGCGTCTAACAAAGAACACCAAAAAACACCTGGGTGACTATCCTGAGCTTTCTGATTGGTGGAAGACAAGAGAAGGTAGGTACAGACAAGGAGAAAACTACCCCTGACGACACTGAAATCACAGCTGAAATCACTATTTTAAAATATTACATTTATTAAACTTTTTAAAGTCCATTCACAAACCCATTTTTAGCAAAATGTTGGATTTGTTAAAATGCCAAATTTGAATTCCCTACATCCCATTAAAACAGGCGTATTTTGTGGATGGAGCTGGAGTGTACTATGCTAAGTGAAAGAGTCAGAGGAACACAATTACCATACGATTTTACCCATATGTGGAATCTAAGAAACAAAACAGGTGAACATATGGGGAGGAGGGAAGAAAAAGAAGAGAGAGGGAAGTAAGGGTAAGAGACTCTAAAGGATGAGAACAAACAGGGTTGATGGTGGGAGGTGCATGGGGGATGGGCATTAAGGAGGGTACTTGTTGTGATGAGCACTGGGTGATGTATGATTGTGAAAGTGCTGAACCAGTGAATTCTACTCCCAAAACCAATACTGCAGTGTATGCTAACTAGATAGAATTTAGATAAAAATCTGGGGGGGGGGGGACATATTCTTGTCAACAAAATATTTGCCTATTTAGACCCAGCCTCCTCAGCAATACATGCTTATTTAAAATAATCATACTGATCTTAAATTCTTATCAAGATGAAGATGTAGAAAAACTATTTCCCTCTGTAATCAGTTCCTTATTGGAGGTTTGCTGGTTTTTAACATCAGAAAAACAATGCCCTAGTTATCATTGTCAGTGAACGAAGAGAGATCTTTCACATTATCACCATGGCCTGATGTGCTCAGGGCTCAAAACTGCCCTTCTTCTGGGTCAGAGAGGTCTCCATTCTATCTGCTGGTAAAAGCCTCTGTGCCTTACTGTTGTCCAACTTAACAATTTAGCTCAGCCTTTTAAAACAGTCTGTACGTGTGAAATAAAAAAATACTGTGGTGGCTACAGATTCATTTATTAAAACTATAGTAATAACTGAAGACTACTGTGTGCCAGGCACTGTGGTAGGCATGTTCTTGCTCTCTGGGAGTTTACATTTCAGGATGGGGGAACATTGTATAAACAAATACTAAGTACTAGGATGTTAGGGCATGACAGTTCTAGGAAGAAAAGGAGAGTAAGCGAAGGGAGAGACAGAGTGACAGGAGGGCCACTGTAACTGTGTGTAACATGTTCCAGGAAGGCCCTTTTCTACTATGATATTTATGCAGAGACCTAACAGGGATGGGGGGAAGAGCAATCCACATGGACATCAAGTGAAGAAGCATTCCAGAAGAGGAACGGACTGCAAAGGTCATGAGGCAGGAGCAGGTCGGAAGGGCTGTGGGAAAAACAAGATGACTTCTGTGGTTAGAACAGAGTAACCCGGGGAAAGGGTAAGAGATGGACTTAGCGTGTAGATATCTCACAGAGGACCTTTCAGGCTATGTTAAGGCCTCTGGGTCATCACTTTGAGTAATAAGGGAAGCCCTCACAGTATACTGAGCAGAGAAATGACATAATCTGAGCTAGGCTTAAAAATTACGACTACTGGGTGAAAAATAAGCTTCAGAGAACAAAGGCAAAAGCAGGGAGATCAGAGGCACAGATGACATATGCTTGTCAAGTATAAATGATTAGACACAGGAGAAATAAAATTTCCTGGACTTAATTAATGAACATGGTGACCTAGGCCCCCTGTTCCTGGCGACAAGATTTCAAAGGATGTTAGCACCTGTTACATGTCAAAGCACACCAAAACTGTTTGCCAACAAATTAGTCAGACCTGGGGATAAAATAATTGTTTGCAAGGCAAATGACACTTTACTTACAAAGGTTTTTCCATAAGGTAGATTAATCCTTAAAGCTTTAGATGCACATGTCCAAATCCGTCAGATTCATGAAAGTCAAACTACAAAGACAGGAATGAATTCTCTCCTTCCAGAATGGGAGATTAAGACCAACTCTCTCTCACCAAGGATTAAATAGAAAAATTTGACAAAAAAAAAATAATCAAGAACAAAAATTCAAAAACATTCCCTTGAAAGCACTGGATAGCTAACAACAAAGTGATGATTTTTTTGTTCAGGATCCTGAAGTAGCCCAGGGAAGTAAACCAGGCCCCATGAGGTACTCCTCCCTTCCTTAAGAAAGAGAGGCAAACATTCAAATGGGCAATTTAAAAAAGGGGGTGGGGGTGGGCAAAGGCAAGCCATCTTATTAGCAACTTACAAAATAAATATGAAAACCACAATAAAGTAAAAGTGACATTCACCAAAGCGTCTAAAACTAAAAAGACTTATTACTGAGTTCCAGCGACAATGTTGAACAATGACTCCAACACACGGCTGGTGTGCATTCCATACAGCTACTTTAAAACCAAACATACACATACTTTAGCAGATTGGAACAATGACCCCAATTCTTTACCCCCTACTACAGACATCATCTCTGAAATGTGATTCTGTAGCATCTTCCATAAATCACCAGGGTCTATTTCCCTACTGTGGGCTTTACTTTGGCCAAGAGGATGTGAAGAAAACAACGGGGGACCCGTTCTGCACCTGGGCCTCAAGGAGCCCCGTGTCATTTCCTGTCCCTCTGAAGCAAGTGAGCAAGCCCAGGCTAACCGCTCAGTGATGAAAGATGTGAAGCCCAAGCACCCCAGTCACCGCAGAGAATAAAAGCCAGGCTGAACTGGCCTGCCCCAACCAACTGCGACACAAGAGCAAGGCCAGTGGGGATCGGCCCAGCCCCGAAAGCAAACAACCTTGCCCACTCTCAGACTCATGAACACTAATAAATGGTTAGTGTTACAAACCACTGAATTTTGAAGTGGTTTGTTATAAAGTAATCGCTAACAGTACCCAAAGTGTAGTACTGCCATAATTATACCAATAGTTATATGTAATTATACATATATTATATATGTAATATTGGCTCTGGAACCAAACAGTGGCCTAAGGCTGGAAAAATGGTGAGCAAACTGTTAGCAAGAGCTGGAGAAGGGTAAGAAAATTCTCATTGGAGGCTGAAAAATTAAGGAGCCTGTGTGCGCAGTGAAAAAAAAAATAGTAAGTGGCAAAACTGAGTTACCTATATAATATTCAGAAGGTGAAAAAGTTACTTAATGAACATTTGGATTTGCCTGAGATGTGTAGGCAAATGTTCAAAGTCAGCTCACTGTTCGTAGCCCTGCATGATAAGGTAGTAATGGCAAGCAAAAGATGACCTGAAGAAAAAAGTGATCACTTTACAAGGGAAATTTAGGGGGAAGAAAGAGGGGCCAGGAGTTGCTGGGTTGGAGAACACAAGTGCTTCTCATCTCCAGTCTCTCAGCTGGCAAACATTCTCCAAATACGATTAGAGACTCCAAATACAAAACCATAGCCCAAATCAAGGGAGGACACGTAAAACCCTTTGTTAATGCCCTAAATGGACCAGGGAGGGGCCTACCAGAGCCTCTCAGTTAAGTAAAAAACCTCCCAGTCTTCAAGGAGGCGTCTCACAGACGTCCGACATGCCCAAAGAAGGTCTACCGAAAGAGGCAGGTCTCAGAAAGAATTTTCAGTGTGGCCCTGGGCCCAACAGGAATGGTGACCATATGTAACAAGAGGCAACATACAAAATCATCCACAGCAACAGTATATGTATTAGCTAAAAACTGGAAACAACCCAAATGCATTTCAACATTACAATGAGTAAGTAAAACGTGGTTTATTCATATAAAAAACCTCTATACAACAGTGAAAATGAACAGACTACAGCTCTGCATGACAAGGATAAGTATCAAGAACATAACGTCGAAGAAGCCAGGAACAAAAGAACACAATCAGCATGATTTACATGAAATGTGGTAAAAAATAAAACTATCAAAGCCAAACTGTGGTGTTCAGAGATCTATGAGCAGGGGATAAAAATACCCAGACAAACAGGAGGTTATCAAAGAAGGTAGAGTGCATGGGAGGGGAACGAGCGGAAACTTATTTGGAAGAAGTGAAGGAAAGGTCTGGCACGCTGGCAGTGTTTTATATCTTGTTCTGGGTGACGCTTACACAGATGCTGGCTCTGTGATCAGCCGCACCTCTGTGTTTCATGCGTGCTTCTGGAGGCACACCTTTTGGCATGTGTGAGAGCTGTGAGTCGTGCTACAGGTCAGACTGCAGGAGCCGCACAACAAGGCAGCTGCCCAGGTTGGCAAGCACCACAGAAGAGAACTATGTTTTAAAAGGAGATGCTCTGCTGAGATTTTTATTCGAAACATATAATCCAAGCAATGCTGATTCACTGTCTGCCTGTTTAAGAGGAGGAGGGGTAGAAAGGACTGCCTGTGTCAGCGACAGCCTAACAGAATCTAGCAGGTGCTGTGCTGCAACCTGAGCCACAAGTGCGTCTCAACGGGAACGCGCCTCACTTTCAATAATAGTTTGCTGAGATGTGTGTGACCCAGCAGTTCAGAAAGTCTGGGTGTATTAACATAGGATTCCCCCATCGTTTATCTAGTGGCTCTTCACAAGTTCCGTGTGGAGTTTTACGTGATGAGAAACCTTTGAGGAGAAGTCCCTCCTCGTGCCACGACAGCTGAAAGCGCAAGATCTTATGCAAGGGAAAGACCTGAGATGAGGAACCCTGCAAGACACGACCTCCCTCAAGGCTTCCATGATGTAGCCCAGTGAACTATCAGTTTGACCTATGTGAGAAGAGATATGGACAGCACGGAATAATAACATACTATACTACCTAGTTCCCATCAGAGCTTTCTCTTTACAAGAAAAAGGCACCTCTATGAAACAAATGCAGAAAATTCACACCTGTCCAGTTCATAGTCAACTGCTGGACAGTTTTTGAAATATGTAACACAACTACAGAAGAGTTACAGACAGATTCAGTTAAGAGAATACTTTTCTTTAAAAATGATAAACTCGTTAACAAGAAAAAAAGAAAATTCGGCTGCAACTGGCACCTAGTAACTTTAATTGAATTTAGAATGCCCCATTTGGTTGATGTTAGCAGTGGATGTACTGTAGGACTAGTATAAACAAAACTTTACATTTTCCTGTGACTCCGTGATTGCAAAATGGGTAGAAGATTAGTACCATTTTATTTTAAAAGAGCATTACAAAGCAGACAAAATGCAATTTTAAAATACAAGCCAACATGTTGAGGTCTGTGGGGGATGTAATTCTCCAAACACAGACACTATATTGCTTATCCCTCTCTTAAAATATAACTGTAAGATTTGTCCCATAGAGAAGTAGGGTCCAGACCCCTCCCCCTTGAACCTAGTAGATCTTTGTGATTGCTTCAACCAACAGAGGACAACAGAAATAATGCTATGTGTCTTGTGAGGCTGGGCAACAGACATGCCGTGCACTTCTGAATTAGGATGCTCGCCTGTGGTATTTAGCAGCCTTGAAACCAGAAGGAGAACACGAAAGCCGAAGGGCCAGACTGAGGAGAGGGTTAGCGGAAGGCTTGAAGACCTAGCGAGGGTTGAGGGGATCCTTGTTGTATTTTGGAAGGAAGTTTATAAATACTGTTGTGGGCACAACACTTGAAAAGAGGACATGTTCCTAATGAGCTCAACGACTTCAAGGGCCAGCAGGCTTCTTCTCACTGCATCTGATGATAACATGTGAGAGGAAAGAGATGAGGTAAAGAAGACACCGTTAACTCTGTGTGTTGTTTAACCAGGTGCAAGGACGCACCAGGTTAAACAATAAAGCTCTGTGACGTAACCTCGAGGTGATAACATGATTCTCAAAGAATGAAATAGCTTCCAGGTAAAAATCAAATCTAGAGTGAGACTGGAAGATCCTATGCTGAGACTTCAGAAGGATCTAACACAGAGCCCCAGAGGGCTCACCAGGTGTATTAGTTTTTTATTGCTATAGAACTACCAGAGACATAGGGACTTTAAAAAAGTATCCAGGGGCGCCTGCGTGGCTCAGTGGGTAAAGCCTCTGCTTTCAGCTCGGGTCATGATCCCAGGGTCCTGGGATCAAGCCCCGCATTGGGCTCCCTGCTCTGCAGGGAGTCTGTTTCTCTCTCTCCCCCTGCTTGTGCTATCTCCATCTCAACGTACCTCTCTGAAACAAATATTTTTTAAAAAGCATCCAATTGTTAGGTCATGGTTCTGTAGGTCCTAATTTCAGACAGGCGTGGCTGGCCTCTCTGCTTTGGGTCGCACATAGGCATATACACCATCTGATGTCACTCAGGGAGGTCTCTGTCCAGATGTGCTGGGGAAGCACCACTTCCAAGCTCACTTGGGCTGGTGCAGAATCTAGTTCTTGCAGCTAACAATCTGCATTCCCCTGACATCCACCAGAGAACACTGTCTTCTAGGGGTTGCCCACATTCTGCCTCACCAATTCTCTATCTTCACATAGGCAACATGTGGAGTCCCTTGTGTCCTGTGAACCTTTTTTACTTCCTTTTCTGCTACAAGCCGGAGAAAACTTGCACATTTTAAACAGCATACCTGAGTGGATTGGGAACCCCCCAATAATCTCCCTGTCTTGAGTCAACTGACTTGGGATTTTAAATAAAAATTTTTAAAAGGTAATTATCTGTTAAAACAAAAATCATATAGTGTGAGCTTTATGACATACGTAAAAAAAATGTATGACAACAACAGCAAAAGGCCAGGAGTGGGGAAGCAATAGTATACTACTCTTAAAGTACTTAGGAGTACTTTACTTTACTTGGAATCTAGGGCAAAAAATTCTGTGTGCCATGCACATACCTGAATGCATATTTTAAATGGTTACTATTTTTCCATAACATTAATTGAAAAACTGAAACTCGTAACATTTTAAGTTTAAATATTTTATATCAATAACGAATTTGTTACAACTTTACTTTCTTGGCTTTTATGAAAGAAAACTCACCAATAATATTTTTAAAATCTTCTTTGCTTACGGTTTTTAACTTAATTTAAATTTTATTTATTTACTTGGGAGAGAGAGCACAACAGGGAAAACAGCAGAGGGAGAGGGAGAAGCAGGGTCCCCACTTAGCAGGGAGTTCAATGTGGGGCTCGATCCCAGCACCCCAGGATCATGACTTGAGCCAAAGGCAGATGCTTAAGCAACTGAGCCACTCAGGCACCCCTACTTATGTCATTTTCAATTGACGGAAATGTCAGGTGAAATAATTTCTCATAACGAAGTGCCAATCTTAAGTAACTTTAAATAAGCTTCAAATTGGGGCGCCTGGATAGCTCAGTGAATTAAAGCCTCTGCTTTCAGCTCAGGTCATGATCCCAAGGTCCTGGGATCGAGCCCCACATCGGGCTCAGCTGGAAGCCTGCTTCTCTCCCCCCATTCCCTGCCTGTGTTCCCTCTCTCACTGTGTCTCTATCAAATAAATAAATAAAATCTTAAAAAAAAAATTCTTGGGGATTAAGGAGTGCACTGCACTTATCATTGTCAGCACAGGGTGATGATATATAAAAGTGTTGAATTACTGTATTATAAACTGAAACTAATCTAACAATGTCAGTGACTAACTGGCATTAAAGTAAAAAAATTTTAAAAGAAAGGGGGACACCTGGGTGGCTCAGTGGGTTAAGCCTCTGCTTTCGGCTCAGGTCATGATCTCAGGGTCCTGGGATCAAGCCCCGCGTCGGGCTCTCTGCTCAGCAGGGAGCCTGCTTCCCCCTCTCTCTCTGCCTGCCTCTCTGCCTACCTGTGATCTTTCTCTCTATCAAATAGATAAAAATAAAATCTTTTAAGAAATATTAAAAAAAAAAGGAAAAAATTCTCAGGGTCACATACATTTGGGTAAAATTGCACTCAGCAAATTTCATGAACCAGCTTTAGAAGATCCAACCACCATGCCGATTTTATATTACAATCATTAATTCTGCATGCTTCTACAACCATTTCAGATAAAACTTATATAGGACTTAGTCTAAATATTTAAGAACCAAGTCAGTGGCTTTTTTTTTTAAAGAAGTATTCATAGAAAACAACTTTTTCCTGGTTAGAAATTCAAAATTTGAAAAGACTTCATTTAACTTTTCATAACTTCATTACAAATGTGAAATTAGAATGTCTAGAATCTTCCTTTTTATCTTTTATACATTTTTCCATAATAATTTATACTCTAATCTACTTCTAACTTCTTTTAACTTAAGACTGAGCAGGTATACTCAGTAACTCTTGCCAAAGTCCTGCATTCATCAAACATTCAAAGTACTATTCTCTCATTTATTGTAAACATAAGGATAAGTTTTCTCTTAAGCATGCAGCTTTTTAAATTTTTCCATTGTTGAATCTTACTGACTTATTCTACATAAAAGTTACACAAGTAACACAATAAGCCCAAATGATTACCCCAACACTAGTGATAAAAGATTTTGTAATCCTAACAGAAGATAACAAAACAAAGCATAAATTCGAACACCACAACTATAACTAATCTATCAATAATGTATTTAACAAATCAGTATATAAAATACTTGATAATTACCCAATACAGTCAGCTTAAGGCTACACGCATGCTAGATTATAATGAAATATCCAGAAATTTTTAGAAGATACCAACTATTATAGCCACAAATTCAAAAGACATTAAGATTGCCTACCAAATGAGGCACTTACCGAAAATGCTGGCAAATTTATCGGCTATACTATCTGCCTGTATGAGTGAGCCATTTCCTCCAAAGTGTTCTGATGGTACATATTCTTTGACCTTTTATTTCTAAATATATAACAAATTTCCTTTACATAGTCACAATATTGTGTATATTTTAGTAGTCCTAAATTTGACATTATCTCTAGAGATGTAAGGAGCTGTTAAGTGATTAGTCCAGAGTCATTCAAAAAGGAACTTTGGCATGAGTGTTTACCTAGTGTTCATTTCTGACTTAAGTTCAAAGGCACCAGGAAAAAGAAAAGAAGGCTACTAGCACCAAAGAAAAAAGTTCAGTAAGGTCTTGTGACAGACCTAGACGTCTCTTAAGTATTTTCTTCCAAATGCTGTCAAATAGCAATCTATCCTAAAGATATTAGAGGATATTTGCAAATTCAAAGAATTATCTTCTTTATGTCTTCTACTTGCACAGCTAGTTCCACTTTTGGCAGAAAAGTGGCCATTACTATGGCCTTGTAAAGAGCAGGACATTTCAATTTTCCTGTCTTAACCTTATCTTTAAAGGATAAAGACACCCCTGAACTAAACTGTACTGTAATAGACACTTTTACATTTCATATCATATTTAATTCCCAGACAAACCTTGTTAGGTAGCTATTATTGTCCAAATTTTCAGATTAGAATTTGAGCCTCCAAGAGATAAGTCACCTGCTGGAGATCCTTCAGCTACTTCCTTCCTGAGAGGCAAATAGTGTGATTCTGAAACCTGAGTTGTTTTCACTGCATATCAATGCCACCTTCAGTTCGCCTTACTCTGCATTGTCTGTCAAATCTAATATGTATGGACTTATTCATGAGCTGGATGGGAGAAACCATTTCATGCAAGCCCTTTAGTTTGGGCAGGAAAGCCTCAAGATCAAGGAGGTGAAATGCTTTGTCCCAGGACACACACCTAGGTGGCAACAAAGTCTGCAAGGACACTGACATGGGAAAACAAAACAAAAGAAAAAACAACCACAAATAGTAATCTTCAACCAGACCACTTAAAATACAATAAATTAAACCTAACAGCTGTTTTCAAAATTTTCAGATCCTAACTTGTGAGGATAACTGACTTGCAGAATTCTTCTTACACTAATGAATGTGATATGTTTTAATGGCCTAGAATGAAGAAAAAAAAAACCCAGGTGATTAATGTTGCTAATATAAATTAAGGCAAACCCCTACTGTACAAAGTGGCATAAGTTGAGGCTCCAAGAGTGGAAGCCATGGGAGATAGTCATATCCGAATCTAAATCCAATTAAAATTATTTGGCTGCTAGCAACAGAACCTAGCTCAATATATCTGGAGGGAAACAGAATCCTTTTAGAATTTGTATTCTTTAAACTGGTAGCTATTAGGTCAATATACTCACTCCTCCCTGTCAATTTAAAAATTAGCAGCTTACACCTTCACAATCTTACCCCTTCCCTTTTTCACTGGGCACACAGAATGTTTACCTGCAACATTCCCTAGGAATATATTCAGCTTAAAAAAAAAAAAAAAACAGAATACCAGTGAGGTTCTATTTAAGAAACCTTTCTCTCTCCTAACAGGCTCTAATCCTATAAATCAGTAGGAGGTTGGTAATAGGCAGGAGACTTTCTTAATGAACACAGCAGTACTTTTAAATTCTAAGAAATAGGAGCCCGAAGACTGGGAAGCCATAAATACGTGAAACACATCTGAGAGACAAAGCGCATACAGCACAAGTCATCAGGTAATACAAGGAAGTGACATGATAGCAAATTTATGTGAATTCAATATTGTGATTCACTTACATGACTTCAACTCTACACTTTGCAAACAGAGAACTGAAACATGGGGGCAATTAGGCCCACCATTCCCCTGAATGAATGTAAGTCCCGGCGTGAGGTGGAAAAAGTCCATCTTTAGTACCTCAGTCAATGCGGGCTGAGGGCCCCTGTGGGCTGACAGTGGTTCAAGTGCTAAAACACATACGTGAACTCTCTATGTTCAACTGAAGAACTGGCAGACTGTTTAAGTCCTGAAGGGCAGTAACACAGGTGACAGGACTTACTCAGGAATGTGATTCTGGGATCCCATGTGGTGCATTCCTAAGGGACTCCCTCTGCCTGAGAATAGTTTGGTCTCTATGAGATCATCAGCACCTGCAAGGCGTTGAACTCTAAAACCATCTCCCTAAGATGAGGTACCATTGTACAAGAGAGAAAAAAAAAAAAAAGTGGCCGTCTTTCTTTTTAACATTAATGTGCAAAAAGAAGACTAAGAAGTTTTGTGGGAGAGGCTGGCAGAAATGAGACTGCAGGACTCATACCGGTGGTCTCTGAATCCACTCTGAAGTTGATTCGGGTCAACTTGCCATATGAACCACTTAATGTATGTTAATCAATGATAAACATACATTTATGAGTCATAAAGAAAAGTCTTACTGTGTCAAAGAATTTTTGCACCAGAGCTTCAAAAATTACCTAAAATGACTCGTATCCCAAACTTCCCCCAAAAGAATAACGGAGGCAAAAACAAGCACCCTCTGAAAACAGATCAAGTTTGCCCTCTGTTAATCCACACAATCAGTGAGGACACATACCAGTCAGGAAATGCTTCTACTTGTACGCAAGTCATACTGCTAACTTCTGAGATCACAATAATGAGCGGCTAAATACAAGTTTCAAGGTCTAAATCCAACACACTCCCTCCCCTGGGGAATTAAGTAATAGGTGTGAGAATTAGGTTTAAAAAAAAAAATAAAGTACAATTTCTACTTCTTTTCCACTTTGGAGGGGAATTATTTTTCCGGAGACTGGCTACCATCCTGGCATGGACCAAAAAAAATGTTCATACTTTACAGTGTGGCGAGCCAGCAATTCAGCTTGAGGCTGGGTGACTGGCCAGGACGACCAGCTCCCCGTGGACACAGTCTTGCTGCCCAGGGCCCTACGGGCACAGTCGGTATCTCAGCTGACCTGTTAGCTACTTGCACTTCAGCGGAGGAGCTGTGCTCTAGAAAAATTCAGTACAGACTGTTTTCCTACCAGAAATTCTCTGATTCTCTGGTACTACATGTACTTTATCACCCAGACAGCCCTGCCAGAAAAGAACAGGACCAACTCTCAGTCTGATCTCTATCAAGGTCATTCTCTCACTCTGCACACTTGGCAAATGGAAATAAATCACCTACCCTCAGGAGATTTTCATGGCTTTCCAAACAAAATGTTTAAGAGCACGATAAAACCATAAAGATTGTGAGAAGAGGCATTCGCCATGGGCCTCACTAAAGACAGGTGGCAAAGTAATCACTGGGGAAGCACGGTGGCTACTTTATTAAATTGTAAATTATTTTCAGTCCCCCTGGGCAAATAATAAAAAGTGACTCTACTGTTTATTAACTTCAAGGGTCCAACAAGACAAAACAAAAAAGCACAAAGAATTATACCTGGCATATATTAAGTGGCCAATAAACGGTATCAATTACCATCATCTTCTTGATTGGCGGAACACGGTAGGGTCGGTGTAGCCGTTCCTGGTCTGTGCGCTGCAGATACTGAGACTGGGTTCTGATCAGCTCCCCCAACCCAGGCTGATGGGAATTCAACAAAAGACAATTGCAGAAGCAACAACTATGCAGCTCAGCTAAGATGTCACTTCAGCCTCCAAATGGGCCCTGACCCACATTAAACCTACATAAGGCAACTTAGGGGTTTGCTTCTTAACACAAACTAAATTTGTTTGTGAGTCATGTTGTGTATTTTTTTAGGAATTACTATTAAGTAGGCCCCATTTTAAACTGTATTTTTAAGTTTGTTCTGTATCTTAACCTGTAGGATATCTCCCCATCTCCAAAGACCAAGAAAGAGCCAAAAGATACAGGATTAGGTAGTACTTTGCTCTTAAAACACATCATCAAAAAGAAGCATGAATACACTTACATGGCAGCAATATTATTAAATGGTCACTTCCATGCCAACCAAAAATAACTGAGGATGTGACTATTATGTGACTACATAGTGACTATTATAACTGACTACATAGTACTCGCTCTCAAAGCTAAGAAACGTATAGGGGCACCTGCCTGGTTGACTCAGTCAGTGGGCGTCTGACTCTTGCTGATATCTGCATCAGGAGATGGAGCCCCATGTGGGACTCTGTGCCTAGCAAGGAGTCTGCTTGAGATTCTCTCTCCCTGACCTTCTGCACCTCCCCTGCTCTCTCTCTCACAAATGAATAAATAAATAAAATCTTTTAAAAAAGGAAATATGTAAATTATTCTACTCATCTGTCTAGAGCAAAAAGGCTGGATAAATTTACATAGTTAGATAAAACTACTTTGGATACATGCTTACAATTTTCTTATTTTCCTGTACTTTAGAAACAAAAGGAGTCAGTACACCTTATAACCAGTTGAAAAGTAGGAAAAAATGGCCAAATAAAAATGGGAATGAAAATCATGAGCATCATCTAATAAGGCAGAAAAACTTCTAGTTTCTCATTTTAAGACAAAACCATCCTATAACTAGCAACCTATTTTTTGCAGATGATTTCTTCTCTTATTACAGCATTAACAGTTAAAGGATACCATCCTCCTCCTCTCTTAATCCATAAGGATAATTACAGTATGCCACCTCAAAGGAGTGTTTTGAGGCTCAGTATTTGCAAAGAATTTTGAGCCCTGTAGTTGAAAGCTACTAAGTAAACACAAAATAATGTCACTGAGAATGGTCAAATAAATGCAAAGATGATTTAACATCACAGAAAATTACACTGATAATTGGCAGATTGCCATGCTACCCCTGTGGACTTGTTCTTTCAGAGCACATACTCTATGAAAGGTCACTGTGGGAGGAAAAAAAAAATCCCACAGGGAGTTCAAGTAGCCTACAAGGCAATATTAGCAATTACAGAAGCAGTATTCTTCCTCTATATTCATTTGAGAATCCTTTCTACTAATTAAGAGAAAAGGAGCAGTGGTTTGTTAAAAAATGATGGCTACAGACAATTCAATCTCAATGGTTACAAACTAGAATATGGTAATACTGAACAATATGAAATGAAACAAGATGAAACCAGAGAGGGAGACAAACCATAAGAGACTCTAATCTCAGGAAACAAACTGAGCCTTGCTGCGGGGAGGCGGTGGGGAGGAATGGGGTGTTGGGAGGGATGGGGTGGCTGGGTGATAGATACTGGGGAGGGTATGTGCTATGGTAAGCGCTGGGAATCGTACAGGACTGAAGATTCACAGACCTGTACCCGTGAAGCAAATCATACATTATATGTTAATTAAAAAAAATAAAAGAACAAACTATTATACAAGTTATCACCCCAGTACTCAACTATTTTCCAAGATAATATATTCCTCAAAATATTTTCCAGAATTACTTATGTTCCTAACACAAGGTTAAACCATATCAATGCAAATTCAAATTCAATTAATATTAAGTACCTACTATGTGAGGCTCACTCGAACGGGCATTTCGCTGATGTTATCTCAATTCTTCAATAATTTTGATCTGTATTACCAGCCACATTTTCAAATTTGGAAGTCTGTTGCAGAAAGATTCAGATTCTTGCCCATATTCCAAAAATCTAAATTCAGTTTTGTCCCTTTCGATCCATGTCCCCTCTCCTATGTCAGACTAGGGTCTCATCTGGCTGTGCCAATAATCTACTCAACTATCATTTAACCTCACTGGGCCTGAGTTTTCTCATAAATAAATGCAGAAGGTTGAAATATTCCCACTGTCAGGGGGTACCTGAGTGGCTTAGTTGGTTAAGCGTCCAACTACTAATTTTGACTCAGGTCATGATTTCAGGGTCAGGAGATCAAGGCCCCCCATTGGGCTCAGTGGAGAGTCTATTTGAGACCCTCTCTCTCTCCCCCAGCTCTCTTGCTCTGTCTCAAATAAATAAATTATTCTTTAAAAATATATATATTCCTAAAGTTGGTTTCCCTTATTCTCTTGATCTCTCTCTCAAATTTAGGGTTTTAATACAATTTGGTGGCTCCTAATGCATTCATGGAATTGTGCGACCATTACCACTATCTGATTCCAGAAGATATCATCACCCCAAAAACAAACTCAAAACCTTTAAGGTGTCACTCCTCCATTTTCCCTGCCCCCAGGCACTGGCAACTGCTATCTGCTTGCTGTTTCTATGGTTTTGCCTAATCTGGATATTTTATATAAATCGGATCACTTATGTGACCTGTTGTGTCTGGTTTCTTTTAGTAAGCAAAAGTCTTTGAGGTTTATCTACACTGTAGCAGGTATCAGTACCTCATTCCTTCTTACGGCTCATTAATATTCCAATGTATGTATAAACCACACACTGTTTATCCATTCATCCACTGATGGACATTTGGGACCTTTAGGCTATGGTGACTAGTACTGCTATCAACCTGCACATACACATGTGTACTTACTTGAGTCCTTACAGGTATATATCTACGACTGGAGTTGTGGAGTCATATGATGACTCTGTGTTTGAATTTCTGAGGAACTAACAAAATATTTTCCACAGTGGCTCAACTCCATCAGTAATCACAGTGGTCCTAACATCTCCCCATTCTAACTCCCACCTATGTTCTTCCTTTGTCCTCCTTCCTTCCTTTTCTCTTTGTAATTATAGCCAGCCCAGTGAGTAGAGTTTGGATTTGCATTTCCCTAATGACTAATGATGCGGAGTATCTTTTCATGAGCTTGGTGGCCATTTGTACAGCTTCTCTGGAGCTGTACATTTCTCTGGAGAAATGCCTATCAGTCCTTCACCCATTTTTATTTGAGTTGTCTTTTTGTTATTGAGTTGCAGGAGTTCTTCAAATACTTTAGATACAAATCCCTTAGCAGATATATGATGTGCAAATATTTTCTCCCATTCTTTAGGTTATCTTTTCATTTTCTTCATAACATTCTTGATGCACAAAAGTTTCCAGTTATGATGAGTCCAATTTATCTTCTTTCTGTGCCATTTGCATTTCTGATGTCATATCTAACATTCCATTGCCAAATCCATCTAACATCTCTTTTTGCTGGAAAATCTCATGAGCCTTTACTCATTCCACAAATAAAGTTGTACCTGAATAACTCTCTCTGTTTAACTGCCGAGAATTACAAAAGGGTTATTTTGGAGTGTTTATTACATTGCCCTTATTAAGGAGGTGGCGACATTTTAAGTTTAGATAAAATTCCCCTGCTAAGATGGATGATTAGAACTCCTTGAGATAAAATGGGTTATCTCTGAAAGATACTACACTTCTCCTCCACTATAAAGAAGAAAGGAAGGCGGGGGTGGGGGTGGGGGACAGGGAAGAGAATATGAGAGAGAGAGGAAGAGAGGAAGGAAGGAACAAATTCTGTTTGAGAAATTCATGAATTAACAAAAACTACTGAGGATAACTCTGCTTCTCCAGCTCCTACCGCTACTGCTTCGTTCATCTAAAAGCCGGGATAAGGACATGTTCCCACTGCTCACGAATTTCATTTCCCGTTATAAAGGTGACTTAACATGACTCCTCCCCATGCACTGACTGACTCGCAAACATGTCATCCAAAGACAGACCGAAAACAAAACTGGTGACGCCGAGTTGCTGCTACATTCAAACAAGTAACCTGCCACAGACTCGGATGGACACAGCATCGAGGGATGGCCACGTGTCCAGGTAAGAGGGCAGGTAACCCAAGATCTGAGGATATGATTAAAACCTTAAAGCCCTTTATATACAGACATGAGATTTAAAGATTACATAATGCTGGACGATAAGTATAAAAGACAGTTGAAAAGCTAAAAAAAATTAAAATAAAAATAAAGAGATTTTATAAGTGAACATATTAGAAAAATCTTTATTTCCCAAATACCTCAAGAACAGTCAAAAGTACCCAATAATTTGCTCTGAGAGAAGTATCTTATATAATAAAAATGACTCCTCTTCCTTATATCTTTCATTTCCTCTAAATGATTCTCATATAAAGAAAAAAATTGAAAGAAACACGATTTACATAATCCATTAAAGATATATTTAAGCATTCATATGGCAACCTCACACCAGAAGTGCTAAAATCTCATTTAAACTAGGCCAGGAAGGGTGCCTGAGTGGTTCAGTTGGTTAAGCATCTGCCTTCCGCTCAGGGCACGATCTCAGGGTCCTGGCATCGAGCCCCACGTCGAGCTCCTTACTCAGCAGGGAGCCTACTTCTCTTCTCCCTCTGCCTCTTCCCCAGCTTGTATGCCCGCTCTCTCTCTCCTGCACTCTCTTTCAAATAAATAAATAAAACTTAAAAAAAGAAAAAAAAAAAAAAGCTAGGCCAGGAAAGAAAAGTGTTTGTCAACTCCTTTTTGTGCCAAAATTATTACGACTGACTCAATATTCAACAATGTAATTTACTTATGAGAAAACCTAATCTGGCCATCTTTACTGTGTCCTAAATCTAAAATTTATAATGCCAGGTGCCTGGGTTGCTCAGTGGGTTAAGTGTCTGCCTTCAGCTCAGGTCACGATCTCAGGGTCCTGGGATTGAGCCCCAAATCGGGTTCCTTGCCCAGCAGGGGGCCTGCTTCTCCCTCTTTCCTGCTTCTCCATCTGCCTGACTCTCCCCCTCCTTGTGCCCTCTCTCTGACAAATAAATAAAATCTTTGAAAAATATAAAAATAAAATTTATAATGCCATTCTAAAATTAAAATACTAGATTTAGAAAAGCAATTCAGAATATCACCAAAGATATTCAAAAACCAATAAATTCAATTGAGATATAAAACATTCACATTTTAATTGATTTCTAGCTATAGTATCATTGGTCTAAAGGGTTTGTTATGAATGACTCCAGTATTTTCCTACAGATGCTGGGTATGTCATCAACCAGGAAAGCAACAGATCAAGGAGTAGCCACCGGCCGGCCACACATAAGGAACTCCTACGACCTAGAGCAAATCTTTATATATTTAGACCACTTCAGTTTCCAAATGGATGCAAGGATAAAAGTTAAGACAAGAACAGATATTAAGTCTTACTTTCATCTACTTTTCCCTCTTAAAGGATACAATATACACTAGACCAAGCCATAGAAGTCTGAAGATTCAAATGAAAAAAAGCCCCGAGTGATCCTGGAACTAATATGTCCCTCTGGGAGTCCTCTGTACCACAAACTACTCTAGGGAGGCTATGGTCCAAGATTCCAGATGTTTCCAGCCAGTTCCCCTCCATCACCCCACCCCCAACACATATCATAGCCTCACTTTCCACCTGACCCATTTAGAACCACTCACATGTGTATGTGTGTGTCTGCCATCCTTTCTCCCTTTTCCCCTCATCTGATAACACCAGGCAAAGATGAAACCCTGCTTAAATCCAATTATCCATCTATTCTACCTCTAGACCAAAGCAACGAAAAATGGATCAAGAAAAATGTGCAACCTTCTAACAGTTCTCATTTTAAATCCATGGCCACAAATCTCAAATGGGCAATCAGCACTGTCCAACACAGCAAAGTAGACTAAAATAACTAGTTCATTCATTTTCCCCGTATACAAACTCTTTCATACTTTCTACTCTGTTCTCAAGCCTCCTAGACCTACCCATTCTCCCAACAAATGACTGCCTGGAGAAAACAGAAGCAATCAGAGACACAACTTCTTCTTCTAACACCCCAAACTACCTACCTCACCCACACTCTTCCTTACTTCCTATTACAACAAACGGTAGGTTCCCACTCCCATCACAGTCCAACCCTTCCATCCGGCTCTGGATCTTCTCACTTCCTCCAGGTAATTATAGCCCTCTCTATCCTACGTTATCCATTTCTCCCCTGACGGATCTGCAACATGCCAACCTCCTCTCCCTTCAGCACTCACTAAATCCACACCCCCTACACGGACTGTCCTATCTCTGTGCTTCTTGAAAGAGTTACTTAGATGGAGTCTTACACTTGGTGTCCCCAATTTAATCCCCAATTCTCTCCTCAATTTAATCCAATCAGATTTCTACTTCTTCTCAAATGTAACTGAGATTACAATTGTCAAAGTTATCAGAGAAGTCCAACCAATCAAATCGGTCACTCACTTATCTGATTCCTGATCCCTCAACAGCATTCCACACTGACTTCCACTTAAACATCTCCTCCTGGCCCCAGATAGTGCTCACCAATAATCTCCATGTCACTAAATTCATTTTTTTTTTTTTTTTTTTTTACCACAGAATAGTAATTATAAGTTCAGGTTATTAAGTGAGATGGACCTGGATTCAAATCTTGACTCTGTCAGTTTCTAGGACCCAACCTAGGTACTGAGATTTAACCACTGAGCAAACTAGGGGAAATATTAGCACCTAATTCATAGCTGTGAGGGGGAGATGAGATTATTTATTTATTTATTTCTCTTCTACCCCTTAGCGGCATGTGACATAATTCATTCTCCAAGAAATGTTCTTCCTTCAGTCTCTGGCTGTTCCTTTCCAATCACTGTGACAAGCTCTACTGGCCTTTTAAATTTAGGAGGTCATAAATTTCTATATTCTGTCCCTAAGTGATTGATCTCCTCCAGTCTCATGACTGAAACTATAATCTAAACCTTAACGATTTCCAAATCTCAATTTCTAGTCTATAATTTCTCCCAAGCCCCAATGGCCAACCATCTCTACCTGGATATCAGAGCTATGTCATACTCCATACACTTTAAAGGTAAGTCTCTATCCTTTTTTATGTGCTTTTTTCCTCATTTGTAACTCCCCAACTTGTTACAGTCTGTAACTCCTTGCTGTCAGTTTCCAGAGCTCCATATATTTCCTTCTGTAGTAATCACTAAACTTCTATTTCCTGGCTTGCTAGAACAGAAGCTCCATGATGAAAAATAAAACTCTCCATCTCAGTAATACCTTGTCTAGTATTTCCTACACAGGCAATGTTTAATAAATATTTCTTGAATGGAATTTGAGCTAAAGTGTTTTGATGTTAAGTGTCTGCCTTAAGTTTACTGCCTAAAGTTACTGTTTAATTTATGAAACTGCATTTTATTTGCTCAGCTTTCTAATTCATTATAAACACTTTTATTTCAAAATACTTAAACCACAGGTTTCCATTATTGTCACTTCTAATCCACAGAAATACATTAAACAAAATGTAAAGGTATTTCTAAATATGTTCTACTAGGTCTGTGAAATACTATAATTATCAATTGCCTCTGGATATAAAAAGTTAAAAAAAGCTTACAAGGATAGGAAAGACAAACAAGGGTGGTATTATTTGTTTCCCTACTTTGGAATCCCACAACATTTTTCAAAAGAATGTTAGTAAAAAGATGGTATTTTAATTCTCAAATGTATGAACTTTCTGGAGTATTTTTAAAAAGGATTTTCTCCTCCAAGACTCTTTTATCACTTCCTCCACATGAATACTCAATTCTATCACACTCTAATTGTGTATCAATATTCTGCTTGTCTTTACCCATCAAAGATAGTGTCCAAAACAATATTTTTTTTAGCTTATAAAGTCTTACCATGGATAAATGCAGAGTTTCCATTAGGGAGCCTGAAATATGAAAGTTTAATACACACACACTCACTCTCAGACACAAGGGGGTTCGCTATGATATCAAGGAGCTCTACATACATGATCAGAACACATCGAGGTACTTATATACATAAAGTCTTTTAGAAAGTCCAACTGACACAGAACTAAAAAAAAACATATACTAAATTGAGGAAAAACATTTTGTATTGCTTTTATGTAGAAAATACAACACCTGAAGGGCACTATCATTGAGAAATTGATTACAATAAAAAAGGACACAAAACAAAATTAAGGATCAGAAAACTAGAGCCACAAAGCTTTAGCGATACTTAAATAAATTCGATTCCAAAGAACCAGGCTTTCTTCCCAGAGTATCTGGGCAATTATCTCACAAATAAGGGTTGATTCTATTTTCCCTAACGGCCGGAGTATTTGATCAAATTGCTTCTGCATGTTCTATAATAAAATAAAACACGTATAATGAAAGCTTTTTAATTTGTACACTACTGGAATACAGAAATTGTAAAATAGAGGGCTCTCTAAAATTACAGAAGTACCTGAGCTTTTCACTGGTCCCCTAAAATTATCCAAAGTAATTAACTAGTTATCAAAGAATCTGTATTTAAGATGGTAATGTTACACTCTTCTCTAAAAGCTCTTAAATTCTTTCGATACGACCTTTGAGTTTCTGTGTGTGTTTGCAAAAGAATTATGGAAAGCCATTTATGAAACTAAAAGGACCTTTTTTTAGGTTATGACCGTTCATCTACTAATTATACTCCTGGAGAACAACCTTTTATACCAAGGAGGCTTCCTTCATTCATTTAATTCATTCATCGATCATTCAGTACATGTTTGTTAAGCACCTACTCAATATACACAAAGATGTTTATCACAATTTAATAGGAAAATACTGGAAACAAACCCATTATCTGACAATAAAGGAACTGTCACAAAATCATAGTATGTCATAGCCAAAGCATGACAGAGTCATTTAAAATACATTTATGGTAAGTTTGAAGCGATGTGGAAGAGGTTTTGCATGATTTGTGAAAAAAGCAGTTATACATAAAATCAAAGAATTCATATGATTCCACTCTCAAAATAAAGTATTTGGAGAATAAACACCAAAATAAAAGAGATCGAATAGACTGGCTACGTCCTGGGGGGTCAATCTATGAGATTCTCTTTATATCTCTGGAATTTTCAAGTTTTCTATAATAAACATACATAACTTCAGTAATTAAGAAAATCCATAATTTTTTAAAAAGAAAGACAATCAATATTTATCAATCATTTGATTAGAGAAGAAAAACCACTGACATGTCTTCAAAATTTTTGGAACCCTAAATAACATCCCATATTGTACAAATGAGAATTAGTATCTTGATATGGAACTGCCAGAGGCAAAGCTCATTTTATAAAACTGTTCATCAAAATCAGTGAGTAAAAAGCCCAAGACTTTATAGACTGTTTCTTCAGATCACAGAGAGCATGTCATAGAAAAGGTAAAAACTGCTTCTTATCAAAATGGGAAAAAATTCCAACAAATGAGATTATCTTCTCATAACCATACCGAGTACTGAAATAATAGTAAAACCTCAATTTCTGTGCTTCAACCAAATGTAATTACTATTTTTTAAAAAACCACTCAGAAGTTAAGAGTTCCATAGGAAAACAAAACAAAAACTGGAAGGTCCTAGAGCAAAACCAAACAAATGTTGTGGGTATTAGAATTATACCTTGTTTTTTTTTTTTTTAAAGATTTTATTTATTTACTTGAGAGAGAGACAGTGAGAGAGAGCATGAACGAGGAGAAGGTCAGAGAGAGAAGCAGACTCCCCATGGAGCTGGGAGCCCGATGCAGGACTCGATCCCGGGACTCCAGGATCATGACCTGAGCCGAAGGCAGTCGTCCAACCAACTGAGCCACCCAGGCGTCCCAGAATTATACCTTGTTTTAATCCACTTTTCCCCCTGTATTTTCCAAAAATGTCCATTATAAAAATACAGCTATGATACAAGAGAAAAATAAACAAAAATTATCAAGGGAACACACTGAAATGTATTCACTGTGTAGATTAGATTTGTAGAAAGTACAATAGTTGTAAAATTCAGACCTGCTTATTAGAGTAGCTCAGAGAAATTTGAAGGTCCTTCAAAATCAGTCAGTACAAATATCACTTTAAAGGAAATCAAACTACTTTAAATTTCTACTACAAGAGTCCATAATTTGAACAATATACATATCTTCTTCTAAGATATCTGTCATAAACAGATCTAAGGATGTTTTCTTTTCAATGACATGGCCTACTTCCTTGTTCATGAGGTGCCAACACCAATGATGCCACGCAGCTGTGAGAGTGAAGAGTGCTGATAAATGGAGCCTCTGCTGAATGGAGGTAACATCCAAACACGCAACTTTACTTACTGTGTGAAAGTGTGTAGTAGTATCTCTCATTCACTTAAAGTGTAAAATTACTTCAACTTAAACAAAGAAACAGAAACGGAAATTTAGAATACGCATACCTATCACTTTATGGAGAACAACAACCAACAACGATAAGACATTCTTTGCCTTGTCTTTCTTTCAGGGCGCCTGCGTGGCATGGCAGGTTAAGGGTCTGACTCCAGCTTTCCACTCAGGTCGTGGTATCAGGATCCTAGTATCAAGCCTCCAGCTGGGCTCCATGCTCAGCACAGAGTCTGCCTGGGATTGTCTCTCCCTATCCCTCTTCCTCTGCCCCCCCTTTTCTCTCTCTTCCGCTCTCTCTGCCCCTCCTTTTCTCTCTCTCTCTCAAGTAAATTAATTAATTTTTTAAAAAGGAACAGCTTTCAGCACCCTCAAACATATATACTTCTCACAGGACCAACTACTAAATTATTAAACAAGCGAAAAGATATAGTATCTTAGCAATGAATAAAGCACAGGGCTCTGAAGTAAAATTGTCTGGTTTTAAATCCTAGTTCTACTGTTTTTCAGTTGTACAACCTGAGGGAATAATTTAAGGCATATTTGTTTCCATTTCTCAGCCTTTTTATAAAATACTGATAGTAATAAGAATTCACACCTCAAAGATGTAGTTTAATGGAGGAGAGATCATGCCTAGCAGAGGGTAAGCACTAAAACAGGGTTTTCCCTCCTTTTTCTTCATTCTAAATAGAATTTGCCATCCATTCTGGAGATAAGAATAAAGGTCTCTAACTCAAAAATCTGGTACTGAAAGTCCTAAACTCAGCTGCAATCATAATTACCCATCCATAAAGTACCACGTGCAACCTAAACATAATCCAACTTAACATTAAGGTAAATAAATGACAATTCCCTTTCAAGGTGATTTTCATCCCAGTTGTTTCAAAAGGAGAAAAGAATGAAACACAAAGATTCTTTCTTAAAAGATGTACCAAAAAAATTCAGAACCACTGTACTAACAAAATATGATGTAATTGCAAAGTTATTGGGTAAAATGCAATAATGCACACTTAATAGCAAAATTTAAATATTTCAGTGTTTTTAAAATATTCAAAGTTAAAGTGTTTGGAATATTCACAATTATCAATGTTTCTTAAGTATAAAATTGCTATTCTCTATAAATAAAGAAACTCCAACTGTCTATAATTAGCCTGGAACTAGTTACACTATAAAACTTATTAGAGCCATTAGGGAATTATTTGGTTCTCTTTTCTCATAAAGAAATTAATTCAAGTGACAGAATGTAACAAAAATGTCAATACTGTTGAAGGCTTTTTAATAAATTGCATTTTGGCAAATAATCATAAAGAAATTAACAAACAATGAAGTCATAATGATTTCATTTATTTGTTCTGTACATATCTGATTAATAGGCATTAATTTTGTTGATGGAAACAAGAGAACTCTATTGTTATATACAGATTAGAAATGTGAACACTTAGCATTTCCCACAACTACTGACTTCACACATTATTTTGAATGTTATTTCAAATAACACTGTAAATGCCAGAGGTTAGGTAAGCAAAGAGCTCTACTGCCCTCTAATGAAATAAAAAATTAAAAAAAAAAAAAACCTTCATTTTGAGGTATCTCAGAACAGAAAAATAATCTTACTTTGCTAAATACAGCAGAGAAACACTAAGACAATTAACTGCAAACAAGAAGAATATATATCAAAATACTGTAGGAAAAGCTACAATCACCCAGTTTTCATGATAAAATTAGTAGCAAAACAGGAAAGCCTTGAGACAAGAATGTTCCAAGAGAAACGAGACCAGTACAACAATGCTATCTAATGTGATAGCAATTAAAACTTCACTGCAGGCTACACTTCTCATGTGTACGTTGGAAACGAATGAGAAGAAAGACTCTTAGAAACCACACACTTTGGTGAATTACAGGAAGTTTTCAGTTCAGCAGCTCAAAAGTAAACACCATCAAAAATAGTCTCTCTCATGATTTTTTACTGACTAATCCTCTCAGAATTATGTCAATGCATGTATATTTTCAGGATAACTGCTCTGGGTCATACACACTTAAAAGAATTTTATTTACTGCTTCCTGTTTTAAACAAATGCCAATTTCATCATATGGAAACTGTATTCTAAGACACTTTGCATCATAAATTAACCGGTTTCATGGTTCTTTGAATAAAAGCTCTGCCTTCTTTTAACAAACGTGGCTTTTAAAACATCTTCCATATTCCTGTCCCTTTCATCTAATATTCCAACAGCTCAAGAATTCCCAAACTCTCATTTAAGTACAAAGAATAGTGTACCAGATCATACAAAAGAGAATGAAAACAACAAAAACAAAAAGCACATTTCCCAGCAGCAGCTCAATGAAAGAACAGAGAGATAAAGCTGTCAACTGTTCCTTAGAGTTAGGACACACAGCACCTGGAAATGACAAGTGTCTGTCCAGGCTGACAGGGGGCAAGACACTTCATTTAGTGTCTTCTGTTTAGCAGATCAAAGAAACAGCAGCCAAATCCCCACAATGCTATAGGGAAGATGGGCAGTACGGACAAAGAGGTTCACTTAAATCTGCATGCAAAATGAAAATATCCTTTAATGCTTTTAAGCTTTATTTCAGAGAGAGCAAGACAGAGCACAGAGGGCGAGGGAGAAGCAGATTCCCCACTGAACAAAGAGCCTGACATGGTATCCTTTGCTTTTGTGTGCCGCTGCTCTTCTTCCCAAGGGTCTGTTTGCCCATAAAAATGGTTCTCTAGGGGTGCCTGGGTGGCTCAGTGGGCTGGGCCTCTGCCTTCGGCTCGGGTCATGGTCTTGGGGTCCTGGGATGGAGTCCCGCATCAGGCTTTCTGCTCGGCGGAGAGCCTGCTTCCTCCTCTCTCTCTCTCTGCCTGCCTCTCTGCCTACCTTTTTGTCCAAAGCAAGTCATAAATCCATATTCAAGGGACCTGGACATAGACCCTGACTCCATGGGAAGAGTAAAGAACCAAGGCCATTTTTATGATCAACTATAAGCATGCATACCTACAATTAAATGTTCTTCAGAATTACCTATGTCTCATAAGTTGCAGAATATAGAATGTTAGTTCATCATATATTTATCTCTACTTATAATATGACATCCTCTGTAAGTGGAATAATAAGATAGCAATTGCTATAGAAACATCAGAATCTCATTTGGGGTATTTACCCAATTAGCTATGGTACTTGTGATCTCTCTCTGTCAAATAATAAATAAAAATCTTTAAAAAAAAGAAAATGGTTTTCTAGCTCTACAAGTTGTTAAAGATAACCAAAGGTTCATTCAAAATTTCAAACTAGCAATGCACAGGAAAATCTAATGCACTCAGGCCTCTCTCGCCAATGAGTTGAATTTCACATCTGCCTAAAAATATAACTGACATACAAACATATTTTGAAGACATAATAAAGAAGCTGGGAGGACTCAGGCACCCCATAGTCAAGCATTGCCTAAACCGTAATACTTAGATTATACCCAATATATGATCAAAATAGCATCCGTCCCACCTATAATTTGCATTTAGCTACTCAGACATAACATATGGTAGTCATGAGAAATACAACAGTCAAGGGGTACGGCCCCTTGGAGAATGTATGCATGTGTGTAAGAATGTACAATGTACCCAGGTACATACGTATGTTTTCACGCAGAATAGTCCTAGTCTACACCAAGGAGTTCCAGATTATTATGCTAAACCTAAGGGAATGCCTTCCCTGCCTAGTTCATGAGAAGAAAAAAAGGACTTTCCAGGCTGTCCTTTGCCTCCCCAACTCCCAGTTAGCCTAAATATGAAAAACATAATCAAGAACTAAAACAGGGGAAGAAAGTAAAAAAAAGGGAAATTAATTCCATTAGTAAAAAAAAGTTTATTGTCAGCTTTAGTTTAAACAAAAATTTTTATTTATTCAGTGGCCAAAGAACATTTTATTGATGATGATAATGATGACGATGATGGTAGTGGCCTGCAATTTTTGAGCATCTACCTAGTATTAGGCATTGAACTAAGAACTACATACATTGGGTACCTATTCTTCACATAAACCCTGTGAGACAGGTAATATTACCCCCATTTTATAGGTGAAGAAACTGACACCCATAAAGATTATGAGTGTTGCCCCACTCAGAGATTAAGGTGTTGCCCCAAGCTACATTGCTACTAAATATATATACTAGTACCATAAATACTATATATACTAGACCATATATACTAGTCAGTGCAACTCTTAACCACTAAATTTATATTATTTTACATATTATTATCTGTATTATATTTACCAACTTAAAATGTGTGAAATGAAATACTTCGGCACACTGCAATGAATTAATTAATTATATGCAGTGAGACCCAATTCGACTGCCTAAAACTCTATAGACATGGAACGTGGGCCAGGTATTGGTCTCACCAATATGGAAGACAAAAATGAGCATGATATAATACATCATAAAAGTTCCAACAAATAAGTATCCCACATTTCAATGCCCATTATAAGCAATAACATTCTCCCCTCATTCTCTGATCACATCCAGACATAGTCGTCTGTCCTTCCTCGGATCTTTCTACCTCATTATCACCTCTGTTTTGTCTTAAAAAGAAGCAAAGTCTCCTTCATTTAGGGAGAAAAAGTTACCTCACTTTATCTATCTTAGAAACACAATTAATTACAATAAAAATACAGTATCTTTTATCAATATCTTAAATATATATTTCTCTATATGCTATAGTAAAAAACAAACAAACAAACAAAAAACTCCATGACAACTCTTTAAACTTGGTAACGTGTTTAAACTTCCTGAAATTAACACTAAAGGAGAAATCATCAAGCAGTTTAAAAAAAGAAAAAACGAATCCCAAATTCTATCTTGCAAGAACTGGGATTTAAACACATGCACACAAGTGACATACACACACACACACACACACACACACACACACACACACACACAAATATACAATTCACGTTACATTCATAATCCAGGTGTTGATTAGGCAACAACATTCCCTCTACCATATATATGCAGCTGAAAACACCCAGAAATATCCACAAGTATCTGAATCATTAAAAATCTTACTTTTATCTGGCATTACCAAGTTTACCCTTTGCAGAATTTAAAAGGTGATACTATGAAATGCTCTTGCAAGAGAGGTACCTTGCAAGACAAGATACTTCTTCAAAGGAATAATAAAGCAATAAGCCACTGTGATATCAAAAACTGTCACAAATAAAGATCGGTCAGTTCATTAATCCTTATTTAATTTAAATGTGTTTAAATTTTCAATCCAGAGGGCAAAGACCCTGCTAACAATAAAGTACAAGACCTAGTAAACAAAATACACCATTTCAGTGAGATACCATGTCTTACCTTGGAATCTTCATTGCTCACTCCTAGCTGTAATACAGCCTGAGGAGACTTCAGTTTCGCCTGAGCAGAGTGAGCCATCTGAAGGTTAAGCTGCCATCCGACGGTCTCGAGCTATAAAAGACAAGTGCAGACTGGAATCAGATGGTACAAAAGGAAGACAACAGTCAACTTGAAGCAAATCTCCCATCCATGGGAATGAACACAGATAGCGTGGACTTCATGGAAAGTCAGTCCCGGGGCTCCTTCAACCTGCATATTCTGCAAATTCTCCCTTTGGGCTCATCACACTGGCCTTATGCCATGCCTGTCAAATTCAACAATGAAGCTTGGTCTTCAAATACACTGTATTCTAAAAATAGAGGTCTTAGACTAAGCAATGAAAGACTAAGCAATAAAAGAGTCAACGGCTTTTAAGTAGTAAATTAGTATTTTAAGGTAGTATATATTTAAAGCCAATGATTTCTAAATAGTTAGATTTTAGCTAGCACTTTAATGACCTCCCATTATTTTTCAAAACTGTATTAGGTAGAATACAGGGAAGACTTTTTGTTTAAATTTAGAAGAAAATTGAAGTACCCAGATGGTAAGAGGTTCACACATTTAGACACAGTTAGTGAGACTGGAAAAGAGCCAGACAAAGAATTGATATTTACTAGTGAGCAGGTGTTATCATACTTTCCAAAGTACTCTAACTTATGGTTCCCAGTTACGACAAAAACTAATTAGAACATTTCCTTTGAACTTATTAACACAACAGCAAAATTTAATCAGGTAAGGCAAAAATAGTAAAGACAGACTACAACAGTTTAAGTTTTCTTCTAAAATATTAAAACAGTACAAATGTCGCTTTATTGGCGTTTGGTTTCTCTAAACTCAAAACTAGAAGTATAATAAAGTTTCAGACTGAATTTCCAGTAAATCTCAAATATCAATATTTAGGGAGGGCTATGACATGCAATCGTTATATGCCTCTGACAAAAGGGGCCTAATAACTGATTTAGTAAAACTGCCCTAGCTACACTACGAAGAATGGCACCCTCGTGACAATTTTTACTTAACCAGAATACTAACTGCTAACTTGAAAGACTGTTCAACAGCTAGAATCACAGCAGTGAGTCAGAGCCAAACTGGAAAGACAGCAATGAAAGTATGATCTATTCAAGAGAGGATGTGATGAGAAAATAAAGATACAGTCCTGTTCCTTCTGGCACTGAACCTTTGAGGGGTAATGGTAAAAAGAGGGAAGATGTTGCACGGACAAAATCCACAATCCCGTAAGGAAAACATCAATTTAATGGTGCATATTAAGTAAGGATCCTGAATGTACTGATCTTACTCACAGATCACAGTAAGTGGGAGTCTCTAATCCCAGCCCAGCACTACTTTCAACACACATGTTTAAAAGACCCACCAATGAATCAAGAAAAAGCATGCTGTAACCACTCTCATATACCCAAGCATTTTGATATGTGTCACTGTCTTAAATCGAAAAGCACCTTACTCATATGCTACTATATGAACCTATGAGACACTGTCTTGATCTTATTTTACTGATCCTATCCCAGACCTTGAAACATTTAAAATACTAAGTGAATGAATTAAAACATACCCTCATTGTGGCCAGGAATTTGCATAAACTAATGCATCCTTAGTCACTGCATAAAGGGAATACAGGAGAATTTACAAGAACCCTGAGCTTATACTTTGGTTCATGCTTCAGCTGTCACTCACTGGGCCCAGGGTTAAGTCACAATCTTTCAAGACCTCAATTTCTTCATTTAAAATGGGAATAAATCTATCTGAACTATCTACCTTCCTGAGTTATCGGTAATAACAATTAAGAAAATGCATATTCAAAGATGTTTCGGAAACTGCAAAGTATTATAAATTTAAGTCATTTTAACTACTTGATTCTTCTTACGGTATCTTTTAAACATAGCAGCCATTCTATATCTGTTGAATTGAATTAAATCAAAGAATACTCACAAGGAAAGGTAATTTTTTTAAAAAAAGGTTTTATTTACTTATTTGACAGAGAGAGACCGCCAGAGAGGGAGAAGCAGGCTTCCTGCCAAGTGGGAAGACCCATGTGGGGTTTGATCCCAGGACCCTGGGATCACGACCTGAGCCAAAGCCCATAATGACAGAGCCACCCTGGCACCCCAAGGAAAGGTAATTTTTAAGAGTCATGACAAAATGAGCTGGTGGATTGGCTTCCTTAACTCTAGAGCCTTTTCTATGCAACCTTGTGACTTAAAAATATTTGTCCCATTCCCATTTTAAATAACAATTTAAGAAGTGAATAAGATTGCTAAGTTCATATGTATATAGATGCACATATGCACACCCACTCATAAAATATCTCAGAAAATGATCAGTATTCAGCAACTTTAAATGAAGAGGGAATGCAGAAAGAACAAGAATTATAAAAGAATTCTGTACAACTACACAGAGTAAGAAAAAGAAAACAAATAAACCCTCTGAAGTGAAAGTAGGAGACAAAGAAAATCAATACTGCTTGAGACAGGGACTCATACTCATTTTACAGTTTAAATATGTAAAATGTAAGCAATTGGCAAATTGGGAACAAAGAAGATAGAAAAGTTTCTTATATTAATATTGCAGTTTTCCTCTAAGTTTAAAATTACATAAAAATCAAAATAAAAACTTCTCTAAGAAATTAATTCAATTAAAAATCATCAGTGGATACTAAATGGATACTCAGTCCAGAAAAGTTTGATTTGAAATGCAAAATCACAGAAGTCTCCACCCACTCCCGCTTGTCAGTTTGAAAAGAAAAACATCATTATGCAGTGAAGAAAACAAAGATCTTAACCAGAGGTCAAAATCAGTATCGTCCAAATGCGCAACACAAGATTCCGTGTCTCTGCCCATGATACCTTACAAAGACCACAACACCACTGATGTAGCTTTCTAGCCAAAAAATCATAACTTCCATTTGATTATGAAGAAACAAAAGAAAAAGAAAAATGGAGGAACATCAGGAAAAATAAGTGACACATACACTTCAAAAACATAAACGTCCTAAAAAAATAAACAAACAAAGAAACGCTGAGAAAGAAGTCATTCCTCACATTGTTTATAACATACCACTATATTGTTGGCTGTGTCTTTAACTGGCACTAATAATAGAAATAAGAGTAAGCAAAATCCCATTGCATAGGTGAAAACTGTATAGTATACTATTGAATCATTATTCCTTTGTGACTCACAACTAAGAAACAAATCCAATGGTCGTCAATATTTTAATTACATATAAAACAAGTAAATCTAGGGGCGCCTGGGTGGCTCAGTGGGTTAAAGCCTCTGCCTTTGGCTCAGGTCGTGATCCCAGGGTCCTGGGATGTAGCCCCGCAGGGGTCTCTTCTGTGGCCGCAGGGGCATAGGAGGGAGCCTGCTTCCTCCACTCTCTGCCTGCCTTTCTGCGTACTTGTGATCTCTGTCAAATAAATTTTAAAAAAATCTTAAAAAAAAAAAAGTCAATCTAGTATAGCATTTTGACTTACATAAGCTCGACTATATTTGCTTCTATTTAAAATAAAATGTTGCCTTGTGTACAGCAGATAGTATATTAAAATACCAGGAACCATTTTAATATTTGTTTTCTTATTTCATACTCAGATTTAAATCTGAGAGTCCTTATATCTTAACCTCTTAGATTTAAATGTCATCAAAATAACATAAAACACAAGAAAAATAAGACACTGATATTTTTAATGTTTTTCAACCCAAGCCAAACTGTTTAAGTGATAGTTCTTACCCATCTCACTAACATTACTTCTTACTTGATGTTACCAAGATGTCAGTTCAAAATATAATGACTTAAAATAATCCATTATACATATGACTTCTTCATTCTATCTCATATTTCCATGTAATGATCTCAGCACAAGCCTAAATTCTCATAAGTGCTTTGTAAACCACAATTCCAAGCTCACACAAAATCATCCAAAATTATGATTATATTAACCCTTTTATTTTTATTTTTTAAAAAATTTTATTTATTTGACAGAGAGAAATCACAAGTAGGCAGCGCAGCAGGTGGGGCGGGGGCAGGGGGGGAACAGGCTCCCTGCTAAGCAGAGAGCCGGATGTGGGTGGGGCTGGATCCCAGGACCCCGAGATCATGACCTGAGATGAAGGCAGAGGTTTAAACCCACTGAGCCACTCGGGCACCCCAATATTAACCCTTTTAAATGGAAAAAGAAAATGTAAAGTTTTACACCAGATTTTAACTAGTGAGGTGCTCTAAAGGAATAGTCACTGTTTGAACCATACAACAAAGTAAAAAATACTATGTTGCAAACTGATATACACAACCTGAAGTTCCACAGAAATTTTTTTTCCTGGAGCCATGTTCTTTAACAAGCTTTATTATGTTTCATTTTGAAAATGCTATTTGGAAACCCTCTAAACTGATTTCATTACCCACTAAACCACTAACATTTCAGGCTATCTATAGTTAGAAAAATACTACTCAGAAATACTGAACGAGTTTTAGGAACTATGTGCGTAGGTATTCATGAAACATTTTATTATTTATCATAATAAATCATGAAAACACATAAAATTAGGGCTGTAACTGTTAAAATAGAAAACACTATCTATATTCCATTGCCATAAGCCACCATTTACTTTATAACTAGAAAATACCATAAGCAAAAATTTCACTTCCGTATAGCTAATTACAGAAACTATACACCTCTATTTACTCTAATGAAATACAAAAATTAAGCAGCTGACTAAATATTTCATATAAGAACATAAACCTATTTGTAAAGCTTAGCTAGATACTTGCTCCACAAATTTTTTCTTAACCACTTCTGACTGCTTAATTCTATGAAGTTGCCAATTTAAGAAAGTAACTTCTGGTATCAAGGACTATGCACCTAAAAAAAAAGAAAAAAGAAAAAAAGAAAAACACCTTTCCACACACAATATGTACAAACTCTCAACAAAACACAAAGAACAACTATCTTAGGGCTCTGTATGGAAAAAAAAAGCATATCGATTTTGGAGAATCAAAACATAACGCAATGTTAGCAGCCATGTATCAAAGAAGAAATCAAAGAGAACTAAAAAAAACTATTTCGCAACAAATTAAATTGAAAATACAGCATACCAAAATTTCTCGGATGCCACAAAAACAGTTCTAAGAATGATGTCATATCAATAAATGCCTGCACCGATAAACAAAAAAGATCTCAAACAACCCAACTTTCTTTACACCTCAGCTAGAAAAAGAACAAACAAAACCCAAAGTAAGCAGAAAGATGGAAAAAATAAATATTAGAAATAAATAAATAGAAACTAAAAATATTAATTTAAAAAGATCAAACTAAGAGCTAAGTGGTTTTTTCTTTAATTTTTTAAATTGTTATGTTAGTCACCATACAGTACCTCGTTAGTTTACATGTTTGTTTGTTTGTTTGTTTTTTAAGATTTTACTCATTTATCTGAGAGTGAGAGAGAACACAAGCAGGGGGAACAGCAGGCAGAGGGAGAAGCAGGCTTCCCATTGAGCAAGGAGCCTGATGTGGGGCCCGATCCTAGGACCCCAGGATCACGACCTAAGCCAGAGGCAGACACCCAACCAACTGAGCCACCCAGATGCCCCAAGTGTTCCATGATTCATTGATTTGAGCTTTTTTTTGAAAAGATAAACAAAAATTAACAAACCTTTAGCTAGACTCACCAAAAAAAAAAGGGGGCAGGGGAGAAAAGAATCAAATAAAATCAGAAATGAAAGAGGAGACATTACAACCAATACCACAGAAATAGAAAAGACCATAAAAGAATACTATGAACAATTACATGCCAACAAACTGGACACACTATAAGAAACAGATAAATTCCTAGAAACATACAACCTATCAAGGTTGAATCACAAATAAATAAATAAACAAACAAAATCTGAACAAATTCCTAATAAGGAGATTGAATCACTAATCAAAAACTTCCCAACAAACAAAAGTACAAGACCAGATGGCTTCACTGGTGAATTCTACCAAATATTTACAGAAGAATAAATACCAGTCCTTCCCAAATTCTTCCCCAAAACAAAAGATGTAATACTTCCAAACTCATTTTACAAGGCCCATATTATCAATACAAAAACCAGACAAAGGAACCACAAGAAAAGAAAATTACAGGCCAATATCCTTGATAAACACTGATGCAGAAATCCTCAACAAAATATTACCAAAACAAATTCAACAATACATTAGAAGGACCATACACCATGATCAAGTGGCATTTATTCCAAGGACACAAGGATGGTTTAACACCCACATATCAATCTATGTGCTATATACCACATTAAGAAAATCAAAGATAAAAATCATATAATCATCTCAAAAGATACAGAAAAAACATCTGACAAAATTCAACATCCATTTATGATAAAAACAAAACAAAACAACTCTCAAAAGACTGGGTACAGGGAGAAGATACCTCAGCATAATAAAGGCTAGATATGTCAAGCCCACAGCTAACATCATACTCAATGGTGAAATGTTGATTATTTTTCCTCTAAGATCAAGAATAAGACAAGGATGGCCACTCTTGCCACTTTTACTCAACAAAATACTGGAAGTCCTAGCCAGAGTGATTAGGCCAGAAAAAAAAAAAAAATAATTAGTATCCAGATCAGAAAGGAACATATAAAACTGCCAGTGCAAATGGTAAGATTTTATATACAGAAAATCCTAACAACTCCACCAAATAACCCTTGGAATTAATAAATGTATTCAAGAAAGGTGTGTGACACAAAATCAACATATAAAAATTTACTACAATTCTACACAATAATAATGAACTATCAGAAAGAAATTAAGAAGACAATCCCATTCACGATAGCATTAAAAGAATAAAATACCTAGGAATAAATTTAACCAAGGAGGTGAAAGACCTGTACACTGAAAATCACAAGACACTGATGAAAGGAAATGAAGACATAAAAATATGGAAAAATAGTCCATGCTTGTGGATTAAAAGAATCAATATCACAGAATCAATACTCCATCCTACCCAAACAATCTATAAATTCACTTCAATGGTTTTTTGCAGAAATAAAACAAACAATCCTAAAATTTGTATGGAACCAGAGAAGACTCCAAATAGCCAAAGCAATCCTGAGAAAGAACAAAGCTGGAGGCAACATGCTTCCTGATTTCAAACTCCATCACAAAGTTATAGTAACTGAAACATGGTATTGGCATAGAAACAAACACGTAGATCGATGGAACACAAAGAAAGTCCAGAAACGAGTCCACATATATGTGGACCATATATACATGGTCGATTAGTTTACAATAAAGAAGCCAAAAATATACAACGGAGAAAGTCCAATCTCTTCAATAAACAAACAGTTGAGAAAACTGAACAGCCTATTCAAAAGAATGAAAGCAGAGCACTATCTTAACACCACACACAAAAACTAACTCAAAATAAATTAAAGACTTGAACATAAGACCTGAAACCTAGAAGAAAACATAAAGGTAAGCTCCTTGACATCACTCTTGGTGAGGAATTTTTGGATTTGACACCAAAAGCAAATGTAACACAAACAAAAATATACTAGTGGGATTAAAACCAAAAATCTTACACACAGCAAAAGAAACCATCAACAAAATGAAAACACAACCCACCAAATGGGAGAAAATATTTGCAAATCATATATCTGATAAGGGGTTAATATCCAACATATATGTAAAAACTCATAAAACTCAACTGCAAAAAAAAAAAAAAACAACCTATTTTAAAAATGAACAGATGTGTAAGTAGACATCTTTCCAAAGAAGACATACATATGGCCAACACATCCATGTACAGGCATTCGACATCAGTAATCATTGGGGAAATACAAGTCAAAGCCACAATGAGATGTCACCTCACACCTGTTGGAATGACTATCAAAAACACAAGAAATAACAAGTGTTGGTGAGGATGTGGAGAAAAGGGAACCTTTGTATACTGCTGATGAGAATGTAAACTGGTACAGCTGCTACGGAAAGCAATATGGAGTTCCTCAAAAAATTAAAAATAGAACTACATATGATCCAGAAATCAGACTCAGTGATTATGAAAAAGTGGCTACTTATCTGAGACCTCTGACTCAAGAAGATACCCATAACCCCATGTCCACTGCAGCTATACTTACAATAGCTATACTTACAAAAGTTGTGAAAACAACCTATGTGTCCAAGAACAATGAATGGCTAAAGAAAATGAGATACATACACACAGAGGAATATTATTTCCACCACAAAAAAAGAAGAAAATCCTGACGTTGGCAACAACATGGGTAAACCCTGAGGGCATTATATAAATGAAATAAGTCAAACTCAAAAATACACACTGTATGACCTTACTTATATGCGGAATCTAAAAAACCAACCACCACCAAACCCATTGCTACAAAGAAAAGACTGGAGTTGCCAGATGTAGAGGGCCATGGGGGAGGAGGCAGGTGGGTGAAATGAATGAAGGTTATCAAAAGGTACAAACTTGGTGGAGAAGTCAAGATGGCGGAGAAGTAGCAAGCTGAAACTACTTCAGCTAGCAGGAGATCAGCTAGATAGCTTATCTAAAGATTGCAAACACCTACATATCCAAGAGGAGATAAGAGAAGAAGAACAACAATTCTAGAAACAGAAAATCAACCACTTTCTGAAAGGTAGGACTTGTGCAGAAGTGAATCCAAAGCGACAGGAAGATAGACCGTGGGGGGAGGGGCAGGCTCCCGGCAAGCTACGGAGCAACAAAGCACAAAATCAGGACTTTTAAAAGTCTGTTCCGCTGAGGGACATCGCTCCAGAGGCTAAACCGGGGTGAAGCTCACGCGGGGTCAGCATGGCCTCAGGTCCCGCAGGGTCACAGAAGGATCAGGGGTGTCTGAGTGTCGCAGAGTTTGCAGGTATTAGAACGGGGAAGCCAGCTATAGAGACAGAGCTGAGAAGTGAGCTCCCAGCTCAGGGTTACCTTGAATCGTTCGCAGGCTGGGTGAGCTCGGAGGGCGGCCAGAGGCCAGGGAGACGGGAGTAATTGGGCACTATTCTTTGAGGGTGCACTGAAGAGTGGGGCCCTGGGCTCTTGGCTCCTCCAGGCCGGAGACGGGGAGGCTACCATTTTCATTCCCGTCCTCTCTCCAGAAACCGCTCAGGAGACAAAAGCTCCCAAAAGCAAACCTGAGCAAATTACTCAGCCCGGCCCCTGGTAAGGGCGGTGCAATTCCACCTGGGGCAAAGACACTTGAGAATCACTATAACAGGCCCCTCCCCCAGAAGATCAACAAGAAATCCAGCCAGGACCAAGTTCACCTACCAAGGAGTGCAGTTTCAATACCAAGGAGAGCAGCAGAATTCCAGAGGAGGAGAAAGCAAAGCACGGAACTCATGGCTTTCTCCCCATGATTCTTTAGTCTTGCAGTTAATTTAACTTTTTCTTCGTTTTCAATTTTTTTTCTCTTCTTCTCCTAAATTTTTTTTAACGTTTACCCTTTTCTTTTTTTTAACATTTAACTAGTTTATCTAATATATATATATATATATACACATACATATATGTATATATATATATTCCTTTTTTATATTTTTTCTTTATTCGCTTTCTTTTTTGTTTCTTTCTTTTCTTTTTTTTTTTTTCTTTCTGAACTTCTTTTTCCCCCTTTCTCCCCCCCTCACGATTTGGGATCTCTTCTGATTTGGTTAAACCATATTCTCCTGGAGTTGTTGCCACCCTCTTAGTATTTTACTTGCTCCTTCATATACTCTTATCTGGACAAAATGACAAGGCGGAAAAATTCACCACAAAAAAAGAACAACAGGCAGTAACGAAGGCTAGGGACCTAATCAACACAGACATTGGTAATATGTCAAATCTAGAGTTCAGAATGACAATTCTCAAGGTTCTAGCCGGGCTCGAAAAAGGCATGGAAGATATTAGGGAAACCCTCTGGGAGATATAAAAGCCCTTTCTGGAGAAATAAAAGAACTAAAATCTAACCAAGCTGAAATCAAAAAAGCTATTAATGAAGTGCAATCAAAAATGGAGGTTCTCACTGCTAGGATAAATGAGGCAGAAAGAAGAATTAGCAATATAGAAGACCAAATGACAGAGAATAAAGAAGCTGAGTAAAAGAGGGACAAACAGCTACTGAACCACGAGGGCAAATTCGAGAGATAAGTGACACCATAAGACGAAACAACATTAGAATAATTGGGATTCCAGAAGAAGAAGAAAGAGAGAGGGGAGCAGAAGGTATACTGGAGAGAATTATTGGAGAGAATTTCCCCAATATGGCAAAAGGAACAAGCATCAAAATCCAGGAGGTGCAGACAACCCCCCTCAAAATCCGTAAGAATAGGCCCACACCCCGTCACCTAATAGTAAAATTTACAAGTCTTAGTGACAAAGAGAAAATCCTGAAAGCAGCCCAGGAAAAGAAGTCTGTAACATACAATGGTAAAAATATTAGATTGGCAGCAGACTTATCCACAGAGACCTGGCAGGCCAGAAAGAGCTGGCATGATATATTCAGAGCACTAAACAAGAAAAACATGCAGCCAAGAATACTATATCCAGCTAGGCTATCATTGAAAATAGATGAAGAGATAAAAAGCTTCCAGGACAAACAAAAGCTGAAAGAAATTGCAAGCACCACACCAGCTCTACAGGAAATACTGAAAGGGGTCCTCTAAGCAAACAAAGAGCCTAAAAGTAGTAGATCAGAAAGGAACAGAGACAATATACAGTAACAGTCACCTTACAGGCAATACAATGGCACTAAATTCATATCTCTCAATAGTTACCCTGAATGTTAATGGACTAAATGCCCCAGTCAAAAGACACAGAGTATCAGATTGGATAAAAAAACAAAATCTATATGTTGCCTACAAGTAATTCATTTTAGACCCGAAGACACCTCCAGATTTAAAGTGAGGGGGTGGAAAACAACTTACCATGCTAATGGACATCAGAAGAAAGCTGGGGTGGCAATCCTTGTATCAGATCAATTAGATTTTAAGCCAAAGACTATAATAAGAGATGATGAAGGACACTATATCATACTCTAAGGGTCTGTCCACCACGAAGAACTAACAATTTTAAATATCTATACCCCTAACATGGGAGCAGCCAACTATATAAACCAATTAATAACAAAATCAAAGAAACACATCGACAATAATACAGTAACAGTAGGGGACTTTAACACTCCCCTCACTGAAATGGGCAGATCATCCACGCAAAAGATCAACAAGGAAATAAAGGTCTTAAATGACACACTGGACCAGATGGACATCACAGATATATTCAGAACATTTCATCCCAAAGCAACAGAATACACATTCTTCTCTAGTGCACATGGAACATTCTCCAGAATAGATCACATCCTCGGTCCTAAATCAGGCCTCAAACGGTATCAGAAGATTGGGATCATTCCCTGCATATTTTCAGACCACAATGCTCTGAAGCTAGAACCCAATCACAAGAGGAATTTGGAAAGAACCTAAATACATGGAGACTAAACAGCATCCTTCTAAAGAATGAATGGGTCAACCAGGAAATTAAAGAAGAATTGAAAAAATTCATGGAAACAAATGATAATGAAAACATAACGGTTCAAAATCTATGGGACACAACAAAGGCAGTCCTGAGAGGAAAATATATACCGGTTCAAGCCTTCCTCAAGAAACAAGAAAGGTCTCAGGTACACAACCTAACCCTACACCTAAAGGAGCTGGAGAAAGAACAAGAAAGAAACCCTAAACCCAGAAGGAGAAGAGAAATCATAAAGATCAGAGCAGAAATCAATGAAATAGAAATCAAAAAAACAATAGAATAAATCAACGAAACTAGGAGCTGGTTCTTTGAAAGAATTAATAAGATTGATAAACCCCTGGCCAGACTTATCAAAAAGAAAAGAGAAATGACCCAAATAAAATCATGAATGGAAGAGGAGAGATCACAACTAACACCAAAGAAATATAAACAATGATAAAAACACACTATGAGCAACTCTATGCAAACAAATTTGACAATCTTTCTAGAGACATAAAGCAAATTTGACAGTCTTTCTAGAGACATAAAAACTACCACAACTGAAGCAGGAAGAAAGAGAAAACCTGAACAGACCCATAACCAGTAAGGAGATTGAAACAGTCATCAAAAATCTCCAAACAAACAAAAAGTCCAGGGCCAGATGGCTTCCCAGGGGAATTCTACAAAACGTTTAAAGAACTAATTCCTATTCTCCTGAAACTGTTCCAAAAAATAGAAATGGAAGGAAAACTTCCAAACTCATTCTATGAGGGCAGCATCAATCACCTTGATCCCAAAACCAGACAAGGATCCCATCAAAAAAGAGAACTATACACCAATATCCTTGATGAACACAGATGTGAAAATTCTCACCAAAATACTAGCCAATAGGATTCAACAGTACATTAAAAAGATTATTCACCAAGACCAAGTGGGATTTATTCCAGGGCTGCAAGGTTGGTTCAATATCCGCAAACCAATCAATGTGATACAACACATTAATAAAAGAAAGAACAAGAACCATAGGATACTCTTAATAGATGCTGAAAAAGCATGTGACATAGTACAGCATCCCTTCCTGATCAAAACTCTTCAAAGTGCAGGGATAGAGGGCACATACCTCAATATCATCAAAGTCATCTATGAAAAACCCATCGCAAATATCATTCTCAATGGAGAAAAACTGAAAGCTTTTCTGCTAAGGTCAGGAACACGGCAGGGATGTCCATTATCACCACTGCTATTCAACATAGTACTAGAAGTCCTAGCCTCAGCAATCAGAAAACAAAAGGGAATTAAAGGCATCCAAATCGGCAAAGAAGAAGTCAAACTATTACTCTTTGCAGATGATATGATACTATATGTGGAAAACTCAAAAGACTCCACTCCAAAACTGTTAGAACTTGTGCAAGAATTCAGTAAAGTGTCAGAATATAAAATCAATGCAAAGAAATCAGTTGCATTTCTCTACACCAACAACAAGACAGAAGAAAGAGAAATTAAGGAGTCAATCCCATTTACAATTGCACCCAAAACCATAAGATACCTAGGAATAAACCTAACCAAAGAGGCTAAGAATCTATACTCAGAAAACTATAAAGTACTCATGAAAGAAAATGAAAAAGACACAAAGAAATGAAAAAATGTTCCATGCTCCTGGATTGGAGGAAAAAATATTGTGAAAATGGCTATGCTACCTAAAGCAATCTACACATTTAATGCAATTCCTATCAAAGTACCATCCATTTTCTTCAAAGAAATAGAACAAAAAAATTCTAAAATTTATATGGAACCAGAAAAGACTTCGAATAGTCAAAGGAATATTGTAAGAGAAAGCCAAAGTTGGTGGCATCACAATTCCGGACTTCAAGCTCTATTACAAAGTTGTCATCATCAAGATAGCATGGTACTGGCACAAAAACAGACATATAGATCAATGGAACAGAATAGAGAGCCCAGAAATAGACCCTCAACTCTATGGACAACTAATCTTTGACAAAGCAGGAAAGAATGTCCAATGGAAAAAGGAGTTCCTCTTCAATAAATGGTGTTGGGAAAATTGGACAGCCACATGCAGAAAAATGAAATTGGACCATTTCCTTACACCACACACGAAAATAGACTCAAAATGGATGAAAGACCTCAATGTGAGAAAGAAATCCATCAAAATCCTTGAGGATAACACAGGCAGCAACCTCTTCAACCTCAGCCGCAGCAACATCCTCCTAGGAACATCGCCAAAAGCAAGGGAAGCAAGGGCAAAAATGAACTATTGGGATTTTATCAAGATCAAAAGCTTTTGCACAGCAAAGTAAAGTTAACAAAACCAAAAGACAACTGAAAGAATGGGAGAAGATATTTGCAAACGACATATCAGATAAAGGGATAGTGTCCAAAATCTATAAAGAACTTAGCAAACTCAACACCCAAAGAACAAAGAATCCAATCAAGAAATGGGCAGAAGACATGAACAGACATTTCTGCAAAGAAGACATCCAGATGGCCAACAGACACATGAAAAAGTGCTCCATATCACTAGGCATCAGGGAAATACAAATCAAAACCACAATGAGATATCACCTCACACCAGTCAGAATGACTAAAATTAACAAGTCAGGAAATGACGGATGCTGGCGAGGATGTGGAGAAAGGGGAACCCTCCTACACAGTTGGTGGGAATGCAAGCTGGTGCAACCACTCTGGAAAATAGCTTGGAGGTTCCTCAAAATGTTGAAAATAGAACTACCCTACGACCCAGCAATTGCACTACTGGGTATTTACCCTAAAGATACAAATGTAGTGATCCAAAGGGGCACATGCACCTGAATGTTTATAGCAGCAATGTCTACAATAGCCAAACCATGGAAAGAACCTAGATGTCCATCAACAGATGAATGGATAAAGAAGAGGTGGTATATATACACAATGGAATACTATGCGGCCATCAAAAGAAATGAAATCTTGCCATTTGCGACGACGTGGATGGAACTAGAGGGTATCGTGCTTAGCGAAATAAGTCAAGCAGAGAAAGACAACTATCATATGATCTCCCTGATATGAGGAAGTGGAGATGCAACATGGGGGGTTAAGGGGGTAGGAGAAGAATGAATGAAAGAAGATGGGATCGGGAGGGAGACAAACCATAAGTGACTCTTAATCTCACAAAACAAACTAAGGGTTGCTGAGGGGAGGGGGTTGGGGGGGTTATGGACATTGGGAAGGGTATGTGCTATGGTGAGTGCTGTGAAGTGTGTAAACCTGGCGATTCACAGACCTGTACCCCTGGAGATAAAAATATATTATATGTTTATAAAAAATTTTTTAAAAAATCACATTCATCAAAAAAAAAGGTACTAACTTGCAGGAAACAAATAAATAGATCTTGTAGATATAATGTACAGCATGGTGACTACAGTTAATACTACTACATCATATTTGAAAGTAGCTAAGAAAGTGTATCTTAAAAGCTCTCATCACAGAAAAACAACTGCTAACTATGTGTGGTGATGGACATTAACTAGACTTACTCTAGTGATTACTTTATAAGATATATAAATACTGAGTCATTACACACCTGAAATGGATATAATGTTATAGGCCAATGTGATCTCAATTTTTAAAAATGACACAACTACACGCTGTCTTGGGAAAAACACTTTGAAGATACCGACATAGGCAGTTTGAAAGTTCAATGATGGAAAAAGATGTATCATGTAAACATTAATCAAAACAAAGCAGGGAAGGCTATAAAATTATCCAAGACAGGGAAGGACACTGAATAACAATAAAAGGACTAATACACCAAGACCTAACAACGCTAAAGGTCTTGGACCTGCAATATATGTCAAGCAAAAATTGATAGAACTAAAAGAACTAGACAAATCCAGAACTAAAGTTAGAGACTTCAAAACTTGTTTCTCAACAACTGATAGAATAACTTGACAGAAAATCAGCAAGCCTATAAAGAATTCAACAACATAATCAACCAAAACAATCTAACTCATATTTATAGAACACTTCACCAACAACAGCAGAATACATATTCTTTTCAAACACTCAAAAACGTATACCAAGATAGACCACATTGTGGCCCATAAAACATATGCCTTAAGAAATAAAAATACTGAAATCATACAGGAAGTGTTTTCTGACCACAATAGTACTAAACTAGAAATCAGTAACAAAAAGGAAAATTTCCAAACACTTGGAAACTAAACATCACACTTGTAAATAATCACAGAGTCTCAAGGAAAACCCACTGAACTACTTGAAAATAAAAACACAATGTATCAAAATTTGTGGGCTACAGCTGAAGCAATGCTGAGAAGAAAATTTAAAGCACCAAATACTTAAATGTGAAGAGGAAAAATCTTAAATCCATGATCTAAGACCTCAAGAACTACAGGCAAAATAATTAACCTCAACCAAGACATACATTATGTAAAAATTAATGCAAAAGGGATCATGGGGGCACCCGGGCAGCTCAGTCAGTTAAGTGTCTGCCTTCTGCTCACGCCATGGTGCCAGGGTCTTGGGAGTGAGTCCCACATCAGGCTCCCTATGCAGCGTGTAGTCTACATCTCTCCCTACCCTATCCCATGCTCATGCTGTCTCACTCTCTAACAAATATTAAATAAATAATATTTTTTTAAAAGGTGGGGGGGGGATCACTGACATAAATAAAAAATATAAAACTATAAACTTCTTGGGGGAAAAAAAAATAGCTAAGCCAAGAGTGCTTAAATGGTCTAAGGCAGGTGAAAAAGTTCTGAGACATGACACTAAAAACAAAATCCATTCCAAGAAAAACTGATCATTTGGTCTTCAACAAAATGAAAAATGTTTGCTCTGCAATCGGCCCTATGAGAAGTCAAACTACAGACTAGTAGAAAACATTTGCAAACCACATAGCTGAAAGGATAAGTCTCTAAAATATAGAAACGACTTTCAAAACTTAATAGTTAAAAAAAAAAAAAAGGAATCCAATTAGAAAATGTGCAAACAGCCTAGAGACATCTCCCTGAAGAGGATATACAGATGGCAAAATAAATACAAGAAAAAAACGTTCAAAGTCATTAGTTATCCAAGAAATGCAAATTAAAGCCACAATGAGCTATCACTGCACACCTACCAAAACGATCACAATAAAAAACAGTGACAACTCCAAATGCTGGAAAGGATGCAGAGGAAGTGGATCCTTCATACACTGCTGATGAGAATGCAAAATGATATAGCACTCTGGAAAACTGTTTGAGAGTTTCTTATGAAACTAACCATATAACTACCATACCACCAGGAAACTGCACTCGTGAGTATTTATGCTAGAGAAGTAATTACTTACGCTCATGCAAAAACCTAAACATAAATATCCATGGCAACTTCATTTTTAACCATAAAACTGGAAACAACTCATATCTTTCAAAAGCTATGTACTTAATTAATCTGTTTTTTATATATGCCAGGGAATACTACATAGCAATAAAAAGGAATGAACATTTAATACCTCTAACAACCAGAGGGGAGCTTGGGTGGTTCAAATGGTTAAGCACCTGACTTCTGATTTCAGCTCAGGTCATGATCTCAGGGTCTTGAGATCAAGCCTCGTGTTGAGCTCTGCGCTCAGGGAGGAGTTCGCTTGTGATTCTCTCTCCCCGCTCTCTTTCAGTCCCTCCCTCCACCTCTCTCTCTCAACAAAACAAAACAAACCTTCTAACAATCAGAACGAATACCCAGAGAATTATGGTAAATGGAAAAAAAAAGTCAAGCCCAGAACATTGCATACTGTATGATTCCATTTATATTACACTTCTTGAAATCACAGAAACTATAGAAATACTGAAGAAATTAATAATTGCCTAAATGGTGTGGGGTGGGCATAAGAGAAAAGTGGTATGGCCCTAAAAGGTAACATGAGACCAAAGGAAAAAAGAAAAAAGAAAAAGGTAACATGAGGGAACCTCGTGGTAATGAAAATATCCTGTATCTTGACTGTAGGAATGTTACTGTCCTGCTTGTGATGTTGCACTGTATTTAAGCAAGATGTTATCACTGGGGTGAACTGGGTGAAGGGTACATGGGATCTTTCTGTATTACTTCTTCCTACTGCATGTATATCTATCATTATCAAAAGGCTAGTTCACTAGCATGGAGAAGAGGAGAAAGATTATTAATAAATGTACATAATTATGGAAATTCTGCTAAATTCATATTTATACCTCATTCTTAGGTACAAGATTATGGCATTTAAAGAAAACCTACTGCTCTACAAGGTCTCTATAATTCTAAGTGGTTTTTCCATATTCTTTGTTTCCCAAAATTACATGGATAAAAATAAAGCATGAGATAAAGAACTTCTTCCACATCTTTCACACAGGGTAAAAGGGAATTTCTCAATTCAATGTAATATGTTTAATAAGGTTAGCTTCTTTGAAGCATTTCTCATTATAAATATGTATCACCAAGAAAGCAATACCTGCTGGGAAAATCAATTTCTGAATATATAAAAGGTCATATTCATGATCCTTCAGTAATAGCATGGGTATATGTATGTATATGCAATTAATCTTTATTTAAAATGATAGAGCCAGAGTAATTTTTACATTTGTCTAAAACAGAGAAATTTCCACTTTTTCCATTATAATGTATGGAGATTTACCTCCTCAGGGAACACAGGCCAAAGGACAAAAAAATCCAAATTGACACTACCAATTAAGGAGTACATTTCACTGGAAATGTTCTATATACCAGTAAGAGTATACAGATTATTTTCCCTCAGTTATTTACCTTCTTTGGAAAGAAAAATGCTAACAACTATGAAGAAGGTACTTATTATCAGCTCAAAAAGATTCATTAATCAAATTAGCAAAATGTTACACAGTCTACCATTTGGAGGCTCTCTAGGAAATTTCAAATTTTATTCCCCATTTTTAAGGTGGTTGTGGACAATTTACAATGTTGCATTCTTAAAACGTCCCTGTGGAACTCAGAATGAATTTGCAAGTAGATGAACATTATAAATGGTGATTAAATTACAAAGTAATTTAACACAAATGGTTCCCTACTTTTGTCCTAACCAGAGGGAGTACCTAAAGCTCAAAACATAACAAAGTTAAGTCCTCTCATCTGATGGCTAATAACAAGCAATATTTTAGGATTAAGACAAATCTCCAATTTCCAGCGTTTTATCTATGTGGTTTTCTTTATTATGTACATATTTAGCAGCCTAAACACAAGCTTCAATTTGAGAAATAACTTGGTGCTTTCAGGATACTAATGATTCCATTAACTTTAAGAAACCTCCACTTCTTATCAAGAGAATCTGACTTTCATCCTGGTTTTCTATTCATTTTTAAATAGCAATGGCAAAATGATAAAAAGACAGCTTGTGCAAATGGAAAAAAAACAAAAACAAAACGTAGTTACCATGAACTGAGATGGAAAAACTACAGTAATAATTTCAAGAGGAAGATCCAAGGATCAGGTTATTTATTTTTTTAAAGTTAAGTCTGAGATGCCTATTAGACATCCAATAAAATTATCAAGTAGGCAGGTCCAGGCTAGAGAAAAAAAATTTCATAAGCTAGCATTTAAACCCTGACAACTAGATGAAATGGCCAGGGAAGATGAAAGTGCCAGGGAAGTGAGTCCTGGCAATATGCAAAATTGTGCAAATGAGGAGAAAGTAGCAAATATGACTACAGAAGGCATCCAGAAAGAAGAAAAATCAGGAAGTATGGATCTGCCTTTTATACCATCTTAGGTTCTGGTGACAATCAAAAAGAATAAATGAAACAAGATGGGATTGGGAGGGAGACAAACCATAAGTGACTCTTAATCTCACAAAACAAACTGAGGGTTGCTGGGGGGAGGGGGTTTGGGAGAAGGGGGTGGGATTATGGACATTGGGGAGGGTATGTGCTTTGGTGAGTGCTGTGAAGTGTGTAAACCTGGTGATTCACAGACCTGTACCCCTGGGGATAAAAATATATGTTTATAAAAAATAAAAAGTTAGAAAATAAAAAAAAAAAAAAAATGAGTAACTTATAAACTCCGTCCTCAAAATTCCAAGTCTAGTGATGAAGACAAATATGTACAAAAACAATTTTGATGTAACATGTCATTATGTATGTAGAAAATCTGAAGTAACCTACTAAAAAGCTCAGAAACTAGTTCATGATTTTAGGAAAGTTATGGCACACAAGATTATTGTAAAAAATCAACAGTATTTCAAGATAACAGAAACAACTAGAAAATATAAAAAAAAATACAATCCCATTTGTATAGCAACCAAAATCATGCTAATGCATAGTGTCATGGTCTGTTCCAGCTGCTATGACAAAATACAACAGACTATATACCTTAATAATAATAAATACTTCTCACAGTTCTGGAGGCTGGAAGTCCAAGATCAGTGTTGCCACCACGGTGGCTTGAGGGCTGCTGAATTCTCCATGTTCTCACATGGCAGAAGGAGATAAAGCAGCTCTCTCTGATTTATTTTATAAGGGCATTAATCCTAAATAGTAGGGATCTGGCCCATGAACTATCACCTCCCAAAGGCCCCACCTCCTAATATCATTGCCTTGAAGGTTAAATTTCAACTTATGAATTGTCAGAAGACACAAACATTCAGTCTACAGCACAGGGATACATTTTAACAAAATCTGTGTAAATCCTGGTCACTGAAAAACTACAAACGTTATTGGAATAAATTAAAGAAAGTACCAGTATATGGAGATATACCATGTTCATGAATGAAAGTCTTAATATTGTTAAAATGTCAGTTCCACCAAAAGTGATCTACAGATTTAGTGCAATCCAACACAATTCCCAGCAGGCACTTCCTATAGAAATTAACAAGCTGATTCTAAAATTTAAATGGAATGGAAATGACCTAAAAGAGGCAAAGCAGTTTTCTCTCTCTTTTTTTTAAATTTGGAAAAGCTACACTACCTAACTTCAAGATTTATTATAAAGCAACAGAAATAAAGATAATGCACCATTGGCAAAAGAACAGAAATACAGACATATCATTGACTCTGACAAAGATGCCAAGGTAAATGATCCTGGAACAACTAGCTATCTCAACAGAAAGAAAACATACAACAACCCCTTCCTAACAGCAACACAGAAATAAACTCAAAATGCATCACAGACCTAAATGTAAGTGCTGAAACCATCAAACTTCTAAAAAGAAAACACAAAAGAAAATCCTTGTCATCCTGGGATAGGCAAAGATATAAAATAGAACATTAAAAGCATTAATCATAGGGATACCTGAGTGGCTCAGTGGGTTAAAGCCTCTGCCTTCGGCTCAGGTCATGATCTCAGGGTCCTGGGATTGAACCCCACATCAGGCTCTCTGCTTGGCAGGGAGCCTGCTTCCCCCTCTCTCTCTGCCTGCCTCTCTGCCTACTTGTGATCTCTCTCTGTCAAATAAATACATAAAATCTTAAAAAAAAAAAAAGCATTAATCATAAAAGAAAAAAACTGTAAACTGGATTTTACCAAAATTAGAAATTCTGTTCTTCAAATGTCACCATTAAGAAAAAGGAAAGGCAAAGCTACCAGGTGATAATATATTCATAATAAATACACCGACAAAGGACTTGTATCCAAACTGTATCAAGAATTCTTATCACTCAATACGAGTAAGACAAAGAAATCTATAAAAAAAAGGGGGGGGCAAAGATTTGAACAGATCATTCACAAAAGATACACAAATGGCCAAAAAACACATAAAAAGATACTCAACATCTTTAATGTTCACGATCCTTACACCTATCAGAAGGACTAAAATTTAAAAGATTGGAAATAACAAGTGTTGACCAATATGTGAAAAAAAAAATGACAGGTTGGAATGTAAACTAGTAAAATCGGTTTGGAAAACTGTTTGGTCATCATAGCTGCCCAATCAATACACCACTAAGTATTCTAAGACAAACGAAAAGATATGTCCGAGGCACCTGGGTGACTCAGTCGGTTAAGCGTCTGCCTTCAGCTCAGGTCACGATCTCATGGTCCTGGAATTGAGCCCCACATGGTGGGGGCGGGGAGTGGTAGTGTTTGCTTCTCTCTCTCCCACTCCCCCAGTCAGTGGGGAGTCGGCTTCTCCCTCTCCCACTCCCCTTGCTTATGTACTCTCTCTCTCAAATAAATAAATATCTTAAAAAGAAAAGATATGCCCATATAACAATGTAAACAGGAGTATTAACAGATTTATTCATAACAGCCAAAAACCAGAAACAGCCCAAACATCAGTGGTTTCCTCAGGCCAGGGTTAGGGGAGAGAGGGATGTCCAACAGGCTTGAGGGAACTCTATAAGGTGATGAAAATGCTCTGTGTTTTGATGACGGGAGTGATCTCCGGAGTGCACATGTTATCAAAATTCCTCAAACTGTACAATTTAAAAGGAAGCAGTTTACACTATGTAAATTATAATGTAATAACATTATGTTTAAAAGATCCAGTGTACTAAAGGTTGTGACCAAAGAATGTGTACATGCAACGGGAGCACATGTCCAGCTGCCCATTCCCACCACTCTCTCTTTGTCATCCTCTAGTCATTCCAAGAACAGGGGACAATAAGCCTCGAGGACCAAACCATACAACCACTTGCGTCCTACAGAAAGAAGCCTCAGTTGTAACGTCTCTAAGTACATGAAGACAATGCCAGGACCTCAGAGATGACTATTAGACCATATGACACAAATATGAGTACACAACCACTTATCATAAAGATGCAGATAAATGTCCTGAATTAATACTGGAGTTACCCTGCACCTGGGTGATGGCCCACCTTGACAAAACACACTGCATAAATCATACTGCAAAGAGCTACATGTTAGGTGATCTTCAGAAGACATCAAAAATCTGAAAGTGACTAAACCAAAGCCCTTCTTTTAATGCTGATGCTACACCAAATCATAATAAGAGGTACAAATGCTTTATTACAAATATCCAACTTAGGGAGACCGCCTAACCTATATCCTTAAGTTCAGATGCCACTAAAGTCAACCTCATCTCACTGCAAGGGTGGCATGGAACTTCGTTATATGCCTTGACTCACCAACATGGCCAGAATACCTAATCATGGTCTTCATATCCAAGCTGGAAAGTGATGAGGGAAATCATCAGTGAACCATCCTTCAAACTGTTGGCCACCACTGCCTACTAAGAACATATGAAAATGACAGCACAAGTTTGAGGACACTGAAATGTCATTCGACTAATGCTCTCACAATTGGCAACACTCTGAAAAAGTACATCAACTCGATTTAACAATCTTTGAATACTATGCACATAATAAGACTAATTTTGCTAACAGCACAATTTCTGGCATTAGTAAAATCTTTATTTAATTTGTTAATGGTTCTGGTTTTAGGCAATTATCTATAAAGCAGAGAACACATTTCTGTTTCAAATAAGACTGATTAAGGGTCTCTTAGATCTAAAGCTATTTAAATTGATTGCTGTAATGCAGCTAATGACATCACCTTGTTTTCCTGGAGAATCTCCATTTCAAGCTAAAGCCATTCTTTCTCTATTTCCACTTTGAAAATGGAAAAAAATTAAATGGTTGAGTCAAGGATTCCAGCAAAATTCAAGAGTCATGAAAAAAAAATGAACCACAAAAGGTTTCACAAAGTGAAAACACAAAAGAGTACTGGGAGGGGTGCCCAGCTGACTCAGTCAAAAGAGCATACAACTCTTGATCTTGGGATCATGAGCTCAAGCCCCACGCTGGAGGTACAGATTACTTAAAATAAATAAATAAACTTTAAAAAAAAAAAAAAAGAAGAATACTGGGAAATAAGGGCTCCTGGGTGGCTCAGTCAGTTAAGTGTCTGATTCCCGGTTTCAGCTCAGGTCATGATCTCAGGGTCCCGAGATTGAGCCCCACGCTCAGCGTGGAGTCTGCTTGAGATTCTCTCTCTTCTTCTACCTCTGCCCCTTTCCCACCCATGCTCTCCCACTCTCTAAATAAATCAGCAAATCTTTAAAAAAAAAAAAAAAAAAAAGCAAACTAGGAAATAAAAAAGGTATAATCCACAATCTCTTCTTGTTTGTTCTTTCTCCTCCAATAAGTACAAATATCCTTCTTTGTAAGAAAACCTAATAAACTGCACTTGAAAAGAGCACAATTTGTAAAGCAGACATATTGTGCAATTACTCATTCAACAACTATTTATTAAGAACCCACTATCTTCCAAGGGCTATTTAAAGTAATGGAAATACAATAGTGAACAAATGCTCTTGCGGAGCTTAGGGCTCAGTAAGAGACAGAAAATTTAAAAAAATAAATAAAATATGTAACGTTCCAGATGGGAATGAATGTTCTGTTAAACAAAGTAAAGTAATGGGGTGCCTGGGTGGCTCAGTGGGTTAAAAAAAGTAAAGTAAGAAAGTACCATAGACCTGAGGGCCCTTTCCACTATGATGATCAGGGCAAGATTCAACGACAAATGTGACATTAGAACAAACAGCTGGAAAAGGGAATAGACCTCCAGGAGAAGAGCTTCTGAAGTAAAGAGACTGGATGTGACCAAAGTCAGGCAGGTTTAGGACGTTAAGAGGTGAAGGTCAATGAGATAAGGTAGCGAACTGAGGGGGTTATAGATCACGAAGAACCTTAAAAGCAATCACAAGAAATTTAATTTCTATTGTAAAACTCATGGAAAGTCTTTGGTGGATTTGGAGCAAAGGAGGAATAGAATAAGATTTAGAATTTTAAAAATTCACTTTTAGAGTTCTTAATCTGATAATGGTAGAAAGCCATTTATACCACATTACCCTCCTTACAAGTAAAACTTATAACCACTAGACAAAATATTTTATTTTTTTTATTATTTTTTAGAGAATTGGGGAGAGGCAGAGGGCCAGAGAGAGAGAGAATCCTGCTGCTCAGCACAGAGCCCCATGTGGGGCTTGATCTACAACCCTGATATCAAGACCTGAGCCAAAATCAAGATCCAGACGCTTAACCAACTGGGACACCCACACGCCTCTAGGCAAACTATCTTAAAAACAATGATTTGAAAGCACTGGAGGACAACTAAAAGCAGCTAGAAGTTAAGGGAATTCAACTCATTTATGACAAGAACCACACAAGGCGACAGATTCACATTTATATATGTTTCCTCAATCCATGAAGATGGGTTGCTCAAAGAGAAAGCCTCAGATTTCTCTGCACAGGTCAGCAAACCTATTCTGTGGTACTGACCCAAGAAAAATTAAAATATATATCCACAAAGAGACTTGTACATAAATGTTCACAACAGCCTTATTCACAATAGCCAGAAACTGGAGACAACCCAAAGGTCCATCAACAGGAATACGAATAAACAGTGATATTTTTATAGGGTGAACTACTACTCAGTGACAAAAAAATAAAATAATAAATAAATAAAGGCTACAAGTAACATGAATGAATTCCAAACATTATGTTAGAAGATATGAGTCAGACACATTAGAGTCCATTTACACTGACTCGAAGAACAGACAAAACCAATCTATGGTGACAGAAAGTGAGGGCAAGAATGGAGGAATCGAAACTGGGCATTTTCCAGATAATGGTAATTTTCTTTAATTTGTTATGGATAGTGATAAAATGGGTGTATATAATTTCTGAACTCATAAACCGGACTCTTAAAATCTGGGCATTTTACTACAGGTAAATTGTATTTCAATAAAAAGCAGTAACTAACTCTAGCAGCTTTTAAACCTCACAAATATTCAGTCAATCCCAGCACATGGCAAAAATACGCCTTTCACTTGATTCATAACATGCTAACAACTAAAGTACCAACAGGCAGAAATTCAGCTCGTATGTGGACTATAATTACAATAAAATACCTTTCCTGTAAGTGCAGATGATAATGTTAAGAAGTATTTAAGCCTAGAAGTGTTCAAATACACGGTCACAGCCATACACTGTCTTTCAAGATTCAGCTTCATGAAGTATGCTTTTCCTGCCCTCTTTACATAAAGCTATTCATCCATTCATAGAATTCCAAAAGAAATGAAGTAATATGGATATTAAAGAAGATGCTCAAGCAAAATAATACAATAAATTTTATAAATATCAAATCCAAATGCCTATTTTCTTATACTCCATATAAAAAAACACATATTCAACAACACTTAACAATAAATTGGACTATAAAGGCTTAAGGGGAATACATTTTGAGAACTGTTAGAGGAACATTATGATCTTAGAAACATTAGCTACCCATTTTTAAATGGAGATTTCTCAAGAACCTGTAAGAAGATATGATGAGATTTCACTGGAGTGTACAATGAAATAAGTAAATACTGTGAATACGTTTGCCATGTAATTGGTAAAGTTAAGAACACTCTTAATAGGAGAAATTCACGTTAAACCTACTTCAAGCAAATTTAAGTGTCAAATATGTATTTAAAACCTCCCTAACAAACATATAAATGCATTTTTTAAAAAGGAGCAGGCTACTTGGAGAGCTTAAAATATGTCTCACATCTATTTCTCATCATCACATCTGTTACAGAGGAGCAGAGTAAATTTGGAATGTAAAATTATTTGGGGAGGAAAATTATATCATTAAATAAAAATATTCCATAATATCACAGGACACAGAAAAAAAATCACACAGCTAACACCTAGGTGTTACAGTTTAACGGCTTAGGAGTGTGAGTGTGATTAGTTGTGTCAAATCCCAGCTCCTGGCACATTAAGGTCTCAGAAAATAGACAAATTAAGTCAATAATATCTGAAATGTAAATTTTACATTTAGTAGAGTAGGAATATCTGTAAGAGAACTCTAAACAGAATGTCAGAGGAGTAAAATTGAATACAGGATTCAAGTTCTGTCCACAGGGAAATTCACAATTTAATAAATGTCATCACAGAGGCATTATAACAAAAATGAAGAGAAAGCCGTCTTAGGAGGATGTAGGCAATGCTGATTAAAGAGAAGAAAACAAAACGCAAATAAGTGGTGGTGACATTTCAGTCTCGAGTCTCCAAAGAGATTAAGATAAAGTACATTAAAAAAAAAAGTGAGATGGGATAAAATTTTATAATCCCCTCGATCATATTGGGCAAAAAGCTGCCATTAAGATTAGTTTTCAACCAGCCTCCCACTTACTGGCCCTAAACAGCAAAAGATGAAAAGGGGTGTTTTTAAAAATGAAATTAAAAATAAACACCTAAGATTTTTAACGTATTATTTAATTGAATTTGACTCTTTGAATTTGGAATTATTACCCAGAAATGTCCTCTTGCAAGAACTGCATAGGGAGTTCAGGCGAGTGAGCCCCTAAATTACCCAAAACACAGTCGTTGTAAATACACCTTTGGTTCATTACCTAGGAAGTCTCTGCCATATATTTCTGTTGGAATTTGAATGATGGGCTTTATTTTGACATACAGCCTAAATAGTTATCAGAGCCAAAAAGGAACAGAGCACTCGAGCTGCTAGAGGCAGCATGACTGAAAAGGAACAAGGCTTCAGAAACAGATCTGATTCTCCTGTCAGTTTCACCACAGACCAACTGGGGGGAGGTGGTAAAGTTATATATATGTTGTTTTGTTTTGTTTTTTCCTTATTTTTGTTTTATTTATTTATTTATTTATTTATTTTGCAAACTCTTGTGTCAAGGGCTGACTTTCAATAGATCTCAGTGAGGGAGCTGCTCTGCTACACAGAAACCCTGATAAAATTCTATTTTATAAGGGTTTATTTTCTTCCTTTTCAAGGATATCATACATACACACAGAACTATGTAAACCACACCAGCACAGAAACATTGTGCCTGATATGGGAAAACTGTGGCAGCAAACACCTAGGTGGAAATATCGTATGATGGAGCAGGAGTATGACGACTGTGTCAAATCTCAGCTCCACCACCTGCTCAGCTGCGTGACTCTGAACCAGTTATTTAATCCTTCCAAGCCTCAATTTTAGTTTCAACACAAACTCTAACTATTAAAAGGTTTGACAAGATGCAAAGCACTTAGTCGAGTATTTGGCCCACAATAAACAAAAGAAATGTTTGCTATGATCTTAAGAAAGAACAACAAAGCTGAAGGTATCACACTTCCAGATTTCAAGATATACTGCCAAGCTGTGGTAACCAAAACAGTATGGTACTGGCTAAAAACCAGACACAGAGATCAACGGAACAGAACAGAGAGCGCAGAAAGCAACCACACATACGGTCAACGAACCTATGACAAAGGAGGCAAGAACAGACAATGGGGAATAGGCAGTGTCTTTGATACATGGCGCCAAGCAAGCTGGACAGCGACACGAGAAAGAATGAACCTGGACCACTTTCTCCGACTGTACACAAAAATAAACTCAAAATGCATTAAAGACCTCAATGTGAAACATATAATCAAAAAATTTCCAGAAGGAATCATAGCCAGTAAATATATTTGACATCAGCCATAGCAACTTTTCTTTTTTTTAGTTGTATCTCTTTAGGCAAGAGAAATAAAAACAAAAATAAACTACTGGGTTCCCTGTCCAGCGGGGAGTCTGCTCCTCTCTCTCTCTCTCCCCCTCTGCCCCTAATCCTGCTCATGCTCTCTCACTCACTCACTCTCTCTCTCAAAATAAAATAAATAAAATCCTTAAAAAAATTAACTAATTAATTAAATACTGGAAACATGGCAGGATGTTTAGGCTTGCAAGTTCTACTTAACATCATATTAAAAGTCCTACTTAATGCAATAGGGTAAAAAAAAAAAACAATAAAAAGCTGAACAAAACAAATAAAAGCTGAACAGACTGGAAAAGAAGAAATGAACTATCTCTATTCACGAACATAACTATCTATAAAGAAAATCACAAAGAACCCACAAAAAAATTGCTCTAACTAATTAATGAGTTTATCAAGGTTACAGAATACAAGGTCAATATACAAAAATCAATTGTGTTTCTACATACTAGCAATAAACAACTAAAAACCAGAATCTTAAAAATACTACCATTTATAACAACTCCAAAAACAAGAACTACTTAGGCACAAGTCTAACAAAGTATGTGCAGGATCTGTACTCTGAAAAATGAACAAAACTGATATAAAAAATCAAAGAGAACCTAAATACATGGAGAGTTATACTCAATATGGCTAAGAAACCATTTTTCCCCAAAGTAATCTATACATTTAACATAATTTCCATCAAACTCCCAGCTGGATTTTTTTTTTAAGATTTTATTTATTTATTTGACAGACAGAGATCACAGGTAGGCAGAGAGGCAGGCAGAGAGAGAGGGGGAAGCAGGCTCCCCGCTAAGCAGAGAGCCCGATGTGGGGCTCGATCCCAGAACCCTGGGATCATAACCTGAGCTGAAGGGAGAGGCTGTAACCCACTGAGCCACCCAGGTTCCCCCTAGCTGGATTTCTTTGTAGATCTAGAAAACTTGCTTTTCAAATTTATATGAAAAGTCAAAGAAACTAGAATATGCAAAACAATTATGATAAAACCCAAAGTTAGCAGACTTACAGTTCCTGATGTGAAGGCTTACTACAAAGCTAGAGTAATTAAAGCAGTATGATATAGGCATAAACAAAGAGATCAATGGAACCAAACACAAAAGTCCAGAGAAAGACTAACACAAATACATCAAATAATTTTTGATAAAGGGGCCAAGGCAATTCAGTGACAAAAGGATGTTATCAATAAATTATGCTGCATGTGCATAAATGAACATCTAAAATGAGCAACTATATGCAGAAAAAAGGAAATTTAATCTGCACATTATACCAAATTAACTCAAAATGGATCTTATAGCTAAATGTAAAACATAAACCTATAAAAAAGAAGAAAACAAAGAGAAAATCTTTGTGACACTGCATTAGGCTACAAATTCTTAGATACAAAACCAAAAGCAGTAGTGATAAAAGAAAACTGAGAAGTCAAACTTCATCAAAATTAAAAGACTTTATTCTGCAAAAGCCACTGCTAAGAAAATGAAAACCTATGGACAAGGAGAAAGTATCTCCAAACCCCGCTGGAGAAAGGAAACACACCCCGAATATATAAAAAACTCAAAAACTCAACGGAAAGAAAACAAACACCCTCCCCACATTTTAACAACCTAGAGCAAAAGCATTCCCATACATTCTGTGTGCTGGGATTTACACCTGACTGTCCTTTAAATTACTATCATGGAACTTCCTTATCTGTCACAGTGTGAAAATAACAAGCAAAAGATCTAAACAGACATTTTACCCATGAAGATATATGGAGACAAGCAAGCACATAAGAAGAACCCGAATTGCCAAGGAAATGATGAAAAAGAAAAACAAAGCTGGGGGCATCACGTTGCCTGATTTCAAGCTCTATTACAAAGCTGTGATCACCAAGACAGCATGGTACTGGCACAAAAACAGACACACAGATCAACTGAACAGAATAGAGAGCCCAGAAATGGGCCCTCAAATCTAGGGTCAACTCATCTTCAACAAAGCAGGAAAAAATAATCAATAGAAAAAAGACAATCTCTTCAAAAAATGGTGCTGGGAAAATTGGACAGCCACATGCAGAAGAATGAAACTCGACCATTCTCTTACACCGTACACAAAGATAAACTCAAAATGGACGAAAGGCCTCAGTGTGAGATAAGAATCCATCAAAATCCTAGAGCAGAACACAGGCAGTAACCTCTTCAACATCAGCCACAGCAAGTTCTTTCAAGACACATCTCCAAAGGCAAGAGAAACAAAAGCAAAAATGAACTTTTGGGACTTCATCAAGATAAAAAGCCTCTGCACAGCAAAGGAAACAGCCAACAAAACGAAGAGGCAATCCACAGAATGGGAGAAAATATTTGCAAACGACACTATATACAAGGGGCTGATATCCAATATCTATAAAGAACTCCCCAAATTCAACATCCAAAAAACAATTAATCGAGTCAAACAATGGTCAGAAGACATGAACACTTCTCCAAAGAAGACATACAAATGGCTAACAGACACATGAAAAAAGGTTCATCATCATTAGCCATCAGGGAGATTCAAATCAAAACCACATGGAGATACCACCTTACATCAGTTAGAAAGGCAAAAACTGACAAGGCAAGAAAACAACAAATGTTGGAGAAGTTGTGGACAAAGGGGAACCCTCTTACACTGTTGGTGGGAATGCAAGTTGATGCAGCCACTTTGGAAAACGGTGTAGAGGTTCCAAAAAAATTAAAAATAGAGCTTCTCTCTGACTCAGCAATTGTACAACTGGGTATTTACCCCAAAGATACAGATGTAGTGAAAAGAAGGGCCATATGCAACCCAATGTTCATAGCAGCAATGTTCACGACAGCCCAAGTGTGCCCTTCAACAGACAAATGGATAAAGATGATGTGGTCCATATATACAACCATCAGAAAGGATGAATACGCAGCTTTTGCATCAACATGGATGAAACTGGAGGAGATTATGCTGAGTGAAGTAAGTCAAGCAGAGAAAGTCAATTACATGGTTTCACTTATCTGTGGAACATAAGGAATAGCATGGAGGACATTAGGAGAAGCAAGGGAAAAATGAAGGCGGGGGGGATTGGAGGGGGAGATGAACCATGAGAGACTACGGACTCCAGGAAACAAACTAAGGGTTTTAGAAGGGAAGGGGTAGGGGGATGGCTTGGCCTGGTGATGGGCATTAAGGAGGGCATGGATGGCATGGAACAATGGGTATTATACACTAGCCATAAATCATGGAGCACTACCTCTAAAATTAATGATGTACTACATGTATGTAATGATGTACTACTTTATGTTGGGTAAACATAACATAATTAAGAAAAAAGATCATCCACTTAATTTGTTACTAGGAAAATACAAATTAAAAACACAAAATACCACTACAAACCTTAGTAGAATAGCTTTGATAAAAGCAACTGACAATACCAAGTAGTGACGGGTACAGGAACTCTCACAGAACACGGGGAGAATACGCAGTAATACCAATCCTTCACAGGTCCTTACAGGAAATCAGAGAGGAGGGAGAACACTTCCCAGCTGGTTTTGCAATGCCATTTTTCCCTGATGCTGCCGAAGACATCACAAGGAAACCACAGACTGATCTCTTTTAAGAACACAGACAGAAAAATTTTTAACAAAATATTAGCAAGCCAAATAGCAACATATAAAAGGACGATACTCCACAGGCAAGTGAGATTGATCCCAGGAAGACAGAGTGGGATGTAAACCTGAAAATCAGTTATGTAATAGAACCTACTAGGAGAAAAAGGTCAAAATCTCTATGATCCTCTTAACCTCCACTGAGTAAAGGTTACTGAAGAGCTCTGAAACACAGCTGTTGTGTTTGCCTCAAACCATTGACTTCGTTCCCTAATTGGTGCTCAACAAATACTGAATATATTCTGTGAGGCACTAACACAGACATACAGAAACAAACTAATTCTGTGATTCAGTTAAAATGCTGGAAGTCGTACACTAGGGTACGCAATTAAAAAGAAAAAACAAGGGGTGCCTGGGTGGCTCAGTGGGTTAAAGCCTCTACCTTCGGCTCAGGTCATGGTCTCAGGGTCCTGGGATGGAGCCCCGCATTGGGCTCTCTGCTCGGAGGGGAGCCTGCTTCCCCCACCCTCTCTGCCTGACTCTCTGACTACTCACAAGTAGTCTCTGTCAAATAAATTAAATCTTAAAAAAAAAAAAAGAAAGAAAAGAAAAGAAAAAAGAAAAACCAACTCTGCCCCAGTACTCAGGGGGGAAAAAAAGGAGGACTGTCTCATTCTTTTTTTTTTTTTTTTTAGATTTTATTTATTTATTTGACAGAGAGAGACACAGAGAGAGAGGGAACACACGCAGGAGGAGTGGGAGAGGTAGACTAAGCAACCCAGGCATCATGGACTGTCTCATTCCTATTCTGAAGTCACAGAGGCAAATTTTAAACTGGCAAGTAAAACTAAGTCATACTCTGGCAGTCAATATGTCTGGAAATAATTTTATAGGAATACATACTGTATATACTTTCTTTTTCCTAACTATCTCTCTATAAAACATTACTACCTTTAAAACCCTTAAGATACAACAATGTTTACATTCTTTTTTTTTTTTTTAAGATTTTACTTATTTATTTGACATAGAGAGATCACAAGTAGGTGGAGAGGCAGGCAAACAGAGAGGGGGAAGTAGGCTCCCCGCTGAGCAGAGAGCCTAATGAAGGGTTTGATCCTGGGACCCTGAGACCATGACCTGAGCCAAAGCCAGAGGCTTAACCCACTGAGCCTCCCAGGCACCCCGACATTTGTCATTCTTATTGGCATAGGAGAGTCCTCTACCTTGTGGGGAGCAAGAATCCTCTGCCTGAATTTTTCAATGGTCTCTTGACCCATAGAAGACCAAGCACTGCCGAATGCCTCTGCTTTGTCTTGTGTGAGATGAATGGCCTCTAACTGCTGCTGCAAAGCTGCTGGCTTCACGTTGTGATACACCGCCTATGCAAGAGGGAAAAAAAAAAAAATCATATATATCCCCAATATTCACACAGAGACCTCGGATTATAACCAAATACAAAATTATTTCTAAATGACTTAAATTAAAAGAATATTTCCTATTTTATTGTAGATCTTTTTTCTTGTTTTACCAATAATAATATACATAACTGGAAGATGCAGGGTTGAAAGGCCTAAACTATTCAGGCTACACGTCTCCACTTTTGCCTCTGTTTTAAGTAATCCTAATACCACTTAACACAAAAACTTCTCTGCTTTAGCTGTGCAAATGGTACCCTAATTAAATTATCATTTCCTTATTTCACTTAACAATGTCAAAGAACTGTTTCAGGCTCAGTCGGTTAGGTATCTCCCTTGAGCTCAGGTCATGAACTCAGGGTTGTGGGATAGAGCCCCAAGCTGGGCTCCACATTCAGGAGGGAGTCTGCTTGCAATTCTCTCTCTCCCTCTGCTCGCCCTCCACCCCATTCATGCTCTCTCTCTCTCCCTCTCTCAAATAAATAAATCTTTAAAACAAACAAAAAACAAAGAAATGTACAACAACTAACAAAAATTTTTCCAAGAAGCACTTTCTTAAAACTACCTTCATGTATCAACTTCCTAGGTACTACATAATAAAATATTATAAACATTTCTAATAACAACAGTTCTATTTCTTAATCTAATTCTGGAACAAATTTCTCTTCGACCCCATGTTTCTCTGTCCTTTACTATTAGTAAAAGCTCCCCAGGGTTAAGAACAGTAATCATCTTAGTATCTGTAATCTGTACAAGACTGTATGAAGTAGATGCCTAGGAGCTTGTCTTCCTAAACAGTGTCTGTTCACTAAAAGGCTTATGAAACTACAGTACTATTTAAACTTTTGTTTTTTTGAAGATTTTATTTATTTATTTGACAGAGAGAGAGAGCACAAGTAGGCAGAGAGGGAGGCGAGGGGCGGGGGGGGGGGGGGTAGCAGGCCTCCTGCTGAGCAAAGAGCCCGATGTGGGACTCGATCCTAAGACCCTGAGATCATGACTTGAGCTGAAGACAGAGGCTTAACCCACTGAGCCACCCAGGTGCCCCTATTTAAGCTTTAATTTCACAAATATTCTACCAAGTCAACCTTCAGGAATTTACAGAGACTCTAATTTAAGCCCAGCAATGTGCTTGGTTTATAGAAGATGAGCTAAAGATATGATAGGTCCCTCACAAATTCAAAAGCTAGAGAAGGCTGACACACAGGAAATGATGAAAGACTAATGATGTGCTCCACTCTGATGAGCCAAGGATAAAAGGAATCCGAAGTAGGGGATGAATGCCAAGTGTAAGGGTCATGGCAGCAGTGAGAAGAAATGGGACTTCAACAGAAGCTTAGTGCACTGAACACAGACAAAAGCAAGGGAAGCAAAATGGAAGCTCAGTAGGAAGAACTTGACAAAAGCCTTTGACAACTACTTCTCTTCTAAATGTTTTATTTATCATCCTAGTTAAAGAAATCCCCCAAAATCATTGTTCTTAAATAAGAGGTGTTTGTTTCTCCAAGTTATCACACCAAGTAACAATGAATAAAAATGTTTTATACCTGTCTCAAGTCAATGAAGTCTTGAGTCATGCTGTCAAATACTTTACTTATGCTACCCAACATTCAGATTTTTGGAAGAACACAATACTGTAGAAAAAACCCATACATTCAATTTTTATTTTTTAAGATTTTATTTATTTATTTGACAGACAGACATCACAAGCAGGCAGAGAAGCAGGCAGGGAGAGAGAGGGGGAAGCAGGCTCCCTGCTGAGCAAAAAGCCCAATAGGGGGCTCGATCCCAGGACCCTGGGACCCTGAAGACAGAGGCTTTAACCCACTGAGCCACCCAGGTGCCCCCTCAATTTTTTCTTTTAATAGATTAAAATTCTCAATTAGAATACATCCACAGCTCCCATCTGTACACTTTTTTTGAAGAAATAAAATGTTACAGCTACCAAAGTGGTTCAAATCTGCAGTAAACAAACCATGGTTACAAAGTTTGGGGCACTTGGAATACCTGTTCTAAAATGAACGAGATTGTTTCGAGAACCAGATGAAGATCTTGTTTCTCCAGAGAAAACGCAGCCTGAAGTTTTTCTTCTTCTTCTTCACTGAAACTGTTCTCAGCCTAGAACATAAAAAGCAAGCTAGTAGCCCACATCAGGTATTCAAAACTTAAAACACTTGACAGAAGAGTCCCTGAAGATTCATATATTCATACATGGATGAGAAACTGAAAGGAGAAGTGTTTGTAAATTTCAGTATCTCAAAATCACAGTAGAATTGGAGAGTTGGATCACGCCAAATCAAGCTCATTTTGAATTTAAAAAAAGACATTAAGTTCTATGATTTACAGGAGATGGAAACTAACTGTAAATACCAAAAGAAATGGACATTTAAAAAAATACTAGAACGTAAAACCCCAAAACGTTAATAACAATTAATAGGAATGTCCATCTTCCTCACGCAAATATATTTACTGAGTATTTATTATGTGCTATAAAGTTCACATCCTCAAGTATACAATACTCAAGTTAGAATGGCACATAAAAACAAATATTCAAGTAATTTTCATTTTGAGGAGTTCTGCAAAAATGTGGGTTATGACAAGAGCATCTATAAAGCAGGAAATTAAGTCTTTTTTAGAATTTTAATACATATTTTCCAAAATCTCTATATTATGCATTAACTTTTTAACCAATATATCAAAGATAGTTAGCCACCTGAGTAAAATCTCTGCCTAGTCTCCTTTCTTTCATATCCAAAATAATCTCCTTGGTCTAAACACACTGGTCTAGTAAGTATGAAAAATGTACACTACTAGAACAACTTTAAAATAAAAAGAACTACTTCATCCACACATACTAAAAACACCTTTCCATGCAGCTGCCTCTCCCTAACAGCAACATGGAGAAATTTCAGAAGTTCCTCGAGTACTTGCCTGGACAGCTTGAATGAGGTACACTTACACGGCTATTGAACAGAAGCAACACTGGAACTTGAAGCAAGCGTATTTTGGAAGGCCAGTCGCCAGAACTCCCAGCCCCTACTACCTGTTTTACAACTGAGAAAATAGTGAACTGAATTTGGCCAAAAGGCCCATCACTTATCTCAAAGCAATATTCTGACTTAAAAGTTTCAGCATTTCTGTGACTACCATATATCTTCGTCAAATAATGACCTATGGTACCAGATTTTAACAATATGTGAAATATAGCAATGATATTACATACATATAACCACTGAACCACATGTTGCATTAAATTCAATGGATATTTATAGTTTAACTTCCAAGTTAGTCCACTGGATTCCTTTTAACATACATCAAGTAAGCTGCTTTGACAAAATAGTATTAGTGATTGAGCAGGTATAAAAATAAACTTCAGTGTCCCCAATATGTATAAGGAAGGGAGGTTTTTTAAAAGATACACCACTGGGTGGCTCAGTGGGTTAAAGCCTCTGCCTTCGGCTCAGGTCATGATCCCAGGGTCCTGGGATCAAGCCCCGCATCAGGCTCTCTGCTCGGCGGGAGCCTACTTCCTCCTCTCTCTCTGCCTGCCTCTCTGCTGCTTGTGGATCTCTGTCTGTCAAATAAATGAATAAAATCTTAAAAAAAAAAAAAAAAAAGATACACCAGGACGCCTGGGTGGCTCAGTGGGTTCAAGGCTCTGCCTTCGGCTCAGGTCATAATCTCAGGGTCCTGGGATCGAGTCCCGCATTGGGCTCTCTGCTCAGTGGGGAGACTGCTTCTCCCTCTCTCTCTGCCTGCCTCTCTGCCTACTCGTGATCTCTGTCAAATAAATAAATAAAATCTTAAAAAATAAATAAATAAATAAACAAAAATAAATTAAAAAGATATACCAAAAAAAAGAGAAAGAGAGAGAGACACTCTCAAGATTTTCAAAGACTTAATTAATAAAGTGGTGTGGAGTGAAGGGCTACGAGGAAATATTTATCTTCCCCCATCCACAAGGGGAACACAAGTCATGCAACCTTCAAATAAGGTGGAGCTTAAAATATGGGAGCTTAAGAGCAAACAGAGAATACAGCTATACACGAAGTACAAACAGAGAGTCAACACCTTGCTCCAAAAACAACCTTGGGTAGATAAATATCAAACATTAAGTACCTCTATTTGTTTCCAAAACAGCACCCATTTCACTTATCTCTCTACCAAAAACACCCCCCCATACCTAGGAGTAAAAGAGAAGGTAAAAGAGACACATTCTACGCTCTACGCTCAGCAGGGAGCCTGCTTCCTCCTCTCTCTCTGCCTGCCTCTCTGGGGCTTGTGATCTCTGTCTGTCAAATAAATGAATAAAATCTTTTAAAAAAAAAAAAAAAGGGATGCCTGGGTGGCTCAGTAGGTTAAGCCACTGCCTTCGGCTCAGGTCATGATCCCAGGGTCCTGGGATTGAGTCCCGCATCGAGCTCCTTGATCAGCAGGGAGCCTGCCTCTCTCTCCGCCTCTGCCTGCCTCTCTCTCTCTGCCTTCTTGTGTACTTTCTCTCTCTTTCTGACAAATAAAATTAAAAAAAAAAAAAAAATCTTTAAAAAAAAAAAAAGAATGCAAGGTAGTGCTATATAGATTCACATGAAACGATCTCTGATAAAAGTGGTAAGTGAAGAAGATACACAAAAACACACGAACTACACATTTCTAAGTGTATGCACTTGTATGTATGCATATGTGTATTTACTAACACATGGAAAAAGATCTGCAATAGAAACCAAATTGGTGAAGGCTACCCCTGGGAAGGAGTGGTGGTTTTATGATACCTGAAAATTCTTTAGCACTCCTCCCTTCAAAAGATGGAGCCTAATTTCTTTCCCTTGAATGTGATCCAGGCTTAGTGAGTTACTCCTAACAAAAAGAATATAGGGGTGCCTGTGTGGCTCAGTTGTTGAGCGTTGGCCTTCGGCTCAGGTCATGATCCTGGGTCCTGGGATCGACCCCAGCATCGGGCTCCCTGCTCAGTGGGGAACCTGCTTCTCCCTCTCCCACTTCCCCTGCTTGTGTTCCCTCTCTCACTTATGTCTCTCTCTGTCAAATTAAATCTTTAAAAAAAAAAAGAATATAGTAAAAGTGAAGCTATGTGTTATCCCAGGCAGTTCATAAAAAGGACACACCTCCCTCTTTTGGGTCACTGGTTCTGGATGAAGTCAACTTCCATGTCGAGAGGAAAGGCTTGTGTAGCAAATAACTGAGGCCTCCCACCAGGCAGCCATAATGGGAAGAAATCCTCCAACGCCAGCCAAACCTTCAGTTACAGCAGCCCAAACAACATCTGATAGCACCCTCACCAGAACCCCGAGCCAGAATCACCCAGCCAAGCCACCCTAAATTCCTGACCTACAGGGACTGTGAGTATAATAAATGTTGATTGTTTATTTCAAGGTGCTAAGTTTTGAGTTAACTTGTAGTTCAGCAACAGATAACTAATACAGGGGAGAATTAAGATGGATTAGGAGGGCCAAAGTTAACTAAGGGGGCATTTCAGTTTGCCATACTACTTAAATTTCTTAAAATAAACTTATTCAGAAACTACGGAATTTAAAACTTATTAAGATGCTTAAATTAAGCACTATGAGAATTTTGAACTAGAAGGGCACAAAAGAAGCAACTAAAAAATCCCTTTTTCCAACTTTTTGGGTTTTTTTTTTTTTGAAGAATTCATTTTCTTAATATGGGTGATGAGAAAACTAATCTCAGTTGAAATCAGATCACATTCTTTAGAAAAGGAGAGCTGTCTTCTATTCTATGAACATAGGATATTATCTAAATAATTATGAAAGTAGTCAGCTTTTAAAAACTCAGAGCATGGATTCAGAGACAGAGCAGCCCACTGTCCAGAGCCCAAGCTCTGACTCATGTTCAAAGTCATACATACACACAAAGACCTCCGTGAAAGAACACACGGTACTAGTATTCTGGAAATACCGTAATTGAAAGAGCATATATATTGTTCTTACCCAATAAACCAATTTGTAAGAAGCCTTTCATCTTACAGTAACTACAAAATAAATATATTTGCAGAGATTAAGTGCCCTTTACTTTTTGATCCACATAGGCGGGGCAAATGCTCCTTCGCGTAAGAATCTCCTACACACAAGACACGTAAAGGCACAGGCATTAAATGCCCGCAGCACCCTCCATACGTTGTAACAGCCCAGAAAAATTCTGAGGCTGGAGTTCACATGTGTGATTGTCCTTTATTTAACATAATGAGAGATTTCATTGTGTCAAAATGGGGGGAAAAAGAGGTACTCACGAGTGAATCTATCAAGTAAAAGAACTTTTACTTTAAACTTCTGAAAGCAATCTTTCTGAAATGTACAGTACCCATTCTAGACTTTTGTAAACAAAGTATTTCACATTAAACTCATTTTTTACGATGACTCAGGTCACAATTATGAGCATCAGAATTCTGGGGTACAGTATCATAAAAAACTTTTAAGAGACATTGGTGATTTTTCACTTCAGGAAAAAAACCCTCAGATTTCTGGGCATTTCATTGTCTTGAGTCTAATTTGCATAATTCTCCCACCTCCTTCCATGATCAGCCGTCAATTCTTGGAACCGCCCCCATGCCCATCACTGGCCCTTCTTCATCCCCCGGTTGGCTGGGTCTAGTCTGCCATAGCCAGGAATTCAGCGAGCCGATCTCTCAGAATGAGACACACAGCACAGTTAGATCAACAGGCTTTGTGTATGACCTACAAGTCTCTCTAGCAGAGCAAAGTACAAGAGTCTTTCTAATTGCAGGAGTTATGAAAGCCATTTTTTTTTTTAAAACTCTGAGGCCATAAATTGTTATCTCTGAGTCCTCAGCTATGGAAGTTACTCTGACTTCTGTCAGTGTTCTCCAGTGCAGACTCTATTAGCATGCTGAACAGGGCAATTTGGGCAAGACCGTTCTGCACATTGCAAGACATTTAGTTCCTGGGCATTAAATGCCAATAGCACCCTCCACATGTTGTAAAAACAAACAAACAAACAAACAGAAAAACTAAAACACCCCAAAACTTCCCAAGTGTTTCTATATGCTAGGACAAGCCAAGAAGATGATCAGTTCAAAGACGACTTCCAGGGACGCCTGGGTGGCTCAGTTGGTTAAGCAGTGCCTTCGGCTCAGGTCATGATCCCAGCGTCCTGGGATCGAGTCCCACATCGGGCTCCTTGCTCCGCAGGGAGCCTGCTTCTCCCTCTGACTCTGCCTGCCACTCTGCCTGTGCTCGCTCTTGCTCTCTCTCTCTCTCTCTCTGACAAATAAATAAATAAAATCTTTAAAAAAAAAAAAAATGACGACTTCCAGACCCAAGTTTAGACACACCCATATTCTATATCTCAGCTCACTTTTCCTATGTTTATTCTAATTAGGGAATTCAAGGAACCAGTCTGGACAAAAACAGAAACCCTCTGCCCGCAAGCAAATCAAAGTGTCAAGCTGATAACATTTAGAACAGCAACCCAATCTCTAAAACTCTTCACCGATCTACCCATGCCAGGTTTCACTGTTCGAAGGGCTCAGCTTGTCTCAAGGCAAACATCCACTTAACAGACCAAGAGTACATAAAAGAAAGCTGGCATATCCTGAATGTCAATGCAAACTTTATTCTATAAGAACTCTTATCACAGGGTGCCTGGGTGGCTCAGTGGGTTAAGCCGCTGCCTTCGGCTCAGGTCATGATCTCAGGGTCCTGGGATCGAGTCCCACATCGAGCTCTCTGCTCACCAGGGAGCCTGCTTCTCTCTCTCTCTCTCTCTCTCTGCCTGTCTCTCTACCTACCTGTGATCTCTCTCTGTCAAATAAATAAATAAAATCTTTAAAAAAAGAAAAGAAAAGAAAAGAAAGAACTCTTATCACAAGAGGAGCCCCTCTAAGAAGAACATTCCCTGAAACTGCCCAGGAAAAAAAAAAATCTGCACCTTTCCTGACTTTCTTTCTTAGCAGGTGAATTATTAGCTACGTATGTTTTTGTTCTCAGTTGCTACAGCTGCCAACAACCTCACCTTCTTGTGTCCAACCCCCCCCCAACCACCGACAGCATAGCATTCAAACACCTGTGGAATTCTCTGGCCACCCACTTAATCTAAGATGGACACTAACTTACTTAGAACTCGATATGACTGAGAGGGTCAAAGACAAACTACTCACAGCTTTTCTGCTAATGTCCCAGCCTCCCTTGCTATAGAGAACAAAAGATATATCTAAGAGTTTTTTGTCCCATGTTTTCAATAAGTGTAAGAAGGCAGCCACCAGCTCAGGAAATTAAAGCAGACCTTCTATATTGATTGCCTACATCATTTACTTTTAGACTAATTTATATACTGTACTGTGCACTTTTCTTGAGGTGTACTGTAAGGGGTTAAAGGAATGGATTCTGGAACCAGGCTGCTTACTCACTAGCTGTGTGACCTTGGGCAAATTATTTAACTGGTCTCTATCTCAGTTTCTGTGTGGATAAAATAGGGATAACAATAGTAGCTACTTCCTAAAGTTGCTATAAGGATCAGATGAACTAATAACACAAAGCCATTAGAGCAGTAGCAGAGAGACTGATGTAACTGTGAATCACAAAACCACAGAATGTGGCTGCTCTTAGATTGTTGTGGTGATTCCTCCTTTCTCTCCATCTCTATCAGAGACTCCTTATAGCCAGGAATTTAGAGGGCCTGCATGGGTTTTGTGTTTCCCACGCAAGGCAAAGAATGAATTCCAAGAATGGCTCTTGGGTGCCAACTGCATCAGCACCAAGGTGTTAGGTATGGAAAATGTAAAGATGATTAAGACATGATACTCAAGGTATTCAAAGTCAGCAAAAGACCCTGTATCCTAAAACAACTACAATGCAGTACTGCAATGAGGTGCCAATGAAGCGAGTGTTTTAGAAGCACAGAAAACAAACTGCTGAGAGCAAGACGGCCAAATCCTTGACCTAGTTTCTTCACAACAGAAGGGAAGAAAGACATTTCAGATAAGGGAAAGAGTATACACACAGACATAAGAGTTGGAAAAGTTCGCAGTATTAGTCTCGTAAAAGAGTACAGCCCAGTGTGACTGAAGCACTTGCAAAGTGGGAATAATACGGCTTGTGGCCATTATTATACTGTCATTATAAGGTGATTTTAATATGATACAATGTGAAAGATTTTGAACTTTTTCCCATGGGGCAATGGGAAGTCAACGATGGCTTTAAACACTATACAGATATGATCAATTGGGGTTTTTTTCATTTTTTGTTTCTTAGGGAAAAAAAAAAAAATTTGGAGAGATGAATGGACTGGCATTATGAAGCAGCAATAGGAGGGAGAAAGCTTCCGGCAGAGACACCAGTTTGAAGGCAGTTACTGCAGTCCACGGCAGGGGTCTTAAGGATCTGAACTAGGACTATGAGGAAAACCTGTATTTGAGAGACACGTCAGAGGAAGAAAGGGCTCAGAAAGGGGCCGACTCCCAGGAAAAAGAAGAGGAAAGGGTCCAGGTTCTCCAGGTATGGTAAAGAAGTGCTGAGTCACTATATTGTACACCTGAAACTAGTGTTACACTGTACTAACTGGAATTTAAGTAAAAACTAAAAAAAAGTCCAGGTTCTCATTTAATGGTGGTACCTGACACCACCAGGCAGAGCAGTTACTAGTTACTAGGTGCGCTGTAAACAGGTGTTGGATGGAATTAAATTTTTATAACCTGATACAGAAATTAACTAAGAACAGTGACCAAGCAGTGAATCAGTAAACGTCAATGTATCCAAAATGACCAAACCTTGAAATAAAAAGAAGAGGCACGTTAAATTAAATATTAAATACAGGGTGTTAACAAACGACAACATTATTTTTAAGAAAAGAATGAAATCAGAATTTTCCCAAAACATATTACACAGAACCTGAGTCTCCAAATATTTACCATGATATGACAGTTCCAAAGTCACACACGTTTGGAAAATCTTGCACACCATATTCACCCTTAAATATTTACTGTAAACATTACCATAAAATATATTCCAAAAATATATATATAATATATACACTCTGAAAAGTTCCATAATAAAGAAGATTACCTTTAATGAAAGAAGAGTGTCCCAAACTTATGACCATGGGACATCACAAAATTTCCTAGAGAGCCAAGGACACACTGGGGAACACTACACTTCGGAAAAAGTTTTTCAAGGAGAAACAAAGAGTTTCAGTGCAATCACAAGAAAATAGAAACTACAGAAATACAAAAATACAAACCTTCAGGTGAAGTTTTTGAAGAATTCGGGTGAGCAATCGTGGAAATCTTCCTATATCTATTGCATTTATCAGCGACACTGCTTTTTTCATGCTAAATAAATTTGTAAAACAAAATTTTAAAATGAGTTTTAAAATGAGTGAACTGTTCCTGCCATAAGTACACTTGTCTACAATTGCTGCTGTCTCGGAGTTTCCATTTCAACAACTCTGATTGCTATAAAGAAGTCCAAATGATGGCCCGCAAAGGAGGCAGGACGATTCCAAAAAGATGCCTCCCAAAAGTACTTGTCCATTTGGGAAGTTTGTCTTTCTTTGGGGGCAAGGCCTGCAACTAGAGGAAGCTTGCACCTTGGGGGGGGATGGCATTAACTCAGCAGTGAATATTTACTAACCTTAACCCACAGAGGAACTATGGAAAGAATGGAAGGAGGAAAGTGGGATTGACACCAAAATACAAAAAAAAAAAAAAAAAGAATGCTGCATGGCAGGTAATGGAATAAATACATATAAGGCAAAGTCATTTGGGATAACGGTACACAGTTGTTTTAAAGCTGTGCCTCGGGCGCCTGGGTGGCTCAGTGGGTTAAGCCACTGCCTTCGGCTCAGGTCATGATCTCAGGGTCCTGGGATCGAGTCCCGCATCGGGCTCTCTGCTCGGCAAGGAGCCTGCTTCCCTCTCTCTCTCTGCCTGCCTCTCCGTCTACTTGTGATTTCTCTCTGTCAGATAAATAAATAAAATCTTTAAAAAAAAAAAAAATAAATAAATAAATAAATAAAGCTGTGCCTCAACGGTAATAATCAACTTTAAATTATCATACAGGTTATGGCTTACTCATGTGGTGGGTGTTAAACAGGACACTGAAGTGAGGGGAGGAACTGAGCGTCAGGACTCAAGGAATCCAGAAATAAAGAAGAACTCTGAAATGACAGTTCTCTTCTTCAAGAAGATCCCTGTCCAATTCAGGGACATGGAAAGTACTTTCCAACACCTCAGCACTTTTTCCCGCATCCACACACTACCTGCCCTAGTATTTATTTTTCATGAAATGGGAGTCATTTCTATTTAAGTAACTGCATTTTAACAGAGAACTTTATATCACCACTTTGGGCCCCCGACCTTACCTACCATAAGTAGAAATGAACTAGAAATTAAAAAAAAAAAAAATGAGATCCAAACCCATGTTACCAAACTCTGGCTTGATACTATTACCAGCCCCAAACTCCCAACCTGAGGAATATTCTCTCTTGATTGAAAAGGGACACTGACACCTGTTACGGATTCAAGACCGTCCAGCCCCACGGCTAGCGTTTCTCATACTCAGGCCTGAGAGCGAGCCGAAAACAGAAAAAGGGCATAGCTTTGCACGTGATTCAGCACTACTCCAGGCGGGCACTTTAGACCCCACACTCTGGGAACGGTGACACACACCACACACTGCCCTACTGACCCCAGCTGCCAGGCACTGGAGCCCCACGGAGGTGAACCACCGAGAGGGTGAGACGCCCACAGCCCCCGGCACTCCCGCGGGGCCGCACCGCGACTTCGCCAGCTCCGCGCCCACCCCCCACCGCCGGGCCCAGCCTCGGAGCCAAGGCGACAGCCAGCTGGAGCGTCCTGGCGGCGCCCGGTCCGTGCCACCCCTGGGCGGCTACCTGGGGCTCTCCGGCAGGATCAGCGCCGTGGCGGCCGCCATCCTTGAAGCTCCCTCGCCCGCCTCCGCCTGTCAGCTGCCTCCAGCCCAGCCAATGACCGCAGGCCTACGGAAGGCCGGAAGGCCCAAGCCGCGCCTCCTCCGCCTTCGCCTCTGGACGCTTGAGCGAATTCCGTGCGTGGGTCTTTCAGGGAAGAGGGACCCTCCTCATTGTCTTCCGCCGCTGTCCCTGTTCTGCCTCAAGCCTGTTCGCCTATGAATTTATTTATATTTACCTATTTGCCTATTATCCATGCACAGCGGACCCTTGAACAACGAGCGGCTAAGGTTGCCCACCCTGCCTCAAGTCAAAAATGCACATGGAACTTTTGAATCCCCCCCAAAACCTAAGTATGAACACTCACCTGTTGGCTGGACGCCTTGCCTTACCGGTAACAGTCGGTATGTGTATTGTGCATGCTGTATTTAGTATATACTCCATTATTACAATAACATAAGCGGAAGAGAGCTGGAAAAAAGACGATGTTATTGAGAAAACCTAAGGAAAATACATGACGGTGCTGTAGTCCATTTATCAAAAGAACCCGAGCATGAGTGAGCCTGCACAGCTCACACCTGTGTTGTGCCAGGGTCAGCTGTGCATATACCTGGATATGGGCATGTATTTTTACGGCGTTGGCACGTATGAGCATCTATTTAGGTGCGTGTACATACACATAATTTTTTTATTTTTTTAAACAGAGGAACTTTAAGCACCCACCATAGCTAGTGTCTAGCCTGCGCTGCAGAGGGGAAGGCCGTGAAACGCTCTCCCTGAAAGCAGCCTGGATGTCCCACACCCACCCACTGGAGAGGTCCTGCCACCAGCTCCAGCCTCGGCGCTTTCTGTATCAGTATCCCTGTATTCATTGAGCACCTACTGTATACCAGATACTGTGCTAGGCACTGGGGACCGAAAAGACCAAAATTCCTGCCCTCGGGGTTTGCTCGCAGTTCAAACCGACGGTTCATTGCGCCCCTCCGCGGTGCGGTGCTGAGCTAGGTACTGCTTCGTAGGGGGACATTCAGCCCCGCAGAGAATGCCATTTAGAACCTCACAGTAGAGCAGGGATGCAACGTGGGTTCACAAATACGTTTGCCCGCCTCAGAGAAAAACACGAAGGGCCCTCCAGGGATTCAGGGATGGGAAGGGAAAATTTCCTGTTGCAGGTGGCTTGAGGTCTTGAAGGAAAGATTAGGGCATGTGCTCTGGAGCTTAGTGAGAAGTGGGGAGTCATTAATGTTTTTTCTTTTAAGATTTTATTCATTTGTTGGACAGAGAGAGAGAGCACAAGCAGGGAGAGGGAGATGCAGGTTCTCGGCTGAGCAGGGAGCCCCATGCAGGGGCGGGGAAGGGGGAGGGCTCGATTCCAGAACCCTGGGATCATGACCTGAGTACCCTTAACCGACTGAGCCAATCTGGCGCCCCCATTAATGTTTTCAAGCAGAGAAATTTTTGTGATGAGAGCTGCCGTCCTTTTGTTGGTCTTCTTTTTGGTTTTTGTCTTTTGAAAATTACTGTCAGTGGAATGATGATTAGATTGGCAAGAGGTAAGCAGAAAGTCAAACAGGGAGCTATTGCAATAATCTATGGAAAGCAGTAAAATCCCATGGTAGTAAAATAGCTTTAGAGAGTGAAAAAATATAGCGAGTGAGTTAGTGTTACATTTCAGCTGTAGAATCTTTGGGAGCTGGCAAAAGATTGAATTTAATTTTCCTACCTAATTATGTTTTACTTAAATTATTATTTAAATTAGTTGGCATTCCTAGAGCAGCCCCAAAAACATCCTAACTGAAAGGAGAAGCCAGATTGCAAATTAAAAGTGAATAATCCCCACATGGATAATTGAGTCAATTATACAGTGTGTTGAACACATACAAATACATTTAATTCCACAACACTCCACACACTCCCCAATTTGTGCAGTGTCTGAAAAAGATGTATGCGAATCTACATAAATTATAGGTCTCTGATACAAACACAGATTACTATACCTGGCATAATTTTAGAAGGACCCCAGTTTCCCTCGACTTCTGAATAAGTTTCCTTTAGTCTTCATTCATTGCCTGAAGCAGGGCTACCACCCTTCTAAAACCATTTGGAATCACTAGTGAAATTTACCTCCTCAGTTCCTTCACAACCACAGCTGGGATTTTGAGGGAAATAGCATCAAGATGGTTGGAGCCCTGAATCCATGTAACTTGGAACAGAGCACTTTTCCTCCCTTAAATTTCTTATTCATGTCTTATAATGTCTGTGTTGGCTTCCCTGGGCTGTGGTAAGAATTAAACAGTGTCACGTGTGTATGGGAGAAGCACTCTCCCCTCCTCATAACTCAAAGCACAGACTTCCAAGGTTTGGGGGGAAAAAAAAGTCTCCAGGATTTTTCTTGGCTTCACTGATGGGGATTATCACTTTTTATTGGTACTTGTTGCTATAAAGGCTTGAGGCAGAGAATAATTTCACCCCTTAAGTGAGACCCTCAGCCAAAATATTTCTGTGGTCTCTGGCATATATGCATACGGATCTATGAAGAAGTCCTTCGTAGTTGTCTACCTGTGACCACCTGCTAGAGACAGGATACGTACCTCCTCAAAACACGGTTCTATAGTACACTGTACCCCTAACCCTCAAACCTGTCAACCCATCTTGATGATTGATCTGTAGACCAGATCAGCTGCCCCTGATCGGTTAGGACTATGACACATACTGAATGCCCCCCAATTTCTTCCATATCCTTGCCTTCGTTGCAACTTTTGCCAAATCCAACTTTTTTTTTTTTTTTTTTTTTTTTCCGTTCTGTGTTAGCCTGCGTTCTCTAGAAAACAGCCTGAATTACCTGCTAGGGCATCCCTGGGGACAGTCATTGCAGGGAATTAGGAGTGTGCGTGCAAAAGGGAAGGAAGGAAAAGGAGGGAAGAAAATACAAGGTGGCATGTTATCTAGCTGGTTACAGATTGAAAACCTTGTGTATTTCTCAGTACTGTCATATTTCCAGAAACACTATTTCGAGGTACTGTGTCTTAGAACAGCCAGGAGGTGAGAAGGAGCAAATTTGTCTATAGACTCTTTCCAGTGTTCTGTCTCTTGTTGATCAAAATTTGTCCCATGGCTCAGACCTCCTCTGGACTCCTGGGGTATGTCCCCTGACACCTGTAGGCATTCACTGGAAAACCCAGAGTAGGATCTGATTCCCAAACCTATAGCAGAGGTGAGCTCAGGGCTCAATCCCTCCCCTTCCCTCCCTCCAGATGTCTCCTCTCCTACCCACCCCTTACCAGCCAAGGGTGGGAGCAAGTGGCAGGGTCCCTAAAACAGTTCTAAGTTCCCAGGGCCCATTTATTGGGAAATTTGAACAAGGCACTGCCTGAGACACAGCGAGGCTGAGCATATCTGGAGAGGTACATCACTCAGAGATGGTTTTACTCCTCAGGTGGAATGTCAACCAAGGAATTAGTTCCTTGAGCCTTGAATGCTTTAGCTCTTTGGTGATGCAACCTATTTAGTTCACCTATGCCTGGTGGTTTAACCAAAGTCTACAGCAGCACGGTTGGAGTGAGGTCCACTGTGTACTGGAAGCTAACATTGCCTTCTGGATGTGACCTTTGTCCTGTTTGGAGCCCCTCCCTTTGGGTGAGTTCTTTCTCAAGGGCCCCAAGGCCATTTTCTGCAATACAGTCTGTACCCACTCTCTCCTCCACTGGACGTGATTTATATCTTTGACACTCAGTGAAGTAAATACAAGATCTGAGCCTTCCCCCATCCAAAGTCTCCACCAAACCTTAAGTAAACCGTGAGTACACCCAAAAGCCCAGCCCAAATTCATGCAAATGGTTATGTTTGGAGAAAGGGTAACACTATTCACCCAACACACTAGTATCTGAGCCCCAGGAACCCAGTCCAGTAGGGATGACCTTGCATGTAAGCTCTTGATAAATAGAGTCAAACTGGGGGTATAGACATTTTATTATGCACCTAGAATATTCTAGTGGTGGATTAAATAAGCATCTGGCCCAGGTCCTTAATGCTGTGAAGGTCTGTCATCCTACAATTCATTCTGAGTTTTTTGGGTGAACTATCAAAGGTAGTTTATAGTCACATAAGGGCAGAAGGCCAGAACTACCCACTACTCACTGCCCTATGCCCCAGATGACTATCAAACACAAAATTCACATTCAGCTGCTTTGTTGCATTCGCTTGCAGAAGCCATCGGCCCAGTTTTTCTCCTCCTCAACACCACACGGAACACACACCTCCCCCTCTCCACACCACCCCTCGGTCACAGTTGTGAGGCCTGTTTTTAGCTCTCTAGTCAGCACTTGCCTCATAGGTGTGAGAGAATCATTCGGCGTGGAACCTAAAGAACACCGTTCTAGATGAGACACATGTAATTGTTCCGTCCACATTTTCTCCGTCAATTCTCGGGGGAACGAAGTTTCAAAATTGCCTATTTTTATTTATGAGGCAGTTATGTGACTGTTCCTGTCTGGTGTGAGATACATCAGGAATAAAGAAGGCACGAGCATCACCTGTCCTCTGAGTATTTGCACACCAGGCTGTGATGTGGAAAGGAGGTGAGAAGCTTAGAAGGAAAGGAAAAGAGAAAAGAAAAAAAGAAAAGAAGGAATAGTATTGAAGCCACATTTGCCCATAGCAAAGAGTATTAACCAAATGGAGGGTAGGCAAGGGCACGGGAGAGAAACATTTATTAAAATGTGACAAATATCTACTCCGTGATACATGAACAGATCCCTTTCTGATCTATTCTTACAGTTGAAACCCATCTCAAATTATCACCCCTCTATTTTAATTTGCACCTAGTTTCCTCCATTCTTCTTCCCCGAGGCCTGTGTCATTAACGGGACTGATATTTACACATAAGACATGTGAAGGATTAAACGGTTTCTTCAGTAATTTCCACCAGCGAACACAGCTGGAAAATAAGTTGGTGGCGCTTTCCACACGTATAGCATGGGTGCCTTGTACCCAGTGACTAGCAAAGAAATAAAAGTAGTAGACACCACAAACATGCAACAGAAAAAGAAAAACCCGGTCATCAACGGCGAACGAGAAAAGCGTAACTTAATCACACATTTGCAGAAGTGTCGGCCAGGAAAAGAAACCAAGCATCTGCCCTGCTTAAGACGGACTCTAAAGGTGATTTCCCCCGCCTGCTAAAACAGGGCTAGAAAAAGAAGGCACCCACAAAGCCACGAGAATTCCCCAGTTTACATATTCCCCCATTTAGAGAGGAGCAGAATGGGAGGTAACTAGCCAAGGCGAAGGTGTGGGAAATCCCTGAAGGCTTGAAGTCTGTGAAGTCCCGATAAGGGACCCAGTGGAGAAATCACTCTTCCGTTGCCTCTGGGCAAGGGGGAAAATGGAGCAGTCAGGCAGGAACAACAAAACTATATCTCGTATTCCAAGCGAGAAGTAAGGAGTTGGAAATTTGAAAAGAGAAAGTAAGAAGGAAGTCAGTGGGAACAGTTACATTGGAGCTGCAGTGAAAACAGACGCCCCTCAACAACCCTCCCCCTGCCCTGTTAACACTGGCTGAAATCCGTGGGCACCCGAGTCCCTCCCCTATACAAAGTGGAAATCCAAAGAATGAAATAAGGAAGTGAGGGGCACCTGGGTGGCTCGGTAGATTAAGAGTCTGACTCAGGATCTTGACTCAGGTCATGATCTCAGGGTCCTGAGGTCGAGCCCCAGGTGGGGGCTCCATGCTGAGTGTGGATCCTGCTAAAGGTTCTCGCTCCTTCTCCCTCTGCCCCTGCCCCAATCATCAAAAAAGGGGGCAAGTCTTACGCAATAGGGAAGCAGAACCTCAGGTCTGGCTCAGGAGGACTCAGAGGCTCTGTGGTGCCACCGTTAATGAAGGATTGATCTAAAAAGCCTAGGGCATCCTTGCTCAGGGACCGAACATGCCCCTAAAAGTGGAGTAATTCCGGATACAGGACAATGAATAAAATCTCAGAGTTGAGAAGCTGAAAATTAAATCCACGGGGAAAAAAAAAAAATGCTACCCTCAGCTCCAACATCCCCTTAAGTTTTGGGAAAGAAATAGATGGAAGGCAATAATGAGCCATCAAGCTGGCATCCTGGATGGAAAAACACACAGCTCTCACAGTAGCAGGCAAAAGAACTAGAAAACTCTGGCACCACATCAGAGGTCTGGGCAGAGCTGTCCACGCTCCGCACAAATAGGATGAGAAAAAGGGACACGGCAACTCTGCAGTCATCCTAAAAATATACAAAAAAGAGAGATACAGTATAAAAAAAAAAAAAACCCAAACACAAAAACAGATAAAAAGTGCAATCTGGAATAAAATATAGCCTAAGAGACAGAAGAAAATCCCATGTGAATGCTCAAGATAGCACTTAGTAAGAAAATTAATTCAGGGGAACAAGAGCTAAAAGATAACTTGGGAAAAAAACATAAAAATTAGACGTAGAAGGCATTGTGAAACCAAAGAGATTGAGGACTAAAAACCCACCATCTCCTAACTAAATGGAGAGAAACAGACGAAACACAATAGCAAATTGAGTTTTTAACAGAAAGGAAGGACTAATCACAGCAAAGGAAAGAGACAAACACAAAGTAGATACTGAGAACACAGAAAGGCCAACCCAAAGATAACTATGTCCCCAAGGCAAAGAACCCAACAAATAGACACAAAAATACATTCAAATGTTGTGGTAAGGAGTCTGACTCCGCTTTTGATGTTTGAGGGCTCAAAGCTTTCAAGCTCTGGTCACCCCTTCCCCCGTGCTGCCCCACACCCAGGCAGACTAATCAGGAAACCTGGGACTCTCTCTTTTTGCATTGACAAGAAGTTCCAAACATAAAAACTTATGATCTGCACGGGGTAATCTTCGTGCTGGAGCCCTGTCCCTAAACACCCTGAAACCCCCATGCCAAGAGCCCTTCTGCCTTCTCCCAAGCCATTTTTAGACCTGCTTGGAGACCTGCCCTGCTCCTCCCAGAAAGCCTCACTATTTCAGTAATAAACCTTTTCAGACCTTCTCAGTGTGTGTGTGTGTGTGTGTGTGTGTGTGTACCTTCATCAGTCTCCACACCAAACCCAGTTCCAGTTGGTGGGGGTCGAGTCCGCCTCATTTCTATGGGATATACGCCAGAAGAAATTTCTCCATAATACTGGAAAAATTGTTTGTGTAGTTTGTTGGAAGAGCATATTGTGTTCCAAAGAACCTGATATAAAACAGTGATCCTGGGACACGTTCTGGTCAAGTTATCAAACTCCAAGGATAAAGAGAAAATTCTCTGGGCAGCCAAATGAGAAAAGTAAGAAGAAAAAAGAACCCACCAGACTTCTTTATGACAAAGGCTACAAAGTTTTGAGGGGAAAAAAAAAAAAAAAAAAGCTTATCTTTTTTTTAGACTTTTTTTAAAAAGATTTTATTTATTTATTTGACAGAGATCACAAGTAGACAGAGAGGCAGACAGACAGAGAGAGAGAGGAGGAAGCAGGGTCCCCACTGAGCAGAGAGCCCGATGCGGGGCTGGATCCCAGGACCCTGAGATCATGACCCGAGCTGAAGGCAGAGACTTTAACCCACTGAGCCACTCAGGTGCCCCCCAAAAAAGCTTATCTTGAGCCAAAATGCTATTCAACTATTAAGCAATAGTTACATATTCTCAACCAGGATTGCATTCATAGTTTTTATAAGTTCCTTTTCGGAAAACTGACATGAAAACAAGTCAACTGAGAGATTAATGAAAATAAAGAAATCAGGAAGGGGGGTGCATTAGTATTTAGTGAATATTAAATCCATTTAGAACCAAGGTTTCGTTAAAATGGAAATTAGGTTTATGAAATGAAATATAAGTATTTTAATGTTTGATAATATAAAACTAACGTATTGCTAAGAAACTAGTTTCAGAATGGACAAAACAGGGGCAATCAAGTTTTAAGAGTACTAATTTCTAAATCTTTCACACTGTCTTAAATGAAATATATCGCTTACACAATAAATTCACTATAATTTCTTAGTCTTTTCTTAATCTCTGCAAGGGTAACAAATTGGAGAATTGTGGTCTGAATAAGGTCCATCAATATTCCTGTGGAAATATTTTGCTCATTTTGTTTGATCCACTGGATGATGACAGATGCAATATAATAAGAGAGGTTTTTATTTTGAAAACAATATGAAAGTGACCTGGCTTCATGAATCATATTCTACTTCTGAAGGCACTTGAGTTTGAGATCCCTGCTTTAGAGCAAAATTTTAGGAACATACACACCTTTGTTAAAGAAAAGACAATCTAGAGGCACGGGGGTGGCTCAGTGGGTTAAAGCCTCTGCCTTCAGCTCAGGTCATGATCTTAGGGTCCTGGGATCGAGCTGAGCTCTCTGCTCAGCGGGGAGCCTGCTTCCTCCTCTCTCTGCCTGCCTCTCTGCCTACTTGTGATCTCTGTCTGTCAAATAAATAAATAAAAGTTTTAAGAAAGAAAAAAATCCAAAATAATTTCTTTGGTTTCTTTTCCTTCTCTTATCCACTCCCACTAAAATCATTTCTGTATATCACATACAAGTAGAGATCAAGACATAAATATGCATATAAGGAAAACTGGAGTTCAGTTTGGCAAATGTTCACAGTTCCTGGTTAGTAAGATTTTTCTATAATTTTTCACCCTCTACTTTGTACTTCTCTGTCTTGCTGGAATCTCTGTTAATAAGAATATATTGTTTGCACAGAAACAGTAAAGTCATCATTCAAAATGTAATGAAACAAAGTGAATTACTTATGTGCCCAGGTTTTGTTTTCTTTTTTTAACATTAGGTGCTAAAAGAGATTATACATCAATAACATTACTTTGAGTGACCCCAAATATTAACATCATTTCTCGTGGTAATTTGTAAATAATAGTAATTCATTAATCATCATCAGAATTCACTTAAGGTCTTTCCAGTGTTAAAGAAAGGTTCAAAGTAAATTATTAATACTACTCCATTTGGAAAGAACGAGAACACTTTTCTCTTCAGCGTAGCTGCCCATCTGTCATTTACACAGGATTTGAAGAGGTTTTCCTTTTAGTGTTTGCTTAGCTTAGTGAATTGATGAGAGGGGCGTGGTTACTTTTCTTCATAATCAGTCAGCATAGCATTACTGAAGCTAAGGTGATCCTTCCCTCAAGTCAAATATCCAGAGAGGTACTACCTGGTCTCATGAGAACCCCAGGTAACTCCTAGGATTTGTCTGACATTTCACCCAATTTCCTTGTTGTTCCAACAAACACACCAGCCCATTCTCAGCTCTGTGTCTAGACTGGAGTCATTTCTCCCTCGTGATAAGCTCTCAAACAGAAAAAGGACATTGGGTGAAAGCTAATACATCTGAATAAAGTATGAATTTGAGTTAATAGCAATGTATCCGTATTGCTTTATTAATGGTAATAAATATGCCATATTAATCTAAGATCTGGTATTTAAAGAACACAGTCCTTCCCTTCAAAGAACTTACAAACTCAGCCGAAATTTTAAAAATAAATAAATAAATAAAGACAATACAAAGTAGAAAAGAGTGCCACGATTGATGTGAACACGGGTCACTGTGGATACTCTGAATATAACGTGGTACAACCTTTATCAAGCTATTCTGACCGTGTGCCCAGCACGATTGTAAGTACTTCACAAACATTATTTCACTGGATCTCACAACAGCCCTGTGGGCAGGTCCACCTGCCTAGATAACGAAACTCACGAAGAGAATTTGCATGACTTTCTCATGGTCACTCAATGGTGGTGGGTGCGAGCCAGGACCTGAACCCCATGGGCTAACTCAAGACCCGGCTCTTACCCACTATCCAGCTGACAGTTCCAGAAGGCAACAAGGAGCGTGACCTTTAAGAAGGCTCTCAACGGAAACTTTTGATGAATGCACAGCAGAAGGCTGAGTTTTTCTAAGAAAGGGGAAATCTAAGCATGGAGGTACCTGGGTGTTGAGCTGACCTGCCTCGCTTCTCTCCCACTCAGTTTTGCAGCAAGACCTGACATAGAGTATCCCTCTTCTCCTACTCCACGCTTGAAAACATGAGACTTGAAAACATGAGTGACAAAATGGTCACCAGGACAAAATGTCACCAGGACAAAAATGGTCAGAGCTGATTCATCCCAACAACGATGTGGAGTCTGGCTCCAGGTTAAACACCTCTGTGTGATTTTTCAGCCTAACCATACTGAAGCCTTCCCTAGCACCCCTCAGGAGGAAAGTTGCCCGCCCCGTGCCCAATGGGGTGCACAGCCTGGGCACTGAGAGTGAGGGGAATTAACTATCAAGGACTAAGCCCCTTCGGCTCGTGTTCTCAACACACCAGCATTTCTCACCAGGTGCCTTCATTCCTTGACGTCTTTATCCGAGATTTTGGGCACGGGTCTTCCTCTGGCACTTCTGCTGGGGGTGTGGGGGTGGGGAGGAGGGAATCTTGCAGGGGAAGGAGGGAATCTGAGACACCTTTTCCCACCCTGACTCGGTAGCCAGTACCCTTCCACTCCTAGACCTTACTCAACTTGTCTCCCCCAACAGAACTTCAGGACACTTTTGTCTGGGGCTCCCTCAGCAGTCTTTACACAGATACACTTGAACCTGCACCAGGAGGAAGATGGAACGGAGGGAGCCCTGCCCTGTCTGGTTGTAGCATCCCTCTCATGCCATGACCGTGAATGAAGGCTTGGGTCTTCTGCTTTGGCTCATTCGTTGCTTTAATCAGCTACTCTACAACCCATATCAGTCCACACAACCAGCTGGGTATCTTCACCTCGGACAGCTTGAGAAAGACACATAGTGGGAGTTACACTATTTACCTGAAATATTTTTTTTTTAAAGATTTTATTTGACAGAAAGAGATTACAAGCAGGCAGAGAAGCAGACGGGGCGGGGGGAGCAGGCTCCCTGCCGAGCAGAGAGCCTGATGTGGGACTCGATCCCAGGACCCTGAGATCATGACCTGCTGAAGGCAGAGGCTTTCACACACTGAGCCACCCAGGTACCCCTACCTGAAATAGTTTCTAAACTCTTCTTCTGCTAAATGGATCATTTTCAGTTATAGTTCTGAAGCCAAAAAAAAAAAAGTACCAAAATAAAAATATATTTAGCAAACCTAAAGGTCTGTTGTAGATTTGGAAATGTTAAACTAAAATGTTGGGTTAAATTTTGAGGGGGAAAAACCCCAAATCTGTTTAGGGAATGGCATATTGGTTTTGTTCTCTGGGTAAAATTTAAAGTACCCAAGCATGGCCAGCAGAGGGAGCCAAAACCACGCGTGTCACCTTTTTTCCGTCTACAAAGCTTTCAGGAACAGGGATTAAAAACTGCAAAATGCAAATGAGCCTCATCTTCCCAAAATATATGCAAAAATCATAGAAATCATATAACTTCATGCTACTCTGCTGCCAACTGCTGTATAGAAAATCTTAAGGCTGGAAGGAGAATTCTGAATTTCAAGTAGTTCTAAAAATCTTGCTTGTTCTCCCCTCTTTTCCCTCTCTGGCACTGACGCACAAGAACTCCTGAAAAGTAGGTGGTTTATATTCTATTTCAGGTGACACATTCTGAGTCGTATAACAACACTTTTTCAGTTGTCACTGTGGGGAGCATCTTGGTTCACACTGGAAACAGGTGTGTTGAGAAGAAGTCATATTGCCTCTAACTCAGACCTCTGAAATCAGGCTTCTGATACCTTAGGAAAGAAAAAGGAACACACGCTCCTCATGAAAGTTTGTTGAGAAGGGATTTTCTGCAAGTATAAATGTCTCTACGTTTTCTGGGTGGTACCTGCATTAGTCAGGGTGTTTCCTTTTTTGGCCATGTAAGAGGGTGAAAGGAATTTATTGAAAGGATACAGTTGGCACTATCCTCTTAGTAGTTTATAGTGAAAATTTGGGAGAAGATATTTTCTACATAAAAATGGTAAGAGTTTATTTTGTGCGACTTAACGTTCACGAATTTGAGAATTTAATTAAAATGGATTTTAAAAACACACTTCAGGCCCAAATGGCTTTACTGGCAATTTCCAACAGATATTTAAGGAAGGAGAATGTCATCTGAAACACAGTCTTCCAGAGAAGAAAAAAGAGAAAGTAATTCCCACTCCTTATAAGAAGCTAGTATTACCTGGATCTCGAAACCCAAACAAGGGACTTCCACTTCGAGAAAGATGGGGCAGAGGCACCTTTTCTATGCCTCTCAGTATGTATGGAGAAGAAGGCAGGACATTATAAATAAAACAAACATAATAAGAGGATTCTGAAAGGTGGAGAGAGGCTAGCAGATGGACAAGGACCTCAGACAGAAGGAAGGATACACTGGGAAAGAGCATGTTGTTGTTGTTGTTTTTAACTTCATATAGCCTAGGATTTTTTTTCTTTCTCTCTTATCCACCATGTCCCTGGCACCTAATAAAGTGTGTGGCAAGTAAGAGGTACCTGGTAAATGAATGAATGAATAAACCAATGGCTGAGAGATCACTAAGGAGTGGGTTTATTAAGCATGAAGGGCTATTGAAAACACTAGTGAAGAAAAAAAACAATTAAATTCAGTCCCTGATCTCTGAATTTATTATATATATTATATATATATAGTTGGCCAGTGTAAGAACACACAGTCATCCAAAGTGATGGGAGAGATCTGCTAAAACCACAAGCTATAAACAAAAATCAGCTGCTTCTTAGCCATGACTGGTGATGATGTCATTTCCTTTCTACAGAGCAAAGAAGAGTACCATGGAAAAAAGAAGAATTTTAGGCAATCTGTGAAGATGAAAAAGAATATTCCAAATACAGGATTAAAGTAGAGATGGTGAGAAAGAAACACAGTGTAAAGCTGCTTGGCTAGATTGTAACTGTGGGCGATTCAATACTGAATAACCTGAAAACTGACTTCTGCTGTTGTAGACACCATGGAGAAGGATGACAAAGAAATAAGATACAAGGATTCTCTGTAGTGCCTGGGTGGCTCAGTCGGCTAAGCGTCTGCTTTCAGCTCAGACATGACCCCAGGGTCCTGGGATTGAAACCTGCTACGTCAAGCTCCTTCCTCAGCGGGCTATCTGCTTTTCTCTCTCCCTCTGCCCCTTCCTCACCTCGTATGCACTCTCTCTCTCTCAAATAAATAAAATCTAAAAAAAAAAAAAAAAGATATAAGGATTCTCTGTGCATTATTTTATACAAGGATATGAGGTCATCAATGCTTCACATGTACCAAATACTGATAAATCCTAGACAATCAAGAAATCCCTGCATCGAGCTGGCGAGGATGTGGAGAAAGGGGAACCCTCCTACACTGTTGGTGGGAATGCAAGCTGGTGCAACCACTCTGGAAAACAGCATGGAGGTTCCTCAAAATGTTGAAAATAGAACTAACTGCCCTATGACCCAGCAATTGCACTACTGGGTATTTACCCTAAAGATACAAACGTAGTGATCTGAAGGGGCACGTGCACCCGAATGTTTATAGCAGCAATGTCCACAATAGCCAAACTATGGAAAGAACCTAGATGTCCATCAACAGATGAATGGATAAAGAAGAGGTGGTATATATACACAATGGAATACTATGCAGCCATCAAAAGAAATGAAATCTTACCATTTGCGTCAACATGGATGGAACTAGAGCGTATCATGCTTAGTGAAATAAGTCAAGCGGAGAAAGACAACTATCATATGATCTCCCTGATATGAGGAAGTGGTGATGCAACATGGAGGCTTAAGTGGGTAGGAGAAGAATAAATGAAACAAGATGGGATTGGGAGGGAGACGAACCATAAGTGACTATTAATCTCACAAAACAAACTGAGGGTTGCTGGGGGAAGGGGTGGGGTTATGGACACTGGGGAGGGTGTGTGCTTTGGTGAGTGCTATGAAGTGTGTAAACCTGGCAATTCACAGACCTGTACCCCTGGGGATAAAAATATATGTTTATAAAAAATAAAAAATTAAAAAAAAAAAAAGAAAAAAGAAATCCCTGCATCGAATGACGCCTGCTCGAGGGGTCACTTTGCTGAACAACTGTAGGGGGCGTTGTTCACAGTATCATCCCTACAAAAGGCACCCCCTGGGCACACAGCTAATATCCTAGCTGGCCAACACTGCAGACCAGCTCAAATAAATGTTTCAGTTTCCAAGGCATTACAGAATGACACCCTGATATCTACGATATCTATACATATTCATGAAGATGCTCCACCAAGACTGAAAGAGGGCCAAGCAGAGAAAGGAACATCCTGTTCTATAGATAAGACAATTTCCTTGGTTAATGTCCTCAGACAGTACAGCTATACTCCTCGTTAATGTGAATTTCGTTCAAATCACTGAAGAGCTGTATTCATTTTGTGACAAAATGAGACACTTGCAAAATAAGATTCCGACAATTCACATAAATTTATCTGTGCCCCAATCATTTAGTGTGGGAGCCTTTTTAGAAATGCATAGACTTGGCATTAGATTCAGATGAAATCATGCAATCTCTTAAAAAATGCCCTTCCATCAAGTGTTTCGCTAGGGGTTCCTAAAAGCAGTATGAGGTGTCTGCTCCTTAATCATGCAATTTTTCACTTCATGTTTTGCGTTACTTGGAAAACTTACCAGCACCATTTGCCAGCACACTTTCTAAACCAGTCCATTTTAAATCAGATGATCCCATCTCCTGTTTAAGACTAAAAGATGAGGGGTGCCTGGGTGGCTCAGTGGGTTAAAAGCCTCCGCCTTCAGCTCAGGTCATGATCCCAGGGTCCTGGGATCAAGCCCCACGTTGGGCTTTCTGCCCTGCAGGGAGCCTGCTTCCTCCTCTCTCTCTCTCTGCCTGCCTCTTTGCCTACTTGTGATCTCTGTCTGTCAAATAAATAAATAAATAAATCTTTAAAAAAAAAACAACAACTAAAAGATGAGACGAGACAAAAGGGAAAGATTCTTGAAGGTTCATCTGCCTCAGATTAATTTTCTTAAATATGAGAAAAAGGACAGCCAGCAATAAGAGAGTGTTTCTCAAACTTATCTGAACAGGAGACTGACCTGGGGTGTTGGATGACAAGTGAGGATTTCCAGACCTCATCCTTGGGTTCTGACTCCCGAGGTTTGGGATGGGGCGCAGGAATGGGTATTATTAAAAGCAGTTGAAGAAGCTTTGCAATCTAGCAAATTTGGGAAATACTTGTTGTCAGGGAAAGAACACTGACCTAGTCACGGGGTTCAAAATTCCAAGGCGGCCAGCTCTCCTATGTGTCCTTAACTGAGTCCCTTTATCTCACTGGGGCTAAATCCACAGTTGTAAAAATAAAACCACAGGAAGGGGTTTAGCCTATAGTCCCCTCAAAGACAAGATATTATAACATAGTCCCTGCTGGGCTATGTTCACAGCTAGATCCTCTGTGCCTAGCTTGGCGTGCATCACCTAAGAACCTCCCAGAATTTGTTGACTAATTCACTAGCTAGACCCCAGGCAAGATCCCTTTGCAAGTGTAAAAATTATATGATTCTAAAAATAAGTTTTTTTAAAAAAGGCACCTATTTATTTGGTCAGCCACGGACAAAACCATAGTTATTCTTAAACCCAAACAAAATAGAAACCAAAAAAAAAAAAAAAAAAAGCACCCACTCCTTTCTCCCAGCACATTGCTGGTAAGCGTTTCAAAGGATCAGACTTGGGTAACTTGATCTCATGCCTTCTTTGCAGGGTAATGAACGGGAGGTCCTGAGCATCTCTGTTGGCTCACAAAGGTCAGTAGAGGCTCAGCAGAAGTGAGTTGAACCTAGAAAACCCAGAAAATTATGCAGAAAACAGAGTAAGTGCTCCTGCTACACATACAGGAAAACTGTAGTCATAGGAGGTCTTTTAGGATTTTTGTGACTTTAGCCCCAAAACCTACAGTCACGTAACAAGTCAAGAATTATTAGGAACCTTGCCTGACACCTAGGGACTGTGCAGAAATAAATAGTTTTGGAACTAAAGAACAGGGGTGCCTGGCTTAGTCAGTGAAGCATGAAAATCTTGATCTCAGGCTTGGGAGTTCGAGCCCCACATTGGGTCTATAGATTACTTAAAAATAAAAACCTTAAAAAAAAAAAAGGAAATCCAAAGAAGTCTTAGCTCAAATTTCTGTATACCTCCTACAATGTATCAGCATTGAAAAAAAAAATCACAACATGTGTCTAGTAAACTGCATATCAACTGCATACCGTCCCTGAACTAACATACAACAGTACATTTTTATATAATAACTCATTTCCTCCTTTAAAAAAAAAAACTGATCCTGAGATGGGGGGCAGGAAATGAAACTACTAGCTTTTAGGACATTCAAGTCCTAATTTCTCAATTTTACAAGTAAAACACAAGTTGTTCATAAAAATTTTGCCAAGTGTGACCAGATTTACTCTGAATATTATCAAAACAGTAATAAGAAAATAAGATATGCACATACGGTACAAAATCACAAGGTGTGAGACTATTTTTCATTCAGAGAGCACTTCCGACTTGGAACTGGGGTAAGGGTCAGCAGGTCTGATAAGCTCAGGATTTTGTGTCCTACGTAAGAAAAGCTCCCAGCTGCAGAATTCTGAAAATCATAAAACCACCTGGTCGCAGGTAGTAAAAGATGCAAGAGATTGTTCACCGAGAGCAGAGATAGGGGTGTCCCAGGGAGGCGATGCTGAGATCACGCACTGTCATTCTCTGGGTACAAGGTGAAGGTGTGCAGGATGACACAGGAGACGGGACAGCGTGACTGCCCCTGCTACATTGTTCTAACAGCTTCAGAGAACATAAGTCTTCGATATGCTTTCGCAGGAACTTCCCTACATCCTAAAATATAACCCCCCAGGAGAAAGAGGATGGCTTAGCTGTCAGGAAGGAGAACCAAGCCAGCCCGTGTGCAACAGCCCCTAGTCCGGGACCGGATAGGGCAGCGAGCTGACGACCTCCCCGGCTTCGGTGACAATGGCATCATAGACCCAGCGTCGGTTGCAACGGCACTCGGGCCCGCACTTGTTGGAGTTGCACTTGGGGCAAGGGTAGAAGCACCCCAGACAGTTCTTCTCCAGGCAGTCACACAGATCGGCGTCATTACAGATCAGCCTGCCACTCTTGTCATACTTCTTCCTAACTCTGCCGAGAGAACAGAAGACAGTACCAGTGTCCCCATCGGGAAGAATGAACCATTCGCCAGCCTCCTCCATAAATCCGATCCCTTTATTCCGAGGAACCAGTACCCGAAGGATTACCCAGCCACGTTTCCAAATAGTAGATGGCAGCCTTGTCCTAGGAAACTCAGCCCACGTGCCACATTTTCCAACACAGCTGAGCTAGTCACTGATGGGACCCTTTGTTTTGCCAGCACCCTGGGGAATGTGATATTCTATTGAAACCAATCAAAAAGAAGAGCTGAATAAAAGCTTCTTCCTATAAATTCCGGCCCTCCCCCCATCTTTCTTTATAAATATAATCATTCTTGATGGGGTTTTCCCTGATAAATTACACTCTTTTCTCTTTCTACCGAAAAGCACTCTAGTGAACACGATTATGGTTTTTAACGACTCAAGATAAACATGAGAATGGTCTGTGATTATGCTGTCATCATTAACAGAAGAACACACACACACACACACACACACACACCCAGAGACACACACACACTCCTTTGGTAAGAGTCTCCAGGCGCCATGCTTCTTCTGCTCCTTTCTGATTCTGTTTGCTACCCAGCGTGGAGCGACAGGGCAGGTGACCAAGATGGCGGGCTCCCTCAGACGCTCTAGGTGAAGGCAAGAAGTTCTGTACCAGAGGGTCGCACCAGAGCCTACACCCCACTTGAGTCCCCACCCTTTCTGTGTCAGCCCCTACAACGTGTCCGGGAGACGAAAGCTGTCACAAGAATTCTACCACCCTCTCACATTCGGGCCCTTTTGAAATAAACCTTTCAGAATTGAGCGGCTTGAAAGTCTGAGGAGGACCAAAGCGTCTCTAGACAGTTTGTATCCTTTATTAACAACTGGGAGTTTAAAAAAAGGGGAGGGGGGTTGCCCCTCAGCTGGTGTGGTGAGATTATGAACTTCTCCACCCTTCATCTTGAGACAGGTGTTCACGTCTCCCCCCAGGTCCATTTAAGTAACGCTGTTCCCTCTTCTTCCCTCTCCTCACAGAGCAGGGCAGGCTGAGGAACCCTATGGAAACTTGCTGCCTGACTTTCTCACATGGGCAGGATTTATATTTGACGCATTTCATCTGTGGGAAGAGGGCTCCCCACTCCCTCCCAAACCCACCAGGAAATGCAGGTGTCCACAGACAGGAGACTTAAAATCCACAATGGAAATCATAGTCTTGAAGCCATGAAATTGCCCCATCAGATTTTGTCCTTGTCCCTTTGTCTTAACCCAAATATTCTCTCGCCTTAACTCAGACATCAAGAGGCAAATGTTATCATTTCCTGCCCACCGTAGGTCATCTTTTATAAAATTTTGAATTATCATACACACAAGAGTGCAAAATGTACATGTACAGAAAAAACAATAAAGCCAACCTCCACATTCTCACCATCCAACTTAATAAAAGTTGGGTGCCTTGCCCACTGCATCTCTCAACCCTGCCTTCCAAGAGGAACCACAGCTTGTTCTTATAAAAACCATCTCCTTCTGGGCCCTGGCTGGCTCGGTCCGTTGATCTCAGGGTGCTGGGGCTTAGAGTCATGAGTTCAAGCCCCATGTTGGGTGTAAAAAAAAAAAAAAAAAAAAAATTTCACCTCCCGGTCCTAGCCACATTTGTGTGAATTCCCAAGCACACTGCATTTCCCTACATCGTTATCTGTGATTCAACCATGATGGTACATTTAGCTGTTACTGAAATATTTTCACTTCTATATGCATTCTGCTGTAAGAATATACAAGTTTCTCATCTTTTTTTCATTGTGGATGGGCATTTTAATTATTACTATCTTATTTTCTTTACTATCATAGCAATGCTATGAGACTTTTGAACGTGACTCCTGGTGTACCTCTACAGGAGCTTTTCTGGGATACATATCCAGGAGTGAAGATGTTAGGTCCTAAGGAAAACAGGTAATACCAGGCTTTTTAGAGGGGTTGTACCATATTACGCTCAACCCATGTCCAGTGGCTTCATCAACATTGATATCATCGGACTAAATGCTGTCTTTCTGCCTCTCATCATACTGACGAAATGCTATTTTCGAATGTTTATTAGCCTTCTCTACGAAATGCCTATTCATTGAGTGGTTCATTTTTTTCTTTGAATGCTTATCTTTTTCTTGTTGACTTGTGTATATTTTGGACACTGATCTTTCAAGTTATAAATAGCTTCTCCTGTCTTGTGATTGCCTTTCATTGTTTTTAATGAAATTTATGCCCATCTCTTTATGATCAAGAGATAAATACTTAATTTTCATTTTGTCAAATTCATCAGCCTTCTCCTTCATGGGTTGCTTATACTTGGGATGTGCCAGCAACGGATGTGGGAAACAAAGGCAAAAGAAAATTATTAAATTTCCTTACTGCCGACAGCCCATTGACAAGTCTTTGAAACAGGCAGAGTGACCTTCCTCTAGCGACCCAACTGCCTCCATGTTGATACTTTGCTAAGGGCAAAAGGCAATCTAAGCCCAATCCCCAGGACCCTGTTAGTCTACTTTCACATATAAAAATTCCTTTGGAAACTTCCTTTATCTCTACCACTTAAGATACGCTGGCAGTCACCCCCTAAGCATATGACCCACCAACAGACATCTGAAGGATCTCATGACTAAGGTTTGATTAGATGGTAATAAATGACCTTATCCCAACAATAGCTAGCTTCCTCAAGTCCTGAATACCTTACTTCCAAAATTCCTTAGAGACTCACTCTATCCCTAACCCCCTCCCAACTTGAAAGTATATAATGGACCTCTCCTCGTGACCCCAGTATAGCTCCTTCTGCCCACAGATCCTGTCCCCGTGTTTTCTTTCATAAAACCACCTTTGTGCACCAAAGACATCTCAAGAATTCTTTCTTGGCCATTGGCTCCAAACCCCAACATCTTTCCTACATCAGTTATCATTGTACTTATGACATATCTGTACACATTCGACACTGAATCCATTCCCACAGTTATTATTTCTCCTTCAAGTGAAAACATTTTTCTTACTTTTAATCATCTTTCTTACTGAAGCTATTACTCTAACCAAAGGGCTTCTGAAGCCTTTAAAAAAAATTGATTCCCAGCTTGGGATTATTGTCTATTTCTTGAAGTGCTAACTTCCAAACACACAGGACGATATTATACTTTAGAAAAGAGATTTTTAAAACATAAAAAAGGGGCAACTCTTCCTTTGCCAAGAACTCGTGTGTTTTGTAATCCCACAAATCAAATGTAATAAATCATGAATCTTACTTGTATTTTACAGAAAAATACTCATTCATCTTTGACATCCGAGCTTTCTTTTTCTGCTGCCTTGTTTCAGGATTAAAGTCGGCTACCTGTGGTCCCGGGTTTTGAAACGCCAAGCATTTTAACTGCCGCTCTATCTGTTGCTATGAAACAGACAACGTATTCAGAGTAAGAACAGGATAATTTTGTTTTATGTTGTATGAAAGTAAACGTTCCATAACTTTTGCCATAATGTCATGGAAGTACAGATGTTTCACCTACAGAAATAAACAGCTTAATTTGATTTTTAAAAGATGCTGTGAATTTCCTCAAATTAGATGATTCTGAATCAAGAAATCCATGGTATAAAATTTATATAATAAATATATATATAAGGGTAACTGGTATAAGTGAGGTAACAGTACCTAATATATATATAAGGTACTGAGTAGCTCAGTCAGTGAGCCTCTGACTCCTGATCTTAGCTTGGGACTTTCTGGATTGTTGTTGTTGTTGTTTTTAAAAAATTTTATTAATTTATTTTAGAGACAGGGAGGGGCAGAGGGAGAGGAAGAGACAGTTCTTTTTTTGTTTTGTTTTTAGATTTTATTTATTTATTTGACTGACAGAGATCACAAGCAGGCAGAAAGGCAGGCAGAGAGAGAGGAGGAAGCAGGCTCCCTGCTGAGCAGAGAGCCCGATACGGGGCTCAATCCCAGAACCCTGAGATCATGACCTGAGCCAAAGGCAGAGGCTTTAACCCACTGAGCCACCCAGGCACCCCAAGAAGAGACAGTCTTAAGCAGACTCCACACTGAGCGCAGAGCCCCACACAGGGCTCAGTGTCATCACCGAGATTGTGACCTGAGCCAAGATCAAGAGTTGGATGCTTAACCGTCTGTGCCACCCAGGTGCCCCTCAACCTGGGTATTGATGAGTATGTTGTATTGATGTTGTATTGGTGCAAGTTCAAGCCCCATGTTGGGCTTCATTCTAGGCATGGGCCTACTTTAAAACAAATACATATAAATATATATTTAGGCTTAAAAATATAAATATATATAAATATATAATATATACAAATATACATATACAATATTAAAAACAACCAAGCAGGGACACCTGGGTGGCTCAGTGGGTTAAAGTCAGGTCATGATCCCAGGGTCCCCGCGCTCGGGCTCTCTGCTCAGCAGGGAGCCTGCTTCCCACCCCACCCCCTAACCCCCCCACCTGTCTCTCTGCCTACTTGTGATCTCTGTCAAATAAATAAACAAAGTCTTAAAAAAAAAAAAAAACCAAGCTGGAACAGAATTCCCTTTATACTTGCAAAATACCAGTTGGCTTCTGAAATCTGATGGGGATGAAAGTCCCAATTAGCGTTTATGGAGGACAGGAACAAGGGAGTAAAACCTTTCTGCAGCTGTTGGCTGGACATTCTCAGGTGGATTGTCTGAAATGTCTCAAGGCACAGTGAGAATCCAGGGGGCACACAGCCCCCTCCCCCGCCCCTGCCTTGGGTGTTCTGAGGTTCAGTTTCAGAACAATCACGCCCCTGGGCGTGTAGACCCATCAGGGCTTTGCAGCTACCTGAAAGCTCTACTCTCAGTAAAAGCCAGATTTGAAAAGGAGAATTTTCCCAGAATGGCTTTCAAGAGCGTTAGTGGAACATTTCAAAAGACTTGACCTGGAGACATTTGCCATTGGAAAAGAAAGGGAGTGTAATGGAGAAGACAAGCCGCAAAGTAAACCCTGATAACTTATTTTAAAACTGTAGCACATGTATCAGGAGGGAAAAGAAGGTTCTTCTGAAAGATTTTAGAAGAATATAATCTGAAGGGCCCCCAAACACACAGGCTGACATACAAATGAAATACTTCACCTGGAAACAAAACTTTCAAAGTGTGAATTTCAGTGTAACAGATTAGTAACAGAATCTCAGCCTCATATGCTGTTTATTTAGCTTAATAATAGTCCAGGCTGTCCAAAATAATATAAATACATTTCTTTAAATTTTCACCTTGGTGTGAGGGCGGGGCGGCGGGGGTAATAAACTTAACCTTACGAGACAATTCAACTTTGTACCGTCTGTTACCATTTTCGGTTCCCATGGCAAAAGTTCAGGAACAGAGACACGAGGGTAAGCCTTTCTGTGTCCAGATCTTGGCTCTGCCACTTGCTAGTGGTCGGCCTTGAGCAAGCTCTTACTTCTCTCAGACTTAGTGTCCCCTTTTTGCAAAACGGGGTAACAGGATTATCTTGGGAGAAGGATTTGGTGGATTAATATATGCAAAGATTTAGAATTACAGGGCGCCTGCGTGGCTCAGTCAGTTGAGTGCCTGCCTTGGGCTCAGGCCATGATCTCAGACTCCTGGGTTCGAATCCTACGTGGGGCTCCCTGCTCAGCGGGGAGTCTGCTTCTCCTTCTGCCTCTGCTCCTCCCCCCCTGCTCAAGCTCATGCTCTCTCTCCTTCGAATAAATATAAAATCTTTAAAAACACAGGGGAGAAAAGTTAGGTTTTTTTAAAAAAATAAAAACACTGGACCCTATAAAAACACTATATTCTCCACAAATATTCTTCTCCAGGGGCAGGATTTTACTGCACAGAACACTGGGCTATAAAATCAAGGGAGGTGAGTGACAGAGAGAAGATGTGTGAAGTGTGACCAGCCCTGCAGGAGAAGAGTGAAAAGTAGTAGGGGGGTAGGGGAGCCCCATCATCACAGAGCAGCAGAGAACCTTCCCCGTGAAATCCTGAGGGGACCCACATTCCACCCAAGTCCAGGCTCACCTCAGAGATCCCCAAGTTGAGCCCTCTCCAAATACCATGAACCCCTAAGATCCATTTGCCATACCAGTTGCTTTTGTCCAATCTGACAGTTTTTCTCAGGAGAACTTTGACCTGTGTGTCCCTCGTGAGTGGAACTGTTTTTGTCTGGTTGTTCATTCATTTCTGTTCACTGAAAAAAATTAACCGGAGGGGGCAGGTCGGGTAGAGGGGAAGTAGGACGTATTAATAGCATATGTCCGCGGTAACTTCATCCTATAACTTTCTGGCTCTTTCCCTGTAGCTTTCTCTCTTGCAAAGCCAGGTTTCCTGAAAAAGCCATCAGCCCTGCTGGTTGCTTTTTTGCCACTCACTCTAAGATCTGGCATACCCCGCTCCCTCCCAACCCCGCCTTGCTCACACAACCACTTGACTGACATTCTTCTCTTCTGGGTGTCCCAGGAGCAAATCAAACGTACCTTTTACAGTTCTTGGCATTGAAGACCTTGCTGGAACAGGCAACACAGGGACCATCCACTTCTCTTGAAGAGGAGTATGAATTCTTAGACCTCCGTTCTTTCCCCCTTATGCTCAGTCCCTTGAAAAAAAGGAAGGTGCACTGATGTCCGACATCCCCGGTAACACTGTGAAAATCTTATCCACTCCGGTGGTTTCGGTGTCACCCTTTTGCAGACAGAGTTTCCCAGGGGGTCTCAAAAATCCCTGACCTCCTCACTCACATTTTCTGACAAATTTCTAGTACAGTGGGAGCTCAAGGGAAGGCATCGATTTTCCATAAAACCCAGCTGCGGACACGCCTGGAATTTACTTTGTTGTACACACAGGACACCAAGACGTGTGTGTGACTCACATGAGGTCAGCACAAGATGCTAATCTCAAATTCACGGCCCAGGCTGCTCTGCAGTGCTCTCTCAGAAAGGACCAAGACCCACAGCCCTCTGATATTCTTCTCCCATATCCGCTACTGGTGCCGACCTCAGGGCACTGTTTCTACCAAAGGAGCCTGAGTTGTGATTTACCAAGGAGGCCTGGGTCATATGGTGCCCCACTTGCCTGTCCGCTTGACGTTCCTTCTCTGTACTCCCAGGTTTGGGTCAGTCGACATTGACCGCCCACTCTCCAGTTTCCAGTATTAGGTCAAGAAGCTGATTTTTCTGGCTAAAATTAACAAGTCAGGAAATGACAGGTGTTGGCGAGGATGCGGAGAAAGGGGAACCCTCCTACACTGCTGGTGGGAATGCAAGCTGGTGCAGCCACTCTGGAAAACAGCATGGAGGTTCCTCAGAGAGTTGAAAATGGAGCTATTAGAGCAATTGCACTACTGGGTATTTACCCTAAAGATACAAATGCAGTGATCTGAAGGGGCACGTGCACCCGAATGTTTATAGCAGCAATGTCCACAATAGCCAAACTATGGAAAGAACCTAGATGTCCATCAACAGATGAATGCATAAAGAAGAAGTTTTATAAACACACACACACACACACACACACATACACAGGAATACTAAGCAGCCATCAAAAAATAAAATCTTGGGGGCACCTGGGTGGCTCAGTGGGTTAGGCCGCTGCCTTTGGCTCACGTCTTGAGCTCAGGGTCTGCTCAGCAGGGAGCCTGCTTCCTCCTCTCTCTCTCTGCCTGCCTCTCTGCCTGCTTGTGATCTCTCTCTGTCAAATAAATAAATAAAATCTTAAAAAAAAAAAAAAACTTGCCATTTCCAATGACATACATGGAACTAGAGGGTATTATGCTCAGCAAAATAAGTCAGTCAGAGAAAGACAATTATCATATGATCTCACGGATATGATGAATTTGAGAAGCAAGACAAGAGGATCATAGGGGAGGGAGGGAAGAATGAGATAGGACGAAACCAGAGAGGGAGACAAGAGAGGGAGACAAACCATAAGAGATTCTTAATCTCAGGGAACAAACTGAGGGTTGCTGGAGGGGAGGGGTGTGGAGAGATGGGGTGGCTGGGTGATGGACACTGGGGAGCGTATATGCTATGGTGAGCGCTGTGAATTTTGTAAGACTGATGAATCACAGACCTGTACCCCTGAAACAAATAATACAATATATGTTAATAAAAAAAGAAGAAGAAAAGGAAGCTGATTTTTCTTTCCTAGCATCCCTAACATTGATTTTCCTTGTCTTCTGCATGGGACAAAATCCACCCTCCAGATAGGATAGTAGAATTAACATTACTTACCCTTGACAAGGACAGCCTTAATGTTCCTGTCAGCTCGACAAAACCCCAGCCCAGGCTTCTCTTCCTGACTCTTGGCCCTGACCTCCTTTTCCTTAGAGCTTTTACTTGAGAAGACTCATCCCTGAGAATTCTTTCTCTGTCCCATTGAGATGTAAATCTTCTCTGAGCCTCTTGGCAGGTTTACAACCCAGGAATGTCTTCCTCAAAGATGAGGAGGCGTCCCTTTCTAATGTAATCCGTCAGAAAAATGGTGCCTAAGTTCACCAGTCTCTGTGGGAAAGGCAGAAGCCTAACTTGCTAATTGGTGGGTGCCAATTAGCACACACAGGTGGCTTAATCACAGAGAACAACATTTGCAAACTTGGGAACAACTCCATGTGCTCCACACGTCCCATGATCTATCTCCCTCAAGTCCCTCAGCATTTTCCTTCCTTATTTTGTTTCACGCTGAGTTCACACGGACTTCTGGTCCCCCCAACCCCCATCATCACTGCCTTGAATAGAGTCTTCTTTGACAAAAGTTTAACTTTGTCTGGTGCAGTTGTGACTTTGATGACCGCCCGTGCCATTTCACATCTGATCAGCCAAACATTCTTGGGGAGCATTTTCCAATATGTCTAGAGATGAAATCACAGGGGGCTGTTTGAAAAATTGGAAATCCCCTGTTCAAGAGGATTTCAAATTGTCTCCAATGTGACCTCTGTCTCGACTTCCTAATTAAGCTCTCTTTTCTAGCTTAACTCTTAACTCAGGCAAAAGACCTGGTGGGCAAGGTGCCCCCTGATGGGAACAATACTACCTCCGTGAGCCAGGAAGACCCTGTGACTGACCCCAAGACAATGACACACTTGACCTCTACTGCCCACGTGCTCTTACCCACTAACCTTTGTCCCCCATTTTCCTCCTATAAAACTAAAAGTATCTCTAGCACTTTGGAGATGGGCTTTGAGATGTTCATCCACTGTCTTCCCGGGGTTTGCCTCACGGAAATAAATCCTTTCTTGTTGGACCACCACCCGTCTCTCTCAACTTTGTACTTGGTCAGCGGAGAGTGGCCAAACCTGGTCTGTTTGGGAACCCCAGAGTCACCTCTAGGGCCCAGTTACCCTGTCAAATTCCAGGCCTGGGGTTATAATGTGAGAGGAGAATCTTGGTAATCTGTATAATTAATGAGCCCCACAGGTGAATCCTCTCCCTAAGCCATGATGGGAGAAGATAGGCTAGGAAAAGTCGGTAGAATTTTCTGCATCCAATCTTGTCATCTGATCCTAAAAGTATTATCTGTGTTTTCTTCCTACACTCAAACACATCTGAACCATTGTAGTTGTGTTAATATTCCTAAATCAGATATTTCTTTATCTCATTCCTATTAGAAGGTCTCAGTGACTTCCTTCTGCTAATAATATCCCACAAGCTCAACAAGGCAGAGAAGGTCCCTCATGGCTACCCCCAACCCATCTGCCTAGGTTCAGCTTCCCTCACACCTCCTCTCGGGCCAACCTTATGGGACCTCACCACTCCCATTAACAAACACACCTCCCATCTCTTACCTAACTCAGCCCTCGGCCTTTGAACCTTCACCTGAGTTCCAGGAAGTCTCTAGAAACCTCCCCTCCCTCTCTAGTCCTTGAAGGCCCCTTCTTCCCTGGGGCTCTCTTTGGTGGTTCCTCAAGAAAATTCCTCCTCAAAGGGACCCTAAACACTCTACCATGTTCATGTAATACATTTTCCTCATTGTGGAAATACATACGACCTTATGACCATCTTTGCAATCTAGAATTTTTCCTAAGACAGCATCCATGTAACCACAAGGGGAGAAATGAATATCTTACGAAAACCTTCCACCTGAGAGGCTTTTTATTTAAGTCCTCTCTGGAATACAGTTCTCCACAAATAGGTTTGTGGGGGATGGATCTTGCCCCTTTATATTCCAAATAAATCAAAAGGAAATTATAATCGAATTTCACTGGGGACTGAAATTTAATTGGATTTTATTATAAGCCCAAATTATCTGTCCCACAAAAAATTAGTAATGAAAATGTGCAGAATTCCCCCCATTTTTCCCTGCTTAGCTTAGCCCCCTTAGCAAGACAGGGGTTCTTAACCAGAGAAGGAATGCAGGGCCCTTGATCTTGGATGAGGAAAGCATACAGTGCATGCTTCTTCCAACTAACCTCTAACTGAAATTCTGGCATTTCCTTCTATTATAAAAGGCAGACAACAAATAAAAACAATGCTAGCAGGACTTGTGAATTTCTTGCCTGAGAAAACGCAGATGTTTTCATCACCCATTAGAGCTGCTGTAGATCTATTTCAAAATGTTATTTACACTTCTCACTTCTTCAGAATGATGGTAGCTCTTAGGCCCGCTGCTCAGATGTATTTGATAGGTTAATAATGAAACACATGCATTACTGCCACAGATTGTTTCTAACCTTTGGTAAGTGTATTTCCAGATAATTGGTTTCCTTTGCAACCTTACCGATTTTATTCCCTATGCTTGAAAATAGCATCCCTGGGGCGCCTGGCTGGCTTAGTCAAGGAGGTTCTTGATCTTGGGGTCATGAGTTTGAGCCTCATGTGGGGTGGAGAGATAATGTATTTATTTTTTTTAAGATTTTTTATTTATTTATCCACTTGACAGTGAGAGAGATTACAAGCAGGCAGAGAGGCAGGGAGGGGTGGGGGGGAAGCAGGTTCTCCGCTGAGCAGAGAACCTGATGCAAGACTCAATCCCAGGACCCTGAGATCATGACCTGAGCTGAAGGCAGAGGCTCAACCCACTGAGCCACCCAGGCACCCTGAGAGATAATTTAAATAAATAAAAAAATTTTTTTAAAAATTTAAAAAGGGCACCTGGGTGGCTCAGTGGTTGAGGGTCTGCCTTCGACTCAGGTTGTGATCAAGTCCCTCACTAGGCTCCCTGCTCAAGGGGAAGTCTCCTTCTCCTTCTCCCTTTGGCCCTCCCCATGCTCCTGTTCTCTCTCTCTCTCAAATAAATACGTTCTTTAAAAAAATAATTAAAAAATAAAAACATTATTCTAAACAAACGAACATTCTCAGAAATTGTCCATAGATGTCACAGTTGATCAAAGGGGTCCAGGACACAAAAGTAACATGAAGAACCCTTGCAGAGATGCAGGGAGGCCCCCCTGCCCCAACTTCCACTGATTATAGAGTCAAAAAACCCCCACAGATTCTGGCCACAGAAGAGGCTCATCTTTAAGCCCAGGGTCGGCAGCAGCATGGTCTAGCCTAGGTTCCTGCAGTCAATAGAACACAAAGTAAAGGACGTCAATTTGACCAGCTCTGTATTTTGTCCTAACAGTACATCTGAATGCATCTGAAAGAACCGAAATACAGCCTAGCACAAAAAGAAGAGGCTCCCCTTAGGGCTGGGGTGGCATAGACTCTGGGAGCAGGGCTCCTACAAGCAGGGCCCAAGGATGAGACAACTCTTTAGTAGCAGGCTTGGGCTGGAATGGGAATCCACTGAGTCACTAAGAACATCAGGTAGAGTAGCAGACATTTTTTTCTTCATAGCAAGCTGGACTTCCTGGAGGAGGCAGTTCACCGGGAATACAAGTTCTGTAATTCACCAGATCAGGGACCTTGAGAAGCTCTGGAGTTCTATGAGGTCTTTAGCTCCAGAAGTAGTCTTGATACCTTTCCTTATCGCCGCCACCGCCCGCCCCCCACCTCCAGCAAGCCTGGAACAAGTACACAAGGCTCAGTAGATACCTCATGAATATTACGCTAGTGGATGCCAATGATTAGAGACCTACTATGTGTCAGGCACGGAGCTAAACATCCTACGTGTACTACTTCATTCAATTCCACGACAGCTGTGAATTAGATGATTTCTCTATCGTTCAGACGACCAAACTGAGGCCCAGAAAGTTCCTTCTGGCCCCGTAGGTACACATAGGCTACATGAGTTTGAAACCCAGATCTGTCTGGCTCTCTAGATGAAACTTTTTTCAGAGGGTTACACAGCGTTAAGGTTTGCTTTAATGGTGGCCATCACGTCTACACAGGACGATGCCAAAGGAGGGGATGCAGTTCATGCCAGCCACACAGAGCCTTTCCAAAGAGAAACGTGGAGAAGGAATAATGGAGGATATACTTCATAGAGCTTCTCAAAGTTGCCCCCACATCTCAAAGGGTGAGCTGAGAAAAGACTCCCACCTTAGGCACAGGAGCCCCACCTGATTTCAGGATGGAATTCTGAAGGCAGCACAAAAGAAGAAAGCCCTGAGGGGTGCCTGGCTGGCTCAGTCAGGAGAACACGCTCCGCTTGACCTTGCGGTCGTGGGTTCTGAGTGTAGAGATGAAGGAGAAGGAGCAGGACGAGGAGGAGGAGGAGAAGAAGAGGAAGAAGAAGAAAGTCACATGCCAACAAAATTACCTTGAAAATGCCTTCAGAAAATGCTACATAGGGAATAGATTGACCACAAATGAAGTAGTTGGCTTTTGCCAAGGAGCCATCACAGATAAACTGTTGACCTTTAAACCTCAGAATCACATCCCCTGGCAAGCTGCTCGCTCTGCAGGGGCTTCGGGTACCGGGTCGCCTCAGAAACAGCTCTGGGTCAGGGTCACTTTCCCGTTCACTCTGGGGCACCAGTCAACGATGAGAACAAGGGCAAAATGGCTCGTGCTTACGAAGCCCCCACCCCCGGCACCATACAGCTGGATTTTTGAGGGCTGATTATATCTTGCATAAAGTGGAAAAAGTATTTTTTTCGACTTTTATCTCTAATGACACTAGCAGATTATCAAAGCAAAGAAAAACCTGCATTTACATCCTCGCTGAAAAGTTGGCCTCTGCTTTTATTCAGGAGCTGATAAAAAGCCATTGATTCTGAGACACTCTCTGTAAGACACTCTGCAGAAAAGATTTAGAAAAGACTCCATGTCGACATCCACGGGCAACATTCAAATGCATCATGCAGTAGTGACTTCATGGAAAAGTTTTCATGAAAATGTGTGAATCAAAGAGCAGATTTAAGCTGTTTTAATCTCATCCGGTCTCCAGCCTTAGTTTCCTCTACTTGCTAAAAATGACAGGTCACTGAGGTAATTGACGGGTGAGATGGACCCCACCAGGGACGCGGGCGGGAGAGAGAAACAGCAGTGGTGCTGCTGATCAATTAAGCCATTCCCCTGCTGCTCCCTCCCAGCTCAGTCAGCTGTTTTCAAAGCCACAAAACCACACAAGAACCTCCCACAAAATCTTCCCGGCTATTTGTCTCTAAGAATGAATGGTAATTTGCATCCAAGCCTTTGGGAGTGCTCTTAAACAATGTAAATGCTTTAGAAACAGCTTGATTTACGAAATAGAAGTATAGATCCTATGCTGTATATTTTCTCTCTCTCTCTCTCTCTCTCTCCACCCCCCCCCCCACCCTTCTGTGGCTCAGTGTAAAATAATGTGAAAACAGGGATAACAGGGATGCCTGGGTTGCTCAGTCAGTGAAGTGTCTGATTCTTGATTTTGGCTCATATCATGATCTCCAGGTCATGAGATGGAGACCCGTGTCTGGCTTCATGCTGGGCAGGGAATTCTCTCCCTTTGTCTCTCCTCTGCTTTCTATCTCCCTCGCCCCGCCAAAAAAAAAATAAATAAATAAATAAAAAATAAAAAGTGAAAACAAGTATCCTGTATTTAAAGTAATTTGAGGGGATGCCCAGCACAGATGGGTAAGTGACAGGAGCACAGAGTGACCGAGAGCTGTTCTTCCTGCTGCCGGAATGTGGCAATCTGCCATTGCTCTGAGACCAAACCCCCTTGCAAAACCCATCGGGGTCACTGAGCAGATCCACAGCCATGAGGGCCTCTCCCCTCACGCCTTCCTCATAACCTGGATCTCCTGAATTATACATTTTCACCGTTCCCTGCAGTTTTAAAGATTATAAAAGCCAGAAACCTGCGTGTGTAGTCGGCCCCGTCAATGCAAAAGAGAGAAGGAAGGCGATTCTTTTAAGGAGATCAGATTAGTCCATTTTCAGCTGTAGGGGCCAAGGGCAGGCCACCCCTAAATGGGCAACTGGATCATGAACATTATTTGAGATAAAAGCCATCAAAACTCAGCAGATTCAAGAAAAGCTCTTTATCTCCCCTGTAACTGCCTGTTTGTACTAGGAAGAGAGCAATTAACAGACACTCCCCTCTACCTAAGAAACATACCTACATAACCAGGCAACCCCTTTGTTTTCCAAACATCTCCTCTCACCTTCCTGCCAATGGTCTTCCTCCTCTTGTATCTTCAGCCGCCTGCCCCTCTCTTAGCTCCTATAAATCTCCCATTGCCTCACTCTCTTTGGAATTCCCATGTCCATGTGAATTCTCTGTTTAAATACTACTACATTTGATTTTCTCCTGTTAATCGGTCTGCTTTCGATTTGATTCTAAGCCCAGCTAGAAGAATCTTGAAGGGTAGAGGAAATTCTTCCTTCCCTGACACAGCATTGTCCTGGTAAGTACACTTCCAACCAGTCCTCCCACATTTTAAGTGCAGAGGTTCTTTGCTCCAGACCCTGAACATTCTCTTAAGCTCATTTCTTTGCTTCCATTTTTATTTCAGTCCATGCTGCCACCAAAGGACCCCAATTCTCTTCCACTCTTAACTACAACACATTAATACGGCAATATATTTTCAGAGTCAACGTCTGGTGGCCACCTTTCGCCTCATCTCTCTCTCCCAGCCTCAGAGGGGATACGGTGTAAATGCACCCTTAGAAAAGGATCGTCTTTGCGAGGACTGATCTCCTGCCTCCGTCACCCCTTCCTAAGGACAGTCGCTCGGCAAGCCCCTTGGCCAGTAGCAGAGAGAAAGTGCACATACCTTTCTGCTGGATGAAAAAGAAGGAAGAAATCCTGGAAACAAGAGAAACTATCCTTCCTTGTTTCCTTTGTTTTGCTGAGAAACCGTAGAGCCCTCTGGGGAGAAAGCCACAAGGCCTCCAAGGTGCTCCTTTTTTAACAATGGCTGAGAGGCGGTGAGGTGGGAAGCCGGAGAGGTGGGGGCTGGTTGGTAGTGTCAACTCTCTCTTCCACTGAGAGCCTATTCTAAAATTATACCACATCAGGGAATGATCGTTCATCTGTTCCTTCTTCTGGTCTCGAGCTTTAGTTTTGACCCTACTTTTGAGTCTCATATGTTGACTTCAAATGTTCAACTAATATTAACACCAATTTCCCGCTGGCTGTAATTATAGTTCAGTGTAAATAGCACACACATCTCCACATAGATACACACACACACAGTATATAGAGAATAGAGTTTACATTATTATATTATTATATAATGTATATTATATAATTATATTAATACACTATCACTGTAAAATTGTATCTCTATATTATCTTTATTATTTATATTATTTATTTTATTATATACCATATATTATTTATATAATTTATATGTAACATATTTATATAATTTATACGATACATAATTATAGCATATATAATTTATATATGATATATTGTTTCTATTACATAATCTTTATGTAATATATTTCATATTATCTATACATTTTTGAAAAGATAAATGAATAAAATAGTGTTCTTGGAAAGAATAAGCAGAGGAAAATCTTCACTTATAAGAGCCTTCAACCCATCTGGCAATGCTATAAAACCTTAAGGTTGTGCCAGGATTAAATATCTTTGATTTAAACCTCACATCCATTAAGCAACTGCTCTGTTTTTGATATTACACAGTAAATTTTGCACATCAAAATTTAAAAATATATACATTTAAGCTAAAAACCATATAGGAAAGAACTGCGTTGTCCCAAGAGAAAATGAAATCATGTTTATAAGTTGTGCCTAAAATACATATTAATCTCTAAATCACAGCCCCCTCACTACTGGCCTCTGCTTCGAGAGCTAGGATATTGTGCTGTGAGTCATTAAAACTACTTCATGGCAGTTTCATACCCACCCCATTCATTTGTGAATTAGAGGGTACAAACAACCATTTCATTCTTAATTACTTTTGGTACAAAGAGCAAGGAAAAGAAACAAAATCTTCAGTTAGAAGAGTTTGTGACCCATCCGGCAATGATACTATTCCTTATATCCGTGAAGTTACGGCTACATTTTTGAGATTGCACAGGCATTTTTGCATATAAAAAGTTTGCCATCTTGCCATTTAAGGATTGCCAATACTATCTTGCAAATTAAGGACTGAAACACCTCAAAGCGGCTAAAAATCCCACCAGGCTTTTTTGCAATCACACCTTACAAATATACATTCTTTGGCCCACATTTGGCTTTGTTCTTACACACCCGACCGGAAAAGGGACTCCTCCCTGATTTTACCACACAAGATGAACACAAAGAACAAACACATTATGGGCCAAATGCAAGGATAGGAATCCTCTGAAAACCAGATGGCAGAAAGTCTTTTAAAGAATAAGGATTTTCACCAACCCAAAGTCCCAACTGAAAATTAAAAAAAAAAAAAAAAAAAAAAATATATATATATATATATACATACATATATATATATATATATAGTTCTAAGAAAGAACAGTGAACCAGAGGATTGAAAATTATTGCTTCCTCTTAGTTCTTCAACTTAAGAAGGAAAACAAATCATACAAAATAATTGTCCTGTATGATTTCCAAGTTTCTCCCGCAAAATCTACTAGCTATTCAGACTAATGGCTCAACTGGCAAATCTTCAGAAGAACTTTACATCATGTTTTCAGAAAGATAAACATTTAATCATAAAAGTTGGAGTATTTTTTAAAGTTAATAATATCTTGCAAATTTGCAACTCCTGAATTTATTGCAATTTTTTTTTTAAAGTAGGCTCTATGCCCGGCATGGGGCTTAAACTCGTGACACTGAGATCAAGACTTGTATCTCCACAGACTGAGCCAGCCAGGCATCCCATTAGTGCAATTTCAACATGACTTCTGCTAAGAAAATATTACTTTTTTTTCCCTTTAGATAATGCTCAGGGTTTTGGGAGTAGAAATGGAAGGTAAAATAAAACTGGTTGCTTTTTTTGAATGAAGGATTCACATACTAAAACTCCCCTCAGTTCACATACTAATTCCCGGGGAGTAAAAATCTTTACGTTTGTGAGTTGTACTACCTTATTATAGTAATTTGTAGCTAGCTGCATGTTAATGTGAAATATACACTGTATTTTACAAGCAACACGGCTCATAAGCTTATTTCTTGTAGTATCTTTTATTGTTGCAAAATATTGGAATGCCTATTTGTAGGCATGGGATACAATGCATCTGTGAGAAAAGAGTGAGGAAGATGTATTCCTATGCAGGGATATATATGCATATATCCCTATGCAAGGATATAGAGTGATTACAGACTATAATAATTAATGAAAATGACAGAGTACGGTAGAATATCTACCCTCCATGTACCTATGCTCTACTAGTATAATACATAAGGATATGAGACAAGTTGTTACTTGTAGCCAAATAATTCCAGTCAACTCAATCTGATGTAGGGTGTGGTTTGGGAAATAATTAAAAAAGCCACCGGCTCTGAGAGTCGTCAGCATCTAGGGAAGGGCTGCCATGGGAAAGGTTCCAGCTTTATCTGGCTAAATGTGTTAGCATCCTCAGCAGCTCCCGAACAACCTCTCATGGGTTTGTTAGCCGACTAATGAAAAAAAAAAAAAAACCAATTGAGAATAATTCTTATTGTCTGGGCACTATCGCGGTAGGTTCACTGTGGCTGGTGTTTGATTAAGTAAGGTGCTGTTACGCTATGAAACCGTGATGGGTTGTGCTTTTGAAAAGGAATCACCCAGGAGGTCCAGTGAGTGCATGGAACTCATAACCTGAGCCAGAAGCCAAGGCCCCCTCTCCCCAGGTGGGGAGGGTGGGAAGTGGTTATCCATTACTGCTACTCATCCCATCATTCACTCAGCAGGCATTGATTAAATACCTGTCATCGGTCAGGAACTGTGTGCAAGATAGCAACACCATTAAGACATGGCTCCTCTCCAGAGAGCTCACAAGTCTAGAAGGAGATATGTAATCAAAGACATACTACATGTGCATCACGATTGCTCAGGACACTGGGTGTTGGGGAGGGGGGGCAGGGGAGGGATTGAAGAGACACATGGCTTACCCTGGGGAGGGAGATGTCAAGGAGGGCTCCCGAGAAGAGGTGGCCATTGAGTGAATCTTGAAAAATGAATAGGGAAGGGGAACATGGGTGGCTCAGTCGGTTGGGTGGCTGTCTTCAGCTCAGATCATGATCCCAGGGTCCTGGGATGGAGCCCTGCTCTCTGCTCCATGGGGAGTCTGCTGCTCCCTCTCCCTCTGCCTGACTCTCTGACTACTTGTGATCTCTCTCTGTCAAATAAATAAAATCTTAAAAAAAAAAAAAAGAGAGAGAGAGAGAAAGAAAAGAAAAGAAAAAAGAAAAAAGAAAAATGAACAGGGAAAACCAGGCAGAGAGAGGGAATTCTAAGCAGATAGAACTGCTTGGAGCAGGAGCTAAATGTAGGAGAAGTCTATGTTTTCTGGAAGGGTCCAGTGGGAGGTGGAGTAGTTATCTGGGCTATGATAAGGCTGAAACCTTATCAGTAGGATCTGTGTATTTATACAGACTCTAATAAATGTCTTTCCCAAGATGAAACTGGAGGGGTTGGCAGGCAGAAGGCAAGGGAAAAGAAAGGAATCGGGGCATGTATGTAGTTCCAAGAGCTCTAGAAGTTCTGTTCTGGAAAACTAGGGAAATGATTTTACACCTTTTTCTTTTTTTTTTAACCTGAACAGAGATCAATGTAAGTTTATATCATGTGCAAGTGAATCATTTTTTCAAAAAAATCATTTTGCTGTTATTAGTGTTAAACTGACTACTATGACTATATATTTACCATTGCTATTAGTGTAACTATTAGGTAAATATTGCTGTGCTAATTTCAGGTGCTAATGTCATAGAACCTGTATTACTTCACGGACTACTTCCTATTCTCCAGACAGTTTGTATTTACCATACCTCAAATTGTTTCTATTCTTTTCTTTTCTAGAAATGCCTTCCCGTCATGCCTTAAAAAGATTATAGACATACGTAGAGCGTAAAACAGCTCTAAAATAGGCAGCTTAGCATCTTGTATTAATTGCTGGGTTAGAGAGTGAGGGAGAGTAAAAATTTAACAATCTTGGGGATGCCTGGATGGCTCAGTTGGTTAAGCAACCAACTTGGTCTCGGCTTAGGATAGTGAGATGAAGCCCTGTGCTGAGCCCTTTGTCATGCTCCAAGCTCCACGTGGAGCCTGTTGGAGATCCTTTCTACCTCCCTCTCCCTCTGCCCCACCTCCTGCTTTTACTCTCTCTCTCTTTCTAAAATAAATAAAATCTTTTTTTAAAAAGATTTTATTTATTTATTTGACAGAGAGAGATCACAAGTAGACAGAGAGGCAGGCAGAGAGAGAGAGAGGGAAGCAGGCTCCCCACTGAGCAGAGAGCCCAATGAGGGTCTCGATCCCAGGACCCTGAGATCATGACTTGAGCTGAAGGCAGCGGCTTAACCCACTGAGCCACCCAGGTGCCCCCAAAATCTTCTTTAAAAAAAAAAAATGTAACAATGTCATTATCAAACGCAGTTATGTAATACAAGGTAGCCATTAAAATGATACAGTGGAAAGGTACTTGTTGGCAGGAAGAAAGATACAGTGTGATTCATTTCAAAATGAAAATCTAGAAGGTATTTCTTTTTTCCTAGAGACAATTTTGGTAAATCACATTTTCTAGGAGTTTAACCATTTTTCCAGATTTTCAAAGTTATTGACATAAATTTGTTCAAAACATCATTATGTTTTCTTTTATGTCTGAAGTATCTGTAGTTATGTCTTCCTTTTTATTCCTATTGCTATATCGTGCCTACTCTTAAACATTTCTCATCCTGTTAAAGGAAAATCTTCCTTCCTTCCTCCCTCTTTCTTTTTTCTTTCCTCTTCTTTTTCTTTCTTTCTTTCTACATTTCTAAATTTCTGTCTGTCTGTCTCATCCTTCCTTCCTTCCTTCTTTTCATTCATTCATTCATTTCATTCTTAATTATTTTTTCTCTTTTATTCTTTCTATTTGGGGTATGTTTGTGTTATTTTTCTATTGTCTTAAGATGTATGCTTACCTTGTTAGTTCTCATTCCTTTTTTTTCCCCTAATAAAAGCATTTGTGGATGTATATCTCATTAGGTCTGCTTCTGCCAGGTCAATTTATTTCTTATCTTTTTCTCTCCTTTTATTTCTTTTGAGTCCTGCGTATAATTTGATCTCTGCTTTCAAAGAAGAAATGTTTTCTGAACTTTTTATTCCATGTCAAAGTTTGTTCCTATTTTCTTTGTCTCTCTGGTATATTTCTTCTCCCATGTGTTCTTTATCAGTTATTTGTTATTTATCTTCCAGTGCCTCTGTGGAGGTACCATACGGATCTTTTCAGATTATCTGGAGTCTCTGCATGGAGGCCATTCATTCTGGCTATTTGATGGAGAACGGGAAGAGGGACAGAGGGACTGGGGAGATGAACCCAGGGGGGAACATAATGGGAGAGGTATGTTCAGTTGGAAATTTTCCCACCGACCCCTTGCTCTGGGCATAAGGCTCTGTACGTACTCCTGGCTTATAGTTAAGCTTGGAATGCCCCTGGTCCTATCACTGATTAAGGCTGGTACTCAGAGGGCTGACTACTGTCTATCCTGCCTCCTACTCCCTACCATTCCAGTAGCAAAGTCGCTTGTCTCTTCATGTCCTATTCTGTTCCATTTTCTCTGTCACTCCTTGATGTCTCTCAGGCCCCAGCGATGCTCAGAAAGCCTGTATGAGGCTTGCAATTCCAAGGGTTTCCAGTTTCCCTCAGGGTGTCCCATGCAATGTGGAAGTGCGTATTGGTAAAGAGCCATAGAACCATACGTTTGCTCTCTGATGTCTTCCACAACTGGGTTCAAATTTGCCTTATTTAGCAGTAATTATTCTTGGACCGTGCTTTTCTGATGGCGTTCTGTTTCCTAGGTGCACAGAATAATGAGTTTTCAACTCTGTTTAATAAACCTGCCTATATCTACCAGCCCAGCTTCAGACTCAAACCCGGTTTCTCTGCCTTCAGTCCTTCAAATCTTCACATAAGCACACCATAGTCATAGCCTCCTAAAATGGGTCCCATTGTGTCCCTTTCCTTCTCTAACACCTCGGTGATGCTCTGTGATCCTCAGCACGTATTTCAGGCTTCTGTGATGTGACCTAAGTCTCCTTTCCTTCCATCAACCCGACTTCCATTATTCATTCCTAAATGCCAGGACTGTCCCCACCTCCAGGACACTTGCGTTTTTCTTGTAGTCCTGCTGCTCGATTAGGATAAGCCCCCCTGCTTCTGTGTTTCCAAGCTTATATTTCTAGTTAGTTCTATACACATGCTTGTCCCCTCCTGGATCTCCAAGGCCCCTATAATATGTGTCTCAGCAACTAGCACATTGGGGCTCAAGATACATCCACTAGCAGAGAAGCATGAGGTCACATTTACCAGTGGGAAGGGTAATGGGGGTGTGTGTGTCTGTTTCCTGTGATTTTGAGCAATATTAGGCACTTTTTCAGGATCTTTTCCACTCCCCTACCTCTATTCCACCTTGCCCAGTTAAATTGGAACCTAAAATTCCTGCCTCAGATAGGACAAGTGAATCACCCAATAGTCCCTCCCCACGAATCTTAGACCCACAGTGCGTCCTCTCCTTTCACCTCTGCCACAACCTAAACCAACACAGCGTTGATCTCAAATTTGTGTTAAAGAAGAAAAACAAACACTGACATAAGGCACAACGAAAAGACAACAGATTCTCATGTGTGTGTGTACAAGGAAATGTCATTAAGAGCAGCAGGTATCTCTGGGTTTTTGTTTTACCCTTTGTTATCTCCTACACGGACCCATTTCCTAGAATAAACGTATATTTTACAATTTTATAAGTAGTAATACGTATTTTTAAAAGGTCTCAGAATAAACGCTGTTCTCACGGGAGGTGCAAAATCAAGATGTCCAGCAGATGGCGCAAAACCTCAACCCAGAAAGAAAACATCCTTAAACCACTTCAAGAATGCGGTCTTGGAGGGCACGTTTCTCAGTGACCAAAGATCAGTCAAGACCGGCTCCAGAATTTTCATGTCCATTAAATATAATTTGTTGGACTGCTTCTACACCCACAGGTGAGTCATTTCATAGGTAAGTGATGGGCCTCTGAGAAGGGCATGTGTAGGACCTATGGATTCTGCAGAGCAAGGCCATGGGCGTAGAAGATCCTTGAGGAATGAACAAGTGAGATGTCAGTGTGAGGCTCTGGAGATCATGGAGTCCATTAGTTCTCAAACATCGTTTTGAGATTTTTCTCTAAATCCACCCCAACGTGTGAAACTGACAAAATGGGACCTGTCCTAATGAAATAGAGTTTGGGGACAAGAGCCATGCTGAGCCTTCCTTTGCCCGAGTCCTCCCACCCCCACTGCTGACTGACATAATCAAGAACTTGCTATACCTCGTCAACAGCTATGGAATCCATAAAATAGTTTCAAGAAGCCCTAGAGAAAATCATTAAGGCAGTGCCATACTTTCAAGTTACTAGCGAGAAAAAGGAGTACTCAGAGGAGGAGACTTCCCAATTAGAAATGGGAAATATAGGGGCGCCTGGGTGGCTCAGTCTGTTAAGTATCTGCCTTCAGCTCAGGTCATGATCTCCAGCATTCTCGGATTGAGCCCTGAATTGGGCTCCCCACTCAACGGGGAGTCTGTTTCTCCCTCTCCCCACCATTCCTGCACTCGCATATTCTGCCTCTCAAATAAACAAATAAAATTTTTAAAAATATATCCGATTCTTGATTGGCTCTTGATTAGGTCTTGATCTCAAGGTTGTGGGTTTGTTAGGTCCCCCAATAATGGGTCCGTGATTAAAGGAGCGAGACTGATACAAAGTGAAGGTCAAGCAAAGCTTTATTTCGCGTCAAGCATCGAGAATCAAACTGAACATTCGGGGCCATGCCTCTTACAGAGAGGGCGACCTTTCTCTGCTTCACAGACTAGCTTTTAAGGGCAAAGGCCATGTGGTTGGGCCTGGCCACGCACAGATGGCCAATGAAATTGTAACACACAGAGAAAGTTGCACAGTCATGTTAGGTTATACATAAGTGACCAATTGAATTACAATTTACCCTAGTGTATATTTGAATTAGCCTATCACCTTGGTCAGAATTGGCACCCAAAAGGCCCCCCAGAGGGCGGGGCCCATATTCCTTGGTAACTAGGGAGACAGTAAGCATCCCCCCACTGATCAGATGTCTCCACCTGGCCTGACCCACCCTTGTATTTGGGCTTTGTTACCCGGGACTGGTTTCCCCAGACTTGTTTTTGAGTAAGTCCCCTGGTGGAAGAAGGGAAGGGACAGTTTAAGGGTTAAACAACAAGGTTATTGCTTAACCTGGATGGAAGTGCTCTGGCTAACATAGGTCCTTACAGGTTTGGGCCCTGCCTTGGGCTCTGTGCTAGGTGTGGAGCCTACTTGAAAAAGAGAAAGAAAGAAAGAAAGAAAGAAAGAAAGAAAGAAAGAAAGAAAGAAAGAAAGAAAGAAAGAAAATATATACAAAGAAAAATATCATTACTAGCTCTCGAAGAAAAACTCAAAAAGGACACTCAAAATGCATCAACAAATTAAGCAGTCATATGTTGCAGGAATTTGACTTCTGCATTTAGAATTGCTATTAAATTAAATTTCTGATATTTTAAACTTTGGATTCACTTAAATCCTTTCTACGGCCGTATGGTTTATGAAAACCGCAGGAACAGAACATTTCAGCTAAAGCTAGCTTTCATGATTAATACGAGTGTATTCATGAGTTATATTTACATTAGTGAAGTTTATTTCTATCAAGAAAGTATCCTCAGGCTATATTTCCTGGATAATCTATAATTTCTTTAAAGTTTTATTTATTTACTTAAATGAATTTACTTAAATCGCTACACCCAGCATGGGGCTTGAACTCTCGACCCCAAGATCAAGAGTCACAGGTTCTTATGACTGAGCCAGCCAGGTGCCTCTGTAATCGACAATTTTCAAATTCACTTGTAAGCCAAAGCAAATCGTGATTTGACAGCATGAAACTTGTTATTTTAGAACTTTGATCATTCCCTAAAAATCTAGGTTAATATTGTTTGCAAAGTAGGTGCAACAACCTATTAAAATACATTTGCCTTAAGCTACTTTTCAATACAAGTCCAAATTTAACTTTCTTACACAAGTAATTCTTGGGAAGCGGTTTTTTTTTGTTTTGCTTTGTTTGTTTTGAATGGCCGCATCTGGGTGAAGCCCTGCCTGTTTTTCTGGGAGCTGACACCCTACTGCAGTTCCGGTCCACAGTAGGTGTGTGCGGATTAAAAGCTTTCAAATAAGGCTTGCCAGCATATAATAGTATCTTAACCGTGTCCTAAATTAAAAGGTAAAAGAAAATCCCAAAGTAAATGAGGGTTGGCAGGAAACAGAGTGGGTTTTCAGTTCTGGCTTCTGCTTCTGAGGGTGCTGAAGCCTTAAGCCTTCCTTCCCCCATGTCTTAAAATCCGAACAATTCCACTGGCCAGAGCCAGTTGTTTCCCCGCTGTATGATGTTAGGACAGGACTCTCCAAACACACCTCGGCTTTGTCATCTCTGCCAGCAGGGGGCGCTGTGGGTCACCAGAAGGCTGCCCTGGGGACAAGGGACTTGCCTGGTCCTCTTTGCTTCCAGCTCTACCAGCATCACCCCAGCAATGACTTTTTCTCTTTTACCTCTTCAGTTCCTTATACGTCAATTTTAAAAAATAATAAGTTCTTTCAGTCCGAAAAAAGCAAAGCCGGTTTGGGTTTTCCTGATTGAACCCTGACTGTTGGCGGCAGACTCCCAGGAAACAGACTGTCAAGGCGGGATTCTGATCATGCCCGTGACTTTGGACAGAGCACTGACACCTCCATCAGTCAGGTTAGTTACAAGGAGGTACCTACTGAACGAAGCAAGTGCCTCCAGGGCCCCAGTGCCTGCTGGGTTTGGCCACTGTCGCTGCAAAGATGTCAGGTGGCTATTTCTGAGTGTGCTGGACGCTTACGAGAAGACAATGACCAGCTCGAGTCTTAGAGAACCAGACACCTTCAAAGGCATTTCTAGAAGCAGCTCGTAATTCTGACGGGACCCAGAGTTTCAGCCCAAGTCTAATTCACAGCCTTCCAAGTCCAGACTGAGAGTCAGGCCACTGATTGAGGAGAACTGAGACCCTGAGATTTGCAATGAGGACACCCAGGGGGACTCCAAGGAAACAAAACTCATATTCCCGGCCCCAGATTCTGCATGCCGCTAACGGCAACCTTTGTCCTTTATCCCCCAGTCCTAGGGGGAGAGCGGATTTCCATGCTCTAACTTGGGGGTCTTTTGCTTTTTGACTTCTCTTAATCTCTAACATTAAAATCACATCTACTGGACACACACCCTCATAGGGTATTTTGAGGAGAAGAGGAAGTGTGTAGGGCACACAGCTCAGTAGCTGGCTCGTGAGGGTACTCACTGAGCAAGTGTTCTCCTGCTGGCCCCAGCTGGCTGTACTGCAAAACGTCACTTCCGGTGAGTGGGTCAAACTTCTCTTTACGTATTTATAATAGGAGTGTATTTTCTGTGAAGTCTGGGGATGTGTTGACCCAGGAGCAGGGAGAGATGAGACCACCCACCTTACAGAAGAAACAAGTACTCTCCCCTTGCCTGGCTTTTGCAGCAGTTCATAAATACTGAAGCCACATTAAGAAGGCTTTCTGCTCGCTGCTGAGGTCCAAGAAACACCTTCTGAAGAAGATCCTGTTTTCTGCTACGGGGCGTTCTTAGGACAATCTCCTAAAGGTGGCCTCACACCCTTGGCATCGCTAAGGATTGTTCAGTTTCATAGGAACCCATGGAACTGTCAGACTGTGTTGATCCCAAGTAAGTGATGATAATGTTGAGGGGCCATTCTAGATCATAGGACGCTCACCACTATGAGGGCAGCAAAGAAGAAACTCATGCAAACACCAAGCTTAGTAAGTACCCTCTTGCTTTACTGACCTGTATCTATGTACTCCCTGGGTACAGGGCGCAGCAAGTCTTCCAAATAGAATACATTCCGCAGCTTGGCATTGTTCGTGGGAGAAAGTAGAGAGAGGTCATCTTGGCCTTATCTCTGTGGCTGTTTCTTTTCTGGGGTGGGGGGGTGTGGGGATGGAATTAACATGCAGTTTAGCCTAGGACAGGCAGGTGTTCACATACACACCAGTTATGCACAAACCCCTACATATGCTGGGTTCCATTATACACACCTACACAAATAACCCTTTTTCACAAAATACGCTTTTAGCAAAGTAAGTTATAATATACTTTTAAGAATACAGTTTGGGGGCACCTGGGTGGCTTGGTGGGTGAAAGCCTGTGCCTTCGGCTCAGGTCCTAATCCCAGGGTCCTGGGATCGAGCCCCATATTGGGCTCCCTGCTCAGCAGGGAGCCTGCTTCCCTCCTGCCCCTCACCAGCCTCTCTGCCTACTTGTGAACTCTCTTGTCAAATAAATAAATAAAATCTTAAAAAAAAAAAAAAGAATACAGTTTGAATATGAAAAGCCTCTTTTTCTTTTTCTTTTTCTTTTTTTTTAAAGCAGGCTCCACGCCCAGCATGAAGCCCAGTGTGGGGCTCTAACTCACGACCCTGAGATCAAGACCGGAGCTGAGATCAAGACTCAGATGCTTAACCAACTGAGTCACCCACCTGCTCCAGGAAAATTTCTATTAAAAAAAAAATACAAAACCTGTCATTATTTAACATTTTAGAAATAAAAAAGAAATTAAAAAAGGATAATTTTATTTTCTAAATAAAATTTAGAAAAAAAACCATTTTAGAAATAAAATAAAAAAAGAGAAATGTTTAAGAAATGTTTATTAATTTTTAGAAAAGCAGCAGTAAATCCAGTATATGATAACATAAATAAATCTTACAAAATACTTTTTTACAAAAATATCCCCCACAAAATAGCAGAATGGCATTGTCTGGCTTCACAGAAGTGGCTGGAGTCTCAGATCTGCTTCTACATTCAATCTGCTCCTACATTCAATATGTGTTCTTTTGGTTGATGTATATGAAGAAAGTGTGACCTTAATTAAGAGTATTTTAATAGCTTTTCTAGATAATTATAGACACTCTTCTTTGAAACTATACCACAACTGGACACCTGTAGTTTTTAAAAGATTGGTTGCAGTGTACAATCTGAAACCATATAAATAAGTGTTTTCATGCTCTGCTACAGTAAAATCCAATGGAAAAATAAAAGCCTGTAATTTATTATTTGGAATATCCTGACCCAAAGATAGGATGATATGAATTTTGAAAATAGAGCAAGAACTCCATTTTTCATTCCCTGCCTCTAAATCCCATTTGGAATTCTTAAGTCATGTTATGGCACCCAAGTCAAACCAGATTTCATTCATCTAGTTCGATATTCTCCAATGAAAGGAATAGGAACCGATGTTTGCACCTTGCAGAGAGATTTTATTAAATCAAGATAGTCCTACTGAAACCTACATAGCTCTATGGCAGGCATCGTGTGCTATAACTTCTAACTGAAGTACCATTTATCAATAGTTGTGTGAAATGGCAATATACAATTTAGGTATTAATGTAGCATAGATTAAGTCAAATTGTTGCCATGGTGGCTTCAAGGTTACATTCATTCATGTATGTAAAAAGGCTTTTCCAAAAGACTCAGTTGAGTCTTAGGTTTTAATAACTTTGCAAGCCTAAGTGCTACATACTTACATACAAGTTTCAAATAAACTGCATTTGAAAATTTAACATTTGCATTTATTTTACATTTACACAGCTTTGTTAACTTTGAGTAACATTGTTTTCTATATTTTAAGGGTTTATTCCCTCTGGATTGTTTTTTATTCATTTGAGAGATGTGGGACTCGATCTCAGTATGCTGGGATCAACACCTGAGCTGAAATCAGACGCTTAATCGACTGAGCCACCCAGGTGCCCCAGTCCCTTTGGTTCAAGATGGAAAATATTGGCTGAAACAAGACATTAAGTCTTTGGGAACAACTTATATTTTCAGTTTGTGCTTATTGAAATGTTTAACAGATTAACTTTAAGACTTGGCTGTTACCAAGTTTAAATGAAAAAATGGTTTGAAAGAAAAATATATTGCAGTTTTGATTAAAAAATAATTCTTGTATTTATTTTTAAATTTAGTTTATTTAATCACACATTTGTAGAAAAGGTGAAATTACAAGAAAAATATTTTTCACCCGGAATCCTTCAAAGTAAGTTGTCCCTTGATGACCCATTCATTCACCTGTCCATTTGGAGAGGAGTGTTATAGTTAGGTAGAAGATATCCCTGACCTACAACCGGGGCTATCTTCTACCTAACTGTAACACACCTGTCCAAGTGGGAAAAGTAACATTGTACATTTCTAGCATCTAACCCTCAGACTCCATCCAAATGTTTCCAGTTGTCCCATTAATGTTGTGTATTATAAAAGGATCCACCTCAGAATTCCATGTTACTTTGTTTTTATGTATCTTTAACTCCTTCAGTCTAAAAATGGTCCTCTCTCTTTCCTATACTTCCGTGACCTTGTGGCTTTTGAAGACTATTTCGTGGCCTGTCCCTTAGTTAGGGCTTGTCTGCTGTTTCCTCGTGGTTAGATTCATGTGATACCAATTTGTCAAGGATCAGGATTTGACATGTTCCCATCAGACCTTGAGTACTTCCTTGTCTTTTGGTACAAAAATACGTTCCCTCTCAAATTGTCCCTTTCCTGCCAAGGCCCTGAGATCAGTCATTTGTCTGAGAAGCTCTGGTTCATATGGCCTTTAGTAGCCAACATCTGGGCTGTGCTCACTGTCAGTAGGAAGTTGCTGCCCCAGGCCCCCTCAGTTGAGAAGGTAAGGTCAATGTTGACATGTATATCTATATCCATTTCTGTACCTACATATATCTGCATCTCTTTGCCTATAGAGAAAGAGTAAGATGTGTCTACACACATTTCCGTCTCTGTGTATGACTCTATCCCTATGTTGAGAACGATGAGGACTGTTCACATCAGTACCTCCAATTCCAGCCCAGTGACGGAAGTTTCATTCCAGATCTCTCTTTTTCAGTGTTTGCTCTGCTCTTCTCCAATGGTGAGATACCCGGGTCCTATGATCATTTGCATATTTTGGTACTTGGTTCCTTCACCTGTGGTAACCGAGCTCCCATCGCTGCTCTGCCGCATCCCATGTGATGCCCTCCTCACCATCCTCAGGCTCTGATACCTCATGCTGGGACACTGCCCTAGCCCGGGAAGTCCTCTTCACCCCACCCCACTAGGACTTGGACTCCCCATTCTCACCCTGTTTGGGCTCTGACTCTCCATGTCATAAGCCCCCTCCCTCTGTGTGCTTATCCTACTCACTTCCTTGGGCTCTGCCATCTTGCACCAAGCTGCTCTCCACTGCGTGGACCCTCTGCTTTGTCCACCCAAGCTCTTCCACCCATTCCAGGTCATGGGGCTCCACAGCTCCCCCTTGGCTCTCCCTGGTGTAGAGACCTGTCTTCTTCTCACCTTAAGGACCAACCTGCTTATGAAAGGAGGAGAGGAGGAAAAGCCCAAGTAATTCCTAGATAATGTGTGTTGTAAAGAATACATTTGCTGAATGTTGTTGGACTCCAGAGAAGAGCTGGCTGGAGGCAATATTATTTCCATAGTCTCCAATGCTGATTCCAGATTCTCTGTGTGGGAAGGAGATAGTTCTACTTACTGCAAGTCCCACATAAGGCTTTGCTTTGGACTTACTATTTCTGCTAGAGTTTGGATGGAGACAAGATGCCATTTATTGAGGTAAAGAGGAAAATAATCAAGATTTCCCTCTTAAATCTCATCTCATTTTCCTTCTTCCTTCATTCCTCAGAATAAAATTGCTGTGCAGCTTGACCCCAGAGCTTTACCTTACCCACGATCTCTCGAGCCTGCAAGACCAAGGCCTTTGTTCTCTCACTTAAGAGTCAATGATGGGAAGTCACCGAATGGGTCTGAGCAGGAAAAAGGCAGGAGATTGTGAGGCAAACGTTTCGTTTCTAATTACTGAGTGGAAAAAAGGCATGACCATGTTGTCCATCTTAACGTTTTTCTAGGGCGAGTGGTTTAAAGCAGACAGTGGATGCATCAGAGAAACTGTTTTATAGTTGGGGCGCTAAATGATAGGCTGGTTCATCGGTTAAGAAATTATTTACACCATTTACACAACTTTGCCTCAGTTTCGCTCCCTGACTTACTGCAATCACTGTCATTAATCAATAATTACTCCATTTTATACTAAATCTAAGTATGATGTAAGAAAACATAATGCCTATCGGGAATAGCCTGCTTCTTCCACGTAAGAAAAAATGTTCATTATGCAAAGTTCTGTTCCCTATTTAGAGGAAGGACTATAAACCAAATATTTGGGCACTTGAGAAACACTTTCAGGGCTGTTAAAATATCACAGAAGCTACTATGTGACCATATTTTGATTTTCAACAGATGGCCTGGAGCTCCAAGCCTAGATGCTTCTCTGGTGGGATCAGTGTTGGCGTCACCCAAATGGGGTGACCACGGTCAGAGCCACTGAGGGCACAGCAGGGTGGCAAGACTGAGGAAGGGGGACACAGACAGCCATGCAGGAGGCAGGCAGGGGTTCTTGGAGAGGGAGAAGGAAGCCCAAGGGAAACAAGGAGGGAGAGGAAGACAAGGAAGAGAAAAGCAAGAGAGAAGGCATGTGGCATGGTTACTGTAAATTGAGACCATGACCGAAGGAATGATAGGAAATAGAGAACAAATGTTCTAGAAAACACCGGAAGATACCTCGCACACAACAGTTCGAAGACATGGTAATATTTTATTGCTTAAGTTTTACATTTCTAAATTTAGAGAAAAAGCTCTCTGACCTATGACCCATGGTCAAAGTCTGAGGGACCGGGGCTTTGGTTGGTTTTCAGGACCACATCCCAGACCTCCAACTCACGCAGGGAGCATCTTCTTGTGAAGGGGATCCAAAAGGCAACTCTGGTTTTTTGCATTTTCATTTGTGGCTGCATCAACTTACACAAGGGGGAGGGGAACCCGAGATCACAGGGCCTTGAGCTTATACAATGTATTTGAAGGTTTTTTTAACCGACATGGTTCTTAATCTTTACATCCCTCTGAGGTAGATCGGAGATCTGTAGTTTCTTCTTACCCCCATTCTATAAAAGCAGAATCCAAATGAAAACAGAATTACATCAAACACACACAAAGTCTAGAGTGGGACGATTTGCCTTGGCCATCCTGATTTAGTCCGGGGTAAGAGAACTCAGCCAATTCCTGATGTGGTAACCGATGAACGCGTTTCAAGTTGTCCCCACCACAAGCAGGTTCAACTTGGCCAAATGAAACCACGTTTCCAACTTCGTCCCCTGAGTGCATAGCTGAAGAGTGTGGTCTGGTTAGCCTTTTTGTTCTCTTTCTCTTTATGTGACCACCTCCCTTTATGTGGAAGTTCAGTCCCCCATGGCTACCATCTGTTGACATCCTTATGTTTGCTCCTAAACTTGGGCTGAGTGAGTGTCCAGCCCACAGGAAGGGATGAGGTCTCTGGCTTTAGGAAGTTTCCTTCTTGTCCATAACCCGAAGGGCACTTTATGGATCCTGCGATCTGGGTTCTTTTAGGGACACCCTAAACTTCAGTGGCCTGTAAGGTGTGGCACAATGTGATAGGCCCTGTGGGAAGAGAGAAATGGGCAGAAGACCCACGTCTGGTCCTTAAGGCACGTCATGTGGCTCCTACAACAATCTGTTCCTTCTTCTTAAAAGGTTTTTGCCTTGGCCTCTCTATGTCCTCGTGAGTATTATTTTTCTGGCTTCTCTTTCTTTGCCCTGTTGTGTTATTGGCTCATGACCCTTTTATATATTGAACTCCGTAAACCCCAGAGCATTACAAGTCTGTGTTTCCCTCGGAGAAGAATGTGTTCCATGGGCCAAGCATCTAATACTCCGCTGGCTTTCCCGACAGAATAAGCAAGGCTTTCTGAGGTGCATTTGGTTTCAGGAGGCACCCTGGAGTCAATTCTGTGGCTTCACAGCCCAGCGTGAAGAGAAATCTTCCCCTGGGTTGGCAGCATCCTCGGGAATCACGGAGTCTCAGGGCTAAACGGGACAGCCTGGGAAGAACAGGAAGGACTGGGAGGAGCGAACGTGACTGACAGAGGAATAACAACACATGTGGGTTTGCAGACTCACGAAGCCCTGGGAGACCCAAGTGGGAGCGGAATCCATCCACGCAGGCTGGAAGGGCGCCCGTTACGCGTTCCTCCGTAGCCATGCCGTCATCCTGGCGCTGCGCCTCTTGTTTTCCAGATTTTTGTTCTTTATTGTCTGTAATTTGGCATGGACCGTGAGCCTCTGGTGCTCTTCCAACATGTTGCCGAAAAACTGCTGTAGCTGCAAGCACCAAGGGATGGCGGGTCAGTGCAAACTCGTGTCTCGTCGACACAGAATAAGGCAATGTTCCCGTGGAGGAGCGATGGGACTTTTGTAAAGGGCGCGCGCAGGGCAGCCAGGGTGGGAAGGAAGGTGCAGTCCCCGGACTGTGGGTTCCTGGGGGAGGCCCTGCCTGAGAACGAGGAATGAAGACCACGCCTACCCTGAAGAATCAGGGGTAGACCAGAAGCCCCGTGAAGAGGGCGCTTCATCTCTTTGCTCCCAGCACTACACCCCGGGAGCCCAGAGCAGGTGCTCGGTAGCGACCCACCGAATGCATCCTGGATGTTACACCGTGTGTGTGGACGGACACACGGGGAGGTCTTCTCTTATCTCCAAAGAAATCCTGCAGCTTCCAGACCTCAAAACTGGCACCTGATATCCATGCCTTCACAAGTGTTATCGTTTATTTAGGAGAACTTAGAGACTGGGCTTGTCCACTGGCCAGAGGCCATCACTGACTCAGCTCTAGCATTTAGTTACAGGAACATCTGCCAGACCCCAGTGAACTAATAAGTCATATTGCACGAAGTCTACTTCTGTGTCACTGGATTCAAACTTATTTTTCTTCCCAATTTTTATTTAAATTCTCATTTGTTAACACATCGTGTAATAGTGATTTTGGGGGTAGATTTAGTGATTCATCACTTATATGTAACACCTTGGGCTCATCACAAGTGCCATCCTTAATGCCCATCCCCCACCTAGCCCACCCCCCACCCACCCACCTCCCTCCATCAACCTTGTTTATTGTCTATTGTTAACAGTCTCTTATGGTTTACTTCCCTCTCTCCTCTTTTTCTTTCCCCTTGTCATGTGCTCATTTGTTTTCTTTCTTAAATTATACATATGTGTGAAATCATATGGTACTGGTCTTTCTTTCTCTGCCCAACTTCTTTTGCTTAGCTGTATGCTCTCTAGCTCCAACCATACTGTTGCAAAAGGCAAGATTTCACTCTTTTTGATGGCTGAGTAATATTCCATTATGTATCTATAGAGACCACATCTTCTTTATCCATTCATCAGTCCATGGGCATCTAGGCTCTTTCCATAGTTTGGCTTTTGTTGATAATGCTGCTGTGAACATCAGGGGGCATGTACCCTTTAGAATCTGTATTTTGTATCCTTTGGGCAAACATCTAGTAGCACAATCGGTGGATTACAGGGTAGTGCTATATTTAACTTTTTGAGGAAACTCCATACTGTGTTCCTGCTTTGGAACTTAGAACATATGAGATGACAGTGTATCTACACCAGCTCACACATGTCACTTAAACCCTAATGTACTTGAAATTGAGGAGTAATAGGGCCATTCAGTCCAATTACCACATAAAAGAAAAGTAAGTTTCTTTTTCTTTCTTTCTTTTTTTTTTTTTTTTGACATTTTCTTTTTTTATTTGAGAGAGAGAGAAAGTGAGATCATGAGCAGAGGGAAAGGGTGGGGAGAGAAGCTGACTCCCCAGGTGAACAGGGAGCCCAATGTGGAACTCGATCCCAGGACTCTGGGATGGTGACTGAGCCGAGGGCAGCCACTTAACCAACTGAGCCAGCCATGTGCCCAAAAAGTAAATTTTGACCAAAAAGTAGTTGAAGGGACCAGAAACAAGTCTCCTGCCCTCTCTCCCACAGCTGCCCACAGCCCTGGACCACCTGTCATGTGGGGGAGGGGAGTCAGTGTTTGTGGGATTGTGGGTGGGGCTTCATGCATGCTGGGAGCATGAGGCCATATTCTCTCTGGGGGGAGTATGAAGACCAGAACAAGAGATGTGGAGAGTGTATAGACCCTGCACTGTTCTAGAAGGAGAAGGCAGGCATGCAACTTCTCATTTCCATCTTAGTCATTATTTTCAAGATGATCCCATCAACAGACAGATGATAGTGGGACTATAATCTATAGGTGATCAACAAGCTTTGACAAGAATATTCATAGTAGCTAATTTACTTGTTTTCAAAATGGCAAAATTTCACTACAGCTCCATGTACAGTTGCTTTTTTTTCTTTCTTTCTTTAAAGAAACTATCAGTGACTCTAGAGTTTTGGAACTCTGAGGACTGCAAAATTTATACGCACTTTGTTCATTCATGAAACGACAACAACAACAAAAATTCCCTGGGTTCTGTAGCTACAAAGATGAACTGAGGCCCTGTAGAAGATGTTGGCACAAACTCAGCCTTCCTTCCGGAGCCTTCCTTCTAGGGTGTCTGGCTGTGTCCTTCCGTCTCCTTTCTAGGGAATCCCTGATAATCCCTGAGGCAGCTCAGCCTCAGGCAGGCCAAAACCCACACAAACAGAATTCCTTCAGGAATTCGTGATTCTTCCTCTCTCATAACAACAACTGTATACTCCTGGGTGGCTCAGTCAGTTAAGTGTCTGCCTTTGGCTCAGGCTGTGATCCCGGAGTCCTGGGACTGAGTCTCACATCAGGCTCCTTGCCCAGCTCCCGGGGAGCCTGCTTCTCCCTCTGCCTGCTGCTCTCCCTGCTTGTGCTCTCTCTCTCTGACAAATAAATAATAATGGTAAAAAAAATAACAACGACATAGCTGACTGCTTCTCTCTCTCTCTTTTTTTTTGGCTCATGATCAAACTTCAGGCCTTTATGACCTACATGTTTATTGGTTTTGCTAGGACAGCATAGCTGACTTTCCTTTTTTTTTTTTTTTTTTCATTTTTCCTTTAAACCAGGTCACTGTGTGGAGTGGACCCAGCAAGCTCCTATTCCATCCATCTCCCTGCTCCAAAAATCCATTTAATATCTTATCCTTGGATAGAGGATACATCCGATATTAACCTGATAGGAACCCATACTCCCCTTGATCTCAGCCAAAAGGCCAAGAAGCGACTGATTTTTCCTTTCTTATTTATACAGGCCCTTTCTGTTTGTATTAAAGTTCCGGGCCATGGTGTTTAATTTGAGCTCAGACTATTTTTCAAAACAATTTACTGAACTCTACCAAGATGAAGCTGATGAACAATAAACTGTGTTCACTTAAAATGTGACAAGGGAACGGGTGGTGATCATCGCATATGCTCGTAACACAGAGCTGGGGTCAAGGTACAGTGAAGCACATTCCCATCATCCACATACTCCTTCAGGCCCTCTCCGATCCAGCTCTCCCTCCCTCCCAGGCAATCCCTGATCTTCTTTTTGTCCCGAGAGATTATATTGCATTTCCTAGAACGTGTCTGTTTTTTTTTTTTTTTTTTAAGATTTTATTTATTTTTTTTGACAGAGAGAGATCCCAAGTACGCAGAGAGGCAGGCAGAGAGAGAGAGAGGAGGAAGCAGGCTCCCTGCTGAGCAGAGAGCCCGATGCGGGACTCGATCCCAGGACCCTGAGATCATGACCCGAGCCGAAGGCAGCAGCTTAACCCACTGAGCCACCCAGGCGCCCCTGGTTTTGTTTTCTTAACGCAGCATCATCATCTTGAGATGTATTCATGTTATTACAAAAACTTATTCTTTTTCTTTTTAATTGCAGGATAGGATAACCTGGTGTGGACGTAGTATGTTTTCCTGATCTATTCACCTCTCGCTGAGTGTTTGGGTGGTTTCCAGTTTTTGGCTGATGTGATTAATGCCGCCATGAACATTTACGTAACAAGTCTTGGTGTGGATATGGGTTTTAGTTCCTCTTGAGTAAACACCCAAAGATGGAATTGTTAGGTCCTACGTGTGTAAGTAACACTTTAAAGACGGCCTGTTTTCCAAAGTAGTTGTACCATGTTAATGTCTCACCAGCAGAAAACGAGAGCTCTAAGTGTTTCACATCTTTGCCGGTGTTTGGTGTTGTAAGTCTTTCTAATTTCACCTATGCTACTAGATGTGTAGAGGTTGTATTAATAGATTACCCTTGTTTTAGTGTGTGTGTGTGTGTGTGTGTGTGTGTGTGTCTGTGTGTGTGTGTTAGAAGGGTATTTGCTTTGGCCCCTAAGTTTACTTTCTGGTTACAGGATCCCCTCTTCTTTCCGGAACTACTCCTCCCCTGAATCCCATGGCTATGGGTTCCAAATGGAGGCACACAACCCAGGCTGAGCCACTGGAGTATTTCATTCCACACCCCCAACCCCTACGGTCACTGGTGCATGTGGACCCGAGGAGGACCAACTAGAGTCATTCTGTGAGGCTGGAACTTGAAGCTGGGGGGTGGGGTGGCGGGCAGGGACTCCTCCTCCCGCAAGTAAGAGGGCTAAGGATGACAGAAACCTGGAGCTACGTTTACCTCCTGTGGAGAAAGTCCACCTAAGTAAGAAGAAATTCAGGCCGGGAGGGAGCAGAGCCCCAAAATGACAATTAGGGGTGGTTGGCTGGTTCAGGCAGTAGAGTGTGTGACTCTTGATCTCAGGTTTGTGAGTTCAAGCCCTACACTGGGTGGAGAGATTACTTTAAAAGTAAAATCTTCAAAAAAGAAAAAGAAATAGCCAGGTCTCTTCTAGGGTCTAGAATACAGGTCTGACTCAATTGTGATCTCCCTCCTCAGGGAGCTCCTGAGAAGTCTCAGGGAGCAGACCTATTTATACCCTAATTAGAGTATAAGGTGGTTAGTGCTATGATACAGGTACTCATAAGATAACTGAAGAGGGGTGGTTGGGTTTTGGACACTGGGGATGAAAGACCGCCTCTCCCCTTGCTAAAGGCTTGTTTAAGTAACCTGAACCTGATGTCCCCACAGCACCCCCTCTCCCCTTGCTGAAGGCTTGATTGTCCCCATAGCCGGATGGCAACACATACCAGGATGTCTATTGTCTGTGATCACCCGGTCTGTCAAAAGAAAAGACAAATGAGGAATAGAGTGTACCTGGGACTTTCCAGAGTGCTGAGCCAAGGCCCACCAGAACAAACCGTTGTGTCCTTGCCTTAAACCCAGTGCCTGACAATGCTTGATTTAAGTTAACCAATCAGATCCCTGTAACCAAGCATCTGCTTCTGTAAGCTCGCTTCCCGCCACCCCAACCCTGCCCTATATAATCTGCTCCCCAACTTAGCCCAGCGCGCTCAGCCCACAAAGGCTGATGCGTCCACAGGCGCCTGTGTAACCAATAAACCTCTTGCAACTTGCATCCAGTGGAGGCTTGGTGTCTGCTTCTTGGGTGCGAATCGAGGGTCTTTCAGGGAGGGTATGTGCTATGAAGTGCTGTGAAGTGTGTAAGCCTGACAATTTACAGGAGCAAATAATACATTATATGTTAATAAAAATAATTAATGAAAAAAAGAGTTTTACAAATACAAAACACAAACAAACAAACAAAAATCACTGAAGAGCACGCAGGAGGAGAGAATATAAATCAGTTAACTGAAAAATTCCTAGACTAGGTGGTTGGAGCAGGGCCTTAAGGGATAACTAGGAATTATCCAGCCAAAGACAGGCACGGGGAAGTCACCCAAAGCAGAAGATAGAATGTTTCCAAAACCCGGAAAATATGAAACAAGAATAATTTAAGAAAATCTAGAGGCAAAGTGTTGGGGAGCATCTGACACTCTCATTCTCCTACACTCGGTGGTGAGGTGGACAAAAAATGAAGCCAGAGAGGCAGGCGGGGTTATTATGAAAAGAGTAAAAATGTCTTCTCAACACTGTGATGAGTTCTGGAAGCTTCCACAGTGGGGCAAGGACTGGCGGCTATATGAGGGCTGGGGTGCAGGGAGGAGCTGCCCCAGGCAGACAGTGCTCACCAGAGTTCACTGCAAATCCAGGGAGGTGAGGAAGGATGGGGTCCAATCCTCTAGAAGCAAGAATGGTCTCTATTTCAGGAGCAAGATGGAATTAAAAACCATTTCCTGCACACAGTGAAAACCATCCCAATGGGAGCAGAGAGTATCATCATTCAAATAAGCCTGTTGCTTTCAGTTTTAGCAACTCCCAATTACATGAACAATGGCTTCTAAATTATCATTGTAATTCAAAATACCTACAGTACTCACCTCTGTAATCTGCAAGTCTGTACTGATGGTTCTCCCTATTATATTCATGAGAGTAACCAGTGATTGTGTTCCATACCTGCAAAGCAACAAGATGCTAGTCAGAGGTGGAGAATGGTTTGCAAGACAAAGCTGTGTTTTATTGGGGGGGAGGGGGCGGTTATATGCTAAGTGCACAGCCCCTGTTGATTCCTACCTCCCAAATCAAAGCAAAAATACATATGAACTAGTTTAGCTTCATCATTTAATAAGATATCTATTATACAGAAGATTTTATCAGCACTAAGTAAATAAAATAGAGGTAAATATTGATTTGTGTCCATAGAGTTCTGAAAGCTTTCTTTAAATATGAAAAGCTCCTCTTCAAAACTGCAACTGTTCTTAACTTTTTAAATGAGGTGTTCAAACAGAGGTCACGTACCTCAAACTAAGACAACTTACAAGGGGTAAGTAAATATGGAAATTACGCCCCTTAAAAAATAGTAATTAATATGGGATCAGTTTCAGAAACTCAGGCTAACCTACCCTGAGAACTTATGTAAAATTTTGCATTTGTATATGCTTTTTTGAAGAAAGGATCTACGTCCTTGAAGATTCTCAACATGTTGGTGATCACGGAAGGGCTAAGTACTCCAGCTTTACTTTCCCTCAAACACGCACCATGATTGAAACTTCCCCTCTAGTTTCATGCCCTTGAATGTCCAACAAAGATCATGCAGGAAAAAACAAAACAAAACAAAACAACAACAGAACAAAACAAAAGAAAACAACAACAACAAAACCATAAGAAATATTGTTGCGGAAAAACAACAGATACATACCCGCCCGAAGCCTTGCTGTGGTTAAAAAGGTAAATAAAGACTTTGGGATGCATTAAAGAAGAAAGAAAATTAAAATAGGGTTAATGTTTTGGACTGAACAAGAAAGGGTTGCCATTCTGTTCTACTGATAGACAGTTAATACACACGATTGACTGACTTCAAAAACGTACACTTGAAATTAAAAACTGCAACAGTTGATGTTGGCATAACACCTAAAGGTAAGAGAAAACGGTGTTTTTGGTCTTTTTTAAGTTCTCCACAGTAACTTAAGCTGTGTCCCTTGAGCAAAGGGAAGGATGAGGCAGTCTCCATATAAACACTGCTGTTTCCATAGGCAGAGAGGACATACTTCTTAGCTCTCCATTTTAATTGACCACGTATTAAAAGCCTGTGGAATGAGTCAGGAAATCTGGCAAAATTTGGAAAGAAAGGAAGGAAGGAAGGAGGGAGTGAGGGAAGAAAGAAAAAGAAAGGAAAGGAAAGGAGAAAGGGAAAGGGAAAGAAAGGAAAGAAAACTACTCAGGGCCCTAAACGTGTGATTTGCTACCAGACGGAGGAGGAAGACTACCCAGAGAGACAGGACTGGGTTTGAAATGACCTTGGGCAATTTGTAAAGGGACTAAGATATAGTGAGAAGAATCGTTCTGGAGAGGAAAGGGGATGCTGTGTGTTGAAGCACCGATCAGGGTCCCTGGCACACTTCATCTCTTCCTGTTTTGCAAATTGCAAGAAGAGGTATTTAAGATTTTATTTATTCATTTGAGAGTGCGAGTGAGAGAGAGAGAGAGAGAGAGAGAAAGCACGGGCGGGGGTGGGGGAGAGGCAGAGGAAGAAACAGGCCCCCCACTGAACAGAGAGCCCAATGCAGGGCTCCATCCCAGGACCCTAGGATCATGACCTGAACAGAAGGCAGACGCTTAACCAATGGAGCCGCCCAGGCGCCCCAAGAAGAGGTATTTTTGACACAGAGAAGATTTGTCCCTCTTGTTGAGAGAGCAATCTCTGAAATACTACTGCATAAAAATAGGCACATTTCAAATAGTTTATCTGCCAGTGGTCAGATACACGCTAATTCATATAGAGACCAGAGCCAACCTGTGTCAGTAGAGTTACTGTTTTAAAAATCTGGTAACATTCCATGCCAGTGTGGTTACAGGGATTTTGGGCCACTCTCCTCTGGCTCACCTTCTGTCTCTTTCCTCTCTCAAATTTCCCCTCCCTTGTGATCCCTTTCCCTGCCACGTCGTTTTTCCTGGGACAACCATAGCCACTAGGCAAGTATAAGGCCAAGGCATCCAGCCTGATCTAGGGACAGATGGTGGGCACCGGCCCCTTTGAGCTTGGGTTCACCTCTCCGTAACATCTGACTTTTCTCTGCTCGTGTTCCTATTTCTCTGTTCAGCTATATGCTCCCCATTAGGAAACCCAACAGAGAGGAAGCGGGAATGTGTGCAAGTTTTCATGCTTAGGACTCTCGCCAATATAGCTCTTGCATCTGAAGAAGAAATCAACGGTTTGGTGAAGAGGAAGGGGGTAAGATTCCTTTTGGGTCAGTTGAGTTTGAAAATGATCATACTTTATTCTACACTCAGGTAAAGCTGGGTTTTCCTGGAGACTGTGAAGCCTACATGGTTTTAAGAAAACCAGAAGCATGGGATGCCCGGGTGGCTCAGCTGGTTGGGCATCTGCCTTCAGCTCAGGTCATGATCCCGGGGTCATGGGATCGAATCCCATGTTGGGCTCCCTGCTCAGCAGAGAGCATGCTTCTTCCTCTGCCTGCTGCTCCCCTTGCTTCGGCTCTCTTTCTCTGACACATAAATAAATAAAATATTTGGGGGAAAAAAAAGCCAAAAGCACTTGACCAGATGATGGGACACAAACACCGTTTCTACCGTCTACAGTAACAATTCATACAAGTCCAATGCTTCCTCTCTATCCACACATTTTTCCATGAGACCCATCCACAGCTATGAGGCCAGACACATTTTTCCCTCAACTGCAAGATGTCTTTGAGCTCAATGAAGTTTCCCTCCCTAGGATCAGGACTCAAAAGGTCATCTTTGGCCCAACAAGGACCTTAGATACTCCATAGCAACCAGTGCAGGGGCAGGACCAAACCGAAGTTGTTTGCCTCCATACAAGTATTTCCAACCACAGTTTCAGATCAGGCTTCCTGAGAAGAAGGCGGAGCCTGGGTGAGGCGAGCAGATGTTCTTGCACTGTTGAGGACCAGTGTCTACGGCTCAAACACTTGACCAGCCCCGTTCCCTCTGTTCCAGAGCCCCAAGTTCCAGCCACCTCCTGTGACTGGTCCCAAGTCAGACACTCAGTCCTCCCCCACCCCCAGCCCCGGCATTTCCTAGCACCCTCATGGATGCAGAAGCTCATTTTTTCCCACTGCTTGTTCAAATCCCACTCAAGTCCCAGTTTTCTCTTTGGGACCCTACCCCTTCTCCAGCTCTTCTCTTATCGAATTTATCAGATAGCATACCTTCATCACTTTATACCCCCGACGAGAGCTTAAACTACCTGGATCTTGGCATGGAAAGACGAGAACTTTTTATAGGTGAAGGAACCTTGGGAACTGATCAAATATGCTACCTCTCAGCTTATACGAAGGGAAACCAAGGCCGACGTGTTAGCTAACAGGAAAACAACAAACAGTTGTTCTAGTTACATTCCAGATGGGAGTACTGGAGAATTTGGTTTCTCATCTGCTTCTCTCGCAGGACAACTGATCTCCTGGCAAAATGACCCTCCGTTTACAGGACACAGATGATAAGTAGCAGGATTACAGCCCTGAGGGGCAGGAAAAAGCATATGAAAAACTCTATAGATTTCGTTCTGCGGGGTTTCTTGGGGTCTTTATGATGCTAGCATATACTGTGAATTTGCAAAAAGTGGAGGTTAATACAAACTGCTCCCAAACTGATGGGGCTACTGTCTTTCTTGTTTCTAGAAAGCTTATCAGCGTGTTTTATGAATGAGGCTCGGTGGAATATACCAGAGCAACACGAATTTCATAGCTAACTTGCTAGTAATCAGTCACATTTCAGGAAGTTCAGAATGCCTTTTTCACATAATTAATGTAAAATGTAATTTGTCAGAGCCATTTGTGTATTTATCCTTTATGTTATCTTTATTAATATATGAAGACTGATAACATGCTAGTCTTCACATCAAATATAACTGTTCAAATAAGTGATGATTTAAATGTTCTGATTTCAAAGCACTTTTTTTTGGCGTTGTAAAGGAGTTCAATACATTTACAAAAGAAAAACATTTTGTTCTATAAGAAAGTCCTATTCATATATATATATTTTTTAGAGATGGGGGGCTGGGTACATGGTGGGAGAGAGAGAGAGGGTGGGGGAGGGAGAAAGAAAAAAACATAAGCAGGCTCCACCCCCAGCACGTAGCCCTACAAGGGGCTTGATCTTATGACCCTGAGACCATGATCTGAGCCAAAACCAAGAGTGGGAATGCTTAACCAATAGAGCCACCCAGGAACCACCCCCTGCATTCTCATTCTTAAACATTTGCATTCTAAATATACATTCTCTTCCAAAAGGATCAACTTATTTATAAAATTTATCTCCCCAGTTTACAGGTGTTTGGACCTGATAACAGACCCTTTCTACCTGCTAACTCTAGGATATGTAAGGACTTGGAGGATGCATTATTCTTTCCAGAATGTAGGATTAAGTCATGCTCTGGAAAGATCAGCCATCAGAGAAAGGCATGCTGTCGGATTTTTACATGTTCATGTATATTTCACCCAACAGGGGGCTATGAAGCAAGCAGATTTAATCTTAAAAGGTGAGAGATATGGCCAGTTCAAGAATATGGAACCCAGATATGTGAAAGGTCTCTGATAGGTAAGACAGAGCCACAGCCAGGCGGATGTAGTCATGAACACTGCTGTTTCTTGAAACACAGTGGTCTACCTCAGAAAATAAGTGAGTGGTTGGTGAGCACTCATGCCAATAAAACATGACTTGCTCTACTCTATGTCTCTGATGACAAACTTCTTAAGGGGCACAGTGGGGAAACTGAGGTAGGTATAATCCCAGGCAAACTCATTTTCATACAGAAAGCTGAAACTGAGGGTAAGTGTCCTTCTCTTCCACAGATGAGATGAAATGCAAGAAATAGCATCACTTCTCTGGTCAAGGCAAAGGACTTTTGTGAACTAGCCCAACTAAGGCTGAGCGCCTAGCACAGAACCAATGACCTGTACGAAAGAGAGGTCTCGTATTTCCTTCTTACCTTTCACTCACAGCTTGCCAATTGTTGACTAGAAAGTCCTTTGCAATGTACCGGCCCACTTCCGCCGCCGCCACCACTTCAATGACATTTGTCTCATTAAAAGCGAAAGGCGATGCAGTAATGGCATACTCCATGTACCTGCAAGGAAGCATTTGCAGAAAATAAATGTGCAGGGATGCCTGGGTGGCTCAGTGGGTTAAGCATCTGCCTTGGGCTTAGGTCATGATCCCAGGGTCCTGGGATTGAGTCCCACATCGGGCTCCTTGCTCCACAGGGAGCCTGCTTCTCCCTCTGCCTCTGCCTGACTATACTCTCTCTTTCTTGCTGACAAATAAATAAATAAATAAATAAAATCTTTAAATAAAGAAAATAAATGGGCAAACACTATTCAATAGAAAGAGTGAATTTCCGCAAGTTGACCTAAAATTCTATGTGGTGCCAACTCAGTAAGGCACAGACAGGTATTTTCTGAGTTCCTGTTTTTCTCCCTTTGGTTCATTAATTCCATTCCTCTACCAGGAACTTCCAAGACCAGTTGATCGTAATCACCTGTTGAGTATCCTTGGGTCTCTACTGCAGCTCATTGCATAAGCGAGTTGAATCCTTTCCTCTTCCCTTGTTTTATTCGCATACATGTTCAACAGGAAGTCCCATTCTTCCTCGCTTCCCAAGGCAATGCCATAACATAAGATGACACTTTTAATCGGAGAAGGTATTCTGTAAGGTAGAACATGCAATGATATTTCTCATAGTCGTTATGTTATGTATTTACTTAGGGTGTTCTACTTTTGGAAGGATATATCCAGAAAAAAATGTTGAGATCTCAGGTACGAAGATCAAAAGTAGGGCTCGAGAAAGTCAACTGCAGAAACGTCATGAGCATTAATATTGCGAGAAAAGAACATCAGATTGGTTTAGAAGCTAAGGGGTTCTAAGAAAGAAGGAAATTATCAGAGTTCGATCAATGTACGTTGATAATTCAGCTTGGGTGCATATCTTTTTTTTTTTTTTTTGAAGTAATTTCCATACCCAACACAGGGTTTGAACTCACAACCTTGAGATCAAGAGTCAGAGGCTCTACCAAGGGAGCCAGCCTGGAATGCGTCATCTCAGGTGTTACGATCACATTTCCTAAAAGTCCACCTGAGGTCATGCATTAAAGGTAATAGAGTAAAACCAGAAAGACAGTCTTCGTGTCAGCTGTCCGTGGGAATACAAACTCATAGAGAATGCGCTCCTTGGACACACTTACATATACATCACAGTAGTAAACCATCAAAGAACCACCAAAATAAGACTCCAGACACACGCAGCTGCTTCTTAGGGGATGTACTGACGATGAGTAGCCCAGGGTACAACTCACTGTGTAAATTCGAATCTGCTGTCATGTGCAGACCTACCGTAGGCAATGCCAAAAAAAGGGGGTGGGGTGGGGCTATTGGAAAACAAATAGGAGACAGACTACCCAAGAGAAAATGAAACCATCACTCCCAGAAAGAGAACATCAAAAAGGTAGAGAAATTATTGCTGTTGAAATAGGACAGAACCGGGACGCCTGGGTGGCTCAGTGGGTTAAGCCTCTGCCTTCGGCTCAGGTCATGATCTCAGGGTCCAGGGATCGAGTCCCATATCGGGCTCTCTGCTCAGCGGGGAGCCTGCTTCCCCCCCACCTCCGCCTGCCTCTTTGCCTACTTGTGATCTCTCTCTGTCAAATAAATAAATAAAATCTTTAAAAAAAAAAAAAAAAAGAAAGAAAGAACTAGGACAGAACCAAGGGCAAGCCAATGTGCGTCTTACTCATTCTCTGGCTGGTTCGTCCAGTCTTTGAAGAGTTCCCTTGATAGCTGAAGACAGTCTTCAAGGCCCAACCAGCATGCCGTTTCAAAAAGCTTCTCCAGGGCTACTCTTAAAGGAAAGCACAGAGAAAAACATTTTGTTTTGCTACGTTTACTGCACTTATTTTTTTTTTTCCTTTCTCCAACTGCGTGTGTTTCGTGAGAGGATGGGTTTATTTTAAAATATCCTTCTAATAACACCGGGTTTGTGAAAAAAAAAATTAGCTTTTGTGGATGGCAGACTTATTTAGGGCTCAGAGAAATATTTGCTGAGAAGCTCTCAGGCACCAAATAAACTCCAAAGACTGGTTTTTTTTTGAAAGTCGGAAATAAATTATCGCCATCCTCCATCTCCCTCAAACACACGCAGGAGTACACACAGTCCGCATCTGCTGTCAATTTATTTTTCCTCCCTTTTTACAATAATTGTCTTATGAAGAGAAAGAAAAAAGACTTGAGAGCATTTGATCTAATACCCTGAAAAATGAAGTTCTTTCTCTTTACACGGAAAGGAGAGGGAAGGGTTTCTTTTCTTTCCACAATGCGCTTTCCCTCGCTAGAACTTTTGTTCCTTCCTCTGCTCTGTCTGGCGAGTTATGTTCATGTCCAGATAAAGAATAAAGATTTCTGTTTTGTTTTGTTTGTTGTTTTGACAGCTGAGAAATGGTATACATTTTCTTTCGGAACAAAGTAAGTTCAAAAGGATACAGTGAAAAACGGTAATTGATCCAGAGAAGCGATGTCTGGAGGCATCGCTCTTCATAATCCTGAGTCTCTCCAACTTGGATTCAGAGGTAAAGGAATTCAAACCGGCCATAAGTTTCCAGAAAATGCAAGAGCCAAATGGGGTTGCTCCACCCTCCATTTGCAACCTCGGCCCCGCCTGACCTTCCGATAAGGAGAAGGAAGGATGGCCAAGGGTGGAGGACCTCCGAAAGACGGTTCTGAGCATTTCTACACCCTCCCTCTCTCTCCCTCCCCACCCCAAGTTGGATGCAGCAAGACGGGATTCTCTACAAGTACACAATTCTCCAAGGTTCCTCGGAAGACAAATGGCCCTGGGAAGCTACCAAAAGTAGGTCACTTGAGTCCAGTTCAGGGGAGCTAAGGATATGGCTGGCTAACATCTGTGGTGCCTGAGTGAGCACACTTCTGCCTTCCTGTTCAGGCACCCAACCCGACTGCCCACAGACTGTCCCACTAGTCCTCACTGTCTCCCATTTACATGTCTAGTCAACCCTGTGTCCTTCTAGTCACGTGCCTGAGCACGCAAATGTCTCCCTTCTCGGAAGGATACTCTTGAGAGAGAATAATCTCATTTTGTCTATTTTGTATTTTTTGCTCGGTCTGGTTGATTTCAGCCTGATTTTGATCAGAGCTGTAAATAGAATTCCTGTACCGTCGCAGATAACAAATTCCCTCCCTAAATCTAGAAGTTCTCCTCCAGTACCTCCCACTCCCTACAGATCTTGGGTCACGGGAAGGTCAGGGGTACCGCAGACCGATTTTTACCTTTCACCTCCTTCCCAGACCACTAGGACAACATGCTTACTGCCCTCACCAAACCAATCACATGGAAATTATTTGCAATACTTACTCGTGCTCACACACAAGTGACTGAAATATTCCAGGCAACTCCTCTCATATTTGTATAAGGAATGATAGAATTTTTGTCATTAATAACAAACAGAAGGGACTTTTTTCTCTGGTGGCCTTCCCATGCCTTCAGTTCATTGGTATCGGCTGGTTTTACTTAGTATAACCCCCTCACCAATGGCAGGACACACTCAAAATCTCAACCAGAAGCCTAAGAATTGAGAGGACAGAGCTATAGATTCCTGTGTGTCCAGGTGTGAGCCCTGCAGGTAAACTAAGATCCCAAACTATTATCTCTGAGTAGGAAACTTGTAGCTCACTCATCCCAAAGCCACTGGTCTCAAGGAGCATACAAAATCTCCCAGTTAAATCATAGGTATCGAGATCTTCCTAATATACATCTGGAAACCCACCTCTTAACATGGACCATTTTATTCAGTTATAAATTGAAATGAATAAATGGAATATACATATTCAATAGAGAGAAATTAAAAAAAATACTTACAGGGCTAAATAGTTGTCTTGTAACACTGCTGCGTTTTCACGGATAATAGTTGAATATACATTCCATATCGAGGTAAGTCTCTTCAACAGATACTTCTATGAACAATAAGGAAAATCTATGGTTAGCTTTGGCTCGCATCACTGAATTTGCACTGTATTGCCCTCTCTCTGAAAGGACAGGAATACAGGAGTGACAGGTGTCTCCTGAGAAGTTGTCTTTCTTTGTTACTAAACGTGTAACTGGTTGATTTTGTTGTAGCCTCCCTTCATTCAGGTTCCTCTTTGGTACAATGAAATTGCCGAGAATACCAATATAACCTTTTGATGAGGACAAAACAATATTACGTACGTGAGTACACTCCATAGTAGGTAGGAACTTGATAAATCATGGCTCTTATTACCATTTCATATCACCTGGAACATTTTCAGGTGTGTTCAAAATAGAGAAAGAAACGATGAATGTTAAAACTGTTGAACATTCTACCTTAGCATTCCCATGCTTTGTATCTATACCTCCAAGAAAAATAAGGATGACTGATCTATGCTTCAGGCAATTTTACGCCGTGAGTCGGAAATAAAGTTTCTTTGATTGAGCTCTCAGCTGGTGAACAGCAAGGTTATAAAAGTTATCCATTTATAATACATCCCTAAGAACAAAGTAGATATTATTCATTGACATTCCTTAAAAACAAATCCTAGGGCACCTGGGTGGCTCAGTCGGTTAAGCATCTGCCTTCAGCTCAGGTCATGATCCCAGGGTCCTGGGATCCATGTTCAGCAGGGAGCCTGTTTCTCCTTCTCCCTCTGCTACTCCCCTGCCCCACTTGTGTGTTCTCTCTCTCTCTCTCAAATAAATAAAAAAATTTAAATGAAGACAAACAAAAGCAAATCCTAGTTATTACTTCTTTATCCAGAAGCAGGAATCAGAGTTTATCAATGAGCCACCTCAATCCCACACTTAAGTGTCTTCTTTTCTGGGTCACCATCCCCACAGTCAAGGACATTTGGACCGGCACTCTGGACAGCTGAGGAAAGAAGTCTGGACCCATGAGGTATTTGTGATCTAGCCCTCCATCAGCCCCAGAAGCTCACTTGTAATTATCATCTGGACCACTCTATGGTTTGTTTCTGGTCCCTTGCTCTCTGGGTCCCTTACTCCCAGCTGTTCCTTTGGTTTGCCCTTGAGCCATCTTTCTTATGATCACTGTTTAAGATCTAATGAAGGAAGTATGATGATGTCCCATTGCTTGATGAATTCCTATTTCCCTCTGTCACTTGCCAGCAGCAAAAGCAGCTTCCAAGTGTTTACTTTTCCTGGAACATACCTCTCTGGTGAAGCCCTAGTCCTGTAGACCAGAGTACTTCAATGATGATGTTAAAAGTCTTTCTGTTTGATGTTAGACAATGTTAACAATGTTAAAAGTCTTAACTTTTCCTGGAACATACCTCTCTGGTGAAGCCCTAGTCCTGTAGACCAGAGTACTTCAATGATGACTATAGGGTTGCTAAAAGTCTTTCTGTTTGACTAACAATCAGAAGAGTGGCTGTTAGACAAAAAGCATACCATTTCCATCCACTTCTGGGTTCTTAGGGCACACTGTCGCTTCACCAAGAACTAAAGACTTTTCCAAACTTCTCTCATACTCATTTCCTAGACCAGGCCATGACTAAAGTATGACTAAGAGTAACCAGCCCTTCCTAAGAAAATGAATACATATTTAAAACTAATAGACTATGACTTGGGGAAGGATGTGTTCCACAGATGCTGTCTAGATATGGAAAGAGGAAGACAGGACTTTTTAAAACCACATAACAAAGAAGGAAATTACCTTTAATAACGGGTACATATCATAGCTGTTCGCATCAAAAACAAGATCCTTGGTTACCAGGTTCACCAAGACCGCATACCAGACTATGATTTCATCTTCTTCAGCAAGGTACTTGGTTAAATCAAGGGCTGTTTCAATCTCAATATAATTGTTTCTGTTTGGTTCAAAAAAATACACACTCAAAAAACCTCCACTCGCTAAATGATTTGCACACTTTCCATATTTGTTCCATGCTTCGATGCCTGACTTTAATAAAGTTTGTGGAATCAGATGAGGAAGTTGAGAAGCAACACGGAAAGTTTGGGGGAGTAGAAAAAGAATAAATGAAACAAGATGGGATCAGAAGGGAGACAAACCATAAGAGACTCTTGATCTCTCAAAATAAACTGAGGGGTGCCGGGGGTAGGGGGGTAGGGAGAGGGTTATTGGGATATGGACACTGGGGAGGGTATGTGCTATGGTGAGTGCTGTGAAGTGTGTAAGCCTGATGAATCACAGACCTGTACCCCTGGGGCTAATAATACATTGTATGTTAATAAAATAAATAAAATAAACATAAAATTTAAAAAAAAAGTTTGTGGAATCAGGAAGCTAGAGGTCTTACTTAGCTCCTTGATAAGATGGGAGCCAAGAAATGTGGAGAGGCCCTCCATTACAGTTTGGTACATTCAAGTGTCCCAATTTTTGGAGACTAGAGGAAAATCCAGGCCAACTGTTGGACTGCTCGTAGGGCAAAAAAAATCCTTGTGAATTTCATACATATTGTTATGGGAGTACAATTTCCATTCAACAAGTACTGATTATGAGTAACTGCTCTACCAGTTACTCGCGGGAACGTGAACTAGAATGTAGGCCACGACTCTTGCTTTCCACTGAGGAGTTTATTCCTTCAGTGAGGAGTGGAGCCTTATGCATGAGAAGCTGTTCATGAGTCTGAGAAAAGCCAACGAACACAATAAAAGTAGTGAAGAAGGAAAACCCATGCGTGTGATGGTGAAGTCAGGGAAGGCCTCCTGGGAGGAGGATGGGGAGAAGGGTAGTGAACGCTGGGTAAGATGGAAATGGATAGAGACAAAGAGGAAGGACACTTAAAACAAAGAAGATAAAGTGGGAATTTGTGTGAGAGCAGACCAAGCAGCTGAGGCACCGGATTTCTTCAGAGTGGAGTTGAGAGGTGGAGCTTGGGAAATACGTGGGATCAACACCGTAGAAAGCCTTGAATGCCAAGATGAAGAGTTTTCATGGAGTGGGAAGGTGTTTAAATAATGGCGGGGGAGTGACATTACGAAGTCGATGCTGAAAAATTTTATTGCCACTGTGCTGAAGAAGACAGAATGGAAATGAAAGGAACGGAAGGCTGGAAGCTAACGCAACAGGCAAAGTAAAAGATGAGGGACACTTGGCTTAGCATGGAAGCAGTGAAGGTGGTACGTAAGGTGGGAATCCAAAAGACATCCTCAAGAAAGAAGAGATAAGATAGGTTGGCTGGACGGCAGATGGAGAGCGAGAAAGAGAGGAGTCAAAGGGGTCTCGAGTTTGGGTTATGGAAAGAATTGTGGCACTCTTGACAGACAGAGAGAAACTGACAGCAGAAACAATTCAGAGACAGAAAAAAAATCCGCTGTGGAAGATCCTGAATTTAAATGACCACAGGATATGCAGAAGGCAGAAGGGGACAGGTGGAGATGTAGACTTAGAAGTCATAAACGTTTCCTTTCCTGAAGTTTTACTGATTAGCTTGTATCTGTGGGGCATTCTACGTGCCCATAATAAAACCATCCCTAAAACCATAAGAAGGCATGAGCCATCCAAAGGAAAGAGAGAAGAAAATGAGAGAAGATAAGAAAGGTTTCCCGGAGGATGTGGTCAATAGTTTGAAAGTCATGGTGGTCCTGGAGAGGGGTTTCAGCAAAGCGGTGGGGTGAGCAAATGTGCCGCAGGTCACAGAGGGAGAAGTGATACAGGAACAAAGGACAAAATAAAACAGACATTCCTTTGAGAAGCAGGACGGGGAAAGACAGAGAGAACACACTAGGTAGTTTACTATACAAACTCTTTAATTTTATTGTCTAAAATTTAAATTCTAGATACATATGAATTACCTGAATGAAAACATAGCACAGTTTCTACTGAATAAATGTAATAGAAATAAAATCTAGACTTCTATAGTATAGTAAAATACAGGCCATATCTCATTAAAATTTTACCTATAGCCATCACCCTAGAGTAACAAAAATCACTTCAAAATCTCAATAGATAGTCTAATTCTAGCAATTCTTTTTTTTTATATATATGTCAGCTATTTCCTTAATTTACAATATCACAGAAAAATACAAATGCATCTACAACCTTCCCAAATGTATCTGTTAATATTTAGGAACCTTTATAAATGCAAGCCCAAATCACCTTTATTTTCTCCTAAGTTCTTCTTGATGGAAATTTAAAAAAAAATAACAATTCTAATACTTTCTGTGATAGTCCCCTAAATATTTAAACATGATGACCTTTTCCTCAGTATATCTTCTCTACTGCATCTTTTTAAAACTTCTCCTTTAAAGGGATTCCTTTTAAGATGCTGACTTACGCTTTCATCTTATAAAACTGAAACTCAGTCCAGCATTAAACTAACTGCCTTACTCTGCACCCCCCAATCCCAACCCCCAACTACCACCCTTCCCTTTTGTCTCTCCAGGATTCTGACTACTCCAAGGAACTCATGTAAATGGAATCACATAATATTTGTCTTTTTGTGACTGGCTTCCCTTGTGCAGCACAATGCCCTCAAAGTACACCCATGGTGATGTCCATTCCAGCAACTTCTATGTTCTAAAATTCCACTGTGCCCACAGAACTTGATCCTAATCCGAATAACCTGGACCCTGTGTATACTAAAGAAGCAATTTCACTGCACAGTGACTAGGCTGTAACGTTTTATTACGTTCTCAATGTACTCTTAAAAGCCAGCGGTGAAGACAACATACTCACTTAGACAAGGAAAAGGCATCGTCAATCACCTGCAGCCTGTGGATAACAGGAATGGCCTGCAAATTAGATCCAAATTTGTGCAGGAAAAGATGAGAGCATTTCTTAGCCACAAAATAATTTGCAAAATCATAACAGTGTTTCAAAATCATGGTCGCTTATGAAGCCCCCTCGTGTGAATTGTCACACGAGCAGAGAAATGGTGATCACTGAGGATAGTCCCCATGATTTATTTATTATACATCTGTTTTTGGTAAATGGTCCCTCTGGACATCAATCATAAGCCTTTCATCTGGCAGAGAGTTTTGCCAAAAGACTGCCTGAAATAAAAAACGGCATGGTGACAACGAAAACGGGATGTCATGTTGAAAAGGCTCTCCAAGACAAGGAGTGTGTGCTCAATTGTGTTGCACTGTCCATATTGCTGTCAGGAGAAGTTTTGTCATGGGAAACCTTAAGTACTCATTATTTAGCCCTATTTTGATAATACTGAAGTCCTCTGAGCAGTGTCTGTCTTGTCAAGATTTTACTAATTTGACCCAATGCCACCAAGAGAGTCCTGAGAATCATGGAAAGGCAGCAGTCCATTGCCAACCCAACTGCTTAAGCCTGGGCTACAGCCCCATGGCATGGCCAGGCTACAGGAACCTGTCTCGGCTGGAGGGGACTCAAGGGGCTCAGAGGCTCCTATCCCCTTCCTTCAACACCTCACACATTTTCACAGGTTTGGTCTCAGAAAATCCATCATTTTGAGCCTCTCAGCAAGCTTCAATCTTTCCTTGGTCTCATTTCTTCTCTGGCAGTAATAACACTTCCATTTTTCTAAGTTAATACTAATAACAGACATCCCAGTCATGTATTAGGAATAACTGACCTCAGTTTTTCAATAAGTAAGTCTACAGTGGTTGCAAGAAAATCATTGCTAGAATGGCATGGCCTTACTTCCATGGCTTACAGTGCCCTCAGAAACCAGTAAGAGGGTAGCTACTCTGAAAAAAAATTGAAAATAAAATGTTACGATGTGTGGATTTTGCAACCTTATTCAAAAGCCTTATAATAATTTTTTTAAATTACTGAATATGTCCTGACAGACTGATCTGTGTCCAACCTCTGCTAAAGAGGATACATAGGGGCCCCTGGGTGGCTCAGTGGTTAAAGCCTCTGCCTTCGGCTCAGGTCATGATCCCAGGGTCCTGGGATCGAGCCTCACATAGGTCTCTCTGCTCAGCAGGGAGCCTGCCTCCTCCTCCTCTCTCTCTCTGCCTACTTATGATCTGTCAAATAAATAAAAATCTTTAAAAAAAGAAAAGAGGATACATATATCACCTTATCTAGTCTTCACAATTCTTTATTTAATGATGGTCTATCAAAGCATCATCATATAGATGCGAAAACCAAGGCATGAACACAAGGGTACCAGACACAGAAGCCAAGCTTTGGACTGATATACCATAGGTCATCTTCTGCTAGAGAGGCTGCTAGATACTTCCAGAGAACGCTCGAAGACAGAGACACCAAAGATATCTTTCAGTTCAACATTCTAGCTTAAAGAATGGTGCCTCCATGAACTAACTGTCCAGAGTTTCATGGCAGAGCCAACTCTAGAGACACCAACGCCAGCATCCTTCTCCAATAACGGAGATTTGGTTGAATTCAACCAATCAAAATCTGACTGACCAAAGCCAGCCAACATTTTAATTTTTCTATATGGCAGAATGACTTATGTTTGGTGATAAAGTAGTATTAGAGTCTATTGATATTTTGTGGCTTAAATTCTCCAAGGGAGAGTAAGAACATAATTTTTTAAAAATTCACACTTTCTAGTATAGACTGGGTACCCTTGATGGGCTTAGAAATTGCATGCGTATGATTACCTACATTGTATCTAATCCTCATGGTAAGTAACAAAGCTGTATATTATTCCCATCTAAAGTGAAGACAGGGAAACAGAATATTCAGGTAACTTGTCTGAGATCATAAAACTAATGGTGAGTAGGAAAATGTATTCTGATTTTTACCCAGAAAGGTAAAACGGCTGAAGGAAAATGATATTAATGCTCAAAAGCACAATACATTGTGCTAAATCTGCCCTTTCTAAGAATGAGGGGGGGAAAAAATCCAGTATGGTTTAGGGTGAGAGCTGGCAGTGAGGGCAAAGTCTCTTCTCACCAGCGGGGTTTATGAAAGCTTGACTCAAGAGTGCATTATGAATGACATTTAGTAACAGGTATAAAAAGCCATCTTACCTTAGGATCTTTTTCAAGCTGTTGATTGAGCTTCTTCCAACCTAATTGATCATAGTTAACTCTGTAATATCCAGTCATATTCAAATTTAGAATCACCCAGTCATGATCGGAAGCCGAAACTTGCATTTCAGGGAATATTTCTACAAAGGGATATGGGAAAGGTGTGAAATGGTGCACCTAAAAAATTTTTCCAGTTCATATTTACACTATATCCTCTTAATCCTCAACAATGAACCTAATCATCCAAAAAAAGTAGAAGAATTCTAAAATAGATACTGATCACACCATATAATTGTATTTTTTCACATATAATGGTTTTCGATTAGAAATTTTTCTTTAAAGCTCTATGTTAGGTAAGACAACAATGATATAATATTTTAGTTTTAAGCAAGACAGCTTTTCAAAGGCTATCTGCTCCAACATTTTATTCTCTGCCTTTATATATGTGTGTATTATATATTCATGCATATATGTGAAGATATTTTAAAAATCTGTTACTTACTGCTGCTTTTATCTAGCCAGACTAGAGACTGTGTAATTCCATTTTTTATCCAAAGAATAGGTACAATCCATGTGTCACTTATTAGGAAGAAACCAAAAATTCAATTAATTTTCAAACATAAGATATAAACTCTGAACCCCTATTAACTGAGATGATAAAATGACAGACAGGACTCAAATTCTTTGGTTTTTCACTCTGGATAGGCAAGGGTTTGCTCTTAGGATTATTCATTGTTGTTTTTTTCTTTCTTTTTTTCTTTTCTTTTCTTTTTTTTTTTTTTTTTTACAGATTTTATTTATTTATTTAGAAGAGAAAGCGGGGTGGGGGAGAGAAAGAGTCCAAGAGTGGGGTGAGAGACAAAGGGAGAAGCAGGCTCCCTGCTGATCAAGGAGCCCAGTGCTGGACTCGATCCCAGAACCCTGAGGTCATGACCTGGGCTGAAGGCAGATGCTTCACCAACTGAGCCACCCAGGAGCCTTTCACTATTGTTTTCATAAGCCAGTTTCTCTTTGGCCATTTGTTTACTCTCTATTAGTCTTTCTTCTTCTTTACTTTTTTTATAACTTAAGGTAGCTACGAAGAGAATGTTGTATCTGAATTCCTTCCTTCCTTCCTTTCATTCTTTCTTTTTCTTTCGTCTTTCTCCTTCCTTTCCTTTCCTTTCTTTCTTTTAACTCTCTCTCTCTCTTTCTTTCTTTTTTTTTTTTTAAGATTTTATTTCTTTGTCAGCGAGAGAGAGAGGGAGAGCAAGCGAGCACAGGCAGACAGAATGGCAGGCAGAGACACAGGGAGAAGCAGGCTCCCTGCCAAGCAAGGAGCCCGATGTGGGACTCGATCCCAGAACGCTGGGATCATGACCTGAGCCAAAGGCAGCTGCTTAACCAACTGAGCCACCCAGGAGTCCCTCTCTCTTTCTTTCAATCTTTCTTTCTTTCTGTATCTGAAACTCTCAAGACCTGTTTATATTTCAAGACCTGTTTATATTAAATTATAGCCACTTGGCCTCACTTGGGGGTTGTTCGAATGTTGCAGACAGACCTAAACCCCTCTGTGCCAAGAGAGGCAAAAAGTAATTTCAGAAGAAAAAGCTTGCAAACATTTCAAAATGCCTCTCTGCCTCAAGCTTTCTCCCCATCTGAAAAGCGTTCCGCATGGATCAGATGATTCACATTTACTGAATGCCGACATTCTTCCCACATTGGTGGACGTGACCTGGAAGATCCAGACGACCACAGGAGGACATTAGTCATCGGAAGAGGTACAGTCCTTGGAGTTTGGACCAGATTTGCAATCTTGCTCAAATGCTCACAAGTCTGGTTTCTCAAGGCCTTTGAATGGGGGGTCTGTGTTGATCTAATCGCTAAGGCACCCATCTTCGCAAAAGTCACGGAATCGTGATGAGCACATGGTGCCGCATGGAAGTGTTGAATCACAACATCGTATACTTGAAACTAACAGGACACCGTATGTTAACTAACTGGAATTAAAATAAAAACTTTTATTTAAAAAAATCACGGAATAGCAAAGTGAGTAGGGATGTTCCGTTCTGTTCCTTTTCTCTGGGGTTTTAAGGAAAGAGCAGTATGTCCTCCGTATTTGGGTGATACTCTTGGAAAATTACTCCCTTGTCTGTGCTAATACTTCACCGCAGTGCGATGCGAACATCACAACGCTATCCAATACTCTTGAACATCGTCTGACGAGTTAAGAAAGGGAAGGGAAGGAGAGAGGAAGCGATGAACACTAAGCTGCTTTAGGCTCAGCTTTTCATTTCCTTGTGACAACAATCCACTGGGACAGACGTTGTTGCATTTACGTTACTGATAAAGCAGCTAAAACTGAGAGATTTTCAATTAGACTTACCAAAGGTTTGAATTTTGGTGAGGTTGATATTTAAGCCCAGGTATGAGAGACTCTAAAGGCCATAATTCTAATCTGATAGGCACGGCTAGCAATACACACACACGCGTACCTTCGGACACGTGCGGAACTATTCCTCCGGGGCTGGTGACCATTCAGTTCCATTTCTACTGAAAAAAGACAACTGTGCACCAGGAACCCCTTTTCTCTTACCTGACAGGAGGCCAACCTGGTTCTATTTGACTGCCTCTCACTCAGGCTTCTGCTTGAGAGGCAGTCAAATAGAACAAAAGTACACTTCTGTCTGAAGGACAAAGAGTGTACATAACCCCCAAAGCTTTGGTTGCTTGATGTCCTGCTAATGCGGGGGATAGGGCACTGTCTCGAATCCCTCAGTGCGCGTCTCTGGCCTCGTTCAGGACATCGGGGGCTCTGCCTCATGTCAGCACCCCAGGAATACCCCTCGCAGAGCACAGAGCCCACTGCAGAAGAGTGTGTACCCAGCCTGCCATTATGCTTCCTCACCCACAGGCTGCTTTCCATTGGATCGAAGCTCAACCCCAGGGAAGGCAAGGACAGAGCAGCAAATGTACCTACTTGTGGGTTAGGAGAGTCCCGTTTTTAACCTTTCCAAGATAAAACGGCTCCTGTTTGACGGTGCCGGTGGATACATTTAAGGTGACCACTGGAAAGCCACTCTGGTGGGTCCAACTGTCCATTATGCTTTTCACTGTGGCTGGCAAAAGGGTTTTATTCTGGTCATCGATGACCTGTTTTTAAAAAGTATCACAGGAGCAAATATTGACCATCAAAATCTTTTCAGGGGCAGTCTCCCAAAAGAAACTACATGGCTGGCTATTCTATTTTTCATTTTTGATATTCTGGGCCTAATTCAGAACTCTGCTCAACTCTCTATGGGAATGAGTCCTTAGTTCATTCATTCATTGACTCACTCACTCATTCCTTCACTGAATGTGCATGTCAGGAAGTAGGACAATTACCATTTGAAAATGCCTCCATAGATCATCTTGCTCAGCATTTGAGTAAGAAAATGTCTTCAAATAGGACTGCAAAGAATGAAGAAGTTAAAAAAATGGAAAAGTTAAGGTTAAAATAAATAACATGTCCTAAACAATTTATGTTTCCTGCCTTCTATGTCACAACAATTTTGTAAACTCACCTTGAGTGCATTGATAAATAAATTCTCATTCAGGAAGCTAGAAAGCATTCGGGCCAAAGACGCCCCCTAGGACAAGAAACAGTCCATTGTTTGAGCAAATTCAATACATTCCATTTTGATAAGCAATATCACATTCCATTTTGACACATTCCATTTTGATAAGCAATATTCTGGGCTTTTCTTCCAATTACATTGCGTACTTCATTTGAATGTTTGGGTTATCCCCAAATATGTTGATAAAATAGTAGACTGTCATTAACTAATAGGTAAAAGTTGAACACATGCTTTATATATAAAGAATTCAGGACACACAAAATATTTTAAGCCGAGATGTTTACATGGTCAGAATAAATTTCCACCAAGCAGAAGGGTTCACCCTAAAAGTAACAAGTTGTCTCAGTGTTTTATAATGATGGGTGGTACTGAGCACCTAACATGGGCTTGAATAATATTTGCTAGATGAGAACTGATTTAACCGTAATTTCTGAAATCCATCTGCTGAACAAAATTACGATTATTTGTATCAAAGCCTGTGTGGTGTCATATTAGCCTACTATCCTTTGAATCCATTTTATGCACCTTATTGCAAGAGTGCAAAATAAAAGGCAATATACAACTGATTTTACCTTGTTGTAAGTAAACAAGTCAAAGAGCTCATTTATTTCACTGGTTTCTGTGAAATTTTCCGCCTTCAAGGACACAGCTCTAGACACCAGGACGTGATCTTCACTGAGGACATTACGTAAAATGTTAGAAAAAAAGATCTCATTCTAAAAGGAAAAGATTGAGCAACATTAATTTCTTCAGTGTCACAGAAGCACAAAATTCAAATACTCTCAAAATACTTTCAAAAACGGACACTGAAGAGGGGAAAAATCATTCAGATGTGCTCAGGAATAACTGAATAACTCAGGATTCCTTGAATAACAAAATATCTAAGATACTTCCCTTCCCATTTAATACCCTTCTTATTTCCATTTTTAAAAACCCCATTACAGAAGTCAACATGTTTTCCAAGAGAGCTGTCTACATTTCCCCAAACAAGGTCCTCAGTCACACAGACAGGACCCTCTAGGAACTAGCATCTCTAGGTGATTTTAATCCTGTAGAACTGTATTGATAATTTTATTAGTAACCCCTTAAAATGGGTCAGCCTCTCTTCAATGAACATTTACAGACCAAAACGCACCAGATTTACCATTTTGATGATGCTGTCCTAGTCTGTAATTGGAAATAAATTCATGGGCTGGATATGACAGTTTCTAGATCATGCATTAGGAAAAGGAAGTTTATTATATTTGAGTAAATACAGAACTCTCCAGAAAACTAGACCTCTCTCAGACACAGGACAAGGGCCATTTCTTTTTTGAAGAAAAGAGAGAAGGAAGACCAACATACAGCCAAAGAGGTGTGGGGCATGGCAGAGCCAAAGAAAGGATCCTGGCAAAGAAGCCACAGAGACAGCTGGCTCCTGCCCAGCAGAGCTGGGCAAACCCTCTCATAATCCAAAAGCAGCCTCACCTCCCTAGTGGTCATTTCTGGGGTCCCCCAGTTGACTCCTTCAAATTCTGCCCACTTCCATTGGCCAACATTCCAACCAACCCTCTCCTCCTCACATATTATTTTTCGATTTATTAACACCATTGATTAGGCTACTGTCCAACTTGGCTCTTCTAGAAACAAGACAGCCTTTCATCTAGAGCAACACATCTCCAACTGTAATGAGAATAGGGATCCTCTGGGGGTTTGATCGATTCATACATGAACGCAGTTGGTCTCAGGTGGGGTTCTGTACTTCTAATCGATTACCTGGAGATGCTAATGTTGTTAGTTTGATAGTCCCGCTTTGAGAAGCTAGGAGTGAGAGGAGACATCTGTGCAAGTCTGACCTGATTCATTCAGCATAGCTTTTATTAATTTAACCTTCAAGCATTCTTCAGAGTGCCTCACAGTTGACCCATGTATCCTCTAAGCCCAACGAGGAAAACAGAGGAGATAAAGAACACCCATATTCCTCCATCTCCAAGACAGTCACCATTAGAACATTAGCGCTCTGTTTTTCCAATCTCTTTCCCTATGTATTTATTTAGATGTAAACACTTCTATCCTTCTTACTCATTACGACATACGTTTCAAAATTCTGATACCTCATCTTCATAACTATCCCTAAAAAAGGCCACTGCATTATAAATGAAACATACATAAGTTGGATATAATAAGCCAAAGACTTAATAAGCCAAAACATAATAGTGAAGATCACAGTGTGGTCAAATCACATATGACATCGTTCTTCTCAAAGCAGAGCATAGAACAACACTCTGCAAAAGCAAAACATTAAAATAAATAAATGCGGGGCTGCGGAATGGCGCACTGAGGCCATGAACCATTACTGACTTCATCATTTCCCTATTAGCCAGGAATTTAAATTGCTTCCAGCTTCTTACTGTTTTAAACAATATTTTAACGAACACCTTTAGGCATCGCCTTTTCCATATTTTGTGAATTTCCCCTATCTCCCTCGGAATGGATAGTCTGTCTCTCTTCTCCCTGCCTGGTGTAAGATCTTTTATTGTCTTCTTGGTGTCACTGTCCTCACACAAGTTAACTGTGATGAATAGGACAGACACCTCCTCCTCAAGATCCCCAAGGTCTTTCTCCTCTGGGCCTCCCATGAGGTGACTCTTCTCCCCACCTGTTCCAGTCCTGCTGGAGGGAAACACTTATATGAAAAGTGATATTAGCCTTTTTAAAAATCGTATTTGGGCACTGAATACAATGGTTGGAGAAAGTGAGTCTGCATACCCACCATTACTTTCTTCCTGCAAGCTGCAAGATTCTAGAGAAAAATATCTATTCTTATTAAATGTATTATTATCCTAAGAAATATAACAGTATTCATCATAATAAATTTACAAGGCATATCACTGTGGTTAAAAGCACAGACTTTGGGGTGCCTGGGGGGCTCTGTCAGTGAAGCACCTGCCTTTGGCTCAGGTCATGATCCCAGGGTCCGAGGATTGAGCCCCGCGTTGGACTCCCTGCTCTACAGAGCATCGGTTTCTCTCTCTCCCTCGGTGTGTGTTCTCTTTCTCTATCTCTCACTCTTTCTCAACTAAATAAACTCTTCAAAGAAAAAAGGAAAGAGCAATTGAGAAACCGAAGATCAAAAGAAATAAACTGGTACAAAAAGCGGTTAATCTTATCATCTTTGCTTCAAAATCACTAGTAATATATCTCCATCAAATTTCCCCAGATACAATAATACCTTAGCCAATTTCAGTAGTATTAAGAGGTAACTGATGGGGGTGCCTGGGTGGCTCAGTGTGTTAAAGCCTCTGTCTTCGGCTCAGGTTATAATCCCAGGGTCCTGGGATCGAGCCCCACATCGGGTTCTCTGCTCAGCAGGGAGCCTACTTCCCCCTCTCTCTGCCTGCCTCTCTGCCTACTTGTGATCTCTGTCTGTCAAATAAATAAAATCTTAAAAAGAAAAAAAAAAGAGGTAACTTATGGCTGTTAATGATATATTCCATTCAACTGAAAAAATAAAGGGTGAATCTAATTGTTTCATGGGAATGAACTGGTTTTTTTATTGAACCCAAGCAGAGTTATTTTGGGATACAACCGAATTCTTTTATAAACAATTATAGATGACATGAACCGTGCATAGGTTCTATCTTATAAAACAGAGATACAAACAATTTTGTTGCTACAAAGTATATGGAGAGAACTTTTAAAAACAACTAATGCTTTCTCTATGTATATAAAATTCATGTAAATGAAGAGTCATATAATGAACTCCTCCACACACCCCATTAACTCTTGAGGGACAAGAACACTCCTATGTGTGTTTTCCGCAGAGCACAGTTAGGTGAAGGCATGATTGTAGAGTCAGAGACATCTGGAACTGAACCTCATCTCCAACACAGAGTAGCCATGAGACCTTGAACAACTTACTTAAAGCTCCTACACCTGTTTCCTCAACTAGAAGACAGAGTGACAACTACACTCAGATGATTGTTTTGGGAATCGAGTAAGATGATGTACGTACAAGACTCACACTACGTGGAACATAGGTCCTGAGTGCTCAGAGAACAGGAAACGCAGTATTACTGTTGTTACTATGGTTATTACCTTCATCATCAGACAAGACCTGGACAAATGGGCTATAATCACAGTTCTGTCCCTATCACGCAGATGACTTGGGCAAGTCACCCAACCATCCAGGACTTCCGTCTCCTCATCCACATAATGATGCCCAACCCAGGGGAAGAGGAGGGGCTGGACTGCAGGGGGCATGGACCATCTATGGGAACCCCGCAAAGCACAGTGTGGGGGTCATGGAACTGGGGTATGAAGAGGCTGCGACTTGACTGCTTCCCACAAACTACAATTTCACCAACACATTAAAAAAAGAGGATTTTTCGAGAATGTTTCAGAGGGGCCAAGTTAGGTTTGCCAACAGTGAATTCTGCCAAATAATCAACAAAACTGAAGTATCATGTATCTACCATCTTCATCCTTTCCTAAAGGGGAAATTTTATTGCCAGTGGAATAGGAAAAATATTGTCTTAGAATCTCCTTCAAACTGGGTGGTATTACATTTTGCCTGTGATAAAGATCTGGCCAGTGGAGATCAATCAGTCGTTCAAATATTAATATACTGAGCAATAATGGGGAAAGAAAAAAAAACAGCTCAAGAACCAAGCTTGGGGGGCACCTGGGTGGCTCAGTGGGTTAAAGCCTCTGCCTTTGGCTCAGGTCATGATCTCAGGGTCCTAGGATCGAGCCCCACATCGGGCTCTCTGCTCAGCGGGGAGCCTGCTTCCCCTCTGTCTCTGGCTGCTGCTCTGCCTACTTGTGATCTCTCTCTCTCTGTCAAATAAATAAATAAAATCTTAAAAAAGAAAAAAAAAAAAAAAGAACCAAGCTTGTAAACACAGGTGGGATGAGGCACAGCCAGGGAGCCGCAGGCTGAACAGCCTTGAGCATCAGAAAGGTGGAGAGAGGCAGGGACAGAGTGAAAGCAAGGATCTTGGGCTTGTTATCAAGAAGTGAGGTACACGTCAAAGAATGATGTTACCCCTAAACATTTAAATTTTTTAAGTCAAATAAAACCAATTCTGTTTCATCATGCTATCTTGAAAAGCACTGGTTAATCTACATAAATGACCAGAAATAGAACTTATAGTTGAAACCATCAGATTTGCATATTCATGAATTGATATTTTCATATTGCTATTTATTCAACATAGCAAAATGGCGTTGGGTATAATATATAAGATATCAGTTACCCAGCTGATCTATATTATATAATATTTTATAATATATAAATTAGCATATTACTTATCATTAAAATCATAGGCTACTGATTACAGTGGCTTTAGAATTGAGTCTAGGCAGGAATATGGGAAAATGACCTAAAATCCAGTAGTAGGGAAAGATAATAGGTATACACCTTATAAGGTGATAAGCTGATAAAAGGTGATAACACCTTTTAAGGGCTGCCTAAAATATTAGGCAACCCTTAAAAATCTTGTTTTCAAAAATGACTTAATGATTTGCAGATATGCTCTTGATATAATATGAAGTACACAAGGCATTACATGTTTCTGTGTAAAAAAGTAATACCCACTTTTATGAATATTTAATGAGTAAAAGCCTGAAAAAAGAAAACATTAAAAAAAAAGATAACACTGATCACCTCTAGTATTACAGGTAATTTAATATTCCTTCTATTTTTCTGTATTGTACACATATGAAACAGCAAAATGTACCCGTTTCATAATTAGAAGAAACAATTATAAGTAAATGTAACAGACATACTTACTCTTGGGAATTTAGGATTGAAGTAGTTAATTACTCCAAATTCAAAGTAAGATGCAAAACCCTCTTTGAGCCAGACATCATTCCACCAGTTCATGGTAACCAAATTTCCAAACCACTTTTGGAGATGGGAGAAAAAAAGAGCTTTCTTAAGTTTAATTTTAGGAATTCATTGTAATTGCATGTTTCAATATGTATAAAGTCAAAGACATAATGAAACTGTAATCCCTCAATAACAGAACTGGAAACAGGGCTCCAAAAAGCATATTGTGGCTTTCACGTGAAGAGATACCAGTCATGCATTTCTTTGAAAGAAGAATTTCACATCCAACAATTGAAAGCAATTTTTGTTTTTGAACGGTCATGCTCAAAGATAAAGGTAAGCTGGAGTAGCAGGTCTGAAACTGTCCGCTTCCCCAAGAGTTATATTAATTTAAATAAAGCAGAAGTCTGGAATGTTCACTTAACACCTACTGATTACAGCATCTTAGACTCTAGACTACATTAGAATTTTGCTGGAAGCAGTTGTGTTAAGAGCATGTTTTGATCTGTGTCATGTCCAAGGCACTCGTGCGTTCTGCTATAATTATTTTCTATTTGGGCTTAACAAAGTGTCAAATGGATGATGAATGGAATCAGGAAAAAAAAAACCAATAATTTCTAACACCAACTAATCTGTGCCCTAGTATTTAATCAAATTCTTGCAACAGCTGTCACACGTTAATAGCTAGCAGCTGGTCTTCCAGAACTATGGGCCGCTTGAGCAATCCTAAAAAATGGCATTGCTGGGCGGGGCAGGGACTGATCGAAACTTATCAAAGTTTGTGTTTACGCAACACGGTATTATTCTCTCCCAGTAAGTCGTTCTTTCCCAAAACTTATTGTGGATCCACGTAACAAGAAGAGAACAATTTCCTAGTTTAGATCACTTCTTTCCGAACAAACCTGTATTAACGAAGTCAAGGTCAAAAAGCAGATGTGAGAACCTCCATAAAACAAAACTAAAGTTCTAAAATCACATTATGGAAGCACAGATCTAATGAAATAAATCCTTGTTTACGTCCCTTTTGGGTATGTGGCTTGAGGACTAATGACTGCTCATCTCACTGACATGTTAACCAGTTCCCTGTATCCCTTGAGTTCCTCTTCAAACAAAGCAAAAACAAAGTTCATAACAATCTCCTGAGGAAAGGTGGGCATCTGTCAGTGGCCTTTTTGGACATCCCTTATGTTAAGATGGAATGAAAACAATCATAGCTCTGGTTGGCGTACTTCCCCTGAAGAGGGTTCTGGGGAGTGGCTTACTTTTGGATGTAAATACCTGACCTCCCAATGGGCCTGGAAGGTCTGATCCAACACCAACAGTTCACGTTCACGCAAGATCTGACTACACAGAACCTGCCTTCACTGTCCGACTTCTCGAATAGTTTTTTAAAATCAGGTGTACCATCGAGGTGTTGTTTAGTTTTTTTGCTCTCCTGGGCAGAGCAGCTGGGGATTCTCTTCATGGGAAATAAGTGAAGTAAGAAAGACCATTTTACCACGTGCCTGATGTCCGATCTCGTGGGAGAGAATGAAGGAGATCACAGCCTTTTTGTCTGTTACTTGATCGTTCGGTGGCATCAACAATAATGACTCATCGAATATCAATAGTCCCCAGTTTTCCATGGCGCTGTTGTCAAAAGTAGGCAAGGCAATTATATCTAAGTGGATTTAAATGGAGGGAAAAATGAAATCATCTCTTCCAAAAAAGTCTGAGATTCCCAGATATAATGATCTCCAAATGAAATCATAAAATTACTAAAAGAACATACAAGTGAATATTTATATTGTGAGGGAGAGGAGACGGATACCAAAGACAGAAGCCAGAAGACAAATGGTTTAGACTGTCTGAAAAGCGAATACTTTTGATAAAGGACCTGGAGAGAGAAATCTTAAAACGTCACCATAAAAAATAAGCTTTAGGGGCACCTGGGTGGCTCAGTGGGTTAAAGCCTCTGCCTTCAGCTCGGGTCATGATCCCAGGGTCCTGGGATCAAGTCCCGCATAGGCTCTCTGCTCAGCGGGGAGCCTGCTTCCTCCTCTCTCTCTGCCTGCCTTTCTGCCTACTTGTGATCTCAGTCAAATAAATAATAAATAAATCTTAAAAAAAAAATAAGCTTTACAAAATTGGCAAACAATCAATCTGGAGAGACATTTCTTTGCATAAGATAGGCAGCTGGCAAATACACGTGTGAAAAGATGTTCTGCATCCTGTGTCCTTGGAATATTGCAGATTAAAACAATGAGATACTAGTATACACCTATTTGGGTGGTTTAAATCCAAAGCACACTCCCGAAGGCTGGAAAAGATCTGGACTGGCAGGAACTCTCTCATTGATGGTGGGAAGGCAAAATGGTAACGGCCACACCAGAAGACAGTCTGCCAGTTTCTTATGAAATTTATAAATAAAGGCTGGCCCACATTCTAGCAATTGAGGTTATTTGCCCAAATGAGCTGGAAACTTAAGTCCACACAAAAACTGGCACAAGAATGTTTATAGCAGGGGCGCCTGGGTGGCTCGATGGGTTAAGCCTCTGCCTTCAGCTCAGGTCATGATCTTGGGATCAAGCCTCACATGGGGCTCTCTGCTCAGCAGGGAGCCTGCTTCCCACGCTCTCTCTCTCTGCCTGCCTCTCTGCCTACTTGTTATCCCTGTCAAATAAATAAGTAAAATCTTAAAAAAAAAAAAGAATTGCCTATATTTGCTGTGTCATTTTCCTTGAACCTACAAGTAGCTCTAAAAAAGAGTCTCGTTAATTTTTTAAAATATTTTATTTATTTGAGAGAGAGATAGTTTGAAAGAGCGTGAGCAGGAGGAGGGGTTAGAGAGAGAGAAGTAGGCTCCCCACTGAGCTGACAGGGAACCCCAACAATGCAGGGCTGGATCCTGGGACCCCAGGATCATGACCTGGGCCAAAGGTAGACACTTAACCAACTGACTGAGCCACCTAGGTGCCCCAGAAGTAGTCTAGTTAAAATTGAAATATTTAAGTTTACCAAAAGACACCATAAACAAATTTGAAAGGCAAATCACACACTGGTAAAAATATCTGAAGTGTTAGGGCCAATTTAATGTTAAAACCTGTTTAACTATTAGGGCCTGCTTAGCCAGAGCGACTCCATATTGCCTAGGTAGCCATATTGTTGTTTACATCCACGGACTTCATTCCAGGAGTAAATGCCCCAGTAGTTCCTGGTACTGGTTCCAGGTATCGATTCCTGGAGTAAACGTCCTAACAATAGAAGCCACGTGCCTTGAGGTCTACTGTTATGCTCTATAAAACCAGCCTGTGAGATCAGGATGGGGTCGCTCTCTTCAGAGGCGGCCCTGGCCAGTCAGTCTGACTTCTAATGCTTGGCACAGAATAAAGCTTTACATAACTTTCACTTTGTCTCAGTCTTGTTTCTTTGATAACAGACCCCAATAGAAGCATATATCACAAGTAACTAGATAACTTTTCTCATATCTAAAAAACTTTAACCTGTCAAAGAAAAACAAAAATGTGAACAATTCACTAAAGAAAGAATTCAAGTAGCCAAAAATCTTACTTACAATGTTCTGCTTCATTATCAGAAACATCAATTAAAGCAATGATATAACTTAATCTTTCAAATGGGTAAGAGGATTAAAAATTAGTACTGCTAATATTAATCTTAATAATGAGGTACAGGAAAATTGGCATATCACCTGTTGGTTACAGTGTGATTGCTACAATCTTTCTGGAGTGAGCAGAAAAACCCTTCATAATTTTTAAAAATGTTCCTACCTTTGACTAACTCACTCAACTTTGGGGATTTATAAGACAAATAGCATGGATATTTATAAACATTCTCTGCGCTTTTCTTTGGTGTTCTTAAAGTAGCCCCAAAATGGGAGAGGGTATGCAATTAGTCCAAATGTTTAACCAGAGGATTTAAATAAATTATTTTGCCAAATTGATATGTAGGCATTCTGTGTTTTAAATATGACAGTATAGGGGGACCTGGGTGGCTCAGTCAGTTGAGTGTCTAGACTCCTGGTTTTAGCTTAGGTCATATTCTCGGGGTCCTGCCATTGAGCCCCATGTCAGGCTCCCTGCTCACTGTGGAGTCTTTGGGACTCTCCCACTCCCTCTTCCCATCCCCTTGCTTACAAACACACACACACACACACACACACACACACACACACACACACACACACACTCTGTCTTTCTCTCTCTCTCTTGGAATAAATGAATACATCTGTTAAAAATATAAAAAAATAAAATGACAATACAAAAGAACAGTTATCTGCATCATGTTGCCACTTACAGTTACCTTTTAAAACAAAACAAAACAAAACAAAAGGCCATTAAAGAACAGTCTCGATACTATGGTTCCATTTTTGTTAAAAACGAAGACGCATATATAGAGATTGAGATTACTACAGACAGCAGGAAAACAGACACCAAAACATTAGCTGCCTTATCTCTGAGTGGTAGCCTTATCTCTGAGCCTGTACTCCATTATTAAGACTAATATTAGCAGTAGTAATTTTTAACCCTCTTACCCATTTGAAAGATTAAGTTATATCATTGCTTTAATTTGTGTTTCTGATAATGAAGCAGAGCATTTTAAATAAGATTTTTGGCTACTTGAATTATTTCTTTAGTGAATGGTTCACGTTTTTGTTTTTCTTATTTTGATGTGTTAGAGGTTTTTTTAGATATGAGAAAAGTTATCTAGTTACTTGTGATATATGCTTCAGATATTTTTACCAGCTTGTGATTTGCCTTTCAAATTTGTTTATGGTTTCTTTGGTAAACTTAAATATTTTGGGATATTTTTATCCTTTTTTGTGCGTTTTCTGATTTTTCCAAATTTTCTATGGTGTGATCGTTTATTAGTTTTAAAACTAGAAGAAGAGAGGCACCTGGGTGGCTCAGTTGGTTAAGCATCCATTTCTTGACTTTGGCTCAGGTTGTGATCTCAGGGTTGTGAGATCGATCGCAGCAATAAGCTGGGTATGGAGCCTGCTTCAGATTCTCTCTCCCTCTCCTTTTGCCCCTCCCCCACCCAAAATAAACCTAGAAGAACAAGAAAACATTTTAACTTGTTTTGCTAATAGAAGAAATTCCATTTTCATAGTGCACGCTAGGTTTGCCACAGGAGTGCTCTGTGCTGTGTTCGATATATTACGTTTATTTATACATGGTTGAAGTTGGTGTGTGCAGTAAAAGGTATCCAAGCCCTTACCTAGCCTCCTCTATCTAGTTCATGCTCTATTATCCTTGGGTGTACTTCATTGCTAAGCCTAGGTTGGCACTCTTCTACCTCCCTTTTCCTTAACAGGCAGCCACCCCCCTACTCCATGAACCCACCCACTTTCCTCGCAAACACCGCGGGCCTCCACTCAAGCCAATGCTTTTTGCTCTCTATTACAGCCGAACCATTCTCTGCTTGAGTTGTTTGGGACCCACACGCAACCTCCGTTTAATCTATGAATGCCCCCAGCCTCGCGGTCCAATCTTAACCAACTCTAAAAAAGATATTCCTTATTAAATCCTGATAATGTTTACAAAAAAAAAAAAAAAAAAGGTGGGGGGGGGGTTTACCTTCAATGCACAATTCTGGGAGTAAGCAAATTCTTGTTTCTTGATCAACTAGCAATGCTGGCTCACAGAAGGCCCTATTTTATTTTATTTTAATGATTACCTCATTATTTTAAAATAATGACACAGGGGCACCTGGGTGGCTCAGTCGGTTAAGAGCCTGCCTTTGGCTCGGGTCATGATCTCAGGGTCCTGGGATTGAGCCCCGCATTGGGCTCCCTGCTCGTGGGGAACCTGCTTCTCCCTCTCCTTCCCTGTTTATGCTGTCTCTCACTATCTCTTTCTCTAATAAATAAAATCTCAAATATAAAATAAAATAAAAAGTAAAATAATGATATAAATACCCATGAATCTGCCTCTCTCCCTTTAGAGTAAGGGCTGGCTAACCCTCTTTTAAAGAGCCAGATAGGAAATATTTCCAGCTTTGTGGGCCATATGTTTTCTGTCACATCTTTAACTCGAGCATTGCAGAGCAAAAACATCTGTAGACACTATGTAGGCAAATAGGTATGCTGTGTCCCAATAAAACTTTATTTATGGACCTTGAGATTTGAATTTCATATAGTTTCCATGTGTCACAAAATATTCTCCTTTTGATTTTTTTTTTTTTTTTTTTTTTTTTTTTTGCCATTTAAGAAACATGAACACCGCTCTGAGTTCGTGGGCCATCCAGAAAAGGGCAGTGGGCCAGATCTGATCGCTCGCCAACCCCTAATTGAGAATGCTGCCAAGAACTCATACTGTGACTCCCAGACCAGCAGCATCAGCACCACCTGGGAACTTAATAGTGATAAGAATTCTGAGGCCAACCACAGATCTCCTGAAACAGAAATTCTTGGGTCAGCATCTGTGTTTTAACAAGTCTTCTGGATGATTCCAAAGCTGCCGAACTTTGAGAAGAGCAGACTTACATCTCTCTTTGAGCTCCTTTTCAACTCACGCTATAGTGTCTTCTTCCAGCAGCTAAGTCATTATCCTCAAGGTTGGGGGGTTTTGTTTTTAAACTTTGGGAAAAAAAATGTTTCATTTTCATTGTTATAGAGGTTTTTTTTGTTATTGTTGTGTGAATGAAACATAATTTATCTACCCATTCTCCTAACGATAGCCATTTTGGTGGCTTTCTGTCTGGGGCTATATTATAAAAAGTATAGCTATGAATATTCTTGTACATGTCTTCGGGTACATGTGTGCTCAAATTCTTCTTGGAGATAAACTTAGAAATGGAATTACTGAGATTTAAGGTATTCTAATGATCAACATCACAAGATAATAAATACATTTCAAAGTTGTGACAATTGATACTCCTTTCAACAAGGCCATTTTTCTACCATTTGGCATTTGTTAGATGCCTTTTTAACAAGCGAGTAGACATAAAATGGTGCATCGCCGTGGCCTTGGGCATTCATTTCTTAGATTACTAATGGGGTTAAATAATCTGTATAAGTTTATTAGCCACATGTGTTCCTTCTTCCATAAAACATAAATTTGTGTGTCTTTTCCTTATTTTTTCTTCTGTATTTTTTTATTTATTTGCAGGGGATCTTTATATATTTAGGCTACTCCCATTACCACTTCTTAATCTTCTTTCTCTTAAGACTTTTATTTAGCCAGCCTATTGTCTCGTGCTTGGTGATTCGTGGCTTTTGCTTCTACATCCTGAAGCTACCACCCTCAACTCAGCTACTCAGAGTCCCAGTCACCTGCTTCTCTTGTACTAAAAAAGCACCAAGATGGGTTCCCTAGGTGGCTCAGACGGTCAAGCACTGGACTCTTGATTTTTGGCTCATGTCATCATCTCAGTGACCTGAGGTCGAGCCCTGTGTCAGGCTCCTCACTCAGTGGGGAGTCTGCTTGTCTCTCTCCCTCTGCCTCTCCCCCTGGCTCTCATGGATACACACACTGTCTCTCCCTCTCTCTCTCAAGTAAATAAATAAATCTTAAAAAAAAAACTAAAATAGTCTGAAAATCTTAAGAGCCCATATTTATTATTATTTTTTAAAGTATTTATTCATTTGAGAGAGAACAAGAGAGAGAGCCCGAGCAAGGCAGCAGTAGGCAGAGGGGAAGCCGATTCCCTCACTGTTTTGTGTTTTTTTAAATGGCTCGACCAAGAGTTAAAATAACTAGAAAACATTCATTTATGTTTCTCTTAAAGATCCAGTAATAGAAAATCTCCTTATTTTAATCACCTGTCATTTTGATGGTTGTGATCAAGGGCCACCTGTGTGTCACGTCGGTTGAGAGGCTATGAAGGATATAGAAATGTGCCAACTATAACCCTGATTTCCAGAAGCTGACAATCTAGTCAGAATTTACATGGAATTACTGAACAAATTGCACATATTTATTCCCTTCACACACACACACACACACACACACACACACAGAGTTTACTGTTTACTATTCTGAAAGAAGAATTATCCATAGACTCTGAGGGTACCAAAAAAAAAAAAAAAGAGTCAGATCCCAAGCCCAGGTTACTCTTGATCTAATGGAGAGCAGGCAAGGCTGGGGGTGGGGGTCGGAGTGACAATTAGGATCCAGTTAAGTCAAGAGCTCGAATAGAGAAGTGCACAGGATTCTGTGGAAGCATGAGGAAAAGGGAGTCAGGGAAAGCTGCCTGGAGGAGGAGGTGCTGAGTGGAGAAATATACGAATTAACCAGCTGGGGAGACTTCATCGCTGGATGTTCAAAGTGCCCATGTAAGAGAGCCTGGGAGAGAGGAGAAGAGGAAGGTGGAGGAGGGGACGGGGCGGGGGGTGGGGCATGGGGTGGGGGGAGGTGGGCACAGCCTCCTTCCAACTCTGAAGAATTGCTGAAAGCCCTGAGAGTGTGGCAAGAGATCCATGTTGTAAAGACAGAGTAGAGTCTGGACTTGATCTTCAGGCCAATGGGAAGCCAGGGAGAGGTTTTAATGAGGACAGTGATATGGTCGTTGGATTTCATTAGGGAAAGATCCCCTGGGCCTCAGGGTGGGAGGTGGAAATGAGGGGGCAGGAGCGAGCGTAACCCAGTGAGGGCTGCTGGGCGAAGACGGTGGTGGTACAAACTAGGGAGCACAGGGGACACAGGGAGGTGGGGATGGAGGTAAATGGAGGGGCTAGTTGGATGGAGGGGGTGCTTTACGGAGCAGAGTGTGGAACTTTTCTTGCCTAGACAAGGGTCATCTTGAGATCCTCCGGCCTCAGAAGCCTCCAAGGCTAGGCTTCTGATGCCCCCAACTCCCAAAAGGACAGATTTCACTTCTGGGATCCCTGCCTGGGCCAAGCCGGCCTCATGCCCCATTGCTCCTGAGCCAGCAGTGCCCTCAGCTCGCCGGACAGAGTTCAGGAGGCTGGACTTCCCAGACAGGGACTTCCTACCTTCTTCCACCCTCTGCCTGTGTTGATAGGGCACACGTTTCCCAAGACTTCACATAATATGTCAGAGGAATTAAATATATTTGCACGATATACTCTCACCGTAGACAGAGAAAACACTGGGCGACTTTCTAAGCTGAGTGACTCACACAATTTGAAAGACACACACTGTCGATCTATAACCAATAAAGCATTTCCGTGTTTCCTCCAGGATCCTAGTGTTCACACGTGATTCCAATTTTACACAGCAAACGTTGACAGACAGGACCTCACGTCCTCACCCCATGACTCACAGCTAAAAAGTAGGAATAAAAACAAACAGAACCCAAACAAACCCCACCCCGCAGAAAACCACCACCACCCCAAAACCCTCATTCATGGGAACGGGAGGAACCCACGTAGGCCCGCTAAAAGGGTCCAGAATATCACCTCACTCCCGTGTATGGGAAGAGGAAAGGACAGAATGGAAGAGAGGGAGCCGGGGCTGGGGGCTGGGAGGCTGGCAGTGACTACCCAGGAGGGATCTAAATTCTGAGGACACAAAGGAATCTAAATCCTGAGGACTGGGCACACAGCATTGTACAGAGAAATAGCAGACAGGCCCCTCCGTGTTCAGGAAGGTGTAGGACACGAGGCTGGGAGGCAGGCAGGGCTGCCCCCAAAAGAGCAGTTAAATGGAGACAGTGGGCCCTGGGAGGCGCCTCTGTGTACCCTTTGACCTTAACCTGGGGCCCCCATAATAGGAAACCCATTGCATCGGAAAAGGAAGACGACTCACCTGTTTTGGGAAGAGGGTAACTAATGTTAAATAAATCTTCTAGGAAAGAGAAGATGGGACCTGTGATGTTCAGAGCAAAGTCTGCATTTCCATTCTCGATGGCGTCTTTCCGGGCCCAGATGCGTATCTAAATCAAAACAATTCAGTGGCGATTAGGAAAAGCAGTCGTGACTTTGGCAATGGGGGGCCTGCCTGCACCAGTTCCCTGAATGCTCTAGAGTCCAAGCCTTACCTTTCCAGAAGAAGCTATGGAACAGAACATTGGCAAGTCACCCCTGAACAGCATTGGGGGGGGGGTTAGAGGAGTGCCGACCTTATGCAGTCAAAAACCCACAGATCGAGACGCCTGGGTGGCTCAGTTGGTTAAGCAGCTGCCTTCGGCTCAGGTCATGATCCCAGCGTCCTGGGATCGAGTCCCACATCGGGCTCCTTGCTCTGCAGGGAGCCTGCTTCTCCCTCTGACTCTTCCTTCCACTCTGTCTGCCTGTGCTCGCTCTCACTCACTCTCTCTCTGACAAATAAATAAAATTTAAAAAAAAAAACAAACCCACAGATCACTCTTGGGTCTCCAAAAACTTAACTGTTAATAGAGCTGCTATCAGTAAGACTGAAAGCCTTACTGATCACGGGAACAGTCACTTAACACATATTTCATCTCTCTGTTACACACTGCTTCTTACAAGAAAGTAAGCTACAGAAAAGACATTATTAAGGAAATCGTAAGGAAGAGAAAATACACTTACAGGGCTGAACTAGACACAAAATCTGTGTATAAGCGGTCCTGCTGGGCTCCAATCTGTGTTGTTCCAGAGTCAACCAGAAACGTGTACATGTAGCCCTGGAGAAGATCCAGAAGGCTGTTGGCTACGATGTGAGCAGTGATTCTCTGGAAACGGTCATTTCAATGTTTCCCAGTAACACGTCTAACTTCGAGAACTCGAAGTGGTCCTTGTACCCGTATCTACCCCGACAAGAAGTGTAGACTCTGTCTTTGAATGAAAGGGCATCTTGGACCCTTGCTTCCCCTTTTTAGGACCTATTTCCAGTGTTCCCAAACAGAACTGTGCAGTTAGCAGGGCTTATACAGTGTGGTACGGGTTGCAGGTGTCCGCATCGTGCAAAATTTTTTTTAAAGATTTTATTTATTTATTTGACAGAGAGATCACAAGTAGGCAGAGAGGCAGGCAGAGAGAGAGAGAGGGAAGCAGGCTCCCTGCTGAGCGGAGAGCCCGATGCAGGGCTCGATCCCAGGACACTGAGATCATGATCCAAGCTGAAGGCAGAGGCTTAACCCACTGAGCCACCCAGGCGCCCCCACATCGTGCAAATTTAAAATGGCTTCTTCATGCTTGTTAATGCTAAGGTCGTGAAGAGGGCGCGCCTCAAAGTTTAAAATAAGGCTATAATTCCCTTCATTCAAAGAAGTTCACCAGGAGTTTTATGATTTTACAGCCGTGGTGTAACTGAATCACAGTCTCTGTTTATGATATTTCCTCTTTCGTAGGTAAAGAGACAACCCTGCCTTGGTTTGTTAGTTTAATGTGATTGAGCTATTGTTGGGGCCTTTGGGAACTGATTTTGCCACTCTGGTGGCTCCTTTGTTTCTGTTTTATTATTGGCATTCATTATTATTATTTATAAAATATTGTAATTATTTGAGAGAGCAAGCACAAGCAGGGAGAAAGGCAGAGGAAGAGGGAGAAGCGGGCTCCCCGCTGAGCAGGGAGCCTGATGAGGGACTGCATCCCAGGACCCTGAGATCATGACCTGAGCCAAAGGCAGATGCTTAACGACTGAGCCACCCAGGTGCCCCTCGTTATTATTTCAATATGCAATCATTATCTATGCCACGACAATAGCATTGATGGGGTTGCTAGCATCAATGCCAGGGAACACACACGAAACTCAACAAACCCTGGAATGAAAGTTAGAAATGAGGGGGTGCCTGTGTGGCTCAGTGGGTTAAGCCTCCACCTTCGGCTCAGGTCATGATCCCAGGGTTCTGGGATTGAGCCCCGCATCAGGCTCTCTGCTTGGTGGGGAGCCTGCTTCCTCCTCTCTCTCCCTCTGCCTACTTGTGACCTCTGTCAAATAAATAAATAAAATCTTTTAAAAAAAAAGAAAGAAAGAAAGAAAGAAAGTTATAAATGAGGGAATTAAGGTAATTGTCCTGACATGAATACCGTCAATTTGAGAAGGAGTTCTCTGCTGAACACCAGAGAAAACGCTAGAAAGATGAAAAGTAGGACAGCAATATTTGCAGAATGCTGAGCTCCAAGAACACATTCACCTTCCTCTGCTTGTATTTCTGCTGGGAAATTTGTCTTGAACTATGTGAATTTGGAATTATGTGAGGTCTTCAGGAATGTTCCCTTTTCACAGAATGCAACTACCTGCTTCTGGGGCTTCTGACCTCGTGCTTTTCGGCCTCCCCCACGCTGCAGAGGCCTCCTTCTCCTGGGAAGGAGGCCCCAGGATTCAGCCCTGCCCCTACACTGCGCTCACCCCACCCCCACGTCTAGTTCCAGGCCAGGGGAAGATGGCGGCACCCAAGCCCACACCCAAGCTCAGTGGAAAGAACACACCTTCCCCCTGCATTCAAGGTGGATGCATTTTTCACTGCAACATTTGGGGAAATAACTGAACCTCTGTAGGATCGACTTTCAGTTTCAAAAGCTCCTCCCCTAAACTACCATCTTATAAGCTGAAGGGGAGGCTGACAATGGAGACTTCAACCTGCATGGGGGCGGGACTAACACCAAACAGTGAGGAATACTTGGGAGATACAGCTGTAAAGCTCCTTCAAAATCACAGCTCGCCACCCCCCAGTGTGATCTTGGGGTCCTCCCTGCACCCAGCAGACCTCAACACCTTAGAGAATTTGAAAATTTTTACACGTGCCTGTGTGCACTAAGGTCTACTCAACCTTAGGTCAGTGTTTCCACGTGTCAAGGATTAACCGCCTTTTCAATCTCACTAAATTTTTATCTCTTCCTTGACAAGCAATTGTTTGTATCATCCGGACCTCTTCCAAGAGAACATTCTGGTTCCCCTGTAGGATAGACGGCGGACTCCTTCCCTTTGTAGAGAGCTGAGCCTGCGCCAAATGCAGCATTCCACTGATAAATTCATCCCAAGTTTCAATGTTCTGGCGAAGAACATGCTTCTCTTAGGCCCGTTCCATTTCCTCTTTGCTTCAGTGACAGCTGGTTTTCTTTGCAGGGCTATCTTTCACCAAGAAGTGGACGGGCCCCTTTTTCTCAGACTTTCTGTGAAAGGGCAGCCCCGAGAGCCACAAGCCACTTGAGCTGCGGAAGCTGACACACCCCCTTGGGTAACTCCGTCATGCCAGGTCCGAAGCGGGTGTTTCACATCATGCCTGAGGAGATTTGTCAGGAGGGGTCTTGAAGGTTTCATGTGGCCTGTGTTCCACCTGTGAATCTGAAGGTCCCACCAGTGTCCCTTTGGGAAGAAAGAAATCAGGCTGCAGCCAAGAGCTGAGGAGAAGCTGCAGTTTGCCTGGGAGTCGGTACAGTTCATTCAACCTTCGGAGGAGTAGCTGGGAGGGAGTGATTTTCTCCCTGGCCAGAGGCTTGTCCACTCCACAGTACAAGGCCAGGTGTGCAGGAGAGGAAGAGGTATTATTTCTATCTCAATGGTCAGGTTATAGCCACTAGGAACATGCCTGGAAAATGCTGGCCCAGGACAGAGTCTCCGCCCACTCTGGGGGCTTGATTGTCCTCAGCTCTGGGAGGTGGACGCCAGGAGAAAGAGCACAGCTCGCAGAATTGGCCTTACTTCCCTCCCTGCTCCAGGGTGAGCCGTGAGCCAGCAGGTGAAGGACTGCTGCAGGTACCCGGATTATTTGCCCCCAAGGTGACTACAGAGGGCAGGCATAACTGGGCAGAAACAAGGTGTTGGGACAGGGCACCTCCGTCACCCAGCTCCGGAGAAGTGCCGGGTGCCCCTGAGTTGAGCCAGCCCACAGCCCTGATTCATCACTTGCAGGCACCGTTTCCCCCACGGGGGTTGTTCCCGGCTGGGACCTGGGGCTGTTGGGGATGCCGGACACACTGTCACCCCCCTTCAAGGCTGCAGTCACCTCATGGACTAAACGGCCGGCATACCTGAGCTTCGAGGCGCTGGTGTGGGGGAGCCGTGGCATCCCGTCTGTGAAGTTTCCTTTCCTTTTCCGTTTCCCTGCCTTTGCCCTTGTCTTGCCCTCCCTTCCCTTCCTTCAGTTCTTTTGTTCTTCTTTTCTTGATGTTATTTATTCATTCGGGAGAGAGGGAGCCAGCATGATCAGGAACAGGGGCAGAGGGAGAAGCAGACCCCGCCCCCCGGAACATGGATCCCAATGGGGAACTCAATCCCAAGACTCCGAGATCATGACCGGAGCTACAGGCAGATGCTTAACTGACTGAGCCCCTCAGAGGCTCCCCAAACTAAGAGTTTCAACAGAGCTTGCAAACAGCCAAAGGGGCCGCCAGGAGGGGACGATGGGAGATGGAGGTGTGACCCTCGCGGATGCAGAAGGAACGGCCCAACCATCGCAGCCAGGACGGAGGCACCCTTACCTGGATGGTCTTCCTCACTCACCTCCTTGCCCCTTTCGCTTCTGTCCACGTAGGCATAGTCACATACGGCCAAAGCCACTAAGTAAGTCGGCATGTGGGGCGTCGTGGAAAAGGTACTGACGGTCCACGCGCTTCCGTTCGTGTCTCTCCTCACAGACTGACCTATGGAAACCAATTTCAGTCCAGATCACTGCAAACCGAAGCACTAACAGCCACCTTTGAAACGATGTGTCCGGGCGTGTGTCACCCAGTGACTTCCTCCCAGCCAGTCCCCAGAGTCTGAGCCGTTTGGCTTTCTCCATCCCAAACTCATCAAAACCATATGAAGTGAAACAAGTCAGAGAAAGACGAACACCATATGATTTCACTGATGTGTGAAATTTTAAAAGCAAAACACATGAACCAACCAACCAACAAGCAAAAAAACTGGAAACAGGCTCATAAATACAGAGAATAAAATGGCGGTGGCCAGTGGGACAGGGTTTGGGGAAGTGGGCAAAAGGGGTGAAGGTGGGGGCGCCTGGGTGGCTCAGTGGGTTAAAGCCCCTGCCTTCAGCTCGGGTCATGATCTCAGCATCCTGGGATTGAGCCCTGCATGGGGCTCTCTGCTCAGGAAGGAGCCTGCTTCTCTGCCTGCTTGTGATCTCTGTCTATCAAGTGAATGAATAAAATCTTTAAAAGAAAAAAGGGGGGGGTGAAGGTGATCCACAGCTACAGACTTCCAGTGATAAAATCAATGCCACGGAGGGGCGCCTGGGTGGCTCGGTAGGTTAAGCGTCTGACTCTTGGTTTTGGCTCAGGTCATGACCTCAGGGTTGTGAGATCGAACCCTGCCTTGAGCTCTGTGCTCAGCATGGAGCCTGCTTGAGATTCTCCAGCTCCCTCTGCCTCTACCCCTCCCCCTGCTAGCATGCTCTCTCTTTTCTCTCTCTTAAAATAAATAATCTTAAAAATATATATTAATGCCATGGTGATAGATTGTACAGCATAGAGAATGTCATCAAGAATCCTAACTTTGTATGGTGACAGAAGGTGACTACACTTATCATGATGAACAGTTCTTAATGTCACATATTCGTCAAATCTCTATGACGTACCTCTGAAACTCATGTAATTGCTTATGTCCATGATACTTCAATTAAAAACAAATGAAGAAACAGCATTAGGAAGATCTAAGGACAGCATCTTTCCTCTGAATCAGTATCTTGAACAATACTGATGGAGTGCTAAATCCACGGGAACTAGGAGGCAACTAAGAGACAACCCACCTCTTCTCTTTTCCACCATTTTGTTTCCTAGACCCGTCCAGCTCTCAGAACACTTCATCTAGAGCCTCCCAGGCCCACAGAAGGTCAAGGAAGGGCAATCTGACCATCGTCAGGTTTCAGCAAAGTCTTCTGTGGAGGCAGTCTTGGTCTTTAAAGCCGGGGACCGGATATCTGGTGTGAATGGGGCTGGCATACAGTCAGTCACAGGGAGTGGTGGGGACCACAGTGGTGGGGACTGGGGGGCCATCCGCAGCCGACAGCCTCTCGTGAGCTCTAACTATTGCTCTCACGAAGGACCTGCATGCCTGGGGTCCTTGGATCTTCTAAGTTTACAAGGAAGGAAAAGATCTTGATTTTTATGAGAAATCTCTGGATTTTTAGAAGTTCAATCCGAAGAGGGGAAAAATCATGTGAGCCAAATGAAACACATCTGTGCACCAGATTCAGACCAAGTCTGCTGGCCTGTTATCACTGATGATCGATATGGAAGGCCAAATTTGCAGGCAGACGGGCCGCCAAGGAATAAGAACAACGTGGTGTCCCCAGTTTGCAATGCAGAAAGAATCGAGATTTACCATCATTGAGATGCTGGTGCTGATATGGACCCTAAGTGCCCGCTTTCCCTAATTATAATACCCTGCCAATGCATGGTCTAGAAAAGCTGTTGATAAAGGTATTACAGGGGCGCCTGGGTGGTTCAGTGGGTTAAAGCCTCTGCCTTCAGCTCGGGTCATGATCTCAGGGTCCTAGGATCGAGCCTTGCATCGGGCTCTCTGCTCAGCGGGGAGCCTGCTTCCTCCTCTCTCTCTCTGCCTGCCTCTCTGCCTACTTGTGATCTCTCTCTCTGTGTCAAATAAATAAATAAAATCTTTTTTTAAAAAGGTATTAGAGAGTTAAATATATATACGTACACAAATATAGGCCTGTATACATACACATACCTATGTATCATTAATATACACGTATACACGAGGACAGGAAACATTACTTACCCAGCTTTGGCATGTTGGAAAGGGCCACATAGCTCGGATCATGAATAATTGTAACATTAAAAGTTGCCTTTAGAGCTGGCTCATCAAAACAAGGAAACACACTCCTGGCAAACGTGGGTTCCATCTGAGATGCCAAAAGGGCCCTGCAATACATTTTTGGGAAAAATCTATTTATTTTTGTTTCAAATTAGGGGAAACAAAAAAAAAATACGGAGGGATGACGGCTTATAATTATATTCAGTAAGGATCTAGAATGTTTCCCTTCATCTTCCTCGCTGCCCTTCCAGTTAAAACACACACATTTTCCTTCTCACCACACCTTGGAATTCTTGTAAGACCTAAAATACAAAGGACCTATTTAATTTTTGACCACAAAACACTATTTACTTCATTACATCATATGCCTTTAAAACCCTGTGCAAACAAAATAGGAACAAATATAGCAAATACGCAATGACAGGCTTTTGAGAACCAAGTTATTTTTTAAACGAGGGTGACTTTTTGGGGCACGGACTATTGCTCTCATCTTCCACTGCAGTGCAAGCAACGTCTGCTGCAGAACGTCTACATTTTTATCTTTTTGTCCCATGGTCCCTCTTCTTCCTGGTTGAAAATTTAGAAAAGGTTTTATTCTGCACCCACTGGGGTAAGTGATCTAAGTCCATGCCAAACGAAAGAAAAAATAACTTTCATTTACATTTGAGTGGATTTATCAAATCCCTACTGCTCCATCCCCCATCTCCATGGAAAATTACAAAAAGTGACATTACCCCACAGCACACTGGTGATTTACTAGGAAAAGCTTAGAGACAAGAGTGCCCTGGGCTAATGAAGAGATCTGCAGGTTCTGCCTCTGTAACACGGTCTGAATCTAAGAGATGGGTCCTCGCTACCAACTTTCTTCTCAAAATAAACCCACAGTCTCATTAAGACTTGGCCACCTGGGGCCCTGATTTGGAATGACAACTGTGGATGCTAATTCCTTTTTTTTTTTTCCCTAAGGTCCTGGGGCTTGGTGTCCCAGATGCATTTACCCTTGTTTCAGGCCCAGCTCTTAGATAAATAACAGGGGAATTCAACAGGTATGGAGGAATATGGGCCCCCCATTATCACACTCATCTCCACTCAGGGCAAGGCCCCCCCACTGACATGAAAATTCACATGCAACAGTCATGCCTCTCCAGGAAGCCAGCTGGATGTGTTCATAACCTCACCGTGACAAAACAGTAATTTTCTTTTTTTTTTTTGCAGATGTAATTAATTTTATTTTTCTTTCACATGTTTGTTATTAACATATAATGTATTATTAGCCCCAGGGGCACAGGTCTGTGAATCACCTTGTTTACACACTTCACAGCACTCACCGTAGCACATACCTTCCCCAATGTCCCAAAACACGGTAATTTTCAACAAGCCTGTCTTGCCCTATATGTTTCCTCCCACTTAATTTTGCCCCAGCTCGCAGGGACTGGAAGGTGGCCCGTGACCTCTGACCTCTGTGAACTCTAACCTCAGCCACTTTGGGGCAAGACTTTGCTCCGAGTCCTGCTAGCTGAGCACCCCTTAACAACGAGTCACGCCTTCCTGCTCCTCCACCCAGAAAGTAATGGCACTATCGACCTTTTACTGCTGTTTGAACTTTCACCTTATTCGTGACTGAATCTATCAATGAACAACCTACAGATTCCCTATATTCCTTTCAGTCTCCCAGATTGCTCTCCATATAGCTGAACTGTAGCAGACTTCAAGGAGGGATAAGTTAACGGCGTCGGGGTGGAGAGTTGGAAGTCACCAATTACAAAGGATTTAGCAGATGTCAAAGGTCACAGTTGAGGTCAAGCTGAAGACAACCGTAGTTGTCTTCCTAATAAAGTTCAAACTACCGGAAGTTAGGGGTCATGTATTTCCTCTTTGTATCATTTTTAACACTTGGTGAAAACATGGGTTTGTAGCAACTTAGTAAGTATTTTCTCAGCTTCGGAGGGACTATAAAATAAAGGCACCTTGATCTGATAGCTGTATATTTATAAGTACACAGTAATTTTACGGAGTCTGTTGCCCTGGTATTTGTTTTGTAGTATTGGTTGCTATCTTTAAAAGACAGGTGATGAAGTAGAAAAAAGTCAAATGATTGACAATGTAATGGGAAGAATATTGAGCAGGAAGGCGGGTCTGGGTGGCGCAGAAGGTTAAGCGGCTGCCTTCAGCTCAGGTCATGATCTCAGGGTCCTGGGATAGAGCTCTGTATTGATCAGGGCTCCTTGCTCAGCAGGGAGCCTGCTTCTTCCTCTGCCTGCTGCTCCCCATGCTTGTGCTCACTCTCACTCTCTCTCTGACAAATAAATAAATTAAATAAGTAAAGCTTGGGAACACCTCCACTGCTGTGACTGCACAAAGCATATGACTCTTGAGTAAGTTGTGAGGTGAGAATATCAGACTCTTCAGGCAAGTGGGAAAGTTGTATGCTCTTCAAAAGGGGCTACTCTACCTCTGAACCAAATAATATACTGTATGTTAATTAACTGATTTTAAATTAAAAAGGCAGGGGGGGAGGGGAGCTACAGGTTCAAAAAGGCTAAGCAGAGACAACCAGCTCAGAGTCACGGCTTTAACAAACAACAAGCACATGCCTTCCCATTTTGTGATTTAGGCCTCTAGAAAAGTGCAATAAAAGAAACTCTTGGATTTTACTCAACTATTTCCTCCCTGGTTTTCTGCAAACAAACAAAACGGGAAAGATCCCTATAACACACAGCCTTTTTGGCATGTAGTCTTCACTCCCAAGGTCAGGACCAGCCAGCAGCACACACGATCTGGTTATGCCACATCTGGGAACTGAAGGCTGGTATTAGTTCCCCTGCTCTCTCTGCTTTGGACTCAAGCAACCCTGTAAGGATATCCTGACCTCAGAAAAGAGAACCATCCATCCTCTGGTGCCCTCAGAGCTCATCGAAACATGCTATTACAGTGCCTGTGAAGTCCGGGTTGAAAGCGGTCAGCTGGGGCGAGGGGTAGTTAATTTGGGAGAGTTTGTCTCGTAGGGGCTTGGTATTTCAAAGCCACTCTCCTGCCCTCTGGAGAGGTATTTCAAAGCCACTCTCCTGTCCCACAGAGAGTCCTGGACTCGCCATGTTCTTGTGTCGGAGGAGGTCTTGGGGTCAAGACCACATGATGTCCTTGGGCGGTCCATCTCCTGCCACATTAGAAATATACACTCAGTAAGGTATTTCATTCCAAGGCATTTATGGCCACCATATGCCTACAGATCAAGCTACCAAGTGCTGAGTAACATAACTGGCCAAGGGTTAAGTAAGACCTGAAAGTGGTCCCCACTGAGTTGTTTTTGTACAACGACACACTCAGAAATCCAAATGTTTAGTAAAGACGGATGTTACACCACTGGTCTGCGGTTCAAGGCTTGGCCCATGAATCATGTTTGTTTATTACTTGTGTAACACGATCTTAAAACTGAAGTTTCCACCAGGCAACAAGGCATAATAGAGGTACAATTCCAGAAGAAGGTGCCAAACCATGTTATGAAGATTTTCGAAGTGGATGGCCTCGAGAATCTACAGGGCCTTCTTGGGCTTCTCAACTCCATCAAAGATAGATGCGAGAGGGAGTCTGGGTGGCTCAGTCGGATAAGCCTCTGCCTTCAGCTCAGGTCATGATCCCAGGGTCCTGGGATCGAGCCCTCCATTGGGCTCCTTGCTCGGCAGGGAGCCTGCTTCTCCCTCTGCCTCTGCCCCTCTCCCCTCTGTTTATGCATGCTCACTCTCAAATAAATAAATAAATATAATCATTTTTTAAAAAGATATAAGGAAAGAAGTTCAGGGAATGGAGACAAGAGATGGGAAGAGAGATTTCTGTGGCATAGTTACCCAAGCCCTCTTGATCTCAGGGTGCTAGGAGGAGGGCAGTCCGTAACCAGGAGGAACTAGAAGGGGAGAAGTTCTCTCAGTGAGTAGAGGGTGTTTCCTGAGGCTGAGAGACTTGGAGGCTGGTACCCAGCATCCTGGAGGGAAAGCCAAAATGGACACTGGTCCGAGTCTAACTCCTACCAGGAGGGACTCTGAAAGACAGGAGGACTGATTGCTTTGAAGGCAGAACCAGAAGAAGAGGGCTACTGTCTTGAGACCCATGTCAACCCCAGGTCAGGGATACATGCATGTATGTATGTGTGTATATATATATTTATTTCTTGGGAGAGTTATGTGCCCTGAGACATGGAGTGAGCCAGTACAGGGCCTTGGGTTCTGTCCAACAGGGCCACCATCAGGAAGCTGGAGAGGCACCCCTGCACATCCCGGGGTGGCACTGAGGAAGGATTCATGAATGACCATAAGAACAAACAGAGGAAGCAGCCTTCAGGGTCAAGAAAACTGTAGGAGAAAGAGGAAAAGTGAGAAAACAACATTTGAGGGGAAAATGTATGTGCAAAGCCAGAGTCAGACCAAATGGCGAGGTAAGACCTGCTCTATGGGTCACCTCTCCCCGTCTCCCCTAGTCCCACAGGACCTGCTGTGGGACCAACCAGCAGCTCTCAGGATGGAAGAAGGGGCGATGAGAACCATGAGGTGGAGAAATGGAAACATCACTGCCCCCTACCTCACTGCAGGCTTCTAACCCAAAGCCCCCAGCCCCGGCTTGGGGAAGTACGCACGGAGTGAGAGAAAGGGAGATTCCCCAGCAAATGAAGTTTAAGGCTTCTAGTATGACCCAGGACTGAATTCTCTAATTTTCGCATCTGGACAGTGTTTGTGACTTCATGTACATAGGTCATCTGTCACCGAAGAATGAGCAGTAAATTATGGGCTGTTAGAGTATTTAGGCAGGAGCAGGAAAGAAGATCTCAGAGACTAAATCATAAAGGACAGTGGGAGAAACGCAGTTGCACTTTTACTGAGCTGTGAGGTGTGCTTTCTCGATAGACTGGCTACACTGGTTTGCAAAACATACAGGATCTGAATCTTGGATGAGCAAAATCATCCCCTAGAGAAGACGGCTCGGCCCCATGAAGCATGTGTGTTCAACGTCTCTATAGGATAATGAAATGACCTCTTTTCTCTGTGACACCAACGACATCATGTGCTTGGCTCTGGAGCTCGCTGCTTGTTTTGATACTTCTAAATTCTTTCCTAATATTGCTCAAATTTCTCCCTTGTGTGTCATACCCTGAGGAAGGTGCCAGATTTCCTAGCATAAACAGCAACTGGAAGGAAAACTTTTTCAATTCTCCGTTCGCTCTTTCTACACCTGCACACACCGATTCGTGCCGATCCTACTGTTCTCCCCTTCATTTGTCCCTGATCAAAGACCCAAATTTTCTCCAGCCATTTCACACCAGTGAGCCCACCCTCCTCCCCTGAGGATCCTAGTCTCGTTTCTCTCAATACCTCCCTATTCTGTCTAATATTTTATTAAAGACATGGCAGGGTCAGAAAAGCAAGATGTATTTCCTAACGGACACTGTGAACGAGAATGGAATTATACATTCTTCCACCGAATTTCAAAAGTGAAAGAAAACTTGGGAAAGTCCCACCATCTTACTTTATAGATGTGAAAGCTGGTACGCTGGGAACTTCTACAACTGGGGAGACAATGAGTTAAGTAGCAGGGGTAGTACCAGAACCAGGGCTCTGGGTCCCCAGCCTATGGTCCTTCCCAGCTCTCTTTCCTGGGGCCCTTTTTCATGCTTTTTAGAACATAATGTAATAAAAACTACAAGCCAACTAAGAGATTGTGAAGGAGACTGAGGATTAACTTTATGGTTAATAACATTACCAAATCTAGAGATGATCAGACTTCTGTTTTCCACCCTGGTGGAGGAACATAGGCTAGAATTAGCCCTCTGTTGAACACAACTACAAACTCTTATAAAATATATAGAACCACTGTTCTCAGACATGGTAACAGAAAGCACAGGACTGTGATTCCCAAGAGAAGAGAAACTAATGAAGTAAACTCTACAATGACCTTGTCTACCCATAAGCAATTTCTCAAATGCAGCACAGGGACAGGGAACAGAAACTGAGTTTAGGGATCTTACCCAGAGGAGGAGACTATGACTGATGCCCGGAGAGATCTAGATAGCTAAAATCTGCAGGGCAAAAATCTGCACAGAATCCGCTCCTCCTCCCCGTCCCCATTGCCGAGTCTTTGGTGAAATATTAATCTGTACTTTAGGAGGTCAAGTAAAGAAATGCTGTTGGGGGAAAGAACAGATACCACAGAGAGGGAAAACCAAACAATTCCTAGAGCTCACACGGTGCTTGGAGTTGTTCAAATTCCCACAAGCCGGAGTACAGAAATCTCCAGAATGATTGGATTTTTCAACAGAGACCAGGAAGGTAATGCCTAAGCAATGAATTAAAGTAGGTCTAGAGTAAAGACGACTTTTGATTCACTCTCAAAGGACTTAAAAACAAGCCATGGGAGATCAGGCAAGGATTGAGAAGGTCACCATATAACTTATGTACCTATCTAGAAAAGACAGCATTCATTAAAGCAACATAACAAAATATTGCATTCAGCAACATAAACTTTGAAATGTCAGGCACTCACTAAAAAATGAGAAAATGCCCAAATATTTGGAAACTAGGCAGCACGAGTTGTAAATAACCCTTGAGTCAAAGAAGAAGTCAAAAGGGAAAATATAAATATGTTGAACTGAACAAAAATCTTAAAAACATGAAATTATTTGTGGCATGCCACTAATTCAGTAGTTAGTGGAAAATTTATACCCCTAAACACCTATGTTACAGAAGAAAAATAGCTTAAATCAATTACCTCACACCCATCTGAAGAAAAGAGAAAAAGAAAAAGGGGTGGCTCAGTCAGTTGAGAATGTGGCTCTTGATTTTGGCTCAGGTCATGATCTCAGGGTTGTGAGACTGAACCCTGCATGGTGCTCTGCGCTCAGTGGAGACTCGGCTTGTGAATTCTCTCCCTCCTTCTCCCTCTGTCCCTCCCTCCCTCCCTCTCTCGCTCTCTAAAATAAATAATAAATCTTAAAAAAAGAAAATAGAAAAAGAAAAGGGAGCCCAAAATAAGAAGAAGAAAGGAAATAATAAAGAATAATATGTGAATCACTGGAATGAAAAACGATAGAGAAAATCACTGAAACTAAAAATTGATTCTACAAAAAGATTAATAAATTATATAAATCTCAAGGCACACTTATCAAACTTATTGTCTATCAGAAGTAGAAGAGACCTTGGAGAACCCCACCCTTTTAACTTTCAAAAAGCTGAGAACCCTGGCGTATAAGTCACTGTTTAGACAATAAGTAAGTGCCAGAGGTGATATCAGAACCAGGACTTAAGCTCCCACAAGAGAGAAGACACAAATGACCAATGTCAGGAGTGAGAGAGGTAACATCACTACAAATTCTACAGATATTAAAATAATAATAAAGGAATGGTTTAGAAACATTAATTATACTTAAATTTGACAACTTTGACTAAATGGGCAAATTTCTTGCACAATCCAAACTCCTAAAGCTTACTCATAAAGAAATAGATAAGTAAAATAGCCTTTTATTCATTAAAGAGGTTTAATTTGTAGTTAAAAACCATCCCCCCCAAAACTGTCAGGTCCACGTGGCTTCATTAGTGAAAGTTAATCAAGAATTTAAGAAAAAGTTTATACCAATTCCATATAAATTCTTCCAAAAAATTAAAGAAGAAAAACTTCTAAATTATTTGAAGCCAGTGTTATTCTGATACCAAAGATACCAAGACACTGATACCAAAGCAAAGGGAAAGAAAACTCATGAATGTGGATACAAAAGTTAAAAACAAAATTTTAGTAAATCAAATGCAACAAAACATAAAAGGATAATATATCAAGGCCAAGTGGGATTTATCTTTCAAGTACAGTATTAATTTATCATTAGAAAAATCAATCAATGTAATTTACCATATTAACAGACTAAAAAAGAAAAACCATATGATCATCTCAAAGATGCAAAAAAAAGCATTTGGCAAAATCCAGCATCCAATCTGATAAAAATTCTCAGAAAATTAAAACCCAGAAGGGAACTTCCTTAATTTGTTATAGGGCATCTACAACAGGGAGGATGAGGAGGAAGGGGAAGACAAAGAGGAGTAAAAAGAGGGGAGGAAGAGGAGGAAGAAGAAGAAAAACTACAGGAAAAAATAGTAATAGTGTAAGAATGAATGCTTTCACCTTAAGAAAAGGAACAAAACAAGGGTATCTGCAACTAAGCACTTTTGTCCAACACTGCAATAGACACTCTAGGCATGGAAGTAAGGCAAGGAAAAGCAACAAAAGGCACCTAAAGTAACAAAGATGTAAAACTGTCTTTATTTGAGATGATTTTTCTATATAACTATTTATATAGAAAAACTATGGAATTGTCAATTTAGTTAAGCTATATTCATAGATTGGCACAACTTAGGGAAGAAAGGCAGAAAAGGAGTTGAAGACAGAAATAGGAACAAAGAACAATAGCAATAAGCAGAAAACAATAGTACACATGATAAATTTTAATTCAACTATATTCAACTATGATATTAGAAATGAAAGAGGAGTCATCAGAGGAGATCCCATGGACATTAAAAAGATAATAAGTACTATGAACTGCTCTATGCTTACACATTTGATCTTCTAGATAAAATGGACCAATTCCTTAAAATACATAATGTGCCAAATAAAAAAAAGGAGAGAAATGATTCCTAACACATTCTGTGTGGACGGCACTACCAATACCAAAACCAGACAAAACATTACAAAAAATATATAAAACTATTGACCACTATCTCTTATGACCACAGATACAAAACTTGTTAAAATATTAGCAAACCAAATGCAACAATGTATAAAAAGAGTTATAAACCACAAGCAAGTGGGACTTACCTCAGGTATACAAGACTGGTTCAACACATGAAAATTAATAATGTAATCCATCACATTAACAGACTACATAAGAAAAATCACACAATCTTATCAATAGATGCAGAAAAAGCATTTTCTATCATTCATGATAAAGACTCTCAGTAAAATGGGAATAGAGGGGAGCATCCTCACCCTGATAAAGACTATGAAAAGTCTACAGCTAACTTCATACGTAATAGTGAGAACTGAAATCTTTCCACTAAGGTCAGGTATAAGCAAGGATGTCCCCTCTCACCACTCCTCTTCAACATTGTGCTGAACACCTTACTAATGCAATAAGTCAAGACAACCAAATAAAAGATGTATAGATTGCGAAGAAAGAAACACTTTTTAGTCACAGATGACATGATTGTCTATGCAGAAAATTCAAAAGAATAGACCAAAAAACTCCTACAACTAATAAGAAATTACAGCAGTTTACACCATACAAGACTAAGATACAAAAGCTGATTGCTAGGGCACCTGGGTGTCTGGATAAAAGTCAGATTATCAAGATGTCAGTTCTTCCCAACTTGGTCTGTAAATGAAATGCAATCCCAATAAAAATCCCAGCAAGTTAAGTTTGTGGAGATCAACAAACCAATTCTAAAGTTTATATGGGGAGACAAAACACGCAGAACAGCCAACACGATATTCAAGGAGAAGAACAAACTAGGAAGATTGACACTATCTGCCTTCAAGACTTACTATAAAGCTATGGTAATCAAGAGAGTGTGATATTGGTCAAAGAATAAACAAATAGATCAATGGAACAGAATAGAGAACTCAGAAAGAGACCCATACAGATACAGCCAACTGATCTTTGACAAAGGAGCAAAGGCAATGCAAGCAGTAATGATAGTCTCTTCAACAAATATTGCTGGAACTACTAGACATCCATGTGCAAAAAAATTGAATCTAGACACAAACCTTACACCCCTCACAAAAATTAATTCATAATGGGTCAAATTAACTTACAATGGGTCACTTTAAAATGTAAAATTCAATAACATAAAATTCCTACTAGAAACATAAGAGAAAACCTAAATGACCTTGAGTATGGGTAAGTCTTTTTAGATACTACACCAAAGACATGACCCATGACAGAAATAACTGATAAAGTGGACTTCTTTAAAACTGAAATATTCTGCTCTGCAAAAAATAGTATAAAGAGAAAGAGAAGACAAGCCACAGACTAGGAAAAAAATATTTGCAAAAGACATATCAAATAAAGGATGGTTATCCAAACTATACAAAGAACTCTTAAAACTCAGCAATAAGAAAAAAAACAACTGAATTGAAAAATGGGCCAAAAACCTCAACAGACAACTCACCAAAGAAATTATACAGATGGCAAATGAACATATTAAAAAGTGCTCCACATCACAGATCACCAGTGAAATGCAAATTAAAACCACAATGAGATAAAACTGAACACCTACTAGAATGGCCAAAATCCAGAACACTAACAACACCAAATGCTGTTGAGGATGTGGAGCAACAGGAACCCTCATATATTGTTGGTGGGAATGCAAAATGGTACAGACTCTTTGGAAGTCAGTTTTGTGGCTTCTTACAAAACAAAACATATTCTTACCATATGACTCAGCAATTATGATCCTTGATATTTACCTAAAGAAGCTAAAATTTCAGGTCTGCACAAAAACCTACATAAAGAGTTGAGAGCACCTTTTTCCATAATTGTCAACATTTGGAAGCAAACCAAGGTATTTTTCAGTAGGGGAATGGATAAGTAAACTATGGTACATCCAGACAATGGAATATTATTCAGTGTTGGAAAGGTATGAACTATCAAGACATGAAAAGACATGAAGGCATCTTATTTGTATATTACCAAGTTAAAGAAGCCAGGCCTGAAAAGGCTATGTACATATAGTATGATGCCAGATATAAGATTCTAGAAAAGGCAAAAACATGGGAACAAGAAGATCAACGATTGGAGCAAGGGATGAATAGGCAAATAACAGGATTTTTAGGTCAGTTAAAATACTCTGTATGATCTTATAATAATAGATATATGTCATTATACATCTGTCCAAACATATAGAATGTACAACATCAAAAGTGAGCCATAGGGTAAACCATGGACTTTGGGTGGTTATAGTGTATTGATATATTCATCTTTCATATTCATCTTTCATAAAATATTGATATATTTCATCTTTCATTGATATATTCATATTTCATTCATTCTGGTGAGTGATTTTGATAACGGGCAACATGATGCATGTCCAGGTTCAGGGGTTAAATGGGAAGTCTCTGTACTACCCTTTAGTTTTGTTGTAAACCTAAAACTTCTCTACAACAGTCCTTTTAAGGAAACATTCCTAAACATGATATCAAAAGCATCGTCTATTTTAAAAATTGGTAAACTGGGGTGCCTGAGTGGCTCAGTGGGTTAAAGCCTCTGCCTTTGGCTCAGGTCATGATCCCAAGGTCCTGGGATCGAGTCCCACATTGGGCTCTCTGCTCCGCGGGGAGCCTGCTTCCTCCTCTCTCTGCCTTCCTCTCTGCCTACTTGTGATCTCTGTCTGTCAAATAAATAAATAAAATCTTTAAGTAAATAAATAAATAAATAAAAATAAAAACTGGTAAACTGGAAAAAAATAAAAATAAAAATTGATAAATTGGACCTCATTAAAATTAAAAAACTTTTGCCCCCTGAAAGACCTTAGCAAGAGCATGAAGAAACAAGCTACAATCCAGGAAAACCAATTTGTAAACCACATGTCTCACAACAGACTCCGATCTAGAATATATAATGAACTCTCAGGACTCAACGGTAAAAACAGCTCAATTAGAAAATGGGGGGGGGGGGGCGCCTGGGTGGCTCAGTGGGTTAAAGCCTCTGCCTTCTGCTCGGGTCATGATCCCAGGGTCCTGGGATCAAGCCCCACATCAGGCTCTCTGCTCAGCAGGGAGCCTGCTTCCTCCTCCTCTCTCTCTGCCTACCACTAATCTCTGTCTGTCAAATTAATTAATTAATTAATTAATTTTTTAAAAAAAAGAAAAGAAAATGGACAAAAGCCATGAGGAGGAGACATTTCATCAAAGGCGATATGTGGATGCCAAAAAAGCATGAGAAGGTGCTGAGTGTGATTAGCCATTAGGAAAATGCAAATTAAGTGCGGGTAAGGGATAGTATGTCTGACTAAGGATGAGAAAAATGCAAATTAAGACCACAATGAGATATCATTATATGTGCGTCATAACAGCTAGAATAAAAAAGTGGTAAAAACAAATGGTGGTTAAGATGCAGCAAAACTACCATTGACACATTGTTGGTGGGAATGAAAAATAGTACAGACACTTTGGGAAACACGTTAGCATTTTCTTAAAAACTGAACATGAAACAACCATGTGACCTACCAATTGTACTCCTTTCCTGAGCATTTATTCCAGAAAAATAAAAACTCATGTTCAACCAAAACCTCACACAATTGCTCCTGGAACCTTTATTTGTAGTAGACAAAAACTGGAAACAACTGAATGTTCCCATTCAACAGCAACAGCCCACTCCCCCAGCTCCTAGCCACCAACATTCTACTTTCTATTTCTGAATTTAACCGCTCTAAATAGTAGTTAAATACAATGTCCTCAAACTTCATCTACGTTGCAGCATGTGTCAGAATGTCCTTCCTTTTTTTTTTTTTTTTTTTTTTTTAAGTAGGCTCCATGCCCAGTATGAAGCCCAACACAGGGCTTGAACTCAACACCCTGAGATGGAGACCTGAGCTGAGATCGAGAGCCAGCCACTTAACTGACTGAGCCACCCATGTGCCCCAGAACGTCCTTCCTTTTTAAGGCTGAGTAATATTCCCGCGTATATATAAGCTACCTTTTATTTGCCCATTTGTCCCCACCGATGACCATGTGTTCCGCCCACCTTGTGGCTATTCTGACTATGGATATGAGTATATCATCTGGAAGTTTTGAGGGTGTGCCCCCGGAACTCTCTGTTTGATAAACTCCCCTGGGGATTCTAATATACATTCAAGGTTTGTGAACCACAACTTGAATTCAGGATTTCCCCAAGGATAGATGAAGAAGGATTTCGGGTAGCTCTCAGACACACTATTATAGAGAGCTGACTCACATATGAGAAAGTCAGTCTTTTTCACATTTTATGAATCTTTCTGGTAAGGTCAAGAGAAAAATCTTGGTTTGATGTTATTTATCTTGAACACTGGCTTCTAATTTCTCCTTTTAACAAAGCGAGAGCAGCCCTCAGATGTGGAGCTCCAGATCCTTCAGCAGATAATCCCTAACAGGTGAACTTAATAACATCGTTTTTTCATCGTATTAATGACTCTACAGCACCACGCCTATAAGTTCTATATGATAGAGTTGCTTTTTAATAGATCTACTTAATATTTTTGTTTAAATTGAGTGATATTTTTTAACAAGAGAATATGGCCAGAGGTATGTGAATATGGCAAAACCCGGAAGAGTGATGTGCCAGAAAGTGAAGTCCGGGAAATACTGCTTTTAGGAACATCAGCATTTGGATTTTTCTCTCAACTTCCTGCACATAGAACAAGAGAGGCGGACCCACAGAGAAGCACACATCTAAGGCATCCAATAGATGTCTCCTCTGTGGCAGAAATGGAATGGCACCTGCCAGAGGGGGAAAGGCAGAGAACATTTGGGAAGCATCCCCAGCAATCTCTCAAGCCAGAAAATCGGGGACCTAAGCCTTAGAAGAGTGAGAGCGCGACGCTCTTCGAATATGCTGGAATGATTTTCTTTTCTTTTCTTTTTTTTTTTTTTTTTTGCCTTAATGTTGAGTAAAATTTTCTAAAAACTGCAGCCTGTCCAGACTGTGATAAGGGGTCACCAACGAAGAGAAGTAAACACGTTCGGCAATCAGCTCAGAGACATGGAGGGCCTGACTCAAGTCACACAGCTCAAACTCAGGCCTGGTGGGCTTCCAAAATCGGCTTCACCGCACTGATCCTGTCGCCCAAGTTCTTTGTGACCTTGGCTTCAAACTCAACTGGAGGTTTCTTTCCCTTGTGGTTTCCAAGGCAGGGAGGCAGAAAAGCAATTTCCAAGCATCAGCTCCTCTAAGATGCGGCGAGTCTGGAACTCTGCAGTGGTCTATGAACATCTGGGGGACCTTATTCGGATTTCTGCTTGTTTGAATTTTAATGTTCTCAAAATACGGTTTCTAGTTACCACTAGTGCTGGCAACACAATAGAAAAATGGAAAGGGAATTTCATTTCCCATATTTGTGAGGGCAGGCTCTCCAGGCCATGGACCTCATTAAGAAGAGATGGTTTAGCAAACGATTTACTGACTCGACAGAAGAAAATACTGTCCCATGTGAGGGCAGTGTCCTTTTTCCCCCTCTGAAAAATCCTGCACTCTGAACCACCCGCACAGTAATTACAAAAGGTTTCCTGTGCCCTTAAATCTGGTAACACAACAGCCTAATGAGAAAATTTCCAAAACTATTTTTCAAGCCTTGATGCATGTTCGAAAGAAAAAGAAAAAAAAATCATACAGTCCTTAAAAACAAAAGTTACAGATTACACACCCAGCTGAGGGAGCTTATTAAACTTACTTTCAAAGCCCTGCCATTTTCAAAAATAATGCAGGAGATGATTTGGGGGGGGGGGCACTGAGTAGGTTCCTTTCCCTCCAGGAACATCTGAGAACATTTTCTCTAATAATAAAAAGGGAGAGTACATGCACTTGTGTAAACCGCAAATGGTCCACCAGTGCGTGAGCGAAGAAGAGCGCCAGTGTGAAGAAAGATCCTTTCCAGTATCTTCCACACACACATGGTTTCCCCGGCGCCCGCCTGGGGTCAGTAACGTGGTCCAGGGCGTGGAAAGAGGCAGTTCTTGAGATGGAAACGTTCCGTGTGGAAAGTATTATCCCAGATGAGCGTAAAGAGAACACATGCATGCTACGTGAGCTTGCAAACTCGGGGAGGTCTTGTCTCCGCTATTATTACTATTACTACCATTACTACTGCTACTCCTACTCCTACTCCTACTGCTATTATTTTCTTCTTCCCGGGGAAGGAATCCTGAAAGCGCCAGCTTCCCCATCCTCTGCAGAGATGTTCAGAAGGCTTGGCAGGGGTGGGGGAAGCTGCGGCACACGCACAATACATGACTCGCTCTCTAGGCAGAGGATGCGAGGGGATGAATTGAAGAGGAGTCTTAAGTTTTGGAGAACCTCAGCAAAAAAAAAAGGGGGGGGGATGAGAATAGCACCGACGTGAGGGTATTTGTCGCAAGAGCAGCAGCTCCAGATCGCGCGGAAGAAGAGAGCAGGGAGCTGAGCGCGGAGGCCCGCTCGGGAAGGGAAACTCCGCGACAGCCCCAAGCTTCTCCAAGGTTAAATGCCAGACACCACCCGGCGATCTGCTTAAAACACAGATTCCGATCCTTTGGTCGAGGGTGGGGAATTTGTAGTCTCGAACAAGATTGACAGCTCCTGCCGGCCCCCGGGCCAAACTTGGAGGAGCAAGGGATTTGCTCACGGCGGCGAAGCCCTTCTGGGTTAGAGCAAAGGTGGGGAGCAGGGGGCTTTCTGAAGACGACGGTAAACGTCTCGGGGAGCAGCGACCTTAGAAGGGCGACGGCAGAAACGAACTGGATGCTGGACGGGCCCGGGATGGTGCTTCGTTCGAATGAGCCAGAGGAAGGACCGCAGTCTGGTAACCGCTGTACAAGCAGGGTTTCTGAAGGGAAGGGGAGCAAGGAGGGCTCTACAAGAAAGCAGCGCCAGCGATGGGGTTTGGGGGGAGGGGCAGAAGACGCGCACCTGGACGCAGGCAGGCCGCTGGACTCTCGGGCGGGAGCCCGGGGACGCGGGAGCGGAGGGGACGCGGGCCGGCCTGCGCTTACCTGCGCTCCCCCTGGTCTGCGTAGACGCTGAAGAAGAGCCCCTCCCTGAGGTCCTGGTACACCAGGCCGGAGAAGCTGAGCTGCAGCTCATACCGCCCCCCGGGCTGCAGCGGGCCGCCCAGCTCCAGCACCATATACTGCATGTCGAACGCGAACCACACGTCGTCCACCGGCACGCGGCCCACCGTGCCGTCTCCGGCGTCGGAGGCGAGAGGACCCCGCACCTCCGCGCTCTCGCAGTCCAGGAAGAGGCTGTGCAGCAGCAGCCGCCTGGTGGCCGCGGTGCAGCGCACCGTGATGTTCACGCGGCCCGTGAAGGTCAACGTCGGAGCCCAGGACTCTTGGGGCCGCAGCCGGGGCCACAGCTCCAGCTCGTAGTGCAGGGGCACGAGCCACGGCGGCAGGCGCAGCTGGTCCCAGGGTCCTGGGGGGCGCCCGTGGCCCGTGGTGGCGGTCACCACCGGCTCCCGAGTGGGGCGGGTGCGCCCGGGGGGCAGCGGCTCTTCTGACGTGCCGGGAGGGGAGGGCGCGGTGTCCGGGCCGGCGCGGTGGGGAAGATCCGACGGCGGCACGCGCGCGCAGCGGCCGTACAGGGCGGCGAGCGCGGCCAGCGCCAGCAGAAGCGCGGCCGCCAGCCCGGCCAGCAGCAGGGCTACCGCGCGGCTCAAGTAGAAGCCGGAGCTGGAAGGGGGCCCCATGCTTGGACCCAGGGCGAGGGCTAGGCGAGAGCCGGAAGACGGCGGCGGCACCAACCTTGCTCCGGGTGCTCAGTGATGGGACCCCTGCTCTTCCTCTCTGTAACGTCCCTCCCCCAATTCGTCGTCCTCCTCCTCCCCGAGAAACTTGGGAGACGCGAGCGAGCGGTTGGGACCAGGGCTTCCCCCTCCCAGCTAATCAGATCCAGGTCCCTGCCTACCCACCCCCGCCCCGCCAGAGCCTGGGGAAAGAGGCGGATCCCGCGCACCGACGCGCGCGCCTCTTTGGGTCGGAAGGGAAAGCCCAAGTGGATGAGGCTTCCAGAGTCGACGCCGGAAGGGGACGGTCGGAGCAAACTCGAATTTGGGACACCTTGGACGAGGATGTTTGAATTCGTGAGATTTGCTGGATGCGCCCCTCGGCAGTTTCAAGGGTTGTCGGAAAAGACACGAACGCATAGCACACCCCGCTTCTTGACTGCAGGATGGTATGCGAATAGCACACCTGTCGGCCGCTACTGGGGATGCGAGTGCTAGGGGGTACGGTGCGGGGCTTAAGGATCTGGACTTTTGGAGACGCACTCTGAAATGACCCTGGATAGGTGGGGGGCTTCCTCTCTATCAGAATTCCCCAAGGCAGATCGTGGGACCCTAAATTCGCCACCTAAATAAGCTCGGGAATCACGCAACCCAGACAGCGAGTGTAACGATGGAAACCAGGAGTCCCGCCTGGTTTCGGTGCTTGGGACGTGGGGCTGCGGGAGTGGTCGACAGAAAGGCAGGGAGAGGGGACGTCTCCGGGAAAGGGATAGGACGGTTCTGCTTTCAAAACCGGCTCGTTTCATGCAGCAGTCGTGCGGCCAGCCTTTCCTCCGCCCAGAAACTGCCGGGCCAGGAGTCCCAGGCGATGCCCTAGTCGGTGAGATCTTTGGCATGCCGGGCATGTGTGTGCTATTTAATGGGTGCTCCCGGGGTAGTTCTCCAGCCTCTGCGCCCAGCCCCGAGTTTGCACGCACGCACTCACCTGCATTGGGAATGGGGTTGCAAGTATTCAGCGGGCGCTGGGGAAGAGGAGAGAGCGGTTAAATATTCACCTGCCGGCCGAAGACTTCCTTGAGCGTGTATCCCGTCTTCCAGAAGGAAGATAATTTTTCCATCTCGGCCAGGAAATGGTCTTGGCTTTCCTGATTTGAACTGTAGGTCCCATCCAATAAGGAGATCTTTCCACCTGAGTCCAGAGACGGGTAAACCAAAGGGATTCTCCCGGGAAATGTGATCCACCCTGCTCCTCCAGCTGAAATTAATTACGTTAAAAACAAACCTCCAGCCAAGCTCACGCATTCACTGTGCTGTAACTGGCGGACCAGTGTCCTGATTACAGGTTTGATTGGCTTTCTTCAGAAAAGGAACGATCGTGTTTAAAAATAATTATGGCCACCTGCCTCCCTCCCAAAAGATCCTAGGTAGAGCTGAGGGAGAAAAAGCTCCTTCTGTTTCTCCTACTGCAAGTCAGGCTGCCACAACTATGAGCTACTGAGCTATATAGCAGGGGCCTCTGAGTGTAGGTTATTGTGAGATGGGGATTGCCACAGATGCAGAGCTAATGAATTATCGTCTTTGCCTCCCAGTGGTCCATTTCTGGAAGGATTCCAGACTCCCAAGGAAAGGTTAAAGAAAGAAAAAGAGTCCCTAACAGAGTGACTTGAAGTTCATATTAGAGGGGCCCCTCCCCTTGATTTTGCCTAAGAAACTCTACAGAGGTGTATAAGCAGACAGAGTTGTTAAATTCTATTTGCCTAATATCATTAGACAAGTAGAAATTGGCTACCACACAAAAAGGTGCAAAGTAATAAAATGACATCCAATGACTCTCAATTTAAGTATCTTATTTAAAGGGAAAATATTTGATAAATCGTTAAACCACTCAGAAGTTGCTAAATAATACACTCACTGAATCATGCTTATGTTAATAATTTTTAAAAAGAACTGGAAAATACTATCATATGAAATTTTTGACATTTCAGTGAAAGACTAGTTCCGGGAAACAGATCAGTTGCCAGGAAAACATTCACTAAAAGTTTTGGTTGTTTTTTTTTTAATTTCTTAATGAGATCTCAGAAATTCCCCTTCCTATTTAGACCAGCTAGAACAGTGATTCTCAGCAGGAAGTGCTTTGGGCTGCTCCCCTCCCCTGGACATTGGCCAATGCATGGAGTCTTTTAGTTGGTGGCTCTGTGGGGTGGGGGTGAGGCTTTGCTACTCATATCTAGGGAGTAAAGGCCAGGGATACCGCTAAACATCCTCCAGTGCACAGGACAGCCACCTGCAACAAAGAAATACCTTGCCCAGAAATGTCATCATTGCTACTGTTCAGAAATCCTAAACTAAAGCAATAACCCAAGGCTTTTTATGCTAGCCCAATGGGACTTGGCCTTTGTATCTTTGTACCTATTTAGTTTTGTTGCTTATGCTTATGTTTCGGCAGGTCTATTATCCCTCCATCATTATATCTTAGTACTTACTATGAGCCTCTATAATACTTTATTCTTCCCCTTGGGCCATATGATTTAATTTTTCTTTTCTCTTTTTCTTCATTTACTTTGCAAATTTAACTTTTTTTTTTGAATGGGTGATATATTCATAAGGCTCAAAAATATAAAGAGTGTGGAAATTTATGTTGAGATATCTGGCTTCCACTGCTTTCATAGTTAATAATTTTTGATAATATTTTTGTGTATGTATCCTGTGTTTCTTTACACAAATCATGCAAATACAGTTATCTACTCTTGCATTTCTCCCCTTTCTTAAGTTAAAAAATAGTGTACTAAAACATGCTTCTGACCCTTGCATTTTTTTTCATTTAACAATATATTCTGTGTATCTTTCTGTAAGGACCTATTTAGAAACTGTCCCTGCTCCCCTTCTCCCAGGTGATTTACAGGTAACAAAGCCCAGATACAAAGGTGGGTCAGGCCAGGTAGAGACATCAGATCAGTGGGGGGGGGGGGGTGCATACTGTCTCCCTGGTTACCAAGGAGTATGGGCCCCGCCCTTTGGGAGCCCTTTTGGCGCCAATCCCAATCAAGGTGTAATAGGCTGGTTCAAATGTCTACTAGCATAAATTGTAACTCAGTTGGTCACCTAGCATCACTGTGGAGTTTCCTCTGTGTGTTACAATCTCATTGGTCACCTGTGCGTGGCCAGGCCCGACCGCATGGCCTTTGCCCTTAAAAGCTAGCCTGTGAAACAGAGAAGGGTCGCCCTCTCTTGGAAGAGGTGCGGCCCCGAATGTTCGGTTAGATTCTTGATGCTTGGCACGAAATAAAGCTTTGTTTAACCTTCGCTTTGTATCAGTCTCACTCCTTGAATCACAGACCCATTATTGGAGCATAACACTTTCCATATCAGTCCACCTAGATCTTTCACATTCTTTTCTACAGCTGCTTTGTATGGATATACCTTGGCAAAGATTTGGTTCTGTGAAAGGATTCACCAGACTCCACAGGGGATCTTCACATAGGCTTTTATTTAAAGCCAAAGAATATGGTACAGCAAGAAAAAGAGAATACAGGCAAGTATTGGAGGTCAGAGAGACATCCCCTTTGCCCTTATTTGCATAAATATGGGTCACACTGTGTCACCAACTCAAACTGCCAACATCTTTGAGAGGAATCTTGTTTACAGAAAGGAGCTCAAGTTGCTCAAAGGGGAAGCTCTTAGAGAACCCCCTTAAATAATCAAGCCAGATTTGTCAGACCTAGAAATCCAGTTGCCAACCATCAGTAAAGCAATTAACCTGGGTCTCCAGGGAGAATTTCAGACTCAAGTCAGCACATCATAAACTAATCAAGAGTCAAAACTCAAATATCCAAAAGTAAGACAGAGTAAGGAACACTGAAAATCCTCTCCTCTATGAAAGCAATGTGAACTCTGAAAAAATGGTCAGAATTAACTATTTCAGAACTCTGGAAAATAATCAAAATCTTGTAGCAATCCAGGGAGTGTTTGTTTAAAAAAAAAAAAGCCAAATATCAGTTAAGAAAAATAATAATAACCTGAGCTTTATAATATTTTAACTTGCTTTATTCTCATTTCCTCCTTTTCAGCTCTGCAGTAGGTTTAAAAATCAATAAACCATAAGTGACTCTTAATCTCACAAAACAAACTGAGGGTTGCTGGGGAGAGGGGGGGTTGGGAGAAGGGGGTGGGGTTATGGACATTGGGGAGGGTATGTGCTATGGTGAGTGCTGTGAAATGTGTAAACCTGGTGATTCACAGACCTGTACCCCTGGGGATAAAAATATATGTTTATAAAAAATAAAAAAAATTTAAAAAAAAATCAATAGTCCCCATCAAGGTGCAAACCAGTTGCCTGGCCGCCACTGGAAGGAGCATGAATTCCTTTGAAAGCCTCATTCTCAAGAGAGCTGTCATTATTGGAACTATCTGGTGATTCCCTGAAAGACTTCCCTGGAAGACTGTCCTCTCAAGACTATCTTTATTGGACTTGATTTCACAGGTCAGCCTGGGGTGAACGGCCTTTCCTCAGGCGCACGGGTTGAAAATAACATAGGCAATTGTTTGATAATGCAACTGCCTGGGGTGGGTGAACACTTGACCCAAACATTAAGCCCATCAGAAGGTTTAAAAGAGGAAGCTCAGGAATTAAGTATCTATGTGGGGGGGGGGGGCTTTGAAAAGCTCCAACATGTTTCTGAAAATCTTAAAGGCCATATGCATTCTATGGGCTATGGACAGGACTAAGGGTGCACTGCATGGAAAAGACCCAAGAAAGCCCTAAGCACCTCTAGCTTACCTTGAGGCATTGCTCAAGCTGGTCTCAAGCCTAAAACAGCATTGTCAACTGCCTGGTTGAGTACTGAAGGGATATCTCAACACCCACACAGACCCACAAAAACTGACAAATTCAGGTATTCAAGGGAATCTCTGTCTAACCATTAGCTGACCACTAGGCTAACTGAGCAAACCCCTAAGTGGTCACCAAAAAAAAAAATCCCCCCAAAAAACACTTTACTGAATTAGTTCAGATCAGAAAAGTCTCTAAGCAAACAAATGATGACAACAACAATGAGCAACAATAAACCCTGAAGGGGCCAGAGATATTAGACTTGTCACATTATTTAAAATATCATGTTTTCAACAACAAACAACAAAAGTTATGAGACGTGAAAAGAAACAAAAGTGTGCCTATACACAGAGAAAAGTCATCTATAGAAAATGTCCCCGAGGACTTTCAAACACTGGGCTTACTAGATAAATATTTTAAATCAGCCATTTTAAATATGTTAAATGAACCAAGAAAACCATGTCTAAAGAATTTAAAAGAAAGTATGGAAATAATATCTCATCAAATACAAAGTATCAATGAAAAGTTTAAGTTTTTAGGGACGCCTGGGTGGCTCAGAGGGTTAGAGCCTCTGCTTTTGGCTCAGGTCATGATCTCAGGGTCTTGGGATTGAGCCGCACATCGGGCTCTGCTCGTGGGGAGCCTGCTTCCTCCTCTCTCTCTGCCTGCCTCTCTGCCTACTTGTGATCTGTCTGTCAAATAAATAAATAAAATCTTAAAAAAAAAAAAAAAAAAAAGGTGGGGCACCTGGGTGGCTCAGTGGGTTAAGCCGCTGCCTTCGGCTCAGGTCATGATCTCAGGGTCCTGGGATCGAGTCCCGCGTCGGGGTCTCTGCTCAGCGGGGAGCCTGCTTCCCTCTCTCTCACTCTCTGCCTGCCTCTCTGCCTACTTGTGATCTCTCTCTGTCAAATAAATAAATAAAATCTTTAAAAAAAAAAAAAGGTTAAGTTTTTTAAAAAGAATCAAATAGAAATCCTGGAGCTGAAAGTACATTAACTGAAATTTAAAAATCACTAAAGGGGCTTGACAACAGTTTTTTTATCCGGAAGGACAAATAATCAATGAAATTGAAGATAGGCTCCATGAGTTTATTCAGTCTGGGTAACATAAAGAAAAAAAGAATGAAGAAAAATGAACAAAACTTAAGAGAACTGTGAGACACTATCAAGCAGACCAATGTATAGATGTGGAAGTTCCACCAAGAGTGAAGGGCAGAGAGATTATTTGAAGAAATAATATCCAAAAATTCCCCCAAGTTTTTGCAAGATATGAATCTACAAATCTAATGAGCTCAATAAATTGCACATAGGATAAATTCAAAGAAATCCATACCAAGACACACAATCATACTGTTAACATTCAAGACAAAGAAAGGATCTTACAAGCAGCCAGAAATGTGATTTTTCATGTAAAAGGGATTCCCATTAAGACTACTAGCTGAGGGGTGCCTGGGTGGCTCAGTGGATTAAGCCTCTCTGCCTTCAGCTCAGGTCATGATCCCAGGGTCCTGGGATCAAGCCCCACATCTGGCTCTCTGCTCAGCAGGGAGTCTGCTCCCCCCCCCCACCCTACTCTCTCTCTGCCTGCCTCTCTGCCTACTTGTGATCTCTGTCTGTCAAATAAATAAATAAATAAAATCTTAAAAAAAAAAAATAAAGACTACCAGCTGATTTCTCATCAGAAACCTTGGAGATGAGAAGGGTGATCTATGCAGTGCTGAAACCCAACCAACCAACCAAACAAGCAAACCCTATCAGCTGATAATTCTATATCCAGCAAAAGTGTTCCTCAAAATGAGGGAGAAAAGGAGATAGTCCCAGATAAATAAAAGCTAAGCATGTCCATAACCATTACATTGAGAAATACTGAGTCCAGGTTAAAATGAAAGGACATTAAGCAGTAACTCAAAGAAGAAATAGGGATCTCTGATAAAGGTAAATAGATGGGCAATTATAAAAGCTAATATTTTTGTGGGGCGCCTGGGTGGCTCAGTCAGTAGGCACCTGCCTTTGGCTCGGGTTATGATCCCAGGGTCCTGGGATCAAGCCCCATATCAGGTTCCCTGCTCAGCAGGAAGCCTGCTTCTCCTTTCCCCACTGGTCTGCTTATGTTCTCTCTCACTTGCTGTGTCTCTCTCTGTTAAATAAATAAATAAAATCTTAAAAAAAAAAAAAAGCTAGTATTTTTGTGATTTTTGTTTGTAACTCCACTTTTTATTTTCTATGTGTTGTAAAAGACAAATGCATAAAAACAAATATTAATTTACATTATTGAACACACCATGTATAAAGATTTAATCTGGGGCACCTGGGTGGCTCAGTGGGTTAAAACCTCTGCCTTCAGCTTGGGTCATGATCCTGGGGTTCTGGGATTGAGCTCTGCATTGGGCTCTCTGCTCAGTGGGGAGCCTGCTTCCCCCTCTCTCTGTCTCTGCCTGCCTCTCTGCCCACTTGTGATCTGTCTGTCAAATAAATTAATTTTTAAAAAAAAGATTTAATCTGTGACATCAGTAACAGAAAGGGGAAGGATCAAGCTGTATGGGAACAGAGTCTTTGAATGTTATTGAAGTTAAATTTGTATAAATTCAAATTAAATTGATATAATTTTAGAGTGTTAAATGTAATCACCGTGGAAACCACGAAAAAAATGTTTAGATCATACACATAAATGAAAAGGGAATCAAAATGTTTCAATCAAGTATCAAGTAAACACAAAAGGAGGCAGCAATAGGGGAAATGAAAAAAATTATAAGGCATATAGAAAACAAAGCAAAATGGCAGAACTAAATCCCTCCTTATTGGAATTTTTTTTTTTAAGATTTTATTTATTTATTTGACAGACAAGAGATCACAAGTAGGCAGAAAGGCAGGCAGAGAGGAAGGGAAGCAGGCTCTCTGCTTGGCAGAGAGCCCAATGTGGGGTTTGATCCCAGGACCCTGGGACCTGAGCCAAAGGCAGAGGCTTTAACCCACTAAGCCACACAGGAGCCCCCTTATTGGAATTATTTTTTTTAAAAAGATTTTATTTATCTACTTGACCGAGAGAGCACACAAGCAGGGGAAGCAGGAGAGGGAGGTGCAGGCTCCCCAGTGAACAGGGAGCCCAATTCAGGACTTGACCCCAGGACCCTGGGATCATAACCTGAGTCAAAGGCAGATGCTTAACTGACTGAGCCACCTAGGTGCCCCTTGAGTAATTATTTTAAAAGTAAATTAGTTAAACTCTGCAACCAAAAGACAGAGATTGGCAGAATGAATTTTTTAAAACATGACTTAGTTCTCTGTTGTCTACAAAGAGACATATTCTAGATCCAAAGTCACAGGTTCAAAGTGAAAGAAGGGAAAACAATATTTCATGCATATAAGTAACCAACAAAAGAATTGACCTGCCAATACTAATATCAGACAAAATAGATTTTAAATAGAAAAATATTATAAGAGACAAAGGACATTATATATCAGTAAAAGGTTCAATACAGTTAGATGTAATAATTATTAACATTTACACATCTATAACATATCCTCAAAATACATAAAGCAAAAACTGACAGAGTTGAAGGGAGAACTCGACAGTTCCACAAAAATAGTTGGAGACTTCAGCATCCCACTATCAGTAATGGATAGACCAACCAGACAGATAATAAGGAAGGAAATAGAAGATTTGAACAACACAAGAAACCACCCAGGCCTAAAAGTCCATACACAACACTCCACCTAAACAACTGCAGAATACCCATTCTTCCCAAGCACACCTAAGATTTCTCTATGGATAGACCACATGTTAGACCAGAAAACACGTCCCAATTAACTTAAAAGAAAGACATTATTCAAAGCATCTTTTCTGAACATAGTGAGATGAAGTCAGAAATTAATAAAGAAAATTGAAAAGCTCACAAATATGTGGAAATTAACACAAATCTTAAACAGTGAATGGGTCAATGCTCAGGGGGAAATTTATAGTTATAAATGTCTACATTAAGAAAGAAGAAAGTCCTCAAATCAGTAACCTAAATTTATACCTTAAGGCATTAGAAATAGAAGAGGAAACTAAAGTTGATGATAAAAAAGAATAAAGATTAGAATGGAGATTAAGAAAATAGAGAATAGAAAAATAATAAAGAAAATCAATTCTGTTCTTAGACCAACAAAACTGGCAAACCATTAGTTACATGAACAAAGAAAAAGAGAAGATGCAAATAAATAAAATCAGAAATGAAAGTAGGGACATTACTATCAGCTTCACAGAGATGAAAAGGAATATAACAGAAAATATAAGTAATCATATTCCAACGAATTAGTTAACCCAAAGAAATGGATACATTTTATGAAACAGAAATTAGTTAAACTGACTCGAGAAGAGATTTTTTTTAAAAATCTCAACAGCCTGTAACAAGTAAAGAGATTGAATACACAATGAAAAGCCTCCCCCAAAACAAAAGTTCTAGACCACATGGTTCCCCCCAGGGAATTCTACCAAAGTTTAAAGAAGAATTAAAACCAATCTTACTCAACGCTTCAGAAAAAGTAAAGAAGAATAAACAATTTATAATGGCATTATTCTGATTTTTTTTAAAGCCACATAAAGACATCATAAGAAAAGAAAATTAAAAACCAGTATCTTTATGAATATAGAGTAAGTATAAGCAAATAAAACCCAGTAGAGTATTAAAAGGATTATTCACCAGGACCAAGTGAATTTATCCCAAGAACGGAAGAGGGGGTGGCACCTGAATGGTGCCCTCCGTGGGTTAAGCATCTGACTCTTGGTTTCAGCTCAGGCATGATCTCAGGGTTGTGCGATAGAGCACCCTATCGGGCTCTGCACTCAGTGTGGAGTCTGATTGAGACTCTCTCCCTCACCCTCTGCCCCTCCCACTCGTGTGCTATCTCTCTCTCTGTGAAATAAATACATAAATCTTTAAAAAAAGAAAAGAAAAAAAAAGAGTGGAAGAGTCGTTCAACATAAAAAAATCCATTGATGTAATACAACACATTAATAGAGCAATGGAAATAAAGAACATGATCACCTCAATTGATACAACTGATACACAAAAAGGCATTTGACAGAATACAGGCTTTTATTTATAAAAAAATTTTATCCACAAAACCTCCCAGAACACTAGGAATCCTGGGTGGGTCAGTCTGTTAAGCGTCTGCCTTTGATTTGGTTCAAGTCATGATCCCTGGGTCCTGTGATCAAATCTCACATCTGGCTCCCCGCTCAGCGGGAAGCCTGCTTCTCCCTCTCCCACTCCCCTTGGTTGTGTTCCCTCCCACGCTGTGTCTCTCTCTGTCAAATAAATAAATAAAATCTTAAAAAAATATATAGATATATAAAAGAAGACTAGGAATAGAAGGAAAATTACTCAACATGATGAAGAGTATTTATGAAAAACCCACAGTTCACAACATATTCAATGGTGAAAGACTCATTGCTTTTCCCCCTTAAGGTCAGGAATAAGACAAAGGTGTTTGCTTTCATTGCTTGTTAGGAATGATGAAAAAGCTTTATGGATAGGAAGTGATGGTGGTTACACAAGGGTATGAATGTATTTAATGCCACGGAATCGTATACCTAGAAATTATTAGAATGATAAAGATTATGTTACATATATATCTCTCACCTTAATAAAAACATATTATAAACCTAAGCATAATAATATTTTATTATTAATAGTGACCAATATCCACTACTTAGTAAAATCCAGGAACATGTGGGTATGCCTGGATGGCTCAGTCAGTTAACCATTTGACTCTTGATTTTGGCTCGGGTCATGATCTCAGGGTCTGCGCTCATAAGGGAGTCTCTTTGAGATTCTTTCTCCCCCTCTGCCTGCACCTCCCCTCCGCTCAATCTCTCAAATAAAAAAAATAAGTCTTAAAAAAAAAAATCGAGGAATATGCAGACATTAGGTTAAAAGTTATTGTTGCTAGGTGTGTCTGGGTGGTTTGGTCAGTTAAATGTCTGCCTTCAGCTCAGGTCATGATCCCAGGGTCCTGCAATGGAGCCCCACATGGGCTCCTTGTTTGGCAGCGAGGCTGCTTCTCTGTCTCCCCTCCCCTCTGCTGCATTCTCTCTCTGTCTCTGATGCTATCTGTGTCTCTGTCTCTCAAATAAATAAATAAATAAATAAAACCTTTAACAAATTATCATCGCTCTCTGGGTGTTTTAGGCCAGCTGGGAAATTTAACAGTTTATCTGCTTGGGGGAAAAAATATGAATCTTTTTGAAAAAACAAATAAATATTGTGTTGGAATAAAAGATTAGAAGAAGTAAGAAAAAAGAAAGAAGACATTATGAGCACAGCCCCCTCAGAAATCTGGCTGTGTTCCCTCCTGCTAGTAAACTCTCCTCATCCCCCCCAAAAACTACCGTCCTCTAGCTTTATGACATTCACTGCCTTGGTCCTCTTCGTTTTCTGACAATGTATATGTGCATTCCTAATTCTTATATATTAGCTTTTAGTATTTTGGGACTTCATGTAGAAAAGAACCTTAATATGTATTCTTTGATGTCTGGCTTTTTTGGTTCAACATTACGTTTGTAAGATTTACGTATGATGCTGCATTCAACTTTTGATTTATTCTTACCAATTTATAATATCCCTTATGTGCTTATTCCGTGATTTATCCATTCCATGGCTGATAGCTATTTGGGCTATTTTTAGTGTGTGACTATTATAAAAATGATGCTGTAAATAATACTCTTGTTTGGATGTCTTCTGCAATACATTTTTGTTGAATATATACCTAGGAATGAAATTATTAAACATAGACTATGTGCATAGTTTCAGCAGAAGTAGATGACCCAAAGCTACCGGTGGTACCAATTTCTGTTCTTAACAGCTGTGTGTAAGAGTTCCCACTGTTCCATGACTGGACTAATTCTCAATATCAATAGTCTTGTAAATTTTAGCTATTTTGTTAAGTGTGTGGCTTTGACTTGCACTTCTTTGATTTACAACAAAGCTGAAGACTTTTTCACATAATCATGAGGTCTTTGGATTTCCTCTTTGTAAAGTGTTTATTCACAGGGTCTGCATGGTTTTTTGTTGGTTGTCAGTCTTTTTCTTACCGCCTGTATATTTTTTAGATACGAGTCCTTTCTTGGATATATATATATCGCAAATACCTTCTCTGATATTAAAGCAGGAAAGAGATAGCTGCAGAGAGAACGGTGGTCTTCCAGGAACAGAGACTGTATTCAAGTATTTTCTTTGTAAATTCCAAATTGTAGCCTTTTCTTATAGAGCCTGGTTGGGGTCCCTAGGCTACTTTTGAGGCCACTAAGTTAGGTCTACGGCCCTGCCCCCCAACCTGCGTCTGCTCTGAGGCCACGCCTCCCTGGGCTCCGCCCCACCAATGAATGACAGAGCGGAGCGGAGACTTTAATGAAGATCCTGGGAAGGACTGGGCTGATAGGCAGTTTTGGCTGGAAAACTTCCCAGTGGTCTGCCAGAAACTTTCTTTTTTTATTTTTTAAGATTTTATTTATTTATTTGACAGACAAGAGATCAGAAGTAGGCTGAGAAGCAGGCAGAGAGAGAGGAGGAAGCAGGCTCCCTGCTGAGCAAAGAGCCAGATACGGGGCTTGATCTCTGGGATCATAACCTGAGCTGAAGGCAGAGGCTTTAACCCACTGAGCCACCCAGGCGCCCCTGCCAGAAACTTTCTTAACCCTGCACAGCAGTCTGAGACTCTTCTTATCCCGCCCTCCTCCTCCCTCCCTCCAATCAGAAAGTCTGACTAGCATCACACCCAGACGCCTGACTCACCTTCTGTGGCTCCCTGCCCTTCTCCCCCCAAGACACCTTTCCACATCTAACCCTATCTTGGAGTCTGCTTCTTGGAAGGTCCACACTAACACACGATAGTAAAAGCCCTATGTAAAATTGTGTTACTTTTGTCAGGAAACGTACAGAATTTTTTTTTCCCCTTTATCTTCCTAATTCAAAATTTAAGAGCAAGTTTCTTTCACTGATTTTTTTTTTAATTACAACATCATGTTGTTATTTTGAGATTATTTGGAATTTATTTTTAAGTATAAGAAAACTTTTCAGACTTATATTAATTATTGCTTTTTCCATGTCAATTGCTTTTGTTTCTTCATCGGAAGCATCCACAATTCTTAGGTTGAATGTCGTTTGTCTTCTTTATCTATTAGTTCTTTCTCCTTATTTTTTTTAAGATTTTATTTATTTATCTATCTATTTATTTATTTATTTGATAGACAGAAATCACAAGTACGCAGAGAGGCAGAAGCAGGCTTTCTGCTGAGCAGAGAGCCCAATGCGGGGCTCAATCCCAGCACCCTGGGATCGTGACCTGAGCTGAAGGCAGAGGCTTTAACCCACTGAGCCACCCAGGTGCCCCTTTCTCCTTATTTTTATCGGAGCCGGACACCCTCAGAGCATAATATGTTCAACAAGTGCCGGTTGAATCAGCGATGGGATTCAGACAATGAGTTCCCAAGGATTTAGTTTCTCTTGCTCTGTCATATGGTATATATTGTCATTACTCTCACTAAGTTAATGTGTTTAAAATGAAGACCAACTGTGGCTAAATCAAACCTCTTTCCTAAATTAGAAAACACGCTGCCTGCCTTTGGCGGTTCATGTATAATAATTGAAAACAAACTGTAAAGAAAAGAAGGGGGAAATCGTGAATGTGTTTTTCTCTCTAGTGTCTTGGACACGGTTTGGCGTGGGAACGATAAGGGCAGAAAACCGTCACTAAGGGAAAAAGGAGAGGAAGAAAAACACATGAAGGAGAAAACCCATCTACTAAAAAACATACATTAAAACTTAGGCTCACTTCTTTTTTTTTCCAGTTACCCACTTAATTACACAAAATCAAACAAGCATGCTTTTCAATAATATATTGTGCTTGGTCACCTGTTTAGTTAGATGGGAAGCCGGGGGTACAGGACTTCTCAGACATATTGGCACAAAACGGCCAGTTGTCACATGTTACTTCCAGATGAGCCCTAGTGTGTTAGTGAAGGGTTAGGCCAAAGGGTTGTAACAAAGGGATCCAGAACAGCAATGACTCCAGCAAAACAGAAGCTTACTTTTTCACAGGGTAGCCCAGAGGGAAGTGGAGAAACCAAGATGGGCAAGTGGCTCCCTTCCATGATGTCATCCGTCCCCCAAGCTGGTGGTCCTTGTCTGTGTGCTCAGCCCAGACTCGCCAGCACCACATCTGCAGCCCGGCCCCCTGAAGCGAAGCGATGGAAAGTGGAGGGCAAACGTTTTCTCTTAGGATATAAGTGTGTGACTGTGGGACTGGGCAGCTCACATATTTGAAGAGCACACGAACATCCTCCTTTCTGGGATGATTACTCACTCGGATTTTTACCAGCCTAGGATGGATTGCAGATAGAAAGTAAGGGGTTGAGAGATGGAGTGCCTGTAGGATTTAGCTCTCATGGTGCCCGTGGTGAGTAGGAGGATTATGGATTATTGTGGCTTCTTCTGACTGCCCTGGAGAGAGCCAAAAAGCAAAAGATACAATTCCTCTTTCACAGTAGAAGTGAACAGTCAGAAAACTTCTTTGGGGTTACCTTAAAGAAGTCCCTTATCTCATCTAACTGCAAGACCAGCAGAGATTGGGTTAGACCCAGAGCTACAACATCAGTTAAATGTGCAATGCTGCTGGGTCTGTAATGTTAAGGTAAGGGCGCCATTTTGGAAAGGAGTGGGTTGTTGAGAGTGGGGATGGGGGTATTTAGGCAAAGAGAAAACTGAAAATTTCAAACCATCGGTTCCCTCTGACTTTTCTTTACCAGCAAAGACACCCTCCACTCTGACTGAACAAACATCTCCTCTTGCAGAAACGCTTCCCTGCCTCATCGGGAGCAGTTGCCTTGTAGAGGGATACTCACTCTCAAGGCTTCACCCATCCATTCCTCATTGCCTCCAGGCTGCCAACGAGCCCCTCAAAGAGCTCAGACAAAGGTGTGCTCTATTTCTTCTCTAGGACGAGAGTCTACACATCTAGGATCTTTTGATTTTGTATCAACAGAAGCCTGGGGAGCACATATGGGAATCAATTCTAAGGGTGTTACACCAAATACAAGTTTGAATCAGGTCACATTTATGGATATCGGTGTTCTCACTGAAGACTCCATGTTTATTATGTTAGCTCGAAGATCTGGACTGGAAGTAACTGAATCCTAAACTCAGCAGTAGCCTACAGCCAGTGGGCCTGATGTACCAGAATTAGAGCAGCAGTTTCAACCCCGGCTACACATTAGAATCACCTCAAAGTTTTCAAAATAATGATACTAAGGACCCCATGCCCGGCAATTCTTTTCATAAAAGAAAAGAGGTGGGACCTCTGAGGTGGGACCCAACCACTGATTATTTTTTTAAACTCCCCGAGTGACCCCCATGGTGAGAACCACTGCTCTAGGGGAAGGAATCAAGAAGCCCCTGATTATAGAAATATTGGAATGGGTCTGTGTGACCCACACTTCTCCTCCTAAACATACTAATAAAAGTGCCCACTGACATTGCAGAACAATGGTCTCAAAAACTCTCAAACACCTGTGGAAGACTCCCTAACCCATGGCGCAGAGCCTGTGGGGGGGTGAGGAGATTGCCCTTGGGTACCCATGACAGGGGCAGGAAGGGTATGGGACACACCCCCTTTGGAGTCTTGGACCCATTGGAATATGAACATGAGAGCAGCTGCATGAGCCTATGTATGTGAATAAAGCCCGAGGGTCAGTGGCAACAGAACAGTAATAGACCAGAAAATGGAATGGACTGTGTCCCGCCTGAGGCAGCTGTCCAAATTCAACGTGCGAGCGCCTTTCTTGTGAGGTTCGCCTCACAGAATCTTGTGAAAGAAACTAGAAGCATGGGGCACCTGGGTGGCTCAGTGGGTTGAGGCCTCTGCCTTCAGCTCGGGTCGTGATCTCAGGCTCTCTGTTGGGCGGGGAACCTGCTTCCTCCTCTCTCCCTGCCTGCCTCTCTGCCTACTTGTGTTCTCCGTCTGTCAAATAAATAAATAAAATATTTTTTTAAAAAAAGAAACAGGAAGCAATGGACTCATGAAGCCACACATCTGCTTCTGAGCTCCTCAGGACTTCTGGTTAACCCATTTGCGGTTGAAGGTTCAAGAGCACCCAGAAGGAAAGAAATGGGGACTGGGGCCCATGTAGGCCCCAACCTGGACTTGGGACACCCCAGCAGATGGTTGGGCTGGTCCCAAGCTGGTCTCTGACACCAGGGGCAGAGTGAACTTGAAAATTCAAATGAAATATTCTAAAGCACGGCACCTTCAGAGGCACCACCCAGAGTGTAAGCTCCATCCACTTGGGTGGAAAGGAACACTGGTGCTGGTGCTGGGATGCCACCCCCAGCCATCATAAAGCAACTAGAACCAGATCTGCCCTCTTGCAGTAACCGCCACCGCCCCGTCCCCCCAGGAATCAATTCGAAAACTGGATCACATTTAGGAAGCAACTCTTTTCCGACATTAAACAACAACCAGTCCAGGATTGTGATTCCTTTCTAAGAGAAGAGACACAGATGAAGTAATACTCATGATTATGCCGTCTTCCTACCCATAAACGTTTTCTAGACTGAGTTCTGGGAGACTAAAGTGTCTAGCATTGACAGAGCAGAGCATCAGAGAGGAGGGAGTTATGCAGAGAGATTTTGCTCAGGGCTCCCTTGAACCAATGGCTGCATACTTAGCTGTATGTGCGTAGAATAAAATGCCACAAAGCCAGGCAAAGAACAACCAGGATGCTCTAAGATGAATAATTCCAGAGGCCACGAAAGGCCAGGAAATACTTGTGTTCCAACCAGCCACCGAGGAGAGTCCTTGGTGAGCATTGGGGCATTTCATCAGAAACCCCCGAAAGGAAACTCCTCAGCTTAAAGGCTGGTTGAACTGCTAGGGAGAAGCTGTTGTAGGTCTGGCCCACCTACCGTGGCCTAACGACAAGCCTCGGAAGCACCAAGCTGACCCCCAGTGAGTTAACTCTCTGGCAGAACAAAGTCACAGCTCTCTGGGAGTCTGGATCTTCCCAGAAGCAGATGCCAAGCATGAAGATGAGATGAAAACGTGCTGAGGATTTTATTAAGGAAGATGCCTGTGGGGAAGGAAGTAGGCAGAAGGCCAGGGGAGAATGGAGCGTCATCAGACCTCAGTGTCAGTCTGACCTCAAGCTAGAAGAGAGGGAGGGGAGGGGAAGCACCCTACATAGGTGCTTCTTGAAGTCTTTTTTTTTTTTTTAAGATTTTATTCATTTGAGAGAGAGCCTGAAAGAGAGCACAAGCAAGGGAGCGGCAGAGGGTGAGGGAGAGGCAGGCTCCCCGCTGAGCAGGGAGCCAGCTGCAAGATTTGATCCCAGGACCCTGAGATCATGACCTGAGCCTAAGGCAGGAGTGTAACCCACTGAGCCACCCAGGCACCCCATGGTCCTGAAATCTTTGGCAGGGTTGATGAAGCTGTTGGGGAGTCCTTGAGCCTAGAGCCTGCCACCAGAGAGTTCTGTGTCTCCCTCGCTCACTCATGGCCACCTTCCATGATGGCTGGTAAGCCCTGCAGCTTGGGCCCTCCTCCAGGGATATGCCCTGAGGTTCAGCTGGGTGACCCCTCATGCCTGCCATTGACCACTGAGAAGATTACTGCTCCACACGGGCTGCGGGAGTGGCTTACCTGTCATTTCCTGTGGGCTTCTCTTCCTGAGGGGAAACTTAGAAAAGGGAGCACTTTAGCGGAAGGTACTACAGACCCTCAACAGGGCAGTCAATCCCAAGGCACAACTGGTACTCATCCCCTCCCCTCTTCGCTCTCTGTTCTAAATCCCCTTCCCCCTCAGCAGGCCTAGTGGCTTATCTGAGGGTATGAATCACACCTTCCCTCCTTCGGGGGCCAGTCCCTTGATGGTCCCACATTCCTCAGTTTGGGGTTGGTGCACGCGTCTGCTCCTAGGAAGTACTCAGAGGTGCCCAAGTGGATCCCATCGCGGTGGCCCTTGTATAAGAGCAGTCCTACTCTTCTTGCTGATCCCCCAGCCCTGCCAGAACATTGCTTCTTTCTTTGCCTGCCTGTCCCTGAGCACAGGAGTCCAAAGAGCCCTGGGGCAGCCATGACGTGGAATCCACTGGCAAGGTGGCTGTGTCCCCTCGGGAGAGTAGATCCTTAGGGCGCCGGAACTTTCAACCACACAGAGCCCAGAGTTGCACAGAGGCGAAAGACATTTCCCAGTGAGTCACTGGAAGGAATAGTAGGGTGGGGCATTCTTGTCTATCTGTTGTACCCTCAAAAATGGAGAAAGAGTAGCACAGTAGAGGTCTCCGATTTAATAAACACACTGCCTTCTAAATGACCACACCCCATCTTGTCACGGTATTTCCCTCAAACTGGCAACTAAGTTATGCACCTATAGAAGGCTTTGCCAGCATTCTCAAGGTCAGCTGCCTCTAGATGGTGTGTTATGTGCCACAAGCAGTGACCCCCCATAATCACAGATTCTTCTCCCACAACTTTGTCCCTGTGAAGTGGGTCCCCGAGTCAATTGCTCTGTTGTGTGCGATTCCATGTCTATGGATCAGGCACCATGAAAGCCCCCAGATAATGATGCTGACTGAGACCGTGGGCAGCAAAGGCAAACCCACACCTCACATAGGTCATCTGTCCTCATCAGAATGGACCGCTGGCCCTGTAGAAACAGCCAGTCATTCACAAAAGCAACTGGAGCTACATCGTCATATCCTCAATAGTCTACAAACCATTCTCTGAGATTCACCTGGTTTCTGTGGAAGCCAGACTGGAATTAAAGGGAGGTATGATAGGAACCACCATCCCTGTCTTTAACACAGGCACTGATCTCTGTCATCCTCCTGGGATCCAATACTGTTTTAGAAGTACTGTCTAACTAGAAAAAGCAGGTCTGGATTCAGAGGTTTCCATCTGGTCTTCCCCTCTATGATGCTTTTACTTCACAGGTAAGAACCCAGTACTGGGGTGTCTCCAACTACCAAGCATATTGATTCCAAATGGGCACTCGAGCACTGTGAGCCTGACCTTAGCCGGGACTCTACTTATCCTCTGGCCTCAATGCCCCAAGTTTTACAAGGAAAGGTCCATGATGACATTTTGGGTCTCTGGGTATCATGTCCTCTCAGATCTTGTGACCAATACTCCTCAGGATATTTGATAATTCCCCCTTTCTGCATGGTGAAGTCCCCCAAGGAAGTGGCTATAGGTCTCTTTGTGGAAACACTAGCAGCAGCAGTATCTGCCTAAGTACTAGTCCGTGGCTTTGAAAAGTATTTCCTTTTATGGACCATTCACTTCTTCAGTCCTTGGTTTCCTGATCTGAGAACTGGCTCGAACCCAGAAACACGACAAGGGATCATGAGTTGTTAATGGGATGACCACCCTCAGGCTCCTGCTCTTCCATTCTTGCTTTTTGTTTCATGCTTTGTTCATTTCAATAAATGCTAAGAAGCAACTTTATTGGCCGCCAGCGTATTTTGTTCCTAGAGACATCATGTTCTAATAGCAATCTCTACAACTCCTGGTGGGTTAATCCCGCTCATTTATACACATGAAGGAATTATGGTCCCGTGGAGACTCAGCTGGAGTCATCAGGAGCAAGGTTTTCATGGGAGCACTCCTTAGAGGGAACAGAAGGGCAAGTGGAACTCAGAAAAGGGGGTTGGCTCTGACCTCCACACAGCGCCCGTGTGGTCAAGCTTCCATCTGCATTCCAGAAAAACAAATCATGAAGTCAAACAAATATAAAGCATCAGGAACAAGAGAAGAGATCTAAAAGTTGACAGGTGGAAAAGGCTTAAAAATTGATTAAAAATTCAGAATAAAAATAAGTTTAAAAGAAAAAGGAGATAAGATCGAGTTGTATTCAAAGAAAAGAGTCCTGTCAGTTTCCATATAAAATAATGGAAACTTAAAATACATATACTAATGATAAAGTTCCCTATGACAAAAAGTGAAAAAAGGAAAAGGAGTTTACAAAGAATAAAAATCACAAAATAAGCATTTAAAATAATCATTAGCAGGACGGAAGTAAAAATATATTTTAAGAATATAAGAATAAAAATGGAAAAATGTTTTCACAATAGAAATAAAGAATAAGCATAGAAAAATTAAGTCAAACAAGACAGAAGCATGAAGACAGACATCAAGGAGATAGAGATTAAGCTAAGAAAGGAATACGTAGAGGGGAGGGAGTGACCTGTATAAATTATCACAAACCCTTGGGGGTCAAAATAGACATGGTTTTCCCCCAGTCAGTTTCAACAGCAAGAAATCTCTTACTGCCATAATCAAGCATTCTTCTACCTGGCACTCTCAAATGGTCCCCCACTGCCAAAGAATGCAAGAACTCTTATGGCCTTTATCCAGTCAAAGGATACCTTATTTTTTAAAACTCTTTCAAAAGACCATGTCTCCAGTCAGCTTCTTCTGAAAGCTCACTATGCCTGAAGGTAGGTGGGGAAGATGCACTTCAGGAGGAGATAGAACAGGGTCTAGTTAATTCTCCCTGCGGCATTGCTTTTTGTTGTTACGTGGAGGTTGCTGTTAAAAATTGGTCCTCCTGTTTTGATCTCCATTCTCCAGCGATGACTGATTTAGCCAAATCCTTGCAGAGGTCACTCTGGTTCTTTGAGGGTGGAGTAGTTCGGCCAGGGCCCACCCTGGGGACCCCAATGTGACCACTCTGAGAGGTCAGCTTTTTAGTTTCCCCACAAGGCGCCTCCAAGTGCACCATGCAGACTCCAAGAGCACTGGGTCCAGCAGTCAGTGACTCCAAGGAGCTATCCCTGAAGGGTAGAGGAGGCCACCCTGCTTGATTCCCAGATGTCACCCTATCCTTCCAGAGGTGCTACCCTCATGACTAGCTAGATGTTCTGGCACTTGTCTTTCTGGAGAAGAGAGCACAAAATCACAAGTGCTTTGATAGAACAGCCATTCCTCTCCTGAAGCTGTTGAGACATACAACAGGTAAGTCCCTTATACAAGAAGAAAACAAAGCAGAATGGAAAGAGAAGAACTAAAACAAAATTAATGAAACCTGGCTGTTTCAGGCCAGGAGTCTAGACTCTTCTGGAATCCCTACTATACTACTTCTCCCTGAGACTATCCTGCCCAGGATGGAAGAGCCAGAAAGAGAAAGCCATGTTCACTGGAGCCAGGGTTGAGGGCCAGAGTCATGTCAAAATGAGTCACTGCTCTTCAGAACCAGGAGTTCCTATGACTAGCATTGTTGGGACCATGCCCTGTCTACACACAACTCAATGTCATTAGATGGACATATCTTCCTACCACAGAGTCCAAAGTCAGGAAATAATCCACCACTGGAGTTATTTGCTGAGATGGTGATTATCACAAACCAGCTAAGTGGCAGAAAACCAGTGTTGTGTCCTGTGCCTCACAAGGGGCTGCTATTTCCTACTGACCGCACTTAGACACACTAGGATTTTGAGGAAAGGATGAATGGGTTCTTCCTCCCATCCTTGTTGAGCGTAATAGAATTATTTTGTATCTACATTATGCATATTAAAAAGACTACAATGAACTATTTCCTTCAATAATTAAACATGCAGAGTGACGCCTGTATGGCTAAGTCAGTTGAGGGCCCAACTATTGGTTTCAGCTCAGGTCATGATCTGAGAGTCCTGGGACAGAGCCTCATGTCGGGCTCCATGCTCAGCACAGTGTCTGCTTGTCCCTCTCCTCCCCTCTCTGCTCCTCTCCCCACTCACACGTGCACTCTTGCTCCCTCTCTCAAATAAACAAATAAAATCTTTCCAAAAAAATAAACATACAGAGTTTGCTGGGAATTCTATTTACTTGCCATTTTGGATTCTACGAAGAAGTACAGCAAAGAACTGATTTAGAGATAGCCTATTTTTCTTTAATAACTTTTTTCTAGGGTCACCTGGGTGGCTCAGGTGTTAAGCGTCTGCCTTTGATTGAGGCCATGATCCCAGGGTCCTGTGAATGCACCCCTCATCAGGCTCTCTTCTCAGCAGGAAGCCTGCTTCTCCCCCTCCCACTCCCCTTGCTGTGTTCCCTCTCTCACTGTCTCGCTCCCTGTCAAATAAATAAATAAAACCTTGAAAAGATTTTTTGTGTGTCATTAAAAATTAGAAAACAAAACAGGAAAAAAGACTATCATACAAACATAAATCACTATAAACATTATCGGGTGTTTCCTTCCAACTGTGTTCCTATCTATCCATTTACAAAAAAAACCTGTTGAACATAATCATAGTATATACAGGATATAGGGTCCCTTTTTATTTCATTCAAATCATATCAAGAGCATTTCCTCCTGTTACTATTTTCACAAGGATTATTTTATGTTTAATATCTGTATAATAGATTTGTTTGTTCACTTAACCATTCTGTTACTTTTACACATTTACATTATTTCTAAATGTTTGCTATTACAGTTAATGTAATATGTAATGGGTGTTAAATGGGAATATATCTCCACTTGAAAACTGTATTACTTCCTAGGGAATGAGAGGAGTAGAATTACAGAGTACCACCATGTGACCATTTGTATGCTTCTAAGTAAATAACACCAAATTACTTTCCAGCTGGGGTTGGAATTCAAAATATTTACCACCAGGTATGGACACAGGCCCATCAGAGCAGACCTCTGAAGTCAATAAACAGTCAAAGAGCTTTGGAAAACAGCAGCAGAATAGAAGCCCGCTTAGATTTATTTACAGGGCTACCAAATTGCATATTTATCACATTAACACCATTATCACCACTCATTTTACCAAAAAAAAAAGAACCTCTAATGGTTAAGGAGATGAACTCCCTCCCGGTAAAATGAGAACTCCCTCATCTTTTATTTATTTATTTATTGGGGAGGGGGTGACACTGCTATTTTATTTATTTGTTTGTTTGCTTATTTTTTTATTTATCTTTTTTTGGCCCTGTCCTGCCACTACTATTTCACTCAATTTTACTATTTTACTCAACATTACTAGTAAGGCTGAAATTTGTTTGTTTCCCTTATACTCCTTGGATTCTTTTCCAAACTGAGCTCTTTCCTTTCCTTTGCACATTTATGTAGCCAAGCCCTAATGCTTTATTTACACATCAAAGAGGCACACATTGCACAGTAGTTAAGGGAGCAGGGGCTGAAGATAGAGTCGATGGGGTTTCAATCCTCAAACCATGGCTTTCCAGCTAAGTAGACATTAGGCTAGTGTCTAGCTCCTCTCAGGCTGGTACAACAAAATACCACAGACGGGGTGGCTCCAACAACAGGAATTTATTTCTCACAGTTCTGGGGGCTGGAAGGCCAAGATCAAGGTCCTCCCATGGCCTTTCCTCCAGGGTAATAAAAGCCTTAAAATGATGCCGAGCCAATAACAGATGTCGGCTATTTGCATGAACTCTAGCTATTTGAAGAGTGTGAATGCCAAATGATTTGGTTCTTTATGGGGGAATCAGATAGTGGAAGAGAAGTTGAAGGTTCAGCCTGGTCAAACTGGTTGATAGGTCTTTCTAAAGGAACTCACAACGAGAAATTGGTGGCTCCTCTGTTCTGCTTTCCCTCACCTACTCCCCACACCCTACCCCAACTTCAGGCTGAAAATGTACTGAAGGGAATAGGCAGTGAGCGGAGTTTCTTTTTTCTTTCAGGCTACTCTGTCACTTGGGCCAATTTATCTCCAGGAAGAAGGAGATCAAAGAACTTTTCTCCAGAGGAACTGAATGGCTTTAGAAGACAGATCTCCAGAGATGGATTTTGGGAGTCCCAATATTCAGAAAGGATGGCTCAGCCCTCATTGTCACCTGACAATGAAAACCATCAGGCAGCAAGCTCTCTAAGGACCGCTAGACATTTGAGAAGAAAACCTTAGTATGGAAGAGAGAGCAAATTTTCTTCTTATTGGTATTGAAACCAAATGTACAAACATATTCCCAATAAGCAAGTAGGTGTCACTAACAAATGATTCTGAAATGTAAATGGAATTTAAGCAACCTATAAGACCATTGCACACTCATATATATGGACCAACTCATTGCTTTTATTTAAATATAAGGTCATGTGGGGGCGCCTGGGTGGCTCAGAGGGTTAAGCCTCTGCCTTCAGCTCAGGTCATGATCTCAGGGTCCTGGGATCGAGCCCCGCATCGGGCTCTCTGCTCAGCGGTGAGCCTGCTTCCCCCTCTCTCTCTGCCTGCCTCTCTGCCTACTTGTGATCTCTGTCTGTCAAATAAATAAAATCTTTAAAAAAAAAAATATAAGGTCATGTGCTAACCCTTTTTTCCACTGAGGAAATACTAAAATACACTCTTTACTTTTCCTGAAAAATTAAAGTTCACTATCAGATGAAGACATAAGTATGCCCTTTGGAAGATTAAACAGTTCTGGCAGAACTTGAGATTTTATTCCCTTTGCCAAACTACGATGAAAGGAGCAATTTCCAAAGGTGCTCAGAATAAACCTTTTGTGAATGGAACTGAGTGGGATATTTGTACCAATTGATCAGAGATGCCAAGTACTGGATTGAGAGCCGAAAAACAGAAAAGCCAGGAGCATCTGTACAGATGGTCTTTCATAATAATTAAATCCATGGGGCGCCTGGGTGGCTCAGTGGGTTAAGCCGCTGCCTTCGGCTCAGGTCATGATCTCAGGGTCCTGGGATCGAGTCCCACATCGGGCTCTCTGCTCAGCAGGGAGTCTGCTTCCTTCTCTCTCTCTGCCTGCCTCTCAGTGTACTTGTAATTTCTCTCTGTCAAATAAATAAATAAAATCTTTAAAAAAAAAATTAAATCCATGAAGAATAAGGATCTGGGGAACCAAAACAGGAAGATATTTTCAGTTTCTTATAATTCATTATATCTCACAGGAGTATGGTTCCAGTTACTTTTGCAGGAATGCAATACCTTGGAAGATACTGTTTTACATTATCTATTCTGAATAATACACTCTCAGAACTTACTACGATTACCCCCTTCTTACCCCCTTCTTAACTATGCCATGTTTTATTTTGAAACTCCAAGCCAGAGCTTGGCCTCTCCATTAAAGGGCTTGCCTGGAAACGACAGAGTCCTAGAAATGGGAGTTTCTCAATTCCATTATCATGATGAAAACCAGAGTTTTGATCCGTCAGGTCTCAGTGGGTTGTGAGATCTCTTGAAGGTCATGTATTACTACTGATAATTAAAATATCAAGGTGAGATTTGGGAGAAAATGAGATGATACAAAATCATGTAGATTTTTAAAAAAGGGTTCCCCCCACCTGCCCCCGTGCATATTTCCAGTTCAACATCACAGACTGATCACGAACCTTATACCCTCTTGTTCTCCAAACACATGGGCAAGGGCACGCATGAGCGCGCATGAGTGGGAATGAGCGCGCACGAGTAGGAATGAAGGCACATGAGTACGCATGTGTGCTCATCCAAGCGCTCTGCGCGCCCGCGTGTGCGCACACACACGTAGAAGGATGAAAACCAGCAAGGATGAATAAGAAATTTCAACACATTTTTGGAACACTTCAAAAACCTAAGCCAGTTAAAACGCAGGTGTCTGCCGAGTTCAAGAGCAATACGAAGCAAGGGAACCCACGTCCACAGAAGCCCAGGAAGGCTTAGGACTTGGAGCTGTTTTCCTGGACGGAAGCAACATATGGGAATAAAAACAGGGGGCTTGGTTGAGCACACAAGGAACACTGCAACCAGTCCCCCATCCTTTTGTTCCCTTGCCTCTGCTCCCACTCCATCTGGGCACATACAGATACAGAACTGGAGGTTTGTGCTTTGGAAGAGCTGAACTGCACCCAGCAGAGGGCGAGGGTCAGCCCCAGGAAGGAAGGAAGGCGACACACCCAGCCCAACGCCAGATGGTCCTCTCATTTAGGCACATGGCAGTCTCTCCCTTCCGCTTCACAGTCTGCAAACTTGGAAGTCCTCCTTGACCCCTCTGTCTCCGTCACTTGACACTGATTTTTTTTAGGAAATCCTGTTGACTCTATTTGCAGGATACTTTCCCCATGCAACTACTTTTCACCACTTTAATTGCTGCCACTCTAGTGAAGCTACCATCTCTCTGTGTCTCTCTGGGTTACTGGAATAGCCTCCTAACTGGTCTCCTCACTTTGGTGCTCCTCCCTACTATTCCCTGAGGGTGCTATTCCCTCGGGTCCTAGAGTGATTCTTTGAAATCCAAAGTTAGATCCTGTCCCTCTGGTTCATACTTTGTAACGATGCTCTTCTGTCCTCAGTAAAAGCTTCTCATCACCCACTAAGTCCCTCTCTCACCTCTGTGACCTCCTCTCCACCTGTGTCCTCCTCAATCTCTCTCTCACGGCTGTACTAACCTTGCCCTTCCTCTAACATGACAGACCTGCTTCTACCTCAGGGCCTTTGCACCTGCTGTTCCTTTCAACTAGCCTGCTCCATCCTTACCCCAGATGTCCCTTGATAAATATATATTTGGTCTTTGTCCCTGGTTCCTGGCACCCAGCTCCTAACCCCCTTGGAATCTCTGCAAAGATAAGAGCATGTTTTGTATGTTAATGAGATGCCTGGTGACTGGCCCCTCCTCTCCCATAGCTTTGAAGTGAAGGCTGGTTGCCAGAGGAACCAGCCACATGATTAGTGGGTTAGACTTTCAGTCCCATCCCTCAACCTCTGGGGAGGGTAGAGGGGCTAGAGACTAGGCCAATGATTTAACCAGTTGTGCTGACATAATGGAACCTCCATTAAAACCTCCTAAGTAGACAGGGAGGAGTCAAGATGGCGGAGAAGTAGCAGGCTGAGGCTATGTCAGGTAGCAGGAGTTCAGCTATATAGCTTAGCAAACAATTGCAAACACCTACAAATCCAACAGGAGATCGAAGAGAAGAGAAACAGCAATTCTAGAAACGTAAAATCAACCACTTTCTGAAAGGTAGGACTGGTGGAGAAGTGAATCCAAAGCAACGGGAAGAGAGACTGCGGGGGGAGGGGCCGGCTCCCCGCAAGCAGCGGAGCAACGGAGCACAAAATTGGGACTTTTAAAAATCTGTTCCGCTAAGGGACATCACTCCAGAGGCTAAACCGAGGTGAAGCCCATGCGGGGTCAGTGTGGCCCCAGGTCCCGCAGGGTCACAGAAGGATCGGGGGTGTCTGAGTGTCGCAGAGCTTGCAGGTATTAGAATGGGGAAGCTGGCTACAGAGACAGAGCCTACAGTAAGATCACAGCTCGGGGTTACCTTGAAGAGGTCACAGCCTGGGTGAGCTCGGAGCGCTGCCAGAGGCCAGGGAGACGGAAGTTATTGGGCACTATTCTCTGAGGGCGCACTGAGGAGTGGGGCCCCGGGCTCTTGGCTCCTTCCAGCCGGAGACTAGGAGGCCACCATTTTCATTCCCGTCCTCCAGAACTCTACGGAAAGCGCTCAGGGAACAAAAGCTCCTGAAAGCAAACCTGAGTGGATTACTCAGCCCGGCCCCTGGTAAGGGCGGTGCAATTCCGCCTGGGGCAAAGACACTTGAGAATCACTACAACAGGCCCCTCCCCCAGAAGATCAACAAAAAATCTAGCCAAGACCAAGTTCACCTACCAAGGAGTGCAGTTTCAATACCAAGGAGAGCCCCGGAATTCCAGAGGAGGAGAAAGCAAAGCTCTGAACTCATGGCCTTTTCCCCATGATTCATTAGTCTTGCAGTTAATTTAATTTTTTTTCAATTTTTTTCTTTTTTTTCATCTGCTAAATATTTTAAACTTTTATCCTTTTCTTTTTTAACGTTTTTAACTAGTTTATCTAATATATATATTTTTTTCTTTTTATATTTTTTCTTTATTCGTTTTCTTTTTTTAATTATTTCTTTTTTTTCTGAACCTCTATTCATCCCCTTTCTCTCCCCCACGATTTGGGGTCTCTTCTGAATTGGTTAAAGTGTATTTTCCTGGGGTCTTTGCCACCCTTTTAGTATTTTACTTGCTCCTTCATATATTCTTATCTGGACAAAATGACAAGGCGGAAAATTTCAACCAAAAAAAAAGAACAAGAGGCAGTACTGAAGGCTAGGGGCCTAATCAATACAGACTTGGTAATATGTCAGATGTAGAGTTCAGAATGACGATTCTCAAGCTTCTAGCTGGGCTCAAAAAAGGCATGGAAGATATTAGAGAAACCCTCTCGGGAGATATAAAAGCCCTTTCTGGAGAAATAAAAGAAGTAAAATATAACCATGTTGAAATAAAAAAAGCTATTAATGGGGTGCAATCAAAAATGGAGGCTCTCACTGCTGGGATAAATGAGGCAGAAGAAAGAATTAGTGACACAGAAGACCAAATGACAGAGAATAAAGAAGCTGAGCGAAAGAGAGACAAACAGCTACTGGACCACAAGGGGAGAATTCGAGAGATAAGTGACACCAGAAGATAAAACAACATTAGAAAAATTGGGATTCCAGAAGAAGAAGAAAGAGAGAGGGGAGCAGAAGGTATATTGGAAAGAATTATTGGAGAGAATTTTCCTAATATGGCAAAGGGAACAAGCAGCAAAATCCAGGAGGCACAGAGAACCCCCCTCAAAATCAAGAAGAATAGTTCCACACCCCATCACCTAATAGTAAAATTTACAAGTCTTAGTGACAGAAAATCCTGAAAGCAGCCCGGGAAAAGAAGTCTGTGACATACAATGGTAAAAATATTACATTGGCAGAAGACTTATCCACAGAGACCTGGCAGGCCAAAAAGAACTGGCATGATATATTCAGAGCACTAAATGAGAAAAACATGCAGCCAAGAATACTATATCCAGCTAGGTTATCATTGAAAATAGAAGGAGAGATATAAATCTTCCAGGGCAAACAAAAACTGAAAGAATTTGCAAATACCAAACCAGCTCTATAGGAAATATTGAAAGGGGTCCCCTAAGCAAAGAGAGAGCCTAAAAGCAGTAGATCAGAAAGGAACAGAGACAATATACAGTAACAGTCACCTTACAGGCAATACAATGGCACTAAATTCATATCTCTCAATAGTTACCCTCAATGTTAATGGGCTAAATACCCCAGTCAAAAGACACAGGGTATCAGAATGGATAAAAAAACAAAACCCATCTATATGCTGCCTACAAGAAACTCATTTCAGACCCTAAGACACCTCCAGATTTAAAGTGAGGGGGTGGAAAAAAATTTACCATGCTAATGGACATCAGAATAAAGCAGGGGTGGCAATCATTACATCAGATCAATTCGATTTTAAGCCAAAGACTATAATAAGAGATGAGGAAGGACACTGTATCATACTCAAAGGATCTATCCAACAAGAAGATCTAACAATTTTAAATATCTATGCCCCTAATGTGGGAGCAGCCAACTATATAAACCAATTAATAACAAAATCAAAGAAACACATCGACAATAATACAATAATAGTAGGGGACTTTAACACTCCCCTCACTGAAATGGACAGATCATCCAAGCAAAAGATCAACAAGGAAATAAAGGCCTTAAATGACACACTGGACCAGATGGACATCACAGATATATTCAGAACATTTCATCCCAAAGCAACAGAATACACATTCTTCTCTGGTGCACATGGAACATTCTCCAGAATAGATCACATCCTCGGTCCTAAATCAGGTCTCAATCAGTATCAAAAGATTGGGATCATTCCCTGCATATTTTCAGACCACAATGCTCTAAAGCTAAAACTCATTCACAAGAGGAAATTTGGTAAGAACCCAAATTCATGGGACACTAAACAGCATCCTTCTAAAGAATGAATGGGTCAACCAGGAAATTAAAGAAGAATTGAAAAAATTCATGGAAACAGATGATAATGAAAACACAACAGTTCAAAATTTGTGGGACACAGCAAAGGCAGTCCTGAGAGGAAAATACATAGAGGTACAAGCCTTTCTCAAGAAACAAGAAAGTTCTCAAGTACACAACCTAACCCTACACCTAAAGGAACTGGAGAAAGAACAAGAAAGAAACCCTAAACCCAGCAGGAGAAGAGAAATAATAAAGATCAGAGCAGAAATCAATGAAATAGAAACAACAACAAAAAAAATAGAACAAATCAATGAAACTAGGAGTTGATTCTTTGAAAGAATTAATAAGATTGATAAACCCCTGGCCAGACTTATCAAAAAGAAAAGAGAAAGGACCCAAATAAATAAAATCATGAATGAAAGAGGAGAGATCAAAACTAACACCAAAGAAATACAAACAATGATAAGAACATACTGTGAGCAATTCTATGCAAACAAATTTGACAGTCTGGAAGAAATGGATGCATTTCTAGAGACATAAAAACTACCACAACTGAAGCAGGAAGAAAGAGAAAACCTGAACAGACCCATAACCAGTAAGGAGATTGAAACAGTCATTAAAAATCTCCAAACAAACAAAAAGTCCAGGGCCAGACGGCTTCCCAGGGGAATTCTACGAAATGTTTAAAGAAGAACTAATTCCTATTCTCCTGAAACTGTTCCAAAAAATAGAAACAGAAGGAAAACTTCCAAACTCATTCTATGAGGCCAGCATCACCTTGATTCCCAAACCAGACAAGGATCCCATCAAAAAAGAGAACTACAGACCAATATCCTTGATGAACACAGATGCGAAAATTCTCACCAAAATACTAGCCAATAGGATTCAACAGTACATTAAAAGGATTATTCACCACGACCAAGTGGGATTTATTCCAGGGCTGCAAGGTTGGTTCAACATCCACAAATCAATCAATGTGATACAATACATTAATAAAAGAAAGAACAAGAACCATTTGATACTCTCAATAGATGCTGAAAAAGCATTTGACAAAATACAGCATCCCTTCCTGATTAAAACTCTTCAAAGTGTAGGGATAGAGGGCACATACCTCAATATTATCAAAGCCATCTATGAAAAACCCATTGCAAATATCATTCTCAATGGAGAAAAACTGAAAGCTTTTCTGCTAAAGTCAGGAACATGGCAGGGATGTCCATTATCACCACTGATATTCAACATAGTACTAGAAGTCCTAGCCTCAGCAATCAGATAACAAAAGGAAATTAAAGGCATCTAAATCAGCAAAGAAGAAGTCAAACTATCACTCTTCGCAGATGATATGATACTATATGTGGAAAACTCAAGAGACTCCACTCCAAAACTGCTAGAACTTATACAGGAATTCAGTAAAGTGTCAGGATATAAAATCAATGCACAAAAATCAGTTGCATTTCTCTACACCAACAACAAGACAGAAGAAAGAGAAATTAAGGAGTCAATCCCATTTACAATTGCACCCAAAACTATAAGATACCTAGGAATAAACCTAACCAAAGAGGCTAAGAATCTATACTCTGAAAACTATAAAGTACTCATGAAAGAAATTGACGAAGATACAAAGAAATGGAAAAATGTTCCATGCTCCTGGATTGGAGGAATAAATATTGTGAAAATGGCTATGCTACCTAAAGCAATCTACATATTTAATGCAATTCCTATCAAAATACCATCTATTTTTTTTTCAAAGAAATGGAACAAATAACCCTAAAATTTATATGGAACCAGAAAAGACCTCGAATAGACAGAGGAATATTGAAAAAGAAAGCCAAAGTTGGTGGCATCACAATTCCGGACTTCAAGCTCTATTATAAAGCTGTCATCATCAAGACAGCATGGTACTGGCACAAAAACAGATACATAGATCAATGGAACAGAATAGAGAGCCCAGAAATAGACCCTCAACTCTATGGTCAACTCATCTTCGACAAAGCAGGAAAGAATGTCCAATGGAAAAAGGACAGCCTCTTCAATAAATGGTGTTGGGAAAATTGGACAGCCACATGCAGAAAAATGAAATTTCCTTACACCACACACAAAAATAGACTCAAAATGGATAAAGGACCTCAATGTGAGAAAGAATCCATCAAAATCTTTGAGGAGAACACAGGCAGCAGCCTTTTTGACCTCAGCTGCAGCAACATCTTTATAGGAACTTCCTAGGCAAGGGAAGCAAGGACAAAAATGAACTATTGGGATTTCATCAAGATCAAAAGCTTTTGCACAGCAAAGGAAACAGTTAACAAAACCAAAAGACAACTGACAGAATAGGAGAAGATATTTGCAAATGACATATCAGATAAAGGGCTAGTGTCCAAAATCTATAAAGAACTTAGCAAACTCAACACCCAAAGAACAAAGAATCCAATCAAGAAATGGACAGAAGACACGAACAGGCATTTCTGCAAAGAAGACATCCAGACGGCCAACAGACACACGAAAAAGTGCTCCACATTACTCGGCATCAGGGAAATACAAATCAAAACCACAATGAGACACCACCTCACACCAGTCAGAATGGCTAAAATCAAGTCAGGAAATGACAGATGCTGGCAAGGATGCGGAGAAAGGGGAACCCTCCTACACTGTTGGTGGGAATGCAAGCTGGTGTAACCACTCTGGAAAACAGCTTGGATGTTCCTCAAAATGTTGAAAATAGAACTACTGTACGACCCAGCAATTGCACTACTGGGTATTTACCCTAAAGATACAAATGTAGTGATCAAAGGGGCACATGCACCCAAATGTTTATAGCAGCAATGTTTACAATAGCCAAACCATGGAAAGAACCTAGATATCCATCAACAGATGAATGGATCAAGAAGATGTGGTATATATACACAATGGAATACTATGCGGCCATGAAAAGAAATGAAATCTTGCCATTTGCGATGACGTGGATGGAACTAGAGGGTATCATGCTTAGCGAAATAAGTCAATCGGAGAAAGACAACTATCATATGATCTCCCTGATATGAGGAAGTGGAGATGCAACATGAGGGTTAAGGGGGTAGAAGAAGAATGAATGAAAGAAGATGGGATTGGGAGGGAGACAAACCATAAGTGACTCTTAATCTCACAAAACAAACTGAGGGTTGCTGGGGGGAGGGGGTTTGGGGGGGGGGTAGAGTTACGGAAATTGGGGAGGGTATGTGCTATGGTGAGTGCTGTGAAGTGTGTAAACCTGGTGATTCACAGACCTGTACCCCTGGAGATAAAAATACATTATATGTTCATAAAAAATTGTTTTAAAAACCCTAAATGATGGGATTGGGAGAGCTTCCTGGTTGGTGAATGTATGCACATGCCAGGAGGGTGCTGCACCCCAACTCCATGACAAGTACTCAGAACCCTTTCTGGTTGTTCATTTGCACCCTTTATAATAAGCTTGTAATAGCAAATAAATTGCTTTCCCAGAGTTCTGTGAGCCATTCTAGCAAATAATTAAACATGAGGAGGGGATTATGGGAAACTCTGAGTTACAGCTGGCCGTTCGAGGTACAGAAGGCCCTGGACCCATAAGTGGTTCCTGAAACAGGGCCCTCTTACTGAGGCTGGGGCTGAGTCCTTAATCTGCAGGGCTGTGCTAAATCTGGGCAGTTAGTGTCAGAATTGAACAGAATTGTAGGACACCCAGTTGGTGTCCTGAGGGTTGGAGAACTGATTGGTATGAGGGCACATTTGATGTCAGAAGTAATGTAGATAAAAATAGACCAGATACCCATATGCCTTACTCCCTCATTCCCACCAGGTTTTCTTTTTGTTAAAAAACCAATGTTTAAAAGATTTTATTTATTTATTTGAGAAAGAAAGCATGTGCATGAGTTGGGGGGAGGGGTGGAGGGAGAAGCAGACTCCTCGCTGAGCAGAGCTCGATCCCAGGACCCTGGTATTATGACTTGAGCTGAAGGCAGATGCTTAGCCGTCTGCACCACCCAGATACCCCCCAAAACCAATTTCTTAAAAAGGCCTACCCTGACCACCTTTTAAAAGCTACAACTATGTAATATTTCTAAACCCCTTTAGCCTGCTCTACCAATTTTCTTTTTCTCCAAGCACTTACCACCTCCCAAGACGGTACATAGTATTTTTTGTTTGTTTGTTTGTTTGTTTAATTTCTTTTATCTGTTGTTGGTGGGCTATCTTCAGGCTGCCGGACTCTAGGTTCCATGAGGGCAAGGATCCTTCTCTGTTTCGTTTGCTAATGAGTTTCCAAGTCCCTAAACAAGTGTCTGTAGCGTAACAGGTTCAACAAGCGTTTGCTAAGTGAACTAATGAATGGGTTAGTGACACTGATGTAACAGAAGGTCAAAAGGTACTTTCTAAAACGGACTATCAGAAAATGGCTATGTATGCACAGTATTTAGAAAAATGGAAGAAACAGTTAAAGCAGATTTGGGGGTGTGGGTGGAAAAGGGTGTGGCAGGAGAATGTTGATTTTTATTATAAACGTTTTTAGTATTGTTTGATTTAAAATTACTCAATTTTAGTATTGTTTGATTTAAAAATACTTAATTTCAAAAGTAAATAAATACATATAAGTGACGCATGCTCATTAAAAAAAGGCAGAAAAAGCTGAAAAATCAGGAGTGGTAAAATCAACTATAGCTTGGTAACCCAAAACAATCACCGTAAGACTGTTGTATTTATGTCATCTTTTATAAAAATGGCACTGTGACTACATTTTATATACAATTTAAATCCTACCTTTTTCATTTTAACTTACCATCACTCTAAAGCAATTGCTATCGACCATTTTTTAATCTGTATAACCTTCCCTTGAATTTGCATTCAGAGCCCTACAAGGTGACACAACTGTCCCCAGGGATGCCTCCTGCTTGGGTAGAAAGACTTCTCCCAAACTGAAATGACTGAGGGAGAAGGGGAAGGGTTCCTTTTTTTAAAAAAAATTTTATTTATTTATTTGACAGACAGAGATCACAAGTAGGCGGAGAGGCAGGCAGAGAGAGAGGAGGAAGCAGGCTCTCCGATGAGCAGAGAGCCTGTCATGGGGCTCGATCCCAGGACTCTGAGATCATGACCCGAGCCGAAGACAGAGACTTAAGCCACTGAGCCACCCAGGTGCCCGGGAGGGGTTCCTTTTTCATAAATGAAAAATTTGGCTTCAGGTAAAAAGCCTTTTGAAAACTCCATCCAAACCAGCTCAAGTAAACAGGGAAACTTACTGGTTTGCAGACCTGCAGAGCTCATGGTGTCACTTGGGGATTGCTAGGTCCAGGGCTCTGAGTCATTAGGACAAGATTTCGCTCTCTTCATCCTCAGTAGCCTTTGCTCCTTCATCAGCTCTCAGTTGGCTTTTTCTCATGGCGGCAAAACGGCGGCAAGACAGCCAGCAAGAGTCTCAACCTTACCTTCCCCAGAAGGACCTCCTTAAAGAGCCTGAAATTCACTCTCACCAGGCCAGCTGAGGACATGGGCCAACATGAGAACCTGTGACACGGGCCGGGGAGATGCAGACCTCTGACAGGCCAGGATGGGTCCCAGGGCCTGTGCTCAGATCCTGGGGTCCCAGCCAGATCCTATGGGCGAAGGCGATGTCAGGGAGAATCATCAAATAAAAACCTGGGGGGATTTTTCTGGAGGAAGGCGGATGGATGCTGGGCATGTGAACAATGAAGATCTGTTACGAATTTTTATCTTATTTTGTTGTATTGTAAAAGTGAAATAGAAGTGTGAAAAGGCAAATACAAATCATTCCTGGTATGCGGGCGGTGGGGGTTTTTCTTCGACTGCCCGTCACGCTCTATACACCCCTGAGCTCCCCTGTGTGTTCCTCATACCACTTGGCGAGTCCACAGAGCATCCTGAATCTCTGCCCCCTGCCCCAGGACACCAGCAGGAGGCCCCGTGACTGGGCAGGCTGGCGACACTCCACATTCCTGGTGACCCGCCTTTGCTGGATCCTCAATCCTGTCATTTTCGGTGTCTTGCTTTTTCGCTGTCTGGTGGGACTGTCTTCACGCGTTCTGCACTGTCCTCACCCATCACCCTTCTCCTCCCTCTCACCTCCTACTCTGCAGAGAAAATGAAAGTCACCCGCTGGGAACCACTTCAATTCTCCGTGCCAGCCGGACTTCCCTGAGTCCACACCCGTGTTTGCCCCCTTCCCCCAGGACGAAACAAATAACATTTGCTTCCGAATTAGAGTCAGTCGGTGCGCTCGGGCTCTGATTGTTATTCTTTCCTATTTTCTTCGAAATCTTGTGCTCTTCTTATCTCATTCTTTCTCACATGTGCCACTCTCTTCCCTCTCCCTCACGGCTCATCGTGTCTCTTCCCATTCAAACATGCTCCCGCCCACACTTAAAACAGAAAAGGTATTCCCTTGGCTTCCTGTGCCCCTCAATCTCCTTCTTTATGCTTCTTTAAAAAATTATGTGCTTTGGGGACACCCGGTGGCGCAGTCGGTTAAAGTGTCTGACTCTTGCTTTCAGGTCAGATCAGGAACCGATCTCAGGGTCCTGGGGTCGAGTCCTGTGATGGGCCCCACGCTCAAGGTGGCGTCTGCTGGATCCCCTCCCTCTGCCCCTGCCCTGCTCATGCTCTCTCCCTCCTGCTCTCTCAAATACATAAACAAAATCTTAACCAAAAAAAATCTAACATGGGGCTCGACTCCAGGACTCTGAGATCATGACCCGAGCCGAAGGCAGAGGCTTAAGCCACTGAGCCACCCAGGAGCCCCGGGAGGGGTTCCTTTTTTAAAAATGAAAAATTTGGCTTCAGGTAAAAAGCCTTTTGAAACTCCATCCAAACCAGCTCAAGTAAACAGGGAAACAGCATACACGATAGGCTTTTGCTGTATTTTCTCACCTGACACTCAAGTCTTCGGATTGCTCCGACTGAGATGGCAACCGTTAGCATCTAGAACGGAGCTGTTCTGTGCGCAGGGGTGAATCTGAAGTCCTTGCCCTACTTGGCCTCTCTCCCACGCTCAGCGTCCATCACAACTGAACCACTCTCTCCTGCTGGACCTCTGCGTCCCAGCTCTCCTTGGTCCATCTTTTCAGATACCTTTGCTAAATATTCTCTACTAACCGAATATGAAAGATAGGAATTCCTCAAGGCTTGGACCCTATCCACTTCCAACTGCACGTGCTTTCCCTGAGTGATGGGGACGCTGTCCCCTAGGTCTGCAGATCCCATAGGCTGACCAAGCCCACCTGCTCCTTGGCATTTTCCCCGTCTCGCAGGCTCCTCATTCTCTCTCCTGACCTGTGGTACCCACGTCGGCTCCTTTTCCGGGGTTTCCTGTCTTGGGAATTGGCAGCCCCCCTTCCACTCCAGTTGTTCAGGCCAGAAAGTTGGGAGTTAGCCGTGTTTCCTTCCTCGTCCTTATTTCTCACATCCGATCAAGCACCAGATTTGGAGTGTTACCCACGCTTCCCTTTCTGCACTCCTTACATCTAATCGATTGCCAAGGTTTATCCGTTTTGTCTCCAAAACACCTCTCTAATTTTCCTTCACCTCTGTAGCTCTGTATACTTCCGGGTCAGGCTAACGTGATTCCTGACGCGGAGCCTTGCTGGCAGACTCCCAACTGGTCTCCTGGCACACGATTGCTTATTTGAGGCCCGTCTTATCCACTGGACTGTTTCCTCTATGAAGGCAAAGATAAAGACTGTCTTCTCCACCACTGTATTTAGAGTTCTTAGTATGTGCTGGACGTAGTATACACCCAACAAATATTTTATCAAATTAATAAAGGAATATAAGATGCCTGAATTCCAATCCACTCCTACCTCACTTCAACCAAACGTATCTTTCACTCAGCCCCAAACCCAAAAGCAAGAAAAAAAAAAAAATCTTCCCATTAATGATAGAAATAGGTGTCACAAATTTATGCCCAGTGCTCTTCAACAGCCACATGAAGATATCTCCAGGACCTCAGGATAGAAAGGGGGAATGGGAAGCCCCGTGACCCACCCTTATCACACTGTAGGTTCTTGGGCGAGTCATAGTGACAAGACATCCATGCTTCTCCTTCCCATTCAGGTGACTTTTTTTCTACACTGCCACAGAAGGGGCCTATTAATGCAGCACGATACATAAAATGAATCTCAGTGTCATAACAAGTTTATCTAGCTTCCCTTGGGAACCCTGGAAATTTTTGTGGGTTATAATCACAGTTCACGAGGAGCAGCAGATTATAAAAAAAGCAGGAGTGGGAGTAGAAGCTAGCACACTGAGAAGGCTATCAAACATTGTGCTTGTAATCCTGGGACGAATTAAATCAGATGCCAACCATCCAACACTTTCATAAGTCATTTGACAAAAAGGTATTGGGCTCCTACTAAATGCCAGCCACTGTTGTAGCTGCCAGGGGTGCAGCAGTGAACAAAACAGCCCAAGTCTCGGGGCGCCTGGGTGGCTCAGTGGGTTAAGCCTCTGCCTTCGGCTCAGGTCATGATATGTGGGTCCTGGGATCGAGTGCCACATTGGGCTTTCTGCTCAGCAGAGAGCCTGCTTCCCCCTCTCTTTCTGCCTGTCTCTCTGCCTACTTGTGATCTCTGTCAAACAAAAATAAATAAAATTTATTTATTTATTTAAGATGACCTTCCAGTCAAGGGAGACAGATAATCAACAGGAAAACAGATCCTTAATATTGGGTAGAAATAAAGGTTTTAAGTAAGTGTGAAGCCAGTAAAGGAAGAGAATGGTGACAGCTGGGTAGCAGCAATTGCAGACTAAAAAAGAATGGCTAGAGAAGAACTAACTCTCTGGAGAAGTGACATTTGAAGCAAGTTTAGGGGAAAAAAAAATCATACACAGATTGGCGGGGGGGAGGCGTTATGGGCAGAAGGAGGAGCGAGGACCCTGAGGCAGGACCGTGCTCACTGAATTTAAGAAAGAGCAAGGAGGCAAGGGGGGCAGAAGTCCAGGGAGTGGTGGGGATGGAGCAAAGCACCGCCAGGGGCTTGGTCACCTGGGGTAAGATGAAGACTTCTGAGTCTCTTCTCCATGCCAAGAAGGCGTTGGAAGGTTGTGAGCCGGGGAAAGACAGACTCACGCTGTATTTCAAAAGGATCATTGCAGTTAAGAGATTGTCTCAAGGCAGCACACAATGGCATCTCCAGTTAGGGTGGTATCAGTTGAAGGTATGAGAACCGGTTGGATCCAAGATACATTTTGAAAGTGGAGGTAAAAAGATCTGCTAAGCCAGGGCATGTGAGCAGAAGAGAGGAGGCAAGACTGACTCCGAAGCTTTGACTGACAAACGGGATATGGAGAAGCACCATTTACAGACATCCAGAATTCTAGCCGAGGATGAGGCATGTGGAGGGAAATCTGTGTAGAATACACCCATTAGATGCTCAGGTGGAGACACTGCGTAGGTTTTCCGGAATTCAGGGGAGATACTGGGACAATACTTAGAAACATGGGAGTGCTCAATTGCTGGGATATTTTTATGGCTTTAGCCATAGAACAGGGTGAAATAAACCAGGAAAGACGTACACATGGATGGGAGACGGTGCATTCCAACTTTTAGTCTTTGGGAAGATGAGGAGCGTTCCCTGAAGGACACAGTAGAGTGTAGCCCAGTGAAGTAAGTGGAAAATCAGAGGAGTAGAGCCTGAACATGGTGCCTTCAGGGGCTTGTGTTAAATGCTGCTGAGGGGTTAAGTAAGATGAAGACATGGTTTAGCTACAGCAAATGGCTTCAGAGCCCAAGCCCATAACTGACCTCAGAAGGAAAGAATTTTGGTTCTTGAAGAACCTTACCCATCAACCCCTAATTTTAAATATGAAAAGATTGAGTTCCAGATGAAGAGATTTGCCCAAGCTTTCCCGATCGTACGCTTTTCCTGATGTATCGCTTCTCTGTCTTCCAGATAGTGATCGTCAGGGTCCATCATTACCATCCACGGCAAAGTAGACAAAGGTTGGCTTGTATGTTGCCCGTGCTGCTTAAGGAGGCTGAAAAATGTCCTGATTTCCTCACAGAAATCGTGAAGCTTAAAAACAAAACAAAACTATTTTCCTTTTTGCATACAAAATTTGTTTAGGTGAAGTCACTCTTTCCCTGGCAATACATGATAAATTAAAAGTTAGCGTTTAAAGACCAATTTGATGACCAACCTTAAACAGCTCTGCTTTTCCCTCTCCGTTCCAACTCTCTTTTTGTGGAAGTGACATCCACTAGCATTGAGTCAGCTTCCAAAATGTTATTTCTAAGGCCAGGAGTCATTTCCAAAACCCAGAGGGCTGGGGGAACTGCAATCATTGCATATAACTTTAAATGTTCAAATCCAAATAAAGTCTGTCTTCCAAGATAAAAACCAAAGGTCTATGACTTCTCGTGCTGTAACCAGTTTCCCAGCTTGATAACTCACTATACGGCGGGTTGTTGCTTTATACTCCAGGCTATTAAAGGGCTTCGGTTCAGCTAGTAAGGTCCATTCGATGCTGACATTTTTATTTTCAGGACGATATAAACTCACCGTTGCTTCAAATGTTCCTTTTCTTTCTGGGACTCAAGTCGGCTTTTCCTGAGTTTCCAAAGGGCTTGCGTTCGCAAGCACTGAACTTGTAAGAACTGAATGGAGGTCACCAAATGCCTGCACGCTGGGCAGCCTCCACTTGCCTTGAGGTACTTACTTAGTCTGCAGTACTGTTCAGAGGTTGCAGGTCGCTCCGATCTTACCCAGGAGACGGTCGGGGGTGCTTTGGTGGTGCAGGCACTTTACAGTAGAGAACTCTATCTTCTTTAGAGAAGACGTTCTTTGTCACAGAAGCCTTTCTACTGATTCTTTTAACGTCCTTCACCGTCTCTTTGAATGGGACAGAGTAACTGTCGGGTTCCAGTTCACGGATCAGGCAGCAGAGGCTGGCCATCGGGCCAGCGCACGGGTAGGAGAGCACAGACGCTGCTCTCATGGGGTGAGTGGCTACTGTGAGCTACTCCTGGGAACACGTCCATTATAGGCACGCCTCTCATTCACTCCGTGTGGCCCTGTGGGCAGTTGTTTGTATCTCCATCCTATAAACATGGAAACCCAGGCTCCAAGAGCTTCAGCAACCTGCTCAGAAGCACAGAGCCGAGAACCGGCAGAGCCAGGGTTGAAGACCAGGTCGGCGTGCCTGGGAGTCCATGGTGTCTCCATCATTGAGCCTGGCTCTCCTAAGGACCACCGGGCTTGTGGGGCGCCTGGGCAGCTCAGTCAGTTAAGCCTCTGACTCTTGGTTTTGGCTCAGGTTGTGATCTCAGCGGGGTGCAGTCAGTCAAGCCGGGGCCAAGTGTGGACTCTGCCTGAGGTTCTTTCTCTCTCCCCTTCCCACTGCTCCTCCCCCTGCTTACCCGCTCTCCCTCCCTCCCTCTCTCTCTCTCTCTCAAATAAATAAATAAATAAAATTTTGAAAGAGAAGCATTCTCATTTATGAATGTTGGGAGAGAACATTTCAGTGAAATATAAATACTGAACATACTCACTTTTTGAAATGGAGGAAACTCCCCGCGATCCTCAATTCTTTCATTCTCCTTATCGATGATCTGCAACTGATCTCATATCTGCAGAGTTCTCCAGGGTTTTCCATCACACGGTTCATCTAACGGGGGCGGGGGGCAGCTTAACACATTTTCTATTTGCAAAGGGGATCGGAAAGAAACAAATGTGTTCCAAGTCCCTTACGGCGGGGAAAAAAGAAAATCTTAAAGCACTGATCCCTACAGAGTAAATTGTGGCAGTTGGAGATATTTAAGAGGAAAAGTTAGATTTTTGCATCCTTCCTAGGGAGGTTTTGAAAAATTGCCTCAATGAGGCAACTCATCTGGTTTGTGGGAACAGGAGAATGTTATTACTGACGTCATTTATGCTGGCCTGTGCCACACTGCCTAATTCTACCCAAGGCCAGCCAGCCAACCCGGCATCCGCCCACCCCAGCATGGTTGCTCCCCTCCTGCCATCCTCACCCTGACCAGTAGTTACCACTACTGGTAATGAAATGGAAAACCATTTCTCCTCCAACTCCTTCCAATACACAACGCTAAGATTACAAGGAGAGAGGCAACTGGACCAGTTGTGCCATAATGAAAGTCTTGGAGAAGTAAGATGAAAAGGAAAAAAGAAATCGGAATCTTAAAAGAACACCAAGGAGAAAATACATCAGCAGTGAGACCCTGATAAAGGGTAGTTTGCTCCACTGGCCAATGATATAACTTGGAAGAATTTTTGCCACGACTCTTTGCTTACTACTGAATTTAATGAAAGTAACCTTGGTGACCGAAACCACAATCCACTATTAAAGGTTTGTGTGTAGAGCACTGGAAAGGAGATCAGTAGTTTGTAATAACATAACTTAACATAACGTTAACTTAGCATAAACTTAACATAACATAAAGAAGAAGTTATAAGTGTGCTCATGGGAAAAGGATGGCTGCCGCCATCTTGCCAGGGTGAGGTCCATCTGCTTGCCCTCCCTGCTGGCATGGTTTATTTCTTCAATTAGAATTGGAAGTTTCATTTTGTCTTCTTTAGATCCAACTACACGTTTACTTATCCATGCAGAATTACTTATTGATTACCTCTTCCGTATAATAGATTCTGGGCTAAGCAAGTCTAGGCATGTACACAAAGGGCTCCAGAGGAAGGTGGAATGTAATTAAGTACCATCAGAGAAGTGTGAACTCTCCTCAATACCAAAGAACATACAAGGCACTCAGGGGAGATAAGCCCTCACTGGCAGCCAGACAGATGTCAAGGAAGCCCAACAGTGTTATTAGCAGAAGGCCCACACTCAGGAACTGAGCATCAACCTTGTGCCTCCATTAATCAGCTGTGTCATGGGTTTCTCACCTCCTCAAAGATACAGTTTCCTCATTCCTAAAAGGGAGACAAAATGCTACTTCCTTCAGAGGGCGACCACGATGATGGATTGAACCTAGGTGAAGTGTTTGCACAGTGCTTGGTACCCAGCAAGTGCTGTAGAATCTTTTACACGGTGCTCCGTGTACCTGTTAGGATGACCAAGGTTCAGCAGTAAAGGCTGACTTTCACTAAGAGAAGCAAATAAACAAATGAAAAGATTGTATTGGTAGTTTAAGGGGATAGCTTATAGGTTCAAGAGAAGAATCAGGTCATGGAAGAAACAGGACATCAAGGCCAAATCATGGTTTGCTATCACAGGAATGAATGAAGAGCCTTTTGAGGAGACCACTGTCACTGGTTTTCAATCCTGGTATCCCTTGGCTCAGATTTCCATTCCAGGGAGAAAGTACAAGATTGGCCAATGTCCTGGACACATGATTGGCTACATCTACCTCTTGGACAGGGGATGGGAAGGGTAAAGAGTCAGAGAAGTCTTCTTGGAAGCTGTGGTATTGGTTGGTCAAGAGGAAGGAAAGAAGGGGTATTCACAGCAAAAATCTGAAGCTGAGGGGCCACAACAGAGCAGGAGCTGCTCTTGTGATGACCGGCTCAGAGCTGCCTGAATCTTTGGTCAGGAAGAAGGAGGATTGTTGAGAGGGGGATGGGTAAGGCTGGATTTTCCAGGGCTCCCTGGGAAGCCAAGAGAGTTCAGAGTTGGTGTGATAGAAATTGAGAAGCCACTGAAGGGATCTGAAGAAGATTAAACAGAGACAGATGCACATTTCACATTTCATAGTTTCGCCTATCTCATAGGGTTTGGCAGGGCTGGGTGGTGTGATTTAGAAAGGGGAGAAATCAAAAACAGTTTAGACTCCAGGACTCTGTAGGAGGTGATGAAATGCTAAAATAGGGTGGTCACGTTGGGAAAGGACAAAAAGTTCTAGGTAAGGGAGACTCCGCCTTTTTCTTTCAGAGAAAAATAATTTTTCAAAAGTGAACAGGATAGCTAGAATCAAAATGGCAGACAACTACAAGCATTGGAGAGGATGTAGAGAAGTCGAAACCCTGTATACACTGCTGTTGGGAATGCAAAACAGTACAGCCACTTTGGAAAACTGTCTGGCAGTTCCTCAGATGATTAAATTTAGAGTTACTATATGACCCAGAAATTCTACTCCTAGATATATGTCTAATAAAAATGAAAATATATGTTCATACAAAGACTTGCACAGCATTCCCCATGTCAGCCAAAAAGTGGAAACAAGCCAGAGGTCCATCAACCATGAATGGCCCATGAATAGAGAAATAAAATATGGTATACCCATACAATGAAATATTTGGCCATTAAAAAAGGAGTGAAGTATTGATATATGCTACAACATTAGGCCAAATGAAAGAAGCTAGTCACCAAAAACACATATTGTTTGATTATACTCATGTGAAATTCCAGAATAGGCAAATCCTCAGAGTGCCAATGTAGTGTTTGCTTAAGGCTGGGGTTGGGAGTGGGCAATGGAAGAGCACAGGGGTGAGAGCTATAAAGGACAGAGTTTGTTTTGGAGGTGAGGAGAATGTCCTAAAATTGACTGTGGTGATGGCCTCCCATGTCTGTGACTCTCCTAGAAACCACTGGATTCACATCTGGAATTGACAGAGTGTAAAATGTATATTGTATCTCAATAAAAAAATTTTTTAAGTCCACAAAATGTTGCAATTTAGTATATGGGAGATGAAGTAGAAGTTCCAAGATAGTTCCAAGGCAAGATACTTGAGTCAGCGGGAGAGGGTTGCATAATGAAAAAGAGAAGGAAGGCAGGAGAAGGGGAGGGAACCTGGCTCGGTAGCATAGTGTACATGTGTATCAGGACTATCAGATTGCCTGATACACATGTCAAGTCTGCAGTGGCTAGGAAAGAGGAACGTAGGTTACCAACATATCTAAGGAAACATGGTTGTGAGAATGCACTTGGGCCAGCTCTGTATGGTCCTTCTTCTTGGGGACCCAGGCTTCTTTTAGAATGATAAAGGAAGGGGAACCTGGGGGGATCAGTCATTAAGCATCTGCCTTTGGCTCAGGTCATGATCTCAGGGTCCTGGGATGGAGCCCCACATCGGGCTCCCTGCTCAGCAGGAAGCCTGCCTCTCCCTCTCCCACAACCCCTCATTGTGTTCCCTCTCTCCCTATGTCTTTCTCTGTCAAACAAATAAATAAAAGCTTAAAAAAAAAAAGAAAGAATGACAGAGGGACACAGAGGGACCCGATTCTAAGAAGACTGCCAACCCCACACAGGTGTAGAAGTAGAAGGGATTTTCATCAACAGGTATTCATAACATAATGTTGCTGTTCTTACAGTACTTTCTTGAATGCTACTACTGACTACAGGTCTTGCCTGGCCCAACCCAAAGTCTGTATTCCCCATCATTGCTAGCTTGCCATCCCGCACTTGAGGGCTACTCAGGAATTTTTATAGTAATTTCAAATTTCAATGCAGATTTTCACTAATCCACCAAACATTTGAAATACAAAGATGGTCCATAGATAATTGTTGAATCAGATCACTGGCCAATCTCTGCACATTATGTAAAACTTAGACCCACATACCTGGTCAGATCCGGTCTGATACAAGAAAGGCTATCAACATTCTTTCTGCTACAGTGACAAAAACTCATTCTTCTCTCTATTGAGGAGTCAAGTAAATCTGCATAGTAATGAAGGTTCCAGGGTCTGACACTGGCACCTTATGTACATTGTCTTATTTAATGTTCATCCTGATGAGGACATAGTCCCAGAAAAGCAAAGGGATTTGCCCAAGGCCATTTAGCTTGGATCTGAAACCAGATCTGTTTACAAAGAGTGTGTTGGTAGCTAATATATTCCGGTAGCTTCAAGTGTATAATACCCCCATTAGTGTTATGTCTTGCATTTATGAACCACTTATTATGAGTGAATGATGGCCTGTTACTCAATCAGTAATGCTTTTGGACAGTGGTGGTTTCCCAACCATAGCCAATAGTTGCACCGTACGACAGGCCTCACAGCTGGGGAGGGGCCCCAACAGAACCAAGTATAGCTTCTCTCTGCCCCTCAACGACGGGAAATCCTGAAAGCCAGCCTGGTGCGCTGTCTTACCTGTCAAGCTCTTATATACTGACCACCTCTACAGTGGATATTGCCAAATCATTCATCCATTCTCTGATTCTGAAGACCATGCTCATTTAGAAGGAAATGCAATCCATATGTTTCTGGTTCCTTTACACTTAAATCACCAACAATATGTTCTTTTGCAGCAATAGCTACTCGATGGCCAAATGTTCTTTGGAGACTTTTTTTTTTTTTTTTCATGAGGGCAGGAAGCTGATTTGGACAAGAGTAATCACCAAAAGGTTTAAGATCACAACTTGAAAATTCAAGCCCATACGGTTTAAATTGTAAACTTGCCCGTTCCTTATTCTGAAAGGGCCCCGAAGAGCAATAATAGCAAGGATCTGGCAAGAATTAATACATCAACATCTGGAAAAAGGGTGGAGGATAGGATGAGAGGAGAAGACAATGACTGATACAGATGCCATCAGGACAGCGGCCCAGAGCAGGGTCCCAGAGAGATCAAGGAGACACAGTGTCCTTGGAATCCTGATGTTCTTGTTGTGAAGTCAACAATGGCAGCAGCAGCCAAAAGGACACACCAGGAGCCATGAGGGAATTCATGGCTGAAAACAAAGCAGAGACTTAGATCCATATTTTCTATAAAACTGAAAATCTATGGTTGGGCTCAGAGGCTCCTATTTGTTCAAATGTCACATGAAAAGGTCTTCTCCTTCGGCAGGGTTATGGCAAAATCTCAGTCTGGTATACAAGTAGAAGAGGGTGGAAAGCTAACTTTTCAGAGTTGGTGGATAAAACAATAAGGTTCTTGATGAGACGTGTATAATACAGTGCCTTCTTGTATATTTATTTTGATCTTGATTTAGAAGGGACTGAGGATTTTTCTGTTGTAACAAATATCACAAAGTGGAAATAAATCTTGACTAATTTGAAAAAAAAAGAGAAAAAAATCTGTGTGTAAAATTGTTGAAATGAAAATTTTTCAATCATTAATTATAGATGATGGAGAACAAAGACCGAGTACCGTACAAAATCCAACCACATGGGCTTTCTCCGAGAGAAAAATTAAAGTTACATGATTCCTAGTTAAGGGACTAGTTGCAGAATTAACAATAAAAAAAATGCATGATGGGTTTCCTCTGTGACACCGTGGGCCTCCCAGAGACCCAGGCAACAAATTCCACAGTAGTTGGGATGACCCTGAGTTCCCTATTATTCACATATATATCTCTCTGTCAGATGCTGCTCCTAGCCTCATTACCAGGGAAAGATGTAATTTGAGGAAGGGGGCAGATGGGCAGGGAGAAGAGAAAGCCCAGGGAGGACCTAGGAACCAAGCAAGGTTCCTTGGAACCAAGGAATACAGGAAGAGGAAAGATGTCTATTGTGGCTTGAGTGGTCTTTTCAGTTTTGTTGGTTCACCAGTTGAACATTCTAGAGCAGGAGAAAGACATGATAGGGAAAACCCAGAAGGAAGTGCCATACAGGACGTCCCCCCAGTGGGTGGTTGGCCAGACCTAGTCACTGCAAGGAACACTGGGAAGTGCAGGAAGTCATGGATAATTGGTGAGTCCCAAGTGTTTCTGCCTCAAGCACCTACCTGACCTACTATACCTGTCCTTTGACTTCCTTTGGATCTCCTGAATCTAGTTCGTTGAGAATTCACAGAGTTAAGTCCATAGTCTCCCAACAAATTCCCAACTCTGCAAAACGAGTCAACCGTTAGAACAGCATATGGAAGGAATTTCTGGTACTGACAGTATTCTTACCACATTGGGCCTGAGCTACAATATGGAGCAAACAGGGAGTTTCCTGTCAGCTCTATGCATCCTTTATATTATGTCTGGATCAAGTAACATGGAAATCGAGGGATGATGGTTCCAACAGAGGCTCTGTTCTCAACTGACTTTTCCACGTCTCACTAAGAAGTATATATCATTTTCTCTGGGAGGGAAGACTGGCGAAGAGGTTCCAGGTACAACTTGATGGAAAGAAGGACGAACCTCCTAGGGGGTGTGTGCCAGAGTGCGTGGGTAGAAGAGTAGATAAGCATATCCTGTGCGTTCTGTGTGAGTATCGTTCATGGAACACCGCAGAGGCTAGGTGGCTGCACAGGGCATGTCCCCTATGATGCCAACCCACCATTTCCAATGTGAGCAAACAGAATGCTACTGTAATGGTAAAAGGGGCCACACTGAAAGAGCACAGAGGGGGGCAGAAAAGAAGGATATAGGGCTCTCTGCCTCCCCTGGGGACCAACCAACATGGAGGCAAGGGCAGTGGTAAGGAACCTAGAGAGCAAACTCAAGGGCTCAGGCAGTCTATTACCACCAAATACTGAACATAAATGTATCTCGATGTTTTAGCCTTCGGATATATCATGAGGTCACATGTATAGTAACGTTCCCAAAACACTGCTTTGTGCACTTAGTAGCAGAAATTCCAGGGCTTTCTGTCCAGGGTTCTCTGGCCCCAGGTATCTTCATCTGGTGTTAACAACATGAATCAGAAATTTACTGCTGCTGCTGACATCACAGCTCCTGGAATAGATTCAGGACTTGGTCCCCTGAGGCTAGTCGGGGGCCGGGGGTAGGATGTAGAAGACAAGGTGTACATTTTTGAATGGCCTAACTTTTCCTACTCATCACACATACTTGACACATGCTGGACATGGAATACTGTCAGCTGACTGTGGTAAGGTGGTTCTCCAAGGGCTGATGGTGAGATGATGTTTTGGGCGTAAGATCGCTGTTAGGAATCAACTCCTGTGATGGGGGGTGGGGGAAGGATTGGCAGAGGGAGAAGTCAAACCGTGACACAGGCCAACCCGGTGGGGGAGCTCTGGAGCTGACCCAAACAAATGTCTAGAACTTTATACATCCCTGAAATCAATGGCTAGCCCAACGTTCAGTCGACTGACACAGACTGCCCCAAGGTGGGCGTGACTTTAGGCAAAGCAACTCTGCAACTGAGGCAGAGCCTGAAGAAGCTGACGGCTGGAGGCTATCTGCCGATTGCACTTCCCACAACTGATCAGCAAATCATGCCTCGAAGAGGGAATCTCTCCATGGTATATATCAGTGTCTACTACGCTGATGGGTTAGTCCAAACCAGGGAGGAAGGGAAAGAGATGAGAAGATGAAAAGGTGTGAGAGGGACAAGGACTTAGGAAGTAGGAGCCACCTGGAGTGTGAGGTCAAATCCCACTCTTGGTCTTGAGCCTGGGAAGACAGTGGAGTCAGAAGTCACTTGTTCCCATCCAGACTCCACCGCAATGACCAGCTCCATGGAGCCTCCAACAGCCTGACAGGTCTTGCCTCTTGTAATGTGAACCCCTTGGCCTGGACCTCAACTTCCTCAGAGCTGATGAGGCATGGGACCACTCCTTGCCCACACTTCTACAAGCCAGAACGGGGAGAGATGGGCAAGGTCCTATTTGATAACCCAAATATAAATTATTCTGTCCTTCTCTCAGAAGACATGTTGGTTCTCCTATGTCCCCATCTTAGCTCTTTCTCCCACACTTTTGCTTGCCCCCTCTAATAAAGCTATAGCACCTAAGCTTCTGCTTCAGGCTCTGCTCTTTGAAGAACCCAGGCTAAGGTTATTTGTTTCTTAGGTTGGGACAATATGCGTTCGGACCAAATTTTCCCATACAGCAAAACAGCCAGTCATGTGCAAATGCTATGGCTAGTCCAAAACCTTGAGACAGTTGCTGTACAGAAAGAACCCTCCACCACCACCCGTCAGGGGAACATCTACATTCTGATCTTGCCCCTTCCCTACTCTCTCTTGCAATCAGAGGTTTAATGCCTGTAAATTTGTGCTAAGCCCTTGCCTTTCCCTCTGACTGAACAATTAAAAATTCAGGGAAGAACTTACATCATTTTCTTCCCAACTCAGAGTGCTGAAACTACTAAGCATGCTTGTGTTTCTTCTGTGAAGACGGGGAACTCAAGAAGATAGAGATCAAGGAACGGCTCTGTGTCCCCAACCTCCATCTGGTCTTTGGTGTCCGAGAGAGAAGTATCGCTCCCTTTGTTCAGCCAGACATCCGACCTCCGACGCACCTCCAAGAGAGCTCTTGGATGTGCCTTCAAGGGGAATTCCTTGGGGCTTGGGTGGAGCTGGGCCAAATGAAAACTGAAGTCTATTGTACCAAGTAGTACAGTTCGCAATTCCAAACAGATTATTCCCAGACCGATGTGATGCACCGAGCCTCTTGGCCTCTTGGCAATGGGGCTTACTTTCGAGAGTCATTCATAGTTCGGCAGTCGGTGGGCACCGACATAAAGGATAACGTAGCTAAATCACCTGCTAGAGATGAAGGGTATCTTTTCTCCCTCTTTGAGACCCTGGGAGCCTCTCCCTCTGAAAGGAGAAGTGCTGGAGTAGCTGACCTTGGAATTGGGCTAGGGTTCCGTCAACCTCAAATAGCCAGGAGGCAAAAATAAAGCAAACGTGTTTGTTTGAGATCAAAGAATTGCAATTCAGGGTCTACAGACTTGGGCAGCAACCCAGATAGTGTCCCCCAGGGGAGCAAAAGTCAGTGGTTTTTAAAGACAGAAAAAGGAATGCTTGTATAGTTGTTTACAAAGAATTCTGATTGGTGTTAGCAGAAGAAAACTCATCGTGGCCAAGCAGAATCGATTGCTCAGGCTCTCACCACATGAAAGTCTGCTTCTGCAGCAACTGGCAGGTGTTCTTGCAGAGTCCTTGGGGTATTTGTGGTTTGGCCCAGTTCAAAAGTTCACGGTTCCACCCCATGAAAGCATGTGGAAGGCTCATGTCTTTAGCAGCCTCCTGGCTCTGTTTTAAACCCCCTAACATAAGTGACTCCATTTTATTTCACCTTGTCATGGTGTATTGGAAAGGAGAGTAGGATCAGCGTTTGGGTGTCCAATGTTGTTACACTACAGAACTACCCCCAGCCCACCCCAGATACCATGAGCCCTTGAGGCACCGGGACAGCTGGGGTTGATCAGAGCCTCTGGCAACCTTCAGCCGGAAGGAGCTGGGACCCAAGAGAAAGAGGGCAGCCCTCACGAGGACAGCCTCCAGCTACGGAAGCCATAAGCTCTTGCAATTTCCCTGTTTCCTTCCGCTTTGCCCTCCAACCCTCCAACAGGACGGAAACAGAAGCCTCAGCACAGACAGCAGCATGGGGCTCTGCAGAGGTAACACAAGATGAAGAGAGCTTGCCAAAACCTGAGGCCGTCTTTTGCACTGAGCCCGAGACAGCTGTCCAGATGTTCACACTCAGATGTTTCCTGACTGGGGGCTCTGCATGCTCTCTTCTCCTGGGGCCACAGCTCCTTTCAGGATTCTGCGAACAGGGACTTTATTTTGAAAGGACTTTTTTTTTTTTTTTTTCAATCCCAAGGAGTGGGAGAAATAAAGTAAGAGGAGGACCAGCTTCGTTGGAATGGAACATTGAGTGTGCGGGGGCAAGAGCTTCAGGCTGAGACAGGGGCCACTTAAATCCAGGCTGACCTCGGGAAAGGGAGACAACTGTGGGCACCCCAGTAAGGCCCAAACTCCTCGGACTGTGGAGTTCTAAGCTCCAAGAAGGAGGGTGTTTGCCTCTATCGGACATATTCGAACTCATTTGTTGTATAGCATAGCGCTCTTTACTCAAAACAGATTTTTTTAAAAAAGGAGTAGACGGAAGGAAACTGCAGTTGTTGGACTTGGAAAGGAGACAACTGAAAACGGACGGCCTAAAAGATTGCTGATGGCCCGGACTGAAAATGCCCAAGGGTACTCCTCCCTTCTGCCCTGTACCTCCTCCTCCCATCCTCACAGATGGTGTTTTGTCCACCAGGCAGCATACAGCCAACTCCAGTGATTGTTAAATTTGCAAAGTGATAGTCAAACATTGGCATGGTTATTCTGTTTTGGCAGATGAAAAATGATCTGTGCCACGCTTTGTGACAGCTGGTTGTAAATGTGGCCACGAAGGAAGGGAAAATCCTGGATAAACAGGAGGAGAAAAAATGTGTTGAGGAATGGTGTACCAGGGTGTGTATATCCCGACTTTGCATAGGAGGAAAGGAGAACCCTACATATGGCTCTGTAGTTGGGATCCTCAGTGTGGTCAAGGTTTGGAGAGTTACCAAGGACGTCTCTGGTCTGCAAGATAGGTCTTCAGCCCCTTGCTGGTCTTCCTTCTATCATTAAAGACATCATCATTCCACCATGACTCATCCCAACAGATCATGGATTCAGAAACTCCCGCGGCTGGATGTCAGTAGCTTCCAAGGGTCTGGTTTTCCTCAGACACTGGAGACTCCATTGGGTAGATCCATTGGGTGCTCCTGATTCACCAGCTGGTAAAATATGAAGGTGGAGTTTCTAAGCATGCAGCTGACACAGAACCACTAACATATAAATCTGTAGCATTCCTGCTATTATCCAAATGTGGAACAAAAATGTTCTATGTAAATGCCTCTCAGGAATCAGTCAACCTATCGGCACTGAATGAACTTCATGGGAGCAACGTAACATTCAAAATATTTACCAAGTGCTCTGTCACATGAATGGACAAATCAGCATGGATGAGGGGACTGGAGGGCACCCTGGAGACCTCCTGTTTGGCCAAGTTGGTAGATGATGTTACGGTAGGATTGTCTGTCCCTCCCTCCAACTCATATGTTGAAATCATGGCTCCTAGTACCTCAGATGTGACCTTATCTGGAAGAGGATTGCCACTGTGGATGTACTTAAGACAGGGTCATACTGGAGGGGCCCCTCCCATCCAAATGACTCTTGTGCTTATAAAAAAGCGGGCATTTGCACCCAGACCTCTCCCAGGAAGAACACCGTGCGATCATGAAGACAGGGATCAGGGTGACAATCTCCGATCAGGTGACAAGCCAATGAACACCAAAGATTATCAACAAATGACCAGGAGCTAGGGGAGAGGCCTGGAATCAATCCTTCCCGAAAAGCACCTTCAGAGGGAACACCTGGGTCTCGGACATCTAGCCTCAGAATTGTAAGACAATACCTTTCTGTTACATGAGCCACCTTCCAGTCGGTTTGACCGTACCATGGCACACGAGCCGATCATTAGGCCTGATTGGAAGATCGGGGGGTGCTCATGGTCTCTCACCTCCTTGGATGCACAAAAAGGGGGAGAGAAGCATCTTTTCTGGAGAGTGAAGGAATGTGCCTGTTTTAACAGGAGGGATGGAGGGTGCCTGGGTGGCTCAGTGGGTTAAAGCCTCTGCCTTTGGCTCAGGTCATGATCTCAGGGTCCTGGGATTGAGGCTCATATCGGGCTCTCTGCTCAGCAGGAGCCTGCCTCCCCCTCTCTCCCTCTGCCTGCGTCTCTGCCTGCTTGTGATCTCTGTCTGTCAAATAAATAAATAAAATCTATTTTTAAAAAATAGGAGGGGATGGAGAAGGTTTTCACTCGGGGCGATTTTAGCTCTGTGAGTGACCAGCCCAGTTCTGTATTGTGAACCTACTACCAACGGCTCAGGCGGGCTGGGCGCTGACAGAGGGTGCAGAAGTCCAACACTCAACCTCTGATTTCCTGCAACTTGCGGTCTATTTGCAAAGATAAGATTATGTCATTTGCAAGAGAAGTTTTAGAAAGCGATGGAAACTTCAGAGCAAAATGACTCATATTAAGCTGTTGTTTGAAGAACCAGCTCAGGAGACTAACCTTGGATTAAAGATTCCCATCAGTCCTGGCTCATGGACAGCCATGAAACACTCAGGCTGACAATTCACATCTTCTGCTCCTCTTTCTCCCACTCGAGTTTGCAGGTTGCTCAGAATATTTGTATGTGAGCATCTCTCACATTGTGGACCCCTTCTAAAAGAACTGGAACAGGGGCACTTGGATGGCTCAGTTGGTTAAGCATTTGCCTTTGGCTCAGATCATGATCCCGGGGTCCTGGAATGGAGCCCCACGTGGAGCTCAGCGGGAAGTCTGCTTGTCTCCCTCTCTTGACCACTTCCCCTGCTCATGCTCTCTCTTTCTCTCTCTCTCAAATCAATAAATAAAATCTTTTTTTTTTTTTTTTAATTAAAAAACTGGAACAAATCGCTATGCTTCCACTTGGGCTGTCAATGTTCTTCTCACAATTTTTTTTTTTAAGTCTCAATCTGGACATTTTAATTCAGTTTACATTTTCATTTCATTTTCTGAGAGCCCTTCCCACTTAGGGTGGTTAGTTTGTGTTCCATTAACTTCCGCTCAAGTCGGTCAAGGTTTCTCTTGGGCTGAGGGCATGTGGATATGGGCCAGACCCATAAATGTTGGCTGTGCACTGACCCTTTCTAGCAAATGCTGCTGGGGAGTTCTCCCTGCGGCCAGGCAGGTCTGACTGACAGGAAGGGGAGGGAGTAGGCGAGGCTGAACCATAGGCAGCAACAGTCTTCCCAGAAGTGGCAGAGTTTACCAAGGGACATATGGGGACACAGGGCCTGCCAAGAACACAGTGCACTTTGTAGCTCCATTCACACCCAGGCTTGGAATTACCGCCTCTGAGTGTGAACGTGCATGACCTGGGAGGGCAGGGACATGTTCCCATCCCTCCGAGTGAACACCTGACTTGCTGTAATCAGATGCTCGTGGGCTCTGGGACTGGCACGCAGGAAAGCAACGATGGATAGAGAGAAATGAGAAGGAGGACGGAGGCACCGAAAAAAGGGAGTGACCACGGTTTTTGTTGCTTGTAGCTGGACTCTGATGATTTCTGGAAACCATTACAGCCTGTTTTGACTGTTTCCTGCGGGGCGTCAGTTTCCAGGATAAAGGACGTTTTCTTCAAGGTCATATATCACTTCTCGGTGGAGCTGGGGTCCGTTTGGACCATGCCCAGGGTGCCTCACACAAAGCTTTGCACACAGACATTCTAGGGATGTGGATCTGCTAAATTTAGAGGGATTCCTAAAGGTCGTGTGATTGAATTCCATTCTTATACGTTGGATCACACTTTCAAAGCATCTGGGGAGCACATTTCAAGGAATAATGGCCCTGGCTCATTTTGTCAAATTAATACCCACTTGCTGATTTAGTTGTTTTCTAAGCAGAACTGGGATTATGTGGGTTCCTTAAAACGGAGCATGCGGAAACTTTGTTTCCCGCCTTGGGGATTTTGGAAATTCCTTCCCGTGCTAGAATTTTACAGTTTTAGAATCCACTTCCAGTTAACCTAGAATTTTATGAATTGAGGACCCTGGCCACCTTTTCTGCTTTGAGAGATAGGGAGAAAAAAAAGTGGAGGGATGCTTCATAAGTCCTGTCCCCGTTCCATTCGTTCATAAGCAAGCCCACACTGCAGTTCCTTCCACCTGAAAGGTCAGAAAGCCACGCCCATTTCTCCCTCGGGGTAGAGCTCTACTCTGCATTAGATTCAAGGCTTGCTTTTTCACCTGCTTTCTTGGTTGCAAAAAACCAAGTTCTGCTGCTGGATCGTGGCGGGAACCACTCAATGTTCTTACTCCTTGCAGCAGCTGTAAAAGATGGTTATGTATCTTATCAGCAAAATCACACAGTTAGTCAAGATCTTGGGTGCGGGGGAGAGAGTTCTCACCAAAAAAAAAAAAAAAAAGAACAAACAAAAAAATCCAGGGAAAAAAATTAAGAATGTTTTTTTCTTTTTTTTAAGATTTTATTCATTTATTAGAGAGAGAGAGAGCACGAGTGGAAACAAAGGGAGCATGAGAAGCAGGCTCCCTGCTGAACATGGAGCCTATGCAGGACTGGATCCTGGGACCCCGAGATCAAGACCTGAGCTGAAGGCAGATGCTTAACTGCCTGAGCCACCCAGGTGCTCCTACCCTGCCAATCCTTAAGAAATGAAACAGTGTGTTGGTCCCTATCATACCTAGAATATTATCAAGGTAGGAAGTTCCTGATGACTGGCACTTGTCTCCCCAACTCCCTCACTGAAAAACCTAGTGACCTCAATGCTTGGAAATACTGAAATAACATGATTATTACAAATAACTCAAGCAGCTTAGAAAGCCCCCATAAATTCCACCCGTCAAGTACAGTAGTCTGTATGTGGTGGACAGCATTACAAGCATCTCTATACGTGTGTATCCCGAGACAAGAATTGCAGGAAGGACAAACGGACGTATGGGGGATGGGAAGAAAATCATACTACATGCTTTTGGATTTTTTTTTCCTTGCTTACATCTTTATTGTGTATTTCTTTTTTTAAATTAATTTATTTATTTTCAGCATAACAGTATGCATTATTTTTTCACCACACCCACTGCTCCATGCAATCCGTGCCCTCTATCATACCCACCACCTGGTACCCCAACCTCCCACACCCCCGCCACTTCAAACCCCTCAGATTGTTTTTCAGAGTCCATAGTCTCTCATGGTTCACCTCCCCTTCCAATTTACCCCAAATCCCTTCTCCTCTCTAACTCCCCATGTCCTCCATGCTATTTGTTATGCTCCACAAATAAGTGAAACCATATGATAATTGACTCTCTCTACTTGACTTATTTTACTCAGCATAATCTCTTCCAGTCCCGTCCATGTTGCTACAAAAGTTGGGTATTCATCCTTTCTGATGGAGGCATAATATTCCATAGTGTATATGGACCACTTATTCCTTGTCCATTCATCCATTGAAGGGCATCTTGGTTCTTTCCATAGTTTGGTGACCGTGGCCATTGCTGCTATAAGCATTGGGGTATAGATGGCCCTTCTTTTCATGACATCTGTATCTTTGGGGTAAATACCCAGGAGTGCAATTGCAGGGTCATAGAGAAGTTCTATTTTTAATTTCTTGAGAAATCTCCACACTGTTCTCCAAAGTGGCTGCACCAACTTGCATTCCCACCAACAGTGGAAGAGGGTTCCCCTTTCTCCACATCCTCTCCAACACACGTTGTTTCCTGTCTTGCTAATTTTGGCCATTCTAACTGGTGTAAGGTGATATCTCAATGTGGTTTTAATTTGAATCTCCCTGAGGGCTAGTGATGATGAACATTTTTTCATGTGTCTGATAGCCATTTGTATGTCTTCATTTGAGAAGTGTCTGTTCATATCTTCTGCCCATTTTTTGATATGATTGCCTCTTTTGTGTGTGTTGAGTTTGAGGAGTTCATTATAGATCCTGGATATCAACCTTTTGTCTGTACTGTCATTTGCAAATATCTTCTCCCATTCCGTGGGTTGCCTCTTTGTTTTTGTGTTTTTGTTTTTTGTTTTTTGTTTTTTTTTACTGTTTCCTTTGCTGTGCAGAAGCTTTTGATTTTGGTAAAGTCCCAAAAGTTTATTTTCACTTTTGTTTCCTTTGCCTTTGGAGACATATCTTGAAAGAAGTTACTGTGGCTGATATCGAAGAGATTACTGCCTATGTTCTCCTCTAGGATTCTGATGGATTCCTGTCTCACATTGAGGTCTTTTATCCATTTTGAGTTGATCTTTGTGTATGGTGTAAGAGAATGGTCGAGTTTCATTCTTCTACATATAGCTGTCCAGTTTTCCCAGCACCATTTATTGAAGAGACTGTCTTTTTTCCACTGTATATTTTTTCCTGTTTTGTCGAAGATTAATTGACCATAGAGTTGAGGATCCATATATGGGCTCTCTACTCTATTACACTGGTCTATGTGTCTGTTTTTATGCCAGTACCATGCTGTCTTGGTGATCACAGCTTTGTAATAAAGCTTAAAATCAGGTAACGTGATGCCCCCAGTTTTATTTTTGTTTTGCAACATTTCCTTAGCAATTCGGGGGCTCTTCTGATTCCATACAAATTTTTGGATTATTTGCTCCAGCTCTTTGAAGAATACCAGTGGAATTTTGATCGGAATGGCATTAAAAGTATAGATTGCTCTAGGCAGTATAGACATTTAGAAGGGAAATCATCAAGATTAGAGCTGAGATCAATGAGGTAGAAACCAGAGATACAGTAGAACGTATCAATGAAACTAGAAGCTGTTTTTTTTTAAAGAATCAATACGATCGATAAACCATTGGCCACACTAATCCAAAAGAAAAGAGAGAAAGCCCAAATTCATAAAATTATGAATGAAAAGGGAGAGATCACAACTAACACCAAGGAAGTAAAAACAATCATCAGAAGTTATTATCAACAGTTATATGCCAATAAGCTTAGCAACCTAGATGAAATGGATGCATTCCTGGAAAACTATATACTCCCAATATTGAACCAGGAAGAAATTGACAACCCGAATAGACCGATATCTAGTAACAAGAAGCAGTGATCAAAAACCTCCCAAAACACAAGAGCCCAGGACCTGATGGATTCCCTGGGGAATTCTACCAAACTTTCAAAGAAGAAATAACACCTATTCTCCTGAAGCTGTTTCAAAAAATTGAAGCAGAAGGAAAACTTCCAGACTCTTTCTATGAAGCCAGCATTACCCTGATCCCCAAACCAGGCAAAGACCCTACCAAAAAGGAGAATTTCAGACCAATATCACTGATGAATATGGATGCTAAGATTCTCAACATGATCCTAGCAAACAGGATCCAATAGCACATTAAAAGATTATCCACCATGACCAGGTGGGATTCATCCCTGGGTTACAAGGATGGTTCAACATTCGCAAATCAATCAATGTGATACAACAAATTAATATGAGAAGAGAGAAGAACCACATGGTCCTCTCAATTGATGCAGAAAAAGCATTCAACAGAATCCAGCATCCGTTCCTGATTAAAACGCTTCAAAGTATAAGGATAGAGGGAACATTCCTGAACTTCATCATATCTATCTATGAAAGACCCACAGCAAATATCATCCTCAATGGGAAAAAGCTTGTAGCCTTCCCGTTGAGATCAGGAACAAGACAAGGATGCCCACTTTCACCACTCTTGTTCAACATAGTATTAGAAGTCCTAGCAACAGACCTAGAAGCAGCTTCTTGGCCCCTTGTAGAACCTCTGTCAGGTTCAGCCTACTCGCCTCTACTCCAGCTTCCACTCCAGCCTCCACCATGTCCATCAGGGTGACCCAGAAGTCCTACAAGGTGTCCACCTCCGGCCCCCAGGCCTTCAGCAGCCGCTCCTACACCAGCAGGTCTGGCTCCCGCATCAGCTCGTCCGCCTTCTCCCGGGTGAGCGGCAGCTTCCAGGGGGGCCTGAACAGCAGCATGAGGGTGGTCGGGGGCTACGGCGGCGGGGCCAGGGGTATGGGGGGCATCACAGCCGTCTCAGTGAACCAGAGCCTGCTGGGCCCCCTTAAGCTGGAAGTGGATCCCAACATCCAAGCTGTGCACACCCAGGAGAAGGAGCAGATCAAGACCCTCAACAACAAATTAGCCTCCTTCATCGACAAGGTGAGGCACCTGGAGCAGCAGAACAAAGTTCTGGAGACCAAGTGGAGCCTCCTACAGCAGCAGAAGACTGTGCGGAGCAACATAGACAACATGTTCGAGAGCTACATCAGCATCCTCCGGTGGCAGTTGGACACCCTGGGCCAGGAGAAGCTGAAGCTGGAGGTGGAGCTTGGCAACATGCAGGGGCTGGTGGAGGACTTCAAGAATAAATATGAGGAGGAGATCAAAGAGCGTGCAGACATGGAGAATGAATTTGTCCTCATCAAGAAGGATGTGGGCGAAGCTTACATGAACAAGGTAGAACTCGAGTCCCGCCTGGAAGGGCTGACCAATGAGATCAAACTTCTTAAGGCAGCTGTATGAAGAGGAGATCCGTGAGCTGCAGTCCCAGATCTTGGACACGTCTGTGGTCCTATCCATGGACAACAGCCGCTCCCTGGACCTGGATGGCATCATCTCCGAGGTCAAGGCCCAGTATGAGGACATCACCAACCATAGCCGGGCTGAAGCTGAGACCATGTACCAGATCAAATACAAGGAGCTACAGACATTGGCTGAGAAGCGTGGGAATGACCTCCGTCGCACGAAGATGGAGATTTCTGAGATGAATCAGAGCATCAGCCAACTCCAGGCTGAGATTGAGGCCCTCAAAAACCAGAGGGCTGCCCTGGAGGCTGCCATTGCCAATGCTGAGCAGCGCGGGGAGCTGGCCATTAAGGATGCCAATGGCAAGGTGGCCGAGCTGGAGGCCTCCCTGCAGCGAGCCAAGCAGGACATGGCCCAGCAGCTGCGTGAGTGCCAGGAGCTCATAAACGTCAAGTTGGCCCTGGACATTGAGATTGCCACCTACAGCAAGCTGCTGGAGGGCGAGGAGAGCCGGCTGGAGTCTGGGATGCAGAACATGAGTATCCATACTAAGACCACCAGTGGCTTCTCAGGTGGCCTGAGCTCAACCTATGGGGCCCTCCCAAGCCCTAGCCTCAACTATGGCCTGAGCTCCTTTCAGTCCAGCTTTGGCCCCTCTGGGTCCTTCAGCCATGGCAGCTCCTCCAAGGCTGTGGTGGTGAAGAAGATTGAGACCCGTGACGGGAAGCTGGTGTCCGAGTCGTCTGATGTCCTGTCCAAGTGAACAATCACTGTGGTCCCACCCAGCCTCCCTGCTCTCATGGCTGCCATAGAGCCCTTGGGCGAAGGAGCTGTGCAGGGAAGCATTGGGAACAGGAGACTCACCTAAGACTCACTCAGCCCCAGTCCTCAGCCTGCCCCTGGGGGCGGTTCTGCTGCCCTGGGTACCCCTTCTTGTCCATGCCTCCAACTAAAAGCCAATTTGAGTGTCTTGTCCCAAATAAAGTCTCAGCCGGCTCTGCCCATCCCCCCCCCCAAAAAGAAGTCCTAGCAACAGCAATCAGACAACAAAGAGAAATAAAAGGTATCCAAATTGGCAATGAAGAAGTCAAACTCTCTCTATTCACAGATGACATGATTCTTTATATGGAAAACCTTAAAGACTCCACTCCAAACTACTAGAACTCATACAGCAATTCAGCAACGTGGCAGGATACAAAGTCAATGTGCAGAAATCAGTGGCTTTCTTATACACTAACAATGCAAATACAGAAAGGGAAGTTAGAGAATCGATTCCATTTACTATAGCACCAAGAACCATAAGATACCTGGGAATAAACCTAACCAAAGAGGTAAAGGATGTGTACTTGAGGAACTACAGAACACTCATGGAAGAAATTAAAGAAGACACAAAAAGATGGAAGACCATTCCATGCTCTTAGATCGGAAGAATAAACATTGTTAAAATGTCTATACTTCCCAGAGCAATCTATACTTTTAATGCCATGCTTTTGGATTTTTAAAATGTGTTTTAAAATATTTTTCAACTTTAGAGAGGTGTCTGAGGGACAGAAGGGTTCAAAAGACAAGCCTAGGGAGCCACCTTCTCTACAGAGGCTAAGCCTGATGATGATGGCTGCAGTATTGGGCCAGCGAGTTCTCGACTTCAGCCTCCCCTCCTGGCCAGCTTCGGTGAACCATTAGGGTAAAGAGCTCTAAATCAGGAGTCTGTAATTCTTTCCAAGTTGCTTAATTTTAAACCCGACGTTTAAATTTGTACAGAGGAGAAGTCATAGTCTGTGATGTACAGTTCCAGCCTTTGAGAAATGTATAGAGATCTGCGTCTACCACCATGGTCATCATACGGAACCATTCGCTGGCCCCCCAGATGTTGTCCCATTGCCCTGTGCTGTCAACTGTCCCCCCAACCTTGGTCAACCACCGACCTAGTCTTCATCCCTATAGTTCTATCTTCTCCAAAATGTCATACAAGTGGACTCACACAGTATGCATCCTTTTGGGTCTGGCTTATGTCACTTAGCAAAAATACATCTGAGATGCCTCTGTGTCATTGCACAAAATCACTTTCACTATTACCACCCAGGTACGACATCGACAGAGTTTGGGATTTTTGCGCTCGTGATTCCCTTGAATGCCTGGCTTAGTTTCCCATGGCTACAATAACAAGTTACCACAATCTTAGGCACTGAAGACAATACTGATTTATGAACACACAGTTTCTAAGGGTCTGGAGTCCAGGCACGTCTTGACCAAGTCTCCCATTCAGAGTCTCCCCAGGTTGTAATCAACGTCTCATCTGTTGTCTCCTCTGAGGCTTATAATCTTCTTGTAAGTTCATGGGTTGTTGGCAGAACTCAGGTCCTTGCAGTTAGCTATAGGATAGAGGGCCTGCCCCTGTCCACACTGACTCCAGGGCAGTGAAACAGATTTTGGATTTCTGACCTCTGGAACTGTAAGACAATAAAGTGGTATGTTTTAAGTCACGAAGTTCGTGGTCATTTGTGATAGCAGCAATGAGAAATGAATACATTGATGTAAACGTTCATAGGCTATGTTAAAACAGAACAGGGATTCTCAAACTCTTTTGCTTGTCAACTCTTGGCAAGAAAAACAGTTTACCTCAATATCCAGTATGAACAAATGCACATAGCTATATGTACAGGAATACGTAATTCAAAGTTTTGCAAGTCAATTAATTTACAAAGTATACTGTGGTTATTTTTTTTTTAAGATTTTATTTATTTATTTGACAGGCAGAGATCACACATAGGCAGAGAGGCAGGCAGAGAGAGAGGGGGAAACAAGCTCCCTGCTGAGCAGAGAGCCTGATGCAGGGCTCAATCCCAGGACCCTGGGATCATGACCTGAGCTGAAGGCAGAGGCTTAACCCACTGAGCCACCCAGGTGCCCCACTGTGGCTATTTTTTGTAATGTTTTATTCTATCCCATTCTTTCTTTAAAAAAAAAAAAAAAATGCCAGGATGTCTGGGTGGCTCAATGGGTTAAGCCTCTGCCTTCGGCTCAGGTCGTGATCCCAGGGTCCTGGGATAGAGTTCCGCATCGTGCTCTCTGCTCGGCAGGGAGTCTGATTCCACCTCTGCTTGCCTTTCCTTGGGCTGTGTTCACTCTTTCTCTCTCTGACAAATAAACAAAATCTTTAAAAAAAAAAATCTGGTTAGGACCCACTGAATTGATTTCATATAGTCTCCTAATGAGTATCTTGAAAAACAGTAGAGCTCAGGGAAGAGTCTAGGCCCAAAGGTGGACCAATAGGGACCCAATTGAGGTGGGATTTAAATGCCAGACTCTTTTTTAAAGGTTATATTTATGTATTTATTTGAGAGAGAAAGAGGTAGAGGGAGCATGAACCGGGGGACAGACGAAAAGAAAGGTAGTTTCCCTGCTGGGCAGGGAGCCTGAGACAGGGCTGGATCCCAGAACTGTGGGAGAAATCACGACCCAAGTCGAGGGCCGCTGCTTAACTGATTGAGCCGCCAGGGATCCCTAAAGACTTATTTCTTTATTTGAGAGACAGACAAAGGGAACGAGCGTGCAGGAGGGGGTTGGGAGGGGAGGGTGCAGAGAGAAACCGAAGCAGACTCCACGCTCAGTGCTGAACCCTATGCAGGGCTCAATCTCACAACCTGAGCCAAATCCAAGAGTCAGACACTGAACTGACTGCACCACCCAGGTGCCCCTAAACGTCAAACTCTTGACCATAGGGGACAAATGCTTCTTAGTGGCTCACAATTGTGGCACTGCCACCAGAAGCCTAAATGCATTAACAGACAGTGTGAAGTTTTTCTCCGAAACTGAATTCTCTGCTTCGCTGGTTCTCACCTGAGGGTGACTTTGCAGCCCAGGGGATGTTAAGCAGTATCTGGAAACCTTTTTGCTATTACAGCTGGGACACGGGCTGCTGCTGGGACGACCATGTACAGGCAAGAGGGACGTCCTAGGACGCGAGGGATTATCCAGCCGCAAATGTCACCAGGGCAGGGTGGACCAGCCAAGCTCTAGCTGCTGCTTCTCTTCATCAACTGTATCCAGACTGACTGGGTCGGTGTCTCCAGCTTGTCCTCCCTTACTACATCCTGGGGTCCAGAATCAGGCTTTTCCTACCTAGCACAGTGACAGTCACAAGCTCATGCGGGTTAGGTTTGTGTTGGAGTCCAAAGTTCCTTTCTCCCAGTTCTGGTGGCTGGAAGTCCAAGGCTGGGGTGCTGGTCCATGCAGGCACGTGGGGGCCCTCTTCTGGGCTCCAGACTTCTCGCGGCCTCCCATGGGAGGCCAAGGCTTGCAAGATAAAAAGCACTTATACGAAGCTCTTGTATAAAAGCAGGAATCGCATTCGTGAGGGCTGGACCCTCGGGCCTCTCACAACCTCACCATGGGGCGGGGCATTAGGTTTCAACACGTGACTTTGGGGAGGACACAAACATTCAGACCGTGGCAGCTCCTGATAAGTGACAGCTGCGTTTTTTTCAAAGTGTATTAATGAATCTGAGAGCGGTGACTGGTGCAAGCCTGGGAGAGATCCCCTCCACACGCCGCGGCTTTCTCTCAGGCCGCTGTTTCCAGGGAACTAACTCACGAGACCGGCAGATTGTTTCAAATTTCCACAGCCTCCTCTAGTCGTCTAAAATCTACTGCTTTGGGGGCACCTGGGTGGCTCAGTGGGTTAAGCCTCTGCCTTCAGCTCCGGTCATGATCCCAGGGTTCTGGGAAGGAGCCCCACATCGGGCTCCCTGCTCAACAGGGAGACTGCTTCCCCCCTTTTCTGCCTGCTGCTCCATCTCCTTGTGATCTCTCTCTCTCTGTGTTAAATAAATAAATAAAATCTTTAAAAACAAAATAAAGTTGCTTCGGAGCTTTCTTCACACACGCTTTTTTCACCAGTGTCCCTTATCCTATATGTTGCCTCGTAGGGCAGTAGAAAACCGCTTAAGGAATAGTCCATAACCAGCATCTGCTGTTTCTACAAATAACTGGTATAAAATATACCATGTATTTAGGAAATGACATCTAATTAGGGCCAACACAGGACAACTTTCTGAGGGAGGCCCGGGGCACATTCACAGGCCCAGCAGACAGGGGTATGGGTGGGTGATGGTTCCCTTAGTATCCAAGGGTAGAGTGTGAAAATAACCTATTTTAGTCTCCATATTTGGTGGTGGTGGTGGGGGGGGGGGGTGTTTGGAAAAGAAAGGTCACATGTATTGTTAATTGCAGAAGGAATGGTTTTGTGGTTTGGGTATTATTATCTCTTCTAGGTTCACAGGAACATGAAAGCACCTATAAATAAACTCCAGGAAGTGGAAGATACATTACAAAGTATCTTTGTAGGTTTTCAACGTAATAATTAGAATTCCTGCCTTCTGAATGGAGGGCGGCTTTACAGTGGAAAGGGCTCTGATCTTCATTTCTCTGTTGCCCTGTGTAGTCCCTCCCCCAGCCCAGGGTGGGCGGGGGTGGGGTAGGTTGGGGTAGTGGTGAGAGGAGGTCTTACCCAAACAAAACTTAGGAGCCTGAAGAGTGAAGGAGGGTTGTGTGAGAGGAGGGTTCCAGAAGGGCAATGTTCCAAGCAGAGCAAACCCTTGCAAGCAAAAAACATTCCTTACTAACCAGTCAGGCTCCTTCCGTATTTGTATGTAGTTCCCTCTGGAGCAAAGGCACAGAAATTAAAAAAAAAAAAAAAAAAGTGATGATTTCATTAAATGCTGACCTTGGGTTTGGCATGGTGTTAGGCACATCTCATAGATTAATTCATATAGTAACAGTAATTCAGTGAGGTAAGTCCCATTGGTATTCCCACTTACACATGGGAACACTAGGGCTTAGAGGGAGGGAGCATTTGGACTAACAAGGGGCCACTCAGGGATTAGAAATCGGACGATTTGACTCTAGAGGCTGTGCAGTTAATCATTCTGGAACTTGCAGCGCACGTGATTCTTTCCAGCCCTGTCCAAAGTGTATGTAACGGGCTCCAAGGGAAGACATTGGCCGGTTACAATAATGGGTGATGGACATGGGGATCTGTGAGTTTCTTTTTCCTTTTTCTGGCCCTATCTATTTAAAAAAAAAAAAAAATCGAAATATATTTGACCGATGTTATTGTGCAAAGTTAAGGTGTACTTGTTGACTTCATGCATTTACATAACGCAATATGATTGCCCTGGCAGTTGCCACCTCTGTCTCAATGCATAGCATTTGTTCTCTGTAGTGACAGGACAATTGTATAGTCCCACCAACAATACACACATTCCTTTTTTCTCTACCTCCTCAGCAGCACTTGTCGCCTTGATTGTAAGGGCCTATTTAGCCAGAGCGATCACAGCGGTGGAAGTTGAGGGCGTCGGGGTCTGGATTCGCGTAGGTCACGTCAAACGAGCCCAAGACAAAGACGCCCCCCAGAGATGGGGATACCGCTGCCGATGGACCCCGCGGATGGTGGACTAAAGCTAAGACTCAGAAACAGTGAGTTCCTTGAGTTCATTATTGCTTCTATTGTTAAAATATCGGTGGCAAATATAGACAATTAGGGCTTGACATACTATTGCTAAAATCAGGGGGCTCTGTGTAGCCCTAGGAGAGGAATGCTGTTTCTGGGTAAATCACACTGGAGTCATTAAAACAGTCTGGCAGCCGTTAAAAGGGGGGCATAGAACTGTCTAAAAGTCAAGGATTTGACTAATCTCCTAAGAAAAGGAGCCAGAGTGATTCCATCCGGTTAAACTACGACCTTGAATGACTTTGTTGTTTATACAGTAAAACCTAAACTGTCCCTGTCCCCCCTCCCCACTAGGGGACTTATTTAAAAACAAGTCCCGGAAACCAGTCCCAGGTAACAAAGCCCAAATACAAGGGTGGGTCAGGCCAGGTGGAGACATCCCATCAGTGGGGGGGCATACTGTCTCCCTAGCTACCAAGGAGTATGGGCCCCGCCTTTTGGGTGCCAATTCTGACCAAGGTGATAGGCTAGTTCAAATATCTACTATAGGGTAAATTGTAATTCAATTGATTCAGTTGATCACTTATGTGGGACCTAGCATGATTGTGCAGCTTTCTCTGTGTGTTACAATCTCATTGGCCACCTGTGCATGGCCAGGCCCAACCACATCGCCTTTGCCCTTAAAAGCTAGTCTGTAAGGCAGAGAGAGGTTACCTCCTTGCAAGAGACGGCCCTAGCCGGTCAGTTTGATTCTTGATGTTTGGGGAGAGATAAAGCTTTGCTTGACCTTCGCTTTGTATCAGTCTCGCTCCTTTGACCATGGACCCAACATTGATGATTGTCATTTTAACAAGTGTAAGGTGACTCTGCATTGTGGTTTTGATTTGCATTTCTCTGATGATTAGTAACATTGAGCATCTTTTCATGTTGGCCTTTTGGCTGTCTTCCTTAGAAAAATGTCTATTTAGTTCCAATGCCCCTTTTGAAATCTTTTTTTTTTTTTTTTTTTTTTTTTTGCTATTGAGTTGTGAGTTCTCTACGTTTTGAATATTAACCCCTTGTCTGGCATATGGTTTGCAAATATTTTCTCTTACTCTGTTGGTTGACTTTTTCATTTTGTTGATTGCTTCTTTTGCTATGGAGACACTTTTAAGTTTCACATAGTCCAACTTGTTGATTTTTGCCTTTGTTATTTGCGCTTTCAGCATCATATCCCCAAAATAATTGCCAATACATGTCAAGGAGTTCATCCCTCTGTTTTCCTGTAGGAATTTTATGGTATCAGGTCACATATTTAAGTCTATGATCCACTTGATTTTTTAAGTTTTAATGTAATTCCAGTTAATTTACATGCAGAGTAGTATTAGTTTCAGGTGTACAATATAGTGATTGGCACTTCCATACAATACCGGGTGCTCATCGCAAGTGCCCTCCACAATCCCCATCACCTGTTTCACCCCCCGCCCCGTAGCCATCAGTCTGTTCGCTGTAGTTAAGAGTCTGTTTCTCGATTTGCTGCTCTTCCCCCCGCCCCTTTGCTCATTTGTTTAGTTTCTTAAATTCCACATATGAGTGAAATCATATAGTATTGTCTTTCTCTGACTGACTTATTTTACTTAGCATAATACACTCTCGCATAATATACTCTGCAAATGGCAAGATTTCATTCTCTTTGATGACTAAGAAATATTCCATTGTATACATAGACCACATCTTCTCTATCCATTCATCAGTTGATGGACACTCAGGCTGTTTCCATAATTTGGCTATCGTAGACAATGCTTCTATAAACAATGGGATGCATGTATCCCTTTGAATTAGTCTTTTTTTTTTTAAGATTTTATTTATTTATTTGACAGAGAGAGATCACAAGTAGGCAGAGAGGCAGGCAGAGAGAGAGGAGGAAGCAGGTTCCCTGCTGAGCAGAGAGCCCGATTCGGGACTCCATCCCAGGACCCTGAGATCATGACCTGAGCCGAAGGCAGCGGCTCAACCCACTGAGCCACCCAGGCACCCTGAATTAGTCTTTTTTGTATCCTTTGGGTAAATACCTTGTACTGCAATGGCTGTGTCATAAGAAAGTTCTATTTTAAAATTTTGAGGAAGTTCCATATTGTTTTCAGAGTCACTTCAAGTTGATTTATGTGAGTGGTGTAAATTCCAGGGCCAAATTCATTTTTTGGCATGTGTTTATTCAGTTTTCCCAGCACCATTTGTTGAAAATGGTAACCATTTGTTGAAAACGTGGAAGAACATAACCCCATTATGTGTTCTTGGCTCCTAGTCAAATATTAGCTGACTATATATGCAAGGGTTTAATTCTGAGCTCTCTATGCTGTTCCATTGGTCCATGTATCTATTTTTATGCCCGTGCCATACTGTTTTAATTACTATAGCTTCATAGTATAATTTGAAACCTGAAAGTGTGATACCTCGGGCTTTGTTTTCTTTCTCATGATCGCTTCGGATACTTGGGACCTTTTGTGGTTCTATACAGATTTTAGGATTTTTTTTTCTCTTTCTGTGAAGAATGTCATTGGAGTTTTGCCAGGGATTGTATTGAATCTCTAGATGGCTTTGGGTGGGATGATGTATTCCTTTTTCCTTTCCCCTTTTCTTTGCAACTAACTGGTCATTCATTTCATAATGAAACAGAAGTATCTCTGCACTTGACACCAGAGCACCCAGATCTCTACCAACTGTGATTTAGAAAGTAGGAGCATTGAAACCTAAAGGGTACTGTGGATTTAAGGGAGTCAGTGAGTCTGCCGCAGCCTCGCTTGACACAACAAGGGGGAAGCAAGGGGGGAAGCAACAAATGGAGAGTACCAAACAGCGCAGACATGCAAGGGACGTAGAACGTTTGTGGAGGTCTAGCCAGCCTGATGGAGAAGCAGGCAAGCCGTTGGAGCAGGACAGAGATGAGTTCGGAGACAGAGGAGAAGGAGGATCTCAAGGAGTCGGTCCCATTCCCCAGAGTGACACTGCAGGGCCCTGGGTTTTTTCCAGCAGCAGCAACAGTGACCTCCCACACAGGAGGTAGAAAACAGGTGTGGCTGATTGACCACGGGGCTCAGCAGGTCACAGATGGAGGAACCGCTTTCTTTCCAGCAGTATGGATTTCTGAGGATGGACCTCCATTACACGGGGAAGGAGAGGAGAGAGAAGGGAAAGACACAGACAAGATTAACCAAGACTTTGAAAGAGGGAGATACCCACTGTCTGCTTCAAGATTTCTGCAGAATGTCTGCCCATAAAACTCTGGGAGTACCCCCCAAGAGAATCCCCCCTTCAGGATTGGGCACCCACTAAGCTCCAGATGCTAAGTCCACACCCTTCCACACCCCCCCCACCCAACCACTTTTCTCTATACCAGCTTTTTTTTTTTTTTTTTTTTTTAGTATCAGCTTTTTAAAATGTGCCCTCCTCAGTGCTGCCCCACAGCCAGTTCAGGTAAAGATATCAAAAACTTGAGTTATACTGCCACCTTGTGGAAGACAAAAGTTTCTAACTGCTCTTCTGCTCAATCCTAATGTCAAGGTGAACCAAAACAGGTGTGTGCTATTTCAGGAGAGACAGCAGAGGCACAAGTCATCAGATGACACTACAAAAAATCACGGTAGTATGGTATCACAAAAAGAAAATGATAATTCCCCAGATTCCAAACCCAAAGACAGAATACTGTGATCTGTTAAAGGATTCAAGTAGCAGTTATGAAGAGATTCAACAACTCACAAGAAAAGTCAGAAAGGCAATGAAATAACTCAGGAATAAAGTCAGTGAGTTTTTTAGAGGAGTTGAAATTGAAAACTGGAAAATTGAAACAGAAATTGAAAACAGAGAAATCGAAAACTGGAAAAGAACCAGAGAGAAATTCTGGAGCTGAAGAATTCAACGAATCCAGCAAAGAATGCGTTGGAGCTTAAGAAAAAATTAGTGATCTGGAGGATAAGAATTTAGAAATAATTCAATTACAATAAGAGAGAGAGAACTAAGAGTTTAAAAAAGTGAAGATACCCTCTGAGAACTATCAGATATAATAAAAAATACAAATATAACAATAATGGTCTACCAGATGGAGAAGAGAGGGGAAAGGGAGCAGAAAGTATATTTAGAGAAATAATAGCAAGAGAACTTCCCAACCCTGGGGAAGGAATTGGACATACAAGTCTAATAACCTAATAGAACAGCTTATCTCAGTGCAAAAAGACCTTCTCCAAGACACATGACAATGGCAGTATCATAGTCAATAGAGTTTATCCAAGGCACGATTATTGCTAATTGAAAAATCAACGATAAAGAATCATAAAGGTAGCTAGAGGTAAAAAAAAAAAAAAAAAAAAAAAGGAACCTACAAAGAAACCCCTCCACTAGACCGTCAGCAAATTTCTCACAAGAATATGTTCCTCAAAATGAAATGAAAAGATGCTAATAACTTACAAAAAAGTAAGTGAAAGAGCACAATACTCTAGCAAAGAGGAAAATAAACAGTAGCGTAGTATGGGTAATGGGGCTTTGAGTAGTTTGGACATGTTAACTATATTAATTCTTACAATCTGTGAACACAAAATTTCTTTCCATTTGTTTGAGTCTTTTTTTATTTCTTTCAACAAAGTCCTACAGTTTTCATTGTTTAGTTCTTTCACTTCCTTAGTTAAATTTATTCTTAGGTATTTCATTGGTTTTGAGAATGGGATCTTTTTCTTTGCTTTTCCAGATGTTTCAGTTGCTACAAATCAGTCCGACGGATTTCTATATGTTGATTTTAAATCCTTCAACCTTACTAAATTTGTTAATTAAGGCCAGTAGTTTTTTGGTTGAGTCTTTGGGATTTTCTCAGTGTAAAATCATGTTGTCTGCAAATGACAGCAATTTTACTTCTTCCTTTTCACTTTTATTTATTAAATTATTTATTTGGTCTTGCTTTGTTACTCTAGCTAGAACTTCCGGCACCATGCTGAATAAGAATGGTGAGAGTGGGCATCCTTGCCTAGTTCTAGATCTTAGGGAAACAAGCTTTTGATTTTTCTCCATTGACTGTAAGGGGTTTCTTCGTCATATATGGCTTTTATGTATGTTATTTCTATACCCAATCTATTGAGGGTTTTTATTGTGAAAGAATATTGTATTTTGTCAAATGCTTTTTCTGCATCTATTGAGATGATCATGGGTTTTTCATCTTTCATTCTATTAATGTGGTGTAAATCACTTATGGATTTGGGTATGTTGAACCCTCCTCACATCCTATGGACAAATCCCACTCAATCACGATGTATAATGTTCCTGGATTCAGTTTGCTAACATTTTGTTGAGAATTTTTGCATCTGTGTTCATCAGGGATACTGATCTATGGTTCCTACAGTTCTCCTTTCTGGTGGTGTCCTTATCTGAGTTTGATAACCAGGATAATGCCAGCCTTGCCTAACAGGTTTATAAATATCCCCTCCTCTTCAGTTTTTGGAAAGATTTCAAGAAGGACAGGCATTCATCCTTCTTCAACTATTTGCTGCTATTACCCAGGAAAGCTGTCTAGTCCTTTGCATTGGGAAGTTTTGTTTGTTTGTTTGTTTGTTTGTTTGTTTTTTAAAGATTTTATTTATTTATTCGACAGTCAGAGATCACAAGTAGGCAGAGAGGCAGGCAGAGAGAGAGGAGGAAGCAGGCTCCCTGCTGAGCAGAGAGCCCGATGTGGGGCTCGATCCCAGGACCCTGAGATCATGACCTGAGCTGAAGGCAGAGGCTTAACCAACTGAGCCACCCAGGCGCCCCTGCATTGGGAAGTTTTTGATTACTTATTCTATCTCTTTTACTTATTGGTCAGTTCATATTTTCTATTTCTTCCTGATTCAGTGTTGTGTGTTTCTAGGAATTTATCTAGGTTGTCTTATTTCTTGGCATATGATTGTTGATAGGAGTCTCCTATTGATGAAGTCCCAGAACCTAAGTCAGGTTCGGTGGGGTGAGGTTCGGAGCTGACGACTAAAGAAAGAATTCTTAAGACGTCGCTGGTGCAAACGGTGGTTTATTAAAGCACAGGGACAGGACCCGTGGGCAGGAAGAGCTGCTGCCCCGGGTTGTGAGGGTAGGCATGTTATATACCTTGCGGTTGGGGGAAGGTGAGGGGATGGGAGGTTTCAACAGAGTTTTCACATGTTAAGGAGGGCCTACAAGGTGCGGGGAGCGGGGCGGAGGCCTTGCCCTTATGGCCTGATCAATGTCATCTTTAGGTCAAGCATTAACATCAAGATAATTGGGAGATTCTTGGTGGGGCATTATGATCTGGCTATCATTTACATTCCCTTCTACCTCAGTCTCCTCCAGTTTATGGTGGGAGGGGGACATTAGGGCTTCAGGAACCAAGAGTTATTTGCCTCTGGAAATTTGTGCTATTGATAAGGTAACCTCCCTGTTTAGGTCTCTAGGACATCTGTAGAGCAAGGGGGATTCCTGTTCTGCAGGATTGCGATCCCTGCAAGTTAACTATTTATCGTTTTATGGCAGTCAGGGGTGCCTGAGGAATGCTACACATATGGAGGGGAGCGGGTGAAGAGGGGGTGCAAGGTGCCAGCTTTTGCTTTGTCCTCAGCCAGCCTCCTGCTCCCTCATCACTATGATCCTGGATGTTTTTGCAGTTCAGTTGTAATGTGTCCTCTTTTGTTTCTGATTTGAGTGTTCTGTTTTTCCTTGGTTACTCTAACTAAAAGTTTGGACATTTTATCTCTTCAAAAAGCCAACTCAGTTTTGTTGGTCTTCCCTATTGTTTTTTCTTTCCTCTACTTCATTTATTTCTTCCCATTTTAAAGATTTAAAAATCTTTAAAAAAAGATTTTATTTCTTTATTTGTGAGAGAGAGAGCACGGGGGCAGGGGTAGGAGGCAGAGTGAGAGGGAGAAGCAGACTCCCCCCCTGAGCAGGGAGCCTGACTCTGGGCTCCATCCCACGACCCTGGAATCATGACCTGAGCTGAAGGCAGAGCTTAACCAGATGAACCACCCAGGCCCTTCCTTCTCTGGTCTTCATTATTTCCTTCTTTCTACTAATTTTGGGCTTAATTCTTCTTTTGCTAGCTCATTGCGATGTAAATTAGGTTGTTTGAAACCTTTCTAATTTTTCAATGGATGCATTTAACACTGTGAACTTCCTTCTTTGAACTGCTTTTGCATCATCCCATAGATTTGGGTATGTTGTGTTTCCATTTCCATTTGTTTTAAGACATTTTTAAATTTTCCCTTTTTTTTTTTTTTTGGACAGACAGAGATCACAAGTAGGCAGAGAGCAAGGGGGGAAGCAGGCTCCCTGCTGAGGTACTTACTATTGCCATCTTATCTATTGCTTTTTGGTTGTTTTGTATACCATTGTTTATTTTTCCCTCTGTTTATGCCTACCTTTTGTTCATGGATGGATGTCTAATTAGTTACTGTTATGTAAATTGGTGATCTATTAGGTTCATGAATTTGAGTCTTTCCCCAGGTTTAGAAAGTTTTCAGCTATCATTTCTTTAATTAAAAAAAAAAATTTTTTTTTAAGGATTTTATTTGTCAGAGAGAGGAAGAGGGAAAGCACAACAGGGGGAGAGGCAGGCAGAGGGAGTGGGAGAAACAGGCCCCCCACTGAGCAGGGAGCCCAATACAGGACAGGACTCGATCCCAGGACCCTGGGATCATGACCTGAGCCGAAAGCAGACACTTAACCAACACACCCGGGTGTCCTTATTATCTCTTTATACAAACACTTTTTCTCCTTCTCTTCTTCTGGCATCCCAGTTATTCTCATATTTGTCTTTTTGATTGAGTCCCATAGATCACTCAGGCTTTGTTCTTTTTTATTCCTTTTATTTCTTTTCCTTTGTTCACTGCTGAGTTATTTCTAAATTCCTGTCTTCTAACTCACTCATTCTATCTTCCAGCATGACTCTGCTGCAGATGGTACCATATTCATCATCTCACTCATTGAATTTTCCAGCTCCAGACTTTGTTTGGTTCTTTCCTATAATTTTTCTCTTCGGTGAGAGTTCAGTTTAGTTGTTCAGGTGTTTAGCTGGGTTTCCCCCACCCCCCATTATCATTGAACTGAGTTTTCTTGTAGTTCACTGGATTTCTTCCAAACAACCACCCTGAATTCTTTCTTTACCAGTCAAATCGCAGTCTGCTGCAGCTATACACTAAGTTGTTGGGAAATTATTTATATCTCTTTGGGGTGACATATTTTCTTGATTTTTCATGTTCCTTACATTGCTGTTTTCCCCTTTGAAGCACACACCTCCCTAAATCTTTATCGTGAACTTCAGATGAGGTAGTGATCATTGACCTGGCTACAACTGGGTTTTCCTCAGCTTTTGAATGGGTTGACCTGGCTCCACTATCCCTGCCCCCTCTTGTGGCAGAATTCTTAAGCTTTTCCATCTTTTCTGATGCTTTTCACTCACCAAGCCCGCTGTAGGAAACGGCTCTTTTGTTTTCCGGAAGATGACTTTACAGTTCCAGTTTGTGGTGCCTCTCTTGCCCACAGATCCATTTTTTCCTGAGAGCACTGTGAATACTGGACCTGTTTTCACGCCCCCTGACTTGGGAGCACTAACAAGGATCTAGCCACAGAGTCGGGGAGAGGTGTGGATGTAGCACTGGGGTGGAGGGGGTAAGCAGGATGCTCCAAAGGTTGCTTCACCAACTTCCTGGTGAAGTCCAGAAGCAGTCAGTAGGAACCGTGTCCCTTCAGTGTCCTTTGATACTCTTACCTGGTTCCTTCCATCTCTCCTCCCTCCCCCCACATGTGGATGTCCTGCCTCTGGGTGCTACTGGAGGGAAATGGGTTTCTTAGGCCATGACCTGCAAAACTGGGGCAGTGGGACACTCACAGCTTTCTGTCTTCTCCTCCACAGGAGAGGCTGCCACACGTGACAGCTTAGCCCCATGCGCTGTCACCCTGGGTGGCGAGGGCTATGGTGGAGCTTCTCCCTCTCCAGTGTGTACAAACTCATCCTTCCCGTTCCAAAGGTGTGCTGGAACCTCCCCACAAGCAGGCCGGAGTTCTACAAATTGTTTCTGGCCCCTGTGCATCTGAATAGGCTAGCACACTCCAGGTTTGGTTTTTTTTCCCCCCCTTACTGGGGTAAACAGGGGTCCACAGGACCACCTTAGATCCACAGCATTTTCCAGGTGTTGGTCCATTTATGGAAGCATAGGTGGGTACAAGTCATCCCTTGGTGTAGGGTGCTGGGTCCAGTAGCACCCAGTGAGGCACTTTTGTTCATGCTTAAATTTCTAATTTGTTGTTTAAAAAAAGTGTTGGTGGTGGGGGGCTAAAGGGGGGAGCAGGAGAACGAGGAGGAACATCCTACCCATCCAGGATGCTGACATCTCCCCCCATCAATTTTTAGGGAGCAACCTATTAAAGGTAGTGCTGACACAGAAATAATATCCAAATTCTATGTTACTGCATGGGCGGGGGCCTAATAGCTACCCTTACCTCTTCTTCACCTGCAACAATCAATTTCTCTCTCTTCCATTTGATATCTCCCCCTCTGTCTCCACATCCCTCCCCATAATATATTTTCACATCTAGTTTTGGAGTTGCATTGAGTGAGCCATGCTGTCAGCAGCTGGAAAGCCAACAGCAGGGTCCTAATGAAAGCGGACAGTCTCCCAAAACAGCCCTGGTTTTCACTAGATGAGGCATGACAGCTCTTACTTCTGGTGCTCCGAAAGGCTTTTTTGGTCAGATGTTAATGAGCTATGGAGGAGCGGTGGACATGGGACTCTTTTCTTTGCCCACTGGTTGTTTAATATGAGGATATGAGGAATGATTGGAGGCAGCTATAGATTAAAGCTTAAAAGACTCTTGCAGAAGGGTTTCCTTTTTGGGAACCAACAAGACCTCTATGTCCATAGAGCCTAGAGTTGTGAGAAGAGGAAGCAGAAATCCCCCTGGTGGGTCACTGGGAATGCTATGCTTACTTATACCCCTTGGTACCTGGACCCATGCAGTACACCTATTGAGAGCAGAGTACCATATAATGATTGTTGATTTAGAGTATACGTTACATCCTGAAGGACATTGTCCTGTCTTTGCGGGGTTATCATGTCCAACCTTGTTGCCTCAGGTGTGCCTTTAGGGGGAAAAAAAAAAAAGCGCTAATCCATCATTCTATCAGTCCAGTAGCTTCTGAGTTTGACAGCAAATGACAGGATCAGTCCATCTCATTGCCTCCTTTGCTGTATGGTAGATTCTTGTATATGTGGAATCCAAAGTAATGGACCAACCAAAACCCTTGTGAGTCCTTAGATAGTGATGTTGGTTGAGGCCATGGGGCTGAGAAAGGTAAACTCATACTCAGAACATGTGATAATTCTAGTCAGCATTAATTCACTGTTTTCCAAGATGGAAGGGGTCACAAGTCACTTGCCACCAAGCGGCCACCTGGTTTCCACAAAGGAGGTGCTGTTATCAGGGGCTCAGTGTTGGTCTGTTACTGGCAGAACACCTGACACAAAAGGTAGCTAAATCAGCCTTGGTGAGAACCTCCGCCTTCCCACTACTCTGTTCAACTTCCATGGTACCAACACTGTAGTGGCCAGGATCAGAAACACACTGACACTCTGCTGAGTCATTCTGTTTGGTAGTAGAGTGTCTCTTCTGTGATGGATGATCTCTGATAGATAACGCACGATCTACAGTCTTCATGTTTTCATGCTCATTCCTGTGGATCTAGTCACATGGCTTTTCCCCAAATGTCCTCATCCTTCATCTTCCAAGCTTTATCTTTTCAGGCCTTTGGCTAATCAGTCAAACCATCAGCTACTGCCTATGAATCCTTAGGCCACTTTTCACACAATGGATGTCCATGTATACAACCCAAAGCTCTGTGCACAGGGAAGATTTCTCTTCACCATTATCTTTCCGGGGAGCTAAAGGAGAAGCACTGGTCAATAGCAGAAAATGAAATTGGGGCGAGGGCTTATGCAGCTCCTCTCTGCCGTCTGGCCCCATCCTTTCCCATGGACCACTTGCATCTTCCTACACGTCGTTGCCAGACCCACCTAATTTAATGAATCTGTGGGTCTGGCAGATCCTACTTCCAATCTGGATGTATGATCATTTCCTAGATCAGATGCTTATCTCAACCAGGGCCCAGTAGCATTCAAGAACTGTGTTTCAGGGGCACCTGGGTGGCTCAGTGGGTTAAGCCTCTGCCTTCGGCTCAGGTCATGATCTCAGGGTCCTGGGATGGAGTCCTGTGGCTCTCTGCTCAGCAGGGGGCCTGCTTCCCTTCCTCTCTCTCTGCCTGCCTCTCTGCCTACTTGTGATCTCTCTCTGTCAAATAAATAAAATCTTAAAAAAAAAAAAAAAAAAGAACTGTGTTTGAACAGATGTGTAATTTTGCACTGCAGGAGACAAAGTATGGTTGCCGGACAAGGTATGGGATTTTATTGCAGGATCTTATCATCCTCATTGTTATCAGGAAGTTTATGTTGTAATTCTCTAGCTGGGTCATGTCACAGACTCACAAGCCATCTTTTTCCATCACTGACACCTCCTATATCATTGGGTCTGTCAGGCAGTGTGGTCCAAGAGGAAAGTTCACTTGTACTGCAACCTGGAGCTATGGCAGATCCCTCTTCTGTTCTGGGCCTCACTCAAAGTTAGCTCTTTGTGTAACTGGACAGAACAGTATTCCCAGTATGAAATATGCTTCCTCCACAGGCTGAAAGGTCTACCAATCTCTCTGGTTGGTAGAATGGGGGAGTTGTGAAGTACTTATGGGCTTTGAAAGGGATATCCGGAAATATCCTAGCTCACTGGATCCCTAAAAACGTTCCTGATTATGGTTGGCCCTTGATTCTTCATAGGCCACATCTATCACCATCCAGGGCATGTATTTTCAAGGCCTTTGATGTGCTTGCAACTCCCTGTTCATCCAGCTCAAGTAACACCATGTTATCGGTATATGAACCAATGTGGTATTAGGTCAGCTGATGATCCAGACCCTTCGTGACTATTATTATTGAGGGCAGCTGAGCTAACAACATTCATGGTACACTGTTGTGCCCCCATAACATCAACTTTCTGTCCCTCCTAACAGGGGTGGAAAAAAAGGCATTTACCAGATCAGTGGGCCTTGTTAACCTTCCCAAACAAGGATACCACATCAGGCACAGCAGCTACAATGGGAGCTACAACTTGGGTCAAGTTGTAGATCATCCTCCAAGATCCATTTGTAGGAAACAGACTAGACGATTCAGGGGATATGCAATGGAGACCACCATTCTTGCACCATTTAGGGTCTTCAAGTGTGGTGCCTAAACTTTCTCATCTACCCAAGATGTAATATTGTGATTTACTTCCTATCTTGGCTGAGAGTATAGAGGCAATTTCAAGGCTTCCCTGGAGACTTCCTTTCTATAGTAGCTCTTATTCCACAGATTAAGGAACCACTCGCAGTATTTTTTCCCCAAACACTGAGTTGATGCCAGTTAGATATATTCAGGGATGGGGAAAATGACCGCCAGGTGGGTCTTTGAACCCCATGGACGAGGAGCTAGATCTGGGACAGGACTGAATTTATTATCTAGCCCCATACGACCCTGCTGTAATGCGGGCAAGGGCACATGGTGTCTGATTCCTAGTTATCATTGTCACTTTGGAAACTGTGCCTGATACTACTCAGAATATTGGGTATTTTTCCATTTCCCAATGTATGGTTACCACTAAGTCCCTTTGGGGAAGCATACCATAGGCACATGCCATGGTAAGCAGGTCCCTCCCTCCTGGAGATTTGGTATTTGTCAATGAGTGAGATCTGGGTCTGAGAACTGGCTCAGGGTCGAATCTGGATAAGAGTTCGTGGCCTTTTTTTTTTTTTTTAAAGATTTTATTTATTTATTTGAAAGAGAGATCACAAGTAGGCAGAGAGGCAGAGAAAGAGAGGGAGAAGCAGACTCCTTGCTGAGCAGAGAGCCCGATATGGCGCTCAATCCCAGGACCCTGAGATCATAACCTGAGCCGAAGGCAAAGGCTTAACCCACTGAGCCACCCAGGTGCCCCGGTTCATGGCTTTTTATTGTGGTGGGTGCTCTTGGCCTCCTGATCATCCATTTTTAAAAATTTCTTTTGACTATATAGATTGGCCAGTGCCCTTACAAGCCAACCATCTATCTTGTACCTACTGAAGCTGTGTTCCCTTAACCATCTCTGCAGACAGATGGAACTGCTCTCTGCAAATCAGGACCTTTGGCTGTCAGCTACCCTGGCCTTGTAGTTCATTAAGATAATTTAACCAGATTGCTCCTGACAGTTAAGTGCCATAATATGGATCTATTAATGCAGGATCTCATCATCCTCATTGTTACCAGGGCTCAACTCTGTAACAGCTATTTCCTACCACCAGCCCTGGCTTTCAGAAGACAGCCTGTACTGAGCTTCTAAATGGTACCGTTCCTTTAAATAGAACATTCCTTGCTGCTTGGATATATGAAGGAATCTCTGTGTTGTCTTATATTACACAGTATTATTGAGTCTAATGTACACATGCCCTTGAGCTTCTTGGATCCCTCCTTCCCCATGTCTGCCTTGGAAGTTCTGTGATACTTAGCTGGGCCAAGCTAAGTGGCTAAGGCTTCTAAGAACTACCCTAGCTGTGTATCAGCGCTGTCTCCCTTTTATCATTGGAAAATCTTTTATCATTGGAAAGCACTTACATATAAATAAACTCTCTCTCATCCAACTTTATGTTCTTTCCCCCTTGGCCCAGAATCCTCAGGATCCAGGCTCATATGTACTCTCTCGGCTCCTCTGAGTTTATTTGGGTGAGGTTCTACGGCAACTCTGGCAGGCCCAGCACCTGACTGAGTTGTGCGTTGGGTCTTCTTCACTCTAGTTATTGGCTTAGTGTAGAGCAGGTGAGGCAATCCTGAGTGGGTATATGTTATCCTGTGATGCAGAAGTTAACGCATCGTCTTCAACAAGGGAAACGAAGGCAGTGAGTGGAAACTTAACAGCAAGAAGGGGGCTACTTCTGCAGGTCCATATCCAAGAGTTTTGGGTGCATGAACCCAGATGTCCTCATCTCAAGTTTCAGGTCCTACTTCTTTCCTACTGTGTCTCTGACCTTGGCTTAGCAGATATGATGGTGCTGTAATCCAATCTTCTCTTGAGCTCTGCCAATCTTAAATGCCAATCTGCCATGGTCCTCAGCACCTTCCATCTTCCAGCTGCATGAGATGAGAGGCTTTATAGGCTGTCAAGGAGGCCCTCTGGCTTTTCATACATAGCCTTTAATGGGTGATTAATCACCTTCAACATTTCTCGAATGCACTGACTGCCCCCAACAACCAACATCCAATTCCATACTCTTTGTAATTCTACTTCTCTTGAACTTCTCCGAGGCCTCAGACATTGACCCTACCAGAGCATTCCCAGTATCCCATTCCAGTTAAGCATCGATGAAAGTTTCAACAATTACATTGCCACGGTGGTGGTCCATGCTCCGTGTTCCACCGGTAACGGGATCCTCCATTGGCAACCTACCGGTGCATGATCTGGCTCCAAAGTCTCATGGCAGAATCTGCTTCCTGAGACCATTCTTGGCTATTGCTGCCTTAGATGGGCTTCCCTGGACAGACAGACTGAGACAGAGATTGGCATGCAAGACATCCACCATGGTATGCCATCGGACTCAAAACCTGTGTCTGTTGGCAGTACGATGAGGCAGACAAAAAAAGTAGCAGTGCAGTCACGACAAAGGCCTCAGCTGACCTCATGGGTAGCACTGGAGCTGGGAGGACCTTTCAGAGTTGTCCCACCTTAGGCGAGGGGGCTGGGCTTTTATAACCTGGATGTAGGATGTGTTTGGAGAAGAGTCGGGACTTAGGTGAATGAACAGTCTTCAGTTGATGGATATTCAAATAGCAACTCCGCTGAGTGTGCTCAGCCACCAACTCTGCCAGCAGCTGAGGGAATGCGTGCTTCAGTCCTAAAGGATGCACCCAAGAACCTTCTGAGAAGTCTAGTTTCTATTCCCAAATTTCTGCCCTGTTTCCTCCCTCTCACTATTGATAATATTTTAAAAAATATATAGTGTATCCTTCCCCCTTAAAAATATTAACAATACATGTACTTTTTTTTGTTTGTTTGTTTTGGGTAATTGGCAGCCTACTGTGATGGTTAATTTTGTGTGTTAACTTGACTGGGCACAGGGGTGCCCAGACATTTGCTTAAACATTGTGGATGTTCCTGTGAGGGTTTTTAGTTGAAATGAACATTTAAGTCAGTATACTGAGTAAAGCAGAGAGCTCTCCCCAGTGTGGGTGCGCCTCACCCAATCAGTCAAAGACACAAATCAAATAAAAAGGCTGACCCTCACCCAAGTAAGAGAGAATTCCTCCTGCATGTCTTCAAACTGGGACACTGGCTTTTTCCTCCCTTCAGAATCGAACTGACTTTTATAAGAAATCTCTCATGTTATTTTAAAAATATCACCAACACCATGGTTTTATTTAAGGAGATTTATTAAAAGCAATTGGCCCACATGATTACAAAGGCTGACAAGCCCCAAGATCCACAGAGTGAGTCAGCAATCTGAGATTTAAGAGAGCCGAAGATGAAGTTCCAGTCCAAGTCTAGGGGCCTGAGAGCCAGGAGAGCCGAATGGTGTAATTCCAGTCTAAAGGTTGGCAGGCCTAAGACCCGGGATAAACTGATGTGTCAGTTTTTCTGAAGGCAGGAAAAAGCTGATATTCCAATTTGAAGACAGGTAGAAGGAAATCTCTCTTATTTGGATGTGAATCTGCCCCTTTATTCTATTTAGGCCTTCAACGGACTGGACAAGGCCCACCTGCATTAGGAAGAACAATCCCCTTTACTCAGCCTATTGATTTAAAGGCTGTTAATCTTACTATACAGTAAGTTTCCGATGTACAATGGTACAACTTACAAATTTTCGACTTTATGATGGTGTGAAAGCAGTATGCATTCAGTAGCAACTGTACTTCCAGTTTTGAATGTTTATCTTTCCCCTAGCTAGCGATATGCAGTACAATACTCTCTTGTGTATCTGGGTAGGCAGCAGTGAGCCCAAGCTCCCAGTCGGCCATGCAATCACCAAAGTAAACCAACACATTTAGGACCATTCTATCCATATAACCATCCTGTCTTTCACACTCAGTGTTCAAGAAACTACATGAGACATTCAACAGTTTATTATAAAATTAGCTTTGTGTGAGCTAATTTTGCCCAACTTTAACATAACTAACATGATGTTGAGCACGTTTAAGGTAGGGTAGGCTAAGCTTTGATGTTCAGTAGGTTAGGTTTAACAAATGCATTTCTGACTTAGGATATTTCAGCTCCTGACTAGTTTATTGAGGAAGATCTATGAATATACAGTCATCCTATTGGCTATTTCTCTAGAGAAAACCTCAACTACTAATATAATACCGTATGTATGTTTTTCCATCTTGCTGTTTTCACTTAACAGTGTATTCTAGGGAATAAATCTGTAGCAATGTACACAGCTGTTTCTCATTTGGATAATTCCATAAGATTCCATATTGTGGATGTAAACTAGCTTTCCAACCAATCTCCTTCCAAAGGACATCTGGGCCATTCCAGTCTTTTGCTATGATTAGTATGATAGTTACCACAGTTTTACCAGTTCCTTACTGGTAGGTATTGAAGGTATCTCCAGTTTATAATTTTTTGCTTTATAAAAAACTGATGCAATAAATACCTTTGTGTATACAGAAACCAAGGATGCTAGAAGACTAGAGTCCCGAGAGTGGGTCATGGGTATATGTAAAATGTGTATTTTTATTTTTAAAAATTTTCACAAAGTTGGGGGTGCCTCAGTGTCTCAGTTGGTTGAGTGTCCGACTCTTGCTTTCCGACTCAGGTCATGACCTCATAGGTCATGAGATCGAAGCCCTACTGGGGTCCATGCTCAGTGCAAAATCTGCTTGGGACTCTTTCCCTTGTCCTCTCTCCCCTTCCCTACTCCTCCCTGCGCTCATGTGCTCTCTCTCCCTCAAGAATAAATCAATCTTAAAAAAAACTTTTTTTCACAAAGCTTGGCATATGCTTACAAAAAAAATGTTAACAATATATTACATTCCCACCAGCAATGACAGTTCTCATTCCTCATAACCTCTTCAGCATTGGATGTTGTCACCTGTCCTAATTTTTCTTATATGATGAGTGAAAGTAAAATCTAATTGTCCTTTTAACTTGCATTTCTGACTACTCATAAAATTAAGTATCTCTACCTATTCCTTGGTTAGTAAGAAATAAGTAAGATGACTTGCCTCTTCTCACCATTTGTACAATGTTTTGCTTTTCTTACTAGAATACAATGGGAGATGAAATCCTTTTGATTATTTCCTGAGGTAAAACTAGTAGCTGGCCCAGAAGTTTACCTAATTTTACCTAATTTTGGCACATCCTAATCAAGCCTGAACTTAATCTTCTCACAATTTTTCCCCCAAAACAAAGGGAAAAGAAAAAGGGCAGGGGGCGATCCTGCCAGGCACTATGTGGGGTACTGTTTATAGCTCCCTGAGAGATGGCACAGTAGGCATTTAAAACATATTTATCAAATGATCGAAGACCAGATCAAATTATAAATTCAGGTTGACCACCTGAATGTTCTGCTTTGCAGAGAACTTTCACCCATCTCTGAACTGATAGGAATCCCAAACAATTGCAGACTGAATATCGATGGCCTCAACAGAAACTCAGCATTAGATAAATATTATTTAGAAAAAATAAAGTGACTTTTCTTACATCCCAGAGCTCATGAAGTAAAATTCATACATGTCACAAATCTAAGGAAATGTGCCAAATAGAACTCATGGGGAGGACTAAAGCTGTAAAACAACAATAACAAAATACCACCTTGGTCTAACTGGAAGAGGAACTCCATTCATGGTTCAGAAGATAAGACCAAATAAGAAAATGTGGGACAATAATGGGAAATCAGAATAGGAGAGTGTTAAAACTTAAGAAAATGCTTTAGCTTCAATTTTGGGATAGAATAGTCAGGTGGAGCCCCATAGGGTTTTGTGTTCAAAAGTAACTAGATATTTGCCAAAATTATTTTTCATCAACTCAGCAAGAAGGGACCAGATGAAAAATTTACACCTATCTGTATAAAGTAGGTTTTGTGATTTCTCAATATGGATTTTAGAAAAAGATTTGTCATCTCCCACCTCACATCCGTACACAACGTATTACCCCATACATACCTCTTGACTTGTGAAATAACTGATTTTTAGAATAATTAGTGAGTTTTTGAATATTAAAAAAGTATGAATTAAATAAATCAACACCAGCAGCTGTTTAACAGTGATAAAATATACTTTTATTTACTTTGTTGAGTTAGAGGGTTGTAAAAAAATTATTGCTAAAGTAGATATCAGGCAAACAGAAAGGTGCTTTAGAAGTCCAGTTACCTTGGAGTTTATTTAAACTAAGAGGAAAAGGTCATAATGTTTTCATGCAATACATACTTGGTTCTTTAAATAACCATTGTGACAAATAACAGAAAGAATTATGGAATGCTGCACTTGTGATCCATACAAAACACCAACATTTTGGATTGTACATAATTTAAAGAAACGTCTCAAACACTTTTTGAAATACTGTAGTAGCCAATACACAGAGGCATGCCATAGGTGGGCACAGGAATGCAGTTTATAAAAGAAAGAGAAACATCACACTGGAACTACTCAATTTCTTCAAAATCACTGAGCAAGAAAAGCAACATTGAACTTCCATACCGATTTTACACAACTTTTATACAGTACCTTGACTTAAATCCAAGAGCAAAAGTTAAGACTCTCCTCTATTTTTTGGTAAACAACTGCATGGTAAACTTAGATGACTTTTCCCCCTGGATTTTACCTGGGAGTGGCCTTTTTAATTTTTTATTTAAAAGAGGGCAGGTTTGGCACTTTTATACTGATGTCACCAATGTTAATATTTCTTGGGATCTCAGGAAGATTCATATTCTTTACAGCTGATACAGCACGGGCTGGAGCTCCCGCTAAGCCAGCCTGTATACAGAAGCAAATAAAAGAAAAAGAAAATGTACAACTCAGGTGTAGCTCATCAAAAAACACTAAAAATGGAGGACAATGATAAAAGATTCATATAACAAGCTTAGAGACCAGATGGTAGTTTGAATTGGTATGGGATGGTTACTTTGAAACTCTAATCTATAAAGAGAAAACAGTTGACACATTAAAAAATACAGTGAATACATGCAATGATAAGAACGTAAAAATTTCGATACAAATTAGCCTGCACTACTTAGACATCACATCCACTATTCAAATGACAAAAACCAGGTCTTCCCCTGCACCATGGCTTACTGACTTATGATATAAGCATGAAGCATATTTTACATCAGTTTCCTTTTAAACATCTCTTGCAATAATCATGATAGATTTGGGGTTTGTTTTGTTTTGCTTTTAAAACAGCATTTATCATCAAAATGTGGTATAAAATAAAAACTTAAAGTAACAGATCATACTTGTCTAGTTTCTTTACTTAGGGCCAAACCCTTAAAGCATTTCAAAAGAACAAATTTTTTTAAAAAATTATTTTAATTGCGGAGGCTCTTCTCAATTTTTCTATGGAAGTTCTAGAACACTGAAGAAAAAAAAAATCAGGCTTTTAAAGTAAAGCCTCAGTCTAAAGAGAGCAGTTCTGCCTAAAAATGAAAATGCAACAGGAGGACTTTTCCAACCTTTGATGAGTTAGAAAAAAATATAATGATTAAAAATACTTTGTCACATAAAGTAGATCCAACAACATAGGTTCAGTTTACAATATACAAATTTGGAGAAAGAACAGCATAAATGCAAAAGGTATTATTTATGTAAATAAATGAATTTTAAAACATCTAGTAGCATTAGTGTACAGTATTTCACTTTTACCTTAGGGAAATTTATAATTTGTGAAATAATTTTGAAAGAAAATATGCTTAGAAGAAAAATGCATACATATCATCTTTTTCAAATAGCTTCAACAGTCTTGATACTTTTATGGTTTAAGTTAGATTTAGATTTCATCAATTTTTATTCAGGTGACACAATCAAGGCAACATACATCTGAATTCAGTGGCATACATCATCTTGACAAAAGCAGACAATTAGGTAACAAAAACAAATCTTCCATATATGAGACAACGTCTGTGTAATTAGAATTACTAGTTTTAATGTCCCTTTTGAAATTTTAGGGTTTTTTTCTCTTATGTAATCCTACCTCTTTTGTTCATCAAAATAATAATAATAATAAAGCTGTTACCTGAGAAAAATCTTGACTGATACAAAATAGGCCAGTGTAAACTATTTGCTGAATAAAGGATACAAACATTGTTAAGCAATGAAATAAAAGCCACGGATTATCAACTCAGAATTGGAAATAATAGAAAAAATCAGTAAAATAGTATTAATAATAGCTATGGTCCACACAGGCAATGATATAAATGAAACACTCCATATCCAATTAAAGAATGAGTAGGGCTGGAGCATTCAATTTTTATGATTTAATGGAAGTAAGTTGTTTTTGACTGACCCCTACATTTATACCTACCTGAAGCAACGCAGTTGTTTTTATACCCCCCAAAGATGTTGGAGATACGAATAAATATTGTTTAGAGTAACATGACTCATAATGAAAAGGGTCTTTAATCTGATTATTTCAAGTTCAATGTAGTCCAGCTACCAAAATTTGGAATGGTTTAGGATCAAAGAAGGATCCAGTTCAAAGAAGTTTACTATCTTGTCAAGGCTCTCTTCCTTTTACCCAAAAGTATGTTGTTGGCCAAAGAATAAATTATTTTATAAACTTATAGATATCCTGGAGCTAGTATCAGTTTTCCAGGTAAAAGGATTTTGTAATTTTTCTAATTAAAAAACCAATTTGCCACTATTTTTATTTGGGTGTGTCTCTATAGGGCACAAATGATGAGTAGACTATTTAAAAAAACTACTAATAAGATATTTGAGTACAAATATTTTAACAGGCATGAATGATCAGAGGACTTTTATTATTGAGATAGAGACAGAGAGAGAGAAGGTAGATAGGTGTGTATGTTTTACTGGATGCTATGATTTTACTTTTATAAACAGTAAAAATAATTTTTTAAGTATTAAATGTCATTGACAAGCTTTCTTTTCCATAAGACCCTGTACCATGAACAGCTAACTTAACTTGAGCAAAGAAAATGAAAACAAAAATGCATCCTGTAAAATTTCTTTAGATTAAGCCGTTTCTTTGTGACCAAAGATGGTGTCGACTGTTGGCTGCTAATGAGAATACATAAAGTCAATATAGCAATTGATTTAAATAGCATATATGTGCCAAGTTCTTATAATGTAAAACAAAAAGAAGTTTCTAAGTACAACAAACTACAATTCCTCTAAACATAAGCAGCAAGCCATACACATGCAAAGGATGGCAACTATTCAGAACACGCAAATGAATTAAGAGAATCAAATTATTTCTCAAGCATGTTCAATACTTTTGTATAATATGTCATGAATTTAAATGGTAGGGAATAAAAAAATTGTAATGTGCAACTTCAATTTTTAATTAAACTAACATTTTAAGAAATCAGATTTTGCAGACTATAAAATATAAAAAATATAAAAAGAACTGTTGATCAGTAAGTAGATGCTAAACTGAGCTATCTATATATAAAAACTTATAGCTTAAAAATAAAAGATGTCTCAAGTAGTCAACACCAGAACTGCTATAAAACAAATTTCATTTTTAGACTTCCATGAAAATGAAGTCTGAAACATTTTTATGAAAGAATAAAATGTAAAAGAGGTAATTTGCCATTAGGAGGTCAGTGTGCCAAGAGAGAAGTATAAAGTAATTTTTGTCTTAGTTATGATTTTTTTCAGTAAGATATATTCAAAGCAACAAGATAACTTTTACTAATTCATTTTTTTGAACACTAAAATTTACAGAAATTAAGCTTACCTGACTTGTTAGTCGTATGTACAATTTAAAATGTAAAATTAAGATATTTCTGACAGTACAACAAAGCTCTTAAAGATTTAAGATTACACAGTTGACACAAAGCAGAAATAAAAAGAATGAAACCCTACTGGAGAAATAACTTGTTTCCATCTATGTTATTATACTCGAGCACCACCAAACTGCAGCAACTCCACTAACAAAAATAAATATATGAATCCAAAGCAGTTAAGAGTATGAATTGGATGAAAGAATGAAGTACAGTATATAAAAGAATGGCCATGTTTTCTCTCCCATGAAATTAAATAAATTAACAGAATTAAGAGAAAGAAAACAAAATGAAGTCTGCAAGTATACCAAAATGAGGCCAAACAGATAGAAGACTTATACAGACATACTCTCGGAAATTTCAAGCACTTGAATCACAAAGATAGTAATGGATGGATATGATTTGTTTTTGATTTTGTTTTTAAATTGCCAGACCCAAAAATAAACAAAATATGTGCAAGCAAAAGTGAAAAAGCAGCACTACTAAAATATATTACGAAGAATCGGAAGGCTCCCTTTTCCTCATGCAATAAGCAATTAACTTTCTTGAAGGAAAAAGGAAAGAATCTAGATGTTTATTTCATCTAAGACATAAAATACCATCCTACCATCTTAAAATATTTTTTCAAGCCTGAAATACAGAGTAAGATGGTAGTGGGAATGGTCTGTACATACTAAAACCTCTACCCACCCCTCCTGCTGGAAGTTGCTATGCACATTCATAATCTTGACCTAACAGCAAAGTGAAAGAACATCAACATTAATAAACACAGTATTAAATGGTTTCAGACTCAAAATCATTAACAAAATAATGGCAGTTTCTGAATGCATGTTTTGAGCAAAACAGTAAATTCAATTATTTTAACTTCTGAATGCAAGGCAGAGTAACTTTTAATCTCGGAATCTGTAATAGGCTTGCTCTTTAAGGGCAGTGCTTTAATACTCCAATTATAAACAAACGGGTTAGAAATGCTCATGACAACCCTCTAGGAAGAACTGTAACATTTTATAAAAGTTTTTATCAAAATCAGAATATTTAAAAATTTAAAAACCTTCCAAATTATACAATCCAGTTAATATAATCTTCAGTTATAGTTTTAATTTCCAGTACAGCACTTGCCTGTGCAAAATAAATATAGCAGACTAATAATGTCCAATTCATGGATTTAACGTAACTAATTCCAATCATTACACATGAATGCAGGGGTCCTCACCATAATTCTGGAGAAGAACAGAGTGAACTGAATGTCAAGGTAAAAAGCTGAACCAATTCACAAGCTGACTGGCCAGCATCATTGTATTAGGGCCACTTTTCTTGTTCTCTAAGCTCTTTGAAAATAGATATTGATTTAAAAAGAAAGAAAGCTAATTACTAGTTCTAGTGATGGAAGTTAAAGACCCAAGTGGTTCTTTGCTAAAAAATGACAATTTAACATAAACTAAAGACCAGAACACAGAAATTGGCAGTGATTTGGGTCAGTGGAATAAAGGAGACAATTATGTATTTTCTATTCTGGGGATAAAGTTACAGAGATCTAAGGACCAAAAGTGGTATTCCCGGCTTCACGACAGTGCCTACCATCTTGGGATAAGAAATTAAAAAGCCACCTGTATGTTGCCACTTCTCAAACACATCCAGAAAGTAATACTTAAGTGGCTAAAAAAGCAATGCCAAATTCTCAGTGGCACTTTTCTAATTAGTAAAGTGGATAATCTAACTTGTTGAATTTACAGATTTTTTTTTCCCTCTTTGGGACTCAATAAAGTATTTTCATTTTGAAATTTTTAAATGGAGGCCTATGAACATTTTCATTTTTCATCTTTGTATGGCTTTCAACAACAACAAAAAAAGCTGTTCGTTAGCATTTAGATTAAAATTAAAAAAAAAAAAAACAATTTACACAGTTAACTTAGGGTGTGAAAAAAATGCATAGGAAATGCCAGAGAAAATTTAGTTTTATAAAGCTATGAGTCTATTAAAAACATTTTCAATATGAGGCAATACGCTTTGTAAAAATGTCCAATAACAATATTTTACTGAGTCTTACTTATTACAGTGTTTAGATGTCAGAAGGTTGCTTCCCTGGAAATCCATTTTATTTTGGTCAAAATATTTAATTCCCATTTTTAGAACATTTAATTTTTAGAAGCTTTAATTCAATTTTGGAAGATTTGTTATCTTATACTTTTTCTTGGCCACTTTTAATACGGAACTGAAAACCATTATGTTAAGACTTTGGAACTGAAAACCATTATGTGGGGAAAAGTACTATTTAAAAGTCACTATTCTAAACCTTCATTGCTTTTCACTTTGTATGCAAAACTCTAAAGGTTCAGCTTTTGGTTTTCAAATTCACAGCTTCCAAACCCCAGCAGGCAATTTTATGTTAGAATCCTAATTTAGAAAGAGTGGTGGGGGGGGGGGGGGAGCCTCTCTGTGAGAGTTAAATTAATTCCACCATATTATTTTTGAAATACACTCTACATCTTTATATACAAAGTAAACTGTCATTTCTACAAATGTAATATGTCAATTAAATGACAATGTTTTAAAAAAAAGAACAAAAGAACTTTCCTTTTACAATGCAGGCAGACAAAACAGAACAAATATGACATCAATGAAACACTAGTAAAATACAGTAAGTCCAATAAAAGATGAAGAAACTACAAGGAGAAACTAGAATGAAAAATAGGCTACAGGGACTACATGGGTTCATTAACACAAAGAATTTTTGAGTCTGGCCTAAATAATTAATTGCCTTTGACATCATTTTGCTTTCCCTTTGTTAAAGTACAGTTTTCTCAAAGTCAGCAATACCTTGTCTACCTGTCCTGTCTGGGAGATTGAAAGATAAAGGTCTGTAAGAGAGAAGAATGGAAAGAGCTAGAAAGATCAGGATGTTCGGAAAAAAAGAAGACTGACTTTAAAAAAGTAGTGACTATATTCAGACCCATTTATTCATAACATGAAATACATAAAACCTAACAAGTCTCCCCAACCCCACCCCTCTACCTCCACCCCCAGGGAGTCCTTTTATTCCTAGGAAGATTCCTGAGTGCCTCTTAAACTTCCCCCAAATCCCACCAACCCCCCAGCTTAAACCCTCCTTTCCCCAGACCCCAGTGTCATAGTAAACCATTTTTCTGTCAAATCAGGATAGATGAAAATACATTCAGAGCATATCTTAGTTTCTCCTCTCTTTAAAGATCTGGGAGATCTTTGCTTCTACCTGTCTAGGTTATTAGGAATTAAACTGGTCCACTTTCCACTGTCACCAGAAATATACTACCTTTAAACCAAAATAATAAACTTTTAATTTCTGACAAAGTCAAGTCACCTAGGTATATCCATGTTGTATCTTTAAAGTTGTATTTAATTATACTCAGGCTGATTTTTTAAAAATAAATGCTATTCTCAATACCATTTAAATTAATCTTAAAAGAATGATAACCAGGTCTTTTCATCAACCATGATATTCTAAATTTTAACTATTTCTTGACAAGTTTTTGCTTGCATAATAAATTTTAACTAAAGTTTAAGGAAGACTCAGATTAATTAAAGCTTATAGTGTGTTCTCAAATAATTTTGGATTATTCTGCAGTTATATATTTGGTATATATATATCTAGTAAAAGGGAAATGGGATCCATACTGAAAACTCTTAACATTCCAATGTATCTGGAAAAAAGGTGGTAGTCTTCCAAACATATTACAAAAATTACTGAAGAATAGCACAAAGCCAACATTATTTTTGGCATAATTTTTTAAAACAGTGATCACGACTAAATGGCCTCACTTTGACTCAAAATTCTATTTTATAACTAAAATAGTAGCAGACATCACATATAGAGAAGCACCTAATTAAAAAAAAACAAAATGTTGTGGTCTATTCCCAGACTTAAAATATATTTCCTAGTAGAGGAGAAAAATTAATTTGTAGGAGGTAACAGCTAACTATACAAATTAAAAGATCAGTGGATGAAAAATATCAGTACCTTTTCCACCAGTATTAAAACCATTTTAAACATAATTGTTTCTGTGAGGAGATTTTTTTAAGTTACAGTATTCTTAAAACTATTTTCCACTGAAAATGTAAAATTTTGTATTTACTGCTCTATTTTACAGATAAGGAAAAATTAGCCAAGTGTTACTGGACAATCAGAAAGCAAATATCCATTATGCAATTATTATAGGTCCTTCATGACTTTTGTCAGTATGTTAATAGCAAACCAAGGACAAAAAAAGGAAAAAATAAAAAAGAGGACACCACCAATGAAAAGAAGTTAAAAACCTGGAATATGAACATTCCAGACAAAAGGTCAATATATTTTTTACAGATGATTACACAGAAGTCACAAATTCCCACATATCCATTCATTTCTGACTGATTATTAAAGGATTGTGTCACTGTCTGTCTCTTGGCATTTAGAATCTATATCCATAGGTTTTTGTAAAGCAAGTTTGCACAAATTACATAAAACTTCGAGTTATCACTTATGACTTTAATAGCTCAGAGGTTATAGTAAATCTTTTATTATACTAAATAAGATGCGACAAAACAACTATACTAAATAATATTGTGAGTTCTTTTCCTTGTCCTAAAACAAAACTTTCTGTATTAATCTCGTTTGTTTTCCCTTTTCAAAACCCAGTATTTTTAAAATTGGCTGTAGGACACACCAAATATTAGTAGTTATTTAAGAGTCATCATTATAAGTCTCTCCTTTAGGCAACTCACAGGGATGGTAAATTGAGTTATAGAGAAATGCAGGACTATTTCACTTTAAAAGAGAACACTGGAAAATGTTTTTCTACAAAGCTTCAACTGTTTCTAACCCGCAGGTTTTGGATTTAGCCATCTTCCTGTGTTTCATTCAATTCCAATGAAGATAGCATTATGTTAAACTGATTCTTTAAAATGCCAAAAATTAAAGATAAAAATTCTTTAGAACTCACCTGCTATAAATTAACACTAGCATATTTTTAATACCTTGCTGCTTTTATAGTAATAGTCACTGTAAATCAACCAAGCACCTGAGCTGGTATTAATCATTATAAATAAAATTTATTTTTCTAGTCTTATTTATGACTATAACTATGAAAGGTAACAAGTATAGTGCTGAATGACATGTCAAAACCATTCATCTTTCTAAACTTCTGCTAGAGTAATAAGAACTACAGTGGCTCAATTACAATACTTGTTATTGATACTCAGCCTAATACTGAGGAAAGAGTCACGAAAATTCTTAAGTAGGGTTTTACACAATGCTCAGGTGCTGGTTGATCCTCACACACCTCATCTAACAGCACAAAGCTAAGCACATGTAACTAACCAAATCTTCCTCCTATAGAAAACAGAAAAAGCCATGAACACATGTATCATTGTATAAAATATGTGATACGTAGCCAGCTTGTCAGTGACCTCTGGAAGGATCCAGAATTAAAAGATTAAAGCAATGAATTTCTTTTTTCAGTGTTCACTCAGGCTTGCAAAGCACGAGGTAGAACACTACTTCCTCATGAGAATTCCATTTTCTCTCTTTTCCTTTTCCAGATATAGTTCTGTGACACCAAAATTATATATCTTTAAAATATCAGGTCTAAGATTTCCTTGATGATTACTAAGGTTTTGTAGAGCAAATACTGATTTCATTATTCAAACACATAGTTTCTTTTTTAAGCTATTAAGAATCTGGAATTGTGTTTATTACCCAAGGCAGTTATAACCGTGGTTAAAAAAAGAGAACATGAAACTATCAGGTAGTTAGTAGTCACAGAACATTTAACATACTAAGATACATATATTCAATTTTTTAAAAAACTGAATAAGCCTATCAGCTGTATTTAAGGGTGATACTGAAGGACAAACAGTGAAAGCTACACATCATGCATAATTTATGATCATGCTTACTACCTCCATCAACTAGAGAGCTTTCCATTCTTACCTCAGATTTCTCCAGCTTATTTTGTGCATCAATTTGAGTAACAATCTCATTCATGTTGGTCTCCAGTACCATTCCCCCCATCACCATTTCTGCAAGAATATTGTGAACCTAAAGGGAAAAATAACATACTATAAAGAAAATTCAGTACAAAAATGTTTCATCATTCCAGCAGCTTTTGTTTCAAACACTGCTGTGACTACTTCATAAGTATGAAGTGTAAAATAAAAATAGTTTGGAGGGCTTACAATCCATGTTTGCTACTACTATGCAGCCTGAGACAGTTACAGAACCTCTTTAAGTCTTAGTTTAATGGGTTCTAAAACAGATATTAATAGTGTCTCCCTCCTAGACTGTTGAAAGGATTAAATGAGGTCATCCCTGGAAGTGCTAAAAACAAAGTAAATGAGTAATAAACACCAACTATTGCTGTAACCAGTTTAACGTTAAAAAAGTATCTACAATGGCCTTTTATGCCAGATTCTTGGCCAATAATTATTAAGTTGTTCTATACTCAAGGCATTTAATGAAGCTATGTGACACTGTAACAAGCTCCTGATTGAAATAAAGCAAAATTTCTTATTATTGTGGGTATTTTAATAATGTTTTTGTCCCAAATACCTCCATATATGTAATACTTCGATTTTTTTAACATCAAATATACAATCTTACAGTGACTAAAAATAGCATCTTCCACTGGGGAGAAGAAATATAATCCAGGTGTTTTTTCACAGGTAGTTACTGAATCAAAAATCACCAACTCAAAGGTGAACTAGGGTATCACAGAATAGCATACTTTGTTATAATTTTTAAAAAACAACATGGTGGTATAAAGAATGGAGACTCTGAAATTAGGTATGAATACTGACTCTACCACGCGTTAGTTGTATGCCCTTCAGCACCCATACAACTGTTACCTTATCTGTGAAATAGAGATAAAAGTAGTATAGACACCTCATCCAGTCATCATAAGGATTAAAAAAATTGATGCAGGGACGCCTGGGTGGCTCAGTCGGTTAAGCAGCTGCCTTTGGCTCAGGTCATGATCCCAGCGTCCTGGGATCGAGTCCCATATCGGGCTCCTTGCTTGGCAGGGAGCCTGCTTCTCCCTCTGCCTCTGCCTGCCTCTCTGTCTGCCTGTGTTCGCTCACTCTCTCCCTCTATCTCTGACAAATAAATAAAATCTTAAAAAGAAAAATTGATGCAAAGTATGTAGCATTGAGCCTAAAAGAAACTATGAAGTAATTTTATTTTAAGATTTATTTGTTTTAGAGAGAGAGGGTGCGCACGAACATGGGGTTAGGAGCAGATGAGAGAAAGAATTCCAAGGAGACTCCTTCCTGAGGGCAGAGCCAGACACAGGGCTCCATCCCAGGACCCTGAGATCATGACCTGAGTCAAAATCAAGAGTGGGCTGCTTAACCTACTGAGCCACCCAGGCGCCCCCAGTAATTTTATTTTAAGCAAAAACTGTTTTTGGCTAAATAGGTAATTACCAAATTCAATTTCCATTCCTTTATAAGACTGCATGCAAATGTATACATGAGTTTTAAATCCTAACATCATTTACTAATTTTCATTTTGGAAAGATGGACACCTCACATACCACCCTTGAAGAAAGAATGATAGAAATTACTCTTCCTAGCAAACAAAACCAGAAGCCACAATTGTTTTAAAAACTAGTGCTAGTCCACAATAGCCAAACTATGGAAAGAACCTAGATGTCCATCAACAAATGAATGGATAAAGAAGAGGAGGTATATATACACAATGGAATACTATGCAGCCATCAAAAGAAATGAAATCTTGCCATTTGCGACGACGTGGTTGGAACTAGAGGATATTATGCTTAGTGAAATAAGTCAATCGGAGAAAGACAACTATCATATGATCTCCCTGATATGAGGAAGTGGAGAGGCAATGTGGGGGGCTTGGGGAGTAGGAAAGAAAAAATGAAAGAAGATGGGATCGGGAGGGAGACAAACCATAAAAGACTCAATCTAAAAAAACAGACTGAGTGTTGCTGGGGGGAGGGGGGATGAGAGAGGATGGTGGGGATATGGACATTGGGGAGGGTATGTGCTATGATGAGTGCTGTGAAATGTGTAAACCTGGCGATTCACAGACCTGTACCCCTGGGGATAAAAACACATTATATGTTTATTAAAAAATTTAAAAATTAAATTTAAAAAATCTTTAAAAAAAAACTAGTGCTAAGAAAAAAAAAAACTAGTGCTGAATATCATCACTCCTAACTGCTATCCCTTTTGTGACTAAATACCACTTTTATTTAATTCTCACATTAACCTTTGTAACAGTTAAGAAAATAAACCAGCTTACTCAAGACACAAACAAGTATGTAGCAAACGAACAATTAAAACCTAAGTCTGAGTGACCCAAGTCTCATTCTTTGCTTTCTTCGGTTAAACTAATACATCAAATCGATACAGTAAATTAATTTTTAGTCATAATCTATGAAGATTCAATTAAAGGTCAAGAAGGTGATTGGATGATAAAATATAATTACCCTACAACAGCTAACAGGCTTCAATCATATGGAGGAAAAATGTTCAGAAAGAAAGCCCACGGCCAGCGACATTAAGACTTCTGTTTTATCAGAACTTTCCCTCTTTTTCTTTTTTTAAGATTTTATTTATTTATCTGACAGAGATCACAAGTAGGCAGAGAAGCAGGCAGAGAGAGAGGGGGAAGCAGGCTCCCCACTGAGCAGAGAGCCTGTTGTGGGGCTTGATCCAGGATGCTGGGATCATGACCTGAGCCAAAGGCAGAGGCTTAACCCATTGAGCCACCCAGGCGCCCCTACCCTCTTCTTTTTAAAACAAATTCTCACGAGAAAGCACAATTTGTAATGCTGATAAAAGTACAGCAACTCCAGTGAATCTTGGAGCACTGCATCAAAAACTAATGATGTATTTTAGGGTGACTAACATAACACAATAAAAATTAAAACAAACAAACAAAAAGTACAGCAACTCCACCAACCCCATCTTGTTCAGGCTTATACATTTACTACTGCCTTTCCAGAAATCTCAGAAACACATGTTTAGTGTTTTAGTGGAAGCCACATATTTCAGTATTATAGAAATGTTTACAAAGGTTAGAGGTATTAAAATATGAGTAGCCTGCAAATGTGGGTCATACTCAAGAAATACTAAGAACATATGTCAACTTAATAAGGACTAAGATGTAATTTTGTCCTCAAAGTAAAAATAACTCCTATGAAAGCAAATTCAGAAATCTCAAGAAAATAAAAAATACAAATCTCATTTGTATTTAGCCTGTGAGCTAAATCCTTAAGCATAATCTCATTTATTAGAAATATAATATATATTTATTAAAAATAAAATATATAATAAATGCCAAAAGGATATATTCTAGGTGACGAGGTAGAAATTCCAGAGATTAACAATATAGGAATGAGAATTATCAATTGGGAGATGAATCCAACATTATTAAGGTCATGGTATTCAAATAAGGTATGGAGGGATCATTTAGAAGCTATCTAGTGAAAGAAAACTTCATATTCTAATAACTGGGAGGAATTTTTAGCAGACTTAGTAAGAGAAAGAAGATGATAAAAGCTTTGCTTTTAGCTTAGCCCTAACACATAGGCTGACATATTCTAGCATTTTGTTTTATAAATTTTACCTAAAACAGATTTTTTATTTCTTTTTTAAAGAGAGAGAGAGTGCAGGGGCACCTGGGTGGCTCAGTGGGTTAAGGCCTCTACCTTCGGGTCAGGTCATGATCCCAGAGTCCTGGGACCAAGCCCCGAGTCAGGCTCTCTGCTCAGCGGGGATCCTGCTTCCCTTCCTCTCTCTCTGCCTGCCTCTCTGCCTACTTGTGATCCCTGTCTGTCAGATAAATAAATAAAATCTTTTAAAAAGAGAGAGAGAGAAAGAGTGCACAAGAGAGGGATGGGCAAAGGGAAAGGGAGAGAGAGAATCTCAAGCAGGCTCCACACCCAGCACTCCAACATGGGGCTGGATCTCACAACTCTGAGATCAGGACCTGAGCTGAAATCAGAAATCGGACGCTTAACCAACTGAGCCACTCAAGCATCTCTTACTTAAAGCAGATTTTAATGGAAATAAAAGGGTAACATTATGCTTAAAATATAATTCATCTACTAAATTGCTTTGATGTTCACCTAAGATAAAGGTTGAATGGGCTTTTTCTTGAATTTTCATAGGTATTTAATTTTTTTAAAAAAACTAGCAAATACCACATTATTAATGTATTTTTGCTTTTTTGTTTGTTTTTAACTATATATGTCCAATCTACGCAACTCCATACTTCTTCTAGGTCTCTCTATTCAAAGATAATCACAGTTCATTCTATCTTGAACAGGTTTCCCCCACTTTCCCAAAGTTCCCCGTACACCCTTCACTTTTTAAAAAGGCCTACATTCATACCTGCTTTTGCTAACTGAAAGAAATCCAAAGAGAATTTTCCCTTCTGTGAAAGGGTAATTGCTTCTTTGCTTTAAATCACTTTGGCTTACAAAATGTTTCAAAGGAACACTCTACGTTTTAGACAACAAGGGAAACCTGCATATCATTCACAAAAACTTCTTAGGCATATACTTGTTATGTGTGTGTAAAGGTATGTCTAATTTATACAAATGAGATCATGTAACATACACATAAACTCACAGTTCTGCAAGAGAATAAAGAATGGACTGAAAGAGGCAGAAGAAAATAAGGGTGTGAATTAAGAAAATAATAAAGGATACTGGTGCCTGGTCTATGTACAAGAATGATCAATGAAACTTTGTTGGTAAGAGTAAAGAAACAAAACCACAGAACTGTAAAATGGTGAATCCACACTATTTGTTTTACGTTTCTACTCAAATTCCAGTTAGTATATGGTATAATATTAGTTTCAGGTATACAGTATGGTGATTCAACATTTACTTAAAACAGCTGGTGCTCATCACAAGTGTACTCCTCAATCCCTATTACCTGTTTCACCTCTGCCTCCCATCCACCCCTGCTTTGGGGACCATCAGCTTGTTCTTCATAGTCAAGACTCTAGGGCACCTTGCTCAGCATTCAGTGGGGAGTCTGCTTCTCTCCCTCTCGCTTGCTCCCTCTGCCCCCACCCCCAATAAATAAATCTTTAAAAAAAGAAAAAGTGTGTTTCTTAGTATGTATACTATTAATTACCACACACTTAAAAACGAGACATCTAGGGGCACCTGGGTGGCTTGGTGGGTTAAAGCCTCTGCCTTTGGCTCGGGTCATGATCCCAGGGTCCTGGGATCAAGCCCCACATCGGGCTCTCTGCTCCTTGGGGAGCCTGCCTCCCCCACCACACCTGTCTACCTGTGATCTCTGTCTGTCAAATAAATAAATAAAATCTTTAAAAAAAAAATGAGACATCTAGAGATTCCTCAGTCATATAGATTATTAGATGAAAAGTGAATGGGACAGAATAATATCTATAATATGGTCCCACTGAGGTTTACAAAAAAAAAAAAAAAAAAATTACATATACGTACACACTCAGATATACCCAGAAAGTTCCTGGAAAGACAAATACTTTCTAGTCATTTACCTACTGAAGGACATCTTGTTTGTCTCCAAGTATGTCCAATTATGGAAAAGGCTGCTATAAACATCTGTGTGCAGGTTTTTTTGGTAGACTTATTTTCAACTCCTTTGGATAAACACCAAAGAGCATGATTGCTGGCTTATATCATAAGAACATGTTTAGTTTTGTCAGAAACCACCACAATGTCTTCCAAAGTGGCTGCGCCATTTTGCATTCCCACCAGCAATGAATCAGAGTTCCTTGCCAGCACTAGGTGTTGTCAAGTGTTCCAGATTTTGGCCATTCTAACTGGAGGACTGAGGGAGAACAAAGATGGGTCTTTCACTTCATCATTTTTGTTTATGTTTTGAAAACTTTTAGCATGTTTATATATTTAAAAAAAAAAAAAAACCCTTGGTAAAAATAAAAGAGTGACCATGCAGTAATTCAGAGGAATAATTTAAAGGCTATAGTCATGCATATACTGAAGCTGTTTAAGAGGCAGCACAAAGGTGTTGAATATTTGTTAGTGATAAGACAAGCATGCCATTTTTTCCATGCATTTTTTTTCCTAAAGATTTTATTTATTTGAGAGAGAGAGAGAGACCACATGTGCACAAGCAGGAGGGGCAGAAAGAGAGGGAGAAGGAAACTCCCTGCTGAGCAGGGAGCCCAACATGGGACTCCATGCCAGGACCCTGAGATCATGACCTGAGCTGAAGGCCGACACTTAACTGACTGAGTCACCCAGGCGCCCTCCATACATTTATTTTTTTTGTTATTATTTTATTTAAATTTTTTAATTTAAAATATTAAAAAATTTTTTTAATTTAAGTTTTTATTTAAATTCTAGTTAGTTAACATAAAGCGTAATACTTGTTTTGGGAGCAGAATTTTGTAATTCAACACTTAAATATAACACCCAGTGCTTATCACAAGTGTCCCCCCCTTAATGCCAATCAGCCACCTAGTCCATCTCCCACCCACCTCCCCTTCCAGCCACTGTCTGTTCTCTACAGTCAAGAGTCTCTTACGGTTTGCCTCCATTTTTCCTTCCCCTATGTCCACCGGTTTGTTTCTTAAATTCCATATGTTAAGTGAAATCATATGGTATGTTTCTTTCTCTGACTTACTTCGATGAACATAATACTTCCTAGCTGCATCCACATTGTTGCAAGTGGTAAGCTTTCATTCTCTTTGATGGCTGAGCAGTATTCCATTATATCTACACCACATCTTCTTTATCCATTCATCAGTTGATGGACGTGGACTCTTTACATAATTTGGCTATTGCTGATAATGCTGCTATAAACAGTGGGGTGCACGTGCCCCTCTGAATCAGTATTTTTGTATCCTTTGGGTAAATACCTAGTGGTGCAATTGCTGTATCGTAGGGTAGTTCTTTTTTAATGTCTTGAGGAACATCCATACTGTATTCCAAAGTGCTGCACTTTCATGCATTTAAATAGTAAAAATTCTGGGATGCCTGGGGGGCTCAGTGGGTTAGGCTCAGGTCATGATCCTAACATCCTAGGATTGAGTCCCACATCAGGCTCCTTGCTCAAGAGGAGCCTGTTTCTCCCTCTGCCTCTGCCTGCCACTCTGCCTGCCTGTGTTCTCTCTCTCTCTGACAAATAAATAAATAAAATCTTTAAGAAATAAAAATAAATAGTAAAAACTCTATCTCAAAGATGTGTCAGTGCAGAACTTGGAGACTTTTGCTTAATGCTACTCTAACTTATTTAAGATCAAATAGCCTATTATTATTATTTTTTAAAGATTTTATTTTTATTTATTTAACAGACAGAAATCACAAGTAGGCAGAGAAGCAGGCAGAGAGCCCGATGCAAAGCTCGATCCCAAGACCGTGGGATCATGACCTGAGCCGGAGGCAGAGGCTTTAACCCACTGAGCCACCCAGGCACCTGGTCTCTATATTATTATTATTTATAAAATATATTGTACATTGTGGGTATCTAAAAAATATTATATACAATTTTTTCTTCAAAATTATTTATCTCAATTATCTCAAAATTCAAAAGTTAAAGAACAAACCATATGGGTTTTTTTTAAAGCAATTTTTAGTATTCCATTTGTAAAACAAATGTTTATTAAATTTTTTTTAAAAGCTTTTATTTAAATTCCCATTAGTTAACATACAGTGTAGTATTAGTTTCAGGTGTGCAATATAGTGATTCAAACCTTCCAGACATTACCCAGTGCTCATCACACATGTTTGTTAAATACTTACTTAAAGGGCTTACTGGACAGCAGCAGCCTGGTTTGAGTAAAGCGTACGTAACCATTGGAAAGTAAAATGAAGACTAAATCAAACACATTTCACTTTTTAACAATAACAAGCCCTCTACTAGACTGAAGCAAATATAAAAAGGGACAAAGAAAGGAAAAAAGGTCAAATTATACAGATTCCTTTCTACAGTAACTTGTTTGCAGAGCATAAAAGTTAACTTTGCTATAACTTATGTTAGAAATGAAATCCTCTGCACCAAGTATTCTTACTTTCACTATCTTAATATCTGACTATGGGGTGGTCAAGTAATATGTGGCATATCATTCTGTTTAATTCTCCACCTAAGAATAAAGCTGATATGCATGTATTGATATGGTTGACCTAAAGACAGATGAAGTTAACAAAGCCAGGCATAGCACACTGTACAAAATAAAAACAAATAAAAAAAATAAAAAACTGGGGCACCCCGTGGTTTAGTCATTAAGCATCTGCCTTCTGCTCAGGTCAGGATTCCTGGGTTTGAGCCCCGCATTGGGAGCCTGCTTCTCCCTGTCCCACTCCACCTGCTTGTGTTCCCTCTCTCATTCTCTCAAATAAATTTAAAAAAATCTTTAAAAACAAACAAAACTCTATCAATCACTAAACCAAGAGAACTATGTATATCCTTGAAAATACATAGGAAAATAGTCTAGAAGCCTACCTAGCCAAATTATTAAAAGAAATTACTTCAGGGAAACAGTGTAGGACGGGGCTGAGTATATATAAGGAGGAGGACAAGGTAAGAAGAACTTCAATGTTTAATCATATAGTCTTAGTATTGTTTGACTTCTTTGTTTCTACAGAAAGATAAATATTATTATTGTAATTTAAAAATAATAAAATATTTTACTAACAGTACAATGTTCTTTAATGGTTGTATGTCTGTCAGAGACATAAACAGACAGTCAGATATCACATATCCTCCTAAAATAACTACAAACTACTTGAGAATTGGGATAAGGGCATATTCTTCATATAACCCTGCAGAGTGTTAAGCAGTAAGTATTTTGTAAAATGTGTTTTGAAAGGAACACCTCCTTTACCTCTCCTTGCAGAAAGATACCATAAGACATGATTTTTTATAAAGATTTATTTATCTATCTTAGGGATAGAGTGAGTGTGTGTGTGTGTGTGAGTACATGCAGGAATGGGAGAGGGGGAGGAAGGGAAATCCCAAGCAGACTCCGTGCTGACTGCAGGGCCCCAGGCAGGGCTTGATCCCACAACCCTGAGATCACTATCCCAGGAGAAACCAAGAGTGAGATGCTCAATTGACTGTACCACCCAAGCGCCCTAGATACCATTTTTAAATTATTAACAATAGCCATTTATGATGAAGTGATCAATTATTTTATTTTTTTCAACACAGGTTCTTGCTGGCTGTTTTTCTGTGTGCATGTTTTTTAGATTTATTTGAGAGAGAAAGCGAGTGAGCGAGAGTGAGGGGAGAGATAGAGGGAGATGGAGAGAATCTCAAGCAGATTCCCTGCTGAGCATGGCTCCCCATGTGGGGCTCCATCTCATGCGAGAGTTGGACACTTCAAGTGACTGAGCCATCCAGTTCCCCCAATGATCAACTATTTTAAATTATGTTAGAGAAGTTCAATTTATATACTTCTGTTGGTCATGTTGTTACTAATTTGATAATAAAATTTTAATATATATATATTTGCTAATAAAAATTTTAAACAATGTACCTCAAGTAATCTATTAATACCTGTAGTTATAATTCTAATTGCTGTAAAAAGAACTTTCTTCACATTTTGGTATTATACTCTTCAAGTCTAAGCTATAACTGATTATTTAAGAAACTATTATTTTGGGGCACCTGGGTGGCTCAGAGGGTTAAGCCTCTGCCTTCAGCTCAGGTCATGATCTCAGGGTCCTCGGATGGAGCCCTGCATAAGGCTCTCTGCTGAGCAGGGAGCCTGCTTACCCCTCTCTCTCTGCCTGCCTCTCTGCCTACTTGTAATGTGTCTGTCTCTTTCTCTCTGTGTCAAATAAATAAATAAAATCTTTAAATTTTAAAAAAAGAAACTATTATTTTACATACTACTAAAAAGGAAAAATACTGCCAATCAAATTATGACAAGCTATAGAATGTAACATGAATCCCAATCTCAAAAGTGTTATAATGTGAGAGAAAGCTGTAATCTTAAGAGTCTGTGACATATGGTATTTTCTCATCATTTTAAGCCCCACACAGGTTGTTAAATAAAATAAAAGCTATAATGAAGAAACTTAAGTAAAAAAATGGGGGGTTTACTGGTGTCAGTGCTAACAACATTAAAGAGAAAAAAGCTTAGCTTCAGAAATAGATCCTCTCAAAAGATACAATTTCATTAAATCTAAAAATGTTTTTAAATTTTGTTATAATTATTCTCCAAAAGGATATCTGACATATCAAAGTGTCGCACAAATCAAAACTTTGAGTTGATAATATTATTCATCTTAAAGTGTTTGCTAAGAAAATAATCAGTTTTAGAGTCTTCTGGTTAATATTATCTTAAGACTGAGTCAGTTGAGCAGGTTCTGCTGCTAAAGAGTACTATCCCTCCCAAATTACTGGTTTCTTTCCTAGTATGTTATCAAAATCATGCCATTATAATATATCTATATATCAATAATATATATATATCATGAAAGAAAATCCTAAAGTATAACAATTTTGAAAATAATTCTGAAAGGAATTGGGAGTATATTTTGTTAGTTTATCAAAATTTTGATATTATTTTTAAGACAAAAATAGAAAGGGAAAGTATATAACATATCAATAATAATGAAGACATTTGCTAATTGCTGACCAATGAAAAGCAACAGGGATAAAGTAATTCAAAGCAATACGTAAGAGTATATCTATTTTGGCACACAATGCATTTTATAAGAGCACTGAATAAGAGTGTCTCAAAACCTGAAAATTCAAAATAGTCAAGTCTGATTTAAAAACTAGAAAGCTGTTCTACTTTCTATTCTATAATCTGGGCTGAGTATCAAGAAATTTTTTTTTAAAGCTGCTTATTATAAAAGTCAGAGTTGCTCATTAAAAGATCTGATTTTTCCGTTCCTGCTTTATGTGTTACTGGTGACCTGTATTTTAATGCTACAAATTCTTTTCATATTAATCCCACAAGTGCTTTAACAGTCAATGTTCTTTCATCCTTACCCACTAATTTACATCTTTCTTTGTTCTCCCTTCTTTAACTCATCACTTCTTATATCTCACATTTCCTTCTGTGTAATGTACCTTCTTTTAGAATTTCCTTTAGTAAAGGCTTGCTGGTAGCAAATTCTCCCATTATTTTTCTCTGACAATTGTTGTAATGTACTTTTTTTGACTTGAGAATTACAGTTGGACAGTTATTTTCTTTCAAAACTAGGTCTTCTAATTTCTGTGGTTGCTGTTGAGAAATCATTTCCCAATTTTATCACTGCTCTTGCGAAGGTAATGTTTCTTTTATTTCTGCATCCAGAAATAAAACTGGCATATCAAAAATGGTATTTTGGGGTGCCTGGGTGGCTCAGTGGGTTAAGCCTCTGCCTTCGGCTCAGGTCATGGTCCCAGGGTCCTGGGATCGAGCTCCACATCGGGCTCTCTGCTCAGCGGGGAGCCTGCTTCCCCCTCTCTGCCTGCCTTTCTGCCTACTTGTGATCTCTGTCTGTTAAATAAATTTAAAAAAAAAATTTTTTTTAAATGGTATTTTAAGAGCTCTTTCTCTGCTCTTCAATTGTACTATCATGAGTCTAAATGTCGATTTATTTTTATTTATTCTGCTTATGATTCTTGTATCTGTATATTAGTATCTTTCTTTAATTCTGGCAAATTCCCAGCTATTAGATACCCAGATATTATAAATAAGCCTTGTTCTTTCTCTCTTCTTCTGAAACTAAGAATAAATGTTTATTAGGCCTTTCTTGCTGTATCTTTCCTGACCTGTAAACCATCTTCCATATTTTCAATCTTGCTTGTCTTTTTTTTTTAATTTTTAAAAGATTTTATTTATTTATTTGACAGACAGAGAGATCACAAGTAGGCAGAGAAGCAGGCAGAGGGAGCGGAGGGGAAGCAGGCTCTCCAATGAGCAGAGAGCCTGATGCGGGTCTCAAACCCAGGACCCTGATATCATGACCTGAGCCGAAGGCAGAGGCTTAACCCACTGAGCCACCCAGGTGCCCCTTGCTTGTCTTTTTATGCTCCATTATGGACAACAGGTTCTATCTTTCCTTCTATTCAGATATGTGTAACCTATATTTTTACATATATTCATAAACTGGAATTTTCCATTTTGACATTTTTTTGTCTTTGAGAAATCTTACTGAGTTGTTTTTCAAATCATCTGTAATGGTTTTTGTTTAATATTTTACTCATTGTAAATTTTGATCAGAATTGACTTTCTAACAACTTGTGCAGTCAAGGGGGATAGGGTCTGGTGTGTCTGGGGCCAAGCTTTTGGCTGGTGCTGGCATGTCTGAGACATGAGCATGTCTGGAATTAAGCTTTCCAAAGGCCCAACTAGGAGTCTGGTTAAAGAAAGGATGAACTGAGCAAATAAATAAATGCATCAGGAATAATGAGAACAAAAAGAGTGAGAATAATCAGAATAATCATTTACTGTCAAAGTAGCAAGTTGCAAATATAGAAAAGGAGAAGGCTAGAATACATTCTGTAGTGTTGCACTACATTCCAAGGTACTATGCAGAACTCAATGATTTTTGAAACATATACAAGATATAGAAAGAGATTAGGGGGTGCGTGCGTGCGCACACACACACACACACCCCTACATCTATTTCCCAGCTTGGCTCAGAGAACCAGGAATACTACTACTCTGGTAGCAATGAGTAAATATGGTAATGAGATTGTCATTTCTAAACATCATTGTCCACTAGAAAGAACCAGGGTTCCTTAAACAAATAGCTGACTCAGGGCGCCTGGGTGGCTTAGTGGATTAAAGCCTCTGCCTTCGGCTCAGGTCATGATCCCAGGGTTCTGGGATCGAGCCCTGCATCGGGCTCTCTGCTCAGCAGGGAGCTTGCTTCTTCCTCTCTCTCTCTGCCTGCTTCTCTGCCTACTTGTGATCTCTGTCTGTCAAATTAAAAAAAAAAAAGAAAGAAAAAGAAAAGAAATACCTGACTCAGGGCTGGAAAGGAAACATGGAAGATGTTCTGTCCATAGAAAACGCCTAGGAAAAAATGACCAGCCTCATAACTATGAGCACCTCCATACTATGGTTTCCATATACCATTTCCAACTAAAAGGAATCAGGGCTCCTAGAAGGAACAGCTGATAACATGCCTAGAGTAGGAAATGAAGACAGGGGTTCTGCAACATCTAGTTGTACCAGAACAGGAAAAGCTATCAGGTCCATGGAGGTGAGGGAATGGCAGAAGGACTCAGAAGACAATGTGTAGGGGCTCTCCCTTGAATAAACACAGGAAAATGTGAGCATCCAAAAGAGTAATATCTTCAGTGGACTAAAATAAATCAAGTATGTTAAAATTCCTATGTCACAGGGAACTCAAACAAGACAAAATCAAAAAGAACAATAATCATTTTGGGTGGGTATTAGGGAACTGATTGATCTGTTAGGAAAACTGACAGTAAAGAGAAATAATCTAGAATTGATCCTGTCTTTCCTATGTAAACTGTATCTTTTAAATCCATCATTTCTGTCTTAAAATAGATCGCTTCATTCAATTCATACATAGGGCCCTGAATAATAACAGATATAACTGAAATTGGTACTTTCACTTTACCATGAGGTTGATCAAATTTTATTTATATATCCACCATCTTTTAAGTCAGATGTTTTACTGTTTATAATTTTATTAATGACTATGATCTCTTTCCTTGCTCTCTTAATCAAAGAAATATGACTTTACTGCTACTTATGAAACCTTGTTATGTGAGTGAGAAACCCTTCAGGTCAGATTTTCTCAGTGTATGTGCACGATCTTCAGTCTCCACATCCAAACCCATTTTACACAGGGAGACTGTCCCACTACTTCAGGGTGACTTTTGGATTAATCAAGTCCTAAAACAGGCTGAGGGTTGTTGGCAAAATTCTGCAGCAGACCCTAAGGAAAAATGAGCTGAGCCAGTAATGATTCCTGACTGTTGTAAGATCCCGAGCTGCTTAAGAGTTGAAAATAATCCTACTTTTCTAGAAGGGCTTAAAATAAGACTAGAGTTGTTCTGGACAGAGCATGTAGGCATAGGAAAGGTCTATTTGACTGGTCTCTGACTCCTGCTATCCTAAAGCTTTTTGTCTCATTGCACTGAAAAAAAAAAAAAAAAAAAAAAAAAAACAAGTACTTAGCCCACAAAGAAGAGATATGGTTAGTTTTTGCAGGTTTTAAAACAGACACTATTGTGTGAAAGGAACAGACTATACGTACTACATACTATAATGGTCCCATTTCTCTTGAAGACTTGTTTCTGCACATACTTGTACAAAAAAATCTAGAAAAACACATACTCTAAAATGTTAACACTAGTGTTATTTAAACAATTAGACTGCAGTGGTTCTAACACCCCAACACCCTAAGTAAGCAAACCAAAACATATGCCTATAAAGGACTCAAGGGTAGAAGTCAAAACCTAAAGACAACCAATCATAGTCAATTCAGCTCTCCCAAATAATACAACTGCTTGAGTTATAATCAATCAGATAATCCCTTTCTTTGCTTCTGCCTCTTTTCTATAAAAGCCTCTCCCCGGCTCCTGTTGGGAAGGATTCCTAACTGTCCATGGTTTTGTGTTGCCCAGTATGAATCAATTTTTGTTCAAATAAACTTAGAAATTTTTAATATGCCTCAGTTTTTCCACTAACATTAGGCAATCTTACAATTGAGATTACTTTCATTTATTTTCCACTTATGTGCATTTTTTTATTTTTCTAAAATGAAGTTTTCTAAAAGGAAGTTTTAAAAACACTGTGTCATGTATGAAAGCTGTAGATGAGTGGAGCTTAATTTCTCTACTGAGGAAATCTTTTATTCTCTAGGAAAAATGTGAAAACTTCACTCTTACTACAACATTTACCAGTGATTCCTCAATCTTCTTAAGAAATTGCTTGACTGCATAAGCTAATGATCTCTAAAGATCATTTCATTTCTCTTAAAGATTTTATTTATTTGAGAGAGAGAGAGAGAGCAAGTACAAGCTGGGGAGACAGAGGGGCAGAGGGAGAGGCAGGCTCCCTGCAAGGGACTTGATCCCAGGACCCCGAGATCGTGACCTGACCCGAAGGCAGATGCTTAACTGACTGAGCCACCCGGGTACCCTGAACAGTCGTTTTATTTTTTTATTCATTTTGTTTTATCTTTAAGATTTTATTTATTTGAGAGAGAGTGCAAGCAATCACAAGCAGGAGAAGAGGCAGAGGGAGAACGGGAAGGGAGAAGCAGGCTCCCCATTGAGCAGGGAGCTGGACGTGGGGCTCCATCCCAGGACCTAGAGATCATGACGTGGGCGGAAGACAGATGCTTAACTGACTGAGCCACCCAGGTGCCCATGAACAGTCATTCTAAAAAGACCTTTTTAAAGTATTTTAATCCTGTACCAAAACCTAACTTTGAATACTGCAAACCCTAATGCCTAAAAATAACAGTGTGAAAAAGTGTAAGACACAATAATGTGAGAAAAGCAGTAGAAAACTCAAAATCGATTCTTAAAAATATCAAATTTAAGTTCTCTGTCCAAAATGAGTTGACACAAAATCAAATCATTTAGTAAATGAGAACTATGATCGAGAGGATTGGCTAATAATAAAGACATTGTTTTGATGGTTCACAAATAATAAAATGCATTCCTTCCTTGCACTGCATCTTGACCATGTTAGTAGTTACATCAACTCTATGCATCTGCCAAGACTTAGTTATAACGGTATGCTCACAACTGCTGAATTCTAACATGTGTAAATTATACTTATGTATATTTACATATATAATTAACATGTGTAAATTAAAGCTGATTTTTAAAAATCAGATTTTCTGCTAAAATTTTCAGCATATTATTTGACTACTTTATTCAATGGCTTAATCATTCCAAAACAATCCATTACATTACATAAACTTAATACAGAAAAAAATCTGCATATGTGGACGCTCTTCTTCCAAAATTCCTTTTCACCAGTACCCAGTAATACTGGCTAGAAAGTTCAGTCACCCTTCCCTCCTCTCACCTCCAGCTTTCAGCAGACCACCACATCCTGTCAAGTCACTTTTTTTCATCACTACTATAATGCTTTAGTTCACTTCTTTCTGGACTACTGCAAAAGACTTCTAATTGATACCCTTGTCTTTAATCTCCTACCTACCAATCCAATCTTCATAATGTAGGGAAAAAAAACTATCTGGCAAAAAACAAAAACAAACAAACAAACAAACACCCCACCGATGTTCAACAAAGCAACAATAAATGCCAATAAACACTTGATTTAAAATATTAAAGTGCTTCAGAACAAAGCCCCAAATTCATGGTGCTGGGTGCCTGGGTGACTTGGTTGGTTGAGGGTCTGACTCTTGTTTTCAGTTCAGGTCATGATCTCAGGGTCTTGAGATCGAGCCCCGCGTCAGGCTCCACACTCAGTGTGGAGTCTGCTTGTCCCTCTCCCTCCCCAAGACAGTGTGCATGTGTTCACTGCTCGCTCACACATGTGTTCTCTTTCCCCCTCTAAAATAAATAAATAAAATCTAAACAAAACAAAACAAAACCTGTCCCACTAAAGGCACTTTAAAACTAAGCCACCAGATCAATACCAATTCCCCCTCCAAAACCTGTATTTTCTTTCACTGCCTCTAGAGTCATCCTCCATTTCCGACAGTGAAATACCTACAATCCTTACAAAATCCAACCTCAATGTAATTTCCTCCATTCACACTCTCCCAGGCAAAGGCAGGTAGGTCAGCTCTGTTCCCATGAACACTGAACACACTGCTCCTTATTAATGCCACTGTTTCATCCTCGAGATGTGGCTCTTCTGGGCAGGGTCTGAATCTTCACCAGGCACAGTGCCTGGCTCATAGCAAAAATAATTTATGACTTATACTAAATAAATAAAGGGATAAAAATAGCATTATTTGCTAAATCCATTTTTACCTTGAGAAATATAAATTACCATTTTTTTCTCAGATAAAAAGGTTTGAAGATTTGACAATATAGAAAGTACCTTGTCTACATGGAAAATTAAATCCAGTTCACAGACATTTTCAAAACACTTGTCTAATGTTTCCACAAATACCTGAAGAAAAAGAAAAGAAAAAAAAAGGTTAAATGCTCTTGAGAACTGTATAAATTCATTCAAACCTATCATCTAGAAAGGAAACAATTCTTAACTGTGAACTAACACTTTTCTAATCTATTATCATATTTCTGTTTTTTTAATTTTTTCACAATATTTTGATATTATGAAAACCATTCTTTTTTTTCCCATTTCTGTTTTAAATCAGATATTGTATTAAGTATAACAGGAGTAATTATTCTTCATGATAATTACATTTCAGTACATTAACACACAAAACAAAATAAACTTTGCTGAAAGTAACTAAGAACTAGAAATTCTTAGCACCATTACTTTAAAAAACACTGAAAAATACTCAAACAGGCTCCTTATCTTCATGTGAGGAGGAAAAAAAAGCTTATTGGAAATATTTATCAGTATAGATGCATGCAGTCCACGTATCTACCACATCTAATGCTTTTAATTAGCAATTCAGCATAAAAGATCACTCAAAATTATTTATGGAAAGAGCAAAGACTTTGGAATCAGCCTTATCTGGGTTCAAACTCTGGCTTCAATACCATGCAGGGCCTTATGTGGGAAAGGGTTAACTCAGCAGGCACAGGATGCTCAAAACCTACACCTTCCCCCCAGATGGCCTGTTCATAGATGAGCCCTGGGCTCGCTCCTGAGAACCAAGCTCCTGGGAATTGAGCTTGGAACCCTTGCAAAGTTCTGTCTGATAAGAGTGTTTGGCATGCCTGAGTCCTTGGGCGGCACCAAATACTAGTCTGAGCAGAGAGTTTATGCTAACAGTGTGATTTAGGATGAACATCTCCTTTTCTCTGAGATTCTAAAGCTGAAGTAAGCAAGCAAGGTCAGTCACAATGGTGACATATACCACTGCCTATATGACTGACCACCAACAAAAATCCTGGGGACACAGGCTGGGGGAGGGTCCCTGATTGTGAGCACACTGTACACCTTACCACATGTCACTTCTGGGGGAATTAAACACATCTTGTATGACTCCACTGGGCAGGGACACCTTGAAGCCTGCCTTTGGTTTTCTCCAGACAACCCCTCATGGGCTTTTGATTATCTTACCGTTTATTTTCACTGTAATAAACCCAAACTATGAGCACAGCAACTTCTGAGCCCTGTGAATCCTAATGGCTCAGTGAGATTGTCTTGAAGACCCCTGACATAAGCTTTCAAAACTTAATCTCTTAAATTCTACCTTGCATAGGTTGTCACTATCTCTTCTATGCCCACCGCCCTTCTCAAATTTAACTGTCACAGACAGAATGACCACACAATTTATCAGACAAACTGGGGCATGAAGAGTAAAAGGGAGCAGCTAAGATCGTGTAATTATTATAATAGTATGCAATGGTATCATAATTTCGTAACAGCCTGGAACAAAAGATGCAAAGCAGGGCTTTTCCTAGCAAACTGAAGTGTACGCTTACTCTATTCACAAGTGACCCCAAAGGACCAAGAGTAAAATGGAAACAGCAGGCTTCTTGCTAAACTGGTCCTACCTCAGGCCAATTTATACAGAGCCCCCCAGACCAAGGTTCCTTCCACCAGTGCAGAAGTGTAAGATGGGTGAAACAACATCAACACTATATAGCCATAATCAGTATTGCCTTAGACCAGGGGTTGGCAAGTTTCCTCTGCAAAGGGTCAGATAGTAAATATGTTAGTTTAGAGGGCAACAAAAAGCAGATAGATACATAATAAACAAGGTGCAAATCTCTGCTCCAATAAAACTTAACAAAAAGGTGTAGCAGGCTGGATTTGACCTGCTGTCATCTGCTGCTCCCTGGCTTAGAGCAAAGTCACTAGGAGAAATAAAAGGTCTGTAAGTAACCAAAAATATACAGTTTTACTCAGTGATTTCATTCAAGAGAAGGCAATTCTTCAGATGACCAACTGTGGAGCACACACAAGTCAGCCTCAAGGGAGTTTCTAGTTTAGTTCAATTCTGAGGTAGGTGGAAAGTAAATAACAGCTATTCAAATTCCCAACTTTATCTATTTCTCCTTAAGGCCTTGATGACGTGTGCACACTGGAATGATTCCACTCAGTCTACTTGAAACTAATTCAGATCATTTCCTTCTTGTTAAAACAGACTCTTGTTATAAGCACTGAATGGGATAATGCTGTTTGAGCACAGAGTTGAACAAGCTTAACAAATGTTAACTTCTGAGGGAAAGTAGGAATGTGAGAAGAAGAAAAAACCTTTCGCACTGAAAACGAACAAAATACTTGTTTAAGTTGGACATGGTCTGATTTCCAATTTGTAACATCACAGTTAAATAACATATGGGAAGGGGTGCCTGGGTGGCTCAGTGGGTTAAGCCGCTGCCTTCGGCTCAGGTCATGATCTCAGGGTCCTGGGATGAGTCCCGCATCGGGCTCTCTGCTCAGCAGGGAGCCTGCTTCCCTCTCTCTCTCTCTGCCTGCCTCTCTGCCTGCCTCTCCGTCTACTGTGATCTCTCTCTGTCAAATAAATAAATAAAATCTTAAAAAAAAAAAAAACATATGGGAAGAAAAGCCATTTAAGTTCTGCCGCCCCTTCAGAAAATTTTTACTGAAGTATAACCTACATACAGAGAAGTACACAAATCACAACAAAGTATAATCTGATGAATTCACAAAGTAAGTACATCTGTGTAACCAACACCCAAATCAAGTGTCAGAATAGCACCAGCACACAAGAAGCCCCTCGTACTCCACCAGCCACCATCACCATCACAGGTAACCACTACCCTGCTCTCCAACACTATAAGCATGTTCTACCTATTTCTGAACTATATTAAATGAATTCACACAGAATATAATCTTTTGTGAGTTGCATCTTTTAGTCATCATTATTTTTGTGAGATTCATTTATTACAAAATATGAAAGCTGATTCATTCTCATTTACAGTATGCAATTGTTATGAATATACCACAATGTATTTACCTGTCGAGTTTGGGTTGTTTCCAGCACAAGGTCATTAGCACTGCTAAGCATACTTGCATCCATGTCTATTACTGAATGTATGCACACATACCTACCCAAAGCATGCAGAGAACTGTGGGGTGACAGAGGAGCAAATATTCAGCTTCAGCAGATAGCACCAAACAGATATTCTTTTCTTTTTTTTTAAAGATTTATTTATTTACCTTAGAGAGAGAGCAAGCAAGTTGGGAGAGGGGCAGAGGAAGAGAGGCCTCAAGCAGACTCCCCACTGAGCAGGGAGCTGGAGGACAGAGGGCTCGATCCCAGGATCCTACGACCCTGAGATCACGAGCTGAGCCAAAACCAAGAGTCAGACACCCAACCAACTGAGCCACCCAGGTGCCCTACCAACAGATTTTCAAAGTAATTATAAAACTTCATACTCCAGGGATGCTTGGGTGGCTCAGTCGGTTAAGCCGCTGCCTTCAGCTCAGGTCCAGATCCCAGAGTCCTGGGATTGAGTCCTGCATCCGGCTCCTTGCTCAGCAGGGAGCCTGCTTCTCTCTTAGCCTCTGCCTACGACTCTGCCAGCTTGCACGCATGCACTCGCTCACGCGTTCTCTCCCTCTCTGACAAATAAATAATTAATTAAAAAAAAAAAAGACTCCATACTCCAAACAGCAGTATATGAGAATTCCAAAAATTATGCATCTTTGTTAGCACTTTATGTTGTCAATCTTTTCATTTTAACCATTCTTATGTGTGTGTGGTAGTATGTCATTATAATATCAATTTGATTGTCCCTGATGGCTAATAAAACTGAGCACTGTTTCAAGTTTATCAGCTATTTGGATAGCTTTCTTCAGGATGTCCATTCAAGACTTCTGTTCATTTCTGTCCCTTCCTTCTTGTATCTAGAACTTCTTTACATACTCTAGACATCTACATGTATTACACCTATCTTCTCCTGTTTTGTGGCATACCTTTTTATTCTCCTAGCAATATTTAATGTTCAATTTAAGAAATCTTTGCCTACAGCAATGCTAAGAAGATATTCTCCCAGAAAAAAACAAAAGCTTTGTTTTATTTCTCATGTTTGAACTGAATCTAGTAGAAATATGGCGTGAGTTGGTCTTCTTTAATTTAAAATCATGATTAGGGGTGCTTGGCTGGCTCAGTTGGTACGGCATGTGACTCTTAACCTCAGGGTCATGAGTTCAAGCCCCACGTGGGCATGGAGCCTATTTAAAATAAAAAAAATAAATAAATAATTAGACTTACTCATCAGAATAAAGTTTCTAGTATGCCTGTACTTTTCCACGGTTACTTTGATTATCCATGTATGATAGTTACACATTCTTTTTAACCATCAGAAGATGACTATCTTGGTGAAAATGCTGTCTAAATAATTTCCCGTCATTTATGAATAGTTATAAAAGATCAGTGGAATCCAGTGAATCAATGTGCACATGATGCTGGGCAAAGTGAAAAAGAAATTCCCTCCGTAGCTTTAAGCATACCACTGGTGAACCATGGAGTGGCAAAAAAAAAAAAAAAAAAAAAAAAGGGCTGCCAAAGAGAAAGTATGGTCTAGTAGTGAGGAAACCAGAAAGACCTAGCTTCGAATTCCTACTCTGCTGCTACCTAGCTACATGAGCTTGAGCATCATTAACACCTCTAGATCTCAGAACTATAAAATAGTGATAAAAATACCTACCTTTCTGGATTATCTTAGAGATTTAGTTAAATAATTTAGGGGCGCCTGAGTGGCATCAGTTAAGCATCTGCCTTCAGCTCAGGTCATGATCTCAGGGTTCTGGGATAGGGGCCAGGGATAAAGTCCTGGGATTGAACCGCAAGTTGAGTCCCTCAGCTCATTTGTGTGTGCACCTACATGCTTCTCTCTCTCAAAATTCAAAAAAAAAAAAAAAAATTAGTTAAAGTGCCCAAAACACATCTAATAAAAGGGAACCAGTACTGTTCATTTGGCTGTTCAAAAACATGCAAGTATTGGGCACCTGAGTGGCTCAGTTGGTTAAGCATCTGCCTTTGGCTCAGGTCATGATCCCAGAGTCCTGGGATCAAGCCCTGTGTTGGGATCCCTGCTCAGTGGGAAGCCTGCTTCTCCCTTTCCCTCTCCCACTCCCCCTGCCTGTGTTCCCTCTCTCGCTGTGTCTCCCTCTGTCAAATAAATAAATATTTTTTTTAAATGCAAGGATTACAAAATTAAAATAGAAATAGAAAATTCTAATTCTTCTGATAAACACTGATAAACACTGAAAAGCAAGGTAACCTGCCGAAGTTGCCGGGCCCTCATGATGTGCTCATTAATACAGAAAGGGGGGCACCTGGGTGGCTCAGTTGGTTAAGTGTCCAACTCCTGGTTTCAGCTCAGGGCATGATCTCATGGGTCCTGGGATGAAGCCATGTAGGGCTTCATGCTCAGTACACAGTTTGATTCAAAGATTCTCTCCCTCTGCCCCTCACCTACTAACACACATGGGCATACCCTCTCTTTAAAATAAAGAAATCTTCAAATAGAAATTAAATTCTAAAACGAATATATTAATCTAAATCTACATATAGGGGCACCTGGGTGGCTCAGTGGGTTAAAGCCTCTGCCTTTGGCTCAGGTCATGATCTCAGGGTCCTGGGATAGAGCCCTAAATCGGGCTCTCTGCTCAGCGGGGAGCCTGCTTCCCCCTTTCTCTCTGCTTCCCTCTCTGCCTACTTGTGATCTCTGTCTGTCAAATAAATAAATAAAACCTTTAAAAAAATAATAAATCTACATATATATCTATATACCTATAGATATATAGATATAGATATATATGAATTCAAATGTTGCCTATATTTAAACCAGAACAATATCACCTTTGGAAAATGTAAATACTTAAAAAAGGGGGGGAGTCCTGCAGCAAAATGTCATAATTACATGTTCTTAATTAAGGAAAAGAATTCCTAAGATTTTTTTTTAAAGGAATTCTTAAGATTTAAAACATTCAAATGCTAAGTTTGGTCTAAAAAAAAAACCTCTCTGCAAAAAAAGTTCCCCTGGGGGCCTGGCTAGCTCAGTGACAGAGCAACTCCTGATCTCAGGGTTGTTAGTTCAAGTCCCATGTTTGGTGTAGAGTTTCCTTAAAAAATAAAAAATAAATCTTTAAAAAAAAAGTTCCTACTAGTTTTCTTTCGATTTAGCAAAAATTCTTAATGTAATTAGAAATCCAGAGCCTTGTAGATAGATAAACATACTGATATGCATATGGACAAGGCCACGACAAAACAAACTAAAGAAATTAAGAAAACCAAATTAAAGGACCTATGGGGTTCTAGCAAAAACAAAAGTTAATAATGAAGTTGCTGTTACATTATATTTCACAAAAAGAAAAATAAAAAGAGCAAAGCACTAAAGGTGAGTGACATGGTAAATAGTACTCTCTTATGTTTCAGTTTAAAAATGATAGAAAGTTCAGGGGCACCTGGGTAGCTCAGGTGTTAGGTGTCTGACTCTTGATTTCACTCAAGGAAGGATCTCAGGGTCCTGAGATCCAACCCCACCTTGGGCTCCAAGCTCAGCAGGGAATCTGCTTGAGATTCTCTCTCTCTGCCCCCACTCCCTGCTCATGAGCACATATACACTCTCTCTAAAATAAATATATCTTTGAAAATTTAAAGTCAATTTCAATATAACAGTTATCTACTAAGGAGCAACTGATTAACCTCTGGACTTCAGAAATTCAAGGGTTAATGGGAAAAATAAATTTACTAAGAAAATCATATTTTAAGTTTTCCTTTATTTCAATAATTAACTAGTTTTCCAAAAAGAAATAAAAATGAGCTATCTTCCCCCCTACCCAAAAAAAAGCCACAACCGCATATAAACAATCTCCCTTCTGGGGTTGCCTGGGTGGCTCAGAGGGTTAAGCCTTTGCCTTCAGCGCAGGTTATGATCTCAGGGTCCTGGGATCGAGCCCCACATCGGGCTCTCTGCTCAGTGAGAGCCTGCTTCCTTCCTCCTCTCTCTCTCTGTCTGCCTCTCTGCCTACTTGTGATCTCTGTCTGTCAAATAAATAAATAAAATCTTTAAAAAAAAAAATCTCCTTTCCCAGTGCCTTTCTAACAACAAAACTTTCTTCTGTTGCCTTTAATTACAGATCTGTGCATCTGGGCCACAAAGGTAACAGGAATCTGTCATGAAACAGCTTAGTATTTAATAGTGCTTAATACTTAAGGGCACAGGCTTTAGTAAGCATGTCTCTATTAAAATTCCAGCTTAGCCTCTATGAAATCTAGGGCACGTTGTTTCACTCTAAGCCTCAGTTTCTTCATTTGGGCATAATAATAATAGTATCTTTGGCATAGAGTTGTTTACTGATTAAATTAATACACATAAAGGCCTTAAAACAATGTTTCCTCCTAATATGTTGGCTTGCATTATTATATATACCTATGGAGAAATAAAAATATGCACTAGGTAAAAGAGATGCCACAAAATATCCTTAAACAGTATCATTTATATGGCAGACCCCCCCCCTTTAGAGTTTCTAGGTAAAAATATAATTTTTTTTCTGGGTTTGGGGATTTCTATTAAATTTTAAGAGGAGATCTGTAACATTAAATGAAATACATATAAGTTAAATTGATTTTTTAAAAGATTTTATTTATTTATTTACTTGTTAGAGAGAAAGAGAGCACAAGCAGGGGAAGTTGTAGGTAGAAAGAAAAGCAGGCTCCCCACCAAGCAAGGAGCCTGATACGGGACTTGATCCCAGGACTCTGGGATCATGACCTGAGCCGAAGGCAGATGCTTAACTGAGCCACCCAGGAATCCCTTCAATTGACATATTTTAAGACAGAAAAAATTATAAGCCCAAAAATAGAAGGCATAAATTTAAAAATGTTAGTAGTACACCAAGAGATCTTTTTAAAAAAAAATTGTTTTTAGTCAGCAGCAAGATGTCCTAGAGAGATGCTGGTTTAGCTCATGCCAAGACTCAAAAAATACCACTAAAAATGTACTAGAAGAGCTAGGGAAGGCAGACTAAACTTAAAATCAGATCAGCTACCTTTGAAGATGATCAGAGTATGACTGGGTTCCAGACCAAATTTCTACAAAACCTGACCTGGAAACTAATAACTCAATGGTAACAGTCTTGGGAAAAACAAACAGGTATGTTACACACATTAAACTTTCAACTGCAGCATGAAGAAACTAAGAGTTGATGAAAGGACAATCTGTCTTCTATTACATGTCAAAATGATTCAGAAAGAGCTCACATCAATAATTATTTTTATGTGATTTCTTTCTTTTTTTTTTTTTAAAGATTAATGATGGGGGCGGCTGGGTGGCTCAGTGGGTTAAGCTTCTGCCTTCAGCTCAGGTCATGATCTCAGGGTTCTGGGATCGAGCCCCACATCGGGCTCTCTGCTCATCAGAGAGCCTGCTTCCCCTCGCCCTCTGCCTGCCTCTCTGCCTACTTGTAATCTCTGTCTGTCAAATAAATAAAATCTTAAAATAAATAAATAGTTAATGATACCAGAATCTATTGAGTATATATTATTATGGCACTGCTATTGTTCCAAGTGCTTTAAATATATATTATGTTATTTTATTTATTTATTTTTAAAAATATTTTTATTTATTTATTTGACAGAGATCACAAGGAGCGGAGAAGCAGACAGAGGAAGAGGAGGAAGCAGGCTCCCTGCCGAGCAGAGAGCCCGATGCAGGGCTCGATCCCAGGACCCTGGGATCGTAACCCGAGCCAAAGGCAGAGGCTTTAACCCACTGAGCCACCCAGGTGCCCCATTAAATATATTATTTTATTTAATCCTTCATGATAATCTCACAAGACAGGTACTTTTATTATCAACCACTTGCAGAAGGGTGATGAAAGGCAAAAAGTCAACTAACTACTAAAACAGTGAGGTAGGACAAAGTCTCTCTGCAGAACCCAAATTCTTATTCACTAGGCATACTGCCTCCAACAAAAGAATAGTACTTGATTTTTAATGTAGTAAGAAGTAGGTATTTAGAAACTTGGGAAAATACAGAATAATATAAAGCAAAAATTTTAACTTTCCATACTTCTACCACCCACATGAAAATCGTAATTGTGCAAAGCAGAAACTACTTGTACTATAGGAAATTTAATTACTTTGGAGACAATCCACTAAACGGACTTAGTATTTTTTATATGCTGAATTTAGAAGTCTAAGGAAGAACCAGGAGTTTGAATGTACAAGGCTGCTACATCAAATATGAATTTTGAAAATGAAAGTAGCCTCCAAATTATTTTTGTGCACAAAAGCTACATGTGAGATTTTTAAAAACTTGTATTGACACAAATTGTTAAAAATTATATTTCAAGTATCTTCTTCAATGTATATGGTACAATTAATATTTTGAGCACTGTTAAAACAAAAGAAAATTAAGTGCAAATCGTACAAAGATTTTCCTTACATAATTTCAGCCAATCAATACAGAGAGTGTAATGGAAAAATCACCATTTGGCAAACACCACAATAGTCATTCCTTCAGGCAAGAATCTTCGAGAGATGCTAAAATTAATGACCAAAGCTATGACTAGAAAAAAACACACTTACATGGCCTCAAAATTATTCCCCATGAGATACTTTAAAGTAAAAACAGACCATGGAAGTTTAGAGTACAGAAACCTGGTAGGCACTGTCTTACACAAAGGATCAGAATAAACATCACAAGTAACAAGACAAAATGAGATCCCTGATATGATGCCCTGTGAAGGTCATAAAAGCACTTCTGTGGTACACCCAAACAGAGAAAAGTTCTACAAAATAACCTGCTAGTACTCTTCAAAGTATCACAATTTGAAGGACATGGAAAGCATGAAAGACAAAGATGAACTATTAGAGAGTAAAGGAGACTCAGGAGACATGAAAACTAAATGCAATATGTAATCAGAATTAAACCCTAAACAAGAAAAATGACATCAATGGACCACTGGCAAATTTTGAGTAAGATCTGTAGATTAGATAATAATATTCTATCAATGCTGATTTCCTGATTTTAATCACGTGTACTGTGGCTACATAAGTTAAATTTAGGGAATGTGGGAGAAGGCATGAAATGCAAGAATCCTTTGTATTGTATTTGCTGCTCTTTTTTAAGTCTGAAATAATTTCCATATAAGTTTTAAACAATTTTAAGGAAAAAGAAAACCTGAAAAAACAAGCTAAAAGGCCCCTCTCCTCCTTTATACCCAATTCCTCCCTAAAAACTTATCATTCCATTATGGGAAATAAGGAATTCACCTTAAATCAAAGAAAAACACCAACATAAGTTGAGTTTTTCCTCTCAAACCTGCTTTAGAAGAAGAAACAATAGAGGCACGTGGGTGGCTCAGGTGCATCTGTTTCTTGGTTTCAGCTCAGGTCATGATCTCAGGGTTGTGGGATGGGGATCCCCATTGGGCTCCACACTCAGCATGGAGTCTGCTTAAGATTTTCTCTCTCCCTCCGCCCATTCCCCCCAATTCTCACAAGCATGTGCACTGCATGCTCTAAAAATAAATAAATAAAATCTTTTTTAAAAGGGGGGGGGGATAAATTTTAAGTTACTTCCCCCTCCAAAATTCTGACTTTAAGTACTTGAGTTCCAAAATACTTCCTTCATTTCACCTCTCTGAATTAAATACTATGTCTACTATATTCTAGGCCCTATGCTAACTATATACATTAGCTCTAATTCTTAAGACAATGTTGATAGAGTAGCTATGTGTATTGGTACCTACAGACAAGAGAATTGGGAATGGATATGAGTAAGTAATGTGCTCAGAGTAACTATCAGATGACAGAGCCAGTATTCAAACCCATGCCATCTGACTCCAAACACAAACTTGGCTCTGTGATGCCTCCCAAGAGGGCAGCTGAGATGTGAACAAACATGTAAATTAGAATAGGCTCATCGAATTCAATACCAGGATTTATCAAGAAGTAGAAATGTAATCAAGAGAAAAGTGAATACTACATTTTCACTTACTGGAAAAAAGACTTCTCAACAAAAATAAAACAGGAAAAGAGTTTCAGGAATGATGAATCACTCTTAAGTGTCTGACTCAAATTGTTTGTAGAAATATTTTTTGGTTTCCCACATATATATAAGAAGTGAATCTTTTTTTTTTTTTAAGTGAATCTTACTAAAAAAAGAAAGTTTTAATACTCTGGTAACAGTATGGTATAGCAGGTAAAATCTTCCTAAAATGATGCTGAGCATTCACTCTGGAGTGCCTGGAAAATAAGCCAACTGGGCCAGGGCACCTTCTTTCTCCAGCAAGAGGAACTGCACCAGAACTCACCCTCCCCTGGGACTAAGGGTTTATTCCCCATGGTTCCCAAGTGCCAGTCTGTTGGTCTTCCCAGATAATTCTTAAAAATAACATCAATGAGGGACGCCAGGGTAGCTCAGTTGGGTAAGTGGCTGCCTTTGGCTCAGGTCATGATCCCAGCATCCTGGGATCAAGTCCCACATCTGGCTCCTTGCTCATCAGGGAGCCTGCTTCTCCCTCTGCCTCTGCCTGCCACTCTGTCTGCCTGTGCTCACTCTCTCTGACAAATAAATATATAAAATCTTAAAAAAAAAAAATCAATAAGGGTGCCTGGGTGGCTCAGTGGATTAAGCCTCTGCCTTCGGCTCAGGTCATGATCTCAGGGTCCTGGGATCGAGTCATGAATCAGGATCTCTGCTTGGAGGGTAACCTGCTTCCTCCTCTCTCTGTCTCTGGCTGCCTCTCTGCCCACTTCTGATCTCTCTCTGTCAAATAAATAAAATCTTAAAAAAAAATAACATCAATGAAACTAGAAGCTGGTTCTTTGAAAGAATTAATAAGATAAGATAAACCACTGGCCAAACTAATCCAAAAGAAAAGAGAAAGGACCCAAATCAATAAAATTATGAGTGAAAGGGGAGAGATCACGACCAACACCAAGGAAATAGAAACAATCATCAGAAATTATGATCAACAGATATATGCCAATAAGTTAAGCAACCTAGATGAAACGGATACATTCCTAGAAACCTATATACTTCCAAGACTGAAACAGGAAGAAATTGACAACTTGAATAGACCAATATCTAGTAATGAGATTGAAGCAGTGATCAAAAGCCTCCCTCCCCCCCGCAAAAAAACAAGAGCCCTGATGGATTTCCTGGGCAATTCTACCAAACATTCAAAGAAGAAATAATTCCTATTCTCCTGAAGCTGTTTCAAAAAATAGAAACAGAAGGAAAACTTCCAGACTCTATGAATCCAGCACTAATCCTGATCCCCAAACCAGGCAAAGACCACATTAAAAAGAATTTCAGACCAGTATCCCTGATGAATATGGATGCCAAGATTCTCAACAAGTTCCTAGCTAATAGGATCCAACGGTACATTAAAAGTATTATCCAGAGCGCCTGGGTGGCTCAGTGGGTTAAATCCTCTGGCTCAGGTCATGATCCCAGGGACCTGGAATTGAGTCCTGCATCAGGCTCTCTGCTCAGCAGGGAGGCTGCGTCCCTTCCTCTCTCTAGGACTGCCTCTCTGCCTACTTGTGATCACTGTCTGTCAAATAAATAAATAAAACCTTAAAAAAAAGTATTATCCACCACGATCAGGTGAGATTTATCCTTGGGATGCAAGAGTGGTTCAACATATACAAATCAACTTGACAGAACAAATCAGTAAGAGAAGAGAGAAGAACCACACAATCCTCTCAAATGATGCAGAAAAAGCATTTGACAAAACATAGATAGCATTCATTCCTGATTAAAACTCTTCAAAGTATAGGGATAGAGGGAACATTCCTCAACTTCATAAAATCTATGAAAAGCCCACAGCAAATATCATTCTCAATGGGGAAAACTGACAGCCTTCCCTTTGAGATTGGAAACACAACAAGGATGTCCACTCTCACCACTACTGTTCAACATAGTACCAGAATTCCAAGCAACAACACTCAGACAACAAAAAGAAATAAAAGATATTCAAACTGGCAAAGAAGAAGTCAAACTCTCTCCCTTTGCAGATGACATGATACTTTATATGGAAAACCCAAAAGACTCCACCCCCAAACTACTAGAACTCATACAGCAATCCAGTAATGTGGCAGGATACAAAGTCAATGCACAGAAATCAGTTGCTTTCTTATACACTAACAATGAAAATAGTGAAAGGTAAATTAGAGAATCAATTCCATTTACTATAGCACCAAGAACCGTAAGATACCTTGGAATAAACCTAACCAAAGAGGTAAAGGATCTGTACTCAAGAAACTACAGAACATTCATGAAAGAAATTGAAAAAGACACAAAAAAATGGAAAAGCATTCCATGCTCATGGATCAGAAAAATAAACATTGTTAAAATGTCTATACTGCCCAGAGCAATCTATACTTTCAATGCCATCCTGATAAAAATTCCCCTGGCATTTTTCAAAGAGCTGGAATGCTTAAACAACCCTAAAATTTGTATGGAACCAGAAAAGACTCCAAATTGCTGAGGAAATGTTGAAAAAGAAAAACAAAGCTGGGGGCATCACGTTGCCTGATTTCCAGCTTTACTACAAAGCTGTGATCACCAAGATAGCATGGTACTGGCACAAAAAAGACCCACAGACCAGTGGAACAGAGTAGAGAGCCCAGATATGGACCTGCGACTCAATGGTCAAATAATCTTCGACAAAACAGGAAAAAATATCCAGTGGAAAAAAGGACAGTCTCTTCAATAAATGGTCCTGGAAAAATTGAACAGCTATGTGTAGAAGAGTGAAACTCAACCATTCTCTTACACCATACACAAAGATAAACTCCAAATGGATAAAAGACCTCAACGTGTGGCAGGAATCCATCAAAATCCTAGAGGAGAACATAGGCAGTAACCTCTTCAACATCGGCCACAGCAACTTCAATACATGTCTCCCGAAGGCAAAGGAAACAAAAGCAAAAATGAACTTTTGGGACTTAAGATAAAAAGCTTCTGCAGAGCAAAGGAAACAGTCAACAAAACAAAGAGGCAACCCTTTGTTTGGGAGGGAATGGGAGAAGATATTCGCAAATGACACTACAGACAAAGGGCTGATATCCAAGACCTATAAAGAACTCCTCAAACTCAACAACCCAGGGCGCCTGGGTGGCTCAGTGGGTTAAGCCGCTGCCTTCGGCTCAGGTCATGATCTCAGGGTCCTGGGATCGAGTCCCGCATCGGGCTCTCTGCTCAGCGGGGAGCCTGCTTCTTCCTCTCTCTCTCTGCCTGACTCTCTGCCTACTTGTAATCTCTCTCTGTCAAATAAATAAATAAAAAATCTTTAAAAAAAAAAAAAACCTCAACAACCCAAAAAACCAGATAATCACAACAAAAAATGGGCAGAAGACATGAACAGACACTTCTTCAAAGAAGACATAAAAATGGCTAACATGCACAAGAAAAAAAATGTTCATCATCATCAACCATCAGGGAAATTCAAATCAAAACCACATATACCAGTTAGAATGGCCAAAATTAACAACAAAAGAAAGAACAAGTGTTGGAGAGGATGTGGAGAAAAGGCAACCCTCTTACACTGTTGGTGGGAATGCAAGTTGGTGCAGCCACTTTGTAAAACAGTGGAGATTCCTTAAGAAATTAAAAATAGAGCTTCCCTATGACCCTGCAATTGCACTACTGGGTATTTACCCCAAAGATACAGATGTAGTGAAAAGAAGGGCCATATGTACCCCAATGTTCATAGCAGCAATGGCCACAGTCGCCAAACTGTGGAAGGAGCCAAGGTGTCCTTCAATGGATGAATGGATAAAGATGTGATCCATATATACAATGGAATATTATGCCTCCATCAAAAAGGATGACTACCCAACTTCTGTATCAACCTGGACAGGAATGGAGGAGATTATGCTGACTGAAATAAGCCAAGCAGAGAAAGTCAATTATCATATGGTTTCACTTACTTGTGGAGCATAAGGAATAACACGGAGGACACTGGGAGATAGGAAGAAGTGAGTTGGGGGAAATTGGAGGGGGAGACAAACCACGAGAGACTGTGAACTCTGAGAAACAAACTGAGGGTTTTGGAAGGGCGGGGGTGGGGGGTTGGGTGAGCATGGTGGTGGGTACTAAGGAGGGCACGGATTGCATAGAGCACTGGGTGTGGTGCACAATGAATCTTGGAACACTGAAAAAATAAAATAAAATTATAAATAAATAAATAAATAAAACCTATATAGCCCAGTTTAAGCAGTGTACTACTTAACAAGGCACTTTCAAGCCTACCCTTATAACAAAAGAGAACAATGACATATGGTGGAAGGCAGTGAGGCCTTCACCAGCACACCATTCCCTGTCCAGTAGCACCCACCCAGCATCATTTCCTATGCAATAAACGGAATCACAAGATCTTTTGTCAGTTAAGAATTCTTGGCTTACAAGGTCCTCCTCCAATCAGGTCAGCTTCTTAGCAGATAACTCTATCACCATATAAAATTCATCCCAAGCTATTACACAACACAGAGGATAAAAAGATTAACAAATTCTCATAAAAATGAAAAAAAAAAGATAAAAGGACTTCTTTATCCTATTCAATTTGCATACTAATGAAATAATACTTTATATGCCTTCCTTATAAATATATTATTTAGTGATAATGTTAACTAAAAACCACTGACTGACAACTACATGTCAGTCATTTAGCCATGAGCTCTATGTACAGTATTGTTTTTAATGCTTGCACCTACTCTATGAACTGGTATTATTACCGACACTCCCATTTTACAAGTGAGGAAAATGAGAGAAAAAGACATAAAATAACTTGCCCAAAGTTACACAGCCAGTACGAAGCAGAGGCTGAATGGCTTTAACCACGACTAGCTTGCTTGATTCACTGATCTTTCGAACAACCCCATGAGGTTTTATAGGCAGCATATTAAAATAGGCATACTTTATTCAGGTGAAAAAAAAAAGGTCTATTGAGATTAAATGAGATGCTCAATATCATACTAAATTGGCATTCACAACCATTAAGTAAAATAATTTCATAAAAACCAGTCTAAGGCTCAGGACTGTGGTAACAACAGATGCTATACATGGAGCTCTAGTTTAACTCCATATGGTAAGGCCATGGTCAAACATCTTTTTAAACCTAAAGAGAAGTTCAGTTGTTAGTTCTCCATTTTGTTCCTGACCACAACTGAACAAGACTCATGCTGATGTAATTGTTACATGTGGTACAGAAAACTGTAACAGAATTTGGAATTATCTAGTGAACTTCTAAGCCTCTCTTTATTATTAGCTTGGCATAATAAATTAATTGAGGACAATATGACTCCTTATAAATAACTCAAACAACCAACGTTAATATTTAATGAACTTCTCATTCTCACTCTGTAAATATTTTAACACTTCCAATGAAGACATGCTACAACGGAAAGACTAAAAAAAGCCAGCCTCCAGCTCTGAAATGCACCTTACATGGTTGTTGATACCACACTAAAATAGTACATATCAGAAACAAAAAAGATCACCTTTTTTCCAACTTATTTACAAAGAACTAAAAAAAGAAACAAAAGAAAACAGAAGCTGATTACTCACTTTGGTGACAGAGGGGTATAAATTTCACATGGAATTTGCTAATGACGCCTTCTCTCAGACTTCACACAAGAGATAAAGTCAGATCTGGGACAACATATGCATACCTTAGAAACACAAAACCTTTGCATATAAACACATAAAATCATGTTTCCAATGATCATTTGAACGGCACCATTTCAACATTTAAAAAAAAGCAAAACTTCACATATGTTTATCATTTATATATTGATGTTTAAGTTTTCTTGATCCATTCTTGGAAGAAATGCAAGACCAAGAGGTTTTGATCTAAACTCTCTTGCTTTATAATTTTCTATTTCTACTTTTTATATTATACTTGTCTTCCGCAAAGCTAAAAAGATGGACAAAGCAAGAAAATCAATTCTAAATTAGCTCTGATTAGCTATTTCATGAAACCAAAGCAGAAACAGTGAGCTAGTCCCTTCCCTCTTTCTTCATTTGACCAATATTTTTAGAGTGACTGACTCACACATGCTCAGCACTCCCTTGTAATGATTTAATGATCCATGGTGATCACAGGGAAAGGGAGCAACTACAGAACTTCCAACCTGTTTGTGGTAGTGATAGAATTAGTCCCTGTAAGGTAAATTACATAACTTGTTTTAAAGACATCATCTATCAACATATGATAACTCAACTGCATCCTGTTATAAAAATAGTTCTGGCCTACATCAGTAATGGAAGATGACACAATTCTCCCGAAACCCTCTTTTCTGTGTCTTACCTAATATCAAGACTAATGATCAACATTTGAACAGCAACGGCTAAAATATTTTACAAAACACAAGACCTATTTTCCACTTTCCACAAACACATGATAAAATTTACTTCAGATACAATGTAGGATATTTGTTCTCTAACAACTACCCACACAATTCTCTTCTGAGATATAACAATCATGCTATTGCAACAATTAAGATGACCCACAGCATCAAAAAATAATAAAAGACAATGGCTTAAATCCCAGGATACAAGCATAAGATACAGCCAATTAGTCTCTAGGAAAATCCACATTTGTTTCAGTCTTTCTTCAATGAAATCTTTCTCTTCAATACAGATAGGGCATTTTAAACAGATTGTTTTTCTTTTTTTCCTCCTGTAACATTAGCAGCTAGCTCAGAAAAATTCAGTGTTTTGGAATGTAGTGTGAATGCCCACCACTCCCTTCAGCTGTGGATAACTGAGAGAGAAACTGAAAGCAGTTTCATATTAAAAATCATTTTCTAAAAAACACATAGCTTCTATGAAATAATACTGCAGTGAATTAACTACTACTTTATGGGATAAACCAAGAAGTGTGTTAATGAACAAAGATAAATGGATACTATATAGGGTTCTGATAAACCCTATCACTAATCCATACTTAAAGGTTTGCTTTTCTTTTTTCATTAGAAAAGCCTTTGGGAAAACGAAGCACAACTTAGCAGTGGTTCTCAAGGAGGCCCCAGGAAGAGAGTATCTATCCAAGGGATCGTGAGGCATATTCATCTCAAACTTGAAATTTCTTTGATGTCTGCCTTTACAGGTTTAAACAGTATAAAAATTTCTCTTCTACCATATTATACACACATTTATCTTTTTACATATACACACACATACACATACATATATATTTATCTTAATGGTATTATTTTCTCACCACCAATTAAACAATGGAAAACAGTAAGAATGTCTGCTATGATTACTTTGTGGTTTTTTTTTTTTTAATTTTTAAAAATTTATTCATGGGGTTCGTGTATGTAGATAGCTAGTCATGTGACTCTCTTTTAGGAATGTTTTAATAATTAAGGACTCAGAAGTACTTGAATAAAGATCCAGCTTTTTGTAAAGAATTTCTCCCTTTTTTATTTTTTTTTCCATTTGTTCTTTAAATTTAAATTCATCAATTAATGAAAACTGTTACTACTAGTTTCAGAGGTAGAGGTCAGTGATTCATTGGTCTTATATAACACCCATTGCTCATTACATCACGTGCCCTCCTTAATGGGTATCACCCAGTGACCCTATCCCCCCACCTTCCTCCCCTCCAGCAACTCTGTTTCCTATGATTAAGAGTCTCTTATGGTTTGTCTCCCTCTCTGGTTTTGTCTTGTTTTATTTTTCCCTTCTTTTTCCTATGATACTCTGTTTTGTTTCTTAAATTCCACATGTCAGTGAGATCATATGATAATTGTCCTTCTCTGACTGACTTATTTCACTTAGCCTAATACCTTCTAGTTCCATCCACATCGTTGCAAATGGCCAGATTTCATTTTTGATGGCTGAGTAAAATTCATGTGTGTCTGTGGGTGTGTGTGTGTATACTATATCTTCTTTATGTAGTTATACTCTGTGGTTTCAGGTAGCTCAGATACCTACCTCTTTCTCAAAACCTAGGTTAAGAATTATAGATTGAGAGTATTCTGGCATATTAATAGTTCCATTTATCACTTGTCATCTTTTTTCATTGTCTTTTTTTTTTTTTTTTCCCCATTTCTAGCCACTTTTACTATTTCTATGCTTTGGTACTCAGAATTACTACCAAAGTTTTGTGCTTTGGTTAATTCCTCATTTACTCCATCACACTAACTACATCACAAGGCATGCCCCCTTCTTGCTGATTTCAAAACCATGAAACTTGTTTGGCACAAAAAATTTCCTTTTTATGTGCAGCTTTCTCCAATCTGCTACAATGTGCCTATACCATATGCCTGTTTTTGCCCTGTCTGGGGTCAAGAAAGAGAAAAAAAACAAGCACACAGCATTCCCTCGTGATAATCTTAACCCAATACAATCACTTGTAGCAGTTACATTTGCTTATTGTGTCAGAATTAAATGTGTTAATTTCTTTTTTTTTTTAAAGATTTTATTTATTTATTTGACAGAGAGAACTCACAAGTAGATGGAGAGACAGGCAGAGAGAGAGAGAGAGAGGGAAGCAGGCTCCCTGCCGAGCAGAGAGCCCGATCCCAGGACCCTGAGATCATGACCTGAGCCGAAGGCAGCAGCTTAACCCACTGAGCCACCCAGGTGCCCCAAATGTGTTAATTTCTTATGGAAATACCACAAACAGAAAGCACAGAAATCTCAACTGTATACAGAGCTTCCAGATTTTCACCAATGTAACTAGTGCTCAGATAAAAACACAAAACAAAATATTACTAGCATGTAGCAACTGTATTTTATTTTTCTAACTGACTCTCCTGCTTCTACTCAGTCTTTGGGTTTTGTTGTCAGTTGTTTACATAGAACGCTAAATATCAGGCACTAAATACATTCATTCAACAACTGTATGTTGAGGACCTACTACGTGCCAGTTGCCATTCTATGTCCTGGGGATAAACCAGTGAACAAAATAAAAAAAAACCTGGCCCTCACTGAGCTTACATTCTTGTTAAGGGAAAATGACAATGAACAAGACAAATTAAATCAAATATATAGTATGTTAGATGGTGATATGTACTCAGGAAAAGTACTAAAGTACTAAAAAGCAAGAGAGGAGTTAGAAAATGTGAGAGAGGGAAAATTTTTAGAAAGGACCAAAGAAAACCATATTGAAAGGTGACATCTGGGTCAAAACCTGAAAGAACGGTGGAGCTAGAGAACGATGGGAATAGCAAATCGAAGAACGATCTAGATAACAAAGACCAACAAATACAATACATTCTTCTCTGAGGGAGAAGAATATCTGGTGTATTTGAGAAACAGCAGGGGACTCAGAGCTTTGTGGGGCCTCATGGGTCATGTGTAAGGAAGCTGGCTTTTCCTTTGAGTGAGAGCAGAAGCCACTGATGAATTCAGAAAGTGAGCTATGACCTATTTCATCACTATCACTGGCTTTTTTACTAGGCAGAGATGAGAGGGGAAAAAGGTAGTGGAAGGAGGGAGAACAGTCAGGAAACTGCTATAATAATAGTCCAGGGGAAAGCTGGTGGTGGCTTGGACTAACATTCTTACGGCCATGCAGAGAGTAGTATGAGGTCAGATCCTCTGTCTCCTCTAGGCTGCTGAAGAAGAGATAAGAGAGACCATGACACTGAAATTAAGCAACTGAAGAGGTCCACAAAAACCTGGCAAGTACAACATCCTAGAAACCAGAAGAAAAAAGTATTTTCATGAAGAGATGAATAAAAAGTCTTAAAAAAAAGGACTGATGAGAATCTTTGGATTCAGCAACAACAGAGCAGAAAACCTGAATCGAGTGTGTTTAAGAGCAAAGGGGAGAAGAAATATTTGAGACAAGTGTGCACAGACAACTTTTTTAAGGCATTTTAACATAAAGGATGGGAAAGAAATGAGCCACAGGCTGGAGAGGGAAGTAAGGACAGGACTTCTCCTTTTAATGGGAGAACATAGAACAGCTAGAGGAATGACAGGAAAAAGGATATAGAAGAAAGAAGGAGAAGTGTCAGAGCCATGAGGAAAAGACTAGCATATAAATGGGTGATGTTCTCTTCTGCTGGCTTCTATTCTCCCATCGAAGAAGGAAGCAAGATGCTAGAAGCACCAGAGGGTTGAGAAAGGAGAACATATCTCAGCTGTTGTCTAGGAGTCTGGGACGGAGATGGACCAGGGAAATAGGATTACTGGGTAGCACTAAGGACTCACCAAGTTTAGAGATCATAAATACAAGGTGAGACCTATAGTATGGTTACTTTTTTTTTTCTTTAACTACATTTAGAAGTATAGGTACAAGGAAAGTGCTGAATATATACAAGACTATGATTACCATGACTGATGATGGGATTTAGACTGGGTAAGGAAAGTAAGACATCAGGAGGACAAGGGAGAGTGGAAAAATGCTTTATTTAGAAGACTGAAGATCCCAACAGGCCCAGGAAATTAGCGGAGTAACAGAAATTGTGATACAAAAAGATAAGAGGTGGTAGACAGAAAGGAAACTGCAACTGAGACAATGGAGGGATGACACTTTGGATAAAAACAAGGTCTGGAAATGAGTAGCAAGGTGGGGCAGAGGGCAAAAATTCAATGAAGAGGAATTCTGGGTCTGAAGACACCAAAATACTGGAAGAATTATCCCCAGGAAAATTGAATAGTCAAATCACCACGAATTAGAACCCAAGCAGTACTGGAGTGAATGCCAGTGAACTAAGACCACAATCTGACAGGAGACAATTCTTCATCACTCTGACATTTCTGCACATAAGTGAGCACAGGTACAATGACTGCCATCATTGCAGACTTTCTCTGCAAGCAAGCTTATATAAATAAGCAAACAGCCCTGAAAAATAGAGAGTATCTCTCTTCAAAGCAAATGGCAGGTTTATCTACACCCATGGAAGATACACTCTTCCTCTAGGACATGAGCAGACATGATTTGTGTCCAATATAAAAGACTGTAGTTCTTCTCCTATAACTCAATTCACTGTGGGTACAGGTATCTCCTGGTCCTCTTCAAGTCACACCCTTTGGTGACTGTGGGAATTGGGACCTGGGGAACCAGTGAAGTAAGCAAATGCTGTTACCGTGTCTGCTGCTTGTGCTATTCAGAATAAGTCCTTTGATTACGACCCAGAAGTCTCCTGTCTTCTGCCAGCATCCATGACATAACACTGTGGTAGTTAATGTACAAGTAACTTGCAAGAAAGGTAAATCTCAGACCTTTGAAAGTTTTTGATAAAATCCCCAATGAATATGAGGTGGGGATGAGAGATTACTGAAACAGGGTGGGTAGAAGGTGTATAAGTTTAAACACAAGAAATAAAGTTTGGAGGCATTTTTGAAGAGAGAATGGTCTGGAAAAAGCAACAAGAAGTGAAGAAAACACCTCATGGGCTCAGCACTACAAAGAAAGCAGGATAACCGCTACTACTTGAGACAGTTACAGATAGTGTCAGTAGGGAAGCCCAATTCAATTTAAAGCAAAAAAGTGAAGGCAAAATAAATAAAGAGGCTGAATATAAAGAGGAATTTGATTATGACTGACCCTGAGTTCCAGGGACATAATGGTAGATTTTCAGGAGGCAGGGAGGGGTGGGTTTGGGGATCAGATCTGGACACACATGTAAGAGATCCATCAATCTGAGACTTCTTGCGTGACTTACATGAACAGGAAGAAAGGGCATGATGAAATTTGCTGTGATTAGTCTTAATCAGACTAAACTTGCCAATGTGTTTCAGCATCCCTAGACCTTGTTTTACTCATCCAATCTCTACTACGGAACAAATTCTTTCTTACCAAACAGAACATCGTTTTAGAAAGTTAAGAACATACAAGTTTTAAAATATATAAATGCCACAACTGTTATTAAGAGAGTGTTAACTTACTTGAATTAGATCTAAAATGCCAAGTTCACTTTCTGAAGAATCCACACAGAAGACAAAATATAATGTTGCATAATGTCTATAAATCAGTTTGTTATCAGATCCTCCAATTAACCTAAACGACAAAACAAAAATTGGAATGTTATAGGAATAAAATGAAACACATTTTCATTAGCTCAAACTGGCAATTTGTTTAAAACCTTTTATAAGATGCCTGAACATAGCATGTAAAGCTGTAACATTCAAGTGAACTTAGAGACTTAAGTGAATTAACATGGCTGTTTTCTTCAGAGATAACAAAAGAAGCTGGTGCTTAATATTAGTTCATCCGTTCATTAAACCATCCACTAAGTACCTACCATCTGCCAGCTACTGACAGTGGATAAAGGAACAGTAACAAATAAATAAGAAAAAATGGTCAGAGTAGAAGGCACTACATGGTGATTCCAAACAGGATGATTCTGTACTGTCGGATCTGCCACTTAAGATGAAATCTTAGGAGTGACATTTAGACTGAGAGCTAATGATAAGGGATTAGCCATGAAAAAGTTTAGAGAAGAGCATTTCAGGCAAAGGTGATAGCTAATAAAAAGGCCAGGTCATCAAGAAAAAAATATATATGTTCAAGGAAGAGAAAGAGGGTGCACGGAAAAGAAAAGATTAGTAAACAAACAGAAGTAGGCCGGAACCAGGTCACAGGGCATTTTAAAATGCTTATTAGATTTAACTCTGTAAGTCACAGTAAGTTATACAGCTTACAGCTGACTATTAACTGGGGAGGAAAAAAAATAATATTACTTAAGTTTTAGAGAAATTTACCTTCAAAATCTCCTCCAAAAATACATTTTATTTTGAAATATAAATGCAAAAAACTTAGGTAAGAAATATTCAATTCTTTCATCAAACATTTTTATTTACACTGACTGGAATGTCAGCATTTTAAAAATAGTAATTTAGGACTCATTCCAAACACCTTATGTTTTTCTAGTTTAGCTATTTCATAGTTACATTTACAGTAATTAGTTTACCTTCTCAAAAGACCTTTAAACCTAATATAAAATAAAATCAAGGCCAAATGTAATCAAAGCTAAGGGAAGACTCAAACAAGACACAGGAAAATAGCACCTATTTCTTAACTCTGTAAAACTAACACTGAAGGGGCGCCTGGGTGGCTCAGGTCATGATCCCAGGGTCCTGAGATTGAGACCCACATCGGGCTCTCTCCTTGGAGGGGAGCCTCCTTTCTCCTCTCTCTCTCTACCTGCCTCTCTGCCTACTTGTGGTCTCCCTCTGTCGAATAAATAAATAAAATCTTTAAAAAAAAAACAAATAACTAACACTGAATTCACAAGGCCAAAGAAACAACTTCTGTAAGTACCCACTTCTTTCATGGCTTCTTATAGCAAAAGTGGAAGTGATTTTTGACAAGAATTAAGAATGACTACTATGCTAGACAAATTTCTAGAAAAGATATTCTATTAAAAATATGTATGTGCAATTTAAAGAATCTCTGAGATGATTTTTATAGACTATGATGGCAACGGTTCCTGAGAAGACACAAAAAGAACACTCACAGCAGGATTCAGTTCATCCTGAATCAGCAATTTAGTGATTATCTTAAACTTTTGTTCAGCTCTACCATAAAAGAAGAGCAAACTATTGAGAACTGTAAGTTTCAAAATGACAACCCATGCCATTAAAAGAAAGCAAAGACTTAATACATAGCACAAGTACATACTTTACCTTTTAAAATGTAATTTTATCTTCAAACTAGAGTGCAACACTGATAAATACTGATTCAAATTCTTGTATGGAAGGCAACATACCATATAAAACCACAGAATTTTAAAACCCGCCCCTACTTTAAATATCTCATGTTACGGGGGGGAAACCGAGGTACAAGAAGTGACCTGATCAAGAAAACCAGATTTGTTAGTCACAAAACTAGGCCTGAATCAGCTGTATAGCCTCATCTCTGATGTAATATTTGCCTCCAACATTTTGTAAGCCTGGAAAAGAAGGATCACAGACTTGAGCCCTGATTTCTAGATCGCACAGTGCCCTGCCTGGGAAGAGCCAGGTTCTTTCATGCCCATCACCTTCGGTGCCCTGTGCTGGGTGACAAGTCCCTGCAAGAGAATAAAATGCTGAGATGAAGAAAAGTGGTAATGGCAGAGACCACTCAACTCCTGCAGAAGTGTGGCAGACATAAAGCACAATTAAAATACAAAAAACACAAAGCAGGTACACCTGTCTCAACGATTAAACTGGGAGGTCTGAAGGCAATAGCAAAATTTATAAATTTTAAGTGTGTATGTGTAGATTGAACCACAGCACGATCTAACCCTTTAAGAAATGCAAGTAAACTTTCTAAGTGATAAACAGTGATGTATGGTCAAGTAAGAATGGATTTTCTATTATCCAACCTACTTTTCAAAATAAATATCATACACATTAAAATATAGAAAAGTATAGGTCTCTCTAATATATAATTTTTCATAATGGGGCTCAGCTAAAGTTTAGTTCTTAACTTGTCAATGAAGAAATATCTTATTAAGAAATCGATTATAGGAGCGCCTGAGTGGCTCAGTGGGTTAAAGCCTCTGCCTTCGGCTCAGGTCATGATCCCGGGGTGCTGGGATGGAGCCCTGCATCAGGCTCTCTGCTCGGCAGGGAGCCTGCTTCCTCCTCTCTCTCTGCCTGCCTCTCTGCCTACTTGTGATCTCTGTCTGTCAAATAAATAAATAAAACCTTAAAAAAAAAAAAAGAAATTGATTATATTAACATGAGCAGGAACATTTATAAAACTGCTTTCATGGAACCCACTAATTTAAAAGTATTTATTTATAATAGCTGGCAAGCTAATTATAACTGATTTTTATTTATTCATTTTATTTTTATTTATTTATTTATTTTTTTTAAAGACTTCATCTATTTTATTTGACAGATATCACAAGCAGGCAGAGAGGCAGAGAGAGAAAGAGAGGAGGAAGCAGGCTCCCTGCTGAGCAGAGAGCCCGACGTGGGGCTCGATCCCAGGACCCTGGGATCATGACCTGAGCCGAAGGCAGAGGCCTTAACCCACTGAGCCACCCAGGTGCCCCTATTTATTCATTTTAAAAACAGTAAACTCTTTAGCTGAATTCTACCTATATGCAGATATACCTATATATAGATATATATACATGCACACAGATATTTATTTGAAAAGCAGATTTCAGTCTGCTTATAATAAAAGAATTTGTAAGTTGTTATGAACAGGTCTATTCACTCCAAGGAATACCCTCTAGTCATTAAAAAGAATGACGTAGCTCTAAATGTGTTTATATGCAAAACTTCTAAAAATATTAAGTGAAAATGAGCAACATGCAAAGCAGCATACCTAGTGTGATCCTGTAAATAAAATTTTTTTAAGGTTGTATCTTTATATGTTGGTCAATGAAAAATTAATTTTCTAGAAGGATACACAAGAAAGTGAGAAAGATTAAAGTTAGGAAAGGGAGACTTGGTCTATGATTAATTTTACACGTCTCTAACGTTTGAATTTTTGCCACATGAATATAGTACATTTAACATTTACTGTAACATGTACTGTAACATTTTTAAGGAAAAAAAAGGACTACATATCTTTAAAAAATTCTTTAAGTTAGACTTATAGCTAACAAGGTGATAATTAATCTCTTTATCCAATTAATCAAAATTAGGAAATTTTTACCGTAACCAATAACTAAACAGTATATATTTTAATCATATAGTCAAAGATTAGAAATGTCCATGAAATGCTTTACTTACAATCCTCCTTCTAGGAAATTACAAACATTTTCATCTCTCTTAGATACCAAATGGAATGTCTCCCTGATGATTTGCTGTTGTGTATCTTCACTCTGAGAAAGAATAATTTATATATGTTAGGATTAAATTTCTAGGTTTAACAGCATTTTAAGAATTTTAAAAGTAGAAGGCAGTATTAACTATCAGGGAAATTAATCTATGAGGGAGGTCCTTGGAGAGCTAACATACTACATCTCACAGAAACAAAACCCAACACTTTTCAATGTAAAAAAAAAAGCAAAAACAAAACAAAACCAACATTTTAGTTTGCTACTAAAATAAAACTAACACTTCCCAATTTCAAAATCCAGGAAGAAAAATATTAGATGAATTAAAGACTACTAGTAAAAGGGACACTAGATAGTAACAACTCAAAGGTGACTGTTTTACAAATGAGTAACCTGAAACAGAGAAGTAAAGTTATAAATAATTCATGTAGCTAATCTGTATTTTATTAGAAGGAAAATATAGAAGTTTAGAGCTTCCAATTAAGTTTAAATGCAAACTGAGATAAGTCCATCCATATTAGTCATATAAGCATAGCGTAAAACCAAAAGTTTGCTCAGTAAGTATTAAATTCCCCAAGCAATTCACATGCTAGTAAAAAAGAGTCAGCTTCTCAAACACTTCAATAGGAAAGTGGGCAAAATCACAAATAGGAATTTCACAGGAAAGGAAATATGATGGTCCATAAACAAATGAAAAGACATGGAAGGCCTGGGGTGGCTCAGTTAGTTAAGCCTCTGAGTCGGTTTTGACTCAGGTTATGATCTCAGGGTCATGAGATAGAGCCCCACTTCAGGGTCCATACTGAGCCTGGAGCCTGCTTAAGATTCTTTCACTTCTGCTGTTCCTCCCAGCTTTAAAAAAAAAAAAAAAAAAAAAAAAAAAAAAAGATGTTATCCCTCACTGGCAATGAAATGAAATACAAATTAAAGTCACAATGAAATAACACCCCATGCATCACATTAGCAAAGTGTAAAAGTCTTACAATACCACATTGTAGACAAAGATGTGGAGCCAAACTCATCCCACCAAGTGGGAGCGCAAATGGTATCATCACCTGAGAAAACACCTAAATATCTTCCAAAGTCCCAATACCAAATACCATCAAACTGGGGGTTAGGGTTTCAACATATGAATGGGGGGGGGGGGATAGGAAGACACTTCAGTCTATAGCAGGGGGAAAAAAGCAAGTCAACAAAATGACATGTAATCATTCAACAATATAAATTTCAAAAATATGTAAAAGTAATAAATAAAATCTTTTTAAAAATATGTAAAAGTAAGTAGTATTTGATACACATATATGTAATAAAAATAAAACTGTGAAGAATATCAGGGGAATAACACCAGGCATGACCAATGATTTAAGAAACAGATCATTCTAATCTTACACAACTCTTCCAAAGCACAGATAAAGAATTAACATCCTCAATTCATTTTATGAAGCTAACATTGACACAAAATCAAACAAGGAATGTATGAGAAATGAACACTGCAGACCAGTCTCACCAAAAAGCATACATACAAAAATTAATATTTAAAAAAATTAATACATCATGACCCAAATGGGTTTATCCTAGTAATGTCTGGTTGATTTATTATTTATAAACAGATTAATATAATTCTCTACATTAACAGATTGAGGGAGAAAACATAGGTCACTTCAACAGATGTGGAAAAGGCATCTGATAAAACTGAACATCAATTCTTGAATTTTAAAAAAAGCTCTTGGCAAATTTAAAAAAAGAGAACTTCCTCTAATTAAGAGTATCCAAAAAATACCTTTTGCAAACATAAGCACAAACAAAATGTTTAAGCACTATCTTCCGTTAAGATCAGAAACAAGACAGGTTAACTGATAATGGTTTTCCTATTCAGTGCCGTATCAGCCATCGTCAGTATAAGAAAAACAAGAAAAAGAAATAAAAGATAAAAGAATTGAAAGAAATAAAACTGTCATTCACAGACCACAAGATTTTTCACATGGAAAATCTAATATAATTTACACAAAAGTGTTAAAATTAAAAGCTATAACAAGACAGAGCCAGCACACAAAACTGTTGCAATTCCAAACTTCTCCAACTGTCAGATGGAAGATATAATTTTAAAAAGATACCGAATATAATACCATCAAAAAACATGCAGTGCCTAGGAATAAGTCAAACAAAAACATGCAAGACTTCTGTGGAGAAAATACAAAATTTTACTGAAAAAATTATAGAAGAGCTCAGTAAATGGAAAAATGTAGTGATTATAGCCTGAACGACTCAACAGTATGAAGATTCTCAATCTTCCCAAAATGCTCCAAAGGATCAAGGTAATTCTAACCAAAATCCCAACAGAGAGAGAAAAACTTAATAACCTGAATCTGATTCCAAAACATATATATTAAATCAGAAGACAAGAATGACAAGACACTCTCGAGTAGACTGTAAGCCTGTTTGAGCAGGTAAGAATTATGATAAAGCCACAGTAATTAAGATAACATGATACTGGTGTAGAAATAGGGAAACTGACTAATGGAACTGAACCATAAACACATCCACACAAATATAAGTTAATTAAATTTAAAACACTGAATAGGCATTATAGAACAATAGAGAAAGAAAGGACATTTCCATGAATGGTGCCGGAATAAAAATTGTTGTTTTCATTTTACTACAATGAACTTAGACCTCTGACATTATACTAAAAAACCACTCCCAGGTTAGTTAAAAATGAATGTCAATGCTCAAATTATAAAGCTTTAAAAGTATAATAAAAATCTTTATGACCTTGTAATAGTGCTAGACTCTTAAGACACAAAATAAAGCTAACCATAAAGAAAATGACAGGCAAATCTGATCATATCAAAAGCAAGCATTCCTAATGCTCAAAAGACTCCAGAAAAAGGAAGGGGAGCCACAATCACAAAGAATATAGTTGCGGTACATAAAAACTGGCAAAGGAATAATACCCAGCATATAAAAAAAACTCAGAAGACATCAGTAAGAAAAAGATAAAATCTCAAAATAGAAAGGACTTGGCAAAAGAGACCATAAGAAATCATCAAGAAAAGGAAATTGGAATGGTAAATAAACTATAAAAGATTTCAACTTCATACAGGAGAAAAAGAAAAATAAAAAAAGGAAAAAACCCTACTAGTTAAAAACTACAATAACAACATTAAGTACCCATACTATCAATGAAGATATATAAATATGTCTAACAATATCAAGTATTGGCAAGAATACAGAGCAACAAAGCACCCATACTATAAGAACTGAAATTGGTACATCCACTTCTGGAAACAGACCAGCATCACCTAGTAACATGAATATACCCAAGGACAAGGGCATTCATTCAACTCCTAGTTACACACTAAAGAAATGCAAAAAAATGTTTACAAGATTGCTTATAGCAGCACTAAAGTTCGTAACAACAACAAAAAATTACAATGTAAAATGTCCATCAATGCAAAATGTATAAATAAACTGTTATATTCTTGCATGGAATATCACACAGCAATGAAAATGAATGACTATAACTATATAATACACCAGTAACAATCTAAGAAATGTTGAATTTTTCTTAAATCAAGTCACAGAAGAATATAAATACTATGACTTTACTTTTTAAAAGTTCAAAAATATGTAAAATTAAACAGTGAACTGCCTGAAGACAAAAACGTAGTAAAACAAAAATGAAAATGGTTTTTAAAAATTCAACATGATGGTTATCTCTTAAATACACAGAGGAAAGGATACAAGATGAGAGATGCAGAAAGACTTCAAGGGTACTGTTAATTTTTGTTTGAAAAGGGATAGTGAACATGCAGCAATTAAAGTATTAGTTCCCCTATCTTGCAAATAGTCAATATATACACTTATTTTTCATCTATTCAATATTTCATAAAAATATGCAAAAGAGTGAGGGAAGAAGAAAAAAGCACTGTATAATAAAGAAAGAGCACTGTATAAGAAGGCTGCCCTCTTCCTTTCTTAGGTTTACTTGATCATCTATCTCTACCACCTCCTTCCAGTCTTCATTTAGAGCTAAACAATGCCCCTTGGATGACCTTACTTCCTCTTGTGGCTTCCACCATGCTATCTTCCTAATCTTTCATTCTCCTATATCGCTAGTACTTAACAGACTTCTATCTTCTTTTCTGAACTGGTGACAGATATTTTCAGCTTACAGATATCTCCAGTTATAATCCATAAAGTCATATAAAAACTTACATGTGAAAGACAAAACATCACATTTCTTCTCAAACCTGTTTTTCTAAAAAAAAAATAAAAAAGTAAAAACTATTTCAAAAGTAAAACCTGTTTTTCTTTCTTTTTTAAATTCAAGTACAATTGATATATGTTACATTAGTTTCAGGTGTACAAAAAGTGATATGGCAATTCTATACATTGCTCAACACTCAACACAGTAATTATAGTCACCATCTGTCACCTTCAACATCACTACAATGTCACTGACCACATTCTGCAGGCTGTACTTTCATCTCTGTGACATATTTACTCTAACTAGAAGTTCGTTCCTCTTAACAAAACCCATTTTTATTACTGTATTTCTAATCTCATTTAACAGTATTACCATTCATCCTATCTCTTAAGCCAAAAATCTTGATGATTTCTTTCCTTTCACTTTCCATGTCTATTGGGTCACCAAGTCCTGTTAATTCAACTGCAGAAACAACAGTAAACCTGGATTCAGATACTATCTCAACTCAGATTCTTATTCTTACCCAGAATACTGTAAGAACCACCTACCATTAACTCTGCCACCTGTCTCTCCACTCCAAACCATCTCACCCATGGGACCAGAATTCCTTCCTAAGTAACAGTATTTGTTACTTCCTTTCTTAGTTCCCTGGATTCCATCTGACCTAACATCCAAACTCCCTCCAGGCCATAAACAAAACCTTCCAAAGCCGATTCCTGACCTACCTATGAGTTTTCATCATCTATCTCTTCTCTTCTACATAATCCACTTCAACTGCACTGAACTTCTCACCATGCGCTTCCTTCCTATTCTCCTACTCTCTCACCCCATTCTCTAGCAACAGCCTTTTAAGCCTCAGATCAAACATGATGGTTTGTCAAGTGTTTTTGTACTTTCCCAGGAAAAAATTATTTCCTTCTTCCTCAGTGCTTCCATGATACTGTTTTTAATCCTAACATATACTTTTAACAGTGTGCTCAAATTTCCTTTGTAGATATCTGAGTTCTATCAGACTCCAACCCCCTCTAAATCTTTAAATGTGAAATGCTCAACACAGTGGCTGGCATAGAGTCATCAATGTAAGTACACTGAATAAATGAACTTCAAATGTAGAAGAAGGGATCCACATTCATTCATATTTTCAAACATCAGGATTACATGACACACACCAAAAAAGGGAGGCAGTAAAGTAAAGACAGTATGGTGTAGTATTTAAAGGTATGAGCTCTGTTCTAATTAAGACAATAGGTTAAATGTACAAAAATATCTATTTTTGTGGCCTTCTCAAACCCAGCTAAAACAGTATCAACCCCTCCCCCCTTTTTTAAGGGCATAAACCATAAGGATGAGGAAAATTAGAAAGAAGACAGGGTAACAAAATTTAGTAAGTGGCTAGAATGAGTGGTCAAGTATCAAGTGAATCTCAGAAAACCTAATTCCAAATCGGTGACAGGGAAACCCAAGAACTAACCCAATCTGCATCACAAAATGGCCAAATGCTCAAGAATTGGTACTTGTAGGTACTTCTGGAAAAGAGGAATGTAAAATAAGGAGGACTGTTTCTGAGGTAGAATTTAGCCACTAAATTCCCTCTGCCATCCCCAAGAAAAGTCTCTAAACTTATTTCAAGGAGTAGATAAAATTTGGGGTCTTTTGGAGGGCAAGGGGTACTGGCTCACCAAAAATGACATCCTAATCCCTGGAACCTATGAATATATTCCCTTACATGACAAAGAGGACTCTACAGGAGTGATTAAAGTAATGACCTCGAGTTCGAAAGATTATCCCAGATTATCTCATAGACCCTAATTAATCATGTGGCTCTTTAAAATCAGGCAGTCTTTCCTGGGCCGTGGTCAGAGGAAGATGTGACCAGAGAATAATCAAAAGAGATGCCATTCAGTTGGTCAGATGATGGAGGAAGAGGGCCAAGAGCCAAAGAATGCAGGCAGCCTCTGGGAGCTGGAAAAGGCACAGAAATGGATTCTCTCCTAGAGCCTTCAGAAAGGGATGCAGCTTTAATAATATGTATATTTGAGCCCTGTAAATCCCTTATCAGACTTGTAACTCACAGAGCTGTATGATAACAAGTTTGTACTGTTTTAAGCCACTGAGCTTTTGGTCATTTGTCAGAGCAGCAATAAAAAGCAAATACAGACAGTGTACTAAAAACAGAGTATTTAGGAAAAAGTACCCATACCTGTTGCTAGTCCTTTTTTCAATCAGTTCCCAGAATGCCTAAACCAGGTCTTCTTCGCCCTCTAGGCAGGAACCTGGCACAAACTTCTCCAGGAGCTCTACTTAGATCTAAAGATAATGACGTTGGGAGTTCCCACAATGGCAGAATCTGTTATCTGTTCACCAGAATGTAGTTCCTTTACTTCCCAGACACACAATTCAACAATATTTTTCATTTTTTCCTTGAATTAATGTAGACCAACACAAACAGGCTCTGGCCAATGGAATGTGGTTGGTAGTTGCAACGGAGTGCTTCAGCTGACACAACTGGAAGACAACTGGGCTTATCTCTTCCCAATTCTGCATTCTGTGACATCATGTTGAGAGCCTGACAACTGGCCATCATGGGAGTACTGACACCACATAGCAAAGGCTACAAATTATAGCTTTTTCCTCCCAGATGAGCTGGTTAAAAATATAAAAATGCTGCCTGATCTCCCATGTTAACTAGATGCAGAAGTGCCTTTGACCTCACCCTCAAGAAAAAACAAATGCACACAAAGATGTTTCTAGCTCATCAGAATCACCAATATTGGACTTCATGTGAAAAATAAACTTTTATTGTGTCACGCCACTAAGATTTGGGGGATTGTTAACAGCAATTGCCATTTTCACACCAGCTAAACTGCCTAGTCTGATAATCTCAAGTACAGCTCACATGGGCAATCCCCGATCATGGATTCAGAGCTTCTAATTAGCTTTAAGAATCCTAACCTTAGACAGAAGCAGTCAATCAAGGATTACTGGACATCTGAAGACAGCTCTCACATAAAGACAAAATATGGATGAAAATAACTTAGAGAAAACAAACCAAGTATGGCACAGAAAATTTTTTTAATATTTATCATTAGTATCAGAGAAGTAATAAAGAAATTGCAACTATAAAATAAGAACAGCATACTATAAGATAACAATATCCAGATATTTTAAAGGGAGATCATGGAAATTAAAAATTTAAACAGAATTTTTTTTTAACTCAGGGAAACACTGGAAAATAAAGTTGAGAAGTCAACCACAAAATAGTCAAAGGGCAAAATGACAGAAAACAGAAGAGGAGGAATAAGAAAAATAGAACAGTCAAGAGGAATGCTGAATAAAAAGAGATTCAAAAGGAGAACAGAGGAAATGGAGGAATTTTTAAAGCAGAGAGAAAAAGAATGTCCAGAAAAAAAGAGCTCATCAAGTACTCAGAACTGATAAAACAGCCTCAGAGCAAAGGGTCTATGAAACTTTAGAAATCTCGGAAAAACAAGAGTCTACATACTTTCTTGACAGTAAAAACAGACCATACACAAAGAAAAAATAATCAAAATTGCCTCAAGCTTTTTGATAGCAATACTGGAAGCTAAAAGACAATAGAGCAATGCCATCAAAATTCTGAGGGTAAATTATTTCCAACCTAGAATTCTATAGACAAGACAATGTGAAGTTACAACAAGACTCTTCACAGACAAGCAAGGTCTCAAATAATTTATCTCCTTATGGCCTTTCTTAAGAAGTTACTGGAGAAGTGTTCTCCAGGGTAAGGTAACAAACCACACAATCAAGAAATAGGAGGTCCAACATAAAAACAGGCTAAAGATATTCCAAAGATAACAGAGATATTTGCCATCCAACAGGTCTAGACTGGGCATAGTCAAAAGATTCCAGAAGAGATTTCTTCAGGAACATGACACTGAGAAAGAAGCATATGATTATGATGAATGACAAAGATGTCAGTTAGTGGTAAGTAAATAAAAAACTAGATCAAAGAAAAAGGCGATTGTTTATTTCCAAGGAAAATGAACTGTCAGGAGAGAAAAAAACTAAGCACAATTTATAACATGGTTCAGGTGAGAAAAGCATTTACACAGGAAATTAATGAAAACACCAGATACTGCTCTAACCAGTATTATGAAATAACAGTGAGAAGACTGGGAAGGATGCAGATGTTGGGTGGGACACAGTAAGGAGCTAAAGAAGCATTGTCAATAGCAGAAGTAAACAAATCATACCTGCAACTGAAAAAATAAGGCAGCAAAACAAACACATTTAGAGACATGTGAATACTGAATAATCAGCTAAAAGTATCTACTTGTGGGAAGGGAGAAATGAAAGAATGTTATTTTTCATAATAAGCCTTACAGAAGAACTATTAGATCATTTAACCTATGTGTCTGTAAAACTTTGTTAAACAAAGTAAAAATAAAGAAGGAAGGGAGGAGAGTATAAAATCTGCAACCAGACTATATGGGTCTATTCCTGGACATGCTCTTTATTAACTGTGTGACTTTGAACAAGTTTACTTAACCTCTCTGTGACTGAATATCGGAACATTTATAGTATGAATAATATAACAATATTTACCTCGCACAGTTGTTGCGAGGATTAAGTTAAAATTCATAAATCTCTGGGGCACATGGGTGGCTCAGTGGGTTAAGCCTCTGCCTTCAGCTCAGGTCATGATCTCAGGGTCCTGGGATAGAGCCCCACAAGGCGCTCTCTGCTCAGTGGGGAGCCTGCTTCCCTCTCTCTCTCTGCCTACTTCTGATATCTCTCTCTGTCAAATAAATAAAATCTAAAAAAAAAAAAAATACATAAAGCTCTTAAAAACAATACCTGGCACATAATAAACATGGATTAACAATGACTTACTTAAAACATCTGTCTCTGAGACTGTCTATAAAAGAAGCTCTAAAATTCTAATGACAGGTGTAAAATCTTGTAAGGAGTTTTCTTTTAAGAAAAATTATCCTTTTTGCACTGTTATTGTTTATAAACAAATTACAGATTATATAAGCTAAACCATAACTATGTTTTATTATTTTATCAGTGAAAATAATTTCTCATATAAACTTCTAAGACTGCCTCTCATAAGCACCCACCTTTCTTAAAATGTCAGCAATACTCATCTAAGCAAATCAGTATCAGGAAGAATGCCTTAAGATTTTAATCAAACATCCAAAGTTTGAGATTAAACAAATCAAATCTCTGCTGACATATGACAATTTCCCTTTCTTTATTAATCAATTTAATTTAATAGCTTTCATAAAGAAGCCTAGAGCTTGCTTCAGGCAGATCAGATTTCCTAATACTATAGCTTCATCACAGAAGTCAACAGATAAATTTCAGCTGGTCACAACTCCTAGACTACATCAGTCTAAAGACAATTAGAGTTATATAAAGGCAACAACATTTGTTGTTTTAGTTACTTCTCTTAAAAATAAATAAACACTTCTTTTAATGCATTAGTGAAAATTCATTTTAAAGACTCAGCAACCCACTAACAAAACTTTTCTCTCTTCCTATGCTCATTTCCTGTTATATACGTATGTCATAAAGGCAACTTTAAAACCAAAACATCCTCTAGTCAAATAGTAAATACGTCATAATCCTCATCCCTCCTCCCATACACACTCAGAGAATTTTTTTCTTAAAATGCATTCAGACTCTGCTAGCTGCTAGAATATCAAGGATTACCAAGATGAAAGAAAAAGAGATCTTTTTCTCTGAGAGTTTAAAACAAAAAATAAAATGAATATAACCATTTCAAACTTTTATTCAGTGTTCTGTGTCTTGCCTTTTTTAATATTCCCAAAGAGAAATAGATGTCGTTGTAATAAAAGTTAGAAAGCAATTCCTGACATAAGCATGATACAAATAGCATACTACAAGAGGTGAAGCGGAAAAATGATTTTCAGCAGCAAGAACATCATCTTCGAAGAAGAGACAGATGTCTAGAAAGAGACTTATAGAATAAGTAGAATTTAGAAATTCAATGAAGAGAGAATATGAAGTTGCATGGCATTCAAAGCTGAAAAAAAAACCAAAACAGGCAAAACCATGGGATCAGGAGAGCAAGGTGTATATATGAGAAACAAAGTTCACTTTTCATTAAAAGCAAGAGAGGTATGAAGGTTAAGCCTCAGAAAAACCTAACATTTCAAAATAATGAAAAAGAAAAGGAAAGGAAAGAAAATTCAGTGTGTGTGGGTTTTTTGCCAGCAGGAAGTCTGCACAAAGCCTTGGTGCTATGTAAGTAGGCCTCACTTAAGCCCGAGTGCATAATGGACAAGCAATGAGAATGCGGCTACCTTAAATCCCAAACATGGAGGGAAAAGTATTAGTACTTGCCCAGATCCTTCATTAAATTTCTTTAGAGAAAAACCCTCTGGTATCTTCCCTTACAAAAATGTATTAAAGCTGCTTAGCCCAATACAGTGCTCAATAAATGATAGCTATTATTAACACTCTACAACTACCATTCACTATACTATCTCCCAGTTTTAGTAGCAAAGACCCTTTTTTTTTTTTTAACACATAGCTGAGGTGACAGACTGAGTTTGAAATATTTAAAGAGATAATTTAACCACAGTGACAGCTGAAAGGTTTGAGAATTCAAGAACAAGGTAAAATTGGAAGGTGGGGGAATAGTTAGAGGAAGAGACCAAGACAATTTAATGAATAAAGAACAGCCGTCTTTTGAGGAACCTGGGTGGCTCGGGTCATCATGTCCCACATTGGGCTTCCTGCTCAGCAGGGAGTCTGCTTGTCCCTCTCCCTTCCCCTTGCTTATGTTCTCTCTCTCTCTCTAATAAATAGGTAAAATCTTTAAGACAAAACAAAACAAACAAACAAACAAAAGAAAAAACCAGTCGTCTTTTCAACAAATGGTGCTGGGAAAACTAGACAGCCACACGCAAAAGGACCAAGTTAGATCCCCACCTCAGGTCATATATAAAACTAACTCAAAGTGGATCATAGACCTGAATGTAAGAACTAAAATTACAAAATTCTTGGAAGGAAAGGTTTCCTTAATCTTCATGACCTTGGATTAGACAAACCCTTCTTAGATATAAGACCAAAAGCACAAACAAGAAAAACAGATAAAGTGGACACCAAAATTAAAAATCTTTTTAATTATAATAAGATTAATAAGTTAATAAGTGCTACAAATGATATCAGCAGGAAAATGGCAACAACCAACAACCAGAATAGAAAGAAATATAAGCAAATCATATACCTGATAAGGCACTTGCATCCAGAATGCATAAAGGACTCTTACAACTTAGTAATAAAAATACAACCCAACTTATAAATGGACAAAGGATTTGAAAAGACTTTTTTTCAAGGAAGATATGCAAATAGTCAATAATAACATGAAAAGATGCGCAACATCATTTGTCATTAAGAAAATACAAATCAGGGGCACCTGGGTGGCTCAGTGGGTTGAGCCTCTGCCTTCGGCTCAGGTCATGATCGAGCCCCGCATCGGGCTCTCTGCTTGGCCAGGAGCCTGCTTCCCCCCTCTCTCTGCCTGCCTCTCTGCCTACTTGTGATCTCAATATCTCTCTCTCTCTCTCTCTCCGTTCTCTCAAAAGAAAAAAAAAAAAGAAAATACAAATCAAAATCACAACAGATAGATGCCACTTGACATCCACCAGGATGGTCAGAATCAAAAAAGAACAATAACAAAATAAGAGTTAATTAATGAGGATATAGGGAAACTGGGACTGTCATATGCTTCTGATGAGAATGTGAAATAGTACAATTTGGAAAACACTCCGGCAGTTCTTCAAACAACTAAAGATAGAGTTATCATAACAATTCCACATCTAGATATATGCCCAAGAGAAATGAAAACAAACGTTTACACAAATATTTGTATATGAATGTAATGTTCATAGCATTATTCATAGTAGTCAAAGATGGAAACAACCCAAACATCCATCACATAACAAAGAAATAAAAGGTGGTCCTCTTCGATATCAGTCACAGCAACTTCTTTCAAGATGTGTCTCCAAAGGCAAAGGAAACAAAAGCGAAAATGAACTTTTGAGACTTCATCAAGATCAAAAGCTTCTGCACAGCAAAGGAAACAGTCAACAAAACAAAGAGGCAACCCATGGAATGGGAAAAGATATTTGCAAATGACAGTATAGACAAAAGGTTGATATCCAGGATCTATAAAGAACTTCTCAAACTCAACACACACAAAACAGATAACCATGGCAAAAAATGGGCAGAAGACATGAACAGATAATTCTCCAATGAAGACATATAAATGGCTATCAGACACATGAAAAAATGTTCATCATCACTAGCCCTCAGGGAGATTCAAATTAAAACCACATTGAGATACCACCTTATACCAGTTAGAATGGCCAAAATTAGCAAGACAGGAAACAACATATGTTGGAGAGGATGTGGAGAAAGGGGAACCCTCTTACACTGTTGGTGGGAATGCAAGTTGGTGCAGCCACTTTGGAGAACAGTGTGGAGATTCCTTAAGAAATTAAAAATAGAGCTTCCCTATGACCCTGAAATTGCACTACTGGGTATTTACCCAAAAGATACAGATGTCGTGAAAAGAAGGGCCATCTGTACCCCAATGTTTATAGCAGCAATGGCCACGGTTGCCAAACTGGGGAAAGAACCAAGATGTCCTTCAACGGACGAATGGATAAGGAAGATGTGGTCCATATACACTATGGGGTACCATGCCTCCATCAGAAAGGATGAATACCCAACTTTTGTAGCAACATGGACGGGACTGGTAGAGATTATGCTGAGTGAAATAAGTCAAGTAGAGAGAGTCAATTATCATATGGTTTCACTTATTTGTGGAGCATAACAAATAACACGGAGGACATAGGACATAGATGGAGAGGAGAAGGGAGTGGAGGGAAATTGGAAGGGGAGATGAACCATGAGAGACTATGGACTCTGAAAAACAATCTGAGGGCTTTGAAGGGGCGGGGGGTGGGAGGTTGGGGGAGCCAGGTGGTGTGTGTTAAGGAGGGCATGTATTGCATGGAGCACTGGGTGTGGTGCAAAAACAATGAATTCTGTTATGCTGAAAAGAAAAAAAAAAAAGGTGGTCTATCTATACAAAGGGATATTATTTGGCCATTAAAAGGAATGCCATACTGATACATAACATATATATACCGATATATAACACAGTGAATATTAAAAGCACCACTGTAAGTGAAAAAAGCAAGTTACAAAAGACTACATATTTTATGATTTCATTTATATGAGGCATCTAGAATAGAAAAACCTCTAGACACAGAAAATGGATTAGTGGTTGCCAAGGAAAAGGGGCAGTGGGATCTGGGGAGTGACTGTTAATAGGTACTAGGTTTCAACTGTTTTGATCAAAATGTTTTAAATTTAGATAACAGTGATGTTCATATGCACAACTGTGAATACAATCAACTGTACTAAACTGTATATACTTTCAATGGGTGAATTTTATAACATATGAATTGTAACTTTTAAAGACTAGGTCATTCTTTAAAAAAAAAAAAAGCCAGGGCAAGTATTATAACTAACTTTCTCCTAAAAAGTCTCCTTATGAAACTGCTCCTCTGGGAGAATTTTGGATGATTTAGTATTCTGTATTAAGAAAGAAGTTCATTCCTTGGGGCACCTGGGTGGCTCAGTGGGTTAAAGCCTCTGCCTTCACAGTAACCTCTTCGACCTCAGCCGCAGCAACATCTTCCTAGGAACAACACCAAAGGCAAGGGAAGCAAGGGCAAAAATGAACTATTGGGATTTCATCAAGATCAAAAGCTTTTGCACAGCAAAGGAAACAGTTAACAAAATCAAAAGACAACTGACAGAATGGGAGAAGATATTTGCAAACAACATATCAGATAAAGGACTAGTGTCCAGAATCTATAAAGAACTTAGCAAACTCAACACCCAAAGAACAAATAATCCAATCAAGAAATGGGCAGTGGACATGAACAGACATTTCTGCAAAGAAGACATCCAGATGGCCAACAGACACATGAAAAAGTGCTCCATATCACTCGGCATCAGGGAAATACAAATCAAAACCACAAGGAGATATTACCTCACACCAGTCAGAATGGCTAAAATAAACAAGTCAGGAAATGACAGATGCTGGCGAGGATGCAGAGAAGGGGGAACCCTCCTACACTGTTGGTGGGAATGCAAGCTGGTGCAGCCCCTCTGGAAAACAGCATGGAGGTTCCTCAAAATGTTGAAAATAGAACTGCCCTATGACCCAGCAATTGCACTATTGGGTATTTACCCTAAAGATACAAACATAGTGATCCAAAGGGGCACGTGCACCCGAATGTTTATAGCAGCAATGTCCACAATAGCCAAACTATGGAAAGAACCTAGATGTCCATCAACAGATAAGTGGATAAAGAAGATGTGGTATATATACACAATGGAATACTATGCAGCCATCAAAAGAAATGAGATCTTGCCATTTGCGACAACATGGATGGAACTAGAGCGTATCATGCTTAGTGAAATAAGTCAAGCAGAGAAAGACAACTATCATATGATCTCCCTGATATGAGGAAGTGATGATGCAACATGGGGGCTTAAGTGGGTAGGAGAAGAATAAATGAAACAAGATGGAATTGGGAGGGAGACAAACCATAAGTGACTCTTAATCTCACAAAAGAAACTGAGGGTTGCTGGGGGGAGGGGGGAGGGGAGAAGGGGGTGGGATTATGGACATTGGGGAGGGTATGTGCTTTGGTGAGTGCTGTGAAGTGTGTAAACCTGGTGATTCACAGACCTGTACCCCTGGGGATAAAAATATATGTTTATAAAAAATTAAAAATTAAAAAAAAAAAACCTCCATTCTTACCAATGCTTTTGAGAAACCATTGATAATCATGTCTTTTTTTTTTTTTTTTTTTTCTGATTACCCATTAATTACTTTCTTTTCTGAGAACATTTTTTTTTTCCTCTCTGGCTACTCCTCTACTGCATTTTTTTTTTTAAATCAGTCTTTCAAATACTGTATCATTCATGAACACTTGGTGTTGTATGTAAGTGATGGATCACTAAATTCTACTTCTAAAATACTAATATTACACGGTATGTTAACTAACTGGAATTTAAATAAAAACTTGAAACAAACAGAAAAAAAAAAAAAAAAGCCTCTGCCTTCAGCTCAGGTCATGTTCCCAGGGTCCTGGGTTCAAGCCCTGCCTCGGGCTCTCTGCTTGGCAGGGAGTCTGCTTCCCTTCCTCTCTTTCTGGCAGCCTCTCTGCCTGCTTGTGATCTTTGTCTGTCAAATAAATAATAAAAATCTTTTATTATAAAAAAAAGAAAGAAAGAAAGAAATAAGTTCATTCCAAAACAAAGCCTACAAAGAGATAATTTATAATGCAGAAATGCAAAAAATATCTGCGATCTCTGGAATATTCTACAGTTCCTTAGCTACATAATCTTCCAACCAACAGTAGGAAGTAGCAAGTAGTAGTAATAATAAAGGTAACTGTTATTATTAATTTTGTTATTAGTCTGTATTATCTGTAAGTATTTTCTTATTTAGCCTTTATAAAAAAAATTGCTTATTCAAAATAAAACTCCACAGTGGTAGGTTAGCTAGATAAATTATGATACATTATACAATGAACTATTATGCAATCACTATAAATTATTTTCCAGATATGACACCAAAAGCACAGGAAACCAAAAAAAAAGATAAGCTGGGCCTTACCAAAATTAAAAGCTTTTACGCATCAACGGACATTATCTTTTGAAAAAAGAAGCCATTGCTTAGGTGAAAAGACAGCCCATGGATTGGAAGAAAATATTTGCAGATCATGTATCTGATAAGGGAATGATATCTAGACTACATAAAGAACTTCCACAACTCAACAACAACAATAAAACAAGCAGGTTAAAAAATGAACAAAGGATTTAATATATACTTCCTCAAAGATATATAATCAGTAAGCACACGACAAGAGGCTAACATCCCTGTCATTACACAAATGTAAAACAAAATCACAATGAGCTACTACTTCATAGCCGTTTTGACAGCAATAATAAAAAAACTGAAAATAACAAGTATCAGCAAGGATGTAGGAAAATTAGAACCCTTGTGCATTGCTGGTGGGAATGGAAAATGGCACCGCTACCATGGAAAATGGTACAGCAAATTCTCAAAAAAATTAAACATAGAATTACCACATGATCCAGCAACTCCACTCTGGGTAGAAAAAGAAGTGAAAGCAGGGACTCAAACAGGTATTTGTACACACATGTTCCCATGTATACCTGATGACCCATGCTCGTAGCAGGATTATTCACAACAGCCATAAAGTTGAAGCAATCCAAGTAAACCATGTAGCATACGCGTAACATATAATGGATCATCCAGTCTTAAAAAGGATATTTTGATACATGTTACAACATCAGTGAATCTTGAAGACATTCTACTAAGTGAAATAAGCCAGTCACAATAGGACAAATACTATATGATTCCTCTTCTATGAGGTTCCTAAAGTAGTTGAATTGAGACAAAAAATAGAATGGTGGTTGCCAGTGTCTGGTAGAAGGCGAGAATAAAAGTCAGTGTTTAATGTGTACAAAGTTTCAATTCGTAAAGATGAAGAACTTCCAGATATGGATAGTGGTGTCAGTTGTACAACAACGTGAACATACATAGTGCCACAGAACTGTATGCTTAAAACAGTCAATTTTATGTGTATTTCTCCACCTTAAAAAGCTCAGAACTGTCACGCTAAGATATATTCATGACAGGAAATAGCAGAATATATCTGTGGTGGGATGAACTGGCAATGTTACGCATTTAATTATATAGCACAAAGAAATCAAAACAATTCAAAGGGTCCCGGCACATTGAAAAAGAGCCCTTTCCTCCTGGATGACAAAGAGAACAATGACTGACAGCCGGTGATTCTTGAATTACACCAGGCTTCAAAAACAAGGCAGGAAAGATGTAAACGCTTCTCAGCACAGTAATAGAGGTGGTCTACCGGGCTTCACATAAACAGTGCTCACCTATAATTAAGGTTCTGAGATGTCTGAGAAAAATAAATGCTTTTCTCCATGACTTCACAGGTGATTTAGGAAATGGAACCAGCTTGATCACAGGTCTCATTAGTACTAGGCTGCACAGAATTGGAGCAGTCACTTTGACCTTCTTTTGTTGGGCTAGCACTCCCACCTCTCTCGAGCCTAAGGATGACTGGGGTAGAGCAGAAAATGAGCAGAAGAAAGCATTACTGCCTAATCTGTAAAGGCCAGAGGCACTGTCCAATTGCGCAAACTACAAGTAGGATTTAGGGCAAAATACCTTTCTTGTGAAGAGCATGTTGGGGATGATGTCATCAGACTGAGAGATGAAAACGGGGCTGTCCCGGTCCTTCTCTCCAGCCTCATCTCTTGCCACACTTCCCTGCGATCACTCAGCTTGCCTTCTTGATATTCCTCAACAGCTACTTTGGTCCCTTTTGAGGGATCCTGCACCATTTTCTGCCTGAAATATTCTTTCCTCAGTTGTTCTCAAACACATCCCTTACCTCATTCGGTTCTTTTCTTAAATTTCCTGAAAGAGGCTCTCCTTGAGGATCTCATCGAATAGTCCCTCCCCCACCACTTTTTATCCCCTTCCACCATTTCATTTTTCTTCAAGCTAAACACAATTTTACATGCCTTGTTTATTGTCTATAACCTATCACCAGAATGTAAAACGCACAGTGCAGGGGTGATACTTGTCTTGGTCATCAAATTACCTGTGCTTTGAACAGGGACACACAAACAACAAATATTTGTGGAAGAAATAAGGGCAGGGCACAAGGGAAAGGAGAGGACAATGGACAGGTCCGGGAGTATCCAAAAAGACCACTTCTCCTCTCAAAGCCATCTAGAAGTACCTCCCTTTGAAGTCTGCAGAACTTACCACCCATTAGCTAGAATGCTGGCCTTTACTCCTCCCATACTGCAATATCCTTCTGAGCATTGCATGATCTCTCTGTAAAAAAATTTGTTTATCTATACTTCAGTTCAAAGGATTTGGGAAGGGGAAGGCTGATAAAGCAAAATGGGCAAGGAAAGAACAAGTGCAATTTGTCCCAATATGAGAGTTTTATGTGACAAGAAGCTGGAAGAAGACTGGCTCCTCTAGGGGGACAACAACTCAGAATCACCTTGGTTTAGCATGAACAGTGAAGAAATCCACAATTCCCAATGAATCTTGGAACACTGAAAAAGTAAAATTAAATTAAAAAAAAGAAAAAGAAATCCACAATTCACAAGTACAAAGACAAGTCCAAGTGCTAAAGACAAGAAAGAATTCTTTGACTTTCCAAAGAAAATTAGCAAAGATTTCCCTTCGGGATGAGAAAATGGAAGGGCCCTCATACACTCAGGTCACACATGTAAGTCCAATTTCGTAAAGAGACAGGCATACACAGAGAAAACAATAAATGCAAATGACTAAATGCTATTTACATTAATGTATTTTAAAACATTTTAACAATAGAATTGCCAGACATTAACATATTTCGTTAACTGAAAGCCACAAATATTCTATAAATCCACCAACATTTTCAATGCATTCATTTTATGTTATTAGTGTCTAAAAGGTGTATATTCTTCACTGGGACCTTATGGAAGGAATTAAAGTAAATGTTAATAGTTAACTATGAATACTGAAATCAAGATGACCTTAGTGATCTTAACACTTTAATATTTTCCACATAATCACAAAAAAGGAAATGTATTTAAAAATTAAGTAATTTAACAGTTAACAACTTTACTAAAGAAACATAATACAGCCACCCTATACAAGACCTTCTACTTCTTTGAAAGGCAGAGGAATGACCTCTAATACTGTCTTATTTACAACCTTTCCATTAAAATAAAAAATCACTATAATTCTGAACATTTTATTTCCTTCTTTACAATTGTCAGCAGCTTTAATATCAATTTTTTAAAAACAAGACTTCAAGGATACATAATTTTCCTTACAAGGAAAATAATGATATTAGAATTTGAATTTTTCAATGATGCTTTAAGGAATACCTTTAATCGATGATTAGCCCCGTAACATGGCAACAATAAACTTCAGTTTTTTAATATTTGTGGTACATGTTCAGAACCACGTATTATCAATATGTTTTTCCTGGTATTAACCACCTCAGAATCAATGTAGAATTATGAGAGAAGAAATAATAGTATCTATTCAAAAGAAATGTGCATGACTCAAGAGGGAATAGTGACACCTGTTTACCTACCCAACATCCACTCCTCTCTTACACGTTTCCAACAGAATAGTAAATTCATTCATGAGTCCACCCTCAGTTCCAAGGGTGGATACTGATTACTGTAAGCTGTTATTTATCTTAGGCAGAGCTAACCAGACTGAAGGGGAAGACATAACCTAGCAGGAACAGATCACACTCTGCTTAAAGACTGAATTGGTGGGCGCCTGGGTGGCTCGGTGGATTAAGCCGCTGCCTTCAGCTCAGGTCATGATCTCAGGGTCTTGGGATCGAGTCCCGCATCGGGCTCTCTGCTCAGCAGGGAGCCTGCTTCCCTCTCTCTCTGTCTCTGCCTGCCTCTCCATCTACTTGTGATTTCTCTCTGTCAAATAAATAAATAAAATCTTTGAGGAAAAAAAAAAAAAAGACTGAATTGGTTACCACTGATTTCAATGAGGAAGCCAGCCTCTGAATATCAACTTCGTGAAAAGCAAGGAAGAAAAAGAGAAAGAAACTGAAGCTGTGATGAAGTCATTAATTTGCTGAATGAAATAATTTTGGAATCTACTATTCTGCACTTCCTATGTATCCTAATACAGTTCTTTTCAAGCAAATTTAAGTCAGGCTAAATAAAACCCTATTTATGTAGTCAACAGCATCCTAATTAATATGGAAAGAAATCAAATCATTTGGAATTCTCTTCTTAACAAGACAGCTCAAATAGTATATGTTACCATGTGTTAGCACCTTAATCCTTAGAACTGTTGATAATGATATTTTGGTCATGAAAAGAAATTTAACTATCCCATCTGCCACACTGTCTGTCTTAAAAGTCACTAAGAAAAGATATTGGTAAACATGGATGTATCTTTCTTAGAGATTTAAAAAGAAAAAAAAATACATATTTATAAATTTTTGCTTTTTATGTCAGCAAATTCAAAAAAGGAAAGAACAATCCTAGGTCCATTCTAGGGCATGCATTTAATTGACAATAATAATCAGATTTAGTTTATAAGAAAACTGAGACAACTCATATTTGTAACAGTTTGTAATTCATGTATGAACAGTGCATTTTATATGTGCACAGTCTTTTGTATCTGTGGAAACAACTACTATAATTCATATAAAAGAAAAACATGCTCACTTTATTTATAGTGATACGTCATGCTTAATTAATAACATAGGAATCAAAACCCAAGGGTTTTGTTTGATGGCTATGTAAAAATAAATCTGGCTTATTAACTACATGTCTCATTAGTTCTTCATGGCAATACACAAATATTGCCAAGCAAATACTAAAAGACTAAAGTTAATTGTTGCCAAGTTGCTGGGGCTAACCATCAATTAAAGAAACAATTAAACCAAGGAAAACATTCAAACTTCTGTAGTCATAGCTCAAGGAAATAGAGGGCAAAAACAAGAGGTGACAATATTCTGAGTCCACCCTTGAATTCTTAGTATCTGACTCTAGCGGAATGAACCAAAAATTTCAGTTTAGCAAAAGAGATGTGTGACTTCGTATATATCAAACCTCACAGCAGCTGGCAGGCACAATTAAACCTTAAAAATCTATTACAGCAGGAAACGGAAATCTGCACTACCAAAGGGTAAAGATGAACATATAAATTGTTGTGTCAAAAGGAAGAATAAGGGCGTCTGGCTGGCTCAGTTGGAAGATCATGTGATTTTTGATCTCCAGGTCATGAGTCGTGAGTTGGGTATAGAGATTACTAAAAAATAAATAAACTTTTAAAAAAGAGGAAGGATAAATGAGGAATGGAAATCCAATGCAATAAGGGAAATGGCTGGCAAATGGTTCAACAATTTTCAAACTGCTCACTGCTAAACCATTATTGTTGGAATCAAATCTCTGGCATCTTACAAGGACCACACTCCTGGGGGCTGCTTAATAAATTACACTCAAAACTGTCAGTCTTGAGAATACAAACTTCTTAGAACTTCTACTTAAAACAGAAACAGCTACGAAGTAACAACTATCCCACCACTGCTTTTATCCTGAAGGCATGAATTCTTAAAACATCCAGTTAATGAAGGACAAAATTTTAAAAGGTGGAAGGAGCCTTAGAAGTCACTTCTAATCCAAACTCCGTATTAGGCTCGGAGAATCGAATAAATACATTAAGCAAAGACTTTTGAGAGCTTCTATATTCAAAATTCAATGTTGGTTGCTAGGGGTGACACAAATACATCTAAAACCTGATACCGTCTCTCAAGGAATCTATAGGATGCCCCAAGGAATTATAGGCTGTGCAACCGAATACTGTACCATAAATAACGATAAAAATAATATCCTAAGAACCAAGATCCAGCAAGATAAAAAGCTTCAGGAAGTGCTTAAGTGATGTTTGAGTTAAATGTGGAACAAGAGGTCAAATCTGGACATTTGGCAATACAAGGGAAGGACATTCCAGGCAGTGAGAAGAGAATAACTCTGAAGCCCTATACAAACAGACCTCTTTTCCAAATACTCTTTCCTTACATAGTTTGCTCTGGCCATGCTATTTCTTGGTGTTGTTCAAAAAGGACAGAATCTTCAAATAGCCATTCCATCCTCAGGGCCTTTGCATCTATTGCTCCCTCTGCCTGGAATGACCTACCCTCAGATACCTCCAAGTCTGGCTTTCTTACCTACTTCAAGACTTTGTTCGAATGTCACCTTCTCGGTGAGGACTTACTTGACTATCCTATTTTAAACTGGCATCCCCCTACTCCACTTTATTTTTTTCACAGCACTTACTACTATCTGACGTAGTATACGTATTCTACTTCTTATTAGCTTTGATCATCCCCCCACCCCCGCCAAAAGAGCATTAGTTATGTTTGTTCATTTCCAGATTTTAAAACCCTGCCTGGACATGGTAGGCATGAAACGAATATATGCTGACAAACTGGCTAGATGGCGTAAAGGAGTGGAAAAGATTTCTCCCCTCAAATCAGTTATGTTACATTATTCTTGACCAAGAAAAACAAATATAGTTGGCTAATCCCAATTTAGGAAAAACTAATAATTAATAGAAACAGTTCCTGGCATTCCCACTTCTACATGTCCAGTGAACACTAGGTTCTTCTTTTTACACTTCTTAGCTCACTGTCACTAATGCAACGGCCAAAAATGACACCAGAATTGCCACTGATGCCAGGACTGCCTCCTCCCACAGTCACCTTCACTGCTACTCCCAAGTAAAGGTAAAAGGCACTTCTCCCATTTTTCCGACAGGAGAAAGATGTATTCCTGGATTCCCAAATTAAATACATCTTTCTGTTGATGCTTAAATTCCGAACTACATGAGTGGGTTACACTGATACCATGAAGTAGCCAGGAAACTTAATATTTTGAGTACTGATATTAAGTGTAGCTATGAAAAAACACATCTTTGATTTGTTTCAGTAACACAAAACACCTTTCCTACCCTGCAAATGGGGAATAGAGCTAAGAAAAAAGATTCCTTCAGTAAACACCAATACTGCATTTTAGGAAAATGGGTAACAGCGTACAGTTAAGGGCATTTTTCCCCCACTCATCAGGATCAACTACGATTTTATTCTGGGTTAAAAAAACAAAATCTTATCGAGGGGCGCCTCATTATGATAAAAAAAAAATCATATCGAGGTGGCTTAGTTGTTAAGCGTCTGCCTTCGGCTCAGGTCATGATCCCAGCATCCTGGGATCTAGCCCCGCATCGAGCTCCCTGATCAGCGAGGACCTGCTTCTCCCCCTCCCACTCCTCCTGCTTGCGTTCCCTCTCTCACTGTCTCTGTCAAATAAATAAATAAAATCTTCAAAAAAAAAAAAAAATCATACCGAACTCAGAAACAACAGCGTTAGTATTTGAATTACACCATACCAAAACCAAATGGGGACAGAGGAAAATATTCCTTATCACCCACAGAAGCAAAACTACTTAAGGAAATGAGGAATAAGCTCAAGATTTCTCACTTCGGCTAACACCTCCACAGACTGCATTATCATTTTAAGCCAAGTGACATTTTCACATTTCATTTTCAACGGCAGGCATCATTTCCATCTGGGGTTTATCTGCACAGAAGTGCTAGCCTTGGCACCATTTCAGTATTTAATTGAAAGTTCATTTCTGACTCTAAGCAGAATGCCCCCACACGACCCAATAGTTAATATCCCTACAGGAATCCTCACACCGACAGCTCCATTTTACGTTTTACCTAGCGGTGAATTTTGCCCTCAAACAGGCACCTACGTCTGTAACCCTCATTACCCACCCCACCCCCCTTAAAACCTCCTGCATTTTCTGCAACACCATTTACACTGCACGGAGAGTCTTAACGAATATGACCAAGAAAAGCTACAGACGAGACCCCATCCCCTTAGGGAGTGAAATGCCAAACCAGCAGCTGCAATGGGAACTTTCAGGTTACGGACCGTCACAGCTGTGACGGGTCCAACGTCGCCGGCTACTGCAGGACCTCCTTCACGGCCACTAGGGGAAAAGCTCCATTTAAAAAAAAAAAAAAATGTTCGGTCCTCACTTTTTTTCCTCTAATAAGGAGGCACCTGAAAGTCACACCGGGCGGCCGAGAGCTGGACCGAGCACCCAGGGGAGACGGTCCAGAGCGAGCGCTCAGGCGAACGCAGGAAGCCCCACGTTCCTGCGCGACGAGGGGATTACCGGGAAAAACAGGAGCCCATCTGTCCATGCGAGGGGAGAGAGAAGTCGGCCGGGAGAGGCTGCCAGTCAGGGAGGTGGGGCCGCGAGCTCCAGCCCCTCAGCGCGTCCCGAGCTCGGGCGGCGGACAGGCCGGAGCGCCGGGTGGGTTCGTGGGTGCAGGTGGGCTGCGGCCGCCCGGCCGCCGACAGCCCCCGGCCCCGGGAAGTCCCCAGGGCCTCGCCCGCGCCTCGGGGAAGCCGCCCAGCCCACAGACCGGCGGAGGAGCCGCCCGGGTAGAGCCACGTCGGAGGACAGGAGCGCGGCGGGAGGTGGGCACCTCGCTCGCCCCGGGCGGGAGGCTGACAGCCCGGGAGCGCGAGGCGGCCCAGGGCGCGCGAAGGGCCGCGGCGCGCCTCAGGGGGTCGCCCTGAGGGCGCTGCCAGCCGCCAACGACTCCCCCTCGCGCGGATCGGCGGCGGCGGGATACTCACGTAGGGCTGGTAGAACTTGGAGAGCCGCGGCTTCCCGTGGTTGTTGAAGATGAGGATAGCCTTGATCATGGCTGAGCCGGGCCGACCGGGTGGGCGCTGGGGGCCAGGGCGGGGGCGGGCGCGCGAGCCTCGCCTCAGGATCTCACCGGCGATCCTTCCCCACCCGCCCCCTCCCGCACGCGCGCGCGCGCGCTCCCGGGCCGCGGGGCGGGGCCTGGGCGGGGCCTGGGCGGGGCCGACGCGAAGGGAAGCGGAAACATCTCCGGTCCCGAGCCCGCTAATCAGAGAGGAGTCTGCGCACTACGAGGTGCGCGGGTACGTGGTTTGCAGACTCCTTCTGGAGGACTGTTGCCGTGCAAAAGCGTAATTGCGGGATTAGTAGTCAGGGCTCTGTGGCATGTTCCACGTAGAGGACCAACTGACAACTCCAACTTTCACCGTTGGGTGGAGTTCCCCCGGCCACCACACCGGAGCCTCTTCAGTGACGCCCCCTGCCGTAAACTCCGCCCCTTGAATACGCTGAGCCACCACTTCCGCCCTCGCCTTCTACTGAGCAAGATGGCTGAGGAATCGGAGTCGGCGCTGCAGCTTCCTCCCTCAACCGCTGCTGAAGGCGAAGGACCTACGGAGGTCTCCCCAGAGACAGCCACTCCGGATCCCCCTTCTTCCGCTGCGGTCTCCCCGGGGACAGAGGAACCTGCCGGCGACACCAAGAAAAAAAGTAATTTTGAGAGCAGTTTCTCTCCAGGCAGAGGCGGGAGGTTTAGATTGCGTCCGACGGGGTTCCTGGCGGCCAATAAAGGAGCAAACTGTCGAGGAGGCTGGGCCCAGTGGTGGCTTTTGACCAGTGAGGAGAGAGGAAGTGTGGTTTTCGGCTTTCGGGGCCTTTGCGTTGGGTAGCTCTGGGGAGGGCGGGCTCCGGACGCGCCCTCGCGGTGTGGTGTGGGGTCCTTGACCGCCACGGTACTTCCTGTACTGCGTTCCACTCCTCCTTTGAATTGGCCAGACTGCGGGCCGGTTGGAGGTGGGGGCTGAGTGGGATCTCGGGTAGCTCCAGGTGCTTAACAGGGGACGTAATGACTTGATGACGAATGGCTTAAGGTTAAGTTAGGGATGGTCGGTGGCAAGTCTGGATTAGAAGAAACGCCTTATATCAAGTGCCTGTGAATTCACTCTTTGTACCAAAAACAAATTTTATCAGGTTTGAAGAGTGTCAAGAGAAAAACCAAAGGCATAGGATCTCCTCCTCCTCCGCCCCACCCCAAACCACCCCCAAAGGTTTGGAACCTTTATAAGCGAGTCATTTCATTGCTTAAATTAGTCCTCAAACCCTTCATTGCTTGGGAATTAGTTCGCCGTTGATGGAAAATCCTAAGGAAGTCACTTGGCCTTGAGCATCCTCTGTAGAGTTGCCTGTGAAAAAAATCCTCGCATCAGCGATTACAGTTCGGATTGGTTGACCCTAGGCCTCAGTTTTTATCAGTCCCGAGTTTTAAAATCTAGGTATGGCATGTCTTCTAGTCCGTGATCTCACAGCCTTTGGATAGAACATCAGTTTCTGCTGCTTTTGGAGAATGGTCTCCTGGTACCCGCTCCGTTTGAAGTCAGACCGGCTCTACATTTGGGGGAGAAACACACTCTGTTATTTCCACACGATGCTCTAGTAGAGTAACAGAAACCTGTGATGATTTCTGTAAAGAAGCAGTAGAGTCTTTCAGAAGAATTCCATGATTCTTTTTTTTTTCTCATTTTACTATAAGCAGAAACAAACTTCAAAGGTTTATTTTATTGTTGAGGGTTTTTTTGTTTATTTGTTGGGGTTGGGGGGACCGACCTAGAGTGGGCTTTGACAGCCTCAGTCAAAAGCTTACTACTTGACCCTGAAGATACCTGAGGAAAACAGAGGGGAAAAAATTAGTGGCCCATAACCCAGATATGGCCTCAGGTTATATGGGCGTGTTTTCTTCAGTCTGCATAGTTTTTCTTTAAACCACCATTGAGAAATGGTATTTTCATTTTCTGGCTCTTGGGAGCATTTGAGTTCGCCTCTGTGATGAGGAGTTTCTAGCTGTTTCTAGCTGTTGAATATATACCCTGAAGTTGTCTTTTTTTGAGGATCTCTTCTGATGGAAGAAGCTTCAGTATTTCATATGCTCCACCTTTAGTTTAAGCTACAGAAGAATACAGATTCTTGAAGCTGACCAAGGTTGTTGGTCCTTAGGTACTAATTAGGATTACTTGGGAGAGCTTTTGAACTTACCAGTGCACTACTTCCAGAAGATTCTAAATTAATTGTTGTGGATTCCTATATTCTTGTAAATCTTGATTCTAATATATAGCTATGGTTGAGAATTCCAAGCAAATCACCTTTAGAATTTAAAAAAAGAAAAAAAGTTACAGCTATAACTACTGTAAGTAACTTACCTAGCTTCTTGCCTTCCGCTCTTCTTCCTTCAGTAGTATATATAACTCACAATATTTTCTGCCTCACTTTACTGAAATACCCAGTTATAGTTGAGTTATCGGTAGGTCCCAAGGGTTAAGGGAGGTATGTGGAAGCTGAGTCAACCAAAATCTTCTCTGTTATCTCCCAATTCATTTATATTTAACTAACTAAAGTTACAATTATTAAATGGAGAAAGGAAAATAAACTTTAGCTGGAAGATAAATTTTATGTGTCCTGTGTTCTGGGTTCATTCATTCTAGGGGCAAACCTTGAATAAACTGCAGAGACCTGGTGGGAATCTTCAAATGTTGAAGACCAAGGAATGAGACAAGGAAGATGTAGTAGGATAGAATTGACTGTAGGGGGCAGCAGTACACCATTTTACTTTCAGTGTTAACTCTTAATTGTAGATATCTGGATTTTTTTTTTTTTTAAGATTTTATTTATTTGTCAGAGAGAGCGTGTGCACAAGCAGGGAAGCAGCAGGCAGAGGGAGAAGCAGGCTCCCCGCTCTGCGGGGAGCCCAATGGGGGACTCTATTCCAGGACTCTGGAATCATGACCTGAGCCAAAGACAGACCCCATAACCACCTGAGCCACCCAGGCATCCCTGTCTAGATATTGAAACTTGATTTCTCTATCTGAAGTCTTTTGGCTCCTAGTTGTATTTCCTTTTTAATACTTTTTATTAGTTTATTAAGTTTATTGTAGAAAACTTGGTGGTTACAAAAAGCACAAATAAAATCAAGTGATCGTCTCTAATGTCACTACTGAGAAGTAGCATTTTGGTCCATAGTCCTCATTTCTGTGAATATGTGTTTGTGGTGGTTTTAATGAAATTGATATCCTGTCGTACATACTGTTTTGTATTTAGTACATTTTGATAACTTTGTCACATTGTTAAGTATGTTTTTATAATGTTTCTCTAGTGGCAGCTTAATAATCAAAGGGTTCAGTAAGTATGAGTTATGAGCTGATACTGTTCTAAGTACTTTTCGTGTATTAACTAATTTAATCCTCACAACCTTGTGAGGTAGATGATATCCTCATTTTACAAATGGAGAAACTGGTACAGGGTGATTAAAAGCTTGTCCTGATATATAACCTAGTAAGTGACAGAAGCAGGATTTTGATCCCAGGGAATTTAGAATTTTGTGCTCTACTGTGTTACATAAATTCTATCATAGAATATAATATCCTTTATTTAACCAATCTTCTAAATATCCTTGCTGGGTATTTAGGTTTACCAAGGTTGTTTTTTTGTTTTTTGTTTTTTTCTGTAAAAATAAAGTCTTCAACAAAGGTGAAATCCTTTTAAGTGACTCTTTTCACATCTCATATTTTTCTTAGACTAGATTCCTAGAAGTGTTACTGAGTCAAAGTATATCTTGAAGTATTTGGATATCTATTACCATAATATTCCCCAGAAAGGGTGTACAATTTTACTTTCCCAACAGTAATACTGTCTACATTGTTGTTATTATAACTTTACTAGTTTGGCCATTGAAAAAGGACATAACATTATCTTATATATTTTTTTCTTATTTTCTTTTGTACTATCTTTTCCTCTTCTATCTTCATATCTTCTCTTTGGAATTGCCTGTTACATGCAAATGCATTTTAAAGGTCAGTTTCATGGGGAGGTCTTTATGGGACTGTAGGGCCAAGGGGAAAAAATCCACAAAAGCATGATGAGAAAGAATATTACCTAACGTTTATACATCTTAGACATGCCTCCAGTATCATAAATACATAAACTGTATGTCAATTAAAGGTTTAAGTTTTCTGAAGTCTTTTATATCACATTTACTTTGGATGGCTCAGTGTAATTCCCAGTGTTTTTTTTTTTTCTTTGACAGTTGATGTCCTGTTGAAAGCTGTGGGAGACACCCCTATAATGAAAACAAAGAAATGGGCTGTAGAGCGAACCCGAACCATTCAAGGACTCATTGATTTCATCAAAAAGTTCCTTAAGCTTGTGGCTTCTGAACAGTTGGTATGAAAGTAACAGTGGTCATTTCCCTACATAAATTCACAGTAGTTCCTAGGCAACTGTGAATAACTCTTGTACACAGAAATGAATATGGAGCCACATATGTTCCTTTAGTAATGTCTGTATTTCTTTTGTTGATGGAATTTCTGTACTTCATCGAATTCTCTGGGGAACTCAGAAATGAAACAATTTTTGATTTGCTTTTACAGTGCAGACTGCTTTTTAACCTACTGTGTTGGGTTTTTTTTTTTTCCTCAGTCACTGAAAGCTCATGCAGAAAGAGCTCTCTTAGAATATTAGTACAGAAAAGTTCTGGGTTTTTTAAAATTTGTTTTTTACTATCAGTGTTCCTTCCCAATCTTCTTGAGGTAAGCAGTATATTTTTTGCGATGTCATGGAAGAACTAAGGAAGATAACCTATTTCATAATACAGTACATGGTAAACACTTTGTGGTGGCAGTTGTGAGGATAATATTTTAAATGCCACTGGTTTTTGACTTGGTATCTCACTACAGAATTTTATTTTATTTTTTTTATTTTTTTTTTAAGATTTTATTTATTTATTTGACAGAGATCACGGCAGGCAGAGAGAGGGGAAGGGAAGGAAGCAGGCCCCTGCTGAACAGAGAGCCCGATGCGGGACTCGATCCCAGGACCCTGAGATCATGACCTGAGCCGAAGGCAGCGGCTTAACCCACTGAGCCACCCAGGCGCCCTCTCACTACAGAATTTTAAATGGCTACATATATTTGTTGTTGTTTTTTGTCACATTATAAGTAACATATCAGACACCTTTATCTGCAGATCACAATTGTGGTCTATACTAACGCAGGTAGTATAAGAAGTAGTTGGTAAATGAAGAATCAGTAAGTGTTTTTAAAATACGAATTAAGATTTGTATGCATTAGTGTTAGTGTTATAGTTGCTTATGAACTTAAGGATACATAAAATGAGTGAATTAATTTATTAAAGTGGTATGTGTTGGAATTTCTTTCTTTTTGTTATTGACGGGGAAGAAACTGACCTAAGAGTTTGGCTGTAAGTGACTCTCGTGAAAGTTATAGGTACAAAAGTAAGTGCAGGGTAGGTCAATAAATAGAAGGTGTTTGAGGCAGGAATAGCATAGAGCCAAAGAATCTTCCAGAGGAAGTTACTTTTGTGATCATTTATAGAGTGAGAAAAGCGTGTTTTACAAGATGGCCGTATAGAATTTAAAGAAATGCCAAGGATACGTGGCAGGTTATAATGTCATCGACATGCTTATGGTAGCTAAAATCACAGGAGCAGAGGACTTTACTAGCATCCAAGACTAAATGGAAACATTAGGGGACTGAGAACACAGACTTGGGAGAAATGAGCAGAAGCTGTCTGTACAAAGGATACAGCCCAAAGAGTTGGTGAAATAGAAAACTGGAAATAATAGAAAACTGCCAAATAATTAAAGCATTACTATCAGAAATTTCTGAGTAGAAGGTGAAATGATGCCGTGTCCCATGTTAGAGTCTTGACTCTTTGTGTTGCCTGTAATCAGTAATCTGAAAACACTTGCTTGATACCAATGTGTATTAGCTTGAACCATGTAAAACTGCCATCAGTCAACCATTATAACAGGTAAAAATAGCAGTTTCATATGGTTCAACTTCAAACCTTTGTGGTGAGTCTGATGAGTTCTTTCCATGGAAGCAGTAGGAAACAAACAAAAGTAGAATCATTTTGTCGCTTCCCTTGACTGAAGTAGAACTCATATCTGACTTTCATTTAGCTGTACTCCACAGTATTTTAAGCAAAATGGATGTTAAGGAAAATACAATGCTAGGGATTCAATGAAGATAGTGGTGTCAGAGATTGGATCTTCACATTACCACAAAAAATGCTGTTGATTAGATAGCAAAACCAAAGAACAGTGGGTGAGTATTTATAACAAACTTAGTTGAGGGAGTATCCTCATGAACCCTAAAATGCATGGCATCACCAAATGTGCTGAAAGAAGCGACAGGTTCGGCAGCTGGCAGCACTGAGAGAAGGAGAGCCTAAAAATAGCCAGCGTGTATTACTGGGAAGTAGAGCAGGCGGTAAGTATGGTAGCCAAAATTGAGAGGATTTGTTCCTCTGCAGTAGCAGGTGATTACAGTGCTTCTGCCCCAAGGAGGGCTGAAGGGGCTGGGGCAGTCTAGCCCCAGAAAGCTCTCCAAACAGACTCAGTAGGGCTCCATCACGGGACAAGTCCCCATACTGAGGAGGAACTTCTAGAAGTGAAACAAAATTGAGCACGTTAGTAACATGAAAGAAGAAGGAAATAGAAATGCCAGGTCAAAGTGGAGAGAAAGAGTAGAAAGCTAAAGTTGAAGAAACTACATATAAAAATAAGCAATGAGGGGCACCAGGGTGGCGCAGTTGGTTAAGTAGCTGACTCTTGGTTTCTGCTTGGGTCCCAGTCTCAGAGCCCTGTGATAGAGCCATATGTCAGGCTCTGCCCTTGGCACAGAGTCTGCTTGAGATTCTTCCTATCCCTCACACCCTCCCACTCTTGCTCTCTCTCTCAAGAGAGTAAATAAGTAAATCTTTAAAAAAAAAAAAAACCAAGGTTGGGGGGCAATGGAGAACTATCAAGGTTAAATCCCATACAATGTTATAAGAAAGAAAAATAACATTCCTGAAGACAATGAAAGCATGCCAAAAAGATGTGCCTGTGATATAGGTCAATAACTAACTTAATATTCCAGAACAAGCTAAAAGACATTAAGAAAAATAAAAAAATATGTGAAAGAACATCAGAAATCAGCATTAGGAAAACTCAATTGAAGTGACACAGCTCAAGAAAAGAATTATAAATTTAAAAAATTATTCTGGAAATGAAGATTTAAGTAGGAGAAACATAAGAGCAAATAACCAATAATGCCTTGGAAAAAATAGGAGGCAAAAAAACCTGTTTTGTGGTGGTGGTTTTTTTTTTTTTTCCTAGGAGAGGGGCAAAAGGGAAAGGGAGAGAGAATCTTAAGTAGTCTTCAGGCCTAGTGCAGAGCCTGACTCAGGGCTTGAACTCATGTCACTGAGACGAAATGAAGAGTTAGATGCTTAATTGACTGAGCCACCCAGGAGTCCAATAAAGGCCAATTTTTTTAATCAGAAAGAAAGGTAGGGGTGCCTGAGTGGCTCAGTGGGTAAAAGCCTCTGCCTTCGATTTGGGTTGTGATTCCAGGGTCCTAGGATCAAGCCCCGCATTGGGCTCTCTGCTTAGGAGGGAGCCTGCTTCTTCCTTCTCTCTCTCTCTCTGCCTGCTTCTCCCCCTATCTGAGATCTCTGTCTGTCAAATAAATAAATAAAATCTTTTAAAAAAAAAAAAGGAAAGAAAAAGTAAAAAATATTTCAGAAAAGGAGGCAAGTAATTGAGTGTGGATAAAGGACAGTGAACATATGGATAACAGGAGTCCCTGAAAAGGCAAAAGAACAAAATGAATATTTAAAAGTATTAAGGGAAATTTCTTAATAAGAATTGGAACTACATAGTGAAAAATTATCTGACCATATCAACAAAAAATAACAAGCACCAAGAAGTATTCTGGTGAGATTAACTAGGGTTGAAATTTAAAAAAAAAAAAAAAAAAAAAAACTCCTTTAGACACATAGGGAAAAAAAGAGAACATGACTTTGAAAGAAAATTATCATCAAATGTTGATAGCAAAGTTATAAAGAAAGAAATTGAGATAAGAATTTTCTATGCAACAAAGCTGGCTTTATTTATTTGTTTTTTTTTTTTTGTCGGTGGTGGGGCACGCATGACCGAGTGCATGCAAGCTGGGGAGAAGCCCAAGGGGATAGAGAAGGAGAGAATTTCAAGGTGACTCCATGTTGGAGCACAGAGCCTGACTCAGCTGATAGCAAGATCCTGAGATCATGACCTGAGCCAAAACCAAGAGTTGGATGCTTTACTGACAGAGCCACGCAGGCACCCCCAAAACTGACTTTCAATAGACATATACTGTTAGCAATGTGCAAGAACTTGGAATTGTTCCCATTAACCCTTCCTGAGGAAGCTACTACAGACAGTTTCATAATGATGAGAGCGAAGTCTAGCAATTTAAAAATAAAATTATTTTGAAAATAATTTTATCTTCCCACGTTGTAGTATCATGAACATTTTTACTTTCATGGAATTTTAAATTAGGTGTATTGCTTTTCTTTATTATTTGCTTTCAATTGCTAACTCCTGTTATACAAACCATGTTGAGTTCCTGTATTTCTCTACTACATCTACTCTACTGTCCCCTCAACCCTCACAGTCCTTACTTTTGCCCATTTGCCTCCAAAGCCCTTATTCTCTTCACCTAGTAAATCCTGTTTATTTCTCGAGTATCTCCTTCAGGAAACTTCTCTGACCTTTCTGCTAGGCTGAACTGATGCCACATTTCTGTGTACTGTATACCTTGTCACAGGCACTTTCCCCATCTGTATTCTTTTATATTTGTGTATCTGCCTCTCCATTAGATCAACAACTCATTGAGGGAGATCATAATAATCTTCATAGTTCCACACTTTGTGCAGTTTCCAGCACATAGGAAACACTCAGTGACTATTTGCTAAAATAAACAGTCATCGAGAGCCATTCTTCTAATTTAAAATGTACCAAGACTAAAATCTCTGTCCAGTCAAAACTGCCAGGAACTAAACACAAATTATTATGTATGTATTATAGGAAATTCACATTAAAATGCACACTGATTTGTGTTAAGTTCTTGAGTTTTTATGTTAGAACATTAGTCTTAACCATGAGTTGATAATGACACATGGACTATTTTGAAATAATTTAATCATCATAACTAGTGTCTATTGAGTACATATACCAGGCACTGATCCATCATGTGTCCTATCTCATTTTATCTTTCCTAGCAGCCCCATGAAGCACAGGTATTGTTATTTTCCACATCTACAAATAAGGAAATAGGGTGAGAAATGTTATTTGTATTTGGAGCCAAAATTCAAACCTAGATCTATCTCTTAGAGAGTTTCTCTTCTCAATTACACTGTATTGCCTTGGGGAGACATGGAAGCTATATTTATTCTTGTTACGGCTGGTAACCCACGTAGTATCTCTCAAGCAACTATTCCAGTGCTGTTGTTTTTTTTCTTTAAAGATTATGTTAAGGGGCACCTGGGTGGCTCAGTGGGTTAAAGCCCTGCGTTCAGCTCAGCTCAGGTCATGATCTCAGGGTCCTGGGATCCAGCCCCGCATCCAGTTCTCCGCTCAGTGGGGAGCCTGCTTCCCCCACTCTCTGTGCCTGCCTCTCTGTCTACTTGTAATCTCTGTCGAATAAAAAAAAAAAAAAAAAAAAGACTATGTTAAGCCCAGGAAGTTTTAGCCTTAGAATTTGATTACAAAGGAAAATTGAGTATGTTAACCTGCAAATAATGTGTTTTGTTTTCTAAAAAAGAAAATTATCAAAAGCCACTTTGATACTGTGGCCTTTCATTTTAGGGTCTTCAAAAATTTTTTTTGTTTTGTTACTGGTTTTTTTTTTAAAGATTTTACTTATTTATTTGAGAGCGAGAAACAGACTTCCAGCTGAGCAGGGAGCCTGATGCACGGCTGGATCCCAAACCTGAACTGAAGGCAGACACATAACAGACTGAGGCACCCAGGTGCTCCCAGAAATGTTTTAAGTACTAGAAATGTTTTCATGAAAATAGATCAAACTGAATCATTGAAGAGTGAATCCTTTAAAGAACAAGGCTATGTTACTTTTTTACTTCAATTATGTTACTTTTTTTTATCCTCACATGGCTGAAACTGACTTAATAGTAGTGGTACTCCATCTGAAGTGCTGTACCTTTGAGAGTTTTCCCGGGTGATAACAAGGTATATATCTCCAGCCATGTTTGTCATCTCCCTCCCCCCAACCCCAGCAAAGTACACATATAGCTCAAATATTAGATTTCTTGATTTGGGGCTATGTATAGCATTTTATCAGAAGAAATTCTGTCTTTAATTATAAGTGGGAAAATGAGTTTTTCTAGTACTTACTTTCTTGAATGAACCTTCAAATGCTATTTGTAAAGACAATATTTAAAAGTTTCTTAGTTATAAAAAGTTGGGAACCACTATTCTAGGACCAGAAATTCTGTTACTTTTAGTCCTCCAGAGAAAAGAGGTGATTGATCTTTGAGAGATCTCATTAGTTAAGTTACTGGAATTAGAAGGAGTCTAGGGAAGTTTTTTACAATTCTGAAAACAATTCTGAAATAGCTGACTGAACCCAGAAAAGTGCAGATTAATCAGAATACCATTAAAAATGAATCCTCTTTTTCTTTCTTGCAGTTTATTTATGTCAATCAGTCCTTTGCCCCCTCCCCAGACCAGGAAGTTGGAACCCTCTATGAGGTAATAAACATCAGTGCTTTGATTCCTAATGAAGTATGCACATCTGTGTGTATTATGTGATCGTGAACTGACAACATTTTAAGAGATGATATGCCATTCTTAGCGGTCATGAAAGGAGAGATTACTTTGTTACATCTAACACTTAGAACATAGGTGGATCTCAGACTATAGTAATGGAAGAATTAAGAAATAAGTAATACCAACAGACAATGATTTTGAAGTACAGTAATCCAGATCTGCCTCCGAAGACATTGAAAAGGAAAGCTACATAATAAGAATGACTGTACTCAACATTCTCAGAGTTTAATGGCTGTATAATGGCTGTAATGTACACACTAAGCACCACTACTAGAAAACAGTACATACCTTATCTTCAGAGATGTAGGAAAGGAACAAAATAACATGCAAGCCCACCCATGCCTAAAATGCTAGGTTTTATTAAACATTTATGATTACTGATCTGAATCGGAGAGTAATCTGGATCTGTTAAATAGTCTTATAGGTAACTTACATGGTGGAGGATATTTTATGATATATGTGACATTCTTTTCCTTAGTCTCATCTAGGAATAATAATTAAATGGAGTTTAATTTATTGCCTTTTTTTTTCTTTCTTTTTGTAGTGTTTTGGCAGTGATGGTAAACTGGTCCTGCATTACTGCAAATCTCAGGCCTGGGGATGAAGTACAGAGAAAAAGTTCTTCCTACCCAAATGAATCTTTGCAAAGCGAACAGCTCTGGAAAAAGTTGATACTTGTGACAAGAGACTTGTGTATGTGCTTTACACAGCATGTATCTACTATGAATCGTGTTTATGCATAAAGAAATTCATAGAGTAGATGGACTCACAAAAATATGATTTGTATTAATACACAAATCATAAAAGTTTGGCTTTACAATATACCCACGAACTACAACTGTTCCAGTTGGACACCAACTAGTTGAAAAAGGAGACTAAGACTTCTTAGAAAGGCTTCTTTTCTACCAGTTCTCAGTGACTGAAATTGTTTACTTGTAGAAAGAACACTCTGCTGCTTTTTTTCCCCACTGTGAAAGTCAGTTTTCTGAAGGATTCTTTCTGTGTGTATTCAGGGAAGTTCAGTTTGAGGCATGGGTATGCCTTTTCTCATGTATAGTTAGGAAATAGTTCCATCGTCCTGCTGGGTTTATGTCTTACACAGTCCAGTAGGTGGTAGCCTAGCTGGCAGACCGAGTTAAGGAGTTTGGTTTTATATCTTTGCCAGATGATAGTGGAGGAAAAAAGCGATTCCTGCTAATTTTTAGCAAACAACTAGCCAAGAGAGCACGCGTGTTGATACACTGGAAAGCTGCTTTAGATAATATGCGTGCTTTAGAATATTTTATTGGGAAACAAGGAATTTTACAAATTCTGGACAATTAAGTCATACAACTCTTTTCAGTCCTTTTGTTTAAATGATTGTGAGTCCTAATGGTTGTAACTGGTGTTATTTTATGTCTTATTTTTACACTGTCAGAAGCACTCAGTAAACCTAGCAACATCTTTTGAGTTTTTTACAATGTTTTTTAAGTTGAAAACACTTGAATAATTGGAGAGCCTTAGATTCTATATATATTTCATGCTATGACTAAAAGTCCCATTTTTTCTGATGCTGTTAGACTGGTAATTGAAGTGCAAGTCTGTATTATACCATTCTGTATTGTAATGGTAATACGGTATTTCAAAAAGCATTCCAATAAATTGAATGAAATGTCCAAGCAGGATCTAAGATGTATACAAGAATTCTGAGTGTTTATTTTCAAAGATAATAGGAATACATGATTTTGTCAAAAACCTTTGAACTACACTTTAGTCCCTTTAATCCCACAATGTACTTTATGGTTAATGATCTGCCCTGTATTAGCCTTAGGGTATGCTAGGGAACAATTCAGTTTACAGTGAAGAAAATCTCAGGTTAGCTAAATATACATACCTTTTTGTTTGTGTTGAAGATTTTATTTGAGAGAGATTGAGAGCATGAACAGAGGGAGCAGCAAAGGCAGAGGGAGAAGCAAACTCCGCACTGAGTAGGGAGCCTGATGTAGGGCTCGACCCCAGGGCCCTGGGATCATGACCTGAGCTGAAGGCAGACGCTTAACCAACTGAGCCAGGAGCCGCCATACTTTACCTGTTTTCGTCTCTGATAACCTTGAAGAATATATAGGACTTTACATTTTTTTTTAAACATTATTTACACTATTATCTCTTAAATCCTTACCCAAAGGATTTTATCATTCCATGCTGACTTTGCAACTTTTACTTTTAAGCCTGGATCTCACAAGTTATTAAGTGACTAGAAACTAAAATACACTTCACAAATATTTTTGCAGCTATCTGGTTTAACCTGTCTTAATTGTAATTGAACCTGGAGGTTGGAGGGCACTGAACCTTCCAGTTATATTTTAAGTTTTCCGTGTTTATGAAAAAATCGATGTCTGCTATGTTGTTCTTTATCCTACTGTGCAACAGTGACCCAGAGCCCACGGAACATAGATAATAATGGAGTACAGTGCTTCCACCTCTGACTATCCATGCCAAGGATCTCATCAGGATTTCCCCATACTTAGGGTATAAGGTAAGCTAAAAATGTTTATTAGTGACCCAAATAAGATTTGATACTGTGTGGCATCTATGATTTCCTAGACGTTTTACCCTCAAGGGACCTTAAATACGTAATCTACTCAGATTAGAGAACTGAAAGTGCTGACCATGCCTAAGATTATATGGCTTTTGTCAACCTGATTCATCTGTGCGTAACCCAAAAAGGGCTGGTCTGTGGTGTGCAAGGGGTATGAAAATGAAAATCTCCCTTCCTGCAGCTTCTGCTTCATTTTCCAAGGTTTATACTATCCTGGGCAAGCTTCTGGCACTGGTGAAGGCAGCTACAGGCCACATAATGGAAGGAAAGGATTCAAAACAATTCAGCAGGTGTAGTCTTACTCTTTCTCTACAACATGAGCCAGCCCATGCCAGATAATGCACTGTTCCGTGAATGTGCCTTTTCCTGACACCTGCTCATGCAGCTGACTTCTGGAAGTGTACCTAGAACTCCCCCCCCGCTTCACATCTTACCTCTGCCTAATTCTGATTTTAACTTTCCTTAAAGCCTGTATAAATCATTCAGGATACTCTCTGCTTCATAAGAACACTCACAGTGAACTTCCACTATCACAGCCCTACTGCATTGTAGATAAGTGTGCGTATCACAGCCCTACTGCATAGTTTATCATAAACGTTCCTGAGCCTAGGTGGCTCAGTTGGTTAAGTGACTGCCTTCAGCAGTCCCGGAATAGAGTCCGCATCATGGTCCCTGCTCAGCAGGGAGTCGGCTTCTCCCTCTGACCCTCCCTCTTCTCATGCTCTCTCTCTCTCTCTTCCCCTCATTCCCTCTCTCAAATAAAACCTTTAAAATAAAATAAACGTGCATATAATAACCTTCCATGATTGTAATGTGCCTGAAAATAGGATCCTTTTGGTTTTTTATTTGCTACCCACACATAATATTTAGTACATTTTCTTAATACATTCGTAGTAATTCATTATACATTAAATGAACTTTTTAAATGCAACCTGCAAAATATTTAACGTGGCAAAGCAACATTAAAGAAAATAAATCTTGGGACGCCTGGGTGGCTCAGTTGGTTAAGCAGCTGCCTTCGGCTCAGATCATGATCTCCTGGGATCGAGTCCGGCATCAGGCTCCTTGCTCGGCAGGGAGCCTGCTTCTCCCTCTGCCTCTGCCTGCCATTCTGTCTGCCTGTGCTCGCTCTCTCCCTGATAAATAAATAAAATCTTTAAAAAAAAAAAAGAAAAATCTTAAATTTTTATATGGCTTAAGATAAAGCAAAATATGCTCTTAACTTCTAGTGTGTATGAAGAACTCATACCAGTTGGAGATGAAAAAAACCAGAAAAATGAGCAAAAAATATTAAAACGCAGTTCATAGAAGAAAAAGTGTGGGGGTGATGGGTGAAGTCGTGATGGGGATTAAGGAAAGCCCTTGTGATGAGCACCAGGTGACGCATGGAATTGTTCAATCACTGTATCATACACCAGAAACTATCATACCACTGTTAGCTCTACGGAAATTAAAATTTTTAAAAAATTTATAATGCAGATGCCTACTAAAACACAAAAAATGCAGAACCCCCTTACTTACCCAAATAACTGTGAGATGCTAATTGTCACCACATTAGCAGTTGTAGAAAGCATGATGACTGTCAGTATTGGCAAAGTTGTGGGGAGGGAAGTCCCGTCATATTGTTGGTGCATGAAATATGAATGGGCACCACATTTTCAAGGGGCAGTTAAGCAAAATCTATCAAAAGTCTTGAAACAACTCTTATTTGCACCTTCCATTTATTCACTCACTAAGTGCCTATATGCCCTCAGCTTTGGTATATAAGACAAGATCCCTATTCTCAGCACTTTGGTTCTCATTAGGCAGGTTTTTAGATTTAAACTGAAATCTTGAGTGGTTTTTTTTTTTTTTTAAGATTTACTTATTTATTTGACAGACATCACAAGTAGGCAGAGAGGCAGGCAGGGAGGGAGGGAAGCAGGCTCCCACTGAGCAGAGAGCCCAATGCGGGGGCTCTATCCCAGGACCCTGAGATCAGGACCTGAGCTGAAGGCAGAGGTTTAGCCCACTGAGCCACCCCTGAAATCATGGGTGTTTTTAACTTGAGTTTTTAGAAATAATAGAAAGGAAAAAGGTTTGGTACCAGATACTAGATGTACCTGTTTTCTTACACAATGTTAATGAAAAATAAACTATGTATGTCTGAGTAGGTTACAAGAGTCCTTACAAATCTGCAGTTCTGTCTGTGTCCTCACAGCGGATACATGGCCAGTGTATGTTGACTGCTCAGAGCAGTCACCATAAAGAAGGCCCTACCGTTTTGAGACGGCTCTGTTCCTTACTTCCTCCTGCCTCTTCCAACTATTTGCAGTTTGTTCTACTACATAGACCTTTAAAGCTTATCTTTTTCCTCATTCCCACCCCAGTCACCCTAAATCTTCTTAGTCAGTGACAAATCTGTTATAGTCATTGTGACTCTTTTTTTTTTTTTTTTTAAGGATTTTATTTATTTGAGAGAGAAGAGAGTGAGCAAGAGAGAGAACGGGGGGGGGGGGCAAGGGAGAGGGAGAAGCGGACTTCCTGCTGAGCAGGGAGCCCAACACAGTGGCTCAGCTCCGGGCTCCATCCTGGAACTCCAGGATCAAGACCTGAGCCAAAGGCAGACACTTAACCTACTGAGCTCCCCCCTTCCCCAGGCACCCCGCTGTGGCTCATTCTTTTTTTTTTTTTTTAAAGATTTTATTTATTTATTTGACAGAGAGAAATCACAAGTAGGCAGAGAGGCAGGCAGAGAGAGAGGAGGAAGCAGGCTCCCTGCTGAGCAGAGAGCCCGATGTGGGACTCGATCCCAGGACCCTGAGATTATGACCTGGCCGAAGGCAGCGGCTTAACCACTGAGCCACCCAGGCGCCCTTGATCCCTCTCTAACAACCCACTTCCAAATCTGCAAATCCTAACAGCTTTACCTTCAAAACCTGTTACAAAAGCAGCCATTTGTCCTCTCTTCTGCCAGTACTCTGGCCAAAGCCACTGTTATCTCTCACTCAGATGGTTGTTAATAGCCAAATAATTGGCTTCCCTTGATCTGCTTGCTCTCGGCCAAACTCCCTCAGTGATTTACATTGTTCTGTGAGGGCCTATTTGATTTGTAATCCCTACTTCCACTCACTGCTGTCCCTATCTGTGTTCATCAATCACTTAATATTTCCTCCCTGGGCTTTTGCATTTAACTGTTTACCTGTAAACTTCCCCCAGACGGCTACAAATCTCACTAACTTCCCTTCAGTCCCTGCTGAAATACCACTTCATCAGGGAAGTGTTCCCCTGAACACCTGTAAAATGACAGATCTCACCACCCTCTCTATCCCGCTTCTGCTGTTTTTGTCTCTATTACACATTTGTGTAATTATGTGTCCATTTCTCCGCACATACTGTCATATTCGCTGGCGTGTCTATCTTCCTCTACCCCACTCCAGAGCATAAGCCCTATAAGGGCAGAGCCTTCATTTTGTGAAGAGTGCCTAGCATATAGCACATGCTTCTTTAAAACGTGTTGAATGGGGCACCTGGGTGGCTCAGTGGGTTAAGCCTCTGCCTTCTGCTCAGGTGGTGATCTCGGGGCCCTGGGATTGAGCCCCATATCGGGCTCTGCTCATCGGGGAGCCTGCTTCCCTCTCTCTCTCTCTGCCTACCTCTCTGCCTACTTGTGATCTCTCTCTCTCTGTCAAATAAATAAATAAAATCTTAAAAAAAAATAAAAATGTGGGGCGCCTGGGTGGCTCAGTGGGTTAAGCCGCTGCCTTCGGCTCAGGTCATGATCTCAGGGTTCTGGGATCGAGTCCCGCATCGGGCTCCCTGCTCGGCAGGGGGGCCTGCTTCCCTTCCTCTCTCTCTGCCTGCCTCTCTGCCTACTTGTGATTTCTCTCTGTCAAATAAATAAAATCTTTAAAAAAAAAAAATAAAAAAAATAAAAATGTGTTGAATGGATGGAGAGACCATTATTTCCAGATCTTTAGTAACTCTTATTCCCTTCTGTGGATATCTACCCTACGTCAGTGTCTGAAAATATGATAATCATTGCCCTGGGCAATGCTGAGTACAGTGGAAATACTACTTCCTTGGGTCTAGGTATTCTACTTTTTGTTAATAGAGCCTATGATGCCAATCATTTTCCTCTTATTCTAATTTCTTCCTCTTCCTCCCGCACCTCCTCCTTCTTTTCAGCAGTGTAACTGTTCCGGGAAGAATTCAGGTGTCCTTTGCACAGAAACCAAAAAAAATTGAGAGAAGTCTGCTGGATTTGTATTCACTACCCCAGGATCCCTAAAGAACACCAAGCAATCGAATTACTCTAGACAATTACTTCTGTTTTTCCTAACTTTGCCCTTTAAGCATACACAGGGCACTGTGTGCTTGGCACTGAAGGGGATATAAAAATAGAATGTAAGCAGACACTGTCCTAAAGGTTCTGTGTTTCACATTATGACTCCCATAAGCAACTATTACATGCTCTGATGTAGTTAGTGCCCTAAGAAGGATACTGGTTATCACCCCAGTTCAGGGGGAAATATAGTTCACTCGAGAGAAAAGCATTTGAGCTAAGACCTTCTAGAATCTAGTCAGGAAGAAGAAGCTTAATCAAAGGATGGATTGAGTAAACACAAGATAGTTGCTACTTCCATTTTGCTGAAAGATCTACTTGTTAAAAAAAAAAAAAAAAGTAAATAATGGCAAAAGGTGGAGAACTTTGAATGCCAGACTGACAAACTTGTGTATTAGAAATAAGAGTTACTTGGGCGCCTGGGTGGCTCAGTGGGTTAAGCCGCTGCCTTCGGCTCAGGTCATGATCTCAGGGTCCTGGGATCGAGTTCCGCATCGGGCTCTCTGCTCAGCAGGGAGCCTGCTTTCTCCTATCTCTCTCTCTGCCTGCCTCTCTGCCTACTTGTGATCTCTCTCTGTCAAATAAATAAATAAAATTTTTAAAAAAATAAAAAAGAAATAAGAGTTACTGAAAATATGGGGCTGGGAAATGACATCATGAGCTGTTGCCTTAGGATAAGAATCTAAGTGGCTGTGAATAAAGAATTTACCCCAACGGCAGAGGGAGAGGAGAGGAGTTTGCTGGAACCAAGGAATGCTGTTTAGGAGATCTGCAACAATCTAGCCAACATAGACGCTGAAGCATGTGTAGTAACAATAGGAATAGAAAGGCAGGAAATCATAAAAGATACAGAGGTATAAAATGTGACATTTGGTAGAAGGGTTTGAGAATGAAGCAAGGAAAGGAGCTGACCATGATGGATGTGGTTTTTGAGCCTAGGTAGCCTCACTGCAGAAGAAATAGAATCTCCAGGAGTTAAAAAGCATGGCTGGCTTGAAAGGAGTTTCAAATATGTTGCATTTCAGGTGCCAAACGATGTTAAATAGAACTGGTCTCTGTATATAAAATTAGGGAGAACTGGGTGACATCCACATAGAAACAACCAATGAAATTGTGTTTGTGGGAAGATGTAGAGAAGAGAGGCAATGAATATGAATGCGTGAATACGGCTATATTAGGTTAGATTCTTGAATTCTTTGAGGGTCAAGAAGAAGAGCCAGTGAAAGAAAGCAGATTAGGATAGCTAAAACGAAGTAATTAAGAGACAACAGAAAACCCACCAAAAAAAATTAGAGTAAACAATAAAAAGCATGTACAAAGTAGTCTGCCCCAGATCAATTAACCACCTCTCAGCAACCTGTATCACAAAGAAATAGGCTTCTGAGGTGCTTTCCACTTCTTTCTGAACAATGGCGATCCAACCGTCCATCATTTTTACCCCCTAACAATATTGTTAATATTTACAGTGTAATCAGTTTAAACACTGATGTTTAAAATATAACTTTAGGGCACTTACTACATGGCACAAGTAAATTTAAGTATAGAAACACACGTACAGTGAAGCAAAATGGGGGTGGGGTGGGGGCAGGGAAAGACCAGTCTTGCAGAAATTTAGGCCTGAAATCCGAATTATTCCCTGGGTCCGTTTATAATAAGGAATGAATCTGTTCCTCACACTTATTTTCATTCACACTCAAGTCGTGTCGTTCGGAATGCGTGCTGAGCGCCTTGCACAGCACAGAAACACGTTTCCCCAAACAGTAGGCTCGTTCAAGTGCACGCTTCGATTTGATCTTAGTAGTCCAGTTAGAACCCTTTAAATTAACTGCTTTAGGCGCCATCAGTGATCCATCCGGTCTTTGCACCGAAGAGATTTTAAAGGAATTGTTGATTTTAAAATCGAAGAGGGGTCCCTGGCCTTCCGTTGTCTCCCTAGACTTGCTCAAGACCCAAGTGTCCTTTGTGAACAAGCATTTTCAGTACAATACATTTAGGTTTGGAGTCCACCACCCCCCCCCCCAAGAAAGACTTCCAGTTCTTTCTGTTTTGCTTTTCCACCCAGCCTGGAGCATGTTATGGAGACTTTTCAGTCGACGACACAGGAGCTCTTCAGCCAGGGAGTGGACTCTGTCGTCAACCTTCGCAAGCAATTCACAATTCCTCAGCCCTGTTTGGAAGGGTGGGTCCCCTTCCCAGCTCGTCAGCGTCCCCCCAGCCCCGCAGCCTTCCCCCGACCCCCTTCGGTCTACGCCCTCGCGTCGCGCAGCCCAGCGGCGGGGGGCGGGGGGCGCGGGCGGAGGGGCCGGGATGGGCGGACACAACGCGCCGCGCCGAAGCGGGCGGAGGACGGCGCGCAGCCCACCGAGCAGGCGGGGACGCGGAGTCAGGGGCCCCCGGGAGCGCCGCGGTGCCGCGGGCGGGGGGTTCGGGGCGGCGCGCGTGGACCTTGTCCGCACGCTCCCGCCGCCCCCGCCACGGTCCCCGGGTCGCTCCCCGCCTCTCCCCACCCTCCGAGGGCCGTTGGTACAGTCCCGCCGACTCCGAGAGCTTAAAAAGGGCCCGGGCCGCCGAACCCAGCAGACTCGGTCCTGGTTCGGGTCCGCGGCGCGTTCCTTCGCGATCCCGGATCCTCTTCCCTGCTGCGGGGTCGGAGAGCTCCTTAGTCTCGGACGCTCGCGTTTGGGGGTTGTGTGTGTGTGCGTGCAGCTGTCCAGCCCGCCGCTAAGCTCCTTCGCCCCCAGCTCCCCTGCGCTCAGCCCCCGCACCGCACGCAGCCCGCTGAGAGCCGCGCGCGCCGCCAGCTCCGCGAGGGATGGAGCAGACCGAGGTGCTCAAGCCGCGGAGCCTGGAGGATCTGATCCGCCTCCTGCACCAGCTCTTCGCCGGCGAGGAGGTCAACGTGGAGGAGGTGCAGGCCGTCATGGAAGCCTACGAGAGCGACCCCGCCGAGTGGGCAGCGTACGCCAAGTTCGACCAGTACAGGTGCGCGCGCCCTAACCTTGACCGCGGGAGCTGGGGCGCGGGTCTCCGAAGCCCGGCGGCGCGGGCTGCGAGTCGGAGCAGGAGCGGGCAGTGGGGGAGGAGGGGGCTGCCCTGCGCCCGCCGCCAACGCGCCTCGCCAGCACCCCAGTGCTGCGCCTTCTCGCCCTCCAGCCGCGGGGCTGCCCGGATGCGGAGGCCACCGCGGGGCTGCAGACTGTTTTGTTCTCTTCTCGCCGGTCCACCTGGACGCTTCCGAACCTCTGCTCGGGAGCTGTGCTCTTCCTTCCCGCTGGGGCGTCTGCCCCTGGCGCAGCGGTGCAGGGAAACCCCGGTGGCCCCCAGCGCTCAGGCTGTACGCTGCCCGCCGCCCCTGGGGGACAGATGGAGCCTACTCCCCGGAGAGAATTCCATCAGCCGTCCTGAGAAAGGGGGTGAGGGTGGAGGACACATTCCCCCGAGCCAGTTCTCCATCAGTTGGCCGCCCGGAGCCGGGCACCTGCCAGCAGGCGTTCTTGCCACTATAAAAGAGCGTCGTGGGGTTGTGTGCTGCTGCTTTTCAGCTTCTGCTGCACCTCCCAAACCCATTTAACTTGCCGGACTGCGGGGTTATTTTCAACCCACTAGCAGGGTTATGAATGCAAGGACTGCTTCCCTTTGAGCCCCTAAGCAATACGCCCTCTCCTGTTCTTAGTTCTGAGGCTCTGGAGTGTAAATTGTAACACAAGACCCCTGCTTCCCACTTGTGCTAGAGTGAGATGGTCCTTTGCAGCTCTGGCTTGGTGATATAAATAAAAATGAATCTCTACTAATCCTCCAGAGCCAGAAATAAAACCTGATCCCACCCCCCCACGTCCCCCCCCACCCCAACCCCCCCCCCCCCCGCCCTGAATGGTGAGGGTTTCTTTCCCAAGGGCTGCTAGCGATTCAGCCTTTGTGGTTGGGCTGAGGCTGGGCAGAGGAAAATACCTGAAAAATAAGAATCAACCGAGATTGTTTTCCTTGGGAGCAGTTCCTTTTAGTTACCTTACCTAAACATAGGTAGTATGTTTGTAGGCAGCGGCTGTTTTTTCTGCATTTTAGGATTTGAAATAAAGCGAAGCTTGCTTAAGATCCCATTTTGCACTTGGAAGTGGCTCCAGGAAATTCCTTTGGTTCCTATCTTTCTGTGGCTGCCAATAAGGCTGCAAGAGTCCACTTTCTAATTTTGCCGTGAACTCTAAATGAGGTCTTACTCTGGCACAGGTCCCTTTCCCGTCACTTTCCTGGTGTATTAACTCATTTATCTCATGATAGCTCTGTGAGATAGGCACAATCCCTGTTTTACAGATGAGGAAGGTAGGCAATAAAAAGGTTGGAGCACCTGCACTGGGTCAGACGTACATCAGGTAGCTCCGAGATTCAAATTTGCATCATTATTCCGAGCCCTCACTCTAAAGGACCACTAACCATTCAGCAGATCCCTGGTGTCATGGTAGTTTGCTCTAAGTCTAGATACTGACCAAGTGAAATTAACCAAATGGCAGTAGGCTTGGGCTCTTAATCTTTAGAACAAGGGCATTTCCAGGGGCTTTGAATTCCTCTTGACTAACAGGCTCAGGATCAGCTGAAATGCAGACATTCGTGTTGATCTGTTGCACAGGTATCCAGAGGTGCAACTAAGGAAGATGATGGAGTCCTGGGTGGGCACTTGGAGCAGCGTGGAGGGAGAGATGTAGGAGAGCGCAAATCACTATGGTAGAATTTTTTTTTTTTTCCACACAGAATAGATGTCCCAGCACTGCGAAGGATTCTGATCTCTGACCTTGGGGAAACCAGTGCAGAAAAAGCAAGACGGGGGACACCTGGGTGGCTCAGTTGGTTAAGCAGCTGTCTTTGGCTCGAGTTGTGATCCCGGGGTCCTGGGATCGAGTCCTACATCGGTTCCTTGCTCAGTGAGGAGCCTGCTTCTGTCTCTGCCTATGCCTGCCACTCTGTCTGCTTGTGTGAAGGAGCTCGGGCGCGCGCTCTCTCTCTCTCTTTCTCTCTGACAAGTAAATAAATAAAGTCTTGGAAGAAGGAAAAACCAAAATGGAATATGTTCTAGTGTGAGGCAGATGGCAAATTCTCTGGAAATAGCCCCAGAGAGGCAATGATGGAGGTGATCCCAAGACTGGTAGAGGGAGAATGAGTATCCTGACACCAGAGCGGAGTTTATTGGGAATTAAAGGCTGTGTGCACAGCCCCTTGCTAGGTCATCAAGGGCTACCCAATAAGGATGACTGACATCTAAAAAGCATTTTACTGATCCACTCTCCTTTGCTGACCCTGCCCGGCCAGCACCTGGCCTCCTGCTTGGGGAGGAAAGGGGAGGAATGGGCATTCAGGACGTATATGAACAGATGATCCTGTGATCAAACACTCCCCCAACTATGGGATAAAGATTCCTTGTCTTAAAAAAATTTAAGTGAATGTCATAATTATCAGACTTGGCTAATTAGTTGCTGTGAATGGTATACCTCTTTAACCAAGAGAAACTTTAGAAGTGGTTTGTTTGTTTTGTTTTTCTGATGGTGTGCTTGTGGTCATTTATATCTGGGATTTTTTTTGTGGCCAGTTACTGATTTCTCCTGGAAAAGGTTTTAGAGTGTTACTTACTTCCTTATGGAATTTCATTTGTTGTGTACTTAAGTCAGTCCCCACCCTATTTGTGGAGGAATTTTCATTATAAGTCCTTTTGAATGTGGTTTGTGTCTAGGCTAGGACATCAAGTAAGGAGAATGCCAGAAACAGCTATTTAATGAAACCTTGTTTCTAACGTTATGGTTTAGCTACAGGGAGGGGAAAAAAAAGATAATAGCAACATTCTTGCCTAGTAAATGCACCTTGTAAATACTTCTTTAAGAAACTTACTGTTTTTATTGGTTTGAGGCTGTCAGGAGGAAAATTAAGGAATTTGCTTTATTTTTTTTTTCCTTTTATCTTTTTGGTGCAATGAATTAAAACAGAGCAGTTACAAACATGGTAATACAAACTACAAAAATGTCCAAAGTGAACTGTGGAAAAATGACTTGTTTTCATTTGTCCTGTATTTTTCTTTTTTTTCTTTTTTTTCTTTTTTTTTTTTTTGTCAGAGAGAGCGAGCAAGAGCGAGCACAGGCAGACACAGTGGAAGGCAGAGTCAGAGGGAGAAGCAGGCTCCCTGCGGAGCAAGGAGCCCTATGTGGGACTCGATCCCAGGACGCTGGGATCATGACCTGAGCCGAAGGCAGCTGCTTAACCAACTGAGCCACCCAGGCGTCCCTGTCCTGTATTTTTCTAATGTAGAACCACATTTATAAGTCGTGTAGAGGTAGAAATGTTAACCTGTCAGTGAGCCATACTTTGTGACGTACTTCTTTTTCCCAATGCACATTTCATCGACCAGATTCAAATTTCTGAATACCTTCCTTTCAGGTATACTCGAAATCTTGTGGATGAAGGAAATGGAAAATTCAATCTAATGATTCTATGCTGGGGTGAAGGACATGGCAGGTAATACAGCTAGTCATTTGCAAATCCTTAGTAGATCTGTTCGAGCCCAAGAAAAGGACAGTGCCAGAATGGCCACAAGTTTGGGAGCATTAAGAAATCTCACCTTACAGTTGTTTGTTCAAAATGTCCCAACAAAAATTCTCCTGGGAATTAACAGAAGGGGTTTAGGCATAAACCACGTATATCAAAACCAGCCCCCCAAATGAGTAGTAAATCAAAGGAGGTAAGTAACCAGTTTAACTTAATATCTCTCTCTGTGTCTTCTGTGGAGTTAAATGTATATGGAATTTTGCTAAAACTTGACCTTGGTGGTGCTTTGAAGTCCATAAACAATTTCGGGACCAAAGACCCAGTGTCCACATTTGGACCTAGAAAAGCAATTCACAAATTCAGAGAATCTCTTGTTACTTCAAGTTAATTGTTTACTGTCTTTAACCTTTTTCATTCTTTTTAGCTTTTTTATGTAGAGGGCTAGGCGGCTTAAACTAACACCAATTCTTTGAAACTTGGTTTCTTAATTTGTCCTTAGTGTATACACTTGTGAGTATTGTTAACTCCGTAAACAGATCCTTCTTGGGCCTTTGAGAATGGTAAAAACAATACTTGCAGACCCGTTTTTGATGGAAGAGAGGAGACCTGCATCGATGAGATTTAGGGGGAGTTGGGTCTATAGAGGACTTTTCTCATAGGGAATGGCCTTGTTTGCATTTATTCTCTCCATATTTTTTGAAAGCAGATTATTTCAAGAGTAGGACTAGGCTTGGGCACCTGGGTGGCTCAGTTGGTTAAGCGACTTGATTCTGCTCAGGTTATGATCCCGGACTCTTCATAGTCCCGCACTAGGCTTCTAGCTCCATGGGGAGTCTGCTTCTCCCTCTGACCTTCTCCCCTCTCGTGCTTTCTCCCACTCTCTCAAATAAATAAATAAAATCTTAAAAAAAAAAAAAAAGGACTAGCCTTTATGGATTTAGGAGATGAGTTCTTATGGTTTTACACATTCAACATAGAAGATAACGGCTAATAACATACAGGTTCATCCTTTTATTACTCTTAGGTTTCCATGAATAAATGCTTTCTGCAGATGCAGGATACTTTCTTTCTCCCTCTATTGTTGGGAACTAATCACAGCTGGCTCTGAATCTACAAAATATTGGCATGATTGCAGTGAAATCTCTGGGTGTTAATACCCACACACATACCTTTTGTCCCCCAAAGGGAGAAGATAACAGAAAAGTCCTGGGGTGGAGTGGGGGGGGGGGGCAAAAAAACACTATGTTAAGTGATCTTACCAGTCTGATGCAATTTTTTTTTTTAAGATTTTATTTATTTATTTGACAGACAGAGATCACAAGTGGGCAGAGAGGCAGGCAGAGAGAGAGGAAGGGAAGCAGGCTCCCTGCTGAGCAGAGAGCCCCATCCCAGGACCCTGGGATCATGACCTGAGCCGAAGGCAGAGGCTTTAACCCACTGAGCCACCCCGTTGCCCCAATCTGATGCAATTATCAGAGATCATTATCTTTATCCTTTCTCCAATTTCTCCAAAGTTTCATAATTGAGTTGTGGCTCAGCTTAATTGAGTTCTTGAAAGCTGTGTCTTGCAGAAGAGAAAAGGTGGCTGGTTTTGTGTTTCTGTTATCAAAGTAGTATTACAAACCCGCTTTTTAAAAACAGAGTGTTCTGTACTTCGGTTATACATCCAAATTGCCCTGCATGTATGCACTGATATGGAAGACCTAGTATGTTATATGTTGCCCTGAATGCTGTTAATTACAAATTGATGATACTTGCAAAGCCAGCTGAAATGGTTTGTGACCTGTGCTCTTGACAGTATGCTGCTGGTAAGCTCTGGGCAGAGTGTTAGGTGGCCCGAGGTGCTGGACTGTCCACTGAGTTCCATTGTTTTCTTGTCTATGTGTAGCAGTATCCATGATCACACTGACTCCCACTGCTTTCTGAAGATGCTGCAGGGAAACCTGAAGGAGACCTTATTTGCCTGGCCTGACAAAAAATCCAACGAGATGATCAAGAAGTCTGAAAGAATCTTGAGAGAAAACCAGTGTGCCTACATCAATGGTAACAACCGATTACCTTTTTCAAAGAGGAAGGGGGAAAAGCCTTCAACTCCCTTCTGAAACACTGCAGAATTGGGTTCATGGAATCATGGTTCCAGATACTTAGAAAATGATCTAAAAGCAGTAGGTTGGTGTTTTTTTTTTTAAGATTTTATTTATTTATTTGATAGAGATCACAAACAGGCAGAGAGACAGAGAAGGGGGTGGGAAGCAGGCTCCCCACTGAGCAGAAAGCCCAATGGGGGCTTGATCCCAGAAACCATGATCATGACCTGAGCTGAAGGCAGAGGCTTTAACACACTGAGCCACCCAGGTGCCCCAGCAGTAGTTTTGTTGGTTTGTTTGTTTTTTAAAGCTTTGCATCTGAATTAGGATCACTTACTCAAAAGTACAAGTCGGAGCCTATAGATTGGTACCCACTGACAAGTTATTTCCTGCCAAGTCCGAGGACAGTTAGCATTGAATATGAATGTACAAAAGTAGATTCTTCTTCTTCTTCTTTTTTTTTTTTAAAGATTTTATGGGGCTTGAACCCCACACCGCTGAGGTCGAGTCTCATGCTCTACCAACTAAGCCAGCCAGGCACCCAAAAAGGTGATTCTTAGGGAGTGAAGCCAGGTTGGAAATACTAGTCTTTGTGTTAGAAAATGTTCCAGAAATGATTAGGAATGCTGGCTTGTCCCTGTTTTTGTTTTTGTTTTGTTTTGTTTTTTTGGTTTTTTTGGTCCCTGTTTTTGTAATATGCATACAGCATACCCTAAAAACATGTTCTCAAGGGAATCTTTACAAAGCGCATTATTTAGTAATGATTTATAGATCTCCTACCAAGAATTTGTTCTTCCTCCTAAATGCCATCTGGGAGAGCCATATGCTTTTCAGAAGAGTCTGTGATTAACATCTGTATTTCTAAAGGGGATAGTAACTTTCCACAAAGCCTGCTAAAAATGACGGGAGATCATTTACGATTCCCATTTATGGATGAGATTGTCAACATATAGGAACAATAAATAACTCGTCTGAGATCTGTCAGCTTTTATGTGCCGGGCAGCATTTGAACTCAAGCCATTTGATTCCCAAGTTCCTACTCTTAATTGGAATGCCATCCCACTGATGTAAAATAAAATACCATAGAGTCTTTTTTCCTGGCTATGCAACTTTCCTCTTTTATCTTAAAGTCCCATATTAGTTGTGATACTTGGTCTCAGTTTATTCATTAGTTTAAGAATGTAAGCCACTGGGGCGCCTGCATGGCTCAGTCAGTTTTGTGTCTGCCTTCAGCTCAGGTCATGATCTCAGGGTCCGGAGATTGAGCCTTACATCAGGATCTCTGCTCAATGGGGAGCCTGCCTTTCCATCTCCCTCCCTGCTTCCCCTGCTTGTGCATGCACACTCTCTCTTTTCTCTGCCAAACGAATAAATCTTAAGAAAAGAAAAGAATGTAAGCCAATTACAAAGGTCAGATAGTATGGGAAGTTCCTCCCCCATTCACAAAGCACAGAGGTGTTCATTTCTTATGTGGCAGGAAGCTAAATTTTATTTGAGGGTTGCTGTATATATAAGGCACACCAAATTTCCTAGAAAAACTTTGTTGCCCAATAAGGCCAGAAAGGATTTCAGCTAGAGTCCTAGAGTCTTTATGAAACTAGATTTGGTCTTAAAGAGGAGGTAAGCTTTATTCAGGGGTCTTCAGTGCAAAACCTCCAGGAGCCAAGCAGGTGCAATACAGGCCAGGAGTAAGGCTGTGGGGTACTGGTGTATGCAGGCCACACTGTCCAAGGGGGTTAGTGACGGCCACTCAGTTCCAGCCACATAGTTCGAATTCTTTCCACCAAAGTGGGAAATTCTGATTTCTATGGGAAATTTTGCCAGTCGGTAAAATATGTGGGGGGGGGGGGAATAAACTAAATATTTCTGTAGCCCATAAGATCAAAAGCCTCAAAGATCAGCCTTTGATTTTTACAGATGCAGGAGGAGTACAGATAGGTACTGATGCTGGGAATGATGTTTCAATAAAGGGAAGAGCGTGCAGCAAGGGAAGGCACAATCTTTGCAAAGAATGAAAAGTTCTAGATGGGTCTCACTAGACAGAAGAAGGGAGAATGGGCTTGGATAGGAGTGGTAGGAGAGTAGAGTGAGATCAAGGCCTGGGCCTCCCAAACCAGCTGAAAGTAAGAGCTGGCTTAAGTCCATAGAATTTTATTGGGAGTATCTTGATGGATTCCATAGTGGTGTGCAACATAGGGTGGAGGAAAAGGGAAATTGGGGCAAGGAGATCAAATTAAATAATGTAAAGGCAAATGGTAGACATGCCTGGACCAAACCGGCATCTATAAGTATTTCCAAGAAAGGTCCAAGGTTTTTGTGACAGATGGTACACCATAGGCATAAAGGAAAGGAGGCAAAGATGGATGGATGTGTGACTGGATGGAAGGATGGATGGATGGGTGGACGGATGGATGGAGAGAAGGTAGGATGTAGGAATGGATGGATGGATGGATGCTGGGATTATTAACACTAGGTATCAGGCACGAGTTTCAGGGGCTTCTCTAAAGGATGGTGGCTATGTGGGGTCTATGCCTGCAGGATTGTGCAGCTTGCAATTGGAGAAACAACCAGTTTATATAAGGGCGGCCATCTCTTCAGAATGTGGAACCTGGGTTCGGAATTGTGCCTAAACCAGTCTGTTATGAGCAGTAAGCTATAGAACCAAAGAGTCTGCCTTTGAGAATTACGTCCCATTTCGGGAAATGAGGAAAATGTCTAAAGATCCCAGAAGCTGTGAGTGGTTGGAAGGTGGTCTGACTATAGCTGGGATAGAACTACAGTCTTCGCCTTCTAGGCTTTGCCATTGTCTTGCGTGAGCTCACGGAGCCAGATCATGAAACGTAAATCAGAATTTGGTGCCTCCCTTGACTACATTAATTAACACAATTCCTTCCTTGATTATTCCTCAAACTCTCTCCTAACTAGAAATTTTTTCTCAACATGTTTTTGAGGATTTGGTCTTCCCTCCTTCCCCTCCCCGCCCCTTCCTTCCTCTCCTCCAGAGGCCTTAGCTTGAGTGTGAATTGGTCAGTCACTCACCTAGGGCTCACCCGCCATTCCTGAGGTCCTCTCCCACCATGCAGGCTTTCCCTTTGCTCCCTCCCGTTGCTGGTCACCTTTTTTTCCTGATCTCTTGTCTGCTTCATTCTTGGCTCATGCTCTTATTTTGGTGAAGGATATCTTCATTAGCTCTATGAGAAAGGGCTCATGGAAAGTATGTTTTGAGACCTCATGTATCTAAAAATGTCTATTCCATCCTCTTAACATGGTTGACAAGTTAGCTGGATGTGGAATTAGGACCTAGGATCTTCTCTCCGAGCTATGAAGGTAATCCCTTGACTTATCATTTCCAGTCTTCTTTTTGAAAGCCTGGTGCCATTCTGTTTCTTGATTCTTTCTGTGAAATTTTGTTTTCTTTCTAGAAACTTTGGAATGTCAGTTAACCTTTTGGTACCTTTTCCTATCCCCAGTATTACAGTCCTCTCTCTTGATTCATGACTTTCATTCATTGTGTTGGGTAGTCTGTGGGTTCTTTCATTCTGGAAATCTGCATCCTTCTATTCAAGAAAATATTCTCAAGTTATTTCTTTGGGGTTTTGTGGGGGTTTGGTGTTTTGGTTCTGTTTCTGAACCTCTCATTGCTCAGATATGTAACCTTCTGAACAAGTCGTCTGATTTTTTTTTTTTCTTTCCCGTTTTCTGTTTTGTCCTCCTTTGTTCTCGGAGTCTTTTCCAGCTTGCTCAGTTTTTCTTTAAGCCTTTCTATTCGGGTTTTTATTTCTCAGATATTCCTTTCTATTTTCTGAGAGCTCCTTTAACAAGGAGCCTGTTTTCTCATCTCTTCTCTGAGGATATTAATCATAAAGTTGCTTTTTTTTTAAAGTCTTCTCCTGAGCAGTGTCTGATTCAGGGGTCTGTATTTTGAGGGGGCATGGTGCTACTACTAGCCTTGCTCGGTTGTCTGGTGGCCTTGGCTATATGCTAATACTTGAAAACTGAGAACAAAAAAAAAAGTTAACATGGGTGGTGTGTGTCAACTAGACTCCCTCTAGAGTAATCTGGCAGACCTTTCTCCTTGAGGAACAACTGATGGAGACATCTTAAAAAGCTTTGTTCTGGAGCCGATCAGATTCCCTGAGAAGGTGCTTCCCATCTCCTGTCTGGTAGGGAACAAGGAGGAATCCCGTCTGGCAGCATTCTGGCAGCTAAGTGGGGAAGAAAGCAGGGATCTTACCATTCAGTAGGTAAATGATCACCTGTTAAAGTCACTTGTTTTTTACCTGGTATCTGCCAGTCCTGAGTTCATGTATTGAGCTCTTTATCTAGAGTATAGATCTCAGACTTATACTCAAGGGAAATGAGGGAAAGAAGTAAAAGGGATTTGAGCTTTTTTTTTTTTTTAAAGATTTTATTTATTATTTGACAGAGAGATCACAAGTAGGCAGAGAGGCAGGCAGAGAGAGAGAGAGGAGGAAGCAGGCTCCCTGCTGAGCAGAGAGCTCGATGCGGGACTCGATCCCAGGACCCTGAGATCATGACCTGAGCCAAAGGCAGCAGCCCAACCCACTGAGCCACCCAGGCGCCCGGGATTTGAGCTTTTAACCAGTTCCTGAATAGGCCTTGAACCAGTTCCTGGATTTTTCACCCCATCTTCATCCCCGTTTCCAGAGCACCTGTGTTGCCAGTCCCTGAGCTGTTGTTGTACACAGATAAAGATGTGATATCAAGATAGCAGTCAGGTTAATTTTTGGCTTTTCCCACGGATAGCTCAGGATTAGCTTTCTGTCCTTGGCCAAGTGGATGTTGGCTCTTTCCCCATTGGTGGTGGTGGTGTTTTGGTCTTGGTGGACTGATGCCCTTTGAAAATTGTTCTAATACAATTGTAGGGGGGTTTCTTTCAGGAGAGAGTAGAGGGCACAGCACTTATGGTCTTTAACTGGAAAGTCCCTTTGAAGTAACTGCTCTCTATAGCAGATTGATTTATGCTCTCAGGTGGTTAACAAAACTTTTATCGGCACCTGTCAGTCATCTAAGCTCCTTCATCCGCTTCTCCTTCTGGGGTCTTGTGTAGATTCCATTGGCTTACATCGAGTCGAGAACATTAGCCACACGGAACCTGCTGTGAGCCTTCACTTGTACAGTCCACCGTTCGATACGTGCCATGCCTTTGATCAAAGAACAGGACATAAAAACAAAGTCACCATGACATTCCACAGCAAATTTGGAATCAGGACTCCATTTGTAAGTAGAAGTTCTCTCTCCTAGGATTAAGTGCTTTGTGGGTCAGTGACATGACACTGTACACATAGCTTTTTTGTTGTTGTTCCAGATACTATCCAAATGTCTCGTGGTTAAGTATGGTTGAAATGAAGAGTGGGACGGACCTTAACATGGGGAAGAGGGTCCTCGTATCCTAATTCTTTTTCTTTTAACTTGGGAGAGGATATTTTCCATTTATATATTCTTTATTTTTTTCCATTTATATATGCTTTAACAACATAAATTCTATGCAAAGAGTTACGCATGGAGGAACTTAAAAATGTATGCTCATTCCTGAAGAAAATGTTTCCTCATTTCTTAGAGAAATAAGAATAAAAATTATTATTTGATGTTAACTGCTCCTGCTGTGACTTAATGATCACAGGCCTACCTGTGAACTAGGACAACACAAATCACTCCCATAGTTAACTTTCCCAAAGTCAAGGCCCTACCTATTCTGATGATGCAAACACATATCCGTTTTGATTGCCAAGTTGCTTTTTCTTGGAGTAGTGATACTCTGTAGACCACAAATCAGTGAGAGGAGACTCTGGTAACTTGTTCCCCACGTTTCCTCCTAAAAATAATCAGGCCGCCAACAGTTGTCTGGTATAGCCAGTCTTCAACCTGCTGCCAAAATACTTTGGCCATTCTGGGAAACAGTTTCAAATTCATAAGAGACTGTCCAGAAATAGACAATGCTTGAAAACTGATACTGATCCTAAACAAATCTTGAAAAATGATCCTCAACAAATCTTAAAGTACTGCCTCAAAGGGAAGCGAGAGCAGAATTTTCTCAGGTGATTGCCCAGCCTCATTGTCTGCATTCCGATACCCAAGAGATAGTCTTATCACAGGAACAAAACACCAGGGCTTCCCTGCCAAAGCCAGGTTTTCATATACCTCTAAAAAAGCAAGGACTCCTTAGAAACGGGCTGAAAGTTCTCATGTAAAGATTCTGACACAACTTTCTTTGTCTCTTGCAGACAGCTTCGGGATCCCTGGAGAACAACTAAGGAGTACCACATCCTCTAAGGTTTTAAGCTTAAGGTCTGCTAAAAGTTTTACCCTGGACAGGGATGCCTCCAGCAGCTGCTGTCCAGTAATACACCTTACGAAGCCAATACTTAGATCTCCTGCAAGGCAGATGCTAATTGTCAAGCATTCAGCAAGCAGATAGTGCCCCAAGCTACTGCAGAAGAAAAACCCCATTAAAGACAAAATAGGCTCGTAATTTTAAAGGCCAATGCAAGTGCTCTCCTGGTTTTATCCTCTGAATTCAGTGGAACCATATTGGGGAGGGATGTCAATGACTATCATCAATTCAATGAAGGTTTTTACAGCTTTTGGAAACCCTTTGGTCTCTGAATTGTAATTAGCAATAAATAAAAACCAGAAACCACAGACATCAGATGCTTGCCTTGTTCCTTAGAGGACTAAATGTAGGCGTCTTTTGTATTTTTTGTATGTTCTTAATATTTGCAGAGAATTTTTTGAATCTATGGATTTTATTTTTTCATTCTTACTTGACAAATTCCTGTCCATGAAGTAGCAGGATATGGTAGACAGAGAAACTCAAGGCACTTTGCCATTTGGTAATGAAAGGGAGGCCAGAAGATTTTAGGAAAGTCCCTGTGCCCCTAAATCAGGCCAAAGCAAAAACACAAATTCATGTCTAATGTGTCCAGGATCCTAGTCAAAGACTTTGTACTGCCACTAACATTGCCAAATAATTATAATAAAACTGGATTTGAATACAATTCCAAGTTGTCTTTCTGTTTAACATGATCAGAATTTCATTTAATTCATTCTTTCTTAGACTTTGGTGGGGTACCAATACTGCAAAAGATACTTTTTATGAGGTGAGGTGGTGAGAGAGCCAAAAAAAAAAAAAAAAAGGATTCAATGCAGCTTACCTTTTCATGCTTCACATACGTTCACTAAATGCCCAAGGGGTATGAAGCCGAGGGGCTCTTTGCCCCCGTGTGATTGACCAATGTGAGTAGTTTGGCCTGAAAATTAGGCGTGGGTCTGTCCATGTTTCAATGGGAATTGATTCCCAACATTTAAAAAGAAATTTCATAGAACAACGTGTAGATTTCTAGCTTCTTGAAAATTTGAAGTCACTGCATTGCATTTTCATTGGTGTCAGTGAGCTGGGCTCAGACCTGCCCCTTCCAGTGGGGCCACCTCCCATTTGGCCCAGCTTGCTGGTTTGCCCTATTGATGTTACCTGTGAAGACCGCTTACGTATTTGAGTTTGCTGCTCCTACTGCAGGCAGTCATTTTAGGAATACCTGTCATAGTCTTGGAATTGATGATCTCCAGAAATTTAAGCAGAAAGTCAAGTCCTTTGAAGATGGTTCTGTGTAGGTCATTGCTTTGTTGTTGATGCCATCTCGTAGAATTATTCATATCTTTATTACATCTTTAAGGAGGATGTTAACCATTTATTGAGTGCTTACTCCATTGTTCTAAGTTGTTTGGAGGTACTAACTTCTGGAAAATTACCTCATGAATTAGGCCATGTGTTGGTTTTCTACTGCTGCTTTAATGCCATTTTCCCACAGACTTAGTGGCTTAAAGCAACACAGATTTATTTTTCTAGAGCTCCATGGGTCAGAAGTCTGTTTCAACAGCTTTAAAATCAAGATGTTGGCAGGCCTGTGTTTCCTTTCTGTGAGTTCTCTGTCCTGTTTTATCGGGCGTTCTTCCCTAGCTTCTGGAGACTGCCTGCATTCCTCTCTCAGGACCCCCTTGTCCATCTTCAAGCCAGCAATGGTGGGCTGAGTCCTGATGTCTGCACTCCAACTTGCTCTTTGCTTTGCTTTGCTTCTTGGAAGGATTCAAGCAACTAGAAATCATCTCTGTCTTTATGCTATACCCTTCCATCTGTAAAGTCTCTTGGCATGAGATCCTACATCCGTAGGTTCTGGGAGCCAAGATGAGGATGTCTGTGGGGGTCATTCTACCAGTCTGCCCTCTTGCTCCCAGAAAGCCAGGTCCATTCTGTGTGTAAAGTAGATTGACCACATCCCAGGGTCAACTGAAAGTTCAATATTTTGCCCAAATCTTATCCTTTAGGTATGGATAAGACTCTGTTATAATCCATCTGGAACACCAATTGGTCCCCATATTTAGAACTGTTAAGCATGGTTTAGAAACTTACCAAATTTGGGGGGCCTGGGTGGCTCAGTGGGTCAAAGCCTCTGCTTTCGACTCAGGTCATGATCTCAGGGTTCTGGGATCAAGCCCCACGTCAGGCTCTCTGCTCGGAGGGGAGCCTGCTTCCCCCTTTCTCTGCCTGCCTCTCTGCCTACTTGTGATCTCTGTCTGTCAAATAAATAAATATTTATTTTTTAGACAGGAGTGGGGGGGCTTAGACTGGGGGCAGGGGCAGGCTCCCTGCTGAGCAGAGAGCCTGATGCGGGGCTCAATCCCAGGACCCTGGGATCATGACCTGAGCTGAAGGCAGAGGCTTTAACCCACTGAGCCACCCAGGCACCCCAAGGATCCTGTTTTTATAAAAGCCAGAGTCTTCTTTGACTGGGCCCACTTCAGTGGCTATCTTTTGGTGTAGCTTCATCAATCATGTCCTTAGACAAACCAGCTGATGGAGGAATAGCTTTTAGGTGTGTTTCATGGGAGGGGACAGCATTAGTGATTCCATTTAGCAATGGGGCTTCAGCCTTTTTTTTTCTTACTGACTTCACAGAGCACTTGGGAATGCTCAAGTTCAGGGCCAGCACATCACAAATTGGCATACAGTTTCAGAAAAGGTTCCTAGACCTCCACCTCATCAAGGTCCCTGGAAGTCCCAGTTAAAAAACCTCGTTTAAGTGAGCCTAAGAGCGTGGGCAGTAGTGGCCATTTCAGTTCATTTTGGAGGCGGGGAGGGCGTTTACCTTTTAAAAGTTACAAAGTGGTTTCCAGGAAACATCCGAAACCCGTGCTGCCTTGTCCCAGGCATGTCCACCTATTTCACAAGGTCTGTTGTTCTCTGTGTTCCTAACAACACGAAGGACACTTCAGACTTTCACAGTTTTAAGGATCCAGTTCGTAGATGTGTCCTTTAAAAAGTGTATAGGAGAAAATAATACATAAGTAAAAATTTTTTAAAAAAATTAAAGGGGGATATGGAAGCCAGCTACAGAAACACAAATACTGTATGATTCCACTGTTACATAAGGTACCTAGACTAGGCCAATTCATAGACTGGAGACTGGAGGGGAAGTTAGTGTTTCGTGTGTCTAGAATTGGGAGTCCTGAAAGTGATTTGGGTGTAGATCGTGGTGATGGGTATACAACATTGTGAAGGGTGTACCTGGTGTCATTGAATTGTACATTTGGGATGGTTAAAATGATATGTACATTTTTCCATAATTCCAATTACTTCTACTGGTGAAACTTACAAAATGCCCCATCATGAAAGAGGGGAAGGGGAATAAGAGCATCCTTGTCATGAAACAGAAGAGATGAACATTGGGGAAGGGAGAAAAACAGAAAAAGAGAGGGAGGTAAACCAAAAGAGACTCTTGACTGTAGAGAACAAACTGAGGGTTGATATAGGGAGGTGGGTAAGGGATGGGCTAGATGAGAAATGGACATTAAGGAGGGCACTCAAGATGAGCACTGGGTCTTGGATGAAAGTGATGAATTCTCCTGAAACCAGTATGTCAACTAACTAGAATTTAAGTAAAAACTTAAAACAAGCAAAAGAGAGTATACTTATGGCAAACAGTGGAGAGATTATTTCTGGGGAAAGGACAATGAAGGAGTGGGTTTTATTTTTTTTTCAAAGATTTTATTTATTTATTTGGCAGACAGAGATCACTAGCAGGCAGAGAGGCAAGTGGGGCTGAGGATGATGCAGGCTCCCCGCTGAGCAGAGAACCCAATGCGGGGCTCGATCCCAGGACCCTGAGACCATGACTTTAACCCACTGAGCCACCCAGACACCCCAAGGAGTGGATTTTTTAAAAAAGTTACACTCAGGGGCGCCTGGGTGGCTCAGTGGGTTAAGCCGCTGCCTTAGGCTCAGGTCATGATCTCAGGGTCCTGGGATCAAGTCCCGCATCGGGCTCTCTGCTCAGCAGGGAGCCTGCCTCCCTTCCTCTCTCTCTGCCTGCCTCTCCATCTACTTGTGATTTCTCTCTGTCAAATAAATAAATAAATAAATAAATCTTAAAAAAAAAAAAAAAGTTACACTCACCATGATGAGCCCTGAGCAATGTATAGAATTGTTGAATCATTGTATTGTACACCAGAAACCATGTTTATTAGTTATATTTGAGCTATATATAGTGAACTGTTAATTATACTGATTTTTTTTAATTTTTAAATTATTTTTATTAGAATTTATTTTTATACTTGAATTTTTAAAAAGATTTTATTTTTAAATAATCTCTAGACTTAACTTAAACTGGGGCTAAAACTCACAACCCCAAGGTCAAGAGTCAGATATTCTACTGACTAAGCCAGCCAGGTGCCCCTCTTCTTGAATTAAAAAAAAAAAAAAATCACTAAAGACAGAAGTTTACAGATAGACTCATGGGTGTTCCCCAAGGAAAGGTACAATACATTTTTTTTCTTTTGTTCAAGATTTAATTTAAATTCAATCTAGTTCACATATAGTGGAATATTAGTTTCAGGAGTATAGTGATTTCGTCTGTTGCCTATAACACCCAGCACTCATTACATCACATGCCCTCCTTAACGCCCATCACCCAATTACCGAATCCCCGCTGGGATTTAGCGAGTCCGCAATAAGAAGCAGGGCGGCCTTAGAGCCGGGATTTAGCAAGTCCGCAAGAAGAAGTGGGGTGGCTTTAGAGCCGGGATTAACTTGTACAAGTCCGCAATAAGAAGCCGGGGGGCCTTAGAGCCGAAATTTAGCGGTGAGTCTTTAACGTCCGCGTCTGTTGTCTGTGTATTCATAATGGGATCTGAAGTATCTAAAGTGCGGTTGGAAGGGTCTTTAGAAGACCTGCTGAAAGCCAATGGAACTCCACTAAAAGCAAAAACTGCTCGGGCCTTTTTGAATACAGTGGAAAAGGCGGCTCCATGGTTCCTAGATGAAGGCTTGCTAAACATACCTCAATGGGACCACTTAGGGGAGGATTTGAAGAAACAGGATGCTTTAACTCTTCGCCTCAAATTTAACATAAATTAGCACAGGCACAGGACATAGTAGTCTCCTGTAGAAATTGCGTGATCTTACTACCTGCACCGACCTTGGGGGTTAATCCTAAGGGTTTGTTACCTAATCATATATGGCAAATGGATGTCACACATGTTTCAGAATTTGGAAAGTTAAAATATGTTCATGTCTCTGTAGATACCTGCTCTGGAATAATTTTCGCCTCAGTGCATGGGGGGGGGGGGGGATCCAGAGATGTTATCGCCCATTGCCTACAGGCTTTCGCAGCATGGGGAAAGCCACGCCAATTAAAGACAGATAATGGTCCAGGCTACATCTCACAACCCTTTAAAGCCTTCCTACAACAACTTGACATTCACTTGATACATGGAATACCCTATAACCCACAAGGACAGGGTGTTGTGGAGCATGCACATCTTACAATAAAAAATGTGCTTTATAAACAAAAAGGGGGAAGAGGGGACACCTTCAGGTCCCCTAAAGATAGGCTCAACACCATTCTCTTTATTTTGAATTTTTTAACGTTGGACAAAACGGGTAAATCAGCTGCAGACAGACATGCAAGTGATGCTGCTGCTTCCCCTAAGCCTTTAGTACTTTGGAAGGACATCCTCACAGAAAAGTGAAATGGACCAGATCCAGTGTTAGTATGGAGTAGGGGGTCTGTATGTGTTTTTCCACAGGAAAAGGAGGCTCCAATCTGGATCTCAGAGCGGCTGGTGCGTGCAGCCTTGCCTCCAAACACCAGTCATGATGCTGAAGATGCTTATGATAACTCTGGGGATGCTAAACCTCCTGCGGCAGACTCAAGCCAGAGAGCTGTGAGCAGTAGTTAAAGCATGGCCATATCCTTTATCGGTGACTGACTCTTCTCTCATATTCCCTCCTCTCCCTCTGATGCATGGCAGGTCTGTAACTTGCTAGGAGCATGTACTGATATCTCAGCAGTGTCCATGTTAAATGGTGGCAAATTCCTCAACTGTTCTTATAAACAAAATGACTCTAGTATTTTTGAGACAACAGTTAATGTGTCTTGTCCCAATAATATTACTTATCAGCCCACTCCCATATGCGTCTGGCCACCGTTCCCTTTCCTCGTAACAAATGCTAGCGAGCTGAATGATACGTTGAATTGCACTAAGAATTGCTATCTTTCCCAGTGCTGGAATGTCACGGCCTTCAAGCTGGCTGTGATTATGCGTATCCCTACCCATGTTCCTATCCCAGTTTCCATTCCAGAGGACAAGTTACCGGTGGTGCTATCCAGAAAGAAGAGAGATTTTGGTATCACAGCTGCCATTGTGACAGCATTGGCTATATCTACAGCAGCTGCCACGGCAGCAGCAGTCTCGCTTGCTGCAACTATACCCACTGCGGAAGCTGTGAACACCCTTGCAGAAGGAACGGCGGCTGCCCTTCAAACACAGACTCAGATCAATGCACATCTGCAAGCAGGAATCCTGATAGTCAACCAGAGAGTGGATTTGGTTCAAGAACAAGTGGACATATGGGGGGGCCCTACTGGGACTGGGATGTATAGTACCCTTCCCGGCAATTTGTGTAACTCCCATAGCCTATACTAATATGAGTGACTAACAGAATGTGTCCCGACAGCTCTCCCAATACTTGCGGGGGAATTAGTCCACAGAATTCCAAAACTATACTCAGCACCTGCTACTAGGCATAACAAGGATAAATAACACCGGAGTTGAGCTTGCAACCCTCCCAGAGATAATCAAAACATTGCAAGATGTGTTAACCTTTACGAAACAATGGGCTAGCATAATTGGTCTGATGATAATCCTCGTAGTGGGCCTGATTCTGCTAGTATTTGGAGGCACAGCAACCTAGGCAACAGCAAGCCATGGTGCAGGCCTTGTTAGCCATCGAGGCTGGAACATCCCCCCAAGTGTGGCTAAGTATGCTGGATCGGTAGTCAACGACGGGTAAGATTGGTGGGGGAAATATACCAACCTAAGACAGGACGCAGATCATTGATATCTGCCGTCTGATGACGGGTAAGGATATTCCCCGCCACTGACAACCTAAGACAGGCACGATCCCTGCCATAAAAGAAAAAAGGGGGAGATGTCGGACGCAGGCCCCTGGCCAGGGCGGCCTCCGCCATTAAAAGATGGCGCCTGGCGAGCTGCCAGGTTAGGATTGCCTCGTGAGACTAAGGGGAACGCCCAAAGAGGAAGTAAACAGCATTGGTTGCTAGCGAAGTTGTTCGTTTAGGTGCACAGCCTGATTCGCTCCCTCCTGTACCCTGCTCGCTGATTGGTCATGTAAGTGTATATAAGTGTGTAGACTTGCGGAAATAAAGAGAGAGAAGATGCATCCGAACCAGGGCATCTTGTCGAACCAGGGCGTCTTGTTGTCCTTGCGGGGCGAGGGCGATAAATGGCACCCACCTCCCCTCCAGTACCCTTCAGTTTGTTCCCGAGAGTTAAGAATCTCTCCTGCTTTGTTTGCCTCCCTCTCTGCTTTATCTTATCTTTCCTTCCCTTCCCCTGGGTTCGTTTGTTTTGTTTTGTTGGTTTTTATTTTTAAGATTTTTACGTATTTATTTGTCAGATAGAGAGAGAGAGAGAGCACAAGCAGGCAGAGTGGCAGGCAGAGGCAGAGAAAGAAGCAGGCTCCCCACTGAGCAAGGAACCAGATGTGGGACTCCATCCCAGGAACCTGGGATTATGACCTGAGCCGAAGCCAGTGGCTTAACCAACTGAGCCACCCAGGTGTCCCATCTGTTTTGTTTTTTAAATCCCACATATGAGTGAAATCACAGGGTATTTTTCTTTCTCTGAAAGCTCCAATATCTTAAAAAAAAAAAAAATAGAAGTGTGCGGGGAGGATGGGAATGTGTGTGTGTGAGTGTGTGCGTGTTGCAATGGGTGACACATACAGTCTTAGAAAACACAAACAACATAAAAAGCATATGGTAGAGAGCATCCTTCCCGTTCTTGGACCCAGGCTCTCTCTTTCCCTCTCTAGAAGTAACCTCTATTACCACTCTCTGTGTTTGCCTATTTATTTTTATTATTTAGATGCAGGGTAATGTTCTGAAGTCCAGGCTGTGCACTTACGAGGAAAGCTTTCCATATCAGAATGCCAACACTTCCTTCTTTCTTTTCTACTGGTGGGGTCATGGTTTTCCACTGTATGAATGTACCATAGTGTAGCTCATCGTTGGTGGACTTTGACATGATTTGCAGACCTGTACAATTACAAACAACTCCGATGAATAACCGTGTGCAGAATGTCATTTCACAAACATCAGTTGACACATTCTGTTTTTACAAAACCAACAAGCTAGCTCAGCACCCCCACTCCGGGAAATGACATAACAGCACAAGGTCAGGGCCAGCTGCGCAGGCTGAAAAGTACCCCTCCCTGGTGGGACTGGGTCCCCTGATGTCATCCCTTTTCATTTTAGTGTTTCCGCCCTGTTCATTGGTCAGATGCGTTCACGGGAAGCCTCTGGCACTTCCAGAAGCTTGAAGCTTGCAGAGATTACTTATCATAAGTGAGAGAGCCTGGGGAAAGCCCACGTGTTCTTGAGAAAATGAATGATCTAATCATGGTCAATTTAGAATTCTGCTGCTCCACAGGAAAGTCAATGCTTTCCTGATGTCGCTTTCATCACCAAGGTTTTTTGGGTAGTGAAGATGGGAGACGATGTGATAGCTTCGAAAACATGCCTCACAGTTGCTTCATGGGGGGCATTTTGTTTGTTTTTCAAGGAACTCACAAAAAGTCATAAAGGAAGTGCAGAGACTTAGATCTACTGAATGTGGTTCTGAACACTGATTTAATCCTAAATTAGTGGTCTGAGGGACATCCTTATACAAACTCAGGAACTGATAGTTTAAAATCGTTGTATTTCAGGTGCCTGGGTGGCTCAGTCAGTTAAGCCTCTGCCTTCAGCTCAGGTCATGACCTCAGGGTCCTGTGATCGAGCCCCACCTCAGGCTCCCTGCTCAGAGGGGAGTCTGCTTCTCCCTCTCCCTCTTCCTGCTTCTTCTTCTCCCTCTGCCTGCTGCTCCCCCTGCTTCTACTCTGCCAAATGAATAAAATCTCAAAAAGCAATGTTTTAAAGTAAATAAACAAAATATTTATATTTATATATCCATACACTATAGTGATATGTATACTGTTTACCCAAAAGTGCAACCAGAAAAATTCCTTGCACAAGAGTGGTCAAAATATTATAGAATTAGAAATTAATGCAGTTGAGGATTGATGAGCTTTCAATGTCAAGGGCCCTCGTAAGCATGCCGTAGCTAAGATAAAAAGTGTCATTATAATTGTAGATCACCACAATGCAACTTCCTTTTTTTATTTTTTTTTAAGATTTTATTTGTTTATCTGACAGACAGAGATCACAAGTAGGCAGAGAGACAGGCAGAGAGAGGAAGGGAAGCAGTCTCCCTGCTGAGCAGAGAGCCCGATGTGGGGCTTAATCCCAGGACCCTGAGATCATGACAGGAGCCGAAGGCAGAGGCTCAACCAACTGAGCCACCCAGGCGCCCCTCACAATGCACCTTTCAGGAAAAGCCATACCATTGTAAATTTTTGCAAGATTTATCTAATGGATAAATATAAAATAATGAGATCATGCCATTATGAAGATGAAATGTACTTCGGTGAGCATTTATCCAAACAGGTCTTAGTATAAATGAAACCGAGTCAGATGAGACAAAGCTTGACCAGTATTCCTGAACAATGTCATGCCCGTACAGGTCCACACATGGGAGCTGAGACTCTGGAATTTTGCAAGCTAATTGGTGGATGAAAACTGACAAAAGTGGGAGTGTTCACACTGTGGGCAGCTGTCAATGCTGTAAATCAGGGTAGTAGTCTTCCCTGAGAGACCCTGTTAAACATTTGCTGACGGACCAAAGTGTGTAAGGTCGTTCAACCAATTCAAAATAAAAACAAGTTTTGCCTGGACTATGTGAGTATACATTTTCACCTTTTTGTTTTTATTACGCTTTACAATTTTTAAATCATGTTTGCAGATACAGACATATAATTTTCACTTCAGAGAAATCTTTGAAGTTAAGGCAGGAATATTGTGTCTCACCACCCCATTTCAGAGTTGAGGATATTTAGGCAAAACGGAGATGAAATATTTTGTCCAAGGACACACTGGTAGGTAATGGAAAAACCAAAACAGATGGTTCTGCTCAGGACACCTTGGCCCTCTGGCAAAAGAGAAAAACTATTGAGTAAGGACAGAAAATCAACAAGGTGCCCCATGCAATGGTGACCCTATGACTTTCCTGTCTGAAATCCGTCAACTTGTTGTGACGTTATAGTTAAAAAAAAAAAAAAAAAAACCAAACAACAGAAAAACACTGTTGAGGACCTCAGTTTGGATGGGCCAGGGAACCAGTCTTCTTTTTCCCAAGTGGATACAATGAGTTATCATGTCATAGCAAAGGCTGGGACCGGGCTGTGCTTTATTCTTATTTAGGGTTATAATTTTTAGGGCTGTGTTTATAGTGAGACCCTATGGCACCAGATCAGGATTCTAGGTTGTTTCCATTAAAATTCGTTCAAACACAAAAAAATAGAAAAACTAATAATAAATGAATAAATATATAAATAAATCATACTTCTTCAAATGCAACTGCCTAAATGTAACCCACACTGGCTTGAACAAAACAAGGTCATGGAACTGTGAGGTCCAGGAGTTCAGGCAAGGGTGTATCAAGGGATCCAAACTGATTTTTAGGACTCTGTCTTGCTCTCTCTATTTTTTTTTTTTTTTTTAATTCTCGAGTTCTCTCTTGTGGTGTTAATGTCTCCAGGCTTATGACTTCAGTTTCAATTTTGGAAGGATAAAGGGTTATTTCTTCATAGTCTCTCTGTAGCTGTTAAGAGACCCAGGTACATGGACTTTGATTGCATCATATGACCATCCCTGACCCATTTGCTAGGGTATGATCTCTGCCCTGGCCTGAGTCATGTGTTTGCCTCTGGAGTCAAGGATGGAACAAGTTCCACCAAATCAAACGTATTGGTGTGGGGGTTGAGGTCACCAAAGACAATTAGAATTCTGTTGAGAAGAAAGAAGGAAGAGGAGACTACATGCTAGGCAGAAAATCAACAGATTTCCACTACACAGGAGCTCAAGAGATGTGTTGAATTTATGAATGTAGGAATGACGGAAAGATCACAGCAACTAAAATCATCATCACCTTTCTACCCCTGATAATACCATTTTAATCAGTGCAAAACTAGTGATTTTTCTTTCTCTTCTTTTCCTGATGAAACTTGGAAAACACTCCATCGCTTCAAAGACAGAGGACTTTACAAATAGACTCATGGGTGTTTTCCAAAGAAAGCGCCAAGATCTAAATATCTTCCATCAAGCCCATGGCAAAATTCTTCCACCAGAATTACAGCCTTGTAATTCTTGTAATAGGAGGCAAGTGGGTCTTTATCCATCCTTCCAGAATCTAACTGAGTCTTAAGGCTGAGAACAAAAGATATCAAGAGCCCTCGTATTCTAAAGAGGACAGACAAGAGCCACTAAGAGGTTGGTGTCAGGCATCTCTGTTCAGAGCTCATCAGGTGTTGGCAGATACTGCTGTCCTAGCAGCAGCCCTATCCCATCTACACCCCAGTCTAGAGAAAATAAGGCAGAGGAGTTGGGAGTCTTTACACTGCCATCGTGGATTGGTCAACGCGCTCTTGGAAATGTTCATTGGGAATGTTCAATGTTCCTTGGGAATATTCTTTCCCAAACCAGGTCTGAAGTTAAGTCTGTTAGAAACACATCTGCCTTCGGCTCAGGTCACAATCTCGGGGTCCTGGGATCGAGACCCATGTTGGGCTCCCTGCTCAGTGGGGAGTCTGCTTCTCCCTCTTCCCCTGTTGAATAAATAAAATCTTTAAAAGGAAGGAAGGAAGGAAGGAAGAAAAGGAAGGAAACACATCCCAGCTCCTGTTGTGATCACAATGGCCCCTCACCCACCCAAGGAATCTTCTATTCAGATCTTGGGCCTCCCTGAGCTTTGGCCAAATCACACTTTCCTACCTCACTGGCTTTGTTCTTCTGTCTCTGGCCTGAAATGCACCGTGCCCCAGGACCCTGCCTTCTGGAAGAAATAGCAGCTCCTCTCCAAGGTGATACTCCTCTGGTCAAGGATCATGTCTTCCAGAAGGTGCCCCGGGGAGGGAATCTCTCCATCTCTGGGATTCCATCATGTTTCACTTTCACTTTCTGGCAGCTCTTGCCAGGTCAGCTCTGCCACAAGAATTTGTGTTTGATCTACTAGCAGATAAAAGACTCCTGAGGGCTGCCCGGCCCCTAAGGAAGAGCCTTATTCAGTGGGCCCCAGCTTACTCTTGTACTGAGTTGTAGCAAGACAATTTTTTTTTAAAAAATATTAATTTGTGTCTTGCTTATGCTACTTTAGAGAAATCAGAAAGAATGCCAGGAATTGGGTTTTTGTTTGTTTGTTTCTGATTATATTTTCCCTCCCTTATTCCAAGAAAGTAGCTGCCTTTGAAACTCTTGCCTCAGGGGCTAAAGAAGTGGCTTCCAGATAACCTCTCCTCCTGGCCTTTTTCTTCCGCTAAAGCCTAAATTGATGGAAGAGATGATGGTGGGTGTTCAGGGGTTGGGGAGGCTGGAGAGGCAGGCTCTTTAGAAGTTCTTTGTGGCTGGTAGCTGAGTGGGAAGGACACGATTCTTCTTCGTGGATGTTCCTCAAAAGGCTGAAAATAGAGCTACCCTATGACCCAGCAATTGCTCTCCTGGCTGTTTACCCCAAAGATACAAACGTAGTGATCCAAAAGGACACCTGCACCCCAATGTTTACAGCAGCAATGTCCACAATAACCAAACTATGGAAAGAGCCCCGATGTCCATCAACAGATGAATGGATAAAGGAGATGTGATACATATATACACACAATGGAATTATGCAGACATCAAAAAATGAAATCTTGCCATTTGCAATGATGTGGGTGAACTAGAGAGTTTATTATGCTAAGCAAAATAAGTGAATCAGAGAAAGACTTTTATCATATGATCTCACTGATATATGGAATTTGAGAAAGAAGGCAGAGGATCATAGGGGAAGAGAGGGGAAAATGAAACAAGATGAAACCACAGAGCGAGACAAACCATAAGAGACTCTTAATCTCAGGAGACAAACTGAGGGTTGTTGTGGCGGGGGACAGGGTGGTGGGGTGACGGGCATTAGGGAGGGTATGTGCTATGGTGAGGGCTGTGAATTCTGTATGACTGATGAATCACAGACCTGTACCCCTGAAACAAATAATACATTATATGTTAATAATAAGTGAACAAAAAATTAAATAAAGATATGCATTTGCAAATATCTTCCCATCCCAAAAAAAAAAAAAAAAAAAAGGATGTGGTTTCTTTTAGTAGGACCTGTGCTCATTCCCTACTAGTATTTCAAAAAAGAGTAGGTCTATAGTGCACCTAAAAAGGCCAGACTCGAGGAACTAGTGTCTTGAGCCTTGGCACAAAGCAGGATCTTTCCCCAGACTATACAGATTTAAGGAATAAGCCTATCAGTGACAAGCAAGATGAACAGAAGCCTGGAGATACTTGGTCCATCCGTATTTACCTTTTTCAGTTCTTCTACTGTCCTGAGATGGGAAGGAGCTCCCTCCAATAAAAACTAAAAGTCTGGTAGGATGTTGACCAAGAGTTGAAATTCACTTGCTCTATTAAAAAAATAAATAAATAGGGGCGCCTGGGCGGCTCAGTGGGTTAAGCGCTGCCTTCGGCTCAGGTCATGATCTCAGGGTCCTGGGATCGAGTCCCGCATCAGGCTCTCTGCTCAGCGGGGAGCCTGCTTCCTTCTCTCTCTGCCTGCCTCTCAGTGTACTTGTGATTTTTCTCTGTCAAATAAATAAATAAAATCTTAAAAATAAATAAATAAATAAATAAATAAAGTAACACAGCTTTCAATGTTGGGTACGATCTTGGCTGTTGAGCCGAATGCAGAATCGAAAGGGATTTTCTCCAAGCTGGGATCAGATTCATTGACTTGCACTGCCCTGGACCCCAGCCCGCTTCCTCCTCTCTCTCTCTCTGCCTACTTGTGATCTCTCTCTCTGTCAAGTAAATAAATAAAATCTTAAAAAAAAAAAAATAGAGGATGGTATCATTTAGGGATCAGGGGAGCTCCCGCAAGCTGTGGGGCTGAGAGATGCACTTTCGCTTCCTTCTGGAAAGGGGCATTTTGCAATATGGCAGCTCATAAAATAGCCAGTCTTGGTCCTTGGCAGGCAGGCAACAGGCACTTGTCAGAGGTTCCAAATGCGTATCATCATCATTCACAAACACAACGGTGGTTAAGTACTTTCCTATAAATACGTGTGACACATAGAACTTCCAATTTTTCTCAGGTAGAAGAGGAATACATGTTATGGGATGCCCTGGGGCTTTTTTAGAACTTTGATGACAAAAAACTGGGGGAAAAGTATGGTTTAAAGTTGTAAGCACTTGGGCAGCAGAGTAGCTCAGTCAGCTAAGTACCTGCTTTCGGCTTAGATCATGATCTGAGGGGCCTGGGATTGAGTCCCACATGGGGCTCCCTGCTCAGCGGGGAGTCTGCTTCCCCCTCCCCCTCTCCCTGCTGTTCCCCCTGCTTGTGATCTCTCGCTCTCTCTCTGTCAAATAAAGAAATAAAATTTTTAAAAAACAATAAAAATCAAAATAAAATAAAACGGAGTCTCCTGATTCTCCCTCTAATGCCAACATTGTGGGATGATTCAGAATGACTCTTTATTATTCTGGATTCTGAACCTTTGTGTGTCTATGTGCCAACTGCTGCTGTTCAATGAGCCTTTGAGGCAGCAGTTTGCTGCCTTCCAGGTGTTCTCCTTGCCCTTGGTGAAAACAGCTGCTGTGCCATTTTTTTCCCCTCTCCCCTTCCTCTTCATCTTGCTCCCAGAGCCTATGGGAGGCCAGATGCCAGAGAAGGATGTTGGCCTGGAGTGCAGTTGCAGAACCGTAACAGGGTGATGGTTAGAATGTTCTTCATTGTTAGGAGTGGTCTCTTAGGGTTGTTTCCATTTGAGATGTAAATATCGATTTGATGGAAAAGATAATCTCCTTTCATCCTGACAGCCCATGCTGGAATGTTCTTGTCCCTTGGTTTCCTGACTCACTCACTGCACAAAGAGGGGAAGCTCTAGAAGCCAGCCAGGCCACAGACATGGAAAACAGGAGCGTGAGAGCTGCAGAATGCCCTCTTGAACCAACTGACTCTCTTTGCCAAGAAGGAGCCACTGAGCTGAAGGTGAGGCCAGTGTTTCTCACCATTTCTTAGCAACTGTTCTGAAGTTCACCCTGTGCCTCTTTGACTTTCCTTCCCAGCTTATACCAAACGTAGATCTGTTCTGGAAGGAACAGAAAGAACACTCAGGAGCTGGGTTCTGGCTTTGCTCTGCTAGCAGTTGGTTCTAGGTTATTAGACTTCTAAGTTCTTCCGGCCTTGGTTTCCTCCTCTTTCAATTAAAGGAATCTTTTTTTTTTTCATCCTGAGCTGATTTTCCCCTAGACTTAATTAATTTATTTTTAAAGATTTGATTTAAAGATTGATGGATGGTTGGATTGAGTGTATGAGTGGGGGGAGGGGCAGAGAGAGAGAGAGAACCCCAAGTAGACGCAATGCAGAGTGAGGAGCCCAATGTGGGGCTTGATCTCACGACCCTGAGATCATGACCTAAGCTGAAATCAAGAGTTGGATGCTCAACCGACTAAGGCCCTCCCCAGACTTAATTTAATGATAAACAAAGATTTAATGAGGGGCGAAGGATAGGCTGGTGGTCTGGGATTAAGCACATCTTTCCTTCCCCCTGTACCTAACACACACACACACACACACACACACCACTCAACTCTGGGGTGCCTGGGTGGCTCTGTTGGTCAAGTATCTGCCTACTGCTCAGGTCATGATCCTAGGGTGCTGGGATTGAGTCCTAAGTCAGTCTCCCTGCTCAGCGGGGAGTCTGTTTCACCCTCTCCCCCCTGCCCTTCCCCCTCATGCACTCATGTGTGCTCTCTCTCTTTCTCTCTCAAATAAATAAATAAATAAAATCTTTCAAAACAAAATAACACCAAATTCCTCCGACAACCCAACCAGCTTGGCTTTGAAATTTTACTTTATATCTTGGAATTCTACTAGTGGTTTTGTTTGATCTGGGGAGAGAACTCACTGCTGATTTTTGGTTCTGTCTTGTTTTAATCCGTAGGACTTTAAAAAAGGTCTTTAAAGAATCCCTTTGCTCTCTGGTGTCTATGCTTCCAGAAACCCTAAATGGAATCCATGGCACTTGTTTGAGGGAGTCTTTTTTTTTTTTTTTTTTTTTTGGCCCATGCCATATCCGATTTTATTAAGCTGGAGAGAAAGGACTCAATTCTGGGAAGCATGTTGTATTAAGAGCCAAAGGCATGAGTGGGTGACATGGGCATTGTAACAATGTCCACTAGGAAGTCAGCTCATGAGTCCCTTACACCTACTCATCAGAGGACAAGTGTCTATTCAATTCTGCTCAGTCTCCAGCAGAGTTAGTGCTGCCCTTCCGTGTTACCCCCATCACAGTCATGTCCCTGATGACCCCCTTCAAGCAGTGGTGTGGACAAAGGCAACAGACAGTGAGCCGTTGACTGCCTGGGCATTTAAAAGCTACAGTTCCACTCCGAGAGGCATCGTATCATCTCAAAACAAGATAAGACAATCCCTCTGAGTTCTTTCTCTCTGTCCTAGGACACAGTGCTATTGCCCCAGCAACGAGGGCAGCAAACAAGGGAGACCTCCTCCCAGGCTGGGCAGCAGTGACCCCATCCACCGATGGCAACGTATTAACCAGTGAGGGTGAGGCACCGGCGAGGTGGAAAGAGTTCTTTCTTTGGCCAGAGGGACTGGAGGACTGAAGGGACGAGTGAGTTCCATGAATGGAAGAATCCGTAGGTATCCATCCCGTTCGTGTGTAGAAATGAGGACAGTGCAGTGTAAAGAAACACCTGCTATTTCTGGACATGATGGAAGGACACCGGTGGCACCTGCCCCGGGTTGTCAACGGTGTCATCTTTTGGGAAGGGCTCTGTCCTCCCCATGAAACACCTTCTCTGCAGAACACAGCCTGACAGCCACAAGCACCAACCTGATCCTGGGCTGATCCTGGGCTAACGGGTACACACACCATTCTGATCATCTCCTGGCCAAGAGGACATCAGTATTATAGGCAGCCCCCGAGTTGGCAGTTTGGATTGCCACCAATAGAAAAAAAAAAAATAGATCACTCCCACCAACCTATTAAAAAACCTTGCTTACCTATAATTAAAAGCTTTATGATGCAATAAACTTTGCCCAAATATCAGGGAACTCTATTAAGAAACTAAACGTGATTACATAAATGGCAGAAGGAACATCTGCTTTGGCAAAACCCAACTCAACCAACGAATTCATGGGTTCACTTATTCAATGGACATCTCTTGGCCCCTCTTGGGTGCCAGATGTTGTGTGAGAAGTTGCAGGAAATCTTGACAGAACACAGCTCCCATCCTGATACATTTACACACTCACAAAAAATATCAAACTGATAAGGATGATGTCATGACAGATACAAACCAAGCATGTGGAGACTGAGAAGGGGGAGGTCTTCTGTGCCAAGGATGGGTAGGAATTTTACAGGTAGACACAGAAGGTAATCTATTAGGGAGAAGAGAAGTCTCACAGTAGCCAAGGCTCACAGCCTTCTGAGTTGCATACATTTATATATATGCATACAGATATATATGCATACATATATATCTATGTGAGTCATGTGAGATGATCTCTTCTCAAGTCATTCTACCATTTAGGAGAATCCTGGACTCAACTGGACTACAGGGCAGGGTGGGAGTGGAGGAGCTGAAGTAAAGGCTGAGGACTTGGGGCTTCATTCTCAAAGCAATGGAGAAGTGATCTGAAAAGAATAGTTATGTGATCAGAGATGGGTAGTAGGACGTTTGACTGGGTTCTTGGTGTGGTGAGTTGGGGGAAGGAAAGAAGCGAAGAAGACAGGAAGGCCATTTTAGAGGGACCCTGCAGGAGCTCTGGCCAGGGAGGTCTGGATCAGGAGTTGGCCCTGGAAATAGACAGGAGGCTAGGGACAGAGGAGCCATTGCTCAGGCTGAATCCTCAGGACTTGGTCCTGGACTGGCTTGAGGAAGCCAAGTAATGAGAGGTGACAGGAACTCTCTACCAGGCTCCGGGGAGGAGGGACCTGATGTATTTAACACAGAGAAGTCAGGAAGAAACATATCTTGGGGAGATAAACTTGTTTGGTTTGGGGGAGTTGCTTAGGGGAAGAGAATGAGTGCAACTGCCCTGCCTTCTATTAATTCTCTTATCAAACTGAATTGCATTGCTGTTATCAGTAGAATAGAGCCTGAAGGGAAATGTGATTGAGCTTAGGGTGAGGGAAAATCCGTGCGCCCGCTGAAGGAATGAAAAATGCTTTATGGGGACAGCCTATTCTGGGTGATTGACCCAGATAAGAAAGTACAGATTCACTTAATTTGCTTTTTCGATTTTATTGATAACTATTTTTTTAAATTTTACTTAGATATAATTGATGAATACCACTGTAATATATTTAAAGTGTACATACGAGGGTGCCTAGGGGGCTTGGTCCCTTGGGCGCCTGACTCTCGATTTCGGCTCAGGTCATGGTCTCTGGGTCATGCGATCCAGCTCCGTGCTGTGCTCTGCATATGCTGGGGAGTCTGCTTGAGATGATCTCTTCTTCACCCCCTCCCCATCCCCCACCCTCTCCCTTTCTCTCTCTCTCTCTAAAATAAATAACTTAAATTTTTAAAAAAGATTTTACTTATTTATTTATTTGTCAGAGAGAGAGAGAGAGAACACAAGCAGGCAGAGGCAGAGAGAGAAGCAGGCTCCCCGCTGAGTGAGGAGCCTGATATGGAACTTGATCAGAGGACCCTGGGATCAGAACCCGAGCCGAAGGCAGTGGCTTAACCAACTGAGCCACTCAGGGGTCCCTAAATAAATTTAAAAATATATATATATCTATGTGAGTCATTAAAGTTGGTTTTAATGCTGCATGAAAATCTAGTTCTATTTATTTTGCTATGCCTCTTCTTCAAGATAGAAACTTGTCTGCATATTTTATTCGGCCATTATTTGCAAGACCCTCCACTTTTTTTTTCTTTTCTTTTCCATTTACGATAGTTTAAGATCAATGCAGTTAAACCACTTTGGATTCTGGTGTGCTCTTTCTTGACCCATCCCAAACACTGGCAGGAATTTGCCGTGATCTCAACAGGGAGAAAATAATTTGCCCTTAATTTACAGGTTTCGCTGTTAGTCTGGGAAGATCGAACCCAACTTCATGTTTTTAAACTTCAAAGGCCAAAATGGCTGGAAACAGAGCTCTTTTATTTTATAGAGTAATTTCCACATGGTTTTTCAAGAAGAACCACAAAATAAGCTTTTTTACTCTCTTTACCTTCACTCTACAAAAGGCAAATACACTGATGAAGAAATTCATCTAAAGATACATTTTTTTAAGATTTTATTTATTTGACAGAGATCACGAGCAGGCAGAGAGGCAGGCAGAGAGACAGGAGGAAGCAGGCTCCCCGCCAAGCAGAGAGCCCTTTGAGAGGCTGGATCCCAGGACCCTGAGATCATGACCTGAGCTGAAGGCAGAGGCTTAACCCACTGAACCACTCTGGCGCCCTCTAAAGATATTTCAAAGAGGGGCAAGTGAGTGGTTCAGTGAGTGGTTCTGCCCTCTGCTCAGATCCTGATCCCAGGGTCCTGGGATGGAGCCCCACATAATGCTCTCTGCTCAATGGAGAGCTTGCTTTTCCCTCTGCTGCTCCTCCTGCTTATGCTCTCTCTCTCCCCCTTTTCTCAATTAAATAAATAAAATCTTAAAAAAAAAAAAAAGTCCAAGGCAGGAGTTGAAAGCCTTGGGTCTCAGCATGAGAGGGTGGTTTGGGGTTGCTGAGCAAAATCATACACAGAAGCCAGCTAAAACAGGGCTTGTGGTCCTGGAACCAAAGCCCCTGGCTAAGCAGCGGCAGGGGTGGGGGTGGGCGCCCTGGACCCCCAGACTCCAGAGCATCTGTAGGCTGGGGTAATCCCAGGAAATAATAAAACCAAAAATAAAAGTCAGTATCATTACTTCTTGGGGCACTGGGATTCACAGTGGCGCTCCTCCCGTCCACAGCAGCCCTGGGAGGGTGAGGGTGGTGTTTCTCAATCACATTTCACAGATAAGGACATCAAAGGCTCCCAGCAAGCTGCAAAGTGGCAGATTTATGATCCCGACCGTTTTGTCTGACTCCAAATGGTGCGCCTGCCCCTCCGGCCAGTTTTTCTCATACACTTGAGCGGGAAGCCCGCTAAGAATCTGGGCTGTCCTGGGCTGGTTTAGAAGCTCCGGGTCAGCAAACCCAGCCCTTGGGCATAGAACGGAGACTCTTCCCACATTCTTCCAGGGAAGGGTTCTTCGCTTTAGAAGTTCTCACTTTTCCATTCATCTGGAGGTTTTTTCTACTTCCTCCTGCTCATAGCAAAATATTTTTCTTGGGTTCTATGAGAACAAGCCGCGGGATTCTGCAGTCCTTTGACTAATCCTCCCAATGGTTTTGCTGGCAGGCGAGGAGCTTTCAAATGCTACTCCTTTCCTGTGTCCCACTATCTCCCGATTGCTGCTGATTGAGATCGTCTGGCCATGTGTGTCTTCATTCTGAGACTCTTTGACACTTGGATTGCACGTTTCCAAGCTCTCCCCAGCAGCAAATTTAGCTCCGACAATGTGTGCTTTGGGACACTTGGGTGGCTCAGTTCACTAAGCATCCGCCTTTGGCTGGGGTCATCAATCCAAGATCTTGGGATCAAGCCCCACGTGGGGCTCTTTCCTCAGCACAGGTTGTGGGGCGGGGAGTCTGCTTCTCCTTCTGCCCCTCCCCCTGCTCATGCTCTCTCTCAAATAAATAAAATCTTTAAAAAAAAATTTAACAACGTGTGCTTTAAAGTGCAATGTTTATCACTCATGTATCTTCTCTTGAGCTTCCCTTAGCTTGAAATGCTCTTTGTCTGTTCCTCAGCTAGGACATGTGTGGCATATATCATCTAAACCAACACATATTTATCAGTATTTTTCTTGTCATTCTGGGAGGCAAAGGACATCTCAGCTAAGAGCAGACTATTTATTTATTTTTAAAGATTTTATTTATTTCAGAGAGAGAGAATGAGCACAAGCCTGGGGGAGAGGGAGAAGCAAAGCAGGCTCCCCATTGAGAAGGGAGCCCCATGTGAGCCTCGATCCCAGGACCCCGAGATCATGAGCTGAGCTGAAGGCAGACACTTAACGGACTGAGCCACCCAGGCGCCCCTGTTCCTTTCTTTTGAAAGGGTCCGTAGACAAAAGGACAAGACTGATACAAAGCGAAGGTCAAGCAAAGCTTTATTTCGCTCCAAGCATGGAGAATCAAACTGACCGGCCAGGGCGAGGCGACCCCTCCCAGCCTCACAGACTAACTTTTATAGAGTGAAGGCCATGTGGTTGAGCCTGGCCACACACAGGTGGCCAATTGAATTACAATTCACCCCATGATAGTCATTTAATTCAGCCTATGACCTTGGCTGGAATTGGTGCCTTTGTCTGGCGCCTGATAGGCGGGGCTCACACTCCTTGGCAGGTAATACGTGAACTTTCACTGATTGGATGTTTCCACCTGGCAGGACACGTCCTTGTATGTGGGCTCCATTATCAGGGGCTGGTCAGTCATATTTCACCAGTTCTGTTTCTAAGCGCTTTTCTCTTGGGGGGAAGGGGCAGGTTCAATCCAAGTTTACTGCATAAACAACAAAATGGCTCACTCTGGCTAAGTAGGCCCTTACACTTTCTACTTTTTTTTTTTTTTTTTAAAGATTTTATTTATTTATCAGAGAGAGAGAGGGGGAGAGAGTGAGCACAGGCAGACAGAATGGCAGGCAGAGGCAGAGGGAGAAGCAGGCTCCCTGCTGAGCAAGGAGCCCGATGTGGGACTCGATCCCAGGACGCTGGGATCATGACCTGAGCCGAAGGCAGCTGCTTAACCAACTGAGCCACCCAGGCGTCCCCGGCCCTTACACTTTCAATGCTCAATATTATTCCATGGTCTCCTGCCTTCTGTTGTTGCCATGGAGTCCTAGTCTAGGGCTGATCAGATACTCTGTCTTTTGTCCGGAAGCATGTAAAATTTCTCTTTATCCTTGCAACTCAGAAAACTAACCCAAAGATATCTAGGAATAGACATACTATTTCTCTAACCGTGCCTGGAACATGCTGAACCTTTTTTAAAAAAACATTTTATTTATTTATTTGAGAGACAGGAGAGAATGAGAGAAAGTAACCATGAGAAGCAGAAGGTCAGAGGGAGAAGTGGAACTCTGCTAAGCAGGAAGCCGGGTGTGGGACTTGATCACGGGACTCCAGAATCGTGACCTGAGAAGAAGGCAGTTGTTCAACTGACTGAGCCACACAGGTGCCCTTGCTAAATCTTTTCAAGGTGATGACTTGAGTTCACGTAAACCAGAACGTTTGTTCTTCGTTTTGAGATATTTCTTCTGCTTGGCCACCACACCATTAATTAGATTCTCAATTTCACGTTTTCTCCCTTTTTATGTTTTCACTGAATAACTTAGCTTCAAAATCATGCTTGTTCGACCCAGAGAGTGATCAAGTGAGTGCTTATTTATTATTATTATTAGGTTTTTTTTTTAAAGATTTTATTTATTTATTTGACAGACAGAGATCACAAGTAGGCAGAGAGGCAGGCAGAGAGAGAGGAGGAAGCAGGCTCCCTGCTGAGCAGAGAGCCCGATGCGGGGACTCGATCCCAGGATCCTGAGATCATGACCTGAGCCGAAGGCAGCGGCTTAACCCACTGAGCCACCCAGGCGCCCCTTGTTTTGTTTTTGATTAAAGCTAACTTCTGTCTCCTCTGGAAATCAGTGTAGCAGAAGCTAATCTAATTCTGGGTGTTTCTGTGGCTCTTTATTTTTTGGCTGCTGGATTGACTAGGACATTTCATTCTTTCCTTTTTAAATTCAAGTATAATGGACATACAGAGTTATATTGGTATATACAATGTATAATATAGTGTTTCGACAATTCTGTACATTTCTCAGTGCTCATCAAGATTCTAAGAGCAGGGCACCTGGGTGGCTCAGTTGGTTAAGCAGCTGCCTTCGGATCAGGTCACAATCCCAGGGTCATGGCATCAAGTCCCACATCGGGCTCCTTGCTCATCAGGAGGCTCCTTGCTCCTCCCCCCTCAAATAAATAGAAAAATCTTTAAAAAAAAAAAAAAGATTCTAAGACCATTTCTTTGTTTGCTCTTGGGTCTGTCTGCCCCTGAGGATATGTGTTAAGCAGAGGGAAAGCTGTTTGATACTGCAGAGGCAGGGGTAGACCTGTGATGAACAAGCAGGCAAACCGTTGTTAACAGGATTTTTTTCTCTGATGGTGCCCACGGTTCTTGGTCATGCTGCTTCCAAGAATGAAGAGGTGGACTAGACAGAGTGGGGAGCAAAGCAAGGTTTATTGAGCGATGGCAACGTGATAGTACAAGGCTTTCAAGGAGGGAGGGGACCCAAGAGGCTTGCCAATGGAATTTCTAAGTCTGGGGGTTTTTATGGGCTTGTTGGCGGGCTGTTTTAATCTTGTTAACTCTCCCTGTGCCTGTCTTCCACTCGGGTTTTTGTCACCTATCTATCAGCTGGGAAAGACTGGAGGGCTCCTTCCAGAGTGGTGTGAAATCCTTCAAAGGGTGGTTTCCTTTAAGGGTGGGTGCCCCTTGTCCCTGCCTGCCTGCTTTTCAACCAGCCTTCATCACCGTGACTCTTTCCTTGGGCCAGCACTAGAGATGACCTTCCTGCTTCCTTTCCTTTCACCAGTTAAGGTTCCTCAGGGAAAGAGAGAAGGACATGCACTGTTCAGCTGACCCAGACATTCCAGTCCTGAGTAACAACCTAAATGGAAACAACCCAAGTATCCGTCAACTAGTGAATGGATAAAATGTAATCTATCCATACAATGGAATATTATTTGACCATACAAAGGAATAAAGTACTAATACTTGCCACAGAATGGATGACCTTAAAAATATCATGCTAAGTGAAAGAATCTAGTTACAAAAGATCACATATAATCCTACTTATATAAAATGTCCAGAATTTGAAAATTTATAGAGACAGGAAATAGATTAGTGGTGCCCAGGGCTGGCTGTGGTTGGTGGTTGAAGGCCATGGAGGGGTAGAGGGAGAAGGAGGGGGCCAAAGGAATAGCTAAAGGGTAAATGTTTCTTTTGAAATGCTGAAAATGCTCTAAAATTGACTATGATTGTGGTTGTATATCTGTTTATCAGTGTATCTAAAATGCATGGAATTATATCTAGAATACATAGTATGTTAACATACTGTGTTCAAGCTCTTATAAAATATATCCTTTTATAAAAAAAATAATAATGTGGCTAATGATATTGCATAAGGACAAAGATTAAAATAACAACAAACCTATATAATCAATAAAAAGATAAGCAATGTTCTCAAGTCTTCAAAAATGGGCAAAAGTACAATGTACACATTGGTATACGAAGTGCTACAATTTGTTATAAACTGTATGAATATTATACATAAAAATAAAACTGAAAATTTAAATGTATCTAAATATAGAGTTTCAAATTTAGCAAATAAAAACTCAGGATGACCATTTAAATTTGATTTATGTCTAATTGCCTAGATGGATATATATATATTTAGATAAATGAAAAATGTTGCATGGGACACACCTTACTATATTTTTTATTTATCTGAAATAAATTACAAGCATCAAAATTACACACCACCTTCTTTAATTTTATTTCCCCGATGACTTGGCTCTTCTTCTTTTTATTTTTTTTAATTTTATTTATTTGACAGGCAGAGATCACAAGTAGGCAGAGACACTGAGAGGTGGAAGCAGGATCCCTGCTGAGCAGAGCGCCAGGATGCAGGGCTCCATCCCAGGACCCTGGGATCATGACCTGAGCCAAAGGCAGAGTCTTTAACCCACTGAGCCACCCAGGCGTCCCTCTTCTTAATATTTCCTTGCTTTGCCAAATTTGTTTATAAAATTCCTGTGGTTAGGGACACCAGGGTGGCTCAGTGGGTTAAGTGTCTGCCTTCAGCTCAGGTCATGATCCCAGGGTCTTGGGATGGAGTTCCATGTCTGGCTCCCTGCTTTGTGGGTAGCCTGCTACTCCCACTCCCTCTGCCCCTCCCCCTCATTTGTGTGTTCCCCCTCTCTCTCTCTTTCAGATAAATAAATAAATAATACCTTAAAACAAAAACAAAATTCCTGTGGTTACAGTCTATATTCCATTTACACCGTAACATACCATATACAGTGGTGGTCATATTCAGCTTTATTCTTTTGTCATACTCAATATTAGCATTAAAAGCCAGTATGCTAAATATATACCAGCATAAAGCTAAAATTCTGATAATTGCTCTTCAGCTTTCATTTGTTGAAGCACATGCCATCTTTCATGGAATAATTTGCTTTTATTTATATTTATATTCACTTATTTTTTTCTAGTAAGCTCTGCATTGGATTTGGGTCTTGAACTCATGCTCCACTGACTAAACTGCCAGGTGCCCCCATAATTTTTTTTATATTAAGATTATGCTGCATCTCTTGATTAGTAACTATTTGTTTTTAAAGATTTTATTTATTTGACAGAGAGAGAAGTTGCAAAGAAGCAGGCAGAGTGCAACAGACAGAGGGAGAGGGAGAAGAAGGCTTTCTCCTGCTGAGCAGGGAGCCCGATGTGGGACTCTATCCCTGGACCCTGGGATTATGACCCCAGCCCAAGGCAGACACTTAACCCACTGAACCACTCAGGTGCCCCTTGATCAATAACTTTTTAAAACACTGTCCCTTGATGTAAAAGAGGATTGTTGTTCATTTTTATTTCCTTCTTCTTTGACAATACACATGATTCCTCATATTCCCATGCTGGGGAGAAAGAACATTTCCTAATACCCAGTAAAAGAATCAAATTCTTCAAAGGATAATACCGACTTCAAAACCACGTTAGAACAAGGGCCCTCATAATTTTCTACTTCAAGGTGGAATTCCTCTTCCTGTTCAGAAGTCATGTTGCCCTTTTCAGGAACAGCCTTGGTAATGAAAGGGATACATTTGTCATCGATTCTTTCCTAAGACACCCAGCAAGTTCCTTTAAACAATGGACTACGCTGAAAACACTGTTGCTCTTTCACTTGGCATAATCGTCTAATTAAGGTGATTGAGGGCTATAAACAAGAAATTGGTAGCTTTCACTGGAGAAATGATGCTAGTTCCCCCGCCCCTGATCCGGGATTTGCCTTTCCACAGTTTTACTTCTGGGCAGTCAACCCCCACCGGAAGCAGAAGGTCCTCCTGGCGGGAGGTCAGAAGGTCACCAGGAGCCTAACGCCGCGTCCCTGACGTCACAGCGTCTGCGTCATTCCCCTCACGTCATCTTACCCCGCGGACGTTATATCATCTCGCATCCTCACAGGAAAGGTGAGTACAGTTCAATAAGATGTTTTGAGAGACGGAGACCGCATTCCTGTAACTTTTGTTATAGTGTATTGCTATCATTGTTCTATTTTATTACTAGTTATCGTTAATCTCTTCCCGTGCCTCGCTTATAAATTAAACTTCATCGTACCTATGGAGGTATAGGGAAAACATAGGATCGGGTACTATTTGCGGTTTCAGACTGGAGTTCTTGCCATGTGACCCCTGGGGATGGGGGGCGGGGGTGAACCTACTGTATTAAAACTCAACCACAATTGACAGGTCCCCGTCTTCATAATTAAGGTATGATGTTATGCTCTACATGATAAACGGAGAATTCCTTCAAATGCGTGTGTTAGAGAGCCAGGAGCTGTTTTGAGAGATTTAAATAATGCCAACAAAGTTATGTCTTTAATTGCTCAGTACCAAGAGCATAATGCTGCTAAGAGCATTAGTATAAATGCTGAGGTCAGAAAACATTTTCCCAGTAGTGCCGTGATAGTGTCATTAGAAAGAACCTCGCGTGCTGTGAGAGCAGCATTATTCAGAATACGGGCAGGACAGCCAATGCTTTCTATGGAATTGGTCTATGCTTTGCTTCAACTCTGAATAAACTTTTTCTGCACCTTTGCCCAGACAACTGCGGGGTCTACATCAAAAGCAATACAATGTATCTCATTAACTCCCGGCTTATAAGGGAGTCCCTGTTAAAATTTTCTAATGTTTCTAAGTCTCCTCTAGAAGGGGCTTTATTCACAAAGGCCTTATAAGCAAGCCTCTTGCTCAAGGGAAATACTGTGCAAGCGAAAGGAAAACGTTTTCTGATCTTGGTTATTTGCATTCCTGACTGTGCTGCAAAAAGTTGAGGCATTTAGATCTTTGGTAACCTATAGTAATGAATGTGATCGTTACACTTTTTAGTATTGCTATAGACTTTGTCCTGGCAGTTGAATATTTGCTCACCGTTTTGAAATCAGAAAATACTTCTGATAGCAGTACATTTAAAGACGCATTCAAGCTGAATGTCTGAGGATATAGACTGTGAAAGGTCATTACAACCTCTGTCATGACTGATTATTTTATCCTCACCTAAATTCCACTAAGTAAAAAAAAAAAAAATCATCTTATCATTTTCTTTGGTACAAATTGAGGAAATCATTCATGTTTTATATTCAGTATATGCTGCTTTATATCTGACAGTTTTTATATTGAATGAACAGTTGAATATTATATAAAAAGCTTCAAAGGACTTTTACTTTCCCATTTAATAAGCATCTGTGGTTCAGAAACTCATCATAAAAAGTTTGTGTTTTGGCATTTGGAGTTTCAAATATATGAAAATGACACATCACCAATTTGCTATTACAAACTGCTGCAAAATTTGATGGTTGAATTTGTTGAACCTATAGCTGTATCAATGCCATCGGTCACTCAAAAGTCTGAACTCTTATGACCTGTAAACAGAGCTGAAGGGTTGCAAGCTTGCCAACTAACAATAAATTGAACTTACTGACCTCTAATGAAGAAAAGGTAAACTTGCTATTTGCCTACAAGGGAGATCTATACGGTTAACCTTTGAACAACATGAGTTGGAACTGTATGTGTCTATTTACACGCAAATTTTTAAAGATCAATAATGTAGTGTACTATAAGTGTATTATCTCTTCCTTGTGGTTTTCTTTCTTTGTTTTTAAGATTTTATTTTTAAGTAATCTCTACACCCAACCTGGAGCTTGAACTCACAACCCCAAGATCAAGAGCCTCACCTTCTTCCGACTGAACTAGCCACATGCTGTCTTTAGTTGTCTTAATAGTTTTAGTTGTCTTAATAGTTTTAGTTGTCTTAATAGTTGTCTTAATAGTTGTCTATTTTAATATAAAATAATTTTTAATAGTTTTCTTAACTATAAAACTTTATAGTTTTCTTATTTTTTCTCTAACTTATTTTATTGTAAGATTATAGCATATAGTATGTATAACATAAAAATATATGCTAATCAACTAATGCCTTTTAATTTAAATTCAGGTAACATATAATGTATTATTGGTTTCAGAGGTAGAGGTCAGTGATTCTTATAATATCTAGTGCTCATTGCATCATGTGCCCTCCTTACTGCCCATCACCCAGCTAGCTACCCCATCCCCCTACCCCCTCTGTTTATGTTAACAGTAAAGCTTCTTGTCAACAGTGGACTATTAGCCATTATATTTTTTAGGGAGTCAAAAGTTATATACAGATTTTTAACTGCAGGGTCAGTGCCCCTAACCCCTAGATTGTTCAAATGTCAGCTGTGCTTGTGAAGATACTGTTTGCTTGAGAAAGCCCAAGTTGATCTTGCATAAGGTTTTGAGAAGCTTGGCTTTCAGGGATTGGTGGGCTTTCAGAAGCAGGAGTGTGTAGAGATGGAAGGATGTTCAGTTGCATTAGTGTGGTCATTGGAGAAAGGCTGTTGTTGACCAGCTAACCATGACCTTCAGGAGCATGTCTCCTGGAGTGAGGTCCTTTCTGAATGGCTCTAGTTGGGAAACTTGGGCTGTTACAGATGGTAGACTTTTGGAATGAAGGAAGGGGGTGGAGGGGAATGGTGGATGGAGGGCGCGGTTATCACTGAATGGCTTTCAGGAGCTTGGGGCTGCTCTTGATTTGCTATTTTAGACTCTTGGAATCAGGTTGTTGTTAACTGGCTGCTTTCCAGAAGCAGGGCCAAAGGAGGGAGGCTCTGGCTGTTTTGCTGGTTTTCTGAGCATGGGTATTGATACAAAGTTAACTTGAATTAACAGTGCTTACTTGTTCACAGTTTGGGAAGTCTTTCCTTGAGTATGAAAAATAAATACTTTTAATTCCGGGGTTCCCTGGTTGGTCTCCCTGAAGCCAAAGCTGCAGGAGAGACAGTAAGAAATTGTTCACATGTTTGCAAAGGTATGGTTTTTTCAGCTGGTCTTGCCATGGGAGTGATGGAAGCACCAATCACTGGGGCAGAAAAATAGCTCTAACTGCTGAATTTTGTAATTTCTTAAGTAAAGCTGAATACAGGGCACTTGAGGTATCATGACAAATATAGGACACAGGACAACATAATTAAGTATGGGGCATGTCCTATGTATATAGGATAACCAGCAACCCCACCTAAAAATAATATTCTAGCTCTAACAAACACAAAGCAGTTTACATAACAATAAAAAGATTTGCTCTCCAAAATTTAAGAAATTTAAAAAAATATATCATTTGAATGGTCTGGGTGTCTTTAAAAACATTAATTATATTGAGCTTTTGTCTTTTTCCCCCCTCTATCTCTCTCATTTAATCTCCCCAAACTATATAGAGACATTTAAGAGCTGTTTTGTAGAAGAAGGTGCTTAGTTTTTCCTTTTGTTGGTGATGGTAATAATTTCCCACTAAAAGATTCTTAAAATGAGGTCTGACTTTGCGTTTAACCCTTTTGCTTTTGCTTATCTCTTTGCTTTATTCAAGACTCTACCCTCTCTGTGATCAATAAATACCACCAGGCATGTGAATAATGGGTAGTGTTGCTTTTTAAAAAGTAAGAATTTCATATTTCTTTAGAATTCTCTTAAAGTAGCTTATGCAAATCATAAAGCAAAAGCATTTTTAAATAGTCTTCAAGAAATCTCTCATAGATCCCTTAATGGAGACCAAATCATAATAATACTGATATAAATGTGCTTTATTTTATTCTATATGTAAATATTCTAGAAGAATAGTTGTGGTTTAGAGGAAGTCTATTATAATTCATTTTCTGGGACCTAATTATAGTTCCAGGAACCTGCAAGCCCATTCAGCAGAGGCAATGGAGTCAAAGGAGGTCATGGTTATTAATTAGGGAATCTTGTGTGCAGAACAGGGCAAAGGTTGGCCTCTCCCCCTTTCCCCACTTACACAAAGCAGTGGCAACAGCTCTTGACCCCCATGATGGACCCTAGGTCTGAAACAGGAGAGCAGTGCCCCACACAGCTGCTGACTCACAAGAGGACTCTCACACAGAAGACATGTATTGGGACATCTCCAGCCACATGTCCTGCCCCACCCCACAATCCCTGGAGGCAAGATGTAGGAAACAGAAGCCAAATGCACAGACATGTATACACAGAACCTCAGATACAGAGTTAAGCACAAAACCAAGAATCACCATTTGAGTAATACTGGAAAACAAAAGCATTAGCCCCAATGAAAAACCAACACTTGGAGAGAAGATTCTAAGATAGTTCTAATGAATATCTTTGTGTAAGAGGAATACAGATATATATGTATACATATATATCTGTATTCCTCTTACACAAACATACATATACATATATATACACATATATATGTATTTCATATATAATATGTACACACATATATACATATATAGTATATGTACACATATATACATATACATATACACACATATACACATATATGTATATATACATATATGTATTTCATATATAATAAGATATGCAATTATGAATACAAACCATTCTTAGAAGTCAAGAACATAATCATAGAAAACTTGAAAACTCAGTCAATAAGTTCTATAGAAGAATTGACAGAAGTGAAGATTAAATGTTCATAAGAAGATCTATAACTTAGTTATAAGCAAACTTATATATATAAGTTATAAGTTTGCTTATAACTAAGTTTAGCACAGCCCAGAAGTCCTGATGTCTACCTCAGGGGAGGGAAGATGGGAGAGAAGGAAAAGAGGGGCTTGCCAGAGGGAGGAAGGCTCTAAAAAATAAAGTCTTTGAAGAAATATTTAAGTAAAGAATTGATTAAAATAGTTAAATAAGAAGTCTTTAGTAGATATTAACAAGTATTACTGCATTTTATATATTTATTCAAAGACCTCCTTGGAACACAACCTGTTACCCCTTCTCAGATAAATATAGTCAGATGACCAGACTTCTGCAGGAGTAGCATGTAAATTGAAGCATTTGGGGAGGTATGAGAAGATTCTGTCAAATTGTGCCTCTGTGACTTGTTGAGAGACATTGAAGTCTAAATTCATGCGGGGAATGAAGGCTTTCTTTGAATGGGAAAAACGCACTGGTCACATGAGGTGAGGGATATGTGTTGTGCGAGAACAGATTCCAGACCCTTGAGTGCTTACAGATGAAAGTTATTTCCTCAGCTTTGCCTTTTTGAGTTGATGATCTCATCCTATACTTCTGTTTAATGAGTTCTAGCATATTCTTTTCCTTTCCTTCTTTTTTGAAGAGGATTTTTTTTAATTTAAAGATGTATTTAGGGGCGCCTGGGTGGCTCAGTGGGTTAAACTGCTGCATTTGGCTCAGGTCATGATCTCAGGGTCCTGGGATCGAGCCCCGCATCGGGCTCTCCGCTCAACAGGGAGCCTGCTTCCTTCTCTCTCTCTGCCTGCCTCTCTCTGCCTGCTTGTGATCTCTGTCAAATAAATAAATAAAATCTTTTTTTTTTTAAAGATTTTATTTATTTATTTGACAGAGAGAAATCACAAGTAGATGGAGAGGCAGGAAGAGAGAGAGAGAGGGAAGCAGGTTCCCTGCTGAGCAGAGAGCCCGATGCGGGACTCGATCCCAGGACCCTGAGATCATGACCTGAGCCAAAGGCAGCGGCTTAACCCACTGAGCCACCCAGGTGCCCAATAAATAAAATCTTAAAAAAAAAAAAGATGTATTTATTTATTTTAGAGAGAGAGAGAGCACAGAGAGAGGGACAATGGGAGAGGGAAAACGAACTCCAAGCAGGTTGTACGCTTAGCCTGGAGCTTCACGGAGGACTTGATCTCATGACCCTGAGAGGATACTTTCCATATTATGAGGATATTGCATAATTTTAATGACATTATAATTTTAAATCTGTGTCTTTACAGAAAACAACAGGTATGGTAGAAAAAATAGAAAATCAAAATAGACCAGTATTTATGGGGAAAATAGGAAAAAAATTTCTAGAACCAAACATTTATCCACGAAAGTATCACCAAGCCACATTATTCTGTTGGCAAATTATCCCAAACATTCAAGAATAGATCATTCAGGTTCTAGAAAGTGACCCAGACATGGATGAGAAGTTCCCTACTTCATTCTGTTGGGCTGACCAAACAAAACCAAACAAAACTATAAGCCAACTTTAATCGGATACCCAGCTGTAAAAAGCACAAATGAAGTATTAGCAAATGAAATGCACCAGTGTATTAGCAAGTAGAGTTTATCTCAGGAGTGTAAGGATGGTTCCATATTAGAAGATATATTAATGTTATTTACAAAAATAAGAGATCAGAGAGAATAAATTTTATGATCTTGAGGTGAGAAAGACATCACTAGATGTCTTTCCTTTCCACACAAAACTAGGTGTCTTTCCTTTCCACACAAAACTCAAGAAAGACCGCTTTGGCAAATGCCTTTATGTCTAAAGGATAAGACATATCCTTTTATCCTTTAGAACAGAGTTGATTTTTTTTTCTTCTTTGGGGGGGGGAGCAATTTGGCTGAATCTATTAACACATTAAATGTGCATACTTCCCGAGTCACTAACTGTACTTATAGGGTTCTATCCTAAAGAAGTTCTAATTGCACAGGTTCTCAAAGATGTATAGTTCAGTGAGGTAACAGTTTGGAAACTGGGACTTTTTTTTAAAAGATTTTATTTATTTATTTGACAGAGAGAGAGATCACAAGTAGGCAGAGAAGCAGGCAGAGAGAGGAGGAAGCAGGCTCCCTGATGAGCAGAAAGCCCGATGCGGGACTCAATCCCAGGACCCTGAGATCATGACTTGAGCCAAAGGCAGCAGCTTAACCCACTGAGCCTCCCAAGGCACCCTGGAAACTTGGACATTTTGATTCAGTTTTTGCAATATCCGGAAAGCTACAGAGAAATTTGGGGAAGTGACTCCGGGTCAATTAGGGTGACTGAATGGTCTAAGAGTAATTCCCACTCCCTTGCCCTTGATTGGCTTAGAAATGGGCGGGTGACCTACACTTAGCCAATCAGATGTGAGGTATCTTTAGAGCCGATTTCTGGGAAAGTTCTTTTTCATTCTTAAGAACTAAGGGCAGCTAATCTCTTAACTCCATTTGGCTGTGCAAATAAGGAAGTATGTAATTCTGTCAGTCATTTTATGTGCAGAGGTGAGCCAGACTTGGGATGAAATCGATGCCGAGAATGGCAGGGTAGAGAGATGGAAAGCACCGGCTCCACGATGGCTTTGTTGAGCCAATGCATCAGCAAGAAAGCCTGCTTTGTGTCTCAGATTCTGGTTCCGTGAGCTAAGAACTTCTTTACTGTTATAAAGCGGTTTGAGTCAGAGTTTCTATTACCTTCAGCCAAATGTATCCTAACTGATGGAGTGTACAATGTAGAATAAGGAGACAGCCAAACAACCTAAATGCTTCTAAGCAGGAGAGTAGTTAAATAAATTATAGAATATTACTCATTGTGGGATATTAGGCAGTCACTAAAATAAGGGAGATCTGTGTGTATGGATTTGCAGAAGTCTTCAAGATATTAATAAGTGACTAAAGCAAATCTTGAAACAATACCTGTACATGATCCCATTGATATTTTGAAATCTATATACATGTAAACATTTGTTTTCAAATGTATACAAATAGAACTGAAAAGACGCATAACTCTGGAGAAGAAAGTGGAAGTATAGGGGTGGAAATGAAAGATCCAAGTTTTATGTTGTATTTTTCATCTTTATGTATTTTTTAATATTTTACAGTGTGAGAGAAGCCATACATTTATCTTGTGTTTAAGGAAAATGCTCTATTTATGGGCACCCAGGTGGCTCAGTTGGTTAAGCATCTGACTCTTGATTTTCGTTCAGGCCATGATCTCAGGCCTGTGTTAGGTTCCATGATGGATGTGGATTCTCTCTCTTCCTCTCCCTCTGCCCTTCCCACCTCTCAAAAAAAAAAGAAAGAAAGAAAGAAAAAAAGGAAAATGCACAGTTCATTGTATTACACAAAGCTGCATGATCCTTTTAATTCTACTTCTTTCATAACTTGCCTTAAGATCACGTAAGTCTAAAAATGTTTATTTTTCCTTTTCTTTCGATAAGTGGTGACAGAGAACACATCAGTGGTATTCACTGTATTTGACAATCACTAACACTTGTCTCCAGGAAAGGTTCCATGCTGTTAACTAACTGGAATTTAAATACCAACTTAAAAAGAGTAAGATTCCATGCTTTCTCTAAGTACAGGTGTCTGACTGTAAGATCTGTCTTTTCGGTGGCTGTGATCCAAATGGTTAATACTGTAGGCTAAGGAAGATAGGGCCTCCACACCTGTGGACTCTTTCACTGATCCATAGTGTGAGTGAAACCAGAAAACACTATGAATCAAAATTAACCTGGGAAATGTTCCAGAGCAAGTTGGAAGTGTCTAGCTAACTTTAGGAATAAATGAATTCCAGATTCCTCTGACTGTTGGGTCTCTTTACTAATCTCATAGCTAATAACTAAGAACTACTATTGAGGCTTTTGTGTATGTGACTTTGTTGGTCCCGCTTCAGGATACCATGGCCCTGACTATATCCCTTAGGACATCATAGTTGTTTTGCTATTTTGTAATAGTCTACTTATATATCTGCTGCTTGCAACATGTCTTATATAAAGAAATTCCCTGCAATAAATCCTCATATATGTGATATATAATCTCCTGTTGATTCTGTTCTCTGGAGGAAACCCAACTAACACCCATATGTATGATGTGATACATGTATGTATGTGATACAAGTATGATGTAACTCAGTGTTAAGCAAAACAAAGGTGGAATTGCAGTTTAGTGTTGGCAGAAATAGTAAATAGGTAAGCTGTATGTATTTTCAAGTGGTGTGTACCAAGAAGGAAAACAGACAGACAGGTTATTGAGTGGAAATTATAGAAAGGACCTAATTTAAACCAAGTGGTCAGGGATGGCCTCTCTAGGGAGGTGATGTAGAGGGAGAAATGTGAAACAGTATCAGGCTCAAAAAATGCAGAGAGGGTCATAGGCAGAGGGAACAAACAGTATGTGCAAAGGCCCTGGGAGCAGATGAGTGCTGGCCTTCTTCCTGGGATTACCAGAAGATTGGAAAGTACTAAGTATTCTGACCTCTCCCTTGAGACTCTGATACTACACCAATCATCTGTTTGACATACCTGTGTAAATGGATTTTTTGTTTCTTTCCCCTCCACTAAATGAAAGTTCCATAAAGGCCGGGATTTTTGTCTGTCTTGTTTTACTGCACTGTCTTCAACTATGTTGGAAAATTCATGCCTGGGATGCCTGGGTGGCTCGGTCAGTTAACTGGCTTCCTTCAGCTCAGGTCATGATCCCAGGATCCTGGGATTGAGGCCCAGTCGGCTTCTTGCTTAGCGGGAAGCCTGCTTCTCCCTCTGCCTGCCTCTCCCCCTGCTTGGGCATTCATTCTCTCTCTCTCTCTCTCTGACAAAAAATAAATAAAAACAAGCTTTAAAAAGAAAAAAAAAAAAATAAAAGTTCCTGCTACTTAGAAGGTACCCATAAATATTGAATGAATGATGGGTGGATGGGTGCATGGATGGATGGGTGGATGGTTAGGACAGTTAGAAAAAATCGCAAGGGTCCAGATTAGTTAACATGGAAGTGATGAGGATAGAGAAGGGTCAACATGTTTGAGGTACCTTTTGGGGCTCATCAGTAGCACTGGCTGACAGGTGGGAAGTATGATAAAGAAAAGGAAGAAGTCCAGTGGCTCATAGGTTTCCAGCCTGAATGGATGAAATGGTGAATTTAATTGCCATCAATGTGTTGAACAAAAGTCAGTTGCCTTAATGTTCACTGATTTTCAAGTCTTTATTTCAGGTTTACTTTTTCCTTTATGTATTTTTCCCCCCATAGGCTTTAGCTTTTTCTAGAAAAAAAATTTGTTTCTTTCATGGTATAAAGTAAGCATCTTCATAGTTTGAAGAACTGTGTTTGGATGACTTTAAGGGACTTTTAGCTATAGTGATATCTAATGAACAGGAAAATTCCACATGTCACCAAGAATACTCGTTCTTGGTGCAATAAGCACAGAATGTTATTTGATTATTTCATATTCATTCTCCCATGGATGTGCAGTAGTTTTCCAGAGGTCAGATGATGAGTGATCTCACAACAAACTGAATGCAGAAGCAGACAGGAGGACCCAGATTTCTTCTATTAAGCCAGACATTAAAGAGATTTTCAGGGCGCCTGGGTGGCTCAGTGGGTTAGGCCGCTGCCTTCGGCTCAGGTCATGATCTCAGGGTTCTGGGATTGAGCCCCACATCGGGCTCTCTGCTCAGCAGGGAGCCTGCTTCCTCCTCTCTCTCTGCCTGCCTCTCTGCTTACTTGTGATCTCTGTCTGTCAAATAAATAAATAAAATCTTAAAAAAAAGAGATTTTCAAAATATAAAACAATGCCACTCTCCTCATTATGTATTTTTTGTTTTAAAAAACACAGTTTTCAGAAAAATGCTGTTGATGTTAACATGTAATGCATTTTACTGTTATTTTAAAATAAGTTAATACATGTTTTTAAAATCACTGTTTTAACTTCTATACAACAAATATCAATAGATACAATTTATATACACAAAACCTGTTTGGGGCATTCAGTTTTTTTTGAGTAGGAGAGGGGCAAAGGGAGTTGGAGAGAGAGAGTCTTAAGCAGGCTCCACACTCAGCACGGAGTCCCACCCAGGGCTCCATTTTCACAACCCTGAGATTGTGACCCAAACTGAAATCAAGAGTTGGGCTCTTAACTGAGTGAGGCACCCCAGGTGTTCAATAATTTTTAAGACAGTTTTCTTTTCCTTTTTTTTTTTTTTTTAAGATTTTATCTATTTATTTGACAGAGAGAGACCCAACAAGAGAGGGAACACAAGCAGGGGGAATGGGAGAGGGGGAAGAAAGCTTCCTGCTGGGCAGGGAGCCTGATGTGGGACACTCTATCCCAGGACCCTGGAATCATGAACTGAGCTGAAGGCAGACGTTTAGCGACTGAGCCACCCAGGCACCCCTAAGACCATTTCTTTGAGCCAAAAAGTTCGAGAATTGTCCCAGGTTTATTTTTCCTCTATAAAAGAATCTTATGGGATCTGAGTGAGTACTCTTTCTTGCTTCCCAATCTCCCGTGCATTTCAATTCTGTGTGGCTTATAACCAACCAAGCTTGACCAGGTGGACAAATATACTGTTAGGACTTTGGAGAAGCCTTTTGTCTATTCAAGGGTAAACAGTGGTGGTTTCCATGAAGACTAAGTAAAAAACTGGAAAAACAAGCTCTCAGAATTCCATTCGAGTAGCCGAGTCTAGTCAACACTGAAAGAGGAACAGATGGGGCATTATTAAAACAAAGATGTTTTAGGCATGCATAATATGACACAGTAAAAACAGCATTGTCCTTGAAGCAAGCATTCTTGGACTTAAGATTTCTATTTCTTGCTCTCTGTTTTTTCTTGGGAAAAAAAAGAAATCAAACCTCTCTGGGCTGTAACTTGCTCATCTGGAGTTTATAGTGGAATCTAACATTCATTCATTCATTCATTCATTCATACATTTCTTTCTTTTTTTTTTAATTCAACAAATATTTACTAATTATCTGCTTGGATCCAGGCACATTAAGTACTGGCGATACAGAGGTAAATAATTTAATATCTGATGCTGAGGTTTTCACAGGCTACAAGGAAGATAAATGTATTTAAATTATTTAAGTTACTCTGACTTTAAAACAGCTCCCTGTATCCACAACTGTTTATCTCTTTACCTCCCCAGGTATTTCTTCATAGCCTTCATCATCACATGATACATGTTTCTGTATTTATTTTGAGGGGAGGATGCTTCTTATCTTCCTCCTCACCAAACTGTAAGTTACAGGAAGATAGGCACTTTATCTTGTTGACCAATCTTCTTCCCAGTACATGAGTGACATTCGATAACTATTTGTTGAATAGTTGAATAGAATGTTGAATAGAATAGAATGAATGAAAGTTGAATAGAATAGAATGAATGAAAGAAAATACTGGGGAAAGGAAGAGAAAAGAGAATGCATAGGAAAACAAATCAATGTATTTATTGAGAAAAGAAGGAGAAGTTGATATTATATGATGTTTCAGAGAGACAGAAAATGTTCCAGGCAGAGGGAAGAGCATGTATGTACAAAGAGCATGTACATCAAAATGTGGGACGTTCAATAAAGACAGCTCAAGCACGCGATCTGTAGGGCAGGGAGCAGCGTGTGAGAGATGGGAGGCTCTAACATTCTGTTAATCTATCAAGGAATGAGTGGCTCTCTACCATCCTTCTACGTGCCTACCAAGGCAAGGTGGACTTGACTGTGAACTGGACTGAGAGATCCAGTGTTTGTGTGGGGGAGGTTATTAGCCATAAAAGGAAAAAACTGTTGTTTCCCTTCTCACACTCAGTACTCTGAATATCTCACTTCTAGTCACTGAACATACGGAGTTTTTTCTCACACTGACCAGTTCTCCAACACCAGCCGGCATCCTACAATTTAACTCCATTCTGACACTGTCTGCCTGGAGGTAGGGTCAGATCCTGCAAGTTAGAGATCCACCCCCACAAGACTGCCCCCCACTTCAGACGCCAGCTGCAAGGCTGCTTTGTCACCTTGCTTTGGATGGCTATAAATTGGAAGTTCCCACAGCCTCCTCCTCAGGTTTGATAATTTGCTAGAATGGCTCACAGAATTCAGAAAAACAAAACAAAACAAAAAACAAAAAAACAGTTTTACTTAGTGAGTTACTGGTTTACTATCAAAGAATACAACTCAGGAACAGATGAATGTAGGAGAGATGCATGCAAGGGCCAGCTATGGGGGAAGGAGGCAGAGCCCCATATCCCCTCAGTCATACCATCCTCCCAACACCTCCACGTCTTCACCAACCCAGAAGCTCTCTGAACTCCAGCTTTCATACTTCGGGGTTTTTTTTGTTTGTTTGTTTTGTTTTATGAAGGCTTCTTTATTTAAGCATGATTGATTAAATCATTGTCCTTTGGTGACTAAGTCAACCTCCAGACCCTCCCACTCCGTGGTGATTAGAGGTCAGGTTGAAAGTTCAAACTCTCTAGTCACAAAGTTGGTTTCCCTGGAAACCAGCCCCCATTCTTGTTATCTGAGGGCTTTCCAAAATCCACTCCAGGAACTCTAAACTCAGAGGGGTTGATAGGGGATACTTGTAAATAACAAAAGACACTCCTTTTACCTTTATGCTCTGGAGCTGTTTTGGGAAGTAGTACCAAAGAACAAAGGTGCTCTAATTTCTCTGATTATTTAGGAAATGACAAAAGTTTTAGAAGTTGTGTGTAGGAGTGGAAGACCAAATTTATATTTCTTATTAACAATCACAGTATCACAGCCATCATCTAACAATGTTGATAACGTTGTTGTGATTATGGCTCATGCATACTGGGTTCTTACTAAGTGAAAAGCACTTGACATATATTATATAATTTTCAAGCACCTTCAGGAGTTGGGAGACTATTATGAATTCCCATTGTATAGATAAGGGTGTCAGTGCAAAGACTGACACCTTCAGTCTCTGGGAACTATGGGACCTTCTCAAAGTCAGTGGGGAACTATGATGGCCGGCCAGTGTGTCTATAAAGGCTCTCAGTGATCTAACCCCAGGCATTCCCACCCTTCTGTTGTTTACTCCCATCTTAAAATCAGACCTGATCTGAATAAAATCAATAGAACATGATATAAGTGAGAGTGTATGACTTCAGAGGCTAACTGAACTCAAGGGGTTTGTCCCCATCATATTGAACGAAATACAAGAAGTGTTGAAAGCAAAGAATTTTGTATTAACTTGTTACAGGTAAGGAGACAGGCAGCCAACTCTCAGAATACTTGTCTCCTCATGAGGTTAGGACAGGAAGATTTATTCAGTGCATTGGGCTGGGGCAGGAAGCTCGCATAGGCTCTTTGGTTCAATTGTGCACGATTAGCCTGCCCACAGATAAGTACATATCATATGTTCAAAAAATGGGAAAAACTCTGCCCAGAGGAGGCGATCTTAGTATTATAATGAGATAAAGTTAACTTCAGAACAATTCAGGGGGGCTTTTGCCTGGATCCTCAGCTCCAGTCCAGCTCAAACTGGCTCCCATGAGGGGTTATCAGGTGAAACACCTAGCTAGCTAGCTGGGTATCTCCTTGGCTGGGACTGCTGGTTCTCCAAACCAAAACACATTCCTTCCCTGCTTTTGTCCCTTGCCTTCCTTTCTGCAGATAGCTTTCAGCCCTCTTATTTGAGTGACTTCCTGCTGCAACCCAGCTAACAATTATAGCTTCAAGCTTGATCTTTTGAATTAGTCTGGATGAAACCATGCCGTGAAGACACTTGAGCAGCCCTGTGAAGAAGAACTGAGATCTCCCATGAAAAGCCAGCATCAACCAAAGGACCCACCTCACAAGAGGCTAAACACAATCCAAAAGCAAGCCAAAAGCACATATTCACATGACAGCAGGCCTGCATTGTTTTGCATTCCTTCAGTATGGGTGTACTTACCTGACTGTCAAAATTTAACCACTTACTGTATGGTTTTGACAAATAATATTAAAAGACTTGCTTACAAGAAGGTTTAATTATAATTCTGTGGTCATATTCCCAGGAATAATGACTAAATCTTTGTTAATTTATTTTCCTCCTTTGTGTTTGAGTGCATCAGGGACCCTCTGTAGGCTGCCAATATTAGTATTGATGCAGCACTTACCCAGATAATACTTCATTTTCCAAATTGAAACACCTGCGATAAGACCTTAGAGTAGAAAGACTTTGTGAAATCTGAAATGTGAGGCAACTTCCTCTTTTCTGATGATCCTTAACTTCTACTTAGGCATTGATAAGCATCAGAATAAGTCTGTGAGACTGGTATTCTGGATCTAGGTGGAGTCAACAGTACAGAGTTTGGCCTGAGCAAGGGTTTCTCTCTTTCTAAGCAGGGTGGCTTCCTTGGGGACAGAAATTAAAGGTCAAGTTAAAAGGAAAAATGCAGGGCACCTGGGTGGCTCAGTGAGTTAAAGCCTCTGCCTCCGGCTCAGGTCATGATCCCAGAGTCCTGGGTCCTGGGATGGAGCCCCGAGTCGGGCTCTCTGCTCAGCAGGGAGCCTGCTTCTCTTCCCCTCTCTGCCTGCCTCTCTGCCTACTTGTGATCTCTGTCAAATAAATAAATAAAATCTTTTTTTAAAAAATGGAAAAATGCTCTTGGACTTTGAGATAAAAGTCCTAATGCAGAGGCAGTTTTCTAGAGAAGCAGCTGAATTCAATTTATGGGGACAACAGCCCGATAGAGGCTGGGTCTTCATTTCAGCATAAAGGCAACTGGATGGAAAGTGCTAGGAGAATGGGAGTTTCCTTCCAAAAACTTTGGGCTTTGTGTTTCTAGAGTAGCATGAGGTGGGACTGTAGTTATTCATTTGGGAGTTATTGGACAAGTTGACCCTAGAACACTGAAGGATTGGGGAGGGACTGGGGTTTTATCTGGAAAATCACCTAGCACCTGTATCTGGCATATGGTAGAGATCCACTGTAGGCTTGTCATATGTGAACCCACGTTTGTTTGACTCTACCCAAGGTAGGTTCTTAGTAATAGAAAAGCTTATCCAGAATCTAATTCAAAGCAACCATCTTGTCAAGACAAGTGCTCTGTGTAAATCTCCCCAATTTGAATTGAGGATTCAGTGTAAACACATAGGGAGCCTCTGCTTTGTGCCCGACACCGTGTTCTGTACTTTTATGTACATGTTTACCTGTTCCTTGCACCAGTCCTCACCTTAGAGCTTTACTCTGCTCTGCCAGCAGAAACAGAAGCCCCACTGCTGCTCGCCGGCAAGACCTCCAGTGCTGATGGAGCCCAGAATGTTCTACCTCTGTAGAGGAGCTGACCCATGGGCTCTGAGTTCCCTGTCTCCCTTTCCCCACAAACCTTCTGGGTAAGAACAAATTGTTTGCTTCTCTGTGGTACTGTTAATTGCTGCTCAAGAACTACTTTTAAGCCTAAAAAAATTGATACCCTATGTTAAATCCATATCTTTCCACAGAAAAGAGCAGTAACCTATTCATTTCCCCTGATTTTACATATCATTTAAAGAGAATGATTTCCCACTCATTTTGTGGAGAAACTGAGATAAAGGGAGACTAATCCCAAATTATACTTAGATTTTGTAATTAAAAAAATGTTTTAATGTACTAAATTGATATTTCTCAAATTTAAGAATTATATTAATCTTTTTAAGGGGAAAGAATTCTCATAAAATCCCAAGAATATGCCTACTTATTTCAGTGGGAAAAACACTATCTTACAAAACAAGTCCTGGGACGCCTGGGTGGCTCAGTCGGTTAAGCATCTGCCTTCGGCTCAGGTCATGATCTCAGGGTCTTGGGATCAAGTCCCATATCCGGCTCCTTGTTCGTGGGGAGCCTGCTTCTCCCTCTGCTTGCAGCTCCCCCTTCTTGTGCTCTGTCTCTCTCTCTCTCTCTCAAGTAAATAAATAAAATCAGAAGAAAGAAGGAAAGGAAGGAAGGAAGAGAAGCTCTTAGTATGCAAAATATATGAAGAACTTATACAACTCCATATTCCAAATCTACAAATAATCCTTTAAAAATGTGCAGAAGACACAAACAGATATTTCTCCAAAGAAGACGTATCGATGGCCAACAGATGCAACAAAATGGTCAACCATCATTCATCATCCAGAAAATTCAAATCAAAACTACAGAGAGATATCACCTCCAAAGCTTAAGAAACAAGTTTTGGCAAGGATGTGGAGGACAAGGAACCCTCATGCACTGTGGGCAGGAGTGCAGACTGGCACAGCCACTCTGGAAAACAGTATGGAGGTACCTCAAGAAGTTAAAAATAGAGGGGTGCCTGGGTAGCTCAGTGGGTTAAAGCCTCTGCCTTTGGCCTGGTCATGATCTCAGGGTCCTGGGATCGAGCCCTGCATCAGGCTCTCTGCTTAGCAGGGAGCCTGCTTTCCTTCCCCTCTCTCTGCCTACTTGTGATGTCTCTCTGTTAAATAAATAAATAAATAAAATATTTTTTAAAAAGAAGTTAAAAATAGAGCTACCCTACAATCCAATAATCACACTATTGAGTCTTTAACCAAAGAATACAGAAACACTAATTTGAAAAGCTATATGCACTGCTGTAGTTATTGCAAAATTATTGACAATAGCCAAATTATGGAAGCAGCCCAAGGCTCCATCAACTGATGAACGGATAAAGAAGATGTACTAACTATATATATACAGGGAAATATTATTCAGCCATAAAAAGAATGACATCTTGCTGTTTGCAATAACATAGATGGAATTAAAGGATATAATACTAAGTAAAATATGCCAGCCAGAGAAAGACTAATACCATATGATTTCACTCACATATGGAATTTAAGAAACAAACACATGAACAAAGAAAAAAAAAAGAAGTCTGAAAAAAAGGAACAAAAGTTTTCTCCAAAAGAAGTTTTTCATATATGAATTATCACTGCAAATGGATGATCTCTTTATAGCCAATAAAGGATTTTTTATACCATCTTTAAAATGGAAACTCACCATTTAGACTTCTTCACAAAACACTCAAGCCCTTAGGAATGCTGCTAAGTCCCTCCCCTCTACCTCCCAGTTTGAGAAAACCTATACCAACAGCAAGATTATTTCTATACAAAACCATTCCCAATCACACATGGGTCTTTGGAGGCCGTGACAGGGTAAGGCACCACACCCATTTTCTTCTATGTGGATTTAAAGGGAAAAAAAATCCCAGCACAATGCTCTCGATTTATTCCTGTAAAATACAGGTAGTCTGCATTCCATTTTCCAGCTTTGCTGGGTGTGTGGGTGGCTGATGTCATAGCAACAGGCAAGGTCTTCATCTCTCTTTTGCATGAGATTTCAAGCCACACTTGCATTTTCAAGTGTCAGACACCCTCTAGGGTAGACTCTGTTATGTGGAGATGCTCATTCCAGCAATTACCAGTGGTACAAGAGCTCCAAGGCCATGGGAGAGCCTTGTCCTCTGCAGACTGGCTGCCCAGAAATCTGCTTTTGTGATGACATACAGTTACCTGCCATATGGGGTCACAATGGGTCTGGGATCTTTTCCTTCAAGAATTCAGCAGAATTGCTGAATTCCATGACCTTGGTACTGAAACACATGAATGCGTGACCTTCAGAAGCACCATGTGGAAATGGGGCAATCCGTGTGGAGGAAGGCATGGAATCACCCATTATGGGGCAAAAGCAAGGGAAAAACTGGCTGGGATTCCCAACCACAAGTGGGTGGTTGAGAAGACTCATCATAGGACTGTTCAAAAATGTTGGACAGAAATTTCATTTATATGTATTAACAGTTCTATTTGGTTCTTATAAAAACTATTGCTTCGGGCGCCTGGGTGGCTCAGTGGGTTAAGCCGCTGCCTTCGGCTCGGGTCATGATCTCAGGGTCCTGGGATCGAGTCCCGCATCAGGCTCTCTGCTCAGCGGGGAGCCTGCTTCCCTCTCTCTCTCTCTCTGCCTGCCTCTCCGACTACTTGTGATTTCTCTCTGTCAAATAAATAAATAAAATCTTTAAAAAAAAAAACTGTCTGATGATATTAAAAAAAAAAAAAACTATTGCTTCAAAAAATACCAATGATTAAAAAAAAAAACCTCATTGAAAATGTATTGTCATTCTTATTACCAGAAGGAACAGTATTAAATCTGTGATGTTGTTTTTCACTTTTTAAAAAATATTTTATTTACTTATTTGAGAGAAAGGGAGAGAGAGTGCGCACGAGCGTGAGCTGGGGTGAGTGGCAAAGGGAGAGGGACAAGGAGGCTCCCCACTGAGCAAAGAGGCCAATGTGGGGCTCAGTCCCAGGACCCTGAGTTCATGACCTGAGCCGAAGGCAGACGCTTGACCGACTGAGCCACCCAGGCGCCCTGTGATGTTGTTTTTCAGTGGTAGGATAACAAGTAATTTTTGTTTCCTGCTTCTGTATATTTTCTGTACTTTCCAGATGAGCTGTAATGATGCCAAAAGCATAGACTCAAACAGTTGGCCCCACCCCACTCTCCAAAGCCCACAGAGCCTGGGGCAAGTTACTAATCCCACTCTTCTGCATTTCCTTCTGTAAAAAGGGGCTAATAGCAGTAAGACTATCTGCCTCCACAAGGCTCTTATGGGGATTAAACAAGAAAATATAAGAGTATGAACAGTGCCTGGCACATAGTAGCCACCCCCAAATCTTATAGCCATCATTACTATTACCTTTCATTGATTCTAAGACTTGCTTTTTTCCTCTTTCTAATTTACAACTTCTTCTAATTAGGATGGATCTTACACTTGATGACATGAATGGCTTACTGGACTGCATTTTTTTTTTTTAATCTTGGTGATACATAAAACAGAAATGCATCATCAGCTGATTACTCTGTGTTTGGTCATAATTCTTGCCCATTCTTATACATCCCGTGAAGGATATGAAGACCTAGCTTTCAGCCCCGATGCTTCTGGTCTTGCATCTGGCCCCCATGAAGTGGTGTGGTTAGAGCAGGCCTGCAGAGACTCACCTCTTTCTTGCCTGGTCCTCATGGGACTGCAGTTTGGAGAGGGCAAGCCCCATGCAGTCAAGTGTTTGCAGCAGACCTGGAAGAGGAGCTAAGAAGTAGAACTAATCTGGGGAGCCAAGTGGCCGTCTTAGAGGGACACTTTAGGTGAAGGCAGATCACGGACATTTTTCACCATGGGGGTTTGCCACAGTGTATTTGAACAACTATACAACAAACTTTTAATGCTACACTCGGGTCAGCCTTCTTTTTTCTGGTGCATTTTGAACTTGCAGGTTCCTGCTCTCCAGGAGGCTCTAGACACAAGCCAGTGGTTGTCTGGTGCAGAGGAGAGCTCAGCACGACCTCAGCAGACAGCCATGAGGGTGCTGGTGGGCAAGAAGACCCTGGCCCTGCGATCCTCAGGGAGTGTCCTGTGTCCACATGGTGGCTTCACTCTGCAGGCTGCAGCTGGTCCTGTGATTACACAGGCATCCGTGTTCTGCCTCCTGCGCTTTCTTGCGATTTCAGTAGGTCGCAGAGGGATTCAGAGCTGGAGTTGCTGAGGCAGTGGTCCAGTTTGAGGAGAAGAGATTCTTTGGTCATACTTTGAAAGTGGCGTTCTACTGCTGATTTGAAGTGCATTGCCGCGGAGTTGCGCGGGGGTGTGCATGTATGCCGTCGAGAGTCCCAAGTATCCCAGACCTTTGCAAGGAGCTCTAGCAGAGTTGCCTCAACTCCATCCCGCCTCCTGGACCAAGGAAGTATCCATGAAGGAGCTACCCTCAGATTAACAGGCCTCGTGCTTCAGATTCTAGACCCACTCCTCACCATGGGATCCTAATACACCTCAGATTAGAAAGCAGAGTTCTTAGGACTAATGATCTGATCAGGCAGCAGGAGGTAGGACAAATAGCTTCTTAAAGGCCAAAGACAGAAAAATTCTGCTCATCTGTAAATGTGAATGCCCTATAACTGGCTGGGGCCAACATTCAATTCAATGTTGACATGCTACTGAGGAAAAATGGACAGTCCAAACTATGCAAACCATACCACAGTTCTTGTCTCTCCTCATGGAAATAATTACCCTTACCTCTTATCCTGTGCCGAACCCAGTTTTGCATCTGTGCGTTCGTGTCAACATTCCCGACTCCATAAACATTCGAGCTCCTTTGACTTCTCATTTGAACCAGATGCCTGGTCCTTCAATTTAATCCAGGAGTTAAATAAGATCTTTAAGACCTGTTAATTTTATATCTGTACTTCAGTCAAGATGTTGCTTTTTTTCAAAATAGCCTTTAACACTCCGAAACATGGAGTTCACAGGAGAAATGACAAAGTTTTTAACATACTGGATGGGAAAGAAATGTACCTTAAATAAGACTGGGGATACCACTGGGTCAAATTTCTAGGCTTTCCTCAAAGCAGCAATATCTTAAGTGCTCGTCTTTGTCAGAAGATGGTTTGCATCAGCAGATTTTTTCTCCCCATCTAGAAAATTCGTAGTTGCAAAATTAATCTCTTGCCAAGAGATATTTCCCAATTGATTTGAAGATCACAGGGCACATCTTTTGGACAAGAGGCATAAATTCTGGTACAGCTCAACCCAAGGAGATCTACTCCTCCTTTCAAGGCCCCTGAATTTCTGTGGCGATCCTTGCCAGCTCTCTTTGGTTTAAGCAAAATATTGAGAGTTCAGGGAACATAATTTGGCTCTGGGCTAACTGCCCTAGGGACTAGAGATTGAGTCATTTTCTAAATTTGGTAGATGTGGGGCCAGTGCTATGGTAATCTTGTGTGTCCTGCTAATAATTAACTGGACTCTTTTTGTGGGTGGTTTGTGAAAGATTTAGCATTAAGTGGTACCAAGTCTTATGATCTACATTATTTATTGTAGAAAACAGCCTAAGATTAGCTGCTGGAAGGGCCCTCACTTTACGGAAGAAGGGAAATCTATCTAAACTGAACAAAATAAGAAATTGGGAGAGGTGCACTGTGAACATTAATGTCTTTGAACTTTTTCTTTGGAAGATTTTAGGGGGCACCTGGGTGGCTCAGTCCGCTAATGTCTGCCTTTGGCTCAGGTCATGATCTCGGGGTCCTGGGAGAGAGCCCCATATCGTGCTCCCAGTTCAGTGGGGGAGTCTGCTTCTGCCTTTCCCCCTGCTTGTGCTCTTTTTCTCTCAAATGAATAAATTTTTTAAAAAAATCTTTAAAAAAAAGATTTATTTATTTGAGAGAGAGTGAGGGAGAGATCCTGAGTTGGGGGCGGGTAGAGGGAGAAGCAGACTCCCCACTGAGCAGGGAGCCTGACACATGGCTCGATCCCAGGACCCTGGGATCATGACCTGAGCCAAAGGCAGAGCTCAACCAACGAAGTCCCCCAGGCATCCCTAATGTCTTTGAACTTTAACACTGAAAGTCATGGAAGGGAGTTTATATTCATGTGACTGTGGTGACCATTTTCTGTTGGACCGTACTAATGTCATCTGCTGTTGTTGTGAACTGCTAACAAGCTGTGCTGGACAGTAAGGCTGCTCAGAATTTGTGATGGGAAACAGAACAGGGAGTTAACTGGTGTAATTGGGTGGCAAGTGGTCTCAGCCCCAATATACCAAATGTATTGTTCTGACGCATTTATGAGCCTTCTGGAGGCAAAATCAAAACTGCCCGTAGGTGGTCCCAGCATGCTCTTTACAAATATCATATCAATCCCTTTGGGATTGAGGTGCTCATTTACCACTTGTGGGACTCCATGGGCAGACTGTTGGTATTTTCCCCTGAGGGGGTGGCTGTACCCTAGGATTCATGGTAATAAAACCCCAAAAGAGAGAGTATGTTTGGAAAATGCCCCTGATGTTTCCTTCCATGTGAAGGATATTTATTAGGTACCTCTCCACTCCAGACCCATGAGTTTGGAAGGAGAAAATGGGCATGATAGCGCAGTGTCCTTTTTCCCTTCCTCCTGAGGGTGAACTGCCAAAAGAGAACACGCGTCTTCCTCTTTCCTGTGCAGAGGACAGCCTGATCCACTTCTAAGATCAGGAAGCTTGCTCCTGCACAGATACATGCTCCCTTTTCCAGCTTCACTTTTATCAGTGATGAAAGGGATTTGGGGATCTCCTATCTGGTGATTGTTGTTTGTAATCTTATTTCAAAACTCAAGGAGAAGAGTGGCATTTTAGGGCTGTTCTCCAAATCCCAGTATTGTACATTACTGTTTTTCATGGTAAATACATTTTATTTAAAATTATCTCTTAATTATTCAAAACTAACTGATCACATTCCAAAGAGTAAACGGGCTCTGCTGAAAAACAATGGGGTTTTCCCATAACTGCATGACCTTGAGTGAATCTGGAGAGTCTTCATTTTGGGCTCTTTGTCTCAGCTACTCTGATGCCTTTGTGATTTAGCTCTTGGGTGACAGTTCAATTTCCTTTGGGTCTGATTTTTCCATGACAGTCCTGATGTTCTGAAGAAATATATTAATAGTGTCCTCTTTCATTCTCAGAATTGTTCCAGATAGGATCATAGATTAAATGGTCACCTTACAGATGAGTGACCATATCCGCATGACTAAACAGTGTATGCTAGTTTCTTTTTCGAGAGATCTATGTATCAGGATTATACTAAGGTTCATAAAAAAATTAAAAAGAAAATATAAAAATATAATCATGTTCACTTTAAATATTCCTAGATTTGTCTGCCTAATAGAAATATATATTTATATATAAATAATAATGTGTAGTAAATATATTATAAATAATTTATTTATTATGAATTCATCATAAATATGTTCACATATAAATAAATATATCTATATAAATACAAATATATAAATATATTTATTTAAATACATTTAATTATTAACTATATTTAATATCATTAAAATATTAAATTATTAAACATAAACCATCAATAATTGATACCCAATAGTAATATTATTAAATAAATAATATTAATATAATTATAATATCATTGATGTTATTAATAACCATTAAATTAATATTATTAATAATATTATACTAATAATATTTATTCAATAACATTATTTATTAATGATTTAATAATAATTAAATATATTTAATATTGTTAAATTATTAAAAAATTTTAAAAGATTTTATTTATTTACTTAACAGACAGAGATCACAAGTAGGCAGAGAGGCAGGCAGAGAGAGAGGAGGAAGCAGGCTCCCTGCTAAGCAGAGAGCCCGATGCAGGGCTCAATCCCAGGACCCTGGGATCATGACCTGAGCTGAAGGCAGAGGCTTTAACCCACTGAGCCACCCAGGCGCTCCAAATTATTTAAATTATTAATCATTATCTTGGTAAATATAAATAACTGATAATTTATTTAAACATATTTAAATAAATATATTTTTATATATTTGTTTAAAGATTTTATTTTTTTATTTGAGTGAGAGAGAGAGACAGACATGAGTTGGGGGAGGGGTGGAGGGAGAAGCAGACTCCCTGCTGAGCAGGGAGCCTGAAGCAGATCTTGATCCCAGGACCCAGGGATCATTCATGACCAGAGCCAAAGGTAGCTGCTTGACCCACTGAGCCACCCAGGTTCCCAAACTAATATATTTTTTGAAAGATTTATTTACTTATTTTCAGAGAGCGTGAGAGAGTAGGGAGGAGGGGCAGAGGGAGAGGAGAGAGAGAATCTTAAGTAGGCACTGTGCTGAGTGTGAGCCTGAAGTGAGTTTTGATCTCACAACCCCGAGGTCATGACCTGAGTCAAAATCAGAGTGAGAGGCTTAACTGACCAAGCCACCCAGATGCCTCAAAATGCAAACTAATATTAATACCCACTGTTGACTCAGATCTATGTTAAACACATTCACATTTACCAAACTTGTTTAATTCTCAAGATAGATATAATTCCCTTTTGTGGGAAACGAGTCTTCAAGATTTAGCTCATAAACCTCAGGGATGACAGAAGAAAAGGAAAGAAAAATTTTGTGCTGCGGATGGATTTAGGTCAGATTCTTTCATTTCTTCCCAACCACAAAGAACCTCTTCCTGGTAACATTGTAACATCTTCATATTTGGTTAAAGGGCAGAGGTAGGGTGGGGGGAACAGGCTTCATTTCATTCTGAAATGTTTGGAAAGCCTTGATTTGAGGAGGTGTTGAATATTATAGCTTTAGTTAACTGTAAACCCTCCCAGTCTAATTACTGCTCTAGTTTCTAAGCCATGTGTCTTTGAAGAACATTTTCAAGCATGTAATGAGGCAATGGAATGGAAAATTTTGGGGGGAAAAATGGGACTTTACCCATTCTGGGTGTATCAGAGAATGTAAGCATTCATTTGAACAAATGAAAGTTTAGGGCACAAAATAATAGGATTCTAAGGAATATGGGCTAGTACCCAGTCAATACATAAACATGTTGCAAAATGTATTGGTATGCTAGGTCACAAGCCCTTGTGTTTTTTGTATTTTTTTTTCCCATTTCCCTGTCTTCTTTTTTCTGCCTTTCTGCAGATTATTTGAACATTTTTGGAATTCCATTTTGATTTATCTAGCATTTTTTAGTGCATATTTATATTATAGCTTTTTTCACAGTTGACATTATAGGTGCATAAATGATCAGAGTCTACTGGTATCAGCATTTTACTGGTTCTAGTGAAGTGTAGTTCTAGTTTCTTCCATTTATAATATAATCACCATAAGTATTTTCCTCTATAAACAGTGAAAACCATATCACACACTGTCATAATTTTTGCTTCAGTGGTTGAACATAATTAAGGAGCTCAAGAGAAGGAGTGTCTATTGTATGTACCCATATTTGTACCCTTTGTATTGTTCTTCCTTCCTGATATTCCGAGATTCCTTTTTCTCCCCTTTTCCTTTCTGTATCAAGAACCTCCTGTAGACATTTGTTAAGGGTAGTTTTGTTGGTAACAAATCCTCCTCGTTTTCCTTCATTTGAGAATCTCTTGATTTCCCTATCATTGCTGAAGGATATTTTTCTGAGTAGAGGATTCTGGGTTGACAGCCTTTTAGCACTTGAGAAACATTAGCCACTTCCTTCGGGCCTCCTTGGTTCTGTTGCAAAATCTCCTATCAGTCAAATTGTGTTTCTTTTATTGGTGAGCATTGCTTCTTTCTGGTTGATTTCAAGATTTCGCCTTGTCCTTGGGTTTTAGAAGTTTGAATATGATGTCCTGTTGGGGTTTTCTTTAGGTTTATCCTATTTGGAATTCATGTAGCTTCTTGAATGGTCCATGTGGATGCCAATCTCTCTTGCCAAATTTGGGGAAATTTTCAGCCATTATTTCTTCAAATACTTTTTTGTTCCCATCCTTTCTTTTCTCACCTTCTAGGACTCCAGTGACACAAATGTTAGCAATTTTGTTGTGGTCACATGGGTCCCTGAGGCTCTATTCTTTTCTTTTCCCTTTTTCTTTTTGTTTTCTCTCTGCATAGCACTGAGTAATTCCATTGTTCTATCTTTAAGTTTACTAATTCTTTCCTCTTTCCTCTTCATTGTGCCATTGAGCCCATATATTGAGTATTTAATTTTAGTGATTGTATGTATTTTAAATATCTCTTTGGTTCTAGCTGGAACAAATAATCCTAAAATTTGTATGGAATCAGAAGAGACTCCGATTGCTAAGGAAATGTTGAAAAAGAAAAATGAAACTGGGGGCATCATGTTACTTGATTTCAAGGTTTACTACAAAGCTGTGATCACCAAGACAGCATGGTACTGGCATAAAAACAGACACACAGAGTAGAGAGCCCAGATATGGACCCTCAACTCTATGGTCAAGTAATCTTCGACAAAGCAGGAAAAAATATACAGTGGAAAAAAGACAGTCTCTTTAATAAATGGTGCTGGGAAAATTGGACAGCTATATGTAGAAGAATGAAACTCGACCAATCTCTTACATCGTACACAAAGATAAACTCAAAATGGATAAAAGAACTTCAATTTGAGACAGGAATCCATCAGAATCCTAGAGGAGAACATAGGCAGTAACCTCTTTGATATCAGCCACAGCAATTTCTTTCAAGATATGTCTCCAAAGGCAAAGGAAACAAAAGCAAATATGAACTTTTGGGACTTCATTAAGATCAAAAGCTTCTGCATAGCAAAGGAAACAGTCAGCAAAACAAAGAGGCAACCCACAGAATGGGAGAAGGTATTTGCAAATGCCAGTACAGACAAAAGGTTGATATCCAGGATCTATCGAGAACTTCTCAAACTCAACACACACAAAACAGATAATCATGTCAAAAAATGGGCAGAAGATATGAACAGACACTTCTCCAATGAAGACATGCAAATGGCTAACAGACACATGAAAAAATGTTCATCATCACTAGCCATCGGGGAGATTCAAATTAAAACCACATTGAGATACCACCTTACACCAGTTAGAATGGCCAAAATTAGCAAGACAGGAAACAACGTGTGTTGGAGAGGATGTGGAGAAAGGGGAACCCTCTTACACTGTTGGTGGGAATGCAAGTTGGTGCAGCCACTTTGGAGAACAGTGTGGAGATTCCTCAAGAAATTAAAAATAGAGCTTCCCTATGACCCTGCAATTGCACTACTGGGTATTTACCCCAAAGATACAGATGTAGTGAAAAGAAGGGCCATTTGTACCCCAATGTTTATAGCAGCAATGGTCACAGTTGCCAAACTGTGGAAAGAACCAAGATGCCCTTCAACGGATGAATGGATAAGGAAGATGTGGTCCATATACACTATGGAGTGTATATTCATCCTTTCTGATGGAAATACCCAACTTTTGTATCAACATGGACTGGACTGGTAGAGATTATGCTGAGTGAAATAAGTCAAGTAGAGGGAGTCAATTATCATATGGTTTCACTTATTTGTGGAGCATAACAAATAACATGGAGGACATAGGGAGATGGAGAGGAGAAGGGAGTTGAGGGAAATTGGAAGGGGAGATGAACCATGAGAGACTATGGACTCTGAAAAACAATCTGAGGGTTTTGAAGGGTGGGGAGGAGTGGGAGGTTGGGGGAGCCAGGTGGTGAGTATTAGGGAGGGGACAGTATTGCATGGAGCACTAGGTGTGGTGCATAAACAATTCTGTTATACCGAAAAGAAATTTTAAAAATCTCTTTGGTTCTTTTTTTTAAAAGATTTTATTTATTTATTGACAGACAGAGATCACAAGTAGGCAGAGTCAGGCAGAGAGAGAAGAGGAAGCAGGCTCCCTGCTGCACAGAGAGCTGGATCGATGCGGGGCTCCATCCCAGGACCCTGAGACCATGACCTGAACCGAAGGCAGAGGCTTTAACCCACTGAGCCACACAGGCACTCCTCTTTGATTCTTTTTTATATCTCCCCCCACAAGACTTTCTCTTTTTTTCTATTTGTTTCAACTATGTTTGTAAATCTCATCAATACAATGTTATGAAAGCTGTTTTAAAATTCTTGTCATATAATTCAAACAACATTGGTGTCGTGTCAGTCTTGGCATGTGTTTACTGCTCTTTCCCATTAAGTTGAGATTTTCCTTATTTGGGTAAGAAGAGTCATTTTTTACTGGGTGTTTTGGACATTTTGGATATTATGAGAATCTGGATCTTAAGTCTTCTGCTTTGGCAAGCCTCCCCTGACATCACACCAGTTGGGCAAAGGGAGGAAGTTCTGGGTAGGGTTGGAGATCTAGGTTCTCAATTCAGTCTCTTGTGAAATCCTCAGAAGTAGAGGGCACCTTATTACAGCTGGGTGAGGATGGAAGTGTTAGACACCCCACCTGGTCTTTGCTGACAAGAGTAGGGTAGAACTCTAGTTTTTTTTCATGGTATTTGGCTGGAGTTGGGTGGCTGTCAAAAATTTTCCATCTTGGGGCACCTGGGTGGCTCAGTGGGTTAAAGCCTCTGCTTTCAGCTCAGGTCATGATCTCAGGGCCCTGGGATCGAGCCCCAAATCAGGCTCTCTGCTCAGCAGAGAACCTGCTTCTTTCTCTGTCTCTGCCTGTGCCTGCCTACTTGTGATCTCTCTCTCTGTCAAATAAATAAATAAAATATTTAAAAAAATATTTCCGTCTTGCTGGCCTGGCGCTTTCTTGATTCTTTGGCTGGGGTAAAGAAGATTTTTCTAGGCTTTCTTTTCTTTTTTGGGGGGGGGGTGGCATTTGTGCCTGATGGTATTTCTGTTTCCAGGCTTCTCCAGTACCCAGTCCAGAATATGAAAGGCCAAAAAGGAAATCTAGAGAGTTGACTTCCGTGTTGTTTCTAAGGTTTCTAGGTCTCTAGCGGATCTGTCTTCTTCTCTCAATCTTTTCAGCTCTTCTTTTTTCTTGAGATTTTATTTATTTGAGAGAGGGTGAAGGAGAGCATGAGTAGGGAGTGAGGTGGAGGGAGAGGGAGAAGCAAACTCCCTACTGAGTGGGGAGCCTGGCAATGTGGGGCTCCATCCCAGGACCCTCGGCTCATCACCTGAGCTGAAGGCAAACACTTAAGCAACTGAGCCGCCCATGCGCCCCTCCTTCCAATTATTCTTCTGTTTGTTTTATATGCAATGTATAGATATAGGATTCCTTTTCTTTCTGGTTCTTGGTCACACTCCTTTGAAGAATGAAGTAGACCGGATGAAGAATGGTGGGCAGCAAAACAAAGTTTATTGAGTGACAGTAAAACTTTTTGAGTGAGAGTAGAAAGCTCAGGAAGAGGGAGGGGACCCAAAAAGTTTGCTATGGTAGTTTCTAAGTCTAGAGACCTTTATGGGCTTGCTGACACCCATTGTTTTAATATGATTAGCCCTCCTACACCTACCTATTATGTGGGAAAGGGTGGAGGCATCATTCCAGGGTGATGTAAAATCCTTTTAAGGGTGGCTTGCTCTTAGGGTGGGAGACCCATGTCCCTGCCTGTCTTTCTTCCAACTGTCCTTCTTCACAGGGATCTAGCTGTATACCTAGAAGAAGGAATAGGAAGAAGTGTGTCTGCTGTCTTCTAGCCATAATCTTTTAACTCGGTTTCACGCACCCCCAGGGTCCAGATATTTTGAAGCAACTGTGAGCTCTTCCAAGTTCTATTACCAAGGTGGATCTATAGATCCCTGTCAGCTGGTCCCACCAAATATTCATATATATTGGAGATGTCGTTATGACTGGAGATATTAATTTAGGGGACAACTTATATTGGCTGACTTAACTGGGTCTAATTTGCCTTTTCAAATTGCATTCTGCCAGATTACTTTTGGCCATATTTCCCCTCCCCCACCCCCCAAATCATAGGGCAAAGTCTTACCTCCTGAGTGAATATTGACTTTTTTCCTGATTGGTGAAGCAATTTCAGGAAAGTTTGTTTGGGTTTAGAAGTGAAACTGAAAAGGTCTCTAGCTGCCTCCATTTTGATCTCAAGCTTTCTAGTTGGGTTCTTTTTCCAGCTTGTCTCTTGGCTCAGGTAGAAGATGTGAGGGCAAAGCATCTGCTGCTGGGAAGGGAAACTAACCCTTGAAGGAGTAAGTACTGCCTTGAGCCAGCAAGACCCCATGTGACTGACACCAAGACAATGATCAATTGCACTACAGGGTATTTACCCCAAAGATACAGATGTAGTGAAAAGAAGGGCCATCTGTACCCCAATGTTTATAGCAGCAATGGTCACGGTTGCCAAACTGTGGAAAGAACCAAGATGCCCTTCAACGGACGAACGGATAAGGAAGATGTGGTCCATATACACTATGGAGTATTATGCCTCCATCAGAAAGGATGAATACCCAACTTTTGTATCAACATGGACGGGACTGGTAGAGATTATGCTGAGTGAAATAAGTCAAGCAGAGAAAGTCAATTATCATATGGTTTCACTTATTTGTGGAGCATAACAAATAACACTGAGGACATAGGGAGATGGAGAGGAGAAGGGAGTTGAGGGAAATTGGAAGGGGAGATGAACCATGAGAGACTATGGACTCTGAAAAACAATCTGAGAGTTTTGAAGGGGCGGGGGGGGGGGGTAGGAAGTTGGTGGAGCCAGGTGGTGGGTATTAGGGAGGGGACAGTATGGCATGGAGCACTGGGTGTGGTGCATAAACAATTAATTCTGTTAAGCCAGGAAAAAAAAAAAAAGACAGTGATCAGCTTCACCTTCTCTGCCGACCTGCAAGATCTTATGAAGGATAATTAGAAGGCAGGCAAGCAGGGACAAGCCCCCACCCCCATCCTGACCCCACCCCAAGAGAAAACCACCCTTAAAAGGATTTTACACCACCCTGGAAGGAGCCCTCCAGCCTTTTGCATGTAACAAAAACCTGATTGGATGACAGGCACAGGGAGGGTTAATCAGATTAAAACAGCCAGCCAACAAGCCCATAAAAACCCCTATACTTAGACACTCCCTGGGCAACCCTCTTTGGTCCCCTATCTCATTAGGGGCTTTGTGCTCTCACCTTGGTATTGCTCAATAAATCTCGCTTTACTGCCTACCACTCTGTCTGGTCGACCTCTTAATTCTTTGAAGCAGCGTGAGCAAAAATCTGGTAGTAGCCTCACTGAAATAAATCTGTTTCTCGATTCTCTACCACTTTGTCTCTCTGCTGTTGGCTTTTGTCACTGGCCGTTAGCTAAACCTGGTCTGTTTGGGACCACCGAGCCAAGGGTTCTTGTGTCCCTGCAACAGATCTGCTTTCTGAATCTCAAAGTTCATTTCGAATATGGTCTCCATTTACAGAGTTTACCTGTGAGGTATGGTTGTCGAGTAAATTGCAGAATGTTGTAAATTCCTTGTCAAGGGATCGTAAGTCTTGATACAGCAATAAGCATTCTGGAGTAAGCCCTGTCCAGACGGAGGACATAGATGACACGCCTGGAGGGCATCTCCAGAGGCAAAGGGGATCGCAGAAGAGCGCAGAAGAGCCTTGAGGGATGGCAAAGGGAGGGAAGGGCGTAGCATAAGCCTCAATGGGAGAACCAGTAATGTGGGAGAAACCCCAAAGGTTACAGAGAGGAGCCCACCCAAGGTGGCATATTCCTAAATTAGTCAACGTGACTGATTTTGCCTATCCAGATTGAGGAAGCCAGGTTATTTTGTTATGTATTATGATAATAAGAAAAACCACATGCCAGGAATTGCAAATTCAGATGGCCACAGGCACCGTGGTGATGACACGGTTATAAAGAATATTTCCCTTCCTTCTTAGCTCTCCCATAATAACTGCAGCCTTTTTATCACTGACAAAACTCTACAAAGGCGTCCCGTCTCACCCAATAAATGACAGATTTCTGTCAGTAATCTGGGAGACCGTATCCTACCTCTTCCATAGTATCTCTCCAATCTCTTATTTTATGTTTTCTGCTCCGAAGCAGAGTTGCTTTTTGTTGAAGACATGGGGTAAGCTCCCCTGGGCGGGGAATCTGAATCTTTCTCCCCTACCTTTTTTCCGGGTGGGGCTGTTGCCTCTGGCTAGAGCACTGTTCCCAGGATGTGCACACGGCTCCCCCCCGCCCCCCCCCCCCCCCCCCGTTCAGGTTTCTTCCCAAAAGTCTCCTCTGACTGAGGGTCCCTGGCTCCATAGGTAACATATTAGCCCTGGATTGCTCTCTACTTCTTCCTGGACTTTTTTACTTGGTACTTATCTCATCCAATAAACTATATATTTTACTTATTACATTGTGTGATATCTGTCTCTTTCCAACCCCACTAAACAGAAACCGCACAAAACCTCGTGATGGTTAGGCATTTTTGCCTGTTGAGTCCCTGCTTTATCTCCAGTACCTAGAATGAGGTACTGTACTAGGTCTGCCTGCACTAGGTTCTCAGTAGATGGACAAGTGTTAAGTGAATGACATGGAGCACGTTGTGAGTGTTGGGTAAAGAATAGTGAGTGGGAAACCTGCAGCAAAGCAGAAAGGGGGTGTGTGTCCCATTTCCTGTGATTTGAGGGCACATGAAAATCCAGATCAAATGATGCCAGACATTTGGATTTTCAGGAAAAGCTAAATGTCTCAAGTCATATGTAAATGTTCCTAATTTTCAATTTTTCTATTTTATTGGGGTATTCTTGATGTATAATAAAGTGCATTTATTTAAGTGTTCAATTGATGAGCGTTTTTAAAAGATTTTTTATTTTTTTTTTAAGTTTTTATTTATTTATTTGACAGAGAGAAATCACAAGTAGATGGAGAGGCAGGCAGAGAGAGAGAGAGAGAGAGAGAGAGAGGGAAGCAGGCTCCCTGCCGAGCAGAGAGCCCGATGCGGGACTCGATCCCAGGACCCTGAGATCATGACCTGAGCCGAAGGCAGCAGCTTAACCCACTGAGCCACCCAGGCGCCCCTTAAAAGATTTTTTAAAAAGATTTTATGTATTTATCTGTCAGAGAGAGAGCGTGCATAATGCATTGGGAGCGGCAGATGGAGAGGGGGAAGCAGGTTCTCCACTGAACAGGGAGTCCAATGTGGGACTCAGTCTCAGAACCCTGGGATCCTGACCTGAGCTGAAGGCAGATGCTTAACTCACTAAACCACCTAGGTGTCCAAAGATTTTATTTTTAAGTAATCTCTACACCAACGTGGGACTCAAACTTATACTCCCCAGATCAAGATTTGCACACTCCACCCCTCCATGAGTTTGGCTGTGTGTGTATGCAACCATCGTCACAAGTAAGAAACAGAATATTTCCATGGCCCCAAATGTTTTCTTGTGCAGCTCTGTGGTCCTTTCCTGCCACCTCTCCATCCCTGAGCCACTTATCTGCTTTCTGTCAATGCATACTGGTTTGCATATCCTTGAACATTATACAGATGGAATCATGCAGTGTATGCTTTTGTTTTCTGGCCTCTTGCACTTAGCATAATGACCTAGAAAGTTAATCATAATGTGTATATAATTCTTTTTTTTTAATTGTCAAGTAGTGCTTTCTGGGATGAATATGCCACAATTTGCGTATCTGTTCACCTGGTGATGGACATCCGGGTTGTTTCGGTTTGGGCAATGACAAAGCTGCTGTGAATATTCATGCACAAATGTTAGAGGGGAACTGGGTTTTCATTTCTCTGTAATTCTCCTGATTTTTAAATATTGGTCACTAGTGTAAAAAAATTTTTTTTGAACCCAAGCAGGTCAATAATGAGTGGTTCAAACAAAACACAGCTGCCAGCCAGATCCAGCCTGTGGCTGGCTGATTTGCAGTAGGTACTAGTGTTGTATGCTTTTCTTTTTTTTTTTTTTTTTTAAGATTTTATTAATTTATTTGAGAGAGCGTGAGAGAGCACAAGCAAGGGGAGGGGCAGAAGGAGAAGCAAACTCTCCATTGAGCAGGGAGCCTGATGTGGGACTCGATCCCAGGATCCTGGGATCATGATCTGAGCCAAAGGCAGACGCTTAACTGACTGAGCCACTCAGGCACCTCTATGCTTTGTTTTGGTGACACATATATCCTGTGGTTTTTTAATTACACTGGCTTGAGACTGTAGCCTAGATGTCCGCATTCACCATCCAGAGGTTAGGTCATGGGGATGCCATGAGAGGAGACCATCATTTATGACCTTGGCAGTGCTCCTCTGCCTGGGAAGCCTCCACGGGGCCAGCTGTAAGGAGTTGATCCTTCCACAGGGTTCTAGGGACAGGACCCATCAGGACAGTTGTCATAAGTATGTTTGGGGTACTTACTTGGGGTACCTCTGTCTGTCCCCTCACCATTCCACCCAAAAAGCAGCCTGGGAGTCAGACATGCCTCTTTCCTTTCTGTGTGGGTGACCTGCCAGTTCCTTAGCTCCGGCAGGTGGCCTCCTAAGGGCCAGCAGTGAGATTTCCAGGAAGGCCGAATACAGGGATCTTTTGTTCTCTTTGACATGAGGAGGAGGGAACATTGCAGGACTGGGCTGAACATGAAGCTCTGTTTATTTATTTTTTATTTCCTTTCTATCAGAGGTAGAAAGAGGGGAAAAGAGGTCACTCCCAGCTCTGGAAGGTAGCAGAGTCCTCCGTGCAAAGGGAAAGTCAATAGAGGAAGGTCAGTTTGGGCAAAGATAGGGGATGGTGGCCTCTTGAGAGCTTCAGTCCCTTGGCTGAGATGCTGTCAGGAACCCACCAGCAATAGGGCAGAGATCTCTGAGGACCACGTGAGGACGGCTTCCTGCTGGGGTACTGGCAGGGGACATTGCCACAGGGGAGGTGGCAAATGGGAGACCCCATGGTGGCCGAGACGGTGCTTTCAGGGTACACGCAGGACACCCCCTGCAGACTCCTCAGTGTGGGATGAACTTGAAGGGGCTGGATTCTGCAGATCAGGTGTGAACAGGCCCAGAGGAATATTGCTTTGTTATCAGTTTTATGCCTCTATCCTTGAAAATTAAAAAAAAAAAAACCCACACAATTTCACTTTCTTCTTTTATTATAACAATAGTACACACTTGTAAAAATTTCAAAACATTTAGAAAAGTATGAAGAATCATGTAAAAGTCATTGGAGTTTCCACTATGTAGAGATACCCATTGTTAAGTTCTGAAGAATATCTCCCTAGATTTTTCATTATTCAGGGAGCCAGGATATATCACATCTGCATTATAACATATATAGTATGTAATATGTAATACACTGTATATTGTATACACACATATATGTATACATGCATACACATACATAAGCATACACATATTTCACGATGAAAACGTCTTATTCTGTTCCCTTCCTCTCAGGGCTGGATGTGGGCTCACACCAAGCCTTCCTGGGAATCAGGCAGGAAAAAGGCTGAGGGAATCTAAGGGCTCACCACAGTACCTCTGAAGCCTTGAATAAAGCCAGCAAAAACTCAGTAAAGGCTTACGGGGACTGGAGTTACGGTGAAGGACTAAGTTTCACATTGGAGTTCGAGGTGAAGTAAGACCCCTGCATGTGGGTACAGAGGTGCAGTGGCAGGTGGAAGGGTAAAGTAAACCACCAGGAAGGAGCCAAACTCTCAAAGGCCTTGGCCTTGGTGTTAATCTAATCCACTGTCACCAGGTCCAAAGCCAGTTCAACCCCAGTGGGGCACTTAGCTACTATGTGGCATTCTCTCTCTCTTCCCATGCATATGTATATATTAATACCTGTGTATGAATATGTATCAGTACATACATATGTATGTGTCCACAAACATATATAGATATAGATGTCTATATAAAACTTTAAAAGGAGTTATCATACAATCTATTATGTAGAGTGATGTACTTTTTTAAAAAATTATTTTTATTAACATATAATGTATTATTTGCCCCAGGGGCACAGGTCTGTGAATCATCAGGCTTACACATTTTATAGCACTCACCATATGTGCTTTTTTTTTTTTTAATTATCATGCAAGTTGTATCATGAGATCTTTTTCACTTAGCCTATCTTAAATAACTTTCTACAGAAATGAGAAATCTCCAGTTGCTGACTTTTTCATGGTAAAATGATATTCTACTATATGATTGGATCAAAATATGAACTCTTCTGTGATTGAACAGAAGATTATCTATCTTATTAGATTATTTCAGTTTTTCACAATAAATGTTTGGCATATATATTGATGCATATTTTGTCTAATAATTTTTTAGGATACATTCCTAGAAGTAGGATTGATGGGTCATGGAGTATGTCCCTTTTGAAGGCTTTGTGGTACAGATTACCAAAGGCCTCTCCCAAAAATAGTAGTAACTGTTTGCCAACTAATTCTGTATGTGGGCTCATTTTCCTAGATGTATGCTTATCAGTGGATAAGGTGATTCTTTTTCTTTTTTTAATTTTTTATTTTTTATAAACATATATTTTTATCCCCAGGGGTACAGGTCTGTGAATCGCCAGGTTTACACACTTCACAGCACTCACCAAAGCACATACCCTCCCCAATGTCCATAATCCCATCCCCCTTCTCCCAACTCCCCTCCCCTCAGCAACCTTCAGTTTGTTTTGTGAGATTAAGAGTCACTTATGGTTTGTTTCCCTCCCAATCCCATCTTGTTTCATTTATTCTTCTCCTACTGATTCTTAAATATTTTTAACAATCTGTTGGCTAAGAAATTTTAGAGGTTTTTTTTAATCTATTTTTATTTTTATTATTATTTTTTAGGATTATTTATTTATTTATTTATTTATTTGACAGACAGATCACAAGTAGGCAAAGAGGCAGGCAGAGAGAGAGGAGGAAGCAGGGTCCCCACGGAGCAGAGAGCCTGATGCAGGGCTCCATCCCAGGACCCTGGGATCATGACCTGAGCTGAAGGCAGAGGCCTTAACCCACTGAGCCACCCAGGTGCCCCTATTTTTATTTTTAAATTAAACTCTTTGCCCAGCATGAGGCTTAGACTCGTGACCCTGAGATCAAGAATTGCACGCTCTATGGACTGAGTCAGCCAGGTGCCCTGAATTTTAGGTCTTTTTAAAAAAATTGTTATACTTACCTGATTATAGCGAGGATGCATTTCCCCTGTTTTGAATTGGCTGACTGTTAAAATATAAATTCTTCATCACATATATTTTAAATATGTTCTTTCAGTTGTTGTTTTTTTAATTTTGACATTGCTTTATTGCACTTATTTTGGGCAGTATAAAAGTTTTTCCTTTTTGGGACGCCTGGGTGGCTCAGTTGGTTAAGCGGCTGCCTTCGGCTCAGGTCACGATCGAGTCCCACATCGGGCTCGTTGCTTGGCGGAGAGCCTGCTTCTCCTTTCTGCCTCTGCCTGCCACTCTGTCTGCCTGTGCTTGCTCTCACTTCTCTCTCTATGACAAATAAATAAATAAAATCTTTAAAAAAAAAAAAGTTTTTCCTTTTTGACCATATTTACGTATGATCTAATTTTTTTTTAATTTATTTGACACAGAGAGATCACAAGTAGGCAGAGAGGCAGGCAGAGAGAGAGGAGGGAAGCAGGCTCCCCACTGAGCAGAGAGCCCAATGCAGGACTCGATCCCAGGACCCTGAGATCATGACCTGAGCAGAAGGCAGAGGCTTAACCCACTGAGCCACCCAGGTGCCCTGATCTAATGTTTCATGGTTCTGTCTGCTATTATGCTGCAAAGATCTTTATTTCCCCTACGAGTATAAAATTATCCACCTATTTCATGTTTTTTCTAGGACTTTTATATTATATTTTACACAAATATTTAAATAGACCTGATATATTTTTTCTTAGACCTTTAAGGGATGATTTAACTTTATTTTTCATATTTTGCAAATAGCTAGCCAGTTGCCATAGCACTTTTATTTCGTCTGACTTCCAATATCTAACTGATGACAATCTTAATTTGGCCCCCATATTGGTGGTAACAGACAAGTATAACAAACACATTTGGAGGCTGCCTGTCCATGGGTAATGCTACCCTTATCCTATTCACGTTTTGCATTCCAGGAGCTGCATTCCACACTAACCCCTCTAGAACACTTGCTTGCTATTTTTATTATACCCTAGAGCAGCCTTGCAAAACTTTTGAGGATGCCAGCCATATACTCTATTCCCTTAGCAGCCAGAAGATCATGCCCAGTTTTTCTTCTGTTTTGTGATAAGGACTTCGAGCATGAAAAATTATAAGACCTACATTGTTTGTTTTCTTGAGGCCAAAGGAAAAAAAAATTCACTTCCCTTTCTTCTAAGCCATAGAGAAGTTTCCGTCTCTGAACCAGCTTGTAAAAGACAAACCTTCTGGGGATACTGTTTCTGCTCTTGTCAGAGAGCCCTTAAGACTTGCTCCCAGGGGCTGAGCTCCAAGGCTCAGTCGGTAAAGCATCTGCCTTCAGCTCTGTTCGTGATCTTGGGGTCCTGGGATTGAGTCCCATGTCGGGCTCCCTGCTCCGCATGGAGTCTGCTTCTCCCTCTGCCTCTGTTGCTCCCCCTGCTTCTGCTCTCTTCCTCTCTCTCTGACAAATAAATAAAATTTTTCAAAAAAAAATATTTCGTTTCTAAGCATCTCAGATCTGGTTTTAGCCTGGGGACTGTACTAGAATCTCCATTCACTTGGGCCTCTGGGAAGGATATGTTTGGAGAATCTTTTTTGCTTGTATTTCAAGACTCTTGTTGTCAATCATGTCAACCACAAGTCCCCAGGGGAAAGGAGAGCCTTCTGTCTGAACACTGTTTACTAACTTATTTTATTCTGTCACATACTCTTTATTTACCCAGGAGCTAGGTACTGATCAAATCTTTTTAGAAAATGGGAACTCGTGACTACACCCTACTTTATATTATAATGATTTGTATATGTTTCTCCCTTACTGAATTATGGAGAACTTGAGGGTAGATTCCTTGTTTTGTATATATTTGTCTCTTTCTGGGGCAAGATACAAGATAAAATAATGAATAGCATAGGAATGGACTTCATTCTCTTGGGATTTCTTTAAGATTAGGCAGGGTGACAAGAATGGCATGGCAACGGAATATAATATGAGACAGATAAATGAGAGATGGATAGGAGGGGCTCGGCGTTGCTCCATAAATGAATGCTCATAGAGAAAGGAAATGGGATTCTTCTTAAAAAGCATGCTTGGTCACCCTTGAAAGAGAAGGAGAGGGGCGTTTGGGTGGCTCAGTTGGTTGGCTATCTGTCTTTGGCTCAGGTCATGATCTCAGTGTCCTGGAATCAAGCCCCACATCGGGCCCCCTGCTTAGCATGAGAGTCCGTTTCTCCCTCTGCCTCTAACCCTCTGCCTGCTTGTGCACATGCTCTCTTGCTCTCAAATGAATAAATAAAATCTTTTAAAAAAAGAGAGGGAGGGGTGCCTGGGTTGCTCAGTGGTTAAGCATCTGCCTTCAGCTCAGCTCATGGTCTCAGCGTCCTGGATCGAGCCCCATATCGGGCTCCTTGTTCAGCTGGGAGCCTGCTTCTCCCTCTCCAACTCCCCCATGCTTGTGTTCCCTCTATCACTATCTCTCTCTGTCATAAATAAATAAAAATCTAAAAAAAAGAGAGAGAGAGAGAGAGAGAGAGAGGGAGAGAAAGAGAAAAACATGAAGAAAGGAGATAAGAGGGCACCTGGGCGGCTCAGTGGGTTAAGCCGCTGCCTTCAGCTCAGGTCATGATCTCAGGGTCCTGGGATCGAGTCCTGCATCGGGCTCTCTGCTCAGCAGGGAGCCTGCTTCCTCCTCTCTCTCTCTGCCTGCCTCTCTGTGCCTGCCTCTCTGCCTACTTGTAATCTCTCTCTGTCAAATAAATAAATAAATAATCTTTAAAAAAAAAAAAAAAAGAAAGGAGATAAGAAAGGAATCAAAAGAAATGGGATGTGTAGATGCATATGAAAATTGAGAGAGGAAGAAGAGAAGGGGGAGGTGAAGAATAGGCAGGAGTTTAAGCCAGTGGGTTAGCTGAGGGATATTGAGAATATCAGCACTAGATTGTAGTAAAAGTGTAGTACAAGCGTCACTAGACTGTAGCTGGATACTTGTTCAGCAAATCTCACAGTAGAACCAACTCCCTTGCCACTGAATCCTGCAAGGCCCCTTTCCTGTCCTTCTCAGAATTTAGTGATGGGATGGGAAGGGACAGAAGAAGCTAAGGATAGCTCAAGATAGTCATGATGACACCATTCATAGTAATAAGAGGTGGGCAAAGAAATTTGTTAGGTCTTAGGTTGCTTTCACACTTGAGTTCCAGGTGTGAGCAGCTTGTCCAGATGGAAATAACTAGTGGAATGTACACTGGAGAAAAGGTCCCATTGGGAAGAAGCCATGAAATTGGATAATTCCTGAGGGAAAGGACAAAGAGGAAGATAAGTTAAAGAATTAATACTGAATTTGAGGGTCATCACCTCGGTGGTTCCTTCAGGTGGCAAGAGAAGGAAAAGGCACAGTCAAAGGAAACTGGAGTTGTCTGGGGAAGAAGAGCCCCCAAAATGTGGTGTCAGCCAACCCAAGAGAAGAAAATGTCAAGAGACGTGCAGTAGGTGACCAATGGTGATAAGAAGTTGAGGACAAAGATTGGATTTGGGGATAAGAAGATCAGTGGCCATGTTTAAGAACCATTTTAGTGAGGTAGAAACAATGGACATCCCCCGATAGGGAATGAGGGAACCATTGAGAGAAGATACTGGGGAGTCCTCTAGCATGGCTGTGTCCCCTGGGGCCTCAGTAGAAATGCAGATTCTCGGGCCTTAATGACTCAGAATCTGTGTACTAACATCATTGCCCAGGTGATCCACACGCACAATGGTTTTTGAGAAGCTGCAGGGGATTGGTTCAAGGTGATGGGTAGGGACCGAACATTGATAGTAGTATCTGGAGGTGACGGCGTATTGTAAAGAAGCATTTTTCAGAATAGGGGAGAGATGCGCAGGTTTGGGGTCAGAAAGGAAGGGATGGGAGATGGGGAATGTAGTCAAAGGAGAGACTTAAAGAAAGGAGATGGATGGATCCAGGAGCAGGAGGAGAGAAGCTTCTCTCTGCAGGAAGGAAGGAGGATGGAAGGGACATGGAAGGTGGAGAAAAGGTCATCATTTCTCATGTAATGCACAGCCTTGGGCCAGGGGCTGGCCTGGGTCGTCTGTCTTTGGACCATCCTAAGACATTGCTGTCCCTTAGTCATGATTCATGGAAGGAAAACCGGTGTGCAGGGCGAACCGCGACAGAAGCAGAATTCCCCATTGTCATCGTTGCGATTCCGAGGGCATCGGAAGGAGACCCTTCCCCAGAGTTATTTCCTCAATCTTAACTTTTTTTGTTGTTGTTGTTAAATGGCTTTATTGCATCTTAAGTGATATTTTATTTTTTTATTTATTTTTTAAAAAATGTTATTTATTTATTTGACAGAGTGGTCACAAGCAGGCAGAGAGGCAGGCAGAGGGAGAGGGGGGAAGCACGCTCCCCGCTGAGCAGAGAGCCCGATGTGGGGCTTGATCCCAGGACCCTGGGATCATGACCTGAGCCGAAGACAGAGGCTTTAACCCCCTGAGCCACCCAGGTGCCCCTAGAACCAGAACTTTTTAAAAAAGATCAAGAAGTTTCCTGTGTCTTCCTATTGGCCCATATTTTGATACAGGGAGTTGGAAGTGTGGGAGACTGTGATCATAGGATGTATGTGGTGAGCAGGGAAGAGAACGTGCCAAAGGTGAAGGAAAATAAAGAGATATTGCATACCAAAGAGAAATTTCCCCCAGTTCACAAATGTTCTCGGAGTCTCCCTAAAATAAATTTCCCTCCAATTCATGTGGGGTTAGCATTCAAGTTATAAGAATAGCCCAGTACTTGTTTCCAAACGTGTTTTAAAAATAGTTCTCATATTTTAATCCACGGTATTCATTTCTACTAACATCAAAGTTCAACTTTCCTATACATCACTCAGAGTTAAGATTGAAAATATGCTCTACTCTTTCTTTTTCTTTTTTTTCAGCTGATTATGAAATAATGCAGAGATACAATGTACTCCATACACTAGGAAGGGTTTGAGGGTTTTAAATCCAGTGCAAAGAGTCAGTGGGTGGAAATATATCCAGATTCCTATATTCTTTGTCAAACATTCATGGCGTATCTGCTTCAAAGTCACCGTGCTCCCAGCTCGGTTCATTTTATAGCAAAACTGGTTTCATGCAATTTCAAAGTTGGGATTTTTACATAAGGTGAAGTTGATAATTCTTTTCCTTTTTTGAAGATTTATTTGTTTGAGAGAAAGAGCATGAGTGGGGACACAGAGAGAGAGAATCTCAAGCAGACTTGGTCTTTGAGTGCTGAGCCCATACCGGGGCTTGATCTCATGACCTAAGCCGAAACCACGAGCTGGACATTCAACCAACGAAGCCACTCAGGCACCCTGATGTTGAGAAATCTTAATTCATTCTCACCTACTTGGCTTCAGTTTAAAATCTTGTTATGGGGGCGCCTGGGTGGCTCAGTGGGTTAAAGCCTCTGCCAGGGGGCAGGGTCCTGGGATCGAGCTCCACATCGGGCTCTCTGCTCAGCAGGGAGCCTGCTTCCTCCTCTCTCTCTCTCTCTGCCTGCCTCTCTGCCTACTTGTGATCTGTCAAATAAATAAATAAACAATTGAAAAATAAAAATAATAATAAAATCTTTTTATGATTTAGGCAGAGGGTTGCAGAAACCAAAATACATCTAAACTGTAGAAATCAGGAGAGCTTGTTGCCATGACAATGTGCCTTTGCCTCCCTTGGCACGTTGGGAATGGCGCTCTCTCATCACCTCACTTCTGCTGCCGCTATCTTCCACCTTGGATTTTTTCCTCAGGTAGTTTCAGTGAATGGTTTGGGCCTCTCCCCAAGGTGGAAAATTCCTGTTGTTGACATAAGCCAGCAGGTAGGTGAGGTCCCTAAGACCTGTGACTGCTTGTTGTCTTGAAACTCTACTGATGCAGAAAAATGATGCCTGGCATACCCCAGATTTTATTTATTTATTATTTTTTTTCTTTTGCTCAAAAAAAAAAGGGGGACTGGTGGAAAGTTAGAACATGTCTGGATAAGGATTGCAGGGTTTTAACACACTTCTGGGAATATCTGTCATTGTGCAAGAGAGCAGCCCCAGGGTATCTGTGTCCTGCCCCCTCCCCTACCCCCCTACCCCTTTTAGCAGCCAGGTAAACAGCATTCGTCTCTGGAGTCCAGCTTCAAGGCCTTCCTTGCCTCCCTAGTGGAAATGACTTCACTGTCGTCTGGTGAGCTGACTTATTGCAACAGTCACCCAGCCTCTGAGTTACTGAGTAGAGGGAGGGTGGCAGCCTTTGAGGTCTCTCTGCAGGATTCCAGCCAAAGTTTGCAATCTCAACTGTTTACAGGGACAGATAGGTGATACAAATTGAGCAAGGCAGGTGCGTGGAGATGCAGAGAACCGCAGAGCTCTTGCCCAATAGGAAGACCTTGGCTTGGTTTAAAGTGGCCAGCGCCTCTTTGCTCCATGTAGTTTCTGTCTCCTGGGAATGTGACTCCATGTTGCAAGCTCTTCAGATTTGTCAAGAGAGGCCAGATATTTATGGAAAATCAATTCATCATAAACTGTTGGCACCAGAGTCATAAAATATTCATCAAAGGTTCAAAAACATGTTGCCTCCTTCAAGTCCTCGCTCAAATGCCACCTTGTCAGTAAGGATCTCCCTGATTACTCATTTTTTTTCTTAAATTAATACAACGACCCATGAGATCATGACCTGAGCCAAAAGCACGAGTGAGAGACTCAACTGACTGAGCCACCCAGGTGCCCCCTGAGGACACTATTTTAAATGACACTCCTTGCCTTGCTCTGCATGTCCTTGTTCTCTTTCTGTCTCATCAGCAACTGTGTTTGGCCTACAGTAGGTACTTGGGAGTATTATTGAATAAATACAGGTCAGGTACACAGAGACAGGACTAGAGGAAGGTGAGTGAGGCCCCCAGGGTGCAGGGAGCTTGCAGAACAGCAAAGGGAGCACCTCCCTAAATTTCGTGTCACAGCTGTCACCCCCTCCTCCCCTCAGCCATTGCCCTGCTGATGCACTGGCCACAGTGGTCCCTGACATGATTTTGAGGGTAGGGTAAGAAACAGGAGAATGGATTGGAGCATTTAGGAATTCATATGCTGCTCTTGTTAAAAACATAATAGCCCCAATAAATCTCGAAAGTGCACAGGTGGTACTGGCTAGGAACAGTGCATGATCTCCAGCGGGAATGCATTTCTTCTGGGGATTGGGAATTGGAGTTTATGCTCTCTTCTGTATTTTTACATAGAAAAAACATAAAATCTGAGGAGCTCATGTGAAAATTTTCATCCGCGAGGAGAGACAGAATTGATTTCAAGGCTAGGCCCAGGATGATGAGAGTTGAGAGTGCCTATGTTTTGAAAAGCACGAAACTGTGGAACAAATAGAAAAGAGAAGGAATGTCTGTGGCCGAGAAAAGTATGACCAATTTCAAATAACCCATATAATCCGTTTCAAACTGAAGTCAAGGCAAAGCTTTGAATGAGAAGTAGTAATCATAGGAAAATTTTCAGATCCTGCCACAGGGGCCAATCAGCATTTTTTATGTATAAGCTCTGCTGGCTGAAAGGGATGTCATTCTGCCCTCAGACCCACCAGAGGGCCATTCTATAGGATTAATGTTGTGGGTTGGGTTGTTTTTTTTTTTAAGATTTTATTTATTTATTTTAGAGAGAGAGAGCATGAGAGTAGAGAGGTCAGCAGGAGATGCAGACTCCCCGCCGAGCAGGGAGCCTGATGTGGGGCTCGATCCCGGGACTCCAGGATCATGACCTGAGCCGAAGGCAGTCGCTCAACCAACTGAGCGACCCAGGCGCCCTTCTGTGCATTGTTAAATGGGAGATTTGGACTGAGGTGCTGAGATAGGATAGCTACCAGGTAGCCACGGGGTTAATGAGGCCAATCAAAATGCAGACTGCTCAAGGAACCACTGGAGAACTGGTTTGTCCAACAGAGTGTGGGGAGGGGGTGGGGGGGTGGGGGGGAGGAACCCATCAAGGGCACTTTGAAAGCATTCACGATAGTCTTCATAGAAGGATCATTTGTAGGCATCCATCTTGCCGGACAGTGCAAAGCCTTTCAGGATGACTTCAGTCAAGAAAGAACTCTCTGTACTCCTTTGCCTTCTTCCCTCCAACCCCAGGGGTCTAGGAGTCTTGTTTAGCAGGTGGAGAGATGAAGAAATGCCCACTTCACTCCTTGACAGCTTACCCTTGCTCAGACTGTGAAAAGAACCAATGAATCACAGAAAGTTCTGCATATTGCATGGGACTCAGCCAGCTCATTATCAAACGAAAATTGCTTTGTGACCTAAAGGGACCCAGGACAGCCTATTTCCTAAGAGGGAGCAGGAAAGTCATAGAACAGGCTGGATTTTGTTAAGGAGGACGGGAAACAAAACACATTTAAAGAGACAGTGGGAGACAAACCTTGCTTTTAAAAAAAAAAAAAAATCACATCTCACGAAAGTGCTTGTTTGGTGTCCTAATCAACCAGAGCTAAAGCAGACCCTGCAGTGATCCTATGACCAAGTCTCGGCCATTCTTGTTAAATTACCTAGAAAACTTGCTCTTAAGAAGGAAAACTAATGAGGATAGCTTAATAAGAGTGGGGAGGGGGATCAGGTGTGGCTGTAAATGCATTTGTATGGCAGTCGCTGGGAGTTAAAGAAGTTTCTTAGCTCAGGCTGCTATAACCATTCAAAGAGTGGTTCGAAGAACAAATAGTTATTTTTCACAGTTGTGGAGACTGAGAAGTCCAAGATCAAGGCACTGGTAGATCTGGAGTTCTGGTGCGGATGTTCTTTCTGGTTTGTAGATGACCATCTCCTCTTTGTATCTTCACATAGCAGGGACAGCAGAGAGGAAGCTAGTTTTCTCATGTCTGTCCTTAAAAGGTCCCTGATCCCAACATAGGGTTCCACCCTCACAAAGGCCCCATCTCCAAATCAGATTGAGGATTAGGGTTTCAACCCAGGAGTTCTGGGGTCGGTGGGGAGGGCACAAACCTTCAGTCTAGAGTAAGAAGCGAAGGAGCTCTCAGTAAAGGTCTTGGAAGGAAGAAAGGGGACCCCTGCAGTCCTGGGGAGCTTGGTGGTGGGGTTTTATCCCCTCATTAAAGATTTAACCCCTCACCAGTTCCAAAAGACGAGATTCTCCCTTGCAAAATAGAATCCATGTTCTTCATCCAGACTTTTTTTTTTCATCCAGACTTTTCAATCCAGATGTTGTAAAAGGAGATTTTGAATCACGATGAACAAGCTCTAGTAACGAGAGAGCTAGCGATTTTATTGTCGAATCACATAAGCAAGTGGAAGGAGGGCAATCTCAGAAGGCAGATCTCCTGCTTAAGGCTCTATGCGTCTCCATTTTCTCCCCTGTAAAAAATAGGGACATTAAGACTGCTTTTAGGATTGTCAGGGTATGAAATGAGAACATAAATAGAGTGTCTTGCACATTGTTGGACTGCAGCCAACATTCAATAAATGAGAGCTATCATTATTAAAGTAGAAGATGAGCCACCTATATTGAGAAGAAAGTCACTTACAGCATTACATTACTTATCTCTCGGGTCATCATTATTGTGCAATGGAAGTTTTATGAACATTCTCATGGAAATTTTATAAAGGAAGAAATGTATGTATTGAGTGTAATCTGCTTGCCTTCCTTAGACTACAAGGAAGCACGTGACCAAAGACTTGTATAATGGCCAGAGAAAAGCTTCCACATGTATCCTCCTAGAAAATGGTCACTTTTATTTCACACCCTAAAGATATGTTTGGAGGGTTTCAACAATAACTTCCAAATGCTTTAGGAAGATTAGAAGGGCTGTTCCACAGTGAGTTTTTTAGAGGGAAAAGACTGAATTATTCACACTATTAGTTACACTATTACAGCTAAAGTGACGACTCTTTATGCAAATAGTTTCATGTTTTTTTTTTTTTTTTCTTAAGCCATATTGGTAAATATTTGTAGGACCTGACCAACCAAACTGGGATGAGTTCCCAGAGTCTCAGGGTAAAACTGTTAAAAGTTTTTGTCTGTAGTTTTTAGAAGTTTCAACAACATACAGCTTAAGTTGTGGCTCATAGAACAAATATCGTTCCTCCCCATGCCAATATGGTTAGCAGTGTGCATGCCATCGGCCAATAAGAATGGATGATGAGATTCTGGCCCTTTCTTGACGAGTAAGAAGTTGTGACCTTGAGGCTGGTGACATAAATGATTGCACAGGCAGATATTTGAAGACTCCTATTAGACTGTTCATGTATGGCTCACATCTGTGCCCAAGTCCCTGATTTTCGATATGCCATCCCTTTGTCTACCTAAACTTTGTTGGGAACCATTCTCCCTCATCTGAGCTCAGGTCCTGGGACCCTCAGTGAAATGCTGGTGCACCTGTTAGCCCAGAGTAGGGCTCTTGCGGATGGGAAAATAGGATGTGCGATTTTGGAATTTCCTACTACCCCAATTTTTTTTTTAAAGATTTATTTATTTGACAGAGAGAAATCACAAGTAGACAGAGAGGCAGCCAGAGAGAGAGAGAGAGGGAAGCAAGCTCCCTGCTGAGCAGAGAGCCCGATGCAGGACTCGATCCCAGGACCCTGAGATCATGACCTGAGCCGAAGGCAGCGGCTTAATCCACTGAGCCACCCAGGCGCCCTACCCAAATTTTTTTTTAAAGATTTTATTTATTTATTTGACAGAGAGATCACAAGTAGGCAGAGAGGCAGGCAGAGAGAGAGAGAGGAAGGGAAGCAGGCTCCCCACTGTGCACAGAGCCTGATGCGGGGCTTGATCCCAGGACCCTGGGATCATGACCTGAGCTGAAGGCAGAGGCTTTAACCCACTGAACCACCCAGGTGCCCCTCTACTACCCAAATTGCATCTTGATTGCAGTAGTACTTACATGTGTGTATCACACACACACACTTCAAAACTCACTGAACTGTGTACTTTAAAGGGATGTACTTAATTATATCTCAACACGACTGATTAAAAAACTGTAGAATAAAATAGTTATGCTACAGTTAGATTATTATTCACTTCTCCATAAAGTAATCATTGACATTAACAACAAAACCCTTTGAGTGCTTCGGTGGCTCAGTCATTGAGCGTCTGCCGTCAGCTCAGGTCATGATCCTGGGCTCCTGGGATAGAGTCCCACATTGGGCTCCCTGTTTGGTGGCAAGCCTGCTTCTCCCTCTCCCCTGCTTGTGTTTCCTCTCTCTCTGTGTCTCTCTCTATCATATAAATAAAATCTTAAAACAAAAGCAAAAACAAAAAAAACCCTTCAGTGGCTCCCATTTATCTATAAGATTAAATTCACAGTGCTACAGTAGATATTTAAATCTCTGTTCTGTATGGTCTCAAGCTACCTTCAGCAAAGGTATTTAACCTGTTTTGTGTAACGGGTGGTCTGGTAAAAACTATGGACTCCTTCACAGAGTAACGTTCTTAAACACATAAAACAAAACACATAGGAGAACAAAGGAAACTGATTCTGTGGAAATGGTAGCAAAATACCTGTGCAGTTTGTGATAGAGTAGTATATGTTCTTTCTTATGACCTAACAAGATCTAGCATAAGTCTCCTAACTACCATAATTTCTTTCTTTTTTTTTTTTAGATTTTATTTATTTATTTGACAGACAGAGATCACAAGTAGGCAGAGAGGCAGGCAGAGAGAGAGAGGAGGAAGCAGGCACCCCACTGAGCAAGAGAGCCCGATGCGGGGCTCGATCCCAGGACCCTGGGATCATGACCTGAGCTGAAGGCAGCGGCTTTAACCCACTGAGCCACCCAGGCGCCGCCTAACTACCATAATTTCAAAGTACCGACGAACCACCAGTGAGCATAAATCATAGTTTAAGATGTCTGCAACGGCGGCGCCTGGGTGGCTCAGTGGGTTAAGCCGCTGCCTTCGGCTCAGGTCATGATCTCAGGGTCCTGGGATCGAGTCCCGCATCGGGCTCTCTGCTCAGCGGGGAGCCTGCTTCCCCCCCCCTCTGCCTGCCTCTCCATCTACTTGTGATTTCTCTCTGTCAAATAAAAAAAAAAAAAAGATGTCTGCAACATTCAGGTGAAAAGAAATAATCTGTGAGTGTTAATGTTGAAGGAGTAACATATACTGCTAATAGTCTTATGGGTTTTTGTTGTTGTTCTTGTTCTTGTTGTTTTCCCCACATTCATGATGGAAGGAAATGCTAAATTTCAGTGAAAGGTCAATGAAAATAAAGGTGCATTTTTTCCCCCTATTACATTCAGCCTCCCTCCATACACACTATCCCCACCCTAACTCCTTCCCTGCCTTCTTTCCAGGTTAAAAATGCCTGCCTATTCCCGAGCTCCCTGACAGGCCCCAAGACACCCCTTGCTTGAGTGCAGAGGTCCCCATCCTAAAGACGCAGAGACAGCAGGTAACATGAATATGTTAACAGGTGGGAAAGCCAGGCAATGGAGGACAGGACCATAAAGACTGATACACAAAGCCTGTGTCTTTGCTCAGGGCATTCTCATAAAACTTTTCTCTTTCTTTCTTTCTTTCCTTTCTTTCCTTTCTTTTCTTTCTTTTTTCTTTTCTCTCTTTCTTTCTTTATACAGTAATGTACTCGCCAAATAAAGATTAGCCTGGAGTTGGCCAGTGTGTAACTACTGCTTAATCAACCAGAATGAACTGCCAGTTCTCTTCCCTCTGCCCTCCCCTGCCGCATCTCCAGAGAGTTTCCCTTCTGCACAAATTTCTTCCCTCTAATCTCTGTTAATCAAAACACAGCTAGTTCAGAAGTTGGCATTTCCTGCTTCCCCTTGCTGGAAGTCATCTGGTCCTTGTTTGGGCTCCCAGAACACTGGGTTCGAATCTTTGTCTGTGTTCTGTTCTGTTTTGTTTTGTTTTTGTTTTTTTAAGGACAGGTCACATTTTGGCTTGTACTGTGTTGATTGATGTGCTCATTTCATCTGCTCCAATCCATCCCAAGCTCCTAGATGGCAGGACACAGCCCTGTTTCTCTTTGCAGCTCCCCCCTATGTATCCCCCTCCCCGACCTGCACTCTCTATGCACAGAGCTGAGCAGACATAGGAGTCAGGATAGTTGTATGGAGTCAGCCCCTGCCTCCCTGCCTCTTTCTGCCTCTGTCTCTGTCTCTTTTCTCCCACCATTAGAACTAAAGCCCTGATATAACCTTTCTTTCATGGAAGGGCTTACAGTGTAGCCACAAACCTCTCAGCCAGAAAAGTAATTGATGTTACTTAAAGCCTTCCTCCAGGAATGGATATTCCTTTACTAAATCACCCATTCTTATAACCCCTTAGAGATCAAGTGAGCACTTACTGTATGAAATACATCAGGTCGGATCACATCTTGATCCAAGTTTGTGAAACTGATTCTTAGTAGCCTGGAGACTTCTTCCTGAAGGGTACTCATTCCTCTTCTCATGAGGGGGACATGCCCGAAGACCGTTCTGCTACCATGGTTGGTCAGCAAGTGCCCAAGGTCCCCTTAAATCCCTGTCTGTGTGGACTCCATGAAGTTTGTTTAAAGGCATGAAAAATGAAAAAATCTTACTTTGCATCCTGGTATTTATAATTATTTAGAGTGTGACCTTGAGTAAATTACTGAAGACCTCTGAGCCTCCATTCTGTCGTCTGTGATAACATCTACCCCCCAGGGGTTTGTGGGTTACATGAATTACTACATGTACAGAGCCTAGAACAGAGCCTGGCATGTGGTAAGTGCTCAGTGAAGGTCACCAGCACTAGCTAAAACAAAACACCCCCAAATACCTGCTTCCCATTTAAGCACCTGCTGTGAGCTAGCCCCAGCTTAGCCATCAGGTTATATGAAGCTGAACAAAACATAGGAAGGAGTTCATAACGTAAATGGAATGGTTTTCAATCTGTAGACTAGAGATTCCTTGGGGAGACATTTTTCTGAGAATCTATTTGTTCATCAGACTGAATAAATCATCTGGCTCAGACCTATATGTTTTATTTTTTAAAGACATATGCAGTGACTTTGGGATTAATACATGTCAAAATCATTTAGAAGAATGCCTTATTTCATGTTTTGTCATTCTGTGTTACCTCAACCATAAATGTGATCATATGGTGGTTCCCAACACTTTTTTTGAGAGAGAATGAGAGAGAGAGAGAGAGAACATGAGAGGGGGGGAGAGTCAGCAGGAGAACCAGACTCCCTGCTGAGTGGGGAGCCCAATGCGGACTCAATCCTGGGACTCCATCCTGGGACTCCAGGATCATGACCTGAACTGAAGGCAGTTACCTAACCAACTGAACCACCCAGGCACCCAGTTCCCAACATTTTTTGGAGGATACTAAAAATAGCTACTGGGGCACCTGCGTGGCTCAATCATTTTAAGCATTAAGCCTTCGGCTTAGGTCATGATCTCAGAGTCCTGGGATCAGGCCCCACATTGGGCTCCCTGCTCACCGGGGAGTCTGCTTCCCCCTCTCCCACTCCCCCTGCTTGTGTTCCCTCTCTTGCTGTGTCTCTCTTGGTCAAATAAATAAACAAAATCTTAAAAATAAATAAATAAAAATATAAAAAAATTAAAATAACTTCTTATGGCTAAACTGTTTGGATCTATCAACTGAGTGGACGGTGTGGTGTGGTAGAAACCCGAAAAATCATGTCAGCTTAGGCAGAGGAAATTCTGCCCCTGAAGAGTGGCAGTCAGGACCCATATAATGCAGGATAGAGACCGACTTTCAAAGACTATTTCACCACAAGTCTTCAGGTGCTTCCCAAAAAAGTTGGGAACCCTTCACATAGAAGAAAGAAGTAGAGGGAATCTCTCCAAATGGCCACACACAGTGGGCTTCTGTTCAAGAGCAAACTCTTTCTTCAATCCAGCTGACAAGGGAGAAGGTCTCTCAGATTCCTGGCATCAGAGGGAGCCATTCGGGGTTGCTAATGCAGAGCTTCTGTGGGTGCCTCATGGCCATGGCTACTGATGGAGGGTCCCCCCTTAAGAGCCTAAGTTTGCAGAGAAGCATTTGAATCCCTTCCTCCTGCTGCTGTTCTGGTCCTCTGGGAACTTAGGAATTGTACATCCCCATGGGGTCAGTTGCTAATAAGCAGGTTTAAGTTCTTAGATCACCTCTTTTTATAATAGATGACACTATGTGGTGGGGGTGGGAGAAGCAGAAGAGAGTTGGATTCTGGTCCCCTTTGCAGTTTGAATTTTCTGTGTTGGCAGTCCTCCTAGGTAAAGTCTTTAAAAGACCGCAATGACTTTTCTGGCAAAATTACTGGGAACCGCTGCCAAGACTAAGAAACCCACAGTCAGAAACTCAGAGATTGGATATGAGCAAACCTCCTCCCTTTTTCTTTAAAGTCCCATGCCTGAAAAATAGTCATGGTGCTACTTTGTTGTGTAAAGAAGATCGTTAATATTTCCACCCTGATCCAGAGGAAAAGGTCAGTATGCTTTTATGCAGGCAGGTCTTGGTGACCCCTGGATAGTTACTTCATTTTCAAGGCACTTGGTGATCTCTATGGAAAAAGAAACCTCCCTGGTTTTGTGTTCTGTTTTGCTTTGTTTGATTTTTGTTTTTCTTGTCTGGGAACTAATGTCTTTGGTTACTCCCAGAATTATTGTAATGAGGTACCAAGTATATTGGCTGGCAGAGAGCAGATACTCACTATAAGTCTACTGATTGACTAAAGAAAGGACTTTTTTCCCTTAATCACATTCCCATATGTGAGGTGTTTCCCTTCAAGCACTTACCTTCTTTCATTCAAAAAGCTGCTACAGGCCTGATGAAGAAGTGGTATTGTTTTGTAGTTACGAGCATAAGCTTTGCAGCCAAATATACCAACCTATGAATTCTGGTTCTGCAAATATCAAGATGGGTGATCTTGAACAAACAACTCTGGAGCCTCAGTTTCTTCTTTGTTAGCATGGGTTCATCAACAAAACTAACAGGCAGCTTACCAAATGGGAGAGGATATTTGCAAATGACATATGTGATAGAGGGTTAGTATCCAAAGTATATAAAGAACTTCTACAATTCAACATCCCCCAAAACAAATAATCCAATTAAAAATTGGACAGAAGACATGAAGAGACATTTCTCTAGAGAAGACATCCAGATGGCCAATGGACACATGAAAAGATGCTCCATGTAACCATCAGGGAAATGCAAATCAAAAGTACAATGAGATATCACCTCACATTTGTCAGAATGGCTAAAGTCAACAAAATAAGAAACAATGGGTGTTAGCAAGGATGTGGAGAAAAAGGAGCCCTCATGCACTGTTGGTAGGAAGGCAAACTGACAAAGCCACTGTGGAAAATAGTATGGTGCTTCCTCAAAAAGTTAAAAATACAGGGCTGGCTGGCTGGCTCAGTCAGCGCAATATACATCTCGATCTCAGGGCTGTATGTTCAAGCCCCACAATGGGTATAGAGAATACTTAAAAATAAGATCTTTTTTTTAAAAAAAAAGAGTTAAAAAAATAAATTAAAAAGAGTTAAAATAAAAAAGGTAAAACTACCTCATGATCCAGCAATATACTATGAGGTATATGCCCAAAGAATATAAGAACATGAATTCAAAGAAATAAAGTGCACCTCTATGTTTATAGCAATATTATTTACAGTAGCCAAGATATGGGAGCAGCTAAGGGTCCATCAGCAGATGAATGGATAATGAAGATGTGATATCTCTCTCTCTCTCTATATATATATATATATATGTATGTATATATATATATATATATAATGGAATACAACTCAGCCATCAAGAAGAATGAAATCTTGCCATTTGCAATGACAGGGATAGAGCTAGCGCGTATAACACTAAGCAAAATAATTCAGTCAGAGAAAGACAAATACCATATGATTTCACCCGTGGAATTTAAGAAATAAAACAAACTAGCAAAGAGAAAGAAATGAGAGAGAGAGTGAGACCAAGCAAGAAACAGATTCTTAACTGTGGAGAACAAACCGATAGTTACCAGAACGGAGGTGGGTGGGGAATGGGGAAACAGGTGATGGGGATGGCATGTGCTGGTGACGAGCCCGGGGGGATGTAGGGAAGGGTTGAATCACTATATTGTACACCTGAAACTGATATGATGCTGATTGGAATAAAAGAAACACTTAATGGAAAAAAATCCCATGTGTTCAATAAAACCTACCTTATAAATTTGTTGGAAGGATTAAATGAGATAGAGCAGGTTTATCCAAATTTCAGTCCCTTGCAATTTGCTGTGTTCAAATATCACCTATCATTATTCCCTAATGTTTTCTTTAAGCTAATTCAATTTTTTAAAATACAGATCAATTTCAAAAGGTAAATGGACACTTATCACCTCCCTGGTGATAGAATTTAAGTGTAAATATAAACATAATGGAGACTAAACAGTAGTATTAAGTTCGGCCTGGTTATTTTTGCCAGTCGGCTCTCTTTGTCTGAAAGAAAGACTATTGTCAAGTGTTAACGCTCTATCAGCCCTGACCTGATACTTTCTTTTGTATTTAACCCAAAGAACTGTAAAGTGATCAAAAGGAACTTTTTCACTATTTGATTAGAAGTAACTTAACACTGTGCTTTTGTGTGGCACGTAATACTGTCTCAGTATCACCAATGACCCGGGCATCACATTTTAGAAAGCTGGGACAAAATTTATGAAGACTTTGTGTTTCTTAGCAAAGATCCCATGTCGGAAAAATTCCGCTGAGAAAGGGCAGTTTGACATAGAACAGAGGGAAGGAGACACCGGTCTGGAACCCCTCCGATGATCCCTGAGCTGCCACACTGGACCTAGAGGGCAGTTCCTAACCTGACAGTGGGTTCTCAACCTTGGAAGTCACTCATGGTCTCAGGGGAGACTGGGAACCTTCAGGCATTTACAGACTTCTCGGCGGCTGCGGGGGTTTTCTGCAGATAATGGAAGGAATCTGAAGTGGTAGAAGCACCTTTCAGGTTTTCAAAACTCAAAATCCATCCTGGTCTCCATGTCCCTACAGGCCATCTTGGGCTGAACACCCCCACCCAGTACCTCATGTCGTGACTGTGTGTGGAGATAGGTCTTTGCAAAGTTCATTTAGGTAAAATGAGGTCATCAGGGTGGGTCCTACTCTAATAGAAGTTGTGTCTTCTAAGAAAGGATTAGGACAGGGAAGGGGTTCACCAGCAGGCCAAGGAGAGAGGCAAGAAACCAAGCTTGCAGACATCTGACTTTGGACTTTGAGCTTCCAGAAATTTCTGTCATGGAAGCCCTGCCCCCACCCCCAGTCGGGGCACTTAGTGACAGCAGCCACAGTGAACTGTTGTATAGAATGCGTGCGTCCCATCTGAATAAAGGGGATACGTGCTAAATAGTGCATTGTCCCCCGGCAGTGACCGGTGTGTCACCCACAGGCTGGTGTGTGTGAGAGTCAGGACTGTCCACCTTCATACATATGTTCTTCCATTTACCATCTCCTAAATCTGCCCATCCAAATTCTTCCGTGCCAAGAAAATAAAAGGTGGGTGGGTGGGTGTCCAGAAAGACTTGGTCATTCTTTCCGCTGGGAGCACAGATTTTCGGGACGTTTTATGTAATCCTGGCAAGAGATTGGTAAATTGGATTATCTTACACGCCACGACAGAAATCTGTCTCCTAGCCCACTCGAGTCCCAAATAAGCATGTTTTTCCCTCTGTTGACCTTTCCCTCCCTTGCATTTATTAAGCACAAAAAGAGCATTTCCACTTTGCTATAGGTCTGTCCTGTGCCTAAGTCCCAAGGTGACAGCCGTATACCATCTCTGTGTTCTTCCCTCTTCCCTGCTTTTTCCTCCCCCTCCTTTGTGTCAGCTGAAGCTGACGCTCGTCTCCTCTCCTCACTTTCGTGCCTTTCCGAGCATCTAGAGCATGCACGAAGCTCTGGTCAAGGACCAGTTAATATTTAAGCCCATTGAGCTCATTATATATTCTTTCTGCTCATGGTGTACCCAAAGAATGCGGCACAGCCAGAAATCTCAAAGGCTTTGGGAAATCTCAGACTCAAAATCTAGAGTTAAGGGGACATTCTCTTGGGGACCATGTAACCTTTGCAGCTTGCCTCAGGAATTCGAACTGTCCCCAGTTAGGTCTGTGACATCTTGGCCGTGGTACATTCCGTTTCTTGAGAAAAGTTCTCCTAGCCCCGTGCATTCAAATAAATTTCAAACACGACTTCTTTGAATATCATCTGTAATCCCGAACGTTGGCCAGAGAAGCCCAGCCCTCGAGGAGGCTCTCAATGCTTCTGGGCTCCCTACTCGGTTAGCTGGGAGAGGAAGATGTTTGAGTATTTGACCCAGGCAGGTGTTTTGAGGCCTTCCGTCCAACCAGTTCATCCAGGAGTATATGGGAGCATGTTAGAAATAAACAATGAATACTGTTACACTGAAAAGAAAGAAAGAAAGAAAAAAGAAATATATATATATATATATACACATATATATATATATAAAAGAAATAAGCAGTTTAGCTCATCCTCAGTCACCCGGTAGGGACAGGAGAAAAAGGAAGAAGATTAAGGAAAAGGAACAAGATTTAAAAAAATATATACCCTCAGAGCAGCAGATAAACAGTGGATCAGTCAATCCCAGGAGCCTCTTCCTAATTTAGTGTGCTCTGCCAGGGACTCAGAGGGCAAGGATTGCACGTTAGAACCCCCAACCCCACCCCACCCCGGGTGCTAAACAGCAGCTTCGCATCATGGGTGGGAAGGCCACAGGGGTTACTCACTGCTGCTTTTGTTTTTTGTTTTCTATGGCCACTGTTTCTCTTTGGGAATCAGTCCCTCCCTCTGAGAGTGTTTCCTGGCCTGATGGAGGAGCCTATCTCTTAGTTATACAATGTGTTCTGATTCATAGGTTTTTGTGAAGGCTCCGCCTTTGAAGAGATCCTTTATCCAGTTTGCAAGTTTCTGTGCACTTGGAGTGTAGAAAATCTGCGGAGCTCTGTTCTCTGTGTTTGGTCTCAAGCACCTTGGGTTGCTGTGCGGGAACAATCCAGTGTTTTCCTTCTTAATGAGCTCCTCATCTCTCTCCTTCATAATTCTGCAATTTATGGAAAGTGTTGCTGGACATGCCTTTCCTGATTGCCATATCTTCTCCCATGCACACACACTTACTTGCACATGGACACGCTGACAGCCAGGGCTTTTGAACATCAGACTGTGTCTAGTTTGTCAACCGAGCTGTGTCTCGTGTTTGCGTGCTTTTTTTCTTATTTGTTTATTGGAGAGAGAGAGATCACAAGTAGACAGAGAGGCAGGCAGAGAGAAAAAGTTCCCTTGTCATTTCAATCTGTCTTTCCTCTTCTTTTCTCTCTCTCTCTCTTTTTTAAAAAATATTTTGTTTATTTATTTGTCAGAGAGGGAGAAAGAGAGCACAACCAAGCAGGGGGAACCCAGTGTAGGACTCAGTCCCAGGACCCTGCATTACCTGAGCTGAAGGCAGAAGCTTAACCGACAGAGACACCCAAGCATCCCAAAGATTTAATTAATTAATTAATTAATTAATTAATGTTATTATTTGACAGAGAGAGAGATCACAAGTAGGCAGAGAGGCAGGCAGAGAGACGGGGGGGGGGGTGCGGGAAGCAGGCGCCCTGCTGAGCAGGACCCTGAGATCATGACCTGAGCCAAAGGCAGATGTTTAACCCACTGAGCCACTCAGGTGCCCCACATTTCTAAAATTTCTGAAGAGCAGAGCCAGCGACAGCAACCCGGGCACCTGGGCATCAGGCCCATCTGAGAGCAGATTGGGTTTCTGTCCACTGAAAAAGATGTCCTCACGCAAGGTTTTTTTCCCTCCTCCCTTATCTACTGGCTCAATTTTCTAAACAATTCCTCGCCATGACCTTCTGTCATAGAAAACAGATGAGTTAACTAGGAGTGAGTAGTAGTGAAGAGCCAGGCTTTACCCATCACAATAAAGGCAAGCCTGTCTCCTAGCCTCATGCCCGCCTGTCAAGTTTTTTCCCTTTCTTTACAACAGGCGTGAAACCAGAGCCATTCAGTCATTCATTCATGGGGAGATATTAGTCAAGGAGGGGACACTTTTAGGCTCAAGATGTCTCTAGAGCAGGTAGGCTGGGGCCTTTTATCTCACCCGCTTACACACTGGGTGCACTTAACAGCTCTCTCTGACCTCATGGGGTTCCCTCCAAGAGGCTCCTGTGGCAGATGGGCTGACGTGGTCCCCAGCAAACCCATCTTCTGGAGCTCATGTCCTCAGCTCGCATGTGGTTGGGCCTATAACCTCTAGCAAAGGTAATGGAATGTCCCTGTGGGGATTAGGGTAGGATACACAAGATTCTGTCTTGCTGGCATCCTCACTCTAGAAACCTCCTAACTGACTTTGAAGAGGTAAGGGGGTGGCCCATGTGTGGGCAGCTGAGGGCAGCTGTCTGCCAACAGCCGTCAAACAGCCGGGGTCCTTGGGCCTGCAGCTGTCTGGCGCTGAATTCTGCCGGCCACCTGATGTGAGCCAGGAGGTAGAGCCTTCCCCGGTCAGGCCTCCAGATGGGAATGCAGGCTGCCCCACACTCTAACTCTAGCCTTGTGAGATCCAGATAAGCCATTCCTAGGCTCCTGACTCACAGAAACTGTGAGATAATATATAAATGTTGTTTTAAGCTGCTAGGTTTGTGGTCATTTGCTAAGTAGCAAACTCCTAGGACAAAAAGAGTCACCTGGCCCAGCATGACCCCACAGACTCCAAGAGCTGGTTAGGTTGGCTTCCTCTATTCATCTCTCCTATCTCCCTTAGGATCCTTGGTATGCAGAGCTGTAACCCTTCCACATAACCTCCCTGAGCTGGGCAAATGTGTTTACTCTTCAAAATCAGAGAAATGACGGATTTCTCAAACTCTTTAAAATCAGAGAAATGATGGATCAGAGTTGTTTGAAGCAAGACCATAAAGAGGGATAGGGTTGAGTGCTGAAAAACTATATAGATTGAGCGCTGCATCATGGAAGGGGTTTAAGACGTGTCCTCTCCCATCTGCCCCCCACTCCCAAGTACCTTTCCAGAACCCATATTCCCACTGTTGTAAGACTTGTCTCAGGGTAGTCCATTTAATTACATTACAAGAATTCCATTCTTTCATTCATGAAGCTCAACAGATTTCATTTCCTCATTTGTAAAATGTCATAATAGTGCTTGCTTCATCTAGTTGTGAGAGGAAATGAATTAATTTATATAAATTGTATAATAATTGCTTAACACCTTGTAAATACTATCTAAATGGACATTATTATGATAATGTTATTATTATTGATGTCGTTCATGGTGTCGTTTATTATTATTGCCAGGCGGGGACGTAGACACAAGGAATGTAGATAAGAATAAGACATGACTCTACTCTGTAGCAGGTTCCTTACCTGTTAGTGAGCTAAGTTCTGAAAAGAGAGGTAAACAGGACAGGAAGTTTATGAAATAGGGGCTTGAAATTAGCAATATAAATTCCAAAACCAGGGGCACTTGGGTAGCTCAGTCAGTTAAGTGTCTGCCTTCAGCTCAGGTCATGATCCTGGGGTCCTGGGATTGAGCCTTGTGTCGGGCTCCCTGCTCAGTGGGAAGCCTGTTTCACTCTCTCCCACTCCCCTTGCTTATGTTTCCTCTCTTGCCACGTCTGTCTCTGTCAAATAAATACATCAAATCTTTTCTAAAAAAAAAATGAAAAACAGGGGCACCTGGGAGGCTCAGTGGGTTAAGTCTCTGCCTTAGGCTCAGGTCATGATCTCAGGGTCCTGGGATGGAGCCCCATATCAGGCTCCTTGCTCAGTGGGGAGCCTGCTCCCCACCCCCGTCGCCCCCACCACCTGCCTCTCTGTCTGTCAAATAAATAAATAAAATCTTTTTTTTTTTTAAATCGAAAACAAACAAAAAAACCGAAAACCAAATTCCAGAACCACATAAGGCATCCTGAGAAAACACATTCTAGGAGGGCTGGAGCCTAGAAGTGGGAGTTACAAAAAATGCATCCAGTAGCATCCTATGTACTCTTGGTTTCTTAGAAGTCAGTCAATGCTGAAAGAGAAGAGATTGATGAGAGAATGTCATCCATGTTATCATTTTCACAGGGTCAGTGTGGCTAATGCAAAAAGAAAAGAAATTTAAAGATTTAAAAATAAAAAAAGAATTAGGGGCGCCTGGGTGGCTCAGTGGTTGGGCCGCTGCCTTCGGCTCAGGTCATGATCTCAGGGTCCTGGGATCGAGCCCCACATCAGGCTCTCTGCTCAGCAGGGAGCCTGCTTCCTCCTCTCTCTCTGCCTGCCTCTCTGCCTGCTTGTGATCTCTCTCTGTCAAATAAATAAATAAAATCTTTAAAAAAAAAAATTAAATCGCAAAAACCATAGCCGTGGGATTATAACTCATAGCAAATTATATATGTGGTTATATGAATAAATATTAGATATATTTATACATAAATACTATATATTGTTATATTAATTAATTATATGGTATAATATTAAATATTATATATAAAAATATTAGAGTAAGTGTAATGATAATATTAATAATAAATAATATGTAATATACAAATATAATTATTATTTATTCAATTACAGGTTAAGTATCAGGAAAGTTAGAGTTGCTGGCTCTTGTTTCCAGAAAGCTCGTGGAGAGTCTCAGGGTCAACAGTCTTTGCTGGTAGGCAGGAGCAGAGTGCTGGTGCCACAGTCTGTTCCTGTTCTCTGGGAGCGTAGTTGTTCCTTTTCACGAATGGAACATGAGGAACCCTAGGGGACATGAGCTGCCCTGCCCTGCATGGGACAGTTGTGAAAAATGAATCCCTTGGGGCCAAGACTTGGCCTCCAAACAAAGAAGATATTCAGAGGTTAATCCGTGTTTTCCTTGGGGTTTCTTGATCAAGGTCTCATCCAGGATGAGAATAAAAAGGAGACTGTATCCTTAGGAGATCGTGTCATGTCGTAATTGGCTGCTGGTGAGTGTGTCTCAGCCTGTGCTTGAACCTTGTATTGCTTCTTTTTACCTCTGTTCCTAGCATGCTGTCTGTAAATAGCCAGATAGTCTATCTGTATTTACAAATAATGAGTCACTGGATTAATAGAACTAGACAGGAACAGTTAAGCATGCAGAAGAGGGGCAAAACAACTCATTATGCAATAGTTCTATAGTTCTCCTTTCCATTTGTGGGCTCCCACACCGAGGGTACATTTTGGCCAATTTAGATATGATCCTGCTAGGGACATACTTTCAATCTAGAAGTGAGAGGCCATTTTCAAATATTGCATCTCCAGCAATAACCGGTTTCTTGAGACCTTCCCGAGACTTTTCCCTAACTACTTCATCCAACTAGTGCTTTGTTTTTCTGGCTCAGAAAGGATGAAAAAGAATTCTCCAGTGCTTTTCTCCTAAACTGCAACTCTGCCAGGTTTTATAAATATTTGTGTACCGAGCGAAACTAGGTGTTTTGATTTCCTCCCCTGGTCTGTCACAAGAGGACAGGATCGTCACCATTGGGGTTCTTGAGAGCTTGAAATCTTGTTATAAAAGTTCCTGTCACAGTCTCCTATGCTGAGGGGACTGTGTTGAGGCCCAAGTAGCGAAGCATTGTATCTGGGTGTGTCTGAGAGGCTGTTTCTGGAAGAGCTTAGCGTTTGAATGGGTAGACTGAGCCAAGAGAACCTTCACCAGTGTGGTCAGGCCCCGTCCAAGTGAGGGCCTGAATAGAACAAAATGGTGGAGGAAAGATTTGCTCATTTTGCTTGAGCTGGGACATTCACCTTCTGCCCTCAGACATTGGTGCTCCTGGTTCTCCCAGAGTGTGGGCATTTAGACTCTGTCTGTGATTTATGTCATCAGCCCCCATGAATCTCAGGTCTTTGGATTGGGACTGAATGACACCACTGGCATTCCTGATTCCCCAGTTTGCTGATTTTTTTTTCATGCATATTGTGTATCTCCAAGACAGCTTGAGCCAGTCCCTATAATGAGTCTTCTCTTGTGTATCTGTAACTATCTATCTCCTATTGGTTCTGTTTCTCTGGAGAACCCTGACTCATACACACTTCTTCACAGATCAGCAAGTGTACACATAGCTTTGCTGTATGAAGATCTGAACTTGAATTAGCTTTGCGGTTTATTTCTTGGAGTGGAGGTAACATGAAAATGAAGTGCCACATGGAGGTAGGGTTTGGAATGATTAAAAAGAGGGCCTTGTGATGGAGTCTAAGCTCTACTGTTTATGCTCTTGAATGGGGTAAACTTTCTAAGTCTCTTCTTCCTCTAAAATGAGAATACAACTACTTCATTGAGATCCTCCAATTCGATGAGATGGTTTATGTGAAAATGGCATAGAAGTAAAGCAATCAGTAATTACTAACTCTTCCTGTGGTTTTTTTTTTTAATATTTTATTTATTTGACAGACAGAGATCACCAGTAGGCAGAGAGGCATGCAGAGAGAGGAGGAAGCAGGCTCCCCGCTGAGCAGAGAGTCCGATGTGGGGCTCAATCCCAGGACCCTGAGATAATGACCTGAGCTGAAGTCAGAGGCTTTAACCTACTGAGCCACCCAGGAGCCCCTTCCTGTGGTGTTTTGATTGGGAGTCAGGACAAGGAAAGAGGAGGAAAGGTTAGGAACTCAGGTGCTGTCTGACACTAATGGAGGGAGGGGGTGTAGGAGGCAGTGTTTTAAAAATGGTGACATGACGAGCACCTGGGTGGTGTTTTTGTAGCAATATGAAACTAACACATGAAGGTAAAGATGAAAGTTTCATTTAATTCCATTTATGCATTTATTTGCTCATTTATTACATTATTTTTTTAAGCAATCGTGAGCAGCTCTAGTGAACGAGAGCACTGAACCCATTGCTGGTAATAAAAGCACGAGTAATACCCAGTCCCGACTGTCAGCATATTCAGAAAGTCGGTGGGAAGACTAGAAGAATGTTTCAGATTTCCTAAACTACTTGTTGTGCCTTAATTCTCTGAACTACTCAACCTCTCCTCTTGCCTACAATTTTCAAAACAATTAGTCACAGTGGGGGTGTGTTATGTTTTGCAAACTCGTTGGCATGAATGTAGTATAGGCAAGTTCAAGAAAAGCTAATGGATTTTTCCCCGTTGGTCTAGGTCCAATGAGATCATGCCTTTGGTGCCCTTAGTTGTAGGGCTGTGACCGTTTGAGCAACACCCACATCACACTCCCGCTACCCACTGACACAGTGGCATCTTCCCTGCTCAGAAGACCTACCTGCAGAGGGTTGCCTAGAACAGGGCTTCCCAAAACCCTGGCATGCCTAAAAATCATCTGGGGCATATTAAAACACAGAGTCCTGGGCCCCAACCCCAGAGAATCCAGTTCAGTAGCTTTGGGTTGGGCCTGAGCATCTGAATATCTAATAATTAATTGCCCAGATTGGGCTGCCTGTCCACTGCGCATGCTCTGAGACTCTTTGGTGGATCCCTCCTTATTTATTGAGAAATATGGCTCATGGAGCTAGGAGGGGCAGAAGCAGACAAACTCAAAACCATGTCGCATATTGGCCCCATACTTTGGAATACCTGCACCCTGACAGTCCTCCATCCTGGTACCTTCCATTTTTGTCCCCAGACAGAACTTCTTTGCCCTCCTGTGGTAGTCTGGGATGCCCTGTAGCTTGCCAAAAACTCAGAAGGAAGGGAGAGGAAGGGAGAATGAGTGGTGTTTCCAGACACCAGGGACCTGGTGCCCTTGCCATCATAGCCAGCATCCTATCCTCACTGATGAGGTCAAAACAAAATAAAATGTTGAAATCTCTGATTGGGCAATTTGGCCTAAGAACAGAGTGAGTGTCCCACTGAGGGGTAAGCACTGTGATTGCACAGTGTGCTCTGTGTTCACAGGAGGCATCACGTGATATGGCCGCCTCTCCCTTCCCCATCTTCTAATATCCATTCACCCAATGCTGTTGTCCTTTTTTTCCCCTCACTGCTGTCCTTCCGTGAACTCTTTAAAGCCAAAAGGCACACCGGGATGTGCTGACACCCACTGCTTGGTCCTCTGGCATGGTCCTTTGACAGATCTTTGATGCGAGCCATGACATGGCCATAAGCCTCCACATGGCAATTTCAGGTGATAATCTTAAACCCCTCCATTGAGTACATGCACCTGTCACATCCCTTTGATTGGCATTATGGATCCCAGGTCCTCTTTTTTAAGATTCAGGAAGATAAAAGGGAGTTGGGGTCCACTGTTTGGAGAAATCCAATTGGAGTTCCAAAGTATCCTCTCCATCATTTGAAAGACTATTTATATTTTGACACTATTTTTCTATAGTGTCATAAATCAAAACTTTGTCAAGTACTGCTTGCTTGATTAAAAGGAAAAATATCATCCTTGTTGTCAAAAATGGTTTTTGCTGAGGTCCTCTTTCTAAACGAAAGATCCTTCTAGAGCTTGAGGAAGATGGTGTATCTTGATGACTATGGTGAAATTATTTCCTTTCTGGCAGGTCTCTGCAAAATGAAAAAAAGACTTGTTTGGTGTGTGAACTTTTCCACATCTATAAATCTTTTTTCTTTTAATGAGTAAAAGACCATGATTGCTTTTATTTGTTAAGTGATTACTTTTGTTTCGCTCTAAAGTTCTAAAATAAAGAGACACTTATTCCCTTCCAGGTATATGGTCTCCATGAATCCATAACCATTCTTGGAGATCATTGGATCATGGGTTGAGAAAATCTGCCTAAAACACCACTGGCTTTATTTTATTTTATTTTACTGAAGTTTATTTACTTATTTACTTACTAATCTCTATACTCAGCTTGGGGCTGAAACTCACAACCCTAAGATCAAGGTCGTGTGCTCTTCCAACTGGGCCAGCCAGGTGTAAAGCACCTCAACTTTAATGTCTCCTTTCCCTCTGAGCTTCCTTTCATCAACTCTCAATTTCAATGAATTCAAGAAAAAGATTTCTGTGAATCAGCCAGCCTGGGAGAAGTGAAAGTATAATGGATCATATCACATGATGCCTTCTTGTGGGGAACATTCCAAAGCTTCCAATGCAATTCCAGAAAGTGTAAGGATCAAAGTATAAGAATCAAAACTCCCTCATGCAGTTTTAATTATTCAGACAACAAATTGATCCAATGTCTTTGAAAATTTTCTAAACAACATTGAAATATATATACTAAATGTGAAAAAAAAAAAAAAAAAAAGAAATTTATTCTCCCTGCCCCCACCTTCCACTCTTGCCCAGAGGGGAATCTCTGTTGACAATGAATTTATGTGATATATGCTTTATAGTTCTCTGATCTTCATACGTCAATGGGAGCCTGGGTGCATTATTATACTTCTCTAGTTATTACTGAGAAAAAAGAAAGTATTCAGTTTACTTGAGCAAGTTTAATATTTGATGGTTCAGGCCCCCCAAAAGAGAATAATTCTGTTTTCTCTCACATGCTCCAAATCCCAGGGAAGCTTTCTCAGAACTCCCCTGGGTCAGATACATTCCTGGTACAGTCAGCTGGCTGGGATGGGTGTCATGTTGATCCAGCTAATTCACGGGCGCTTCTGCCACAACCATGTACATATGTGGGTTGAGCAATTTTCTTTTTCAAGAAGAACTGAGCAGGTGCCTCCACTAGCCAACCTTTAGAAGGCTGGTAGTGTTTGTCCTCAGCCTAAAACAGAGTGGAGTCGTACAGGAAATGAGAGCACTTTCTTTGTATGATGAACAAGGATTCATTCTTTTTCTTCAATATATTTTTTTCTGAATAACAAGAAATGCACAAGAAACAGAATTGGAATTTTTGTAAGTGCAAATGCAGTAAAATGTCTCCCATCTTTTTACGATAAGCCCCGCCAACTATGGGGACTAGCTTTTCTTCTTGCCTCTGTCCTTTGGCCCTTTGGGTTTAAATGTCTAAGTCAGTGGTAATTACCCTTGATTACCTATTAGAATCACCTGGGGAATTCCTAAAACTACTCATGCCTGGGTCCCCTCCTGGAGATTCTGGTGCAATTGATTTTGGGTGTGACTGGTCATTGCATTTTTTTTTTTTTAATTCTTTAGGCGATTCTTTTTTTTTTTTTTTTTTTTTTTTAAAGATTTTATTTATTTATTTGACAGAGAGAAATCACAAGTAGGCAGAGAGGCAGGCAGAGAGAGAGAGGAGGAAGCAGGCTCCCTGCCGAGCAGAGAGCCCGATGCGGGACTCGATCCCAGGACCCTGAGATCATGACCTGAGCCGAAGGCAGCGGCTCAACCACTGAGCCACCCAGGCGCCCCTCTTTAGGCGATTCTTATATCTAGACAAAGTTGAGAACCACTGAACTAGGCTGTTCTGCAACTCTTTTTTATGTATGCAAGTAATGCACAAATACGTTCTTTTTCTTTTCCAAACATGGTTCTTAGTATTTAAAACAATTTTCAAAGTCCATGGAGAAAGGGTTCTTAAACTCTGATGTGCAGCAGAATTATCTGGGAGCATAGACAACAGGCTCATTTCCATCCTTGATCAGATTCATTAAGTATGAGGTAGGATCCATAAATGTGTATTTTTTACAAGCTTCTCATTTTCTCTCTTTCTTAAAAGTCTTTAATTTGAAATAAGTTTGTTCATTTATTTATTTACTTACTTATTTAAGTCCTCACTATACCCAGCGTGAGACTTGAACTCACAACCTGAAGATCGAAAGCTGCTTGCTCTTCAAACTGAGCCAGCCAGGGTCCCCCTGAAATAAGGTTATGTTTACATAAGAGTGGCAGAGAATTCCCCTCTATCCTGCCTCTGGCTTCAAACATCTTATATAACCATGGTATACTTAATCAAAACTAAGAAATTAACATTAATGCAATTAAATAAACTACAGACTGTATTTGGATTTTACATTTTTTTTAAAGATTTTATTTATTGGGGCACCTGGGTGCCTCAGTGGGTTAAAGCCTCTACCTTCGGCTCAGGCCATGATCCCAGTGTGTGGGGATTGAGCCCCGCATCCGGTTCTCTGCTCAATGGGGAGCCTGATTCCTCCTCTCTCTCTCTCTTTCTCTCTCTGCCTGCCTCTCTGCCTACTTGTGATCTCTGTCTGTCAAATAAATAAATAAAATATTTTTTTAAAAAAAGATATTATTTATTGAGAGAGAGAGTGAGAGAGCACAAGCAGGGGGAACAGCAGAGGGAGAACCAGACTCCCCGCTGAGCAGGAAGCCTGATGCAGGCTGGATCCCCAAGACTCTGGAATCGGGACCTGAGCCAAAGGCAGATGCTTAACCCAGGCACCCTTTACTATGGAATTGAAAAAGAAATTTTCTTTTACACTTAGCCTCAAATTTTAGTACCCTCCTTTGAGATAACTACTCATAACTCTTCTCTATCCTTCCAGGTTTTTTCCTAGTTAAAAACATGCACATACCAACACATACATTATATAACAATATAAATATTGTTGAGTACCTTGCTTTTAGTCATGCAACAATTTGATAGGGCGATTTTTTAAATGATAGAATGTAGACCATCTAATTTAGCATTTATATAACTTGGGAAAGATAAAGTGTGTTCTTTTTTTTTTTTTTTTTAAGATTTTATTTATTTATTTGACAGGCAGAGATTACAAGTAGGCAGAGAGAGAAGGAAGCAGGCTCCCTGCTGAGCAGAGAACAGGATGCGGGGCTCAATCCCAGGACCCTGGGATCATGACCTGAGCGGAAGGCAGAGGCTTTAACCCACTGAGCCACCCAGGCGCCCTGATAAAGTGTATTCTAAACAGAAAACCTTCTGTAGTTGATGTTCAAATCAACAAACCAAAATCCTGGGGCATGGTAAGGCAGAGAAGACATTCTCCTGATTTTGTTTCATAATGCTTCTACAAACCTGGAAATGAATAGAAGGGAGGTACATAGCAAATGGAAATGGTAATAGTCTTCTGAACTTTACTGTCCGAACATGTATTTTAAATGCAAACAACAAGAGAAAGAAAACAACAGGCTAGAAATGAAGTCTTATTGCTCTGGGTGCTGAGAGGAACTGAGAGATAGAAATCCTTTGTTCGTCTTTGAAACTGTTTCTGGGCAAGTTATTCAAACTTGCTCCCTTTCTTTCTTGTGTTTAGTGGAATTCACTAACCGCACAACACTGTTGTGAGAAAAGGTTCCCACATCTTTTTTTATGCAAAGGCTTTGAATACACATGAATATGAACTTGAAAAATCTTCATCTGCTGAAAACAGAGGAAGTAGCATTTTAGCGTGTGTTGATGGTGGAAGCAGAAATAGATGTGGTCTCCAAAAGAAGGTAAAACTGCCTTGTGGTCATGTATGCTTATGATTTTAAAACAAATGAATTTTTTCCAATTCTGTCTCGCTGACATTGGAATGCTTGTTTGTCTGGAGCTTTTGGTATTTGGAGAGAGATCTGATAACATAAAATAAGGTCCACTCCTGGTGGGTGATACATCGAACAGCCTCACCTGTCACTGGAAAAGTTGTCTGGTCAGCAATGAACATTTGAGGCAAAGAGAGTTCCTCTGGGCTAACTCATGGTATTCTGAATTCTCATATTCAGACCTTGAAACAAATATATACATATAATTTATTTAAAGAACAGAAAGCTTTATTTAAAAAAGGGGGAGGTCTTGGGGCATCTGAGTGGCTTAGTCGGTTAAGTATCTGACTTTGGCTCAGGTCATGATCCCGGGGTCCTGGGATCAAGTCCTGCATCGGGGTCTGTACTTAAGACATGAACAGACACTTATCCAATGAAGACATACAAATGGCTATCAGACACATGAAAAAATGTTCATCATCACTAGCCATCAGGGAGATTCAAATTAAAACCACATTGAGATACCACCTTACACCAGTTAGAATGGCCAAAATTAGCAAGACAGGAAACAACGTGTGTTGGAGAGGATGTGGAGAAAGGGGAATCCTCTTACACTGTTGGTGGGAATGCAAGTTGGTGCAGCCACTTTGGAGAACAGTGTGGAGATTCCTCAAGAAATTAAAAATAGAGCTTCCATATGACCCTGCAATTGCACTCCTGGGTATTTACCCCAAAGATACAGATATAGTGAAAAGAAGGGCCATCTGTACCCCAAAGTTTATAGCAGCAATGACCATGGTCGCCAAACTGTGGAAAGAACCAAGATGCCCTTCAATGGACGAATGGATAAGGAAGATGTGGTCCAGATACACTACGGAATGCCTCCATCAGAAAGGATGAATACCCAACTTTTGTAGCAACATGGACGGGACTGGTAGAGATTATGCTGAGTGAAATAAGTCAAGCAGAGAGAGTCAATTATCATATGGTTTCACTTATTTGTGGAGCATAACAAATAGCATGGAGGACAAGGGGAGATGGAGAAGAGAAGGGAGTTGAGGGGAGGTGAACCATGAGAGACTATGGACTCTAAAAAACAATCTGAGGGTTTTAAAGGGGGGGTGGGAGGTTGGGGGAACCAGGTGGTGGGTATTGGAGAGGGCACGGATTGCATGGAGCACTGGGTGTGGTGCAAAAACAATGAATACTGTTAGGCTGAAATAAATAAATAAATAAAAATAATGGAGTCCGCTTGTCCCTCTCCCTCAGCCCCTCCCACCACCCCACATGTGCTTTCTCTCACTGTCCAATAAATAAATAAATAAATAAATAAATATTTAAAAATTAAAATGAAATTTTAAAAACTTTATAAAAAGGGTCTTGGTCTAGGCTCATCACTTCGGATCCATATTGTTCACCATGGTGGTCTTACAGGGATCAAGTTCATAGATCCGATTTTTTAAATGGCTTCAGTCAGCTTTCTCTCTTCTTTTTTTCAATGAACACATAGTATATGATTAGTTTCCGAGGTAGAGTTCAGTGATTCATCAGTTGTACTTAACACCCAGAGCTCATAACATCACATGCCCATCACCCAGTTACCCCATCCTTCCACCTCCCTCCCCTCCAGCAACCCTCAGTTTGTTTCCTATGATCCAGTCAGCTTTCTCTATGGAAATATTACATTCATAATAATTTACCTGCATATAATTAACCTACAAAGGTCACGTGTTTTTTATTTGAGAGGTTTTTTTTCCCATAATATGAGATTGACAACAGGATGGCTATCACTATCATATAGAGATAATTTTAAATATAGCTCTGCATGATCCACAATTCACATACAACACATATTCTTAGTCATTTGTAGTAGTATTCATTTTTATAAATTCCAGGAACAAATTTTTGGCATGTCCTAGAAGCCTCCTGGGAAACCCCCAAAGTAGACAAAATAACATTTTTATTCAAGATCCAGAGTGATGAACCCAGACCAAGACCTTTTTTTTTTAAAATGAAGCATTTTTCCCCTTAAATAAATGACGTATATCTGTTCCAAGGTCAGAATATGAGAACTAGGAACGCCATGAGTTAGCACAGTGGAGTTCTCTTTACCCCAAAAGACAAAATAACATCCTTAGACAAAATAATATCTTAGCATTTTCATTATGCAATATTTGGAGCCAAGATTTGGGAAAATCAGTATCAAAAATAATTATCAGAACATTTCATAGCAGGTAAGTTATTGGTTTCTAAAGAAAATAATCATTAGTTTTACCCATACAAATAATCAGAAAGAACAATTGAGTCACAGAAATAAAGTAACAATTGATAGATTTAAAAAAAAAAAAATCTTATTTTTTTATTTGAGGGAGAGAGAGAGTAAGAGAAAGAGAAAGAGAGAGTGCACAGAAGTGGAGTAGGGGTGGTAGGGAGGAGGGGCAGAGGGAGGGAGAGAAGCAGGCTTCCCCACTGAGCAGGGAGCCAGACTCTGGTGTGGATCCCAGGACCCTGGGGTCATGACCTGAACTGAAGGCAGACACTTAACTGTCTGAGCCACCCAGGCTCCCCCAATTGATAGACTTTTAACCTTTTTTTCAGAAATGAGATTTTGTAGTCAAAAAGTGAATCAAGGGGTGCCTGGGTGGCTCAGTTGGTTAAGCATCTGCCTTTAGCTCAGGTCATGATTCCAGGGTCTTGGGATCCAGGCCTGCATCAGGCTCCTTGCTCGGAGGGGAGCCTACTTCTCCCTCTGCCTCCGTCCCTCCCCCCACTCCTGCGCGTGCACGCGCGCAGTCTCTCTCTCTCTCTCTCTCTCTCTCTCTCAAACAAATAAATAAAATCTTTTAAAAAAAAGTGAATCAAGAAATCAGCAGGAAACCACAAAGATTTAGAAGCCTCTCCAGAAGTTCTCTCTCTATGAGATAAAGAAAGTTTTGTTCTTCATAAAAGCCACAAAAGAAGACGTATTTTTTTTTTTCTTAAAGAACAGACTAAATATTCAGGAAGCATTTCCCCCTCAGCTGTTGTTTTTTTCCTCTTTATTATTCATAAGATTCTGTTTTCACATTTCTAATATAACTCTCCATGCGGGTTTAAACATACACAAATACATATAAACAAGATGAATATTTTAAAGCTTTAATTTTGGTGTCCAGATATATTAACTGTGTCTTTGACTTATATAAGATTGGGAATGCACAATACCATTTTTTAATTTATTTTTTATTTTAATTTTAGATAGTGAACATACAGTGCGCTATTGGTTTCTGGACTAGGAGTCAGTGATTCATCACTTACATGTTAACACCCAGTGCTCATCACAAGTGCCCTCCTTACTGCCCATCCCCCATCTAGCCCATCCCCCACCCACCTCCCTCCAGCAACCCTCAGTTTGTTTTCTACCATCAAGAGTCTCTTATGGTTTGTTTCCCTCTCTCCTTTTCTTCTTTTCCCTCTTCCCATGTGTTCATCCGTTTTCTTTCTTAAATTCTATGTATGACTGAGATCATAAGTTATTTGTCTTTCTCTGACTTATTTAACTTACATAATACACTCTAGCTCCATCCACATCATTGCAAATGGCAAGATTTCTCTTTTTTGATGGCTATTATATTCTGAGATATATATATATATATATATTCTCTTTTTTGATGGCTATTATATTCCACTATATATCTATACCACATCTTCTTTATGCATTCATCAGTTGATGGACATTTGGTATCTTTTCCATAATTTGGTTATTGTTGATAAAGCTGCTATAAACATCAGGGTGCATGTACCCCTTCGAATCTATATTTTTATATCCTTTGGTTTGTCATCTTAATCACACCTTTACCAAGACCAAATATAAATTACTTTTGTGTACTGCTTTTGTACTTTTTCGGTTTATAACTTTTAATCTCTTTAGAAGTAACCAAAGATTTCAGATAACTGAAGTTTATCTGTAAGTTAATTTCATATTAGTCCAAGCTCTAAGGATCTTGGTAACATATTTGAGTTGGGACGGTGTAGAGTAATAGAATTGCAGTTGGTCTTAACATTTAGATGGATGGTATTTAAAAGTTTTCAGTAAGTGAAACATTTAAGTCAAAATTATCTGCACTATTGTCTGATGTTTATAAGACACAATCCTTTTATGTGCTCACTTCGGCAGCACATATATAAGACACAATCCTTTTAAAATATAATAATTATTACGATTTAATTTAGTCAAACACTTACATTTATATCTTTGTGACCTTAACTATTTTATGGAAGAAACAACTTATCTGATCCATTAAATCACAAGAAATTTTAGAAAGTTTAATCAGTCTTCTTTAAAAGTAACCAAATCCTAAGTCCTACAGAAAGGAGAATGTACATTTTAACCTTGTTTCACATTTTATTGCAATTAAATCCGCAAGAGGATATTCAGTTTTCTTTAACATCTTTATTCAGATTTAATTCATGTAACATGTAGTTCTCTAGTTGAAAGCTTATCATTCAGTGGTTTGTAATATATTCACAGATATGCGTAACCATCATCATAGCCAATTTTAGAATATTTTCATTATTTTAAAATGAAACCCCAACCCTTTATTTATTCATTCATTCATTCACTCATTCATTTATTTATGAGAGAGAGAGTGAGCAGTGTTGGAGAGGGGCAGGGAGAGGGAGAGAGAGAGAATCTTAAGCAGGCTCCACGCCCAGCGCAGAGCCTGACATAGGGCTCAGTCCTTCGACCCTGAGATCAAAATCATGAGTTGTATACTTAACCAACTGAGCCACCCAGGAACCCCTAAACCCCAAACCCTTTAGTTACCTCCCTGCCTGCTGCCTTCACTCATTCCTCCCAAGATCTAAGCAACCACTAATCTACTTCATGTCTCTATGGATTTTCCCATTCTGGACTTTTTGGATAATTAGAATTATAAAATATGTGGTCTTTTGTGGTTGGTTTATTTCTCTTAGCCTAAGTTTTTTGAAAATCTTTATTTTTTTTAAGATTTTATTTATTTATTTGACAGACAGAGATCATAAGTAGGCAGAGAGGCAGGCAGGGAGAGACGAGGGGAAGCTGGCTCCCCGTGGAGTGGAGAGCCCGATGTGGTGCTCGATCCCAGGATCCTGAGATCATGACCTGAGCTAAAGGCAAAGGCTTTAACCCACTGAGCCACCCAGGTGCCCCCAAATCTTTATTTTTTAGAGACGATTTAGTTCATGGAAAAATTGAAAGGGAATTACAGAGATTTCCCATATATGCCTGTACCGACCTACATAGCCTTCACTGCCACCAACATCTGCCACCAGAGTGGAACATATGTCATAACTGATGAACCTACATCGACACCTTATTTTCATGCCAAATTTCATAGTTTACAATTAGGGTTTTCTCTTGATGTACATTCTATGGGTTTGGACAAATGGATGATGACATATATCCATCAGTACAGTATCATACGAAGCATCAGTCCCCTAGAAATCCTTTGTGTTCTCCCATTCATCCCTCTCTCCAACCTAACTACTGACAACCATTTATCTTTTTATTTTCTTTGTAGTTTTGCTTTTTCAAGAGTGTCAGATAATTGGAATCCTTATAGCCTATAGGTTTTTCAGATTGATTTTTTTTCCATGTAGTAATATACATTGTTTTAAAGATTTTACTTATTTATTTAAAAAGAGAGCTCCATCAGGGGGAGAGGCAAAAGGAGAGGGAGGAAGAATTCCAAGCAGACTCAGTACTGAGCATTGAGCCCAATGCGGGGTTCAGTCTCACGACCCTGAGATCCTGGCCTGAGGCAAAATTAAGAGTTCGATGTTTAACCCACTGAGCCACCCACATGTCCCAGTGATATACATTTAATTTTCCCTCATGTCTCCTTGTGACTTGATAGCTCATTTCTTTTAATGGCTGAATGATGTTTCATTGTCTGGGTGTACCACAGTTTATCTATCCATTCACCATTGAAGAGCATCTAGGTTGCGTCCAAGTCCTGGAAATTCTGAGTAAAACTGCTAGACACAATCATGTGCAGGTGTCTGTATGGACATGTCTGTGACTCCTTTGGGTAAACACCAAGGAGCATGATTGCTGGATCATATGATAAGAGGATATTTAGTTTTGTAGGAAACTACCTGACTGTCTTCCAAAAAGGCTGTAACATTTTGCATTCCCACCAGCAAATGAATGAAACTTCCTATTTCTCCACATTCTCACCCTCATTTGGTGTTGTCAGTGTCTTCGATTTTACTTTTTCTAGTAAGTGTGGCATAATGTTTTCAAGGTTAATTCATATTATAGAATGTACCCATATTTTGTTCATTTTTTTAATAGATTGTATTTATTTATTTGACAGAGAGGGAGATCACAAGTAGGCAGAAAGTCAGGCCGAGCAGAGAGCCTGATGCGGGGCTCGATCCCAAGATCCTGAGATCATGAGTAATGCTACAGTGGACATTCATGTATAAGTGTTTATATGGACACGTGTTTTGATTTCTCTTTGGCATATACCTAGGAGGAGAATTTCTGTGTCATGAGGTGATTCTATGTTTAACTATTTGTGGACCTGCCAAATTGTTTCCAAAGTGGCTGCACCATTTTTCATCTGATGTAGTCAAAGAAACAGACAATAAAGTAAGTCAATAATAAATGCAATGGAGAAAAAAATGAAGAGACATGGAAGGCTAGACCATGACTGGGTCTTGTTGAAGTGAGAGGACCATTCTGTGTATAAGCTGAACTACACATAGTATTATCTCAGTCTAAAAGAATGAGACTGAGAGTTTGATCATCGTGAGGGTACCTAGATTCACAGAGGTTAGACTTTGTGCCCAAGATTACAGGGCGGGTAAAGGGTGAGCTGGAACTTCAATCCAGATTGCTTTGAACTCACAACTCAAGCTCTTCTCACTCTACCACATTTTCTGAAGTGTTTTCTAGAGGAAGAACTTATTCCTTAAAATGGAAGCATAATACATTTGGGACAAAACTGACAGTTCATGTTTGGAGCTCATTTTCCTTAAGAAATAGTCTCAGTGGAAAATAAGAACATACTCAAAAAGAGTATGTTCTTTGACCTGATTGATGCATAACTAAGATCATAAATATGATGTAGCCTAGAGAAATGTCTCTCCTACTATCTCCAGGAGCCTCTTCTGGGGTACAACATTGCATATAAATCTTGAGGAGTTCCTACACTGTCACATTTCTAGCTGAAAAATAAAAATGTCCTCATTTTAACAAAATATCATCATGTAGCCAGATTTAATACTTTTGAATCCTGACATAGCTTCAGGCCATGCAGTTGAGGAGGCCTGAATTTCATAGGGCAGGAGGCTGTTAGGTTGGAGACCCAGGGAAGAGGTGATGTTGCAGTCTTGAACTAAAGGCAGTGTGGAGGCAGAATTCTTTCTCAGTTCTTTTTTTTTTTTTTATAAGGCCTTCAACTGATTGGATGAGGCCCACCTTTACCATGGAATGGAGGATAATCTGCTTTATTCATAGTTCACTGATTTAAATGTTAATCACATCTCAAAAATGCCCTCCGAGCAACATCTAGACCAGCGTTTGACCAAACACTTGGGCACCATAGTCTAGCGATGCCAACACATAAAATTAACCATCCTATTTCCTTACCCTAGGAAACCAACCTGATTCCACCTGGGGTATATCCACTTCAGTTTGGAGAATTTTCTGGATTGCTTGAGTAGGGCTTTAATGATTCAGCAATCTGTGGGTCAACTCTAAACAAGGTGTGCCTGTGTGAGTTTAGTGAGAATGACCGGCAAGTGGGGAAATAATGATTTTCTGAACCCCTCCTCTAGGCCCTGAGACTGTAGTCATGAATGAGACAGATGATACCTTACAGAATTTATTTTGCAGCAGGTAAAATTAAAAAAAGAAAAAAAATCTACCTACATAACACAAAATCATCTATATGCCATGGGAAAGGAAAAAACAAAAGGGTGGTATCTGGGCCAGGCTTTGAAGAACAGATATGCTTTTAACAAATGAGAATGGAGAAGAGGTGTGGGAAGTATAAATTGGATACTGAATGAATGCTGTTGAATTACTTTCTAGGAAACAACAGCAACAAAAATTCTTCGGAATCATCCTATGTGATCATTTCCCTTTTTATTCTGAGCCAGTGGAGGAGCCACTGTTGGTAAACCCTAGATTAAAAATATGAGATTATTCTACATGCTGGACATGGAAATCATGGTGGATTGACTTGGTTGGAAATGGAAATTTCCATCCAAATGGAAATGGAAATCATGAATAGGAAATGGATGAATAGGAAATGGAAACGGATTTCCATGGAAATGGAAATCATGAATAAGAGTGCTTTTTCTGTATCCAGAATTTTCCAAATGAGCTGGTACCTCAGTTAAAAAGTTAGCCCTCAGATGTTTTAGAGCCCTCGTATCCCCCTTCTTAAAGACACACTGTGTTTGCTGTGTCCATGCACCCAGTTCCCAAACCCTTTTAACAAATAAATGTTCTGATCCAGTTGTTTCTGCACAAAAGTTCTCTCACTGCCTTGAGCAACACTTTTTCTCTATCAGCTTCTCAGAGTGGCTGGTTACTGACTAACCATTGACTTCTTCAGGGCTTGGGTTGGGAATTATGTAATTAAAAAAAACATCCAGCACAGCCAAACCCAGGCCTGATAGCCGGAGGGCAGGCAGGCAGAACAAGTAGGTTCTGAGGACTTTAGTATGGCAAAAAGTTGTACATTAAGCAACTAAAACACTGACGGTCAGTATGCAGCCAAGCATCTGGTTTGAGTTCTGCCACAGTTTGCCTTTAGTTAAAAATAGATGTGATGTTTGCCAGTAACTCTCCCTGAGGGATGAAAGTGGCATGCTTCACATGGAAGGAGGAAATACCAAGCCATCTCAACATGTATATTTTCATCATATAAGACTGTATAAGCGTGGTATCTAGTATTTTAGAACAACATTAAAAATGAGAGCTTTTTTTTTCACATTTTCGTAGGACATCAGCAACTCTTGCCTCAAGTTGTCTTTTCTTTCCTTTTTTTTTTTTTTAAGGTTTTATTTATTTGACACAGAGAGAGAAAGAGAGAACAAGCAGGGAGAGTAGCAGGCAGAGGCAGAAGGAGAAGCAGGCTTCCTGTGGGAGCAAGGAGCCTGATGTGGGACTGGATCCCAGCACCTGGGATCATGACCTGAGCCAAAGGCAGTCATTTAATCAACTGAGCCACCCAGGCGCCCTGTCAGCTTGTCTTTAAAACTATTTTTGTGGGTGACAGGCATTTGCAGTTGTCCTCATTACATCACTGAAACCAGACGTTGTCAGCCAAGGTCAGATCAACCCATCATGGACGCTGTGATGGTCAGCTCACCAAACGACAAACTGTTGGACAAGAAAAGGACATTACTGAGATGAGTGCCAGAGTGTCCAGCTCTCAGTTGCAGACTGCTTTGATGTTTTGCCTCTGCTGCCCTGGCTTATCCCTCTCGCCTCCATGCTGTTAGCTCAGGAGGACAGCTTTGAAATATCACACCTGTTTGCTCGTACCTTCTTTTGTGAACACTCTACTTTTTTCTTATGAGTCCATCTTGTCCTGTTTGGTAGAAGTTTTCTGAAGGCATTATTTAGCTCCAAGAGCAAGAATGCCCAGTATGAGACGCCTGGGTTGCTCAGTCAATTAAGCATCTATCTTCAGCTCAGGTCATGATCCTGGGGTGTTGGGATTGAGTCCTGCATCGGGCTCCTTGTTTAGTGGGGAGCCCTCCTTTAGCCTGCCGTTACCCCTGCTTGTGTGCTCTCTCTCTCTCTGATAAGTAAATAAATAATATCTTAAAAAAAAAAAAAAAAAGAGTGCCCAGTGTTTGGACCATTTCCCAATGCTGAAGATTTTAGGACCCTCTATATATGGTCACCATTATATCCAAATGCCTGGTGGAGTTCCTGACACATCACAAACACTTAGTAGTATTTGTTAAGTTAATAAATATAACACACAAGGGTGTGTGTGTGTATTTAATCCAGGCTGCTGATACAGCTTTTAGAAAGTAAAGCTTTTCCAATCCCATCCATGCTGAGTGAAATAAGTTAAGCAGAGAGAGTCAATTATCATATGGTTTCACTTATTTGTGGAGCATAACAAATAGCATGGAGGACAGGGGGAGATAGAGAGGAGAAGGGAGTTGGGGGAAATTGGAAGGGGAGGTGAACCATGAGAGACTATGGACTCTGAAATACAATCTGAGGGTTTTGAAGGGGCGGGGGGTGGGAGGTCGGGGTGCCAGGTGGTGGGTATTAGAGAGGGCACGGATTGCATGGAGCACTGGGTGTGGTGCAAAAACAATGAATACTGTTATGCTGAAAATAAATTAAAAATAAATTAAAAAAAAAAAGAAAAAGAAAAAGAAAGTAAAGCTTTCCCCCAATACACGTATTCTTTATTCCACTTCTTTAAGATTTTTTTTAACCTCTTTTAGAAAGACAAATAGTAAAGATGGTCATGATCATGTTGCTCTATTCCCTACAATAGTGGAACAACTCAGAGAACAAAAAAGTTTTTCTCCTTAAGTTTCACTTGTATTACAGACTGTGTAGGTCTTCTCTTTTCACTTGGAAATACATGTTTCCCAGGCAGTGAGAAGAAATGGTTCAGTTTTGGGGCATCCTGGAGTTGTTTTCTCTTGTGGATAGGTAGGGGGAAAAAAATAGGCATCAGTATTGTGTGTTGGATTCTAGACCCCAGTTCCCCTGATGGAGAACTGAATGATGACATGTTAAAGCTGGCAAGGCACTGAGAAAGCTTTGTGTCCAGGCTTGTGGTTTTAATGAGGAAGAAACAAGCAGTTGCGAGAGACGAGGAATTTCCCAGTTAGCCATGACAGGCCCATTGATGGAAATTGAGTCCCTTGTCCCAAAATAGGTGGTGCAAGGCTCTTCCTTCCCATTTCCTGTCTCAGCAGTCCTCATGTGAATGCTCTCCAATTTCTGTTCCAATCTAAGGTTTCAAACGCTGGTGGAATCAGTGTTCTAAACTTTCAGATTTCTGGAGTTGTGGGTGGAGTTGTTGTTTCTTCTGGATTACAAGAGAGTGGAAAATTGAATGATTGAAGAAACAGTAACATAACTATGTGTTTACAGCCATGGCAAGACATTAGGTCAAAACAGCAAGTTGCAGAAAAATAGATAGCAATCAAGGCCATTTTGCACACGTGGAGTTTAAAAAGAAATCTGAGCTAAAATTGTTAAAAATGGTTACTTTGGGGAGCATAAATGAGATCAGATTGTGGGGCTTGAAAAGGAGTTCCCTATTTTTCTGGTAGATGCTGTTCTGTTGTATTACTTTTGCAGTGAAAAAGTAATCATGTATTTCATGAGTAACATGCTAGAAGTTACTTGAACTCAACAAAGGACTAGATTCTAGAATACATAAAGCACTCTGAAAAGTCAACAGTAAAAGCAATAACCAGTCCAGTTAGAAAATACACAAAAGGCATGATAGACCTTTTGCTGCCATTCAGATGATAGTAACACATGAAAAGGTATCCGATGGGGGCGCCTGGGTGGCTCAGTGGCTTAAACCTCTGCCTTTGGCTCAGGTCATGATCTCAGGGTCCTGGGATCAAGCCCCACATTGGGCTCTCTGCTCCGTGGGGAGCCTGCTTCCTCCTCTCTCTCTCTGCCTGCCTCTCTGCCTACTTGTGATCTCTGTGAAATAAATAAATGAAATCTTAAAAAAAAAAAAGGTATTCAATGTCATTAGACATAAGAAAAATAGAAATTAAAACTGCAGCTCAATGTCCTTAGACAACTCTCAGAGTGGCTAAAATAAAGAAGAATGAAAATTTCGACAAGGATGTGGTATAATTGGGCTCCTTTGCTGGTGGGAATATAAAACAGCTACACTGGAAAATAATTTAGTGATGTCTTATGACACTGAACCTTATGATCCAGGAATTGTACTTTTTTTTTTAAGATTTTATTCATTTATTTATTTGTGTGTGTGTGTGTGAGAGAGAGAGATCACACAAGCGGGCAGAGTGGCAGGCAGAGGCGGAGAGAGAAGCAGGCTCCTTGCTGGGTAAGGAGCCTGATGCAGGACTCAATCCCGGAACCTTGGGATCATGACCTGAGCTGAAGGCAGCAGCTTAACCTACTTAACAGCAGCTTAACCTGAGCCACCCAGGCACCCCTGCAGCACTTGTACTCTCGAGTATTTATTCCAAATACATGAAAACTTAATGCTCGCAAAAAACCGAATGCTCCTAGCAGTCCTGTTCATAAGAACTAAGATGTGGAAGGAGTCCAGAGATTCCTCAGTGGGTGAAGAGCTCAATGTGATGAAGTTCTTGAACCTAGGTGAGGTTTGGTGGGCTGAGGTCTGGAGCCAATGACCAAGAAAGAATTCTTGAGACATCTTTGGTGCAAAATGGTGGTTTATTAAAGCACGGGGACAGGACCCGTGGGCAGAAAGAGCTGCTGCCCGGGGGATGTGAGGAGTGGCTGGTTATATACACAGGAGTTGGGTAGGTGAGGACAAAGGGGTGTTCAGAAGGGCTATTGGGGTAAAGAAGACTGTCAGGATGTTGAAGGCCTGGTTACTATCAAGCCAAGGCCGCTTTCCCTCCAATGAGGCACTAACATAAAGAAATTGGGAGTCTCCTGGAGCATCCTTGTTAATGAGATTCAGGTTTAGAAGAAATTTAACTTTATTTACTTTTCCTTCTACTTCCACCTCCTTCGTTTTTTTTATGGAGGGGAGGGTGACATTAGGGCTTGAGGAACTGAGTTGTGGGCCTCTGGAAATTGGGCTATTGATAAGGTAACTTCTTTGCTGTAAATCTCAAGGACATTTGTAAAACCAAGGGAGACTCCTGCCTTGCAGGATTGTGATCTCTGCAAGTTAACTATTTGTTTTTCTTTTAGGGCAGTCAGGGGTGCCTGAGGAATGTCACACATATTACCAAGGGCAGTGGGTGGAGAGGGGGTGCAAGGTGCCAGCTTTTGCTTTGTCCTCAGCCAGCCTCCTGCTCCCTCATCAAATGCACTGTGGCGTGCGTGTACCATGGAACACTGACTATTGACACATGTGACAACTTGGATGACTCCAGGGAATTATACTGATGAGTCAATGCCAAGAGGTTACATAATGGATGACTCCATTTATAGATGATCTTGAAATGACAAAGTTTTAGAAATGGAGAACAGCCTAGCGGTTGCCAGGAGTGAGGAGTAGAAAGGGCTGCGGGGGTGTGGATGGGATCGTCAAAGGGGGCTACATGGGGATCCTTCTGGGAGTAGAAGGGTTTTGCTCGTTGACTGTGGTCAGACACATGAATTTACATGTGATACAGTTGGATACAGCTGACACACACACAGTACAAGGAAACCTGGGGAGATATGAATAAGAGTGGCAGATTACAGATTGGTGTACAGATTTAGGTACTATAGTGTTGCAAGATGTTCTCTTGGAGGAAAACTAGGTAAAGGTTTCATGGAATCGCCCTGCTTCATTTCTTACAACTGCATGGGAACCCATAATGATCTCAGTGAAACTTTCAATTTAAAAAAAAAAAGAATTGTGGGGCACCTGGGTGGCTCAGTGGGTTAAAGCCTCTGCCTTAGGCTCAGGTCCTGATCCCAGGGTCCTGGGATCGAGCCCCGCATAGGGCTCTCTGCTCAGCAGGGAGCCTGCTTCCTGCCTGTCTCTCTGCCTACTTGTGATCTCTCTCTCTCTGTCAATAAATAAATACAATCTTTAAAAAAAGAAAAGAATTGTTACATGTTGAATCATTTAAATACATGAGTCAACTCCTTCCTGTAGAGCTTTGGGCAGACAGTGGCATAAGCCCCTTCTACCTCCCCAGCAGGTACAGTCTTCCCAAACACGTCTCCCTCATTCTTTCCCCAGGCACAAGTGGGAAAACAGGAATGGCTATCACTTCAGTGCACTGCTTTCTATGACTGTAAAATCTGATCTGATAGTGGTCTAGGTCTGCATCAGAGGCTGTTGGCCTTGGCTACGGATTAGAATCCCCCGTGGCAATTTAATGTGGTTCAGTAACCTACCCCTGCCAACACCCCACCCCGGACTGATTAAATCTGAGTCTTGGGGATTAGATCCTGGCATAGTTTTTTGTTTGGTGTTTAAGCTGCTGATAGTAACATGCTTCCAGGACTGAGAACCACCCCTCCTGGTCAGAGTGGTTGTTGCTATCATGGCATTTAAAACACCACCCCATGTTCCCATTTCTCACTATCCCAGACTATATGCTACTGGGGTCAGAAGGCTCTGTTTTCCGGGGTTCACCTCCCCTCTGCAGTGAAAGCTGACACTGAGGAAAACTCAGGAAGAGGGGTGCTCGGGGAAGCCAGATGAGGGCAAGCCGGGGTGGGGGGTGAGTTCTAGAACACACATAGGCATGCTTAGTACTCTCCAGGCTGTGTACTTGGCTGAGTTCCTCCACGCACTACTGAAACTTTGCTGGTTTTCTCTGCTGGCTGCTTCTGAGGCTGTTGAGAGACTGAGCAGATTGTGGGCAGACCCCCGAGGAATGGGAAGGATAAAAGAGGCAGAGGTCATTGGAACGACAAAGGCTTCTTGGACCTAGCTCAGCCTCCAGCTGAAAGCCCCTAGTCATGCCACAGAAGACTGGAACCTCTCTCCGGGTCTGGCTGGCACGTAAATGGAGCCTGGGGATTAACCTCGGTGCCCCCAGAGTAGAAAAGAGATTGCAGATTTAGTGCTTCCCCTTCCCCCCGGAGCATACTTTTTTTTTTTTTTAAAGATTTTATTTATTTATTTGACAGACAGAGATCACAAGTAGGCAGAGAAACAGGCAGAGAGAGAGGAGGAAGCAGGCTCACTGCTGAGCAGAGAGCCCGATGCAGGGTTCGATCCCAGAACGCTGGGATCATGACCTGAGCTGAAGGCAGAGGCTTTAACCCACTGAGCCACCCAGGCACCCCCGGAGCATACTCCTTGACAGGGTACCCGCTTCCAAACACCCCCAGAGACCAAGGGGAAAGGAAACCGCATTTAAAATGGCCTGAAAGCACGTGGCATCCAGAGGTCATTAGCATCTGGAAGGCATGCAGAGCTATGAAAAACCCTGCCTGACTTTATCAAGAATCTCTCCAATAACCCAAACGCATTCCACAGACTCTGCTAAAAGCCAAGTCGAGCAAGAAGAGCACTCTGGCCCTTTGTGCTCCCCCGCCCAACCCCATCGTTCTGTACGAATTCCAGACATTTTCTGGATTGTCCCAGAGGACAGCAAAGTTAGTTTCTCCCTCCATCCAACTGTGTCGCCTTTTTCACACTCATCACCATTCCCATTCCGTTCCTAGGCTGCCGATAAGGATCCATTCATCGGGTTCCAAAAAAGCCACACTCTGCTTGACCCAGGATTCATTGTGTTTACAGAATCCCAAGGGCAACTATTGAAACAGATGCTGTTCATCTGTGTGCCATGGTCGTTTAATTCAGTCCTCTCCTATGTCCATCCTCCGTGTCTCGTGGCGAGCAAGGAAGAAAATAAAGTCTTCTCTCTCATCTCTGTTCTTTGTTTACAACTGCCGACACTCCTGCAGAAAGACCTCTCTGAGAAGTCATTGTCAAGAGAAACGGAAGATTGAAAAGGCAAAGCCACTAGCACCTGACCCCTCAGTACTAGCATCTGGGCTGAGGGCGTGCTGTCAGGTTTTGAGAGCACCGCTGCCTGGGACCTTCACGGACTCAATTCCTAACTTCTTCATCTTTCCTCTCTCTGGTCTTGACTGAAAGTGAGGAGACCATTTATGTTTTCCATAAAGCAGCTCCAAACCTACATGAAAAATCCACTGAGTCTTTAGCAGATTTCTGGGGGTTCTTTTTCCTCTTTAGATCAAAGGCACTCAGCTCTTAAGATAAAACTTAAAAGGTCAGCTACTCTGGCACTCAACTCCAGTTCATTCGTGGACTTCTCCTGGACTCTGTCCCAGGCACCTCTTGTCTTAGCTGACTCTACTGTGTATCCTTTTGTTGGAACAAACCATAACCAGAAATAAAACAGCCTCCGGTGAATTCCATGAGCCCTTCCAGGGAACTGTCAAACCTGAGACCACTGAACTTGCAGTTGCCATCAGAAGTGGTTTTGGGGGGACACGTGGGTGGCTCAGGGGGTTAAGCATCTACCTTCAGCTCAGTTCATGATCCCAGGGTCCTGGGATTGAGTCCCACATTGGTCTCCTTGCTCAGTGGAGAGACTGCTTCCTCTGCCTGCTGCTCTCTCTCTGAAAAATAAATATATAAAATCTAAAAAATAAAAAGGAAGTGGTCTTGGGGGACTTCCTTAATTGTGCAGTTCCCATGAATAATTCTGGGAAAGTAAGGGGCACCTGGGTGGCTCAGTGGGTTAAGCCTCTGCCTTTGGCTCAGGTCATGATCTCAGGGTCCTGGAATGGAGCCCCCCATTGGGCTCTCTGCTCGGCGGGGAGCCTGCTTCCTCCTCTCTCTCTGCCTTCTTGTTATCTCTGCCCGTCAAATAAATAAATACAATCTTAAAAAAAAAAATTCCAGAAAAGTCAGATGACTTTTCTGGTCTTTCATGAACTCACTGGAAAGTGGGGACATGATTTTATCTGACCTTCTAGCCTTCATATAAAGAATAAGACAACTAAACCAACAGATCTGAAAGCACTTTGTGAACCGTGAGGCAGTTTGTAAATGACAAGGATTATTATCACCACAGCCGCAGGCTGTCTCAAAGAGTTCCCCGTGAGAGGTGACATAGCTGTAGAGGTTAATGGTTCAGGCTTTGGAGTCACCTAGGTTTGGCTTTGATTGTCATGTCCACCAACTACCAAGGCTGCTTACTCTCTACATTTCACACTCTTCATCTACAACACGGAGGTTTATTTAGTTCATACACTTATATTAACAACTTAAAAAGACTCTAAGGACTCAGCACCTGTACAGATGGCCTTCAACGAAGCAATGGCTTGACTCACGGGTTTTCGCCTATACGATGGGGCGAGAACCATACACATTTAGTAGAAACCATACTTGAGATTTTGAGTTTTGATCTTTTCCTGGGCTAGCGATATGCGAACGATATTCCCTCACGATGCTGGGCAGCAGCAGTGAACCAAGGCTCCCAGGCAGCTACCCAAACACAAGGGCAGACAACCAATACACTTACAACCATCCTGCACCATAAAACCGTTTATTTGTCATTTTCAGTCCAGTATCCAATAAATTACAGAAGGTATTCAACCCTTTATGGTAAAATGGGCTTTGTGTTAGATGCTGTTGCCTAACTGTAGACCAACGCAAGTGCTCAGAGCATGTTTAAGTTAAGTTGGGCTAAGCTATGATGTTTGGTAGATTAGGTGTATTAAATGTATTTTGACATTCAATATTTTCAACTTATGATGGGTTTATCAGGGTAGAACCTCATCGTGAATCAAGGAACAGATTTATTATTGTTGCTGTGATTGTTTTTGCTTATTTTTGCTTATTCTGTGGCTAACCGGCTGCGGATGTGGATACAGGATGATGGGGATACATTTCCATATTTTTGTGTAAAACTCAACATGTTCTTCCTCTTTGCTTCATAGTATTAGCCTGGTATTGGTTAGTAAGTTATTGCTTTAGAATATGAAGTAGCTACTGATATTAATATAGTAATATAACTTCAAACCTCTAACTTACTACTAAGGTATAATCAAGATTGGATTTTATATGCCATTTTGGTTTTATTGAAGGATGTATATTAATTGGCTTGTTGTGGGTTGGTTGATTAGTGTACTAATTAATATTCTTCTTTACTATATTAGTAATCAGGAGTGGGTCTTAACAAGAACTCATAAAAACATATAATAAACACAGGCATAGGTATTAGAATAAGGTTGGGGGAAATAGTGCAAGGCCAACGTGTTTAAGAATAGCTTTAGGGGCACCTGTGTGGCTCAGTTCATTAAAGTCTGATTTCAGCTCCCGTCATGATCCCAGGGTCCTGGGATAGAACACCGGGTCTGTCACGCTCCCTGCTCAGTGGGGAGCCTGCTTCTCCCTCTCCTTCTGCCCCTCCCCCTGCTTGTGCATGCTCTCTCTCTCTCAAATAAATAAATAAACATCTTTTAAAAAGAGAGAGAGAATGGCTTTAAAACTTTACCAATGTTTCCTCTCTTGGCTTGAAAACATGATTTCTTTTCCTGACCTCTGTCCCTCCTTGAAGGACAACATACGGTTTCCTTCTTGCCTAGAATGATTTCTGTCAGAGCTTCCTTGTGCTCTTCCCCTTTTGTCCAGGCCTGACCCCCTGCTGAGGGCTTGGCATCGTGCCATGCCAGGCAGTGCTCTCATCTTCCTCCGAAGGATACCCGAAATATGCTTTTGAACATCCAGGGGTCCACTGACAAGGATGTGGCTTTACTGCCTTGAAACTGGAATGGGAGGTGACATTTTGATTATCACTGCCAGGGCAGCCTTATCCAAAGGTGGGCCAAAAACATAAAGTTTTTTTTTGTTTTTGTTTTCTAGTGATGAAGCTGTGTGTGATGCAGAGCTCAGTGAGTGTGTCAAAGAGATGTGTTTGCACACATCTCTTCTCTTCACCAGTTCCGCTTCTGTCGCCATCTCTCCACCCCCGAGCCCCACCCCGTCTCTGAGATTCACATGCCCCCATCTCTGAGCCTCCTTGTTTCTTACTCTCAACTTACAGCCATCAGGAGCTAGGGTGGCATGCTGCACCCCTTTAAAAAAACGAACACTGGAGGGGTGCCTAGGTGGCTCAGTCAGTTAAGCATCTGCCTTCGGCTCAGGCCATGATCTCAGGGTCCTGGGATCGAGTCCCACATCAGGCTCCTTCTTTGGCAGTGAGTCTGCTTCTCCCTCCCCTGGCTCATGCTCTCTCTTTCACTCATTCTCTCTCTTCCAAATATGTAAAATCTTAAGAAAAAAAAAAGACCACTGGAAAAGGCACACACCTCTTTTTTATGTTCCATGAACCACACTGGAGTGACATGACCACATCTAACTGTGAAAGCCTGTATTCAAGAAACTGTGCCCACCTTCTGCCACTACCACTTTGCCTGGCTTATAGTGATTTGCAACATCCTTGTAAAATATTTTGGTTTGTTCCCTAGCATTTTACACCATTTTTCTTTCTTTTTTTTTTTAAGATTTTATTTATTTATTTGACAGAGATAGAGAGATCACAAGTAGGTGGAGAGGCAGGCAGAGAGAGAGAGGAGGAAGCAGGCTCCCTGCTGAGCAGAAAGCCCGATGAGATCATGACCCGAGCCGAAGGCAGAGGCCTAACCCACTGAGGCACCCAGGTGCCTGACCATTTTTATTTCTTGATGATCAAAGCCATATGGCTGTGGTAGAAAATTGGGAAGTACCTCATGCTGCTAAGAGGCAGTAAAAATCTTAGCCACAATCCCATCATCCAAGAGGAACATTCATTCATAGTCATAGTCATAGTCATATTATACTCATATTCATATTAAATATTCATATTCATATTAAAGTTCTTTCCAGAATTTTCTGTCCGTTCCTTTTCTATACCTAGTGCAGATGAAATCGCAAATGCAATTTGTGCTTCAAGTTGTGTTCTCATTTGTGAGTAATGGTATTATCCAATTGGGTTGGGTTTTCGCCTAAATTAAGCAGTGTCTCTGATTCCTAGGAGAGGAAGATAGTACTTCAGTCCTCAGAGCCTGGAAGAGGGAAGTGAAGTTGATAGAACTGTTGTTCTGAATACTTAAGATGGCAGCCACCCATTCTCATTGTAATCTAAACAAACTGGTAGGAGCTGGGCCCTGGGGAAATGACTGTGAGCATGAATAATTCAAAAAAAGAGCAAGGCTGGGACGCCTGGGTGGCTCAGTTGGTTAAGCAGCTGCCTTCGGCTCGGGTCATGATCCCAGCGTCCTGGAATCGAGTCCCATATCGGGCTCCTTGCTCCGCAGGGAGCCTGCTTCTCTGTCTGACTCTGCCTTCCACTCTGTCTGCCTGTGCTCGCTCTCGCTCACTCTCTCTGACAAATAAATAAAATCTTTAAAAAAAAAAAAAAAAAAAAAAGAGCAAGGCTAAGCCCAGACCCTTGATAAGTGGACATCAGAGATCTTGGAACCAAAAGACTGTAGGCAAAGGTGGAAGGAACCATGGCCCATGACTTTGTGCAGGAACAGAGTTCGAGGGACTTGTGGATGAGATCCAGGTGTCCGCATAAGATTTGAGTCGATGAGTGGACAAGGATGTGTCAGTTTACCAGATGTCAAACGCCAACATTCAGGCAGTTAGAAGTCTTAGCCAAAATAGAACAGCAAAACAGGACAGAGGAGACTTTTCCAGTTTCCTGATGAATCTACCAAGGGTAGATGATGGGCAGGACCCAGTAGAAGAAGGGCCTTCTCGCAGTAGAAACCAGACCTCAAAGGGAGCTTTGCAGAACAAGTGTTCACAGGTCCCTCCAGCACCGAGTGCTGAGGGCTAGCTACCACATGGGACCCCAGTCACAAAGAGGACAGGTTTGAGGGCAAGCTGGCATCATAATGGACCTCCCCAAAATAACGGTAAGTGCAACCCATCCTCTTCCAGTACCACTCTACCCAATGGGCAGTGATAAAATACTTAGAAAGGAGTAACTTTAAGTTATGATATCAGATCCATATTCTCAAACTTTTCTTACCTTTAATCAACTCTGTTTTGATAAGGGAGCCCCTTGTTTACCTACAACTACTTCCCCCTGGGAAAAGAACTTGGGGATTACAAAGCATTAAAAGAAAGCCAAGATTATAATGAACATGGTCTTATTGCAGTAATCAGGGAAAAATAACAAAATGATCAACAAAAGTAAAACATCCATAATTCTACCAATCTATGATTAATATAAACCTTACAAATTAATTGAAACCCTTGGTCCATGCAAGCCAACATTGATGATGTGATCAAGTGTGTCTCATCTAAAAACTGTGGTAATCTCAACTCTGTGTAAAAAGCTTTGGAACTTGGGGCGCCTTGGTGGCTCAGTGGGTTAAGCCGCTGCCTTCGGCTCAGGTCATGATCTCAGGGTTCTGGGATCGAGTCCCACATTGGGCTCTCTGCTCAGCAGGGAGCCTGCTTCCCTCTCTCTCTCTCTGCCTGCCTCTCCATCTACTTGTGATTTCTCTCTGTCAATAAATAAATAAAATCTTAAAAAAAAAAAAAAAAAAGCTTTGGAACTAAAGAATCACCACTAAGCATTTGGTATAAATGTAAATTACCAAATACTGTGCTTAATAGAAACCCTTGTCCTCAATTCCTAGTTGTATCCCCGACCCTCCCAGGAATCCCTGATTCTGGCCTAGCTCTTGCTTCTCAAATCCCACCCCCATTCTTGAGCCTCACGGTAGCCCTAAGCCCCCATTTAATAACTCGATCACCTTGAAAAGGTGAAAGTAGAATCTTCTTTTTAGCATCACGAGCCAGGAAATGAATGTAAAACATCACGCGTTCACGACTACAGTGGCTTACTATGCCCCGTCCTGTGTTACTTAATGAAAGGTCATCTTTAGATGCAGACTCCAGCCCAATAATTCAGACATTGTGATAACAGAGACCCAAATGTGAGAAGCATGAAAAAAAAAAAATCTACCTTCAAGTATTAACTATGTCGGCAAGAGCTAAGGAAATTGATCGTTCAGCCGACGGAATCAGTGGCATTAGGATGGTTTTATGCACCCTAACGTGAACAGCTTGCAGAATTAGAATTGGACATCTGTTGGGATGACTGGGTGGCTCAGTTGGTTAAGCGTCTGCCTTCGGCTCAGGTCATGATCCTGGGGTCCTGGGATCGAGCTCTGCATTGGGCTCTCTGCTCGATAGGTGGCCCGCTTCTCCCACTCCCACTGCCTGCCGCTCCCCTGGCTCATTTTCTCTCTCTCTCTCTGACAAATAAATAAAACCTTTAAGAAAATAAAAATAATTTGGGGGGTTTCCTTTTTTTCTAATTTAAATTCCATTAATTAATGTATAGTGTTAGTTTCAGAGGTAGAATTTAGTGATTCATCAGTTGCACAGAACACCCACTGCCCCTTCCATCAATTGCCCCCCTTAATTTCCATCACCCCGTTACCCCATCCTCCAACCTGCCTCCCCTCCGGCAACCCGCAGTTTGTTTCCTGGGCTTAAGAGTCTCTTATGGTTTATCTCCCTTTTAAAGAAAATTTAAAAATTTTTAAAAAGATTCACTTATTAAGAAAAAGAATTGGGCATCTGTCATTGTACAGGCATCAGTTTGGTAAATACAGTGTGACTCAAAGCAGAGTCAACAGTGTTGACCAGGGATATTCTTGCACACCCATAAGTCACCTCAAGTCATCTAGGAAGCAGATGCTGATGCAATTCCAGAGATTTGCTGGGGGAAGTAAGTGCCTGTGATGGCTAAAAGGGAAAGGGAGGTAGAGGATGCAGGGAGAGACTCCAGGCTGCAGGGCAGGTCCAGCACCTGTGACAGGAGACAGGGAAGGAAGATGGGGAGGAAGAGTCTTAGACTGGGGCCCAGCATTCAGAAAATCAGCTCTAGACAGGAAGGTTCCCCATTAGATGAGTCCTGCATCAGGCAGAAGTAGACTGTCTCTATTACCACACTATGCCCAGTCACTTCCTGGTGCAGCCTGGGGAGAGCGTTGCCCCAGCATGGACAGTTAGAAACACCTGCCACAGCAGGTTTTCATGAAGGATGATCTGAGAGGCACATCTTCATAAATACCCCAGTCCACCACCTCGTGCTGCTCAGATCCTCTGCTCTTATATTCGAGGAGCTGTGGACCTCTCTTCTTGAGGGAAAGTCTTACTGACTTACTTGGTGCTCTGACTCAACCCCTCATTTCTGCCGGGTTTGAGCCCTTGGTAATCGTACCCGATTCAAGCCGGGGTTGCTACACATGTCCATTCACTGTTTCAACCAGGCAAGTTCTGCTAAGAAGTACCAGAATGGATTACCTCAGCTGTACCTTATTCTGCACTGCTCTGCTGTATGAGCAGGAGATGGGCAGTCCTACCTCATGCATCTGCTGGTTGGGCTCAGTTATCCCTGTCCTGATGGTGACTCTTCATCTCACCCGCTGGAACATGGTCATGGGGAATCCAGGGTTCCCTGCCAATAGCCATAGCATATAGTTCAATGGAACCCTGGCTGTGTGCCCTGGTAAGAGTGTGCCCCCACTGGATACGAGGACCTCTAACCCCTGTGATCCCAGAGTTGCCCAGGAAGCACCTAGTCCCTGAGGGGTCACTGAGAGTAATGATAAGTGAGGCCTCTCTTGCTTCCACTTCTTGGGTCTCAGATACTTCTATGTTTCCTGTAGAAGACACATCACTACACAAAGTTCTCTGACTCTATGTCTCTAGTGCATCCCAAAGGAAAGCACCCCATATTGCCAGCAAGATAGCGCCTCAGTTGCACCTCTGGAAGGCCACCAATGGAAGGCCACTTCTGTCAGATGGTTCTGGATATGATATAAGGAGATGCTATGGTCATGGCCCACTGCCACATCTCCTTTGCTCTGAAATGGGTCCCCTGGCTGGCTGCAGTGATGTGTGAGATTATATGCCGGTGAATCAGGCATTCTGCAAGTCCCTAGATAGTAGTGTTGGCTGAGGCTCTGTGAACGAGAAAAACAAGCCCATTCCCCAGACAGTTATCGTTCCCTCTGAAGATGAACCACTGGCTTTTCCAGCATGAAAGGGGCCCAACAGAGTTTACTTGCCATAAAATGATAGACTGGCCTCCTCAAACAATTGTGCCATTTAAGGGATTCAGTTGGGTCTGTTGCTGGCAGGTCAGAACTTCAGAGGGCGTGGTAGCTCAATCAGCCTTGGTAATGGGCATGTATCCTGTTGAGTTCATGGGCAGCCTCTATCTCTGCCCCTGTCTAGCCCATTCCATTCATATGCACAATGTATCAATTCTGGGATGAAGGTTAATATCAGCTGGCTACATCCTTGTGTCTAGTTGGGTATTGAGTATCTTCTATGGATGGTTTCTGATGGACGTTAGTATGTGATCTGAAAGTCTTCACACTTGATGCCCATACCATCCAGTGCTGTTACCCCAGACCTCCTTGACTCTAACCCTCCAGTTGTTGTTTTTTTTTTTCCTTCCAGATCCCTGGAACTGCATCCTCAGAATCTATATATTCTCACCTGGGCTACATTTCCTTCCACACAAAGTCAGTGACAGGGTGCCCTCTTCCAGCTTTGCACATTGGAAGATTTTTGTCTCCAGTGTCTTTCAAGGCCGACTCTAAATGTGGCCATACTGTAGCCACTGTCCATTTTCGGCTTGCATTCACAGACCAGGTCAACTCATGGCAAAGTCTGGCTTCTTCCTCCTCCTTCATCCAGTTATATGAGATTCCTACATAGGTGTTTATATGTACAAGCTGAAGGAGGGTCACTGGTGTGACCAGGGTGCATGACATAGGTGTCTGGGCTAGTGGTCATGCAGCTTATTCACGGCTTCCAGTCTTGCTTGGCCTCAATCCCAGACATTCCATTTCCATCTTCCTGTGGACTTCTGCTGGACCTGTTTCACTTTAGGACTTGGTGGGATTAACAAAAGCCACCTCATAATGGGCCTTTGTGTATGCACAGTCACTCGGTGCCCTATGGTCAAGCATTCTGGCTCTAATAGGGCCCAGGAACATGCCAGCAGCTATTTCTCAAAGGACAAAGGCAAATAATTCTCTGCAGCCTAGATTCACTACAGAGCTCCCCCACACAACTCCCCTCCAGCCACCCTCAGTTTGTTTCCTAGAGTTAAGAGTCTCTCATGGGGGGCGCCTGGGTGGCTCAGTGGATTAAGCTTCTGCCTTCAGCTCAGGCCATGATCCCATGGTCTTGGGATCAAGCCCCACACTGGGCTCTCTGCTCAGCAGGGATCCTACTTCCTCCTTTCTCACTGCCTGCGTCTCTGCCTACTTATGATCTCTGTCTGTCAAGTAAAAAAAAAAAAAAAAAAAAAGGAGTCTCTCATGGTTTGTCTCCTCTCTGATGACTTTCCATTCAGTTTTCTCTCCCTTCCCCTATGGTCTTCTGTTTCTTACCTTCCACAGGTGAGTGAAACCATATGATAATTGTCTTTCTCTGTTTGACTTATTTCACTCAGCATTATTTCCCCCAGTTCCATCCACAGCAATGTAAGTGGTAAGTAGTCATCTTTTCTGATGGCTGTGTAATATACCATTGTATATATGAACCACATCTTCTTTATTCCATCTGTCAACGGAATCTTGGCTCTTTCCACAGTTTAACCACTGTGGACATTTTTGCTGTGAACATTGGGGTGCAGGTGCCCCCTTCAGATCACTACATTTGTATCTTTGGGGTAAATACCTAGTAGTGCAATTGCTGGGTCATAGGGTAGCTCTATTTTTAACTTCTTGAGGAACCTCCATGCTGTTTTCCAGAGTGGCTGCACCAGATTGCATTTCCACCAACAGTGTAAGAGGGTCCCCTTTAGCCGCATCTTCACCAACATTTGTTCTTTCCTGACTTGTTAATTTTAGCCATTCTGACTGGTGTGAGCTGGTATCTCATTGTGGATTTGATTTGTATTTCCCTGATGGCTAGTGATGTGGAACATTTTTTCATGTGTCTGTTTTGTATGTCTTCTTTGGAAAAATGTCTGATCATGTCTTCTTCTCATTTCTTGATTGGATGATTTGTTCTTTGGGTATTGAGTTTGATAAGTTCTTTATAAGTTCTTTATAGATTTTGGATACTAGCCCTTTATCTGATAGATCATTTGCAAATATCTTCTCCCAATCTGTAGGTTGCCTTTTAGTTTTGTTGACTATTTCCTTTGCTGGGCAAAAAGCTTTTATCTTGATGAAGCCTCAAGAGTTCATTTTTGCTTTTATTTCCCTTGACTTTGTAGATGTGTCTAGCAAGAAATTGCTGTAGCCAAGGCCAAAGAGGTTTCTATCTGTATTCTCCTCAAGGATTTTGATGGATTTCTATCTCATCTTTAGGTCTTTCATCCATTTTGAGTTTATCTTTGTGTATGGTGTAAGAAAATGGTCCTGTTTCATTCTTCTGCATGTGGCTGTCCAGTTTTCCCAGCACCACTTATTTAAGAGGCTGTGCTTTTTCCACTGGATGTTCTTTCCTGCTTTGTTGAAGATTAGTTGACCATATAATTGAGGATCTATTTCTGATTTCTTTATTCTGTTCCATTGATCTATATATCCCTTCTGTGCCAGTACCATACTGTCTTGATGATTACAGCTTTGTAATAGATCTTGGAGCCCAGCATTGTGATGCCATCAGTTTTGGGTTTGGTGTTTCCCCACCCCCCCAACATTTCTCTAGATATTCAGGGTCTTTGCTGGTGTTATACAAATTTTAGGATTATCTTTTCCATCTCAGTGAAAAATGTCTATAGTATTTTGCTAGGGATTATATTGAATATATAGATTGCTCTGGGTAGTATAAATATTTCATATATTTTTTAAATATTTTATTTATTTATTTGACAGAGAGAGATCATAAGTAGGCAGAGAGAGAGGGGAAAGCAGGCTCCATGTGGGCCTCGATCGCAGGACCCTGAGATCATGACCTGAGCCAAAGGCTGAGTCTTAACCCACTGAGCCACCTAGGTGCCCTAGTATAAACATTTTAACAATACTTATTCTTCCAATCCATGAGCATGGAATGTTTTTGCATTTCCTTGTGTATTCCTCAACTTCTTTCATGAGTGTTTTATAGTTTTCTGAGTACAGATCCTTTGCTTCTTTGGTGAGGTTTATTCCTGGGTATCTTATGGTTTTTAGTGCAGTTGAAATGGGATTGATTCCTTAATTTCTCTTTTTTCTGTCTTATTGGTAGTGTATAGAAATAGAACTTATGTCTTGCACTGATTGTATATCCTGCCTAGTTGCTGAATTGCTGCATGAACTCTAGCAATTTTGGGGTGGAGTCTTTTGGGTTTTCCACATAAAGTATCATGTCATCTGCAGAGAGTGAGAGTTTGACTTGCTCTTTGCCAATTAGAATATTTTAAATTTATTTTTGTTGTCTGATTCCTGAGGCTAGGACTTCTAGCCCTGTGTTGAAAAACAGCGGTGAGAATGGACATCCCTGTCATGTTCCTGACCTTAAGGTAAAAGCTCTCAGTTTTCCCCACTGAGAATGATATTTGCTGTGGGCTTTTCATAGATGGCTTCTATAATACTGAAGTATGTACCCTCTTTCCCTACACTGTGAGAGTTTTAATCAAGAAAGGATGCTGTACTTTGTCAAATGCCTTTTCTACATCAGTTGAGAGGATCCTATGGTTCTTGTCCTTTCTTTTAGTAATGTGATGTGTCATGATTGACTTGCAAATGTTAAAGCACCCTTGCAGCCCAGGAATAAATCCCACTTGGTCATGGTCAATAATCTTTTTAATGTACTCTTGTATCTTATTGGCTAGTATCTTGGTGAAAATTTTTGTATCCACATTCATCAGGGATACTGGTCTGCAGTTCTCCTTTTTAGTGGGGTCTTTGTTGGCTTGGGGATCAAGGTAATGCTAGTCTCTTAGAACAAGTTTCAAAGTTTTCCTTCTATTTCTATTTTTTGAAACAGCTTCAGAAGAATAGTATTAATTCCTCTTTAAATATTCGGTAGAATTCCTCTGGGAAGCCCTCCATTACTGCTTCAGTTTCCTTGGTGGCTATAGGTTTGTCCAGGTCTTCTATTTCTTCTTATTTCAATTTTGATAGTTTTTAAGTTTCCAGGAATACATCTGTTTCTTTCAGATTGCCTAATTTATTGGCAATATAATTGCTCATAATACATTCTTAAAATTGTTTATACTTCTTTGGTATTGGTCATGGTCTCTCCTCTTTCATTCATAATTTTATTAATTTGGCTCCTTTTTCTTTTCTTTTTGATAAGTCTGGCTAGGGGTTTATCAATCTGCTTAGTTCTTTCAAAGAACCAACTTCTAGTTTCATTGATCTGTTCTACTGGTTTTTTTGTTTGTTTGTTTCTATTTCATTGATTTCTGCTCTGATCTTTATTACTTCTCTTCTCCAGCTTGGTTTAGTCTTTATTTGCTGCTCTTTGTCCAGCTCCTATAGAAAAGAAATCTCCTTTTGAGATTTTTCTAATTTTTTGAGAAAGGCTTATATTGCTATATATGTCCCTCTTAGGACCACCTTTGCTGCATCCTAAAAGTTTTGAACTGTTTGTTTTCATTTTTATTTGTTGCATGAATTTCTTAAAATCTTTAATTTCCTGGTTGACCAATTCATTCTTTAGTAGGATGCTCTTTAACCTCCAAGTCTTTGAACTTCTTCCAAATTTTCTATTGTGATTGAGTTCAAGTTTCAAAGCAGTAGTCTGAAAATAAGCAGGGAATAATCCCAATCTTTGGGTACTGGTTGAGACCTGATTTGTGACCCAGGATGTGATCTATTCTGGGGAATGTTCCATGTGCACTAGAGAAGAATGTGTATTCCATTACTTTAGGATGGAATGCTCTGAATATATCTGTGAAGTCCGTGTGGTCCAGAGTGTTATTCAAAGTCCTTGTTTCCTTGTTGATTTTCTGCTTAGGTCATCTGTCCATTGCTGTGAGTAGGGTGTTGTAGTCCCCTGCTATTATTGTATTATTATCAATATGATTCTTTAATTTTACTATTAATTGGTTTATATAATTGACTCCTCCCCAGTTAAGAGCATAAATACTTATAGTTGTTAAACTTCTGGTTTGATGCCATTTTAATCTTCTTTATAAATTTTAATGCTGTAACTTCGGAGAGGTTCTTTGTATTTTGCCTTATTTTTTTTCTCACTGTTAAAATAATATGTTAATTTTTTTAAATGTGGAAAATTATATAACTTAGTAAAGAAGTGCTTAGAAATATTATCCCAAATCTTACCATCCTTGGACAAATCATTCTAGTGTTCTGGTGTATTTTCCATTAAGCTTTTCTCTTACTTTTTTCCCTTTAAAAAAAAAAAACTGATGTCAAAGTATGCCTTTTTTTTTTTTTGCATAATTTTTTCCCTCCCCAAATGTTTCATTTAATGGGGTAGTATTACCCTTTAAAAAAAGTGTCACTCCCTTAGAAAAATGAAATTGGTGTGGGCCTAGGAGTTACAGAGATAAGATTACCGCCAGGTCAGAGTGCAGAGAGAAATGGTGGCTAAAGTGTGGCTCTCCTACATGAAACAGGACATGTGCAGACCTAAACCACCTCATCTGTTGAGATGACAGGCTTATGCTCAGAGGAGAGACAGGGAGGTAGTGAAATGGTAAAATGCTGAATTCTTTGAGAAGAAAGAAGAGTCAAGGCCCATAGGGAGTGAATTCCTTCACATTTGTACCACAGTCATGCTCAATGTCATAAGGGGAGGGCATGACTATGTATTTATTTATAATGAGTTTTTAGGTCTACTTCCTATGTCTAGAATTAACTGCATGGTGATAATCATGCCCTAAGGCCAGGATCATACTAAGTTCTTGGGTTGTCAAGTTAAATTTCATTTCCCCAATTTATCCTGCAGTGGGAGCAAGACACCAGAGAAGAAAGCCAATGCAATTTTCTAATGGCTCTCTATGCATGTTTGGATGATTAAGCCTTGGCTACTCCTGGGCTTCTCATGAGAGCCTGGCCTACTGAGAAAAATAAAAAGCTATTTTCATGATGCCAGAGATAGAAGAATTAAGAACTATTTTCTGATTTTTAAAATCCCAAACCAGAGAAGGTATTCATATAAGCTAAAATCAAAGCATCTTTACTGCACCCTTCAACAAGTCTTTAAGTACAGAAGTTACAAATCAAATAAGTTTGCCCATGTGTTAATAATTGTTAAACCAAATAATAGGAATACTGCAGTTTCTCCCTGCTTTTGGATGTTTGACATTTTTTCATAATAATAAAAATCCCCCCAAAACTATTTGTCACAACTTTCATGATTTTATAACATTAACTCATAAAAACCTCATGAACTCTTTGTCCATCTTGTTCACCAGTTTATCTCCAGTACCTAGAACAATCCTCCATTAACTTCTCAATTGATTAATTAATTAATTGAGATAAGTGAGTTTCCTCAAAAACAGAGACTCTTTAAATATATTCCAACCCCTCCATGTGTGGATAAATTTCAGGATTCATCTGTATCCTTAACCTAATTAAGAGTAGAAAGTGGAGGATTTTTTCTTTTCTTTTCTTTTCTTTTCTTTTCTTTTCTTTTCTTTTCTTTTCTTTTCTTTTCTTTTCTTTCTTTCTTTCTTTCTTTCTTTCTTTCTTTCTTTCTTTCTAAGTTTCTTCTTTCCTTTCTTTCTTTTTTTAAAAGAGCAAGAAAGAGCAAGGTGGGAAGGGGCAGAGAGAGGGGGAGAGAAAGAATCTTAAGCAGGCTCCATGCTCAGCCCAATTCAGGGCTTGATCTCATGAACCTGAGACCATGACTTGAGCCAAAATCAAGAGTCAGATCCTTAACTGACCCAGGCACCCAAAAGTGAAGGATTTCTACTGTAGTTACAGGTATGTCTTCTTTGTAGAAAACACTAGTGTAGCTATGTCCAGAGTAACAAAGCAGTCAGAGAAAGGAGGGCTGAGGCAGGGAGGTTGGAGGCAAAATAATGGAGGATAACATGTACACCAGAAATAAACTTCAGAAACTCCAACCTCTTTTCTTTCATCATACTCTTCTCCACCCTTCATTTTGCACAGAGAATGCCATCAAAATATTGTGTGCACATAGGCCACCCTTAATTTCCATACAATAAATCATGTATCCTAAAGGATGTGGTTCCCCAGCCAGAGTTCTCCGGAAAACTTCGTGGTTCCTGTAGATTCAGGCTCAAGTGTAATATTAGAGTCCTCTGAAATTCTTTATTGTAGTTTCTAGGGGAAGAAAATAACATTTAAGCTTCCTTTGTGGTGTTTCTTTGCTAAAGAAGGCTTCTTCTGATATAAATCATAGCAATAGTTCTCATTTGCTGACTATTTACTGATGTGAAAAGCAGTGTACAAAAAGCACCTTATTTAATCTTCACAGTGATCCTATAAGAAAAATCCTGACTCCATTTAAAGATGAGAAAACTGAGATTGAATTAAATTAATCAGTTGCCCAAGGCCACAAAACTGGAAAACAGTACAGTAAATTTTGTCTCTAAAACATACACTCTTTACTTATGGAGGGATAATACCCATAAGAGCTCAGTCTGGACACTTCAAGACAAGAACATTTTCTCTTAAATCATTTGTAAAGTTCAAATGGAAACTATGGGATTCCTGAGTACATGATCAGAATTAATTAACTTTATATTCTGTATCTTCTTCTGGGGATGTTAACACAATTATTGAGCAAAGACAGTCCTTTTGACAAATGGTGCTGGAGCAACTGGACATCCATATGCAAAAAAAAAAAAAAAAGAAAGAAAGAAAGAAAGAAAAAAATTATTTATTTATTTATTTATTTATTTATTTATTTATTTATTTATTTTAGAGAGGGAGAGAGAGGGGTAGAGGGAAAGGGAATCTCAAGGAGACTCTGTGCTGAGTACAGAGTCCATCACAGGGTTTGATCTCATGACATTGGGGTCATGACCTGAGCCAAATCCACCACGCAGGCACCCCAGAAAAAGAAAATATGAATTTAGACACAGACCTTGTACTCTTCATAAACATTAAGTCAAATGGGTCAGAGACCTAAAGTTAAAGTATAAAACTACAAAATTCCTAGAGGAAAATATAAATAATAGATAAATATATAAAACATATAGATAATAGATCAAACAGAAGCATGTAATATATTCTATTAAATAATACAGAAGAATATATGGATAATAGATGAAGTATAAAACTCAAATGACCTCAGGTATGGTGATGACTTTTTATTTTTATTTTTTTTATTTATTTATTTATTTTTTTTTTAAAGATTTTATTTATTTATTTGACAGAGAGAGATCACAAGTAGGCAGAGAGGCAGGCAGAGAGAGAGAGAGGAGGAAGCAGGCTCCCTGCTGAGCAGAGAGCCCGATGCGGGACTCGATCCCAGGACCCTGAGATCATGGCCTGAGCCGAAGGCAGCGGCTTAACCCACTGAGCCACCCAGGCGCCCCTGGTGATGACTTTTTAGATACAGCACCAAAGACACAATCCTTGGAAGAAATAATCGAAAAGCTGAACTTTATTAAAATTAAAAATTTGTGCTCTGAAAGACAATGTCAAGATAATGAGAAAACAGAATTGGGAGAAAATAAATTGCAAAAGATGCAACTGATAAAATATACAAAGAACTCTCAAAACTCAACAGTAAGAAAACAAACAACTTAATTTAAACATGGGCCAAAGACCCAATAGACACCTTACTCAAGAAGATATATACACAGGTGGCAAACAAGCATATGAAGAGATGCTCCACACCATATGTCATCAGGGTATTGCAAATGAAATCAACAGGGCCATACCACTACATACCTACCAAAACTGCCAAAATCCAAAACACAGACACCACCAAATTCTGGTGTGGATGTGGAGCAATAGGAACTCTCACTCCTTACTGGTAGAAACAGAATGGTAATGCCACCTTGGAAAATAGTTGTCAGTTTCTTGTATAATGAAATATACTGTATGATCTTGCAGTTGCACTCCTTGATGTGTACCGAAAGGAGCTGAAAACTTATGTCCATACAGACACCTGCACACAGATGTTTATTGCAGCTTTATCAATAATTACCAAAACTTACAGAACAACCAAGATGTCCTTCAGTAGGTGAATAGATAAATAAATGTTTGTATATCCAGACAATGGAATATCACTCAGCACTAAAAAGAAATGAGCTTGAAAAGTTCATGCCATAAAAATGCAATATATTTGAGAATAATAGCTCAAAAAACACAGGTAGGAGGAAAGCTGTATTGGAATAAGATAATAATACCAGATGGTAACTCAAATCCACAAGAACAAATGATAAATAAGAAAGTTGACATAACAAACTATAAATATAAACTTTCAACATTTTAAAAAGACATAAAATTATTGAAAGTAATGATTATGACAATGTAATATTGGATTTGTAACACATATGAATATAATATATATAACCATGATAACACAAGGAGGGAAGAAGAATAGAATTATATAGGGTAACCTTTTTTTATATCTCAGTGGAATTAAATTAGAATAAATCTGTAGTAGATGCTGAGAGTTAAAACATATATGGTAAGTCTGCCATTATGAAAATAATTCCCAAAATTGTGGAAAAATTATTAAAGGAATAAAAACATACCAAAGGTATTCCCTTAATACAAAAGAAAGCAGTAAAAGAGAACAGTGGAACAAAGAAGACATGAAGCATATAGAAAACATAGAGCAAAATATCTGATATAAATCTAACTATATCAATAATGACATTCAGTGCAAATGGGTTAAACAATCCAATCAAAAGGCAGAAATTGTCAAATTGGATTTAAAAAACTGAGATTCAACTATGTGGTATCTATGGTAAACATACTTCCTTTTTTTTTTTCACCTATTTCAAGTTTCATTTAAATTCTAGTAAGTAGCATATCATGTAATATTAGTTTCAGGAGTAAGTAAAGATACGTTAGTTTCAAAGATACAAATAGGTTGAAAGTAAAAGGACATTAGATATACAAGCAAATAGCAATGAAAGAAAGCTAGAGTGCCCATAATATCAGGCAAAATAGACAGTTAAGATAAGATGGGTATTCTATAATGACAAATAGGTCCATCCATCAGGAAGAGATAAAATTATGAACATCTGGGGCGCCTGGGTGGCTCAGTGGGGTAAGCCACTGCCTTGGGCTCGGGTCATTATCTCAGGGTCCTGGGATCGAGTCCCGCATCGGGCTCTCTGTTCGGCAGGGAGCCTGCTTCCCTCTCTCTCTCTCTCTCTCTCTCTCTCTGCCTGCCTCTCCGTCTACTTGTGATCTCTCTCTATCAAATAAATAAATAAAATCCTTAAAAAAAATTATGAACATCTGTACACCAAACCACAAAATACCTGGAGCAAACACTGAAAGGATTGAAGGGAGAAATAGACAATTCAATAATAATAGATAGAAACTTCAATATCTTATTTTCAAATATGGGTACAACCCAAGAGAATTGAAATTTACATTGCCATAAAAATCTGTACACAAATGTTCATAGCAGCATTATTCATAACAGCCAAAAGAGTGGAAACAACACAAGTATCCATCAAGTTATGGGTCGATAAACAAAAGTTTGTGTATACATAAGGTGCAATGTTACTCAGCCATAAAGAGGAATGAATATCTACACATGTTATTTCAATGAACTTTGAAAGCATCTTGCAAAATGAAACAAGCCAGCCGAAAAAGACCATATCTATATATTGCATGATTCTAGAATTGTCCAGAATAGGCAAATCCATAGAGACAGGAAGGAGATAAGTCATGTCTGAGGCTAAGGGTAGGAGTCTTGGGATTGAGCCCCGCATCGGGCTCTCTGCTCAGTAGGGAGCCTGCTTCCTCCTCTCTCTCTCTGCCTGCCTCTCTGTCTACTTGTGATCTCTCTATCAAATAAATAAATAAATAAAACCTTTAAAATAAATAAATAAATGAAAAGACTGACTACTCCTAAGTCAGGGGATTTCTTTTTGGATGAAGGAAATGTTCTTCAATTAGTGTTGGTAATTGTACCATATAGTAAATATACTAAGAACCACAAAATTGTACATTTTAAAAGGTAAATTTTTGATATGCGACTTGTATCTCAGTAGAAGGAGAGAAGTAGAACAAGGAGGAGGGAGAAGAGAAGAAGGGTGCAGAGAGTTCACTTTAGAAAAGCAAGGCAGGGGCACCTGGATGACTCAGTGGGTTAAAGCCTCTGCCTTCTGCTCAGGACATGACCCCATGGTCCTGGGATCAAGCCCCAAATTGGGCTCTCTGCTCGGCAGGGAGTCTGCTCCCCACCCTCTGCCTTTCTCTCTGTCTACTTGTGATCTCTGTCAAATAAATACATAAAATATTTTTTAAAAAATAAAGAAAAGAAAAGCAAGACAAAGAAAAAGTCTTAAGAAGGAGGGAGTGGTCATAAGTTAAACAAGTTAGATGAAAATGGCAAAGGGTCTCTTGTATTCAGGAGTGGCAATGAAATTCAAAATACAGTGGCTTCAGAAGTGACTGGGTGATGGCAAAATGGAAACATTGAGATATTTCGTTGTGGAAGAAAGTGTAGTAAATAGAGGGGCGAAGGAAACAGGGAGTGTTTTCTTTTTTAGTGTTGAGAAAGATTTAGGTTAGTGTTGAGAAACAATTCTTCATGGATCTCTTGCATTTTCACATACCTTGCATAGGTAAGGATTGCTTTTCTGCAGAACTCCCCTCTTGAGAATGTTTATGTAGTGAAAAGTCTTGGAAGATAGAGATAATGTTTTCCTTGGAGCAAAAGGCAGATTTATTTACTCTCCAGTAAACAAGATAATGTCTCCCTTTGGGGCAAAATTCAGACAGACATAATGTCCATTATAAAAGATGCAGGTTCCCTAGGTTGGGGCTCCTCTCTCTATAGTGCATTTTATTATCTCTGTGGATATCACCTGACACTCCTCACATTGTCCTTTGGGAAATGGGACTCAGGGAACCCCAATTCCCTGATGCTTATTCTGCTTGTTGCGTGTTGTAAATGATGAAGTCATTTGTCTCCAAAAAAAAAAAAAAAAAAAAAAAAAGGACAGAACAACTCAGCAGAAGATCAACAAAAAATAAAAGACTTGAATGATAATAAAAACCACTATACCTACTAGATATCTATTGACTCCACCCAACAACTGTGGGATATATATTTTTCTCAAGTGTCCACAGACTATCCTCTAGTCTAACCACATGCTGGGCCATAAAAAAAACCTTCAATGAATTTAAAAAGATTGAAATCATATGAAGTATGTACTTTAATCATGGTGGAATTAAAGTAGAAGTCAATAATAGAAAAATAGGGGAAATTCATAAAAACATGAACATTTAAGAACATGGTCATAAATAGTCAATAGGTCAAAAAAGTCACAGGGGAAGTTAGAAATAATTTGATATGAATGAAAATGAAGACATGAAACCCTAAAACTTAAGAGACACCACTAACATAGTACCTAGATATTTACAGGTATAAATGTCTGTTAAAAAAAAAAAGAAAGAAAGAGGGCGCCTGGGTGGCTCAGTGGGTTAAGCCGCTGCCTTCGGCTCAGGTCTTGATCTCAGGGTCCTGGGATCGAGTCCCGCATCAGGCTCTCTGCTCAGCAGGGAGCCTGCTTCCTCCTCTCTCTCTCTGCCTGCCTCTCTGCCTACTGTGATCTCTCTCTGTCAAATAAATAAATAAAGTCTTTAAAAAAAAAAAGAAAGAAAGAAAGAAAGAAAGAAAGAAAGAAAGAAAGAAAGAAAGAAAGAAAGAAAGAAGGCTCTGAACAGAACATTCACAACAGCCATGTTTTGGTGTCCAAAAGGAAAGAAAACTTTTATTATTATTATTATTATTATTATTGAAACCTAATAGAAACAGAAGAAAAAAGGAATCTACACACACAGATGAAAGTCATAGTGGGCAATAAATGAGAATAAGGCAAAGTTACATCGAACTGGGTACTTAAATCATCCAACCTTGTTAGCTGTGGAAGCCCTGTGGAAATACTCTTTTTTTTTTTTTAAAGATTTTATTTATTTATTTGACAGACAGAGATCACAAGTAGGCAGAGAGGCAGGCAGAGAGAGAGAGAGAAAGGGAAGCAGGCTCCCTGTGGAGCAGAGAGCCCAATGCGGGGCTCAATCCCAGGACGCTGAGATCACGACCTGAGCCGAAGGCAGCGGCTTAACCCACTGAGCCACCCAGGCACCCCGGAAGCCCTGTGGAAATAACCAGGCCAGAATCACAGTTGAGAGGCCCGGAAGGAGCGTCATTCCTTCAGGTGAGACTGACCATCCCCATAAGGGCCATATGTATAGGACAAATGATGGGAAGTTAGACATTTGTTCACATACGTGCAGTTTGGAGCAAGCTGCATTTGTGTGTTATCATATTTTTGTATTTTCAGGGAGACTGAGCTATGTGGGTCTGCCTCCCCTCCCAGATTCCATTCTGGGTAGCCAGCCCAGCCTAGAGCAGGAGGAGATGTGAGACAAGATTTGTAGCTTTTGGCATCCAGAACAGAAGGATCAGTTCTGACCTGGAGGTCAGATAATACATTTCAAACAACCAGGCTCCCAAGGCTATTCATGTAGCATGAGTCTCACAAATAACATTTCTTAGCCTGTTGCGTATGTGCAAGTCCGGGGTGGTCAGATATGCAGAGCAAATCACAGAAATGTCAGTCCTTATAGAACAACGCCTACATCAAAAAATAGGTAAGATCTCACATCAATAGCCTAACCTTCCACTTTAAGACATTTATAAGCATAGTCTACCTAAAGCAAGCAGAAGGAAGGAAATAATAAAATTAGAATAGAAATTAGTGAAAAAGAGAATTAAAAACCCAATAAAATCAATGAAACCAAAAGTTGGTTCTTTGAAAAGTTTTAAAAAATGGTAAATTTTTAGCTAGACTGATCAAGAAAAGAACAGAGAAGATTTAGATTACTAAAGTTAGGAATAAAAGCAGAGGCATCACTACAGACCCTAGAGAAACTCAAATAAAAGGATGCATCATCTTCCCAAAAGTGAAAGTGAGCACAACTTTCCTATATGTTAAGATCTGTCTCTTCAAAACATAAAATGAAAAACTTCTTGCAAAGGCATTAATGAAAGCCCCTATACTCAGGACTTGTAAAATTTATTGGACTTTTGCCAACATAGGATAAGAGGCACTGCAGACTACTTACCCAAGCCATGCCCACCTCCCACTGGAAAAAAGAACTTGGTAATAACCAAGGCTTAGATAGGGCCCAAATTAAAATAAAAATGGTAACATTTCAGCAGTTACACAAAAAGTTACCACCACATAAAAACAAAGTGATCCACAAACATAAAACACCATTAAATTATATTAATTATTTCAGGAACAGCAGCAGTTGAAACCATGACCCACTGCTGTCAGCATTGATGGTGCAGATAATACATGGCAGTCTGAGAATTAATGGAAATTCCTCTCTTTTTGTGCATCAAGGGCAATGGGAATCTTACAGCACTCAGTGACAGCTAGATGTCTTGTATTAGTCTTCAATAAACTCTGCTCACTGGCTAATTTTAGTCTTTGCTTAAAGTAAAATTAGTCTATATAATTGTGCATGAGTCACCCATAATAATTTTTTAAAGGGGCTTGCACAAAGAGGCGTCCCAAATCCCATCAGTGTTTGGCAAATCTTCTTTTAGGAATCATTGCTTTGTAACTGCATATTGATTACCATATATGGATTTGGGCATATAATACATAACCCATTGTCAGCAGGACCTTCTTCCTGTCTTCAGATAAAACAAATGGTAAAGCTGACTTGGATCCCAGTCACATGGAAGTCCAACACTCTTCCATAATTTCTGTCAGTTTCAGGGATGGGAAATAGGTGGGCACATTGCACAATCTTAAGATCTCTTTTTTGGAATCCTCTCTTCTATGTAAGAGGTCTCTGTGCTGCATCACAGCAACACAGATGTGAGAGTCAGGCCCCTCTTTACATCTCAACCTCAACAACAAAATCTCCTTGAGAGATGTTTTGGGAAGATAAGCGGGAAGATGGGGCAGGTGGTGGTGAGAGGACAGCAACACAAACACCTTCCCATGCTTAAAATAGCCTTCCCCTTCCTCACCCTCCATTTCCTTCTCTCCCCTCTGCCTGCCCTTTCCCCCCAACTTTGGAGCTTCACCAGCTTTCCTCACCTAGTCCCAAGGAGGTCTCCATCTTGTTTGCTCATCCTAATTCTCCTGTGCCGTCTGCTTTTGGTTTTCTTCTCTCCCTGGTTTAGAATAACAAACAAACTCTGGTCTCAGAGAAAAGAGCATTACTACTTCTCTACTACTTCTCTAAAGATATGACCCCTGTGAGTGCACACCCAGGTCTTTGGGATCTCACCTTGAACTTATTCCCAGGGCTGAGCTTTCCCTTGAGAACTTATTCCCAGGGCTGGGCTTTCCCTTGAGAATCAGCTATAATGGGCATGGAGGATTGTGTGAGAATGTGGGATGGTGTTGCTGAGCTACCTGGGTTGAGAGGAGGCTAGAAGCATTTCTTAAGGAAAGCAGTGATTTTTTTTCCCCAGGAGAGGGTGATGGGAACATAGGGAAAGCAAGAGCTAAGTGTGTAGTAAATATTTGCTGAGGAAGAAAGAGCAAAGAGCTGGTGAGCGAAGAGAAAGTGAGGGTAATGAGATAGGATAAAAACTAAAGTGAGGTGGTAACCCTTTTTTAGGAGAAAGGGTGCCTCTTTTACTGAGACAGCATGAAAAGAGATGAGGCAATACAGTTAAGGATCATTTGTAGGTTTGTATGTAGGTGGCAAGGGTGGTCAGTTGTGGGTGTGCTTGTTCAAGGGACTTGCAGTTTCTCAACGAAATCAGGAGTAAAGTCATTTGCTGATGGTCACAAGTGATAGCCCCGCACTGTGATTGGAGATCATTAGTTACTACTTTTTTTCCAGGTTACACTGTTGTACAATCTTGTCACACCATATGCACCCCCTGATGGATAGGAGCTGATAAGAAATATGGCTTGGGGGCGCCTGGGTGGCTCAGTGGGTTAAAGCCTCTGCCTTCCGCTCGGGTTGTGATCCCAGGATCCTGGGATGGAGCCCCACATCGGGCTCTCTGCTCTGCGGAGAGCTTGCTTCCTCCTCTCTCTCTGCCTACCTCTCCGCCTACCTATGATCTCTGTCTGTCAAACAAATAAATAAAATCTTTTTAAAAAAAAAAAAAAGGAAAGAAATATGGCATGGCTCTTGGGCTGTGGTTTTGTGAATTCAGTAAAACAGAAGGATGTGAAGACAAGTCAGCAAATACAGTGAAGGACCAAAAATGTCATCTAATGGCCTGTGGTAGATTGGAAGAAAATTAAGTGGCCCAAAGGACTGGATATGGCTAAGATTAAACATATTGAGAGCAACAGAGGGAGCCGGAAGAGTAAGAGGGTGCTGACAAAAGCTCCACTTTTAATGGTTAGGATATCAGGTGAAGATCAGCTTTAACTTATGATGTAGCCCGGAGTGTGGCCCATGGGAATCGATTTTGCAGACTGTGGATGAAAATCCATGGCGTTGGGGCGCCTGGGTGGCTCAGTTAGTTAAGCAACTGCCTTTGGCTCAGGTCATGATCCCAGAGTTCCAGGATTGAGTCCCGCATCGGGCTCCCAGCTCCATGGGAAGGCTGCTTTTCCCTCTGACCCTCTCCCCTTCTCATGCTCTCTCTCACTGTCTCTCTCTCGAATAATAAATAAATAAAATCTTAAAAAAAAAAAAAAAAGAAAGAAAGAAAGAAAATCCACGGAGTTGAGAAGGTCAAGGGGCTCCGAAGCTAGGATGCGTCATTGACAATGCTTAGTTAGATGTTTCAGGATGTGGCTAGCTGGGGATAAATAGGAAAACTGAGACAAATGTCCAGACCCCTCGGCCAGGAGGCTGGAATCCAGCAGTAATAACGTTGTGGAGAAGAAAAACACTCCAGGAGTTCACCAAATACTAAATTTTAACTCTTGAAGTGAAGTCATAATTTACATGGAATAAATACCAAAAATCACTCGTTGCATATAGGCCTCAGAGTCGATCCTCAAGGGAGAACAGGTGAGAGAAAAAATAGAATGAGTGACACAGCAGCAGAGAAAAAAGTTGACTACAACTTCTCAAAACGTTATGCTTCATAAAGTCAAGGCATACTCCAAAGCCCAAGAGGTTGGTGTGTCCAGATTTGGGATTTTTTTTTTTTTTAATATAGGTTAGAAAGACAGTGGGTTGAGTCCCTGTTCTCGAAAATTGAGCTCTTGGAAAACCCAGTAGTGACCAATATTGGAAGTTATTGACATAGTTAAAGCAAGAGATGCTTCTCTAAAACCAAGAAAACAGATGCCTTCAGTGAAAACCATACACATTCGCACACACCACCACAGGCATAATCTTCACGCTAAAAGGCAATCACCATGCAAAAGAGACAGATGATTGAAAAAATAACTTACGAGTGCTTGACAGAAGTTTTCTTTCTGTACTAAACATTCACAGTGAAATTCCCGAGATACATGAGGGAGGAGATCATCCGTAGCCACCACATGTAGAGCAGTATAAAAGCTCTGGAGACTTTTTGCTCTGTTTCTTCAGAACACATTGGCCCCTTTGTTGATTTTGCAGATCAGCATCTTCCGAAGAAATATTTATTACCTGTCCTTGGGCGCCTGGGTGGTTCAGTTGGTTGAGGGACTGCCTTCAGCTCAGGTCATGATCTTGGAGTCCTGGGATCGAGTCCCACATCAGGCTCTCTGCTCAGCCTGGAGTGGGCTTCTCCCTCTGACCTTCCCCCTCTCATGCTCATTTGCTCTCATTCTCTCTCTCTCTCTCAAATAAATACATAAATTCTTAAAACAAACAAACAAAAAAAACGAAGTTCCACTGACCAGTGAACTAGGAAAATCTGTCACGGCTGTGTGATTCCTGGCCAGTCCTAAGAAGGAAGATGAATATTGTATTTTGCGTCTCAGTCACTACTCAAGGTTTCTGGGACAAAAGCTAAGGAAGAAACAATTCCTGAAAAGAATGATATCCAGACACTTGATAAACCCAAAACCTCTACTCAGGACCTCAAGTAGGTTTAATTTAATTGTGAACTATTTGACAGCAAAGTTGTTAAAATTGATTAAATAATGAAAAATTTGTTTTCAGTGCCAGCGTTTGGTTAAAAAAGAAAGAAGGAGGGGCACTGGCTGGCTCAGTGCCGGGAGCATGCAACTCAATCTCAGAACTGTGAATTCAACGCCTATGTTGGGTGTAGAGATTACTCAAAAATAAAATCTTTTTTTAAAAAGAAGGAAGCATAGGGGCACCTGGTGGGCTCAGTGGGTTAAGCCTCTGCCTTCAGCTCAGGTCATGATCTCGGGGTCCTGGGATCGAGCCCCACACCAAGCTCTCCACCCAGCGGGGAGCTGCTTCCTCCTCTCTCTCTGCCTGCCTCTCTGCCTACTTGTGATCTCCGTCTGTCAAATAAATAGATAAAATCTTAAAAAAAAAAAAAAAAGAAGCACAATGAACTAGAATTTATCTGTTCTTTTACTCACTTATTCAAGATGTATTTAAGCTAGACACGAGAGATAGATACACTGGTGAGCATAATGAAAAGAAAAAAAGTGTTTTTAGCAAAAGTTACTTGCAGGTATTAAGATTTTGATACCCCTGGTAGGAGGCAGACATGTTTCTTGTTTTTCATTTCTTTGGAAAACTTTAGATGGTGGTTTTATCTGTATATACTGCAGTCGTTAAATATTTGTAAATCAGATATGGTGTATCGCCTTACACTAATATAACACTATCAATGTTTAGAAACAAAACAAAACAAGGCAGCAAGCCAAAGGAAATACTCCTGTTGCTTGTTTGCTGAAAAGTGCTTTGTTTTCAGCATTTCTTAAAATGGGAATGCATCTCGCTTAATTTAGCCGGAAGGGGGAAATGTACAACGTGAAAACCATCAAAGCCATTGTGAGACAACTTGTCTGCTTGAGACCTGCAGGGCTGTTGTCTGAATAGCCTCCTTTGGGAAGCTGTACATTTCATCAGTAAAGATGCCAGTTTAGAGGCAAGAATAATCCAGTCCTCTGTAGTGATTAACCACTGATTAGCATGAACTCAGAAGAAAGATCTCCTGTCAAAATTCATTCCATTAGAGTGGGCATTGAAACCACCATGGTGAGAGCTGCAAGCTTTCTGAGCTCCATCCCTTGCCCTTTGAAAGCACCAGGGAATTTTTCTGCATTTATGGTGTAGGAATGCAGGCTTTTTTCTCTGGAGGAGAGCGCAGTCTTGAAAGAGGGCACACAGAGAGTATCAGCCAAGGGCTGGGGCTCAGAGCCGATCCGACGGTGGAATGAAAATTAGCTCAGCACTCATTCTTCTGGATCTGTTGATACTGCTGAAATCTTATTCCTTCCACTCGTGGACTCTGTGGGGAAATTGAGAATAACGCTCAGAAGGGTTGAAGTCCAACGATTTGAAAGCTTCTGAGAGTTCCACGCGCTTTCTGAGAATCCTGATCTTTCTGAGTATTTCGATCGCGCCACTAATTGTAAATCTCACTTCGGCTGCCTACGTCCAGCAGGCTCCACAGAAAAGAACAATCCTACAGGGAAGGCGTATTTCTTTTGCAGCTGCTGAATGTACATGAACTCTGCCAAATGACTTGATTCACCTCCCAAATTTAAATTTAAACCACTGGCTGAGTCTTCTAAATGTTCCAATGAAAACCTAGGCAATTAGCAAATATTTTACATGTTACATATTATACAGAAACCATCTTACAGGCACTCATTCGAAAGGAGAAAACTTAGTGTCACATGAAAGGAAAACCTATCTAGACATCCTTGGGGTTGCTGAAGGAGCAATGATAGATTTTTTTTCTAGAAGTAGTTGAGATAGATTTTTTTGTATCAGTCAGCTCTTGCTAGTAGGACATTGGATGGCAAATGCAGAAATCTAAAACAAAGCAGTTTAGGCAAAAAAGCAATTGCTTTTGCATCTAGCTGCTACTGGATCCAGGACCCGCAATGATCTTGCTAGCAATCTTTCTTATACCTTCTCTCATTCTCCATCTCTGCTCTGCTTTCCTCTATGCTGGATTCAACCTCAGGCAAGGCATTCTTCCCTGTGTAGGAAAGATGGTCGTCAGTAACTACAGGCTTAATTCAACCAGGCTAATAACCTTAAGGAAGGAGATCACCATTCTCCCAATAGTTTCTTCTCAAATCATGGGAATGACCCTGGTTGGCCTGCCCAGGGCAGGTGCCTATCGCTGTTCCAGCCTCCTGAAGGTTGTGCTATATTTAGCCATGCCTGGCTCATGGGCCCAATGTAGAACTGGGGGATGGGTCAGCATCTCAGGGAACAAACCCATAGATAATCAGGACACATGAGGAATGGTTCCCAGAAGGCTACATGGCAGGCACCTATCAAAACAAGCGAGAAAGGATGTCGGTCTGGTAAACACAACAGGTTGCAAGAATCGAGAGACAAGGTCAAGTTACCTCTCATAATAAGTTTGTATTTCAAGGGGCACCTGAGTGGCTCAGTAGTTAAGCGTCTGCCTTTGGCTCAGGTCAAGATCCTGGGGTCCTGGGATGGAGCCTCTCACTGGGCTCCCTGCTCAGTTGGGGAGCCTGCTTCTCCCTCTCCCACTCCCCCTGCTTATGTTCCCTCTCTGGCTGTGTGTCTCTCTGTCAAATAAATAAATAAAATCTTTTTAAAAAAAGATTATATTTCTAGAATTCCTGTGGAGATAAGGGAGGTCAGGAAACAAGCTTCAAGAGTCTTCATGGGAAGCGAAGCACAGTTCCTGATATAGGGCCTCCTCCAGGAGCCAGTCTGACTGTAGATCTAGAACAAAACATCCGCTCTAGAAATTGCCATTTGACAGTCATACAACAGATGAAGCTATGCTCCCTCTCATAGGTCTGGTTCATTTTGATGCTTCCTTTTTTTCTGTCTCTGTAACTACTAACTCATTACTGCTGTTCATTTTCTTCTCTCTAATGCCTTTTAATGCCTTGTGGCTTCTGTTTATTGCTTTCTTTACATGCATTTCTCTTCTGAGCTACTATTTTTCCCCATTATATTAATTTCTGCTTTTACCATATTTCTGCCAGTTTTCTTGAGCACTTCTCTGCTATTCTTGTCCTAGCATTTTTTCCAGTTGGATAGCTCGTTAATTTCCCATCTTTCCTGTTTTCTGATACATACAATCAAGGCTATAAAAGGCCCTCTGAACTCTGCATGATCAGTATCCCCCAAATTTTGATATGCAGGGCTTTCTGTGTCCTTCAGCTCCAAGTATTGTAGAATTCTCATTATAATTTCTTCTTTATCCTGTGACTGTAAAAAATCTGTTGGGGGAAGGGGGCACCTGGGTAGCTCTGTGGGTTAAGCCTCTGCCTTCACCTCAGGTCATGATCCCAGGGTCCTGGGATCGAGCCCCACATCGGCTCTCTGCTCCGTGGGGAGCCTGCTTCCCCCTCTCTCTATGCCTGCCTCTCTGCCTACTTGTGATCTCCGTCTGTCAAATAAATAAATAAAAACTTAGAAAAAAGAAAAAAGAAATCTGTTGTGGTAGTATAGTATACATAAACTGCATAACTCTTGAAGTGAGCAGGCTAATGAATGTTATATATGTTTTATACCTGTGGAGCCTAGATCAAGTTATAGAACATGTCCCCCTGGTATTCCGAAGAGCTCCTTTATGCCCCTTCCTGATGACTACTGCCCTAGAAGTCAGCACTGTCGACTTTTAGTATCATGGATTCATTTTACCTCTCCTTGAACATCCTCTCAATTGGCATCGCACCCCCCATCTCATTCCTGTGAGAGCAATTCACGTTGTAGCATCTCTTTCCCACCCTCTCTTCATTACTGGCAGGGAATGCATTTATTCATTCATACTACCCTTGGTGCATATTTGGTTTGTTTCTAGTTTGGGGGTATTATGGATAAAACTACTATGGGTGTTCTTGGGGCACCTGGGTAGTTAAGTCGGCTAAAAGTTTGCCTTTGGCTCAGCTCATGATCCCGGAATCCTGGGATCGAGCCCCACATCAGAGGGGAGCCTGCTTCTCCCTCTCCCTCTACCCTCCCCTTGCTCATGTTTTCTCTCTCTCTCCCTCACACATTTTCTCTCAAATAAATGAATGCAATCTTGGAAAAAAACCTACTATGAATGTTCCTAAAAATGTGTTTTGCTGGATATATGTCCTCATTTCTCATGTATATACCACTAGCAGAGTGGCTGGGTCTTCTGGTAGGCATATGATCAACCTTATGAGGTACTTCCAAACTTTTTTTCCATTGCGGCTTAACCAGCTTTTACTCTCACTCGTCATGTGTGAGTTCTGATCATTCTACATCGCTTCAATATTTGATATAGTTAATTTTCTTTTCTTTCCTTTCCTTCCCTTCTCATCTCTTTCTTTCTTTGAGAGAGACAAGAGGTGGGGAAAGGCCAGAAGGAGGGAGACAGAGAACTTAGTTAAGCAGGCTCCACACTTAACACAGAGCCTGATGTGGGGCTCAATCTTGCAATCCTGAGATCATGACCTGAACTGAAATCAGCAGTTGACTGCTTAACCAACTGAGCCACCCAGCCACCCCCTTTTCTTTTCTTTTTTAAATTTTAGCTATTCTGGCTATGTGCCTAGTATCGTAAAGTCCTTTTAGTCTGCATTTCCCTGAAATTTCCATGAAATGCATTTCATTTAATATTGAATACCTTTATTATATGCTTGCCGGCTACTTGTCTATTTTCTTTTATGACTGTTCATTCAAACCCTTTGCCTATTTCTGAGCTGGGTTGTCTTCTTATGATCGAGCTATAAGAGTTTTTTTCCATACTCAGGATAAGTCCTTCACAGATGGGTGGATTGTGAATTTCTCCTCCCAGTCTCAGGCTTGCCTTTTCACTCTCCAAATGAACTCTTTTGATGAATAAAACTGAGTAACAATGAAATCTAATTTTTTGTCTTTCACTGGTTGTGTAAGAAATCCTTGCCTACCCCCAAGGGCATGAAGATATTCTCTTATATTTTCTCTTAAAAGCTTTCTTGTTTTATCATTTACATTGAATTTCATGTTAATATTTGCATATGGTATTATACAGGAATCAAAGTTCATCTTCCTTTTCACATGGCTATCCAACAGACCCAGCATCATTTATTGAAAAGAGTGTTGGGAAGATAATCCTTTCCTCTTAGTGAACTGCAGTGACTTTTTGCTGGGAGTCTGTTTCCGGACTCTGTTTTATTCCATTGGCTAGTCTTGTGCCTGTATCACATTGTCTTATTTAATGCAGCTTTATGATAAGCCTTAAAATCTGGTAGTCTAGGGGCGCCTGGGTGGCTCAGTGGATTAAAGCCTCTGCCTTCGGCTCGGGTCATGGTCCCAGGGTCCTGGGATCGACCCCTGCATCGGGCTCTCTGCTCAGCGGGGAGCCTGCTTCCTCCTCTCTCTCTGCCTGCCTCTCTGCCTCCTTGTGATCTCTGTCTGTCAAATAAATAAATAAAATCTTAAAAAAAAAAAATCTGGTAGTCTAAATCCTCAAACGTTTTTCTTCTTCAAAATTGATTTGGTCATTCTCAAGTCTTTGCATTACCATATGAATGTTTAAATCAGTTTATCAGTTTTCCACAAACAAAAAAAACCTGCTGGGATTTTGATTGGGATTATATGAAAGCTATAGATAAATACAGAGAGAAATGACCTTTAATCAACAGTGAATCTTTCAATCCATGAAAGTAGCATATCTCTCCTTTACTCAAGTCTGCTTTAATTTTCTTATTTTTTCATCTAGAGTTTATTTCTGGATATTTGATTATTTAGCTATCAAAAATGCTATTTTAAAAACTGTTATGTTCTGATATTTACTGCTAGTATATAGAAATACAGTTGATTTTTGCATGTTGACCTTGTATCCAGAGACCCTAATTTCATCTATGAATCAATTTTTTTTATTTTTTTAGATTTATTTATTTATTTATTTGACAGAGAGAGAATTTATAAGTAGGCAGAAATAGGCAGAGAGGCAGGCAGAGAGAGAGGAGGAAGCAGGCTCCCCACTGAGCAGAGAGCCCGATGAGGGCTGGATCCCAGGACCCCGGGATCCTGACCTGAGCTAAAGGCAGAGGCTTTAACCCACTGAACCACCCAGGTGTCCCTCATCTATGAATTTAAATAGGTGTGGAATTTTGTTTTGTTTTGTTTGTTGTGAGATGGAGATAGTTTGGATTTCCTACATATGCTTTCATGTTATGTGGACAGAATGGCAATTTTATTACTCCCCTTCCTAAGTCCATGCCATTTGTTTATTCTTCTTGCCTGAGAGCACCCGTGCATTTTTTTTTTTCTGGCATGCTTTTAAGATCTTCAGAGCCTTTGAGGGTTTCTGCTCTCTTTATTGTTAGGTTCTCTAATTTTGCTGCCCTCTGCTGTAGGGAAAAATCAGAGAGTGGGGTAACAGAAGACAAGGAAAACGTGTTTCTAGAAGATTGCTCACACTTCTGATAATCACGTAGTTCATAAAGAGAGAGAATGTTCATTACTTCTCCCCTGCCACATCATGTGCTGTATAGGACCACCCTTAGATCTCCTGTCCTGGTTCCATGCTCTGGAAGGGTCCACAAATCACACACACACACACACACACACACACACACACACACACACTACACTTATCAGTTGATACCTGGGATTTTTCCATTTCTAAGGAAAGTCTTCTCCTCTTCTCTTACCCTTTGTGTTTGAAACAGAAAGTGACTGGGCCAGACCCTTGAAGGTGTGTGGGTTGCACCGTTGTTGGCACCAAAGAAATGTACTGCTTTAGAATGAAGTTCTTCAACTGTATAACCTTTTTGTAACACCTAAGTTACAAACAAGAAGACAAATTGATTAACTTTTCACACTTTCCTCTTGGTAGCGTGAATACAATAGATGCTTTCATAAGGAAGTATCCATTCCCAGGAATGTTATGCAACATCCGTTTTCTTCCTTCTTAATATCTTTCAGTGCCCGATTTCAGAAATACCATGAATCAGGACATTCACAATAGTTTCACAGAGCAACTGAGATTGCTTTACCAAATTAAAAATTTATATTCACTTACATTGTATATTTTTAGGTTTGATCTGTAACGCCTTTGATGAATGATGTAAATTGTCAATTTAACGGGTATTGAATATTAAAACTCCAAGTCATCCTATTTTTATAACAAGAGTTAATAAAATGTAATTAAGCTTTCAAAGTACTAAATGAAAAATTTGGTTCTATTAAATGATTTTGATTTAAGTTTTTCACATTACCCATACATTCTATTCTCCTTCACATTTTAATAGATCATTTTGAATATTTTAGGAGAAAATAACTTTTAAAATAAGAGTGATTTAAAATTTAAATCGTGGGATTTTACATTTGTTTTAATTCACTTATATCAAAATATTTTCTAATTTTGTACACTTCGAATACATATACATGTTTAACTTCAGAATCATTGCTTTCAATAGGACATAAATTATATGAATATATTAATTTCATAGTAGAATTAAACAATTTTGCTAAAATGACAGAAAAAATACATTTTACGAAATAAATATATTTTCTAAATTATTTATGTCATACATCAATGAGTAGTTTTAAAACTTTATTGTCTTTAGTGTTTTACCAACTTGCAATTACATAAGATCACACTTCATGAAAATTTTTGTTTTGTTTTTCTGAAGTTATGTCTGAAATAAGAAAATGGAACATATTTTACTTTACACTTTCTAGTTTGACTTATTGATTTCTAACCATTCTTTGCATGTTCTAGACACAACATGTATGGTTTGCAAACATCACATGTATGGTTTGCAAATGTTCTCTCACATTTGGTGGGTTGTCTTTTCACTTTCTCGATAGTGTCCTTTTAAGGACAAAAGTTTCTAATTTTGAAATCCAGTTTATTTATATGTTCTTTGGTGGTTTGTGCTTTTGGCGTCATATATAAAAAACCATCGTCTGATCAAAAGTTGTAAAGAAAAAAAAAGTTGTAAGGATTTTGCCTGTGTTTTCTCATGAGAGGTTTACACTTTCAGCTCGTACATTTAGGTCTTTGATCCATTTTGAGTTGATTTATTTTTACCTGTGAGCAAGTGGTCTGACTCCTTTGTTTGTATGGGGATGTCCAGTCTTGGCAGTCCTGTCAAAAAAATCAATTGAATTGTCTTGGTACTCCTGTCAAGAAAACCAACTGCCCATAAACATGAGGCTTTATTTCTCAACTTTATTTATTGATTCGCATGTCTGTCCTTATGCCAGTATTACATACTGTCTTAATTACTGTAGCTCTATAGTAAATTTTGAAATTGAGAAGTGTCAGTCCCCCAGTTTGTTTGTTTGTTTTGTCCAAGATTGTTTTGGCCATTGTAGGTCCTCTGCTCTTCCCCCATGAACTTCAGGATCACCTTGACAATTTCTGGGGTCCCTGGGTGGCTAAGTCGATTAAATGTCCAGCTCTTGATCTCAGGGTCAGGAGTTTAAGCTTAATGTTGGGCTCCATGCTGGGAATGAAGCCTCCTTAAAAAAAGAAAAACAGAACAAAACCAAACCTTGTCCATTTTTGCAAAGAAAGCAACTGGAATTTTGATAGATTTTGCATCTCCTCAGTAACTAATTTTAATTAAACTTTTTAACATTTCTACATATGATATGTAGATCTTCAGCTCCCACAAATATAAAGTTGGGCATGACTTTATTTATGTTATTTTCATAACTCACACTGACCCTATGGGGAAGATATTATAAAGGAACTTTCTCAAGATCACACAGCTAGTAAGTGGCTGAAATGGACTAAGTGCCCTTGTAGGTTTGGTTCCCCAAACTGTAACTTTCTCATGGTATTATGCTATCTCTAATAATAATATCATATAGTTTTAGAATTATAGATTTTTATATTTTCTTGCATATTGTCATTATGCACAAAAACTATGTTAAGTGAGAAAGGATAAAATTATCACTTCCTAGTTTGCTGTCACAGCACACTGAATCTACCTTTATTATTGTAACTCTCCTCATGCTATTTGCCTTTTCTTCACCACACTCAGTGCTTTCAGGACAGTGTCTATGTCTGGGTATTCCTGTATGTGATGGCTGAAGGAATACATGATCATTCAGAGGCTGGTGTCATAAATTCCTTTATTCTGGAGTGTGGTTCGTGTCCCCCCACCTACTCTGGCAAAGCTCAAAGGCCAAGCCAGAGTTTTGTTCACAGTAGGTGCTCAAAGCTTAAAACTTATGGTCCAGGAGGCCACCTTCCTGGGTCCAAGAAGAAGAACCAACATATCTTGAGAAAACAAATATATGCAGTTCACAGAGAAGAGAGAGAAGTAGCCCACCAGTAAGTAGGAAAAGGCATTCAACGTCTCTGCTGGTCAGAGAGACCCAAATGAAACAAGAATTTGCCTTATGCCTCTGAAACTAGCAAAGAGTGAAAAGTTGACAAAACCCAGTTAGGTAAGAAATATGAAGCAGAACAGCAAGCAGTGGTTCTATACATATATGTATTTTTTAATTTTAAAATTTAAATTAGGACATAGAGAAATGGGCCCTCTCGTGCAGTCTTGGTGAGAATGTAACTTGGTACAACTTTTCTGAAGAGCATTTTGGCAATGAGTATTAAATTGTAAAATATAAATGTAAATGTAAAATATAAATGTGCTTGGGAAAAATAAGTAAATAAATAAATGTGCTTGGATGTTGCCTGTCCACACTTTTCTTTACAAGTGTACAGTGTTGGGAGAGATAGTTCTTCTTGCGCATCTCGTACATTTTTTGCTGGGGAGGGGGGTGGGAGGGCGAGGGGTGAGGGGAGGTGCCAAGACTGCAAGACCCCCCCTACTCTGTCCTTGGGGCCAGTTCTCAGGATTATCTTGCACAGCTGGTCAACCGGAGGGATACGTTAACGTCTTCCTTTCGACCAAGAACAGACTTGTTTAGTGCCTGCTATAAAACCAGCAGAGGCTCCAAGCTCAGTGCTCCTCTGAGGCCACTCAAACCCACTCCGTGTGTGGCATCACCATGGCTCACATCATGGCCATGGGACCTGGAGGCACAGGGAACCACACAGCCATGTTGATGTTCGTGCTGCTTGCTATGCAATGAGTAATAAGCCCTTTATCTCTGGGGAAAAAAATTATCAGACCCATTTTCTACAGATAAGCAAAGGGATTGTCAAAGCAAAGGGACCATCCCAGATGACATGGTCATTTACTGGTGGAGACAGGAGAGCCCAGACTGAGAGTCTATCACAAAACACAGAACACCTGGATAAGCATTTTGAGCGGGAAGGATGGGAGCAGCTCTCATCGTCAGACTTCATTTAGTTCGTTTACGTCATTTGCTCTGAAAATATCCACACTGTTGCCCACCCCAGCTACCAGATTACTCTCTAGGACAGCAGTTCTCCAAGTATGATCTCCGGGACCAGAAGCATCAGCATTCTCCGATAAATTGTTAGAAATTCAAGTTCACAGGCTTTAACCCAGACCAGCTGAACCTTTGCAACCTGTGTTTTAACAGGCCTGTGGTGATTCTGATGCATGAGAAAGTTTGCAATACACAGCTCTGTGCACAGTCCTACCCCACCTTCTCCAGCTGGGTTTGAGGGTCACTAAGGGACTCCTGGGTTTATTCCCACACCTGTTTGTGCTGGTGTACTTGTCATTCCATTTACATATTTTCATTAACTATTGGGGCACCTGAGTGGCTCAGTCGTTAAGTGTTTGCCTTAGGCTGAGGTCATGGTCCCAGGGTCCGGGGATCAAGACCCGCATCACATTGGACTCCCTGCTCAGCGGAGAGCCTGCTTTTCCCTCTCCCTCTGCCCCTCGCCCCCTGCCCGTGCTCTCTTTTATGGTCTCTCTCAAATACATAAGTCAAATCTTTAAAAAAAACTTTAATATTACATTTACCAATGAAATATGAGGGCAAAAAGAGAATTGCTATTTCTATGAAAACAAAACTGAATTTTTGAGAAAGATTCAATGAAGACCCATCACTAAAGAATTGTTTTTGAAAGAGGGAGAAAAGTAGCAAGCACCCACTGATTTGAACTCAGTCTGTGTCATCCATATCTTTAGGTGTTTATTCCACTTCAGATCTGGAGATGATAAAAAATGGATGGGGTTTAGGTAAGAAGTAGAGAGCAGAAAACCAAGCAATGATTCCATACTTTTTTAAATTTGTATTTATTTATTTATTTTTTAAAATTTTTTTTTATTTTTATTTATTTATTTGACAGACAGAGATCACAAGTAGGCAGAGAGGCAGGCAGAGAGAGAGAGAGAGAGAGAGAGGGAAGCAGGCTCCCTGCGGAGCAGAGAGCCCGATGCGGGGCTCGATCCCAGGACCCTGAGATCATGACCTGAGCCGAAGGCAGCGGCTTAACCCACTGAGCCACCCAGGCGCCCCTGTATTTATTTATTTTAAAAAAGATTTTATTTATTTATTTGTCAGAGAGAGAGAGAGAGGACAAGCAGGGGGAGCTGCAGGCAGAGGGAGAAGCAGGCTCCCCACTGAGCATGGAGCCTGATGCAGGACTCGATCCCAGGACCCTAGGATCATGACCTGAGCCCAAGGCATATACTTAACTGACTGAGCCACCCAGGCATTACACTATCTATCTATCTATCTATCTATCTATCTATCTTTATTTTAAAAGGCTTAAATCTACATCAAAACATTTATAAAGATGTGGTATTGGGATTTAAGTTAAAATGTGTATAGTATAAGTGTTTTTCATAATTTCCCTTATAAATAATGTTTTTCCTCTATTAACTGACTGATTTCTGGCTTGCACTTTGTAGGGGAGAGAGCTTCCCTTGGATATAATTTAGACCCTGATATAAAATTACTAGCTAGAGGGAAGAATGAGACCCACAATATCTCCTAACTGCTTTTTCTTTCATTCTTGACTCTCTAAGAAAGAGGCTTGAGTCTCCCCTCTTTGGTTCTCCTCTTCTGCCTCTAAAGCAAGAGGGCACCATGGCTGATATGCCTACCCTTGAGCAGCTCTTCCTAGGGGCATGTTTTGTGAGAATATCCAGGACATGTCCTGGAGTCCATCATTAAGCCCAATGGCTGATCAGTTTGTAGCGTGGGCTTTAGTCAGAAAATTCTTTGTCCTGCCAAAAGGTACAGAAGCTCAAAGGACAGAACAGGCAGAAGGAAGAGGCTTCAGGAAACCCCTCATGCCCCTCACCTCTGAGAGAAGCCATTTGTCCTAAGGCTCCTCCTCCAAGAAACTTCCTCACCTCCTTCTCAGTAATCTGGCTGCCATGTTGGCCCACTCCCTACGTTCCTTGAACTCAGGGCGGAAACCTGATTTCCACCCACCAGTCTCTTCTCTCTCCTGCAAACAGGGATGTGGCATATAGAGACTTAACCTCTTCGCTGAATGAATGAATTATAAGGGGTCCACAGCTGGGGCGGGAGGGGTGCCAGGATGCTCCCTGGTGCTGGAAGAAGCAGAAAAAGCCATCCCGGAAGAGAGAAAAGAAAGGGCGTGCCTAGAGAGAAGCAGAAACGAGTGATCCTGTAAATGGGGACAGAATAATCTTAGTTGGTCGACCAACTGAGATTATGAGAAACAGTGACCGACAGAAAGTACTTAGCCCAGACATCTTCAGGAGCCTATTCAAAACAAACATTGGCGATTCTATGGTAATAACTCTGTTGTTGTTTCAAATATGAACTTTAAGCAACTGCAGATAGAGGGAGTTTACTGATTAGGAACAAGAGCCCTGACACAGACAAACATGACTTTCTGGTAAGACATGGGAACAGCCTTAGTATCATTTAAAAAAAAAAAAAAAAAGATAAGCAGACTTTGGACAACATATTACAGAATAGACATTTAGACTAGAGCAAAACAGAGGCAATTCTCTTAGTCATTCCTAGCAAAGGCAATGTTAAAGCAATTCTTGCTTGATAAAGATATTAGAAATTAATATCAGGAACACTTGAAGTGTTTGTTTTATTGTTCGTGATTATGGTTAAATTCATTCTTATTCTACAGCATGGACTGAGTAGTTTCTCAGAAACCCTGTAGCTATTTTAATGAAAGCTGGAATTAAAGAACCTTCCCGCCCTTCTCACCCCTTCACCCAGAGCACTATGGAGTCAGGACATAGTCATGGGCCTTACCTGCCTAATATGGTCAAAGCTCAGGTGCCCAGAGGGGGAAATGGCCCCACTGGCTGAATATTCTTTTAGTGAGACTTCTCTCTATCTGGGAGTGTGAGACACTCTAGAAACCACTGAAATGACACCACGGTTTCCTCCTGCACCCTTTCCCTTGTGTTCCCTCCTGACCTCATTAAGAAAAGAAAACAGATGGAGAAGGTATGCCGGGAAGGACCCAAAGGAAGAGGGTGAGCCACAGTTCAAAAGAAAACAATGCTGACATTGACTCAGGGCATCTCTGCTTAGGGGCTTGGAGAGGGACTTTGGGAAGGAGGCATGAAGGCTGCTGGGGAATCAAGGATCCTCAGCTAGGATGCATGGAGGCTTGGCCTGGCTGGGAGAGGCGGCTGGGAGGTTCTCTTCTCTCACGCCCCACCCCCACCGCCAGGGGCTTTGAGAAGTAATGGAGGGATTCAAGTGGAAGGGTTGGGAAGAGCTGGGCTGGAGCAGAATCTGATGGAAGGGAAATAAAGGAAGACAGACCATAAAAAGGCAGAGAGAAGGGATTCACTCACGTCTGGAAGTGGCTGGGCGGAAGTCAGTAAGAGCCAGGTGCGTGTCTGTGTGTATCTGTGCTGCGTGCGTGCGTGTGTGTGTGTGCGCGCGCGCGCGCGCAGGTGTGTATGCATGCATACTTCCACCAAGGAACAGACTTCTAGTGTAATGATTCAAGGGAAACAGCATATCCATTTCACCTTCTTGTTTGCTTTTTAAGAAAATAATTAAAGATTTTATTTATTTATTTGACAGAGAGAGATCACAAGTAGGCAGAGAGAGAGGGGGAAGCAGGCTCCCTGCTGAGCAGAGAGCCCGATGTGGGGCTCCATCCCAGGACCCTGAGATCATGACCTGTGCCGAAGGCAGAGGCTTTAACCCACTGAGCCGCCCAGGCGCCCCTTAAGAAAACATTTTAAAAAGCCTTATAGGATGAGGAGTGTAAAATCTGGTGTTAGACAGAGCTGGTTTCAAAAAATGGGCTTTACACCTAATTAACTGGGTGACTTCAGTAAACTTAGTTGATGTAGTTAACCTCTCTAAACCTCCCTTTATTCAGAGTAAGTCACCTTCGTTCCCAGGGACTAGGACTGCCCTAAGAAAGAAACAAGATAATGAAGGGAAAGCAGCTACGTCTTGGCACACGTGAAGTGCTATAAATGGGCTCCACCTGCTGACTGATCAGGAAGTGAGTGACTCTTGACCTCGGGCTCGTGATTCTTAAAAATATTTTAAAATTATTTATAATTATTTAAATATTTAAGATTTTTTAAAAATAAAATCTTTTAAAAAATAAAAAATAAAAGCCACTTAAAAACCCATTATGGGGGCGCCTGGGTGGCTCAGTGGGTTAAGCCGCTGCCTTCGGCTCGGGTCATGATCCCAGGGTCCTGGGATCGAGCCCCACGTCGGGCTCTCTGCTCAGCCAGGAGCCTGCTTCCTTCTCTTTCTCTCTGCCTGCCTCTCTGCCTACTTGTGATCTCTCTCTGTCAAACAAATAAATAAAATCTTAAAAAAAAAAAAAACATTATGGTTTGAGCATTAGGAAAGCTCAACAAATTTAACTCATCTCCAGATGAACATCATGTCCTGGAACCAGGGAGCAAGGAATGAAACCTTAGTTAATTTTCATCACAGATGATGTAACTTCAAAATAAAAGCTTTCCCTAGTCTCCATTGGAATTAAGTAAATATATAAAATATGAGTGAGTGTGGAGACCTGCTTATGCCAGTTCCTGTTTATACCTTTAATACCTCCCCGCGATTAGAGCTCCTGTTAATGACAGCGTTTACACCAAGATTTGTGACCTCATCCCTGTATTCTGTTTCCTGATGACTTTTCTCCATTTCCAGAGTAGACACGAACACCATGAATGTGTTCTATATGAATCAAGCACATAAAACCTGTAGTCCAGATTGAAATTAGTTACATATCCTATTTTAAGAACAACCTGGTTTTGTGATTTTTTTAAAAAGATTTTATTTATTTATTTGACATACAGAGATCACAAGTAGGCAGAGAGGCAGGCAGAGAGAGAGGAGGAAGCAGGCTCCCCGCTGAGCAGAGAGGCCGATGCGGGGCTCCATCCCAGGACCCTGGAATCACGACCTGAGCTGAAGGCAGAGGCTTTAACCCACTGAGCCACCCAGGCGTCCCTGGTTTTATGATCTTGATATAAATATTTGAGAGGTGCCTGGGTGGTTCAGTACCTGAAGCATCTGCCTTTGGCTCAGGTCAGGATATGAGGGTCCTGGGATCAAGTCCTGCATGGAGCTCCCTGCTCAGCAGGGAGCCTACTTCTCTCTCTCCCTCTGCCCCTTCCCTCCGCTTGTGTTCTCTCTCTCTTTCTCTTAAATACATAAATAAAATCTTTAAAAATATAGATAAATGTTTGAGTCGATGTCCATTACACAGAGGAACATACATATATGAGTTGCATAATGTAATTACTTTTTCATAAAGATTTTATTTATTTATTTGACAGAGAGAAACACAAGGGGAGAGGGAACACAAGCAGGGGGAGTGGGAGAGGGAGAGCAGGCTTCTCGCTGAGCAGGGAGCCTGATTCAGGGCTCAATCCCAGGACCTTGGGATCGTGACCTGAGCCAAAGTTTAAGGACTGAGCTACACAGGCACCCCTGTAATGATTTTACAAGGGCGGCTACCACCTATCAGCATGCAACACTGTCACAATACCATTGACTGTATTCCTTATGCTTTAAATGTGATTATTTTAAAATAAATTTGCCAGCATGTGCAAGAAAATAAGTTTCATGATTTTATAATCTCCCTTCTCTTTCCCTGTCTTTCTTAAAAAAAAAAAAAAAAAAAAAAAAAGCAATACCTAACTATTCACATTCCAAAGATTTTTGGTTCTTTTTTAAAATAATCACCCTCCATGGGGCACCTAAGTAACTCAGTCCATTAAGTTTCTGCCTCAATTTTGGCTCAGGTCATGATCTCAAGGTGGTAAGATTGGCCCCCAGTGGGGCTCTGCCCTGGGTATGGAGCTTTCTTGGATTCTCTCTCCCCCTCTCTCTCTCTTGCACTCCCTCTGCCCCTCCCCACCCACACACATGTTTTCTTGCCCTCCCCCCAAAAAAAACCCTAAAAAATAAATCATCTCCTTTCTTAAATCTAAAGCTTTTCCATGCCAGTATAGTCAAAAGAATCTGCCACGGGCAGTAACAAAGGGGACGCCTAAGAGAATCTTTTGCTTTCTGGAGCACTGGCTCCTTAAGGCTACAGCTTTAAGGTTGGGGGCGGGGGACCACACTGATGTTTGGCATGTGAGTTAAATCCAGGCTTTTCCTCATATGTGTTCCTTGGTTTGCCTTCTGTACCCAACTTTAATTCTCTGTTCTACCTTGCCCAAAGGTTTATAATCCTCTATGCTCCTTGCAGTCCTGTGTCATTTTGTGGTAGGACCTCACAGGGTGACCGAAATTCCTCAGAAAGCGATTGCTGGTTTGGTTTCTGTTCCCGGGGGCTAGTCTACCTACTATAGTATTTATTTTTACATTTAGTCCTTGGAAGCATGATTTCTTTTTTAAAATCTTTTTTTTTTAACTTTATTTATTTATTTGACAGAGAGAGATCACAAGTAGGCAGAGAGGCAGGCAGAAAGAGAGGAGGAAGCAGGCTCCCTGCTGAGCAGAGAGCCCCATGTGGGGCTCCATCCCAGGACCCTGGGATCATGACCTGAGCCAAAGGCAGAGGCCTGGGTGGCTCAGTGGGTTAAAGCCTCTGCCTTCAGAATTAAGTAAATATATAAAATATGAAACATGAACTCAATATTGCATATAGTATTGGTGAAATTCCTGGTGAATATTTTTCTTCTTCTTGCTTAGTTGGCTGAGAAATCTGTATTTTGGACAGATAGCCACTCACTGCCGTCCGGGCATGGCCAAAAAGCAGAATTTTTTTTTTTTCCTGCAGAAAGGTCTGTGTGCAATTTGTCTAATGATATTTATTTTCTGAAGGTGATTATCTGAGCTACATTACATGATCCTTCTGTGCTTTTTCTTGATGGGGATCAGATTCTAAGTCCTACAAGTTGAAGAAATTTAATAAGCTTTCATTAGCATAAAGCTAAAAGAAACAGAAGCATGAGTCATTAAATGATCAGAGTTCTTTTTAATTTATGGATATCATATTCTAAAGTGAAATGAATAAGGGCAATTATGAGATGAACTTTCTGAGCACATGTTATCAGAGTAATAAGCAATACTTTCAGAGGGATAGCCCGTCATCATTTTGTCAGGACCTTTGGAGACAAGTCCAAGAGCTCATATATAATCAGCATAAACATTAAAATGCCCAATAACTTAACATGCTATTCATTTGTGTTTTAAAGATTTTATTTATTTATTTGACTGACAGGGATCACAAGTAGGCAGAGAGGCTGGCAGAGAGGAGGAAACAGGCTGGCTCCCTGCTGAGCAGAGAGCCTGACGCGGGCTCAATCCCAGGACCCTGAGCCGTAGGCAGAGGCTTTAACCCACTGAGCCACCCAGGCACCCCTATTCATTTGTTTTTAATCACAAGCCCCAGCTCATCCAAATGATTACTAAAGTATATTTCATTCCTATTTCCTAAAAAGTCAAACGGGTGAAGTGACAAAAATTCAGATTCTGGGCTGCGAGGCTGATCGTCCATGGAATGCAGTAGTGGGATAGCGAATGTCTGGGGCAAATGTCTAGGGTACAGGTGGGAGACCGGTTCTTGAAGGAAGCATATAATACAGTGAAAGACAGTCCCGTTCAGATCGTAAAACGTTTCCCTCAAAGCTCAGCATGAAACTCTAAACTTTTCCATTGCTTGATTAAAACCAAACCAGAGATTAATTGGAAATTAATCTGAAAACCAAACCAGAGATTAATTCTTGGGCTCGCCTTATTATAATAGTTGAATTCAGCATCTCTCCGTGTCTTTTAAGGAAATCAGGAAGACAGTGTGGGAAAATGAGGATGCTGATGGCTAGAAAAGCAATGATCAGGATTGGAGAATCCAGGAGGCACCCCCCCACCCCGATCTGAAATACTTGTTCCTGCTTACCTTTCCTGAGGCTCCCCTCCCTTACAGAAGAAAGTGAACAGTCCTACAGGAAGTCCCCACTGTGGTTTGGCTGGTGACCAGAATTCAAACTAAGACAGAGTGAGGTATAGAACCAGAGTAGGGAAAAATAAGAGCTTTACATTACAAAGAATTGCAAGAATTTACTAACTCACGTCATGTAAACTTCGGAGAATGTTCGTGGAAATGGCTTTGGAAGGAGCTCAGTTTTCCCATAGCTTGTATTTCGATGTGGGTGTTGCTGTTCTTTGGGCTGGTTCAGGAAATCGCCTCTGATTCTCAAAGTTTGATGGCTGCACAGGCAACTACAAGCTGGCCATGAACCAATGTATTGAAAGGCAACAAGTTCCTTTGCATGAGGCTGTGGAATGAATTCAAAGACTTCAGAGGACATCCATGTCAGATTTGGTATTTGAAATCATCCCTCCAAACTCCCCTGTCCCCAAAGCAGCCTTGAAGACTGCAGCCCTGCCAGGAAGGATAGATTGGAGAGAAAATAATCTGCACTACTAAAGGATGCCTTACTGGCTGTCCTAGTCAGCTGGGAAGGCTGGTGGGAAAAGCTGAAAGAAAATGGGCTCCCTAAGCTCATGGGGTCAGGAGGGTCCCTGAAGACAGTGCCCTACAGAATATCATTCTGCTCTGTATACTAGGCAACAGACCGAGCTTGTTAACAGCAGCTAAAACCGGGTGTCCTATGCAGAGATTTCACTGTGGTTGATTCATGGCATCCACAGGGATAAAACCAATAAGCAATATATGAAGTTCTAATTGATTTATGTAGTCACAGCCACCAAGTAGGATCAATGTTAAGAGCAACCTTCATCTACTTCCAGGCCTGAATCTGTTCCCAACCCTAGAAGGTCTTGAGTAGATTGTTGGATATCCTTAGGAAAGTTTCTTTCCCTGATCATACTACTAGCCTCTGTCCTTGGACCTTGGCCATTTTACCTTGGAAACATACACTTGGAATAATAATTTCAGTTTTGAGGATTATTAAATACTAGCTAGCTAACACTCAAACATCACTTTGATTCATCAGTCAGAGCAGGGGTGTACGGGGTCAAGGGATACAGGGCTTCGATTCAAGTCGGCCTCACCCGAAGCCCAGTTGAGCCCAAGATATATACATTCTTTTTTTTTTTTTTTAAGATTTATTCACTTATTTTTAGAGAGAGAGGAAGTGGGAGTGGGAGAGGGGCAGAAGGAGAGGGAGAGAATCTCAAGCAGACTCCCTGCCGAAGCATGAGCTTGATGGGGGTATGGGAGGGGGAAGTTGGATGCTTGATCTCATGACCCTGAGACCATGACCTGAGCCAAATTCAAGAGTCAGATGCTCAACCGACTGAGCCACCAAAGCGCTCCTCAAGATACATTCTGCAGTCATTTTCTCAGCTCCTGATTATAGGGCTGGTGTAGCAACAATAATTGAAAACATTTCCAGGTTACCTCCTAACCCACGGAAGGAATATTGGCAACATGGCAAGAAGCGTCAGATGGAAGTTATCAGAGCTCCTTCTCAATATCAAAATACTAAGTCAAGGGGCACCTGGGTGGCTCAGTGGGTTAAAGCCTCTGCCTTCGGCTTGGGTCATGATCCCAGGGTCCTGGGATCGAGCTCTGCATCGGCTCTCTGCTCAACGGAGAGTCTGCTTCCTCCTCTCTCTGTCTGCCTCTCTGCCTAGTTGTGACCTCTGTCATATGAATAAAATCTTCAAAAAAAATTTAAAAAATACTAAATCAAAATAATACCAAGGAAAATAGGGAAATCCTGGATGATTCCTAGATTTCTAGATAAATAGATGTGACAATAATAGAAGGAGACCATTGCTTAGAGCCAGACTAGCCTTCTCTTTTCTGTTTAATGAATTTTATTTTTTATTAAAGATTTTATTTATTTATTTGACAGACAGAGATCACAAGTAGGCAGAGAGGCAGGCAGAGAGAGATGAAGAAGCAGGCTTCCCGCTGAGCAGAGAGCCCGATGCGGGGCTTGATCCCAGGACCCTGGGATCATGAACTGAGCTGAAGGCAGAGGCTTTAACCCACTGAGCCACCCAGGTGCCCCTGTTTAATGTATTTTATATAGTAGTGTAATCCAGAATAGATTGTAGGTTAAAGGCTCATAGATGGTGACCTTATTGAAGGTAGTGTCTGCCTCTTTCGGCAAGACCATGACCAATGTTATTTTCCAAGTGCCAATGTTAAGCTAAATGTTAAGCTAAAAGACATTGTTTTATTATTAGTTCTTGCCACCCAATTATACAATGTGATATAAAGGACATTGAATGTTGTTAGCCTCGCTAGTTAAGCACAATGCAAATGAACTAAGATTCTCTTTAATTACTCCCTGCCCTAACCACCCATTTGCAACTGTTCCTTTCCATTTGTCAATGTAATTTTATTTCCAACCACGATATTCCTACATATTGAAAAGACGTTCATATCCAATTAAGGGTAAGCCAGTAAACACAGTTGTTTGAAAATGTCATGCTCTATAATCCTAGCATTTTCCAGTAGTTAAAATAAGATTGCTAGGGACACTTGGGTGGTTCAGTCGGTTAAGCCCCTACCTTCGGCTCAGTTCATGATCCCAGGGTCCTGGGATTGAGTCCTGCATCGGGCTCCCTGCTCAGTGGGGAGCCTGCTTCTTCTCCTTCTGCTGCTCCCCGGGCTTGTGCTCTCTTGCTTGCTCTGTCAAATAGATAAATAAAATCTTTAAAAATAAATAAATAAGATTGTCATGTGTAACAATACAAGAGGGAAGAACTGGGACCTGAATGCTGGGTGCTCTGTATCCAAACACTTATCATTCTTATTCTCCATCCCTCCACCCACCCCTTTCACCAAGATTTATTTAACACCTATTATGTGCCAAATAATGCAGCAGAGAAAAGGCAGTTTTCTGTCTTTTAATGTGCTTATTTTAAAAAGAAGAAACTATAGGGCGCCTGGGTGGCTCAGTGGGTTAAGCCGCTGCCCTCGGCTCAGGTGATGATCTCAGAGTCCTGGTATCGAGTCCCGCATCGGGCTCTCTGCTGAGCAGAGAGCCTGCTTCCCTCTCTCTCTCTCTGCCTGCCTCTCCATCTACTTGTGATTTCTCTCTGTCAAATAAATAAATAAAATCTTTAAAAAAAAAAATAAAAAATAAAAAGAAGAAACTATAATAAAAATAAAGATGCTTGACTTTTTGGTGTTTCAACCCAGTATTTCCTTCCTCCGTGGGTCAGAAGCCACACTGGAAACGTTGTCAGTTACAACCTTATAACCAGGCACCCAGCACAGCGCCTAGAAACCCAACGTTCTCATTCACAGAATGCCCCCTTACAGTTTTCTCCATGATAATTGCTCTCCGCTCTACTGCCAGGCAGTTCCAGCTTCTTGAACATCACCAGGATGTCGTTGAATTCCCGAGTATTACTATGAAAACCTGAGTAGGGCTTCATTTAGGGAAACATTTCCTTAACCTCAGGAAAAGTCAATGAATCAAATCTCTCTGTCTCTCTCTCTTTCCCGACCCCCTCTCCATATTTGTCCCCCAGCATCTTTTATATGCTACTCAGTCACCCTGGCCAGTAGCTTTTCTCCTCTTCCTGTAGTCAGTCACTCATACCATCTTCCATCCTACACCCTTCCCAACAGGTGCCCCTCAGCCATCAGCCGACATGCTTTGGTTTCTGGTTCCCACCATCTTTTCTCGGGGACACCGTACCGGTCTTTCAGCTGGTGATACTTCACCTTTCTCATCCAGTCTTCATAGGGCAGTCAGATGCTCTTTTTACAATACGACCCGAATCCCAATAAGGGTCCTAATCCTAATCCTTATTCTCTCATGCTTCAAACTTTTCAGGGTTTCTTTGCTGCCCTGGGAAAACATCCAAATATAATCACATGGCTTTCCAGAAGCTTTGTGATCCATTCACACTAACCACTTTTACCCTAATGTGCTAGGACTGCAAATCCCCCAGGAGAAAGGAACGCGGCGGGTTTTGTGCCTGGGCAGAAATATTACAAAGGCTGCAGCACCCCCTGGTGCCGGCTTCGTGTTGCTGTGGCTAAAGACTAAAAGATGAAGGGGAGTAGGGACTTGCAGAGCCCTGCGTGTGCACAGTGACACCTGTGTGCTTCCAGGTAGAAGGCATCTTCCTCCATTCCTTCCCACATATGGGGTAGAAGGCAAAACTGATGTTCTCAAGGAAGGTGGTGTGTGGATGACTGTCTTCAACTTCAATTTTTCGAAACACAAAAACATTTTCCCTGTGTATTTAAAATATCACGCCCTAAGAGTGGGCTCCAAACATAAAATCTTAACTCTACAATGTGGAGAAACGTCTCCGAAGAGGGGAAAACCTGGCCCTGGCTTCTGTGCTTTCTGATCGCTGACAGTAAGGTGGAGCGGATTTCTGGCCTCCAGGCGGTCTGTCATTGCATCTCCCCTGGGGAGAGACGTCTGAAGACTAGGGGCTTCTGAGTGTCTGCCCTTTTCTTGAGATACACGGGAGACTCGTGTGATTGGCCAACATCAGGGTTTCCTTGCAGGTGAGTTCTTACCAGCAAGTAGGCAGTCACTGGCAGCAACATTCTGAAGAGGTCACACCAATTTATTCTATAGATTTAGTGCCGCCTTGGAAAAATTATATGCTGTGTACAATCCTGGCAGATTTGGGAACTCGCAAGAGTCTGGCTGTGCGTCCTTGGGGACAAATCTGTGGCTATCTCTTCAGATAGATTAAGGAACAATAAAGAATAACAGATTAATATCCCCCTCCAAGTCTTTACTAGGGAGCTTTCTGTGGGGAGCTGGGCAAAAGCGCAGGGATCCCTCAGTTTCTGAATTCTCACCATCTGAGAACTGCAGACAATTTTACTCCAAGTTCACTCTAAATCAAAGCTCACTCTAATGAATCTGCAGGTACCTGCCAACCAAAATATGTATTCTAGGGACGCCTGGGTGGCTCAGTCAGTTACACATCTGCCTTCAGCTCACGTCATGATCCCAGGGTCCTGGGATGGAGCCCCACATCAGGCTCCCTGCTCAGTGGGGAGCCTGCTTCTCCCTGTCCCACTCCCCCTTCTTGTGTTCCCTCTCTCTGTATATCGAATAAATAAATCCTTGTTTATGTGGTTTGTTCATTATGGGTATCAGCTCTGGATTATTAATGGCTATGGAATGAATGTTTCTGTGCCCCGCCCCACCACCCCATCAAAAAAATGCTTATGTTGAAGTCCTAACCTCCAAAAGTGATGACATTAGGAAGTCGAGCCTTTGGGAAGTGATTGGGTCTTGGGGGTGAAGGCCACATGAATGAGATCAGTGCTCCCTTGCCCATTCCTTCGTGTGAAGACACAGCGAGAAAGAAGCACAGGCTATATACAGGAAAAGGGTCTATGCCAGAAGGCAACAGAGTGTAACCTTGATTTTGAACTTCCTACCCTCCAGAACTATGAGAAATAAATTTCTGTTGTTTATAAGTTTGTTGTATTTTATTAAAGCAACCCAAAAGACTAGGACATTAAATAAAAATGTCTTCTGAGAAATTGATCCTGCTGGTTAGTTGCTGGCTAACAACATTTCAGGGGTAGAGATCATCTCAAAGTCAAAAGTCACAGATATCGCTAACATGAGAGTCCTGTAAATACACATGTAAATATAAATATATATACACTATAATTATATAGGGAAAATGTGAAAGAACATAAAGTTCTGGTTCACCTTAATGCTCACTGTTGGTCAGCAAAAAGAGGAAGGGGAAGGAGAGTAAATACTCAGTGCCAAATGTTTAAAAGATACTTTAGGTCGGGGCACCTGGGTGGCTCAGTGGGTTAAGCCACTGCCTTCGGCTCAGGTCATGATCTCGGGGTCCTGGGATCGAGTCCTGCATCAGGCTCTCTGCTCAGCAGGGAGCTGACTTCCTCCTCTCTCTCTCTGCCTGCCTCTCTGCCTACTTATGATCTTTGTCAAATAAATAAATAAATTCTTTAAAAAAAAAAAAAAGATACTTTAGGTCACGCACAGGAAATGATCGTGACACGAGCAGAAGCATCACATCAAAACTGCATTTCCAGGCACGATTTTGTTCCTGGGGACTGCCTAGCAGGAAGATAAGGAAATGCTAGCCATTTTGAGGAGCTGTTTTATTGGCTGTTTGGGGTTTCGTCCTAGTGTTTCAGGCAGCGCTTTCAGTCACTGACTCAGCCTTAATTGCCAAGTTGAGAAGAATAACTATTCCTTGAGTTTCGACCCAGATAAACCTCCAGCAGGCACCTACTGCCCACTTCTCTGTTCACTAGCCCATTCTCACTCAAGCCTCACCAGTTGCCAGACCTCCACCAAGACCATAGTCCCTCTTCCCTCCCACCCACAAACCTCCCTGGGGTGGTTAGAAAGTAGCTATTTTTTAATTTCCTCGCTTTATCCAATTTTCTTTTCCTACGTGTTATTACATATCTTCAACAGAGTATGTCCTTTCTTGCCTTGTAAAAGGAAAGCACAATCCATATCCGATACCTTATAGTCTCCTTGAGTGCTGCATACAAACATACTGTTCATGAGCTCAGGAACTGTCATATAACTGAAAAATAAGTATTTTATTATTTTTTAAATATTTTATTTATTTATTTGACACAGAGAGAGATCACAAGTAGGCAGAGAAGCAGGCAGGAGAGAGGGAGGAAGCAGGCTCCCTGTTGAGCAGAGAGCCCAATGCAGGGGCTCCATACCAGGATCCTGAAATCATGACCTGAGCCGAAGGCAGAGGCTTTAACCCACTGAGCCACCCAGGCGCCCCAACAACAAGTTTTTTAAATGCTTCAGTCATGCATTTAATAAATCGTCACAGGAGTTGAAAAGCGATGTTACTGATATGTAGGAAACGTGGTCGCATTTTTCATATGGACAAGGCATGAATGAGTATTTTTCCCATTTAAAATACTAGCACAGGGACGCATGGGTGGCTCAGTCTGTTAAGCGTCTGCCTTTGGCTTGGGTTATGATCCCAGGATCCTTGGATTGAGTCCAATGTTGGGCTCCTTGCTCTGCCAGGAGCCTGCTTCTCCCTCTACCTGCTGCTCCCCCTCCTTGTGCTCTCTCTCTGACAAATAAATAAAATCTTTTTTTTTTAAAAAGATAACTTTTTAAAAATGGTAGTCTTTTAAAGGACAATTGTACAGAGTTTCTACTGCATTCCAAGCAAATCTCTCATTTGGTTACTTCTGGAGACTCTGAGGGAGAAATTTCCAGGCCTTTCTCCTACCTGCTGGTAGCTGTGGGCAATTCTTGGCATCCCTTGGCTTGTAGACCTATCACTCCAATCTCTGGTTTTGACTTCACATGGCCTTCTCCCTGTGTGTGTGTGTGTGTGTGTATCTCTAATGTCCCTCTCTTTTCTTTTATAAGGACACCAGTCACTGGATTTAGGGACATTCCAAGATCCAGGGTGATCTCAACTTGAGATCCTTACTTACTTCTGCAAAAACACCCTATTTCCAAGTAAGGTCTCATTCACTGGGATGTGGAGTTAGGATGCAGATATATGTTTTTAGGGGACACAATTCAACCTGCTATCCATGTCAACACAAATAACACATTTTAAATGAAAAATAGCCATATGTTCTGAGTAAAAATTTAGTGGTGAGTGATATTGCTGCTTATTTTTGTAAATCTTTTTAATATCAGGATTCATGAGCTAAGTGCTCATCTGCTTTTTTATTTTCAATCCATTATTTTGTTGTTTCGGTTGAGATACATGATGAATAAAAAGCCTCCACTCAGAGAATCTCAGACCCTACTGGGAGGGTTTCAGAGGCTCCCAGGGGTCTTTGGGGCACACTATGATAAGCACTCTCTCAGGTGTACACTTTAAAATATATGCCAAGTGGAATTTCTAGGCATATGTATGTATCTCCTGCTTTCCTAGGTAATGCCATACTCTTCATCGTTTGTATCACTTTACACATGACTAGCAGTGTTTGAGGGATCTTCTTGCTCAACATTGCTGCTCACCAACCTCTGATATTGTTACACTAGAAGCAGGTGAGTGGGAGGGGCGCCTGGGTGGCTTAGTCCAGTAGGGCATCTGCTTAGTCCCATCGGGCTCTCTGCTCCCTGGAAAGCCTGCTTCTCTCTCCCTCTGCTGCTCCCCCAGCTTGTTCTCTGTGTGTGTGTGTGTGTCCAATGAATAAACAAAATGTCAAAAGAAAAGAAAAGAAAATAGAACCCATGTTTCCTACTTTGAAATTCATTCTTTCTTCCTCTCAAGGCGCAACCAATGCTCACCAAGGTGCATTCTCCTCCAGATCTTATCTCCTTGGGGGTCCTCTCCCCACTGCCGAGGCTTTGGGCACCACAGGCCAGTGGAGGTCCTGCATCTCCCTCCTTACCAACACCCCCCACCCGCACCCAGCCTCTTCCTCTGCCTCCCTCCCTTCCCTGCCTGGCTCCTACCCACCTCACCCTATTTACTTCTCATAAAGCCCTCTACCACCTTCTGCTGATCATCTTCGAGTGCGTGAGCCTCACCATGGTCATTTCTTTAAAAATGGCATAATCCCTAAGATGTGTTCATATGCACAAGAAAATGTATAATTTAAGAAATCAACACGTTTGTTACTATTACCTACAGTTTTTTTTTTTAAGCTCTCCAGCACAAACCAGGCTGTGACCATAGGCAAGTTACTCAACTTTTTGGATCCTCAATTTACTCATCACGAAAATAGGTGACATCATACCTGACTGCGCAGAAGGACTTGTGTAATACTCTTGGCACGGTGCCTGATAAGGAGCGCTCAAATGACGTTTATTTTTATTTAACAAAAGCTTATTGAGTGCTTAGAATACCAAAAAGTAAGGTACTCTCTGCAAGTACTGAAGCCCTGTAATAATGCTGTGGGTAAGGCAGTACTGTCTTCATTGTACAAATGTGAACGCTGAAGCAGAGCGGTCGACGTGGTACCTGCGGGCGGCAAGCCCCACCTAGACACCGGCGGGACACACCCTTCTCTCTGGCCCCGCCCCACCACGTTCAGGACGATGGCCCCGCCCCTCGCCTCCGGAGGCGGCGGCCCCGAAGCCGACGTCTCGCGAGCTTCCACGTACACACTCCAACGCCTCTCCGCCTCTGCGCGGGGAGAGCACATCCGGGTTGCTGGAGCAGGTGCCTCAGGCCCCGCCCCCTTTTTCCAGGCGCTCGCCCTACTTCCGGCCATCTCGGGCCTTTTCCGCCGGTGCCGTACCGGCCTTATCTCCGCTCTGTAGGTCGTTCCCGGCGCCAGGCCCCGGTCCCTGCGCACCGCTCGCCGGCACCCAGCAGCTCGCTCCTCCTCCCGAATCTCTCCGAGGCTCGGAGCGACTCTGCCGTGCGTCTTCGCGGGCCGCCCGGGCCGAGGCCTGCCGCGCGCGGCGAGTCGGCGCCCACCTGACCCCGCGTCTCCCCGCAGCTCCGTTGAGGCCGCCGCCGTCGCCTCGGGATGCCGGGGCCGGGGTCCGCGCAGCGCTGGGCGGCCGCCGCGGGCCGTTGGGGCTGCAGGCTGCTCGCGCTGCTGCTGCTGGTGCCGGGGCCCGGCGGCGCCTCCGAGATCACCTTCGAGCTGCCGGACAATGCCAAGCAGTGCTTCTACGAGGACATCACGCAGGGCACCAAGTGCACCCTCGAGTTCCAGGTACTCCGTGCTCTCGAAGTCCAGGGGCCTCAGCTCGCGGTTCCGGGGTCGGGGCTGCAGCCTGCTTGCTGCCTCCCTCCTGCCGTGGTTTTTCCCTTCTTTGGCCGAGTCAGGACTCACCCCTAGGTAGCCGGTGCGGGGCATTGGCCTTTCTTGTTCTCAACCTGGGGCGAGAGCCATTTTAGACCAGATACGAAGATGCGTGGATTCCAGAAATGCTTCTTGTAGCTGTGACTTGCCCTTCCATGCTCCGGTGGCCTGCCTTTCAACGCCCATCGAACTTCCCTCCTTGAAAGACTCTCCTTTCTTAAGAAAAAGTTCTTCCTGTTCTGTGGCGCTCAGTGTCCCGTCCCCTGCTCTCCCTGACCCGCGCCTCCACTTTAATCAGATTTGAAGGACTGCCAGTATCTTTTTCCACTGATGTTACTAGGACTCTAGGTGAATTCTGCCCCCTGTCATGGGAAGAGCTCCGTGGGAGGCCTGGTGAGCACCTGCCGAAGGTGTAGAACGAAGAGGTGTGATCAGTGAGAGGCCCCTTTTTGTCTTGGGGATTTTATAGAAAACGGACTTTAATTCACAGAATGTAGTTTATTAAGTTTGTTACAATAGTCTTTATTTCTATTTTCCTTGGTAGGCTGACTTAACATATGAGTAGCTGTTGAGTGGTAGGTGCTGGTCATTACAGAAGTGGTTCAAAAAGCTTGGGTCACTGCCATCATGCTTGATTCCCTACCCATCCTACCCCCCCCCCCCCCCCGCCATCCTACGCTTTTCTTAGTAATTGCTCATTCATCAAGACTCTGCTAAAAAAAAAAAAAAAAGACTGCTTTAAAAAAAAAAAAGACTCTGCTTTAAGAGCAGAAAATAGGAGATTAAATGATCTATCTTTGGGAGCGAGGAGGGCTTCCTTTAGGAAGTGATTTTAAACTCAAGTCTAAAGGATTAGTTGTACATACTCTGGTATGTACCAAGAGTGACTGGGTCTTTGAGGACCACTGAGAGATCCAGTATGGTTAGGAATAAGGAGCCAGAGGAAGGGAGATCAGGGGCCAGACCATGTGCCTTGCTGGCCTCGTTAAAGATTTTAGTTTTTCTTAAGAGATTGGGAGAGCTCTCAGGGTTTTAAGCAGTGCAGTGCTGTGATCCAGGTGTTTGGGGGTAGTTATATGGATATTTATTTACTTGTGCAGGTAGAGATATTAGAGTGTTGGAGAATGGTTGTGGAAGACTGATGCGGAGAGTACTAGAGTGGGCCAGCCTTCTAGGATGGGAGCTGTGGGGAAGGAGGAAAGTGAAGGGATTGGAGAGAAGTTAGTAGGTGAAATCAAGAACTTGGTGGTGATTTGGCTTTTGTGAGTGAAGGGAGGGAGGCTAAGGATCACCCTTTGGTTTGTTTAACTTCATGGATCAGAGCCAGGGGACGGAAAAGAAGATAGCAGGGGTGGCATTACGGAAGTGTGAGTGTGTTTCGGGTGTCAGCATCAGACACTGTGCTTGGTGCTGAGAATACTACCACTACTATTCCAGGCTAAAAAAAAATTAGATCTTTTATGTAGCAGAATATAGATACAGTTCTTTTTTACTTATAAAGCGGAGGCTTTAGAAGCTTTAAACAGGGTCACAAAACTTAGCCAGGAGCAGAATCAGTATGCAGTTCTAGGTTAAATTCTCAACTCCTTTAATAATATACACCACTTCCCAAAGATCAACAAGACTGACCTTGACCTCCGGGAGCTTCCATGGACACATTACCGTCATGCAGTGTTAAAAGCAAGAGCGAAAGTGCACACTTGGTACAGTGCTAGCCAAAGGAGGAGGAATCCTCAAGGGAAAGGTAGCTGAGGGGTTGATGTTTGAGCTGTGTCTAGGAGATACAGAACTTACTCTACCAGATGGCAGAGGGGGAAGGGCATCCTAGGCAGGTAGATTGTGAGACTCAATTCCTGAAATCAGCTTGAGCCCCCACGAAATACGGTGAGTAATAGTGTTGCTTTGTAATTGTGGATCCAGTAGCACTAGTGGTCTATCCTACCAGTTTGTCAACACTGTTTATGGGTAACAGATTGATGATGAAACACTCTTGCTGAAACTGCCCCCCTAAAAGGCTGTGTTGTCAAGACTAGTTACTAGGTAGGAATATCTCAATGTGACCAGCAAAATAGGAAAAAAAAACCCGGGCAGGCCTCCATTTGGGGTTTACTGGCTCACTGGTACTTTGCACACTTGGGTGCTTCCTCATCTGAGAGTCTGTGTCCGGCTTCAGCCCTCACAGAGGGAGGACGAAGGAACCCACACCTAACTTCCCAAACTCTTTCTGTGAGACAGCTTTTGACTCTGGTAGTTTCTATTTTTCTCCTGTAATAAGCTGTAGATTGGTAAGCATTGCCATTGCGGGTCCTGATTCTTTAACAGACAGGACCTGTTTAACCTGTGGCTGTTCATGCAGGTGTAGAACAGATTGGTTCAGAGACCTTCTGGCCCTCTGCTATTTCTGGAACACAAAATGAGGAAGGGTATAAAAGAGGTGCCAAGGCTACCTTGAAGGAGCTGCAGAGGAGTGGTTTGGCATTGTTTGCACTTTCTGGAGGTCACAGGAATTGAGAAAAGGTTTTAAGTGAATGAGGGATGGGGAGGTGGGGAGGTTGCCCCCCCACCCCCGACGTGGGAAGTGGGGAGGCTACTGGCATCTGGGGATTGGAAACCAGAGAGGCTGCTCAACAGGCTGCGGGGCCCAGGGCCACCCAGTCCCCTCCCATGAAGAATTATCCAGCCCTAAGGGAGCTGAAGCTGAGAATGAACCCCTGGTTTGGAGGGAGGAGAGATCGGGTTGTGGGAAGACCTTTTAGGAAGTTGTGCCTTTAGTCCTGTCTAGGGTAGGCCTTGGATTAGGAATGGAAGAGATGGGATGAATTTGAGAGAGGCAGTAACGGCAAGAGATTTCTGTGAGAACTGGACAAGTAGGGACACTTAGTTCGGAATAATTCCCAGTTTCTAATTTCTGTGACCAGACAGATTGTGAAGGGGTACTTTTTAAATCTGAAATAAGATTATTTGTTTTAAAGCTTGGTGGAGGAGAAGTGGCATGATGATCAATTCTGGCCCTATTCCATTTGTGTACACATTTGATGATCAAATACAGCGGCCACATGTGAACACTTGGATTTATAAAAAACTGCTTCTGCCTTTAGCTCAGGTCATGATCTCAGGTCATCTCGCTCTGCTCAGCAGAGAGCCTGCTTCCCTTCCTCTGTCTGCCTGCCTCTCTGCCTACTTGTGATTTCTGTCTGTCAAATAAATAAATAAAATCTTAAAAAAAAAAAGTCATGATTTTCACTTGGAGGAAAGGTTGACATTTGGAGGAATGGTAAATGTCTAATTGTTAAGACGCTTTTTATGTCAAAACATTATATCCTTATGTTAATATATGCCTATTTTTGCAGTTCCCTCAGTACACAATTATACTTCATTTAATTATCAAAATGATCTTGTAGTTAGTTCAGTTATCTATCTTGTCTTCTGTGTGACAAAAGGTCACATTAGCAGCTAGGCCTTCTTTGAAGTGCAGAGTTGGATCGCTGTCCTACAAATCTATAAAGTCATAATTAAGCTTACCAAGAGGGGTCAAGCCTGAAAGTACAGGCTTGTACCCACCCCCGTTCCCATCTCGGGTGCTTGGGAGCCCTCAAACGCTTGCCTCTCATATCTTTCCCACCTTTGCAACTTACACCCTTTCTTTCTTATGTCCCTCTCTCTATTCCCGCTTATTTCTCCCTCCTATAAGGAGGCCTTTCTCCTCCCTAATCCTTTTCTGACTATGCCCGTCCCATTACCTCGGGAAAAATTTCCCTCCCCTTCTGTGCAACCCCGATGGCCTATAAACTGTAACTGATTAAGCATAAGCCCTTGAAAACAGCTCCAGAATCCTCTTCAGAACATTTCATTTACCTCCCCCACCCCAGCTTTCTTTCCAAATGTGCTTGCTCTAAAATACAGGCTTTCCAGATAAGCAGAAAATTTGTTTGCTTTTGTTTTGTTCTGTTTTGTTGTTGCTTTCATCACAAGTGTACAGACAATATAGTTTAGTCCTTAATGTTTCTTTGGAGAACAAATTCGTAAAATAATGATAAACTCTTAAATACCCCAGAAGTCTATTCAGTTCATAATGGAGTTCAAAACAAAATATGTATCACATTCCATATAACTGACTTATAGAAGCACTTATGAAACAAACCTGTCTGTAATTCGTCAGTAAAATGAGTTAAAGTTCTGTAATAGAAATAATGCTCGGGGTGTCATGCCAGGGGCCGGTCTGCTTTCCTACTTTACTGAATTATCCTTGTGTGTGCTTGGATGGTGCTGAGAAGAAACCACGGGAGATTTGGGGAGGGAGGATATTTTTTTTTTTTAAAGATTTTATTTATTTATTTGACAGAGATCACAAGAAGGCAGAGAGGCAGGCAGAGAGAGAGAGAGAGAGAGAAGCAGGCTTCCTGCGGAGCAGAGAGCCCGATGCGGGGCTCGATCCCAGGACTCTGAGATCATGACCTGAGCCGAAGGCAGCAGCCCAAACCACTGAGCCACCCCGGCGCCCCTGGGGAGGGAGAATATTACATGACAGTGAGCTTGAGGGACAAGAGTCTGACTTTAGAATTCAGGTTCTGCCTCGGCCTTTTGCTAGATGAGCACTCTTGGGTAGGTTGCTTATCTTAACTCCATTTCTCAGCTTGTCAGATGGAGAGCAAGATCCCTCTCTTGTAGGGTCATTGGGAGAACAGAGTGATTCCCTCCCTTTACTAGAACCTTGCCTGGCTGGTTAGCTAGTCCCTCTCTTGTCATAAGGAAATTTGTTTGGTTTCTATAAAGCTTCAGTTGAACTGACATCTGCCTCCCAAACTCCATCCCCTGCTGGATTGAAAAAAAAAGTAAAATTGCCTGTGGTAGGAAAAATCCTTTGCCAATAGCCTTATTGTCATTTTAACAGGAAATCGGGTTACTTTCTCAAACTCATTAGTTGCAATGATGTCTTCCTTTCCCCCCCTTCTCTCTACAGGTGATTACTGGGGGTCACTATGATGTAGACTGTCGACTAGAAGATCCTGATGGTAATGTGTTATACAAAGAGATGAAGAAACAGTATGATAGCTTTACCTTCACAGCCTCCAAAAATGGGACATACAAATTTTGTTTCAGCAATGAATTTTCTACTTTCACACACAAAACCGTCTATTTTGATTTTCAAGTTGGAGAAGACCCACCTTTGTTTCCTAGTGAGAACCGAGTCAGTGCTCTTACCCAGGTAAATAAAACGTCAGCAATATAGCGGTGTGTTTAAAGAGGGGGAAGTATAAATTAATATGCCTTAACTTACTGACAAACACAGAAGTTTGAGGCTTTTACATAGTCTTTAAGATCTATCTTAGTTCTTACAGTAGATTAAGCCCTTCACAGAGAACTTTGGACATTTTCGGTGAAAACCACTGTTAAAGGATGTTACGAACTTTTAAGGTGTAAAGAAAATAAACTTTAAAATAGGAGGATCACTTCAGTGGGAAAAGAAGTTTAGGAAGACTGGACAGTGCTCACACATTGTGAAGGCGTGGAGGGATGTGATTTCATTAACTGGAAATAAAATGATGCCTTAATTGATGCATAAATACGCCACAGGCAGTGTTATACCAGTGTTTAGTGTCAATTCACGCTGCTCTTTGAATAGTGTTTGCTGTAACATAAAGTAAAATATTAAGTAAAGTAAAATATTAGTGGTAAATTTAAATAAAGTAAAATATTAGTGGTAAACCATCTAACAGAAAATAGGTAAAGGGCGCCTGGGTGGCTCATTTGTTTAAGCAGTCGACTCTCGATTTTGGCTCAGTGTCTCAAGGTCTTGGGATTGAGTCCTGAGTAGGGCTTTGCACTTGGCTCGGGGGTCTGCTTGAGGATATTCTGTCTCCCTCTGCCCCTTCCATCTCTAAAATAAATCAATCGATCTTAAAAAAAAAAATAGTTAAGGAAGATAAAGGTAGATTGGATTTTATTTTGAAGAAGACCTTAAGGAGAGAAAGATAAGGAAAGAAATAGAAAGTCAATGAACAGATGCTGCTCAGGTGATGAGAAGGGCTCTTTAATTTCCAGTTTAAATGTAGTCTGAGCTTAGTTTGTATCTAAAAGATATTCAGTTGGGTATCCGGAGGAATTGTTTACTTTCTACTTGTTAGGACTTTAAACTGGTATTTCATTCTACTTGTTAGGACCTTAAACTGGTATTTCATTCATCCCAGGTTCTAGTTAGTCTGTTGGCCAAAGTCATAGAGGCAGTTTTGAATAATGTGTAAGAACCTTAATTCCTAAACCTACTGTAAGCATTAACGGGATGTATTTACATGCTCGTGCTTTTAGAATTTTAGCATCCTGTAAGAATGGCACTTTGTTTTGTTTTTTAAAGATTATTTATTTATTTGATAGAGAGAGAGAGAGCACAAGCTGGGGGAGAGGCAAGCAGAGAGAGAAGCAGGCTCCCCGCTAAGTAGGGAGCCTGATGCGGGGCTCAATACCAGGACCCTGGGATCATGACCCAAGCCAAAGGCAGGTGCTTAACGACTGAGCCACCCAGGCATCCCAGCACTTTGCTTTGTAAAAAGATTTATCTTTGGGGCCCTTGTTTATAACTGAACCTTCATGAATTTTAATTTGTATAGGAAGGTAGCTTGCCCTCAAAGCCTGAATAGATAAATATAAGAAATACGTGGTAATAAAGCAGTTGTTGTTTTTTTTTTTAACAGTATAATGAGGAATTACTTTTTTTTTTTTTTAAAGATTTTATTTATTTATTTGACACAGAGAGAGAGAAATCACAAGCAGGAAGAGAGGCAGGCAGAGGGAGATGGGGAAGCAGGCTTCATATCGAGCGGAGAGCCCGATGCGGATCTCGATCCCAGGACTCTGGGATCATGACCTGAGCTGAAGGCAGAGGCTTAACCCACTGAGCCACCCAGGCACCCCAACAATTGTTTTTTTTTTTTTTTTTTTTTTTAAGATTTTATTTATTTATTTGACAGAGATCACAAGTAGACAGAGAGGCAGGCAGAGAGAGAGAGAGGGAAGCAGGCTCCTTGCCGAGCAGAGAGCCCGATGCAGGACTCGATCCCAGGACCCTGAGATCATGACCCGAGCCGAAGGCAGCGGCCTAACCCACTGAGCCACCCAGGCGCCCCAACAATTGGTATTTTTTATCCATTTATTCATCTCACATTTTTTATTTTTTCTTAGTCTTAACTTTTCTCCTTTCAAAGAGCTAATAAGTCCCTCATACAGTAGTGATACTTACAAAGCAGCTGTTCACACCTTATAGTGAAAAAAAATAAGCAGCTGGTAAATGCAGAAAAATTATAGAGTTGTTGTAAATTCTTGTTTTTCACCTGTTAGGAAGGCGATGGGTTTGGAGTAGATCGTGATTACGGGTCCCTGCTAAACCACAAGGTGAAAGGCTTGAGGGGAGGTTTACAGTGACTGGATCACACTGATAGCACCTCAACCTAATGACCAATCCCGGATGGAGAGATAACTAGGCATTGTGTGTCTTCTATGTGTCTTTGCATTGAGGACGTACATAGCGTTGTCTGGAAGGTGTTCCTATCCAGAACATTGTGTCTGAATCCCTTCAAGTCTGTTGCTCCAATACCGGTTTACAGGAAAAACAGGATGGAGGAACACCATGAGGATACATGGTCAGCATAATCCAGGATGTTGGAATTGCTGCAGGATGGTGGGTGGACCCATTTCTTCCAACAGACAGGAAGAGAAAGAAGCAGGAAGAGAACCTAAAGATTCAAGTAGACTTAAAAGACACACCAATCAAGTGACTGTGTCCAAGTTGTTTGGATTCCGATTTGGAAACAACTCTTTTGAGATACTTGGGGAAATTTGAACATTAACTTTCAATTGAAACATTTTAAAAACTATTTTTGATTATTTTATGGGCGATAATGCCCCTGGGTTTACAGTTTTCAGGGTTGCCTTTCAGAAATGAGTATAAAGTGTTAGAGTATCACTGAAATGATAACACACAGGGGATTTGCCTTAAGTTAATTAGAGCGGGGAGGAAAATAGGTGAGGAATGCTTGTTGGTGAAACAAGATTAGCCGTGGGTTCTTTACTGACATGAGGTTTCATTGGACTGTGCTCTTCTGAATGTGAACTTGAAGGTGAATGTTTCTGCTTAGCATTTCCCTTTTTTCCCTACATTTTCTGTCTCAAAAACTATGTGAATCCATACAGTTGGTCCCTTAATTTGTGTGATTTTCTTTTATTCAGCACTTCTTAACCCTCACTCCATGTCGGGCTTCAGGGAATCTTTAAATATTCTGAATTTGTGTGAGATCCTTACTTCTATGCATACTTCCAGGGTTAGCCCGCATACCACTCTGACAATGTTTGGAAAGTAGAGATTGTTGGAAGCACATCTGTAGCCCTCTACCACAAATTGGAAGGCATTCGTTTTAGCACATTTTTGCTAGTCTTTGATTCCTTGATGCCTAAACAAGAATAGCAAAGATGTCGGGTATTCTAATAGACACCTGCAATTTGTGGACCACATAATTTCTCACACTTATTAGAACTGTTTTAATGGAATATTTTTATAAATGATTTCTTTCATACTTTGGTAGAACTTAATTAAATGTTTGAATTCTTTTCCAGTGTCTATATTCTTTCATTAAAATTAAGGCAGGAAAAAAACATTCCCAGAATCTCTGGAGAGATTCTGTGGATTTATTAGTAAAAAGAGGGAAGAAGCTGTAAAAGTTATAAACACGTTAGGAGACATGAGTCCAAATAACTTTGTAACGTAGAGGTATTATAGTGACTGAGTTAGCTTAACGATTTTGGGGTCCAAAAGGAGAGAGAGGAGCAGAAAGGAACGTTGGAAGGTTGCTAGGATGAACTTCATTTAGTGGAGAATATTCCAGAATACAGGAAAGTAGTAATCTTCACCACCTTCCTCCCCATGCTTCCCACACTCAGTGTTCCTCTGACCTCTGTCATAAAAATATTTTTCCTTTGTATGGCTATGCATAATACACGTTCCTTCTGTAGTGATGAGGGAAAAAACCCTCAGATTATTTAAAAAATTCTTAATACATGGTTTGTGAAATAGAACAAGTATAATTTAATAATTTAATGATTGTATAATATATACTTGTATATATTATATAATATTAAATAATATATACTAATATAGATAGATAATATATGTTATATAAAATAACATATAATTATATGATAAACATATAAAAATAATAAAGTGTGTATTTCATCACTAAAATTAAGTTTTCAGCAGTAGAAGAATACTAAACTCTGCCATATAAAAGAAAGTTTAGACATTCAACCCTTCTCGAAGCAGATCACGTGACGAACGTGTAGAAAGGTGAGGTGCTGTCAGGAGACGGCTTACAGACTATGACATGGTGAAGCTGGAATTTCTTCCCATCGAGAATGGTCCTATAGGTTCCGTGGACTGGCAGGAGGAAGGAGACATATTTAGCAAATGGATAAATTAAAAAAAGAACGACTTTGATGCTCTGACCGATCACTCTCAGACTCAACTTCTTTTAAAATCGTTAACTCTGACTGATTCAATCTATTTTTGTGTCATACTTGGTTTATTTTTGTAGACATATTATTTTGTAGACATCAAATTTACTGACCTGCCATTCTCATCCTCCTAAGTCTTCCTCATGGAGGAACCTGAACTTGAAATTCTGTCACCACCAACCATAACTGCTAAGTGTTCCTGCTGCTCTTAGCTCAACGTTCCATCTAGCACCTGAGCGCTGCTACAGCTGTGACTTTCCCAGGTGGCGCAAGCCACCTCCTCCCTGAATCTCCGCCTCAGGAGTTCCCCTCGAGGGGCATGGCCAGGAGGGCAGCATGGCCAGCACCACTGGCCTGCACGAGTGAGCGAGCCAGAGCCACTTCAGTAGCAGCTAATCAGATGAGGAATGGAGATGAGATTGAAAGATGAGTTACACATACTAACTGGAAATCTTTCTCTTTAGATGGAATCTGCCTGTGTCTCCATTCACGAAGCTCTAAAGTCTGTCATCGACTATCAGACTCACTTCCGTTTGAGAGAAGCTCAAGGCCGAAGCCGAGCAGAAGACCTAAATACCAGAGTGGCCTACTGGTCCGTAGGAGAAGCCCTCATTCTCCTGGTGGTCAGCATAGGGCAGGTGTTTCTCCTGAAAAGCTTTTTCTCCGATAAAAGAACCACCACAACTCGAGTTGGATCCTAACTACGGTTTGAGAGTTGACACACCATTGCCACCATAATATTGCTGTCCTCTAATTAATTGTAGGTACCGAAGAACTTAATATTGGCAACATTTTTAAACCTTCCTCATACACTTGTTGGGGGGGGGGATGTACCGTGCATATCCCCAAACTGTGGAAAGGACACCTTTTTTTATTTGTAAAGGTAGAAAAACTTTGGAACTTATTTTGGGCTCCCCTCGTTAAATAGTCAGCACCAGTGATCTTTTCTTGGTTGTTTCTATCTACTCTTCGCACACTAAACTTTGGTATTTTGATTCCTTTTAGCCATTTAAAAGTACTTTTCTTATAGGTAGTGGATATTTTAAAAACCTTCAATTTAATGTCTTGTGTGTTGTGGAGGAAGAAAATTACCCTTTAATTGTTTATAGTAAAGTTTTGTTTTTCAGAAAACCAAACGTGATTTACTGTAGCCCAGGCCCTATTCTGCACTGTTTAATTTGGGGGTGAGGGGGCCACCATGGAAATGTTAGTTAATATTGATATAATTTTAAATTGATGCATCATGGTATAATTTATTTCTTGCTAGTTTGGGAAATGTCAGATTTTTGGTTTTTGTGTTTATTCTATGACTTACAAGCAGATATGTTCTTTTTTTCATGAAGACATTCTTACCACAGGGAAAATAGTATGTTTCAATAGTGTAACAGTTTATACAGGCCTTAAAAATTAGACTGTTAAACAGGTAGAGTAATTACAGAAAAACAAAAGATTCTATAATGGGAGGCAAATGAAATGAGAAAAGTTTTAGCAAGTTATCGGCACATATTATATTTCCAGTGCTTTTACAGAGACAAAAGGTGGTCTGTTTCATTTTAACATTTTGATTGGCTGGTTTGGGCCCTAATGTTGTTTCAATGTCTGAGTCATTCCTGGCTTAAATTAACAGTTGTAATATTTGTAATGTAAAAGTGCCATATATTTTATCCTGATGGGTGTGATGCACTGAGAAGTCAGTTTCTTTGTTTTTTTTTTTTTTTCTCTTTCTTTCTTGTTTTGGTTTGGTTTGGTTTTTTGGTTTTTGTCTTGCACATGTAATTTGTACAATCTCTGGTTAGCCATCCCAAGATGATTTAAAACTTTAGAATGCTGTGTGTTTCTTATTTGATAATCTTCATCAGTTGTACTTCATTTAATGAATATTAAACAGTGCATATTCTGTACACTATAGGGTTTAGACTGTGTTTGTATTTTATAATTTGTGTAGACTGAGCTGATCGAAATAAGATTTGTTCAGGTATTCCAGAAGAGAATACGAGACAAATGCGAAACTATAGGTGTTTAAAGCTTTTCTGCTGTTTAAAAAAAAAAAAATGCAGCTGCTTTTTGCCCTGCCTCCCTCCCCCACCCAAGACTGTGGAGTGCTGAACAAGGCTGTCCTATTGTAGAGACTCTGGTAAGTGACACAAAGCTAGCATACAGATTGAATAGCAGTTCGAGTCACTTATCACTGCGGACTAGAAGTTAATTCCTAATGCTAAGCTGTCTTTAACCGTCTTCGAAAAGCATATATGCTTCTGCATGTAAGAACAAAATGAATTCACAGTTGTCATGCTTACTAACTTCAGATGCCCACTATGTAGCAAGGGATGAACCCGTTTTCAACCCTTGAATTCTAAAAATTTCTAAGACCAAATAGCAACTCTTTAAACTGTGTATCAGCAACAGAAGTCTAAGATTTTGCAGATTTACCTGTTTGGGGTCTTGCAGTAGGTTTGTCCTGCAGCTTTGTAAGTATCCCTCTAGATAGATTTGCACATTTTCAGCACTAGCTTTAATGTGGCTGATAAGCATGGGCGTATGTCCAATGTCCTTCTCTCTCATTGCCTGTCTGCTCTGTCGCCTTCAGACACTTAACACCATAACGAAGCAGAGCTGGGTACCATCAGTGCCCGGAGTTAGCAAAAGTAATGCAGTCATTTGGTCTGTGCCTATCAAAAACCTCATCATACTGGACTACTACCATAAATAACTTCTGATGACACTCTTGAGACCTGTTAAAATTTCTGGAAACGCCCCTGTCACCTACTGTAGAAGATAGTACAGGCTTAGTCTCATCTGTATATAACTGGTTCAAGTTTGATGGCTGTCAGTACTGAACCGGGTGTGTATAGATAAATTAGAAAATACATCTCTATCCAGACATAAATGTCAAGACCTTTTTTCTTTCTTCCTCCTACTATATAATTTGTAGCTCATCTTTTTTCTTTAATCCTTTCATAACTTGTTGGAACAGTTTGAGTTTCCCAAATATTTATGTTTAGACAGATGGCTCAGAATATATATTTAACATCACTAGCTGTATATATTTTTAAAGTAAAATAAATAATGGAAAAGGACTTGATACACAAGTTTATTACTAAAATTCCAGCTGTGTTAAGATATTACTTTGCTAATAATCTAAACATTCTTTTTTCTATTAAAGAAACAAATGGTTTGTGGTTCACAGCTTTCAACCTGACTGATACGATAATCAACTTTGAAAATACAGTGTACTGAAAAGCAGTTTTATCTTTGAAAGATTTCATTTAAATCTCTGTACATCCATTTTTGCTTCAGTTTGTAAATGTGTAACATTTGTAGTTAAATAAGACAAAGCGGACCCTATGACTATTGTTTTAAAAAAATTAAACAAGTTAATATATAAATAATTCAAAGGGGGTTTTCATTTACTTTTTTGAAAAGAAAAATTTCTCTAAACAGATGTTGGTTCTCCGGGATTGCACCAATCAATTCTTGTAGAATAAAAAAAAAAAAAAAAAAAAAAAAAAAAAAAAAAAACAACAACTTTCAACAAACTGACTTCACTTGTTTCTGTCCGGATTTGTATTTTTAAAGCTCCTTACAAACTTGCAGCTTAGGCTATAGTTTGTAGCGAGAGTGATTTTTTATTTATTTTATTTTTTTTTTTAAATTAGGCTCCATACCCAGTGTGGAGGCCAGCTCAGGGCTCGATCTCACAACCTTGGGATCATAACCTGAGCTGAAATCAAGAGACACATGCTCAACTGACTGAGCCACCTAGGCACCCAAGAGAGTGATTTTTATTTGGTATTTCATTTAAACATCTCAGGGGCTGGCCAAGAAAGAAAGATAAAGAAGAATACCACCTCTAAACTACCTCCTTTTTAGCCTTTGTGTATTTCTTACTGAAAGTTTGGGTGAAGAGGAATTAAGCCCTCAGTTCCCTAAAAAGCTCTTCATTTGTTTTAAGTAAATTAACTGCAGTTGTTCAAGACCAAGTTTCCTCAAGTTTTTTTCTTCCCCTTCATAATGCAGTCATAGGAGATGTTCTGGTTCCTGGGCAAAATTCAACAAAAGTAGCAGAGAAGGAACAGTAAAACTAGGTTAATATTTATTGAACGCATACCCTGTGTCGGGTGCTATGCTAAGTATTTTACTTGTAGCGACACATTTCATCTTGGCAATAAGGATATTCTTCCCATTTCACAGATGAGGAGATGGAGGCAACAATAGGTTAAGGAGCCTTCCTGTATCTCAGTCCTGAGCATCAGTGGTGTGACCCATGGCAGTCCGGCTCCAGAGCCCTCTCCAGCCACTCTGGCACTGCCTTCCACACCCCAGCTAGGGGTAGAGTTCAAAAGGTTTCTCTGGCTTAATTTCAGTATAGCTCAACAGCAGGTCAGGGCTTTTTGGCTTTGGAGTTACAGCCAAGTTCAAATCATGGTTGTGTGACTTCACACAAAGGATTTTATGAACTCCATGTATTTCTGTTTCTTCATCTGTTGCTAAGATAATTTCTACTATAATGGGAGGTGTTTGTGAAACACTTAGCATCAGTGCCTATCACATAGAAGTACTTAATAAATAGCTCTATTTTTCTCATTGGTCCGGTTCTAGTCTCTTGATCTTTAGTTTCTAAAGTTCTCACTGTAGCCTCTGTTCTGTGGCTCTTAAATGATATGTAACACAAGTGTGAAAGTGTTTATCTACCATGTACTTCATAGTCTGCTAGAAGTTTCAAAAGTGAGTCAGACAGTCAGATGACCAGGAGCTTAACTTAGTTGAAGGAGACAGGATAGCTCTAAGGGCAACCAATTTGCATAAGTAGTGAACCGACTTGGAGTCTTAAGACGTTCTAGGATGCTCAAAGTGAAAGAGAACATAACGGATCTAAAGACTTAACTGCCCATGGTTGTCTAACTAGGCCGGTGATTACATGGATTAATCTCTAATTCAGGGATATGGACTGTTAGCCAGTCTCCGTTGCTACGTATTGAAAACACATGTTAACTTTGTTAGTAATAAACGTGATGTTTGATCTAACTTCTTTGTCATGGTTGCTTCCAAATTTGGGGAGGAAATACAAGGATGTTATCCCTAAAGCACCAAATGCGCTGTTTTTCAGTCCATATCTCTCCATTTTATCCATAAGATATCAGAAGTGATCATATTACTTGCTGGAATCAGGATTTACCAGAAATACCACTGGTCTGGTACAATCTCTTAGTGCGGGTAACTACTAGTGATTACTACTTAAATAAAGAAAAGGCAGCACAAGAATTTGAGAATCAATAGTTCAAAGAGTAAAATCCACTCAATCCACCATCCACTTGGGTGTATTTCGGTTACTTTATCGATACGTGCATATATATATATATTTTAAAGAGTTGGTATTATATTGCCTGAATAAGATTTTCAACTTAAAATTGTAAAATCTGACATAATACAGAAGTCATTAAATATGTATAATTTAAAGAGAAATAATTTAAAGCATACATTCATATAACCAGTGCTAAGGTTAAATGCAGCATTGCCAGCACTGTAGTCAGCTTCTGTGTGTCCTGAACTGACTACATCCTTGACCTTCCCCACTAGGCATAACTAATGTTCTGATGGTAATGAAAATTGTTTTCTTATTTTTCTTTTTATTCTTACCAGTTTTGTGTAGTAGTTCTTTTCAAGCCACTTTTCTTTTTTTTAAGATTTTATTTATTTGACAAAGAGATAGAGAGAGTACAAGTAGACAGAGAGGCAAACAGAAGGAGAGGGAGAAGCAGACTCCTCGCCGAGCAGAGAGCCCGATGCAGGGCTCGACCCCAGGACCCCGAGATTATGACCTGAGCTGAAGGCAGACACCTAACGACTGAGCTGCCTGGGTGCCTGGTGTAGGATCTCTTGAGAATAATACATCCAAGAGTAGAACTGTTTGCATATGGAGTATGTGTATCTTCATCTCTACTAGATCATATCTCACTTTTCCAAAGCGATTGTAATCAGTGCTTTGACCAGCAGCAGGGGGGAGGTTCTACGTTTGGTATTGTCAGACTTGAAGACTTTCAAACATCTCCTGGACGTGTGTGTGTAAAGGCAACATCTAAGAATTTGAGAAATAATAGGGCAAAGACTACAATCCATCCGTAATCCCACTAACCATTTTAATGTATATTGGTTGCTTTTTTAGATACATGTATATGTTTTTAAAGAAACTGATATTCTACATGGCGTTGCATAATTTGCATTTCCACAGGGTTCATTTGTTTTCTTCTCACAGCTTTGCTTACCATTTGGATTTCCTCTTCTGTCAAGTCCCAGTTGAAATCATTTGCCCATTTTTAAAAAAGGGATTGTTTTGACTTTCTTTTGGTTCACAGGATCCCCTTTTAAATTCAGGAGGCTAAACCTTTGGTTATAATTGTTTCAAATATTTTCTAACAGTCTGTTTATCTTTCTGCACCTAATGGAATGTATCAGCTTTTGTTTTTTTATTGTTGTTGGTTTTGTGTCTTGTTGAAGACATACTTCTTCATCCTGGAGTCACGAATATCTTCTTTTGTACCATTTTCTAAGCTAAGTATAATTTTGTTTTTTACTTGAGTCAAGTTTTGCATACAGGCTAAGATATATAACCTTATTCTCATTTTTTTCTTAATTCCTTGCTCATCTTTCTCTGTTTTGATTTGCCGTACCAATTCTGTCATCAATAAATGCCTGTATTTACCGGAGTCTATTTCTGGGCTCTTTGTTCTGTTCCATTGGTCAGTCTGTCCACACATCAGTAACATATTGCCTTAATTACTAAAAAGACTTTAAAATTCTTGATGTCTGGTACAACAAGTCTTTATACCTTTTCTTCGAGATTTTGGCTGTCATCTTCCTTGGCATTTTTGTACAAAGTTTGGAATTAGCCCAGGTTTCAACTAAACAAACTAATCTGTCACTTTTCTGTATTACTTGTCACCAATATTAACTCAGATTTTCAACTTCCTAGTCTAATATATATTTTAAAATAGAATTCCAGGGGCGCCTGGGTGGCTAAGTGTGTTAAAGCCTCTGCCTTAGGCTCAGGTCATGATCCTAGGGTTCTGGGATAGAGCCCTGCATCGTGCTCTCTGCTCAGCAGGGACCCTGTTTCCTCCTCTCTCTGTCGGCTTGTGATCTCTGTCTGTCAAATAAATAAATAAAATCTTAAAAACAAAACAAAACTAGGATTCCTTTTAAAATGAGACTTTAGCTGTATGTTCATTTTCTGTGCTCTGTGACCAGTGACCCCAAACTTGCCTGTCCCCAGTAGCATACTTCTGTTATTCTCCTAGTGTCTCTGCACACAGCTTAGCTGGGTTCTGTGTTCAGGGGTTCACAAGAATGCCACAGGGAGTCACCTAGCCTGCATTCTCAACTGGAGCTTGGGGTCCTTTTCCACATGCATCAGATGGTTGCTAACAAAATTCAGTTCCCTGCAGCCCTCCGCCACTAGAGGTTGCCTCTCCGTTCAAGTGGATCAGTACTTGACAGCATGCCGCTTCCTGGCCGGCTAGAGAGACACTGCTTTGAGTCTCTTTCAGAAAAGGCCAGCCAGGATTCACCTGATGAGGTCACAACCACCCAGAAGGTGCTCCCTTTTGACTCAGAGCCAACAAAATAGGGACATTAACGGCATCTCTAAAATCTTTTTACCTTCGCCCAATCTGTTGATAAGAAGAAAGTTGGTAGGTTCTGCCTTCACAAGGGTATGACTATGGGGATGGGGAGGGAGTGCAGAGGCTGTCTTGAATTCTGCCTGTCATAGACTCCATTCTGCACGTCTGGTTATCTGTTTTTTAATCACTCATTAATTTCAAAGAATTTTATGATTTCATTTTTATTTGTATCTATTTGGAACTAGAGGTCTCAATTTCAGGACATAGCAAGCTAAGTGATAAATGCATTGTTTAATAACAATAACATTAACATTGTTTAATAATGATATACATTCTCTGCATGATCAGAATTCTTTGACATTTGTTGACCATTGCCTTATGACTCCATTTACCTCCCTCTCAGTTTATATGTTGTCATATATTTTGTATCTCTTTAAATGTAAGTCATGACTGTTGTTTTGTATAGTCAGTATTCATTTAGGTTTACCCATATATTTGCCATCTTTTTTGCTCTCTGTTTCTTGCTGGGTCTTTGAGCTACCATCTGGAACAATTTAGTGTAGTTCGTTTGGCTCGTGGCAGATTCATTTGAATTTTTTTTTTAATGTCTTTATTTTTCCTACCCCCCATCCTGCCTTTCTTTTAAGATTTTATCTATTTGAGAGAGAGAGAGAGACTGAGAGAGAAAGCACGAGGGTGAGGGGCAGAGAGAGAAGCAGACTCCCCACTGAGCAGGGACCCCCCCCCCCCAATATGGGGCTCTATCCCAGGACTCTGGGATCATGACCTGAGCTGAAAGCAGGCACTGAACTGAATGAGCCACTCACGCGCCCCTTTTTCCTTCGCTCTTAAAGGGAATTTTTTTTCTGGGCCTGGAATTCTCTTGGGGGTGAAGATCTTGAAGCTATCTTCCCATTGCCTCTGGCGTCAGTATCATAGCTATGAAGAAGTTAACTATTAGTCTCTTGCTCCATTGAAATTAACGGGATCTTTTTCCTCTGGCTGCTTTCAAGGTTTTTTCTTTGTGTTTACTTTTCTACAGTTTTAGAAACTGTGAAGATTTCATTGTATTTTTCCACTTGGATTTTGTTTTGCATCTTGCTGTGTGGATTGATACATCAGTTCTGGGAAGTTCTCAACTACAATCTTCTAAATATTGCTTCTGCCCACTATTTTCTCTCCTTGACTTTTGGGGCTCCAAGTAAACACATGTTAGATGTTCTTTGGTGTGTTTCCTGTATCCTCATTTTTCTAGATGTTCTACATTTATTTTCTCTGTATCCTACATGGTTTCTTTTGCTGTGACTATAAATCATGAACTCACTTTTCAGCTATATTTAATTGGCCATTGGTCTCATTAAGTTTTGTAAATTGTTTTTATATTTTTTAATTCTGTGTCTGGGTTTTGGTTTTGGTTTTGGTTAGGTTCTTTTTCTTATCTGCTCTGTGACATTTTATGGTCTCCAGTTCCTTGCTGCATTTTAAAGCGAGGATTTTATTTCCATACATTCTCCTTTGTGTCTGATAATTCCAATATCTAAAGCCCGCTGTGGTTCTGTTTCTGCTGTCTCTAGTTCATGCCACGGGTCTTCAGTGCTGTCTTGGCATTGTCTTTAATTGTTTGCTTGGAAACCCTGGCGGGGGAAAGAAAAAAGGAAAAGAAATAATTTGAGACCTGGGTGATTTCATCTTCCTTGAGAGGTTTTTGTTTCTCTCTGCCAAGTGCCTAAGGTCATTAGCAGTCTGGAACCTCAGGCTTTAGAGTCTCTGTCCCCCTCCAGGTGATCCACTACACTGCACTCTGTACCCCCACTCCAGGTTACAACCTTGGGCTCCAGTCTTTGGGTGGAGACCAAACCCAACCATTCCCTTTCCACTCTAATTGTTGATGAAAATACACCTCTGCCTCTCCACTAATTCCTTTAGACAGGGGCAAAAGAGCTCTGGCACTGTTTCCTGAGCTCTAATCCTCTTCCTTAATTTGACCTGGTAAATCCTATCTTTTATGTCTTCAAGCAGATGCTTAACTTTTTCCTCATGTTTCATCTTCAGTAAGAACACTGGTCCAAATGACCTCTTTTCTCATTACCACCTCCAGAAATCCAAGATTACACCTGCTCTTAAACAAGACATGTAACCTCTGTTCGTTGATTCTCTACTGCACCCTTGGGTGACTCAAGGAAGGAGTTCCAGGTAACCCCCACCCCAGATGCTATGTACCCATTTATCAGTGAGTGACTCATTTCATTCATTCAACAACTATCTCTTCAGTGCCAAGTATGTTCTGTGCTTTACCCCTAGAAATAGGGATTTGGGGATAGACAAGAACTTACTGTTTTGTTCCAGGAGACGGACAGGTCAGTTTTCACGTGAAAGATTAGTTTATCATGGGGTCAACCCCTTGAAATGATTTACAAGATTTTACATACATCTTTAATCTTCTAGAGAGTTTGTGGTTTTCATCACATTTTTGAAGGAGTCTATGACTCAAGTATTTTAAAGAATCACTGCTTTATGCACTATTAGAGTAATTTTAGCTTTTTTTGTATTAATAAAAAGGTTTAGGGGCGCCTGGGTGGCTTAGTGGGTCAAAGCCTCTGTCTTCGGCTCAGGTCATGGTCCCAAGGTCCTGGGATTGAGTCCCACATCGGGCTTTCTGCTCAGCAGGGAGGCTGCTTCCTCCTCTCTCTCTGCCTGCCTCTCTGCCTACTTGTGATCTCTGTCAAATAAATAAATCTTTAAAAAATAAATAAAAAATAAAAAGGTTTAGAGTCTAAGCCCAATTTTTTATTTATTCTGCATTGCAAGAATTGGAGGGTTGGGTGTTGATTAGCTTAAGGATAAAACTCCCTACCATTCAGTAGATGCTTGAGGAAATATCTACTGTGGGATAGGCATTGGGGGTTCTAGCATAAATATGATAGTTTCTCTGGACATAGACACTAAACAGAAAATTAGAATATCATACCTAAAAGTAGTAGTTCTCAAACATGGAGATGATGAATCAACTAGTCTACTTGTAAAATACTGACCTTTCTCAGATTCCTTCCCCTGACCCTGAGACTTTGATTCATTAGTTCTGGAATGAGTCTTGGAATCTGCCCCCTCCTGCCCCCTGCAAGGATTCTGATGAAGTGTTATACCACATTCTGAGAAGCATGGTAAACTCTTTTGTAATACTGCATGACTGCTCCTCTGTATTCTACATTCAGGCGATCTAATTTATTTTTTCCTCTGAACAGTGCTTTTTCCCCCATGGTACCAGCCAAGAAACCGAAACACAGAACAGTTGAGTCGACCTGCCCACAGTCACACGGTTAGCGCTAGAACCAGGTTTCAAGGGCAGAAAGCTGCAGGGGCAGGCTGGTGTCTCCCCTGTGTGTATGTAGGTAGGCTCCTAGCCATGCAGAGATATGGGAAGAGCTTATCCTGACCCTCATTGGCTCTCGTTTCCAGGGTCTCCCTGTTAAATTTTTGGTTAGTCCGCTGGTCTACTTCTCCCCTCAGGCGAGACCACAACTTCAGGTTGGCGCAGCTGGGGGCTTTCCCTATTCATTTCCTCCCAAGTTTGCAATTTTTATTGCCAGCGCCATTAAGAATGGACTTTTTGCCAACCATTGCAAATCAAGTTAGCTCTCTCCAGCAGTGGAGCTCCTGGCCCAGTGTGGCCCCAACCCAGGTGGGGAGTCTGGGGGGTTTGGGAGATCTGAAAAGCTTCTGGAAAGAATGCAACAGACTCCCACTACTTGTGCCCACAATTTGCAGAGTTTTGAAAAATGAATAAATGATTTTCAGTTTGTTGTTTGCCTTTGGTCAATTTCCAGAATCCTCAAATGATTGCTTGGCAATTTTTTCCAGTTTACCTTTTTTTTTTTGGCGTGGCGGGCAGTGGGAGCAGTGAGATTTGACATCTTTACTCTAGATAATCGCTAGAATCCCAGCTGTCCATTTTGTCAGGTCTGGGATTTGATTTTAGCCCACATACCATCTAATAAATTATCTAATAAATTAGTAATTAGGTGCTGTTTAATCGGTGCTTTCAGAAAACACAAGACTCCTGGCACAGAAACAAAGGACTTGGTTACCCATGGCACAGCAACAAGTACAACCATCAGCATATTTGCAGTGGTTCTTGGTCACACATCCCATGAGGGTGACACGAAGAGGCTTAGGTGGGTGCTACACACGCAGTGGGTTTGGGTCATGTCTGAAGAACATGGAACTTGAGGAACCCACCACTTTTAAAGCAAGCAGTAAGCAAGCCTGTTCTTTGTCTTGGAGGGAGATATCCCCTCATGTCTCAAGGCTCCTCACTATAAACACCAGCCTGGGAAATGGCTCAGTTAAGGAGCAGTCAGGGTCTTCCGTTCTTGATGAACCCAGCAAGACACCCAGGAACATGAGAGGCAGAGGCACATAACTGTCTCTCCCAGCTCATTTTACCTAGTTTATTGGAATGAAGTTAATAATATCTTTCATCTTTTAAAATTTCTTACAGTTTGTAGTGTAGCAGTGCTTCCTTTTTACTTCTAGTATGATTTGTGTCTTTTTGTCCCTTTTTTTCCCTGAGTAGTTGTACCAGTACTTACTAATTCTATTAGTCTTTTCCAAGAACCATCTTTTACTCTTGTTGATCCTCAGTTACTTTTTTCTATTTCTTTGCCTTCTGGCCTTATTTTCATTATTTACATTTTTTTTCTCCCTTTGAATTTAATTTCCTGTCCCCCCCCCCCAAACCCCAATTTCTTGTTATGGATGAAAGTTGATTCTCTGGCTTTCTTTTTCTTTTTCTTTTCTTTTCATTTTTTTTTTAATTGGCTTTGGTTTCTAATACATAATTTTAAGATTAGAAATTCTCCTTTAGGGGCACCTGGGTGGCTCAGTGGGTTGGGGCTTTTGCCTTCTGCTTGGGTCATGATCCCGGGGTCCTGGGATTGAGCCCTGTGTGGGGCTCTCTGTTCAGCAGGGAGCCTGCTTCCCCTTCTCTCTCAGCCTGCCTCTCTACTTGTATGTGCACTCTCTCTCTGTCAAATAAATAAACAAAATATTTTTTAAAAATCCCCTCTAGTTATATTTTTAGTTATAACCCACAAGGTCTAATATATGGTATTTTTAGTAATATTTAGACCAAAATCTGTATTTCAGTTTTTTAATTTGTTTTGATTTTTCTTTGTTGAGATGTGCTCTGTGGCCAAAAATATGGTCTAGTTTTGTTACCGTCTGATTTTGTTACTGTTCCCTGTGTACTTGAATATGTATTCTAAAATTGTATTGGGTGCCATAATCTATGAATGTCAATCAGGTCAAGTTCCTTAATCATATTCAAGTCATTTCCATCCTTACCTAATTATGTGTGGGTATGCTGGGCATACATTAGATATCCAGGAAAATGGTGCAGTAAGCTAAAGAGGTCAGAGGTTCAAGATCTTGAAAACACAGCATTTAATGCCAAACATTTCAGGGGTGTGAAGCCACAAGAAAAACATTTTACATGTGGGGAGGAGGCATCTCTTCCCTGATTTAATTAGCACTCTTCTCCACTTTGCTCATATCAGTCATTCATTCACCATGACCAATGACTGGATCTTGAGTTGCCTTATTTGTTGTTACCTCTTGTCTTTCTTTTGGACTAGACTTCAAAATCTCCATGAGGACTGGAACCTCGTGTGTCTTCTTGACGCTATATCCCTCCTGCCGGTTACAGAGATGATACCAGATATTTGTGGCATAAATGACTAGTGCATTTTCTCGAAATGTAAACTTGATAATTTGAGGAGAAAACCAATTAAAATCATAGCCAATTTAACACATTTTCTTAGTATGTCACATGAATATTTACAAAGAACAATGCAAATTTGGATCGATTTAAAATATAAAATGGAACACTTCAAGTAAATTTGCCCTTGACACTGGTGACTCAGGGTTGATTTATGCATGCCACGTGGTGGTGAATGGGAAAATAAATGTTTCTCAAACTTGTCATTAGTGGTATTTCAGTAAAAAAACTGAAAAGCACTGATATGAAGGATTATCAGGTGAAGTACAAGCAGAGGAAATTCTGGCAGGGAGTGAGGATTGGTGAACTAGGTTGATAGGGTACGAGTAGGATTGGGGTCTTGAGATAGATAGGGTAGAATTAGATACTTGGCTTTATAAAGCTTTTTATGATTTTTGATTGCATTTTTGTTCTCCGTTCATATTCAGCGGAATTCCATTCTGTTTCGTTTGGGCGGAAGAAACCCTAGAGAGGAAACCAGCTTTTTCGCAGGGGTTGATGCGCCACGCATCCCTCCCCAGGGATGCGGCCAACTACAGCACTAGTCAGTGAGGGGGCCCCAAAGGGAAGGAGAAGCCAGGGGGCAGCCTTGAGGACCAGGAGAGCGGCAGGACCTCGGGAAGTGTTTAGCGTTTGGGTATGCCTGGGGATTCCTTCCTTCAGAGTTTAGGGACTCCAGTCCGGGATGCGCGAAGGCAGCGGCTGCAACCCTCAACCCAACACCCAGATCTGTATGGAGCAGACACACTGGCATCGACCGCACACACCGCCTCCGAGCCAGGACGCCCGGGAACATTAAAAAGCAACAGCAACAGCGCATGGAGCGTGCCTGTTGGCCTCGGGGACAGTGCCCCGCACGCTACTGCCGTTGCTCCACCACTTCCGGCCCTCTCGTACCTCCACGCAGAGACCCAGACGGGTTCTTGGGCCAGGTTGCCGCTGGGCCACACTCTGCGGGCTCGCGCCCTGGCGCCAACCCGCAAGGACGCGCCAGGTGGACACGGGCACCCCGCCCAACCGGCGGCGCGCGGGGGCGGTGGGCGGGGACACCCGAGGGGCAGGGCCTGCGCGCTGGACCTCCCTCCAGGCGGTGCGCGGAAGGGGCAGGCGTGGGCACGCGAGGGGCGGGGACTGCGCGCCCGACCGGAGCACCCCTCCCTTCAGGCGGTGCGCGGAAGGGGCGGGCGTGGGCACGCGAGGGGCGGGGACTGCGCGCCCGACCGGAGCACCCCTCCCTTCAGGCGGTGCGCGGAAAGGGCGGGCGTGGGCACGCGAGGGGCGGGGCCTGCGTGCCGGACCCGGGCACAGTGCCCTCCCCGCGGCGCGCGGGCGCGGTGGGCGTGGGCCCGCGAGGGGCGGGGCCTGTGCGCGGGGCCGCGCGCCCTCAGTCCCGGCGGCGCGCGGGAAGTAGCCGCAGGCGGCGTCGCCCGGTGGGGTGAGGAAGACTAGGGAGTCGCGGGGCGTGGTGGTGGCCGCCGCTGTGCAGGCGAGTAGCGGGCGCCGGGGTGGGAGCGGCGGCGGGGCAGCGGGGCTTGGGGCCGGCGGGCGCTTTCCTCCCTCTGCGGTGAGAGTCCGCGCAGCCCTCTGCTTTGCTTCCCAGTTTCCTTCTGACCAGAACACCTGTTTCTGGGGGGGAAAACCTCAGAACAGAAGCAGGCGGCCGAGACGTCCTGCGCGAGCCTCAGCCGGACCCGCGGAACCCATGCTGACGCTTGCGGTTTGGGTTTTTGTGTTTGGCCGGCGTCTTGGCCAGAAGCGGGTTTGGGTAAGAGCACTTCGGACCGGCCGCTCTGAGCCGGTTGTCCGGCCGTGAACCGAAGAGGGGAAAGGACTCTGTCAGGGCAGGAGAGGAGGCCCGTGAACGCTCGGAAGAGCGTGTTGGACGGAGCCTTTTCTGTCTCCCTGACCCCGGCCCGCCTCGCTCGCGCGTCCGCTGTGCCGAACCTGAAGTCACGCTTAGGCGGCGGAGTCACGGGCACCTGGTCTGTGGTCATTTGCTCCTCGCGCTGCTTTGATCTCTTTAACAAGGACCTGCTCCTGAACCTCTTCGTCCTTTAACACCCCCTCGCCCAGACGTCCCCTGCGAGGTCCCAGCCGTCCCTTTATTTAAGAACGAAACCAAAAGCAGCACTCTGTTTGAATGGAAGCCTTGCTCCGCAGCGTCAGGCTCCACTCGCGTTTCCTCCTGCGCCCTCTCCTCGCAGGCTGCCTCCACCCCTGTGCAGGTGTTCACCTTACTACACCACGCGGGTGGTTGCTCCCTCGTCTTCCATGTTTTTTTTTTTTTTTTCTTCAGTTGGCTTCCAGGCAGCTACATTCTCTCGCATTTCCTTCCTTCTCCCCGGCCCCTCCTCCTGCGTCTCTAGGTTTCTGTTTCTTTTCCCAGCCGCTGAAGTTTCGCGGGCGAGCCGCAGCGCCCCGTGCTTGGACATAGTCTCTTTCTAGCCATACTTTGTCCCAAAGCAGTTTCCATCCCAGATCCTCTCTCATGACTGTAAATAACATCCATAAGCTGGTGCCTCCCAGTGTTTCGCTTTCCTTCTGTCCCGAGTTCCAGATGCATATTTCTAGCTGTTTCCTCAACAGCTCTGCTTAGAAGTCTGATGGGTATTCGAATTTAGGATGTCCAGACAGAATCTGGGGGGTACCACACGCACCCAGTCCGCCCTTCTGTTTCTCCCTCATTGCCCTTCCTTACCACACTCGAGGTTCCTGCGGTCCTCTGAGCTCAGACCCAACATCCAAGCAGCCAGCCAATTCTGCTAGCTCTGCCTTGAAGAAATATCTCCAATCTGACCACATCTCAGCCCGTCTCCAACAAAAACCACAGTAACCTCTTACCTAGATGACTGTTAAGTCTCTGATTTGGTCTTCCTGCTTCTGCTCCTCTTCCTTTATGGTCTCTGTCCAAACAGCAGTGATTATTATTTTTTTTTAATTTTATTTATTTATTTGACAGAGAGAGAGAGAGAGAGAGAGAGATCACAAGTCAGCAGAGAGGCAGGCAGAGAGAGGGGAAAGCAGGCTCCCTGCTGAGCAGAGAGCCCAATGTGGGACTCCATCCCAGGATCCTGAGATGATGACCTGAGCCAAAGGCAGAGGCCTAACCCACTGAGCCACCCAGGAGCCCCAGACAGCAGTGATTTTTTAAAAAATATCATCAGAACTTTCACTTCCCTTCAAAACTTTCTGGTAGCTTCTGATCAAAATCATGAAAACTGGACTCTTGCGTTGACTTCAAAGCCCTGTGTGGTCAAACTTCCAAAAACTTTTCTGATCTTGGCTCTCCCCTTGGTCCTTGCTTACTCCGCTGGTGACCTTGACCTCACTGCTGTTCTTTTTGCCTGCAGTGGGCCTGGGCTGCACCCTCACAGGCTGCCAACCTTCACTCACCTCGCTTCCGTGTTGAAATGCTATCTGGGATTACTGCCTTTTTGGCTATTTTAGCAGCCCTTTGCTCCTGACCTTTGGTGCCCGTTGTTGTTAGATACTGATTGTTATTCTCTAGTGTTCCACAAAGCCTGGGCCCCTTTAAGCCCTTGTTGGCGTCTAGAGTTCTCTAATATTAAAAATGCACAACCATGTTTGTTTTGAGCCTCATTTTGATAAGACATACAGTTTGTTGTTATAGTCAGCGTTTTTGTAAAATGTGCTTCCTGATTTGGAGAAGATTTCCCTTCAAATATAGAAAATGAAAGAAAAATGTTCACTTTGCCAAAAGGAATGTGCAGTGTTTTTTTTTTTTTTTTTCAATTCCTTCATCTCATTAGGAAATGATAGTTGCTCATTTGGAGGTTTTTTTGAATGGCACCAGGAATAAGTAGTTTTTTTGTTTGTTTAAGATTTTATTTATTTCTTTGACAGAGAGATCATAAGTAGGTGGAGAGGAAGGGGGAGGGGGAAGCAGGCTCCCTGCTGAGCAGAGAGCCTGATGCGGGTCTTGATCCTAGGACCCCAGGATCATGACCTGAGCCAAAGGCAGACACTTAGCAGACTGAACCACCCAGGTGTCCCAGGAATAGGTAGTTTCAATGGGAAGAAGAAAACGAAGGCACTTGTTCGGGGAATATTATACACGTTTCTGAGTTGTGTGGTGACAAAGTCAGTATCAGAATATCAAGAATTTGTAGTGAAATTCGGGTCTCTTTTTAAGATATGTGGGGATAGAAGTGAAAAACAATATTTTTATTATTAGGAAAGGCTTTGGGGAGATAAAAGACTGTTTAATGTTTAATGCTTCTTTATCACTTTCCTCCCGGGGAGCTAGTTCTGTGGTGACATCAGTAGCATGTGTACCTACTTTCCCTTCATTTATTTATTAATTTAAAAATTTTTTTTTTAAGATTTTATTTATTTGACAGAGACACAGCGAGAGGGAACACAAGCAGTGGGGAGCAACAGAGGGAGAGTGGGAAACAGATTCCCCACTGAGCAGGGAGCCCGACGTGGGTGGGACTTGATCAGATCCCAGGACCCTGGGATCATGACCTTGGCCCAAGGCAGGCTTTTGACCGACTGAGCCACCCAGCTGTCCCCTTTCCCTTTTAAAAGAGAAGACACAAAAGCTCTCATTTCAGATTTGGGATTTCAGGTGCTTGAATAAATATGTAAAATGGAGGATTAAATAAACATTTCCAATGAGGGCATTCTGAGTATGGAACAAACTGAAGATAAGAATAGGTCAGTTAAGGCGAAGCCAGGAGTGACGTTAAAATCAGAACATCTGTCACAAGCTGCTGTGTTGAGTACTCCTTAACCTGGAGCTTCCCAGCAGTGGAGAAAGGAGGCCACACAGCTGAAAAGCAGGTGCCCTTGAAGATCCGTGTGTGTATTTTTGTTATTATACCTTGCAGAAACAAAAGTTTTTGCGTTTGTTTCCATTGTTTTATAATGGACTTGCTCTAAGTCCATTGACTTGCTCTAAGGACCTGTTTTCAGAACGAGGGAGGTACATATTCTGCCTTCTGGTGCTTTACCATAAAGTAGAAATTGGAGGGGCCCTGTTTTGATTTAGAATTAGCAATCCTGGACTCTGGGGAAGTTTGTATACACATTCAAAAAACGGAGAGCAGGGATGCCTGGGTGGCTCAGTGGGTTAAGCCGCTGCCTTTGGCTCAGGTCATGATCTCAGGGTCCTGGGATCATACCCCGCATTAGGCTTTCTGCTCATAAAATCTTTAAAAAACAAAACAGGAGAGCAGACAGTTAATCATGGAGATGGGCTAAAGCCACCTGGAATGTGCAGATATGGCCCATAAGCCATATATCTGGACATCATGTTCATATGTCTTCTATTTAAAAGTACTAAACCCTCAAAAACCATTTTTTTGAAGATTTTATTTATTTATTTGACACACAGAGATCACAGGTAGGCAGAGAGGCAGGCAGAGAGAGGGGGGGAAGCAGGTTCCCTGCTGAGCAGAGAGCCTGATGTGGATGCTCGATCGCAGGACTCTGAGATGATGACTTGAGCCTAAGGCAGAGGCTTAACCCACTGAGCCACCCAGGTGCCCCCATTTTTTTTTAACTTACTAAAAAACTCCCCCCCCGCACTCTTTGCACTATCATTGTAGAAAAAGAAGATATATAGAGAGATGCATATAGATATATGTATATTCACACATCTACCACACACATATAACCAATGATATCTTTTTGATGTACTTTTTTCCCATCGGTTTTCTCTACAGCATGTTTCACAAAGCTGATAGCATACTATAGGTGAGATCAGACTGTATAGGCTACTTTTGTTCAGTTATAGAAACATTTTCTCAGGTCCTTAAAATTATTTCCAGCAAACTTTTTTTTTAGAGATTTTATTTATTTATTTATTTAGAGAGAGTGCGCACAAGCAGGGGGAGGGGCTGTGGGAGAGGGAGCCCTGACTTTTTTCTAATTATGCTTGTCTTTCACCAGTATTTGGACATTTTGATTGTTTTCCTCCAGTAGAACTTCAACTAGCCTCTGATACTGCATCCACATTCTCTAATAATAAGAAAATACAGTCCTCTGCCTCAGACGTCAGAATTGCAATGACACGTTCCCAGAGATCCTGTGAGAAGACAAAGCTGAGCTAACCTGAGGAACATGTGTAGGGAACTGGGGGAACATGGGGAGAGAGACATGAGAGGACGCTGGAGGAAGAAGCCTGATCAAGCAGTGTCTCGCCGTTTGCCATCTTAAGAAATTCTGTGGGAGATAACTAGGCTTTCAGGTGCTGGTCACTTTGTAGTGCATATAGATATTGAATTATAATCTTGTACATCTGACACTTGCATAATTTTATAAAATTGTTTTTAATAAGAGCAGTAGGAAGCCCTTGCGGAACTGTAAAGGGGAGTAATGTCATTGACGGGTGTTTTTCATGAAGATCATTGTGGCAGCCAGGCGGGGAAAGGAGCAGGCTGGCTGGGAGAGCGTGTACCAGACCAAGAGGGAAGCAGGATCGTGGACATGTGTTGATCCAGAGCCAAAGCGGGGTGCAGAAGGACCGTGGGAAGACTTGAGATGTATTTTGGAGGTGAAATAGATGGATGGGACTTTGGGAGCAGCTCAGAGGTGAATGCACGGGAGAGCATCCAAATTCCATAGGAATGGAAGCGGAAGTATCTTGAATGTACTTACTTATATTCACATCATTTTTTTTTAATGCAACATTATGGCTCATTTAAAACAAGGTACGTTAGAATGGCCTAGCTAGTTCCTCATCCTCTTGAGTTAGTAATTTGTGTGATACTGAAGATGATGGTGGTAAAGCGGTCTGTGTTTAGCTCTCCCTCAAAACCTAGAAGGCTACGTTAATCTTATATCTGGAATGCTGTCTTCTTTCGGGGGGTGTTCTTGAATGCTGGCTGTGCTCTAGACCCTGGAGTTACAGCGGAGAACAGGACAGATCTGGGCGTCATTGTGGTAGGGTTTACATTCTAGGGAGAAAAAATGAGAAACTAAGCAGATACACGTACACGTCATTAACTGTAGTTGTGATCAGCGCATGACACCACAGTACTAGGGGACGAGGCTCCTGTAACACCTTTCTCATACAAGCCTGGTACCTAAAATGAAAAATGCGGGCACTGGTTCCCTTTGACTATGAATAAATATCAATGGGGAATACACAACAGTTAACCTTTTTATTGATGTCGGCTTTTGCCATCCTTACGGATTCTGGGCAACCCCCAAAAGAAGAAAATGAATACGTGACGGCCAATCATCAATAATGTTATTTCAGTATAAGACCGAGTGCCTTCTGATTCTATTTATTGTATTCCTGAAGTTATTGAATACCCGAGTGGGACTTGAAAAGATTTCCAGTGTAAAGAAGTCAAAGAAAAGTCCACGTGTTCCTCCTCTGGCTGGCATAGGTCTTTTCTTTGACATCCCGGCAGCCTCATGGAGCTCAGCCGTCCCATGCTGTATGTAGTTCCGGGAATTGCTGTAGCTCAGCATACTTTCTGGAAAGAGCCAAAGAGTAAATATCGTGGGCTCTTATGGGCCATATGGTTTCCCCTGGAATTACTTGGCTCTGCCTTTCTGTGTGAAATTAACCATAGACAGCACATGAGTGAATGTGCATTGTTTTCTTTTAATAAAACTTTATTTACAAAAACAGCCATAGGACACATGGGTGGCTCAGTCGGTTAAGCATCTGCCTTTACTTCAGGTCATGATGCCAGGAACCTGGGATCCAGTCCCACATCGGGCTCTCTGCTCAGCAGAGAGTCTGGTTCTCCCTCTGCTTGTGTGCTTGCTCGCTTGCTCTCTGACAAATAAAATCTTAAAAAAAAAAAAAAAGCCATAGACAAAACATCAGTGAATGTGCATGGCTTTCTCCCAATAAAACTTTATTTTCAAAAACAGCTGGCAGGCCGCATTTGGCTGCTGACCTCTGCCGTCATGCCTTGTCGTGAATTTGGATGCTCTGTCCGTCACGGCTGGGTTGCATAGAACAGAATCTACTGCAGGTAGTTGCAGCAGAAAGGTATGCATTTGAGGATATTATGGGACTTAGAATATCATGGGGGGAGTTGAAGAACTAGACTCCAGGTTGGGTTTCTAGGAAGAGCTCAGAGCAGCACTTAGCAGACTCGGTCTAGCAGAGCTGGGCTTCTGCCGTGGATGCTCCTGCCAGATCAGCAAGCTGCTGGCTTGGGAACCTTAACCAGCAGCGCCGCTGCCTTGGGCTCTGCCTCTCTCTGCCCATGGTTAACTCAGACATGTAAGTGCCTCTGATTGGCAGAACTGATGCTATACCTGGGATCTTCCTTTTGGGGGAAGCCTGGGAAATTCAGCTTTTAGCGCTGGTGGTACAGGAGGTACCAGAGATCTGCAGCCAGGAAGTCAGAGTCATTTTCAGATGAGCCATTTTGCAGGCTCTGCTGCAGAACACCCCATTGGCGGCTTCACCTCCAGACTCTCCCCCATCTTCACATACTCGTGCTTCTAAAAAGCACCAGCAGCAACAGGATGCTGTCTCCCAGTATAACTCAGCTACCCCTCCTAGAAACAAGGGGCACTCGCTTTCTCCCTGGAAGTCCCATAGGTCATAACATCATCACAGGTGTTATCCCAGGACCCAGCACACTCAGGAGTGAGGTGGCCTGAGGGAGAGTAGGAGAGACCGAGCTGCCCAGTGACCAGGGCACACCCATATTTGTCATCCTCTCTCTATGAGCAAATCCCCTCCATTTCTGAGCATTCCCAGTTACTCTTCTTCTAACAACGTCTCCTGACCCTGCATTGCCTTGTAGCTGCTGGCTCTTCTTGCCGTCTTAGCAAGGCTTTTTCCCCTTCCCCATGCCCCCACGCGCACTGTAGACTCCAGAGCACACTGCGGCTCCTTCCGTGAGTTTGCTGTTCCCCTGTTATTGCTTCTGGGGGCCTCGAGGTGCTAAGTACTGTGGGTGCTGACCCCTGTCAGAAGCCCTCTCTTCCTTTGGCTCCCAGTCCCACCCTAGGTCTGACTTCCCTGCCACGCTGTTGCCACCCCTCCCCCTCCCACCTGGCTCCTCCTGGTCCAGACGCCCCTTTGGCATCAGCTCTGTCTTCAGCTCTCTGCTCTTCTCCTTCTGCATATTCCCAGGTGCTCAGGATTTCACCTCTGGAGCCCCGGACCTACAAGTGTGAACACCCCCTCCAGGTCACGGGGCAAGCTCCCTGTGTCCCAGACTAGAGGAATGGGTCACGCACCCCCACCCTGCTCCCATCAGTGGATGGCAGCACCACTCACAGGCTACACAGGGCACTGGCTTGGGAGGCATATCGGCTTCTTGCACTATGAGCCCCCAGTGCCTCCCTGTGAACCTTTGTGTGTCCCCTGTCCCTTCCTCAGTGCAGGGCTCTGCGTCATCCCCTGGGTTCCTGCCACAGCCTCTCAGCAGGAGGCTCTCCCAGAGCAGAGCCCCATACAGCGCAGCCTGGTCTCCTGCCCTGCGCGATGTGAGGCCATCCTGGACAACTCAGACCATGTCTCGCTTGCTCACCACGTGCCAGTATGATCACATTCAAAGTCTTTGGGCGCCTGGATGGCTCAGTCGGTTAAGTGTCTGCCTTCCGCTCAGGTCATGATCCCAGTGTCCTAGGATTGAGCCCCACATCAGGCTCTGCACTAGCTGGGAGCCTGCTTCTCCATCTCCCCTTGCCCCTCTGCTCTGCTCATGCTCTCTCAAATAAAATCTTAAGAAAAAAAAAAAACCCACAAGAGTCCTCAACAGAATATGTCAGGCCCCTCACTCACTAATCCTATTTATCATCATCCTTACATCTCACTGGTACCTTCCCCCTTCCCACCCCCACATACCTGAGCCTCAGAAGCACCCAGCAGGGACCAATCCCAACTTTGCTCTGTGGTGCCCCAGTGGTTTTGCAGTTGCTGCCCCTCCCGCCCCGAAGCGTCCACCTCCCTCGGCCTTACACAAGTTTCCTCTGCTGCAGGGATCCCTCCTGAGTGCTTCTGCAGTGCCCCCTGTTCTGGATGGAGCACCAGCGCGGTGACTGTCGCCTTAGCCTGGCTTCACATCCCTGAAACCCAGAGGTCTTGGTGCAGAGTAAGTTTCCCACCACACTTCCTGCTAACGACTTCCTAATTGAACAAGGAACCACTGATGTTACGTGTTTTTGCCACGAGGTGGTGCTGTTCAAATGGGAAAGAAGGCGGCTCTCGCGGCTGGAGGGTTCAAGCTCTGGCTGCCTTCGTCCAAAATGCCTTGTTTCAGAGGCAGTGAGTTCCGCAGTAAGCTTTCTCTGGGGTAGATATGCGGAGAGACAGAATTGTATGAGTGCATGCATTTTATCGTCAGATGATTATGGTTCCTTCTTTCACTCACTGCTGTTGGGAGCCTCTCTTCCCACGTGGTCACAGTGTTTCAAAAATACACATGTGAACTCCTCACTCTGGGGCAGCGCACTCTTGAGGAGGGTTCTCAGTTCTGAGTATGCTTTCACTGAATGTGTATCACTTCTGCGCCGTGGTGAATTCGAAACATTGTCAGTGAAACCATCATAAATTGGGGACCACCTGTATTGCTCTGAAGGTTGTCACCACCCACAGTCCGGGGGGTAATTGGCTTGACTCCCAGGACACCCCTTTACCTGGTAAGCCCATCTAAAAAAATACCTTCACGGCAGCATCCGGACTCCCGTTTGAACTACAGCTGGGGCCCAGAACAGAAAATTAACCCTCACCAAAGGCCAGGTGAGATAAGTCAGCTGAGCAGGAAAGGAAGTTCCCAGTGCTGTTTGCGTTTAGCCCGGGATGGGGTCGAGAGATCTGATGGCAATAAGCAACCTTGAGGAACCCATCTGCGATTTCTGAGGAAGAGAGGCTGTCCTGGGAGGGGCGTCCCTGGCTGTTGCCTGGAGCGCTCCTCCTGCCTGGAACCTCTGCTGGGGTTCCTACCGGCCCAGCCCTGGGGCTCAGAAAGGATGATAGCCTTGGGGACACAGCCATTTCCTCTTAACTGATTCCATCCTGTACTGTTCATGTTTCAAAATGATGGGGAGCTTGGGTGGCTCAGTGGGTGAAGCCTCTGCCTTTGGCTCAGGTCATGATCTCAGGGTCCTGAGATCAAGCCCCGCATCAGGCTTTCTGCTCAACGGGGAGCCTACTTCCTTTCCTCTCACTCTGCCTGCCTCTCTGTGTACTTGTGATTTCTATCTGGCAAATAAATAAATAAAATCTTTAAAAAAAAGAAAGCAATTGTGCGGCTAAAGGGCTATATAGCTTCATCATGCTAATTAAAAAAACAAAAAAAAAAAACAAAACGAGGTAGAGGTTTGGGGCAGTCCTTAGGAAGTGGTTTGGGTTCCTATTTTACTGAGACTGTTGAAGCAGTCAGAAGGGAACGAACGCGGGTGTCCCTGCCGTACCCATCCGTACCTGTACCTGTATCTGTTTCTTCCGCCCTCTCTCATTTTCACTGGGGAAAATGGTCACTTTTCTCCCCAACAAAGGCAACCCCTCTGTTGGCCCACCAGATCCCCCGCTTGCCTATATAAGCCGTCCCTCCAGTAGTTCTTGTCTTTCCAGCGTTGCTGAACTGCCCCTCTCCACTAGCTCTTTCTCTAGGCAAACAACCACCGTTAAAAAAAAATTTATTTAGGGGTGCGTAGGTGGCTCAGTCATTACGCCTTCGGCTCAGGTCATGATTCCAGGGTCCTAGGATTGAACATCAGGCTCCCTGTTCAGCGGGAAGCCTGCTTCTCCCTCTCCCACTCCCCCTGCTTATGTCAAATAAACAAAATCTTTAAAAAAAAGGATGCCATGTAGACCAGGAGGAAACACTATGCAGAAGAGGGGTGATCAAGCTCCCTTCTGACAGGTCTGAAGGAATGCTCTCAGTCCCTGTAGATCGATTTGCATTTTCTGGATCTGGATATAAATGGAATCAAAATCACTTTTTTTTTTTTTTTTTTCCCAGTCTGGCCTTCTTCATACACCATAATGAGTTTGGGACTTACCCACGTCAGGGTGTTTATCGTTTATCTCTCCTTCGTGTTGCCAAGCAAGGCCTTCCACGGTCTGGACATCACACAGTTTGTTTCTCCCTCCCCCTCTTGGTGGACGTTTCTCGTGTCTTCCTCATTTCTGTAAGCTGGAAATTGTGTCTAAAGACTTGGTCAGAGCTGGGCTAAACATTTTTGGCAAGACTGCGTCATGCGTTTTGCTGACTGCTTGGCGAATGGCATCAGAAAATGCACACACTGTCTGGTTGTGATCAGTGAGCCTGAGCATTTGATGGAGGGCGGCAAATCTGTTCTATCTTGGAATTTTGTGTTATGTTCATCGGATTTTCTATTTCAGATGCATTGTTTTTTTTTTATTTGACAAAGATCACAAGTAGGCAGAGAGACAGGCAGAGAGAGAGGGGGAAGCAGGCTCCCTGCTAAGCAGAGAGCCCAATGCGGGGCTCGATCCCACGTCCCTGAGATCATGACCTGAGCTGAAGGCAAAGGATTAAACCACTGAGCCACACAGGTGCCCCAATGCTTTGGTTTTTACTCTTTTTTTCCTCTAATCTCCATAGCTATGTTTGTTTGTTTTTTCAAATGACTTTTACTGTCATTTTACATTCTCTGATTTTTTCCAAGCCTTTCCACCATATTCTGCTGTTACGGCTTTATCATGTTTATTCCGTTCGTTGCCTTCTCTGTTTTTTCCTAAGGGTGCTGGACCCTCGATTCTTCTACAGTCTCTCTCTCCATGTGATTCTGTTATCCCCGCTTTGATATTTCTGTTTCTTTGGTTACAGTCTCTTTAGGGTGTCCAAGGACTGTATCCCTTAGAGTGATTGTCTGTGATAAGACGGGCGCACCAAAGGGAAACTGTGCGTCTTCCTTCATCGAAAATGTCCTGCAGGGATGCCTGGCCGACTTGGTCGGAGGAGCGTGCAACCCTTGATCATGGGGTCATGAGGGTCATGAGTTCAAACCCCATGCTGGGTGTGGAGATTACTTAAAAATAAAATCTCACAAAAAAGGAAGGAAAGGAAGGAAGGAGGGAGGGGAAGAAAAGACTGTCTTGCTCGGAGAAGAATGTCAGCTGAACTGAAAAGCACTTACCTGGTTGATTTATATCCTGGCACAGTCTCCTGCTTTTTGTCCCGGGCTGGCGCCAGACCATCCAGAGATTGGCCGTTGTCCCCAAACAGCACTTGGAGCCATCCCGTCCTAGAGCCTACACACTGTTGGTGTAAATTTTTCCTTATCTTCCTTGTTATGTCTCTAATAACCATAACGGCTGCCAACATGTATGGTGAAACTAAGGCCCAAAAATACCACGTAACTTGGACTAAGTCACACAGTAGTTTTAGAGCAGGGTGCTGGGATTTACATTCAGGCAGTCAGATTCCAGAGCACATAGTCCTTTTTTTTTTTTTTCCCCCATGAGCCCAGGAAGAGAGAGAATCTTTTTATTTTATTTATTTGACAGAGAGAAAAGGCGAGAGAGGGAACACAAGAAGGGGAGTGGAAGAGGGGAGAGCAGTTTCCCCACTGAGCAGGGAGCCAGATGCAGGACTCGATCCCAGGAACCTGGGACCATGACCTGAGCTGAAGGTAGATGCTTCACCAACTGAGCCATCCAGGCACCCAGAGACAGAGAATCTCCGCTGAGCGCAGAGCCCAAGGTGGGGCTCTATCCCACCACCTTGAGATCATGACTTGAGCTGAAACCAAGAGCTGGCTGCTTAACCGATTGAGCCCCCCCTGGCGCCCTCCATAGTCTTCATGAAAATAGGTTATTTTTGGCGTTTGCAAGCTATTCTTAATATTCGTTTTCATTTCCTGTAGTCTGTATGGCTACTTGCCAAGAATGCACATTTGTCAGTCTTCTTTTCACCTTACTTCTATTTAATGTGGGGGAATCCTATTGGGACCCCCTTGGGCTAGAAACGAGGTGGGTACTTCTGGATTCTGCTTCCTTCCTTATCTGAGACCTGCTGATCTTCCCTTGAGAACTTCAGCTCAAGAGCTCCACTCTCTTGGGTTGAGTTTTTCCACGGGATAGTTGCCCTGAGAGGATGTCATTGGCTCAGTGGGACTGTTGTCTTGTAGCAGTGATCAGTAGTTTCGGTCTTAGATCTTTTCTGGGAGTAGGGGTAGAGGTAAGGATGTCATTCTATCAAGTTAAAAGCACACACACACACAAAAGTTTCAGTCTTTCAGAGAGTAATTTGGCCTAATCTCTCATTATTGCAAATGCATTTGTCCTTTGATGTGGAAATCCCATCTGGGGAAATTATTCTGCAGATGAAGCTGCACATCGATGGGATGACTTTTATACAAAGCTGCTCTCTGCAGAGTTGTTCGTCCTAGTAGCAGACTGGGAACAGCTCACATAACCAAGAACAGGGGACAATTATGGTACAACCACAAGCTGCAAGATTCTGTTGTAAAGAAGTCATTGCTGCCATGGAAAGCTCTGAGGTTCTAGTCTTTTTTTTTTAAGGTTTTATTTACTTGACTGAGAGAGATCACAAGTAGGCAGAGAGGCAGGTGGGGGTGAGGCAGGCTCCCCACTGAGCAGAGAGCTGGATGCAGGGGCTCGATCCCAGGACCCTGAGATCATGACCTGAGCCAAAGGCAGAGGCTTAACCCACTGAGCCACCTAGGTCCTCCTGAGGTCCTAGTCTTAAAGGGAAAAGCAGTGTATCTCTGTCTCCTGTTTTGCAGTGGGTGTGTTTTTTATACATACATATATATGTGATATTTTTTATGAAAAGAAAAATATATATATTATAAAGAAACAGTGGAAGGATGTTGAAGGAACTAATCGAAGTGGTCACCGGTAGGAGGCCGTGGGGGTAACAGGTGGCATGGGGAAAGGAGAATTTTCCCTGTGAACATTTTCAAAGTCATTAGGTATTTTAGCCTCTACCTCTTTTTTTTTTTTTTTTTTTTTAAGATTTTATTTATTTGACAGAGAGAAATCACAAGTAGATGGAGAGGCATGCAGAGAGAAAGAGAGAGAAGCAGGCTCCCTGCTGAGCAGAGAGCCCAATGTGGGGCTCGATCCCAGGGTCCTGGGATCGTGACCTGAGCCGAAGGCAGAGGCTTAACCCACTGAGCCACCCAGGCGCCCCAGCCTCTACCTCTTCTTAAAAAGTAAATGAAAATATGTATATACACAGATGTCTTCATTCCCGTGACCAGTGATTTTGTGTGCCGCTCCTCGGCGACTGCCTTCAGGCTCCTTCCATTTCTCAGAAATGTTTTCACTTGCATTTGCAAGTGATGGGGAGGGGACCTTCCAGAGGCTTCCCAGGCTCCTTCCATCAGCCCTCCATGCCTGCCTTGCACTGTGGGAAAGCCCTCTGGTAGACAGAGTCAGTGGCTTGGTGGGAGCACAATCCTGTTCTCTCCGATCCTTCCAGCGTTGAGCACCACAGTCCAGGATGGGGACCATTTGCCCATCTAGGAACCACCATGGTGCCAGCAGAGGCTGCCCTCCACCTCACAGCTTTCCACATGTCTTTCCTTTGGCCGGCTCCTTGCTCTCCCCCTCCACATGGAAGGTGGTAGTGAAGTTCTCCAGATGTTGTCACGCACTCTATTCTCTCTGGGCTGGGTAGGAGGGCTCAGGAGGGGGCTGGAACAGCACTGTCAAAGATTTCTGGAGGCTTTTGCTTTGTTTCTGACCAGTGTTTAAAAAAAATGAGACCTAGGGTCACCTGGGTGGCTCAGTGGGTTAAAGCCTCTGCCTTCGGCTCAGGTCATGATCCCAGGGTCCTGGGATCGAGCCCTGCATCGGGCTCTCTGCTCCCCAGGGAGCCTGCTTCCCCCTCTCTCTCTGCCTGCCTCTCTGCCTATTTATGATCTCTGTCTGTCAAATAAATAAATAAAATCTTTAAGGAAAAAAAGAAAAAAAATGAGACCTAAAGTTGCAGTTTTTCCTTTTGTTATTTTTTTCATGTCAAGAGATTTCGTTGAGCCTGGCTTGACACATCATTTTACCCCAGTAGTTTGGGACAACTCCAAGCGTACTTACCTGCAGTGGCTAACGAGGAAGGTCATGGTGTTAAGTTGGTTTAACAAACTAATCTCAGTGCATAAGTGAAGATCATTTAAATTCACACCGTAAATGCTTCTGAACGCTTTAACAATTCTTTTGAAATTGTGATGTAGTTAACATAGTGTTGTGTTAGTTAGTATAATATAGCAATTCAATGATTCTTTACATCGCTCAACAATTTTTTCCTTTTTTAATACAGGAGAAGCTTCTTTCTGCAGCTTTGCAGAGTGACACCTTTTTTTTTGTAACACAACAGAGTCAGCAGTGAATCCTAACCAGTGAAGAGAGTCCAAATTCACTCAGTTTTGTTATTCGGGATGTATGTATTAGCATTTTAGAATTATGTCTTCAGGTATCTCTCAGAAGCTGTCATAACAGCTTCTGTAACAGCTTTGGCTGTGAAGTAGAACCTCAAGTATAGACATAACACATTCATCGGGGTAGCCAGGAGGAGCCTCACTGTTCAGAGCAGCAGCAAACCCTTTCTCTCCCTAGGTACGTTAGAAGGAAATGTTCTGTGTTTTTCCTCATCTTTTCTTCCTGTAACAGTTCTTCACCATTTTTGCTGAGCGGTTTTCTTTAACCTTGAATTATATTGGTACTTGTAAGCTTGTGTTATTGATGCCATTATGATCCCAAGCCTAATTCAATTCTTGACTTGAACTCTAGTCTTTGTTCAGGAACAATAAATTTAAAGCCCCTTCTCCCCCCCCCCCTTTTTTTTGGAAATAGGAAACCTGTATTTATCTGTTCTGAATTTTCTATCTTTGGATAAAAGAATCCTTTTTGAAACTGCCTGTTTGGGGGTTCTGTTAACAACGTTGCCAACATTATCTGAAGATTTGTTTAAACTAGGTTCACGTGAAGCAGTATTCTCTCGCAGCTGATTTAATTCTTCCACTCTGACTTCCAAATTTTTTAAATTAATAGAAGGAGGGGCGTCTGGATGGCTCAGTCAGTTAAGCATCTGAATCTTGATTCCAGTTCAGGTCATAATCAGGGGTTTGTGAGATCGAGCCCTGGTCATTGTGGAGCCTGCCTGGTAGTCTCTCCTCTCCCTCACGTGCGTGCGCTCTCTCTCTCTCTCTTTCTCTGTTACAAAAATAAATAAATAAACAAAATAAAATAATGGAATGAGGATAGACTATAATGATTCTTTGTTGATTTCCCTGGAGGAGATCCCTAGCCTTTGTTTCCAGAATCACTCCCAAACCCAGAAGTGAATTTTTCCCAAGGTGAATACTCAGTCTTCTGAACCATTCCCAGGATTAGCTAGAAAAAGGTATTCCTCACTTTTCAGAACCCTTAGTATAATTGCTTCACCAGCCCTGACACCAGTGCCTGATCCCAGCCAGGGAGAAGAGCTCCAAGGCCGTGAACCCCGCATGTCGTTTCGATTGACATTTCAGATCTTCTCTTTGTGCTGACTTAGTCACAATGCCAGCTGGTCATCTTATTTGTGTCCTGTTTTGTAATTGTGTTTGATATGAAAATGAGTTGTCTATTTACTACTTGAGTGTTCTGTTGCTCTCAACTTTTCTGTTTCTAGTTTACACAATAACTCGATAATGAAGAAGTTGTATTTAAACTCCATATGGATAGACTGGCATGGGACCGACTTGTCTCCCTCAAATACCAAAGCAGTTGACTTTGTTCTGAAGGTTTCTAATTCCATGTCAGACTTCCAAAAGTCTCCTGTTAGCATTACAATGACTCCCTGTTCCACTCCCCCTTGACCATCCTTGGTCATCCTCATGAAACTCACAGAGGGTGATCTTTCCCCAAGATCCGATCGGCATTTTTTTCTTAGGACCTCTATATTACAGTCTCTTGGAGGCTTTCAGGTTGAGTGAAAAAAAAAATTTTTTTTCCGTTTGTAACGTTTGGATGACATTTATAACATTCGTCTGCTGTGTTATTTCTTCTCCTTATAGAATGAAAAGAAATGTTGAGAAAGAAGTGAAGCTGTCCTCCTTTCCCTCGGATATTGATGATGGGTGTCGGGAAGTCTAAAACAGACGCCTGCCCTCTCTCTCTCTCCTTGGGGAAAAGCCCCGGGGTGGAAAAGAGTCAGGGACTCCAGGAGTCAGCTTCCAAGAAACCGGACAACCTCCCCATGCACGATCTGGCTGAGCCAAGCCCCACGACCCCGGTCCCGGTGCCCACTGGGGAGCACAAGGGGGCTGCGGGCCAGGGAGACATGTTGGAGGGGGAAGAGGAGGAGGTGGAGGAGGAGGAGGAGGAGGAGTTCCTCAAGTTCGTGATCCTGCATGCGGAGGACGACACAGATGAAGCCCTCAGGGTCCAGAATCTGCTGCAGAATGACTTCGGCATCAAGCCTGGAATCATCTTTGCCGAGATGCCCTCCGGCCGGCAGCATCTGCAGAACTTGGACGACGCTGTGAATGGGTCCGCATGGACCATCTTGCTGCTGACCGAGAACTTCCTAAGAGACACCTGGTGCAAGTTCCAGTTCTACACATCGCTTATGAACTCAGTGAACAGGCAGCACAAGTACAACTCGGTCATCCCCATGCGGCCCCTCCACAACCCCCTGCCCCGCGAGAGGACCCCCTTCGCTCTGCGGACCATCAACGCTCTGGAGGAGGACAGCCGCGGCTTCCCCACCCAAGTCGAGAGAATCTTTCAGGAGTCCGTGTATCAGATCCAGCAGTCTCTGTGGAAGGACACCCGAAGTAGCATCCGCAGACAGGTCCTCTCCTGAGACGGAGCCCCCAGCACATGGCTGGCTCTCCTCTGGGAAAGCCGACCCCTCATCTCCACATGAGAAATCACAATTCTGGCAAGAAGTTGGCAGAATTTTACAGAAACACAGGAACTCAAGCACAAGACGTTTCTGCAGGACATTGTATAGACTTTGGAGGTGCTCTTTGATGCCTTGGATAAACTTGAGACTGTCCAAACTTTGAGAACATTCCTCTCACGGTTTTCCTGGTCCACGCATATCACAAAGGATAGCCTTAGTTCATAGCCCTGGTATCTGTCCTTGAACACAGACTTCTGTGGGAGACGTTGTACAGATACAATGATGCTTTCATTTTGTTGGCAAAGGACGTGCAGGAGAGAAGGTCCCCGGGAGACCTGACCACCCTTCCTCAGACAGAAATGTCACAGCCAGGTTGACTGGTATCATCGCCCAGAAAGACAGAGAGCCCGATGAGAACATTCAGAACGTTCAGTATTGATACTTGCGAAACAAAAAGCCAATGCGAGAACGGTGGGGCATTTTACAAGAATCCAGCCAACTGTGTTCTTTCTGTGGACTTTGGGGATTTGGAGACAGTGCCTAGCCCTGACTAGCCACCCATTTGCTGGCGTTGTTGTTAGGGACGCCGGGGAGCCATGTTGTGAAGTCCCCGGAGCCTCAAGCTCTTGTGATGTCATCCGTAACTAGGGCTTTATGTGTGGGGCTTCTGAATAGTTCTGTGTCCCTGACTGTGAGTTCTCCTTTGTCTCTCTTAGGACAGCCTTGAGAAATTCCTCTCACTCCCAGTGCCCTACCAGGAAGTGTTCCTCAGCTCGGTGATCAGAGTAGCCTGACCGTGTGCATGTATGCTGTAGGTTATTCCTAGACTCAGGGTGGAAACAGGAGACGCATTCTGTGGCCTCCTCTTCTGTGTCCCACACTTCAGCACACCACACAGGCCCACAAAGCCCTGTCCCTTCCCCTCTTGCCCTCCTGTGCCACCTGTGGCTGAAGGAGAGCCATCAGGTATGGATGGGAAATGGGATGGGGCGGGTGTCACACCAGGTAGCTAGGAAAGCGCCCATGGGGACCTAGCCTAATGGGGACCAGGAGACCTGGTTCCAGTCTAGTCTCTGCCTCCAAGGCTGAATGTGACCTTCGCCTCCTTTATCTGTGAAATGAAAGGCTTGAATTGATGGAGCTCTAAAGGGCCTTTGTCCTCTCTCAGAATGTGAACAAGTAGGAACCAGAAAAGGGAACAAGCAAATAATAATGTGTAATAAGTTTCAGGAGGCGTGAGATCAGCTCCCAATGAAAGGAAACACTAATGTGTTTACAGCATAATTGATTTCTGATGCTATCTGTTACACTTTAATAGTCCCAAGAGAATTCCAATACTTGCCTCCTCAGATTCTTTTAAAATACATTTTTTTGTAGGGACTGTTGAGCAAAGATGGTCTGCCTGATTTTTCTTTCTCCTTATCCTCACTTCTGCGTGTCTCCTCCTGGCACTGGGGTCTGCTCACATCTTTCTCCATCCACCTCTTCATAGCTATCACCAAATGTTCCATGAGGAACTTTTCCCATAATCCTGCAAGTTAAGTTAAACCTCCTCCTTCACTAGTACTCCTTGAAGAAGAGATCGTTTTCGTCGTGCCAGGGACATTTTCTTAAAGTCCCTTTCTGTCATAGTTTCTTACTACTTACTTTTCTTTCTCAGTTTTTTTTTTTTTAAAGATTATTTATTTATTTGACAGAGAGAGATCACTAGTAGGCAGAGAGGCAGGCAGAGGGAGGGGAGGAAGCAGGCTCCCTGCTGAGCAGAGAGCCCGATTCGGGGCTCGATCCCAGGACCCTGGGATCATGACCTGAGCCAAAGGCAGCGGCTTAACTCACTGAGCCACCCAGGCGCCCCTCTTTCTCAGTTTTAATGGTGTTCTTTTTTCCCCCCTGTGGTCTGTCTCCAATTTCATACAGTAAAACAGCATCAACCCACCCTTTCTGCTTATTACCAAAGCGGGAGCTGTGGGTGCTGGGTGGTTTTTTTAATATATGTGCTGCTGAAATGGGCCCTCGATGGTGTTTTTTAAATAAATGTTTTTACTCATTTCCCTTGACTACCCTTGATTATTTCCAACCCCAGGGAAGATCGTGGGAAAGTATTTTGAAAAAATGGCATTCATCTGTACTTGTCCCTAGAGTACCAGGCACAGCGCCTCCTTCAATCTGGAGTGAAATATATTTTTTGTGATGAAGAAAAATGTGAAGCCCTGAATAACGATGCATGTTGAAATTACCTGCCTTAGAAAGAATTACCAAATAACTAAACCGAGGATGACAAGAAGGCAAGGTGTGGCCTTAGTTGTGTGTTTGTGTGTGTGTACACATCCGTGTAGATGAGATTCATACACACACACACGCACACACAAGGAAATTCTCTAACATTCTGCCACACATTGAAGGGTGTCCATGGGGAGGACCCTCTGGGCCTCACTGCCCACCCTGGAACCTCACAGAAGAACCTGAGTTGTGCCTAATGGGTCAGTTGGGATTCTTCCAGCTGTAGGAAACAGAAAACCCAATGCCACATGACCTACACCATTAAGGCAAGGGTCTCTAACTTAACAAGAGGTCCCCTAAGGTATGGTGTCTCCGAGGTGTTCTTAAAAACCCAGGTTCTTGGGTTCCTGGGTGGCTAGATTGGTTAAGCATCCAACTCTTGATTTCGGCTCAGGTCACGATCTCAGGGTCCTGGGATTGAGGCTCCCTGCTCAGCCCAGGAGCCTGCTTCTCCCTCTGCCTGCTGCTCCCTGCTTGTGCATACCATCTCTCTCTCTGTCAGATAAATAAATAAAATCTTCAGAAAAATTAAGAACCCCAAGTTTATAAACAACCGAATAATATTCTACCTTAGAAAGAAATAAAATTCTAATACATGCTCCAACGTTAGAAGAACTTGAAAACATGTGAAGTGGGAAAAACAAAAACAGGCACAAACACGAAACAAATACTATTGATATGATTCTGTCCTATGAGGTGCTCTTAGAGCAGGCAAATTCATAGCGACAGGAAGAACAGAGGTGGCCGGGGGTTGGAGGGAAGAATAGAGAATCATGCCTAATGGGTACAGAGCTTTTATTAGGGGTGATGAAAAGGTTCTGGAAATGGGTTGTACGACATTTGGAATGTACTTACTGCCACTGATCTGTATGCTTAAAATGCTGAATTTTATGTGTATTTTACCACAGTAATAAATAAAAATAACCCAGTTTCTTATCCTTTGGTCCTGCCATTCTCAATGACCCGGCTGAGCCTCCTCAGAGTTGAACCCTGGCTGTTCTGGCATTAGGCCCCATTGATAAAGCTGGGGGAGCCTCAGTCTCATGAGAGGAAGGGACTGGTTCACCCAAGCAAGGACCCATGTGTCCTCACTGCATTACTGAAAATTACATGGGGTGATGATAAAAAGCCATCTGACTTCTAGCTGGTTTTATTATTTTTAAAAAAAATTTATTTATTGGTTTTACAGAAGGAGAGAGTGAGAGGGTAGGGGGGAGGGACAGAGGGAGAGGGTAGGGGGGAGGGACAGAGGCAGAGGGAGAGAGAGAATCCCAGGTGGGCTCAATGCCCAGCGTGGAGCAACCCAAAGATCACAACCTGAGCTGAAACCAAGAGTCAGATGCTTAATGGACTACGCCATTCTGGCACCCTGGTTTTTTAATTAATTTAATTAATTAATTAATTTTTAAAAAGTTTTTTTATTTTTTAACATTTGTTTCTCTACCTGCATCCGGTGGACCCCTCACCCACCCCCTGAAATACACTGCTGTGGACTCAGACCCCCACCCTTGCCCTCAATAGACTGTGATCTTAAGCAAGACCCCTCACCTTCCTGGGTCTCCGTGTCCTCATCCAAAAACAGAGCTAAGAATTCCTGGCTGGTGGGATTATTTCGAGGATTGAATGAAATAAAGCGCATGGGGTGCTGGGGAGGGACCTTCCCCTCAGCCATGCTACTACAGTAAGATGGGAGGGGGGGAGGGCAAATAGGATTGCCCGCAACCCTACTTCTGGAACCCTGGGAACTCGTAGGGAGCAGATTGTAAAGAAAGAAAGCCAGCCTTGTCTCCACAACATGCACTACGGATCCCATCCCAAACCCTGAGGAGCCCCAGAAGGCAGGAGTGTGTGAGCTATTGCTGGTGGTCGTGCCTGTGGACAGGCTGGTGCCCGGCAGGAGGCCACCCCGAGTGGTGGGGCCCCATGACCGTAGCAGGTGGGAGGAGTAGGGCCATCCGCTCCAAGAGCAGCAAAGCGGGTCTGGGAATGCCAGCCCGGAAGCCAGTTTAGGGCAAGGACGCAGGGCACGCTGTGTTCTGTTGCTCCTAACACTCCTAACACTCAGGAGAGGTGGATACATTTCCTATACGCTTTTCTTTTTATTATTATGTTAGTCACCATACAGTCCGTCATCAATGTTTAACGCAGTGTTCCATGAGTCATTGTTTGCATATAACACCCAGTGCTCCATGCAATCTGTGCCCTCCCTAATGCCCATCGCTGGGCTAACCCTTTCCCCTACAACCCTCCCCTCTAAAACCCTCAATCTGTTTCCCGGAGTCCACAGTCTCTCACCACTCATCTCCCCTTCTGATTCCCCCCTCCTTCATTTTTTCCTTCCTTCCTTTTGTCTTCCATGCTGTTCCTTATGTTCCACAGATAAGTGAAACCATATGATAATTGTGTTTCTCTGCCTGGCTTCACTGAACATAATCCCCTCCAGTTCCATCCATGTTGATGCAAACAATGGGATTTGACTCAGCCATCAGAAAGGATAAATACCCACCATTTCCTATACATTTGATTTGAGGTGGGTCACCCACTCACCTCTGCTCCCTTCTGGGACTCAGGAACTCCAGTTTTGCCTCCTTTGGGAGTACTGGCTGGGTGAAGCTTAGACTCTTCTCCCTCTGGGTGGGCAGACAGGGTGGTAAGCAAATGACACAGTCCTCTGCTTTGCTCCTTCCTGCCCTGCCCAGGGATTTCTACCCTGTGCTCAAGGCTGCTGGCTGGCCTCAGTGCCTTGCCATTCGGGTCAGAGCTGTTCCCCACTTGAGTCCTTCGTTTGTATAGAGCCTTGTGGTGTTGGGGGGGCACCTTCCCGACCTCTCCCAAGGGCTCCCGGCCTCTGTGTATTGGCAAGGGATCCATCCAACTAGTTAACAGGACTTAGGACCACTTCTGAGAGGACTGAAGCTGGCTGCTGATGGTGGGCACCGTAAAGCCTGAAAATGCTGAGTCACTTAATCCCCCAATAGTAAAGACTAAATTCACATGCGATTGGTGATTTCGCCACACCACCTCCCTCTGCACAGGACACTGCAGTGATTTTCACAGACTCATCACAGACAAGTCTGAGCTGGGACCCGGAGCTGCAGAGGACATACAGTGGCTCAGCATAAACGGCCAATGTGGGGACATTGCCTCGGTGCAGGTCCAGAAACCCCAAGTCACAATTCACAGTGGAGTCCAGCTCCTTCCGACTTCAAGTAAAGTCTGTGGGCCCACTACAGGGATGGGGCTGGCCCAGGTAGGGCGTGGGAGAAGCAGTGGCCACAGGGGCCCCTCCGGCAGCGGGTGCCTGTATCCCTGCGTCTCCTCTTGCATGTAGCCTGGCCTGCCACCTGCTGCTGGGCTGTCCCAGAACGTCCCAGTTACGTGACTGTCCTGCTGTACTTGCGGGAAGGTCCAAAGGGCAAGCAGGAAATTTCAGAAAGCTGCCACACCCTTGACAGTGAAACCAGAGCGTCTGAAAATGGACTTCGTTAAGCCAGGGACAGACAGGAATGAACTAGCAGCAGAGAATGGATGTTGTCCTTGAACCCGAGGTTTCTTGAGAGTTGCCTCCTGAGTGGAGAGATGCTTTCGATTTTTGAACTTTCCACAGCTGCCTAAGAACAGTATTCTTTTTTTAAAAGAAAAAAATCTATTTATTTAACAGACAGAGATTACAAGTAGGCAGAGAGACAGGCAGAGAGAGAAGAGGAAGCAGGCTCTCCACGGAGCAGAGAGCCCAATGTGGGGCTCAATCCCAGGACCCTGGGACCAGGACCTGAGCCAAAGGCAGAGGCTTTAACCCACTGAGCCACCCAGGTGCCCCAAGAACAATATTCTTAAATGTGTAGTCTAAGTCCTAATTGACAATCCACATTAATACATGAAGTTAGAGTTGGAGTAAAGGGTACTTGAAGTTGCCATTAATGAGTAACTCAGAGCCCTGAAAATTACTTGATCCAAAGCCCAACAAGTGAAGCTGTGGGGAGAAATAGGAGAGATGCTCCCTTTGCCAGTGAACTGGCTTTCACAACTGTTTACTCCAACATCCATACTCTGTTCACACCTCCTTCCCTTTCTGGCATGAGCAAGAATTGGGGTGGGGGGCGGGGGGGTGGTGAATAACGCCTTCATTTGGAGTCTCACTCCTCTCCTTGTCTTCAAATAGAGTTAGCTCTGAGTCACTTTACTCGAGGTGAATAAATAGGAATGCTTTTTTTAGCAAGTAACAGGAACCTGCATTTAAAGAGGTGGTTTCTTCTTTTTTTTTTTTCTTTTGCATAATCTAATTAGGAATGTTCCTGCCAGCTACCTCCTCAAACAGCAGGTTTAAAACAAGGAAATCTCCACCAACTAGCTCCTCCCAGGGGATTTTGTGGCCACGTTGGATGGGTAAGCATCTTTACAGATTTCTTCATTCTATTATAAATAAAAACATGAATGCGAAATTATCTTGTGATGTTGGTTGCACAATTGTGCAAATATACGAAGGCTGCTGAATTGTACACTTTACATGGGTAGATTTTATGGTGTATAAGATACAGCTCAGTAAAGAATGAAGAGCAAACAAACCCACCCACGCACCCACCCCCTCCCCACAAACTGCAACAATAAAATGCTGTAGCCATTTGGAACACAGCTTGGCAGTAGTGAGTGAGGTTGAAAATGGGGTGATCTCGTGAACCAGGCGATTTTTCTCCTGGAGCTGTAGGGTTGTACTCTAGAGAAAGTCTCCCACAAGTATTGAAAGAAACACGTATAAGATGTCTGTTGCAATGTTCTTTTACTAATGAAAGATTGGAAGCAATCAAAGTCTCCCAACGGTGGAAGCATTCAGAGATCTATCATGGTGGGTACCTACAACTGATGACTTTAGAGCATTTAAAATAGCAAAGCTGTATATACCAACTTGGGTTAAGTCCCAAAAACACAGTGCTGCAGAGGGTGCAGCAAACTATAAAATAATATAGACCATCTGATAACCGTGTATATAAAGTCTTAAAACACACAAGGTGGCACTCTTTCTTAACAGATACATACACAGGTGCCAGTGTGTTATTTTCTGTGTTTTTCTGTGTGTTGGAAATAGCTAATAATCGTTTTGTTTTTCAGTTAGCAAACACTTGCAGTTGTGTTCAATGCTATAGGAACTTCCTTAAGCAACAATGATTTGAGGAATGAAAAACAGAGAGAGAAAGACTTGACAGTTTAGAAAAAGATCTGCTAATAATAGGTTTCATTTTTTTATCAACCTACGGTCTCAGGGAATGAACTGACATTACGTGCAATATTCTGTAGTTTCTACATGCCTGATCTGATCGTGTGCAATGTGAGTCCCAAGAAGTTGAGGCTGGAGTAAGTCCTAAGCCCCAGGCTGGAAGACGGAGTCCTTAGACTGTCCCCATGGTCTGACTCCAAAGCCTGGTTGTTGGTGGTTAGGCTCTGGAATGCTGTTTCTTAGCAGCTCTGCCTGCTTTTTCACCGTGGGAGAGTCTTAAAAGAGAGGTCAGTGCTGCAAAGAAAAAAGGAAAAAACCATAGCAATTTTAAGTTAAACCCTGGTGTGGTGAGGTTGCCCTATTTTTAGTCGTCTTTGCCTAGAGTGAATAACTCACGCCTGGGAGTCAGGAAATACGTGTCCTGACTCCACGGAGCCGTCTCTCCTAATGTTTTTCAGTCTTCTGTCTTCGTGAGGCTGAACTTTTGTCCTCAGTTCTGCTTAGGACCCCTGTTTCGTTTCGCTTTGCCTCATTTGTTTTCTTTGCGCGCGCTAGAGGTCACCGATGGTAAATGGAACACTGATTTAGAGGAAAGACGAAGAATGAGAGGAACAGGATAAGTGGGCCTCATGCTTATTTCAGGAAAATCCGTGTTGCAGGATACGTCTAACTGTGGGTTGTTTCTGTGTCCCTTTAGGAAGACAGGGCGGTGCTGCGGTGTCACAAAACATCAACTCAGGGAGCAAACACAGACGTTCACATACACTCCGATCTGTGAGTTTCAAGAGGGTCTCGTTGTAATGCCAGTTATTTTTCATGAGTAAATGGTACTACAGATAAAATCCCTACGACCTAGAATGCCGTGTATTTTGACGACAGGTCAGCCCGTGAGGCCACATCATCTAAGTTCATGTTTTAGAGCTGCTGTGGAAAGTAAATGAGTCAACCCAGGTAACACGCTGGACACAGGGTGAGGCATTCCAGGAAGTCACTTTCGTCCCGATCCGGCCCATGACTTCTGGCTGACTGCTAAGTGATGAGCTAAGCAGTTAGCTCCAGATCTTGGTTGTTGCCCTATTTTTCTCCCCCCCCTTCCAGACCATATGGGTTCACTTTTCTCGGAAAACTTTGCCAAAAAACCAAGGAACAATCCATCTGCCACTTAAACAAGAACAGATTTATTGCTTTTAACTTAAAAAAAAAAAAAAAAAAAAAAAGATGTCAAGTGCAAAAAAAAGATGCATTCCTCTCATTGGGGGCCTAATGCAGGCTGCCATGTCCGGTGGCTGATGCTGTCCCAATATCCATTCATTGGATTGAAGCCAAGGGAGAGAACCTAGGGGTTGTGCCCTAAAGTGGGAGGTGACAAAAAGGATCAGTAGTCGCTGGCCTCAGGGACTCTAATATCTACTTTGTTTCACTAGATTTTATATTTGCTGAAGGCCTGGAAGGCTCCCAGCCCTTCATCCATGGGTCAGGCGAACTTTGTTATAGTAGGGTCTGCAGTGCTAGTGACCAGTAACCCTGCACCTGCCCCAGCTGCCAGGGACATTCAAGCATTGGTCATAAGATGGACAATGGATAAGTCAGACTGCCTGACAGTTGGGGACTTAGGAGAACATCATTTTCCTTTTGCCAAGATCATTCTTCAGGCTGCCTTGTTAGGACCCAAGCTATTTTCTGTGGTCACGGAGACCTACTTTACTTAAAAAGTTTAGTTTCGTTCCATTTAATTTTCTAAACAGATAATACGTTCAGATGTTTCAAAATTCAAAGAATAGAGTGAAGCAATCTCATTTGCATTCTTTTTTTTTTAAGATTTTATTTATTTATTTGACAGAGATCACAAGTAGGCAGAGAGGCAGGCAGAGGGGGGGGGGGAACAGGCTCCCTGCTGAGCAGAGAACCTGATGTGGGGCTCCATTCCAGGACCCTGAGATCATGACCTGAGCCGAAGGCAGAGGCCTAACTCACTGAGCCAACCAGGCGCCCCTCATTTCTATTCTTGAAGCCAACTAATATTAACCAGCTCCAGCCCCGTGTGAATTTTCCTAAAGGTATGCTATGCATATACCACTATCACGTGTACATAGCTGCATATATTACACATGTCCCTCTTCATCACTGTCAATCAGTCCATCTCAGAAGCTATCCCTTTATCGATACAGGAAGAGCTTCCGCGTTTCATTCTTTTTTCGACTATCTAATATTTCGTTGTTTCAATGGATCAGAGTTTATTTAAGCCAGTTCCTATTATGAGCTTTTAGATTGTTTCCAGTCTCTTGCTCTCCTCATGCACCTATGACAACCTTATACCTGTGAAATTTTGCACATGTATGAATGGGTATATCAGAGAGATAAAAACCTAGTAGTAGGCTTGCTGAGTTAATGAGCATGTGCGTGTGAAATTTTAATAGATGCTGACAAAGTTCTCTTCACGAAAGCTGCATCAACTTACATTCCCACCAATGTTTTATGAGAGGGTCGGTTTCCCCAGGTCCTTCTGAGAGGGTCAGGAAACTTTGTGATCTTTTGTCCATCTAATCGGTTTAAAAAAAAAATAGATCTCAAAAGTACTATCTTATCCTGAAGTGTTAATTGTGTTTGTTTGTTTGTTTGTTTTTAAAGATTTTTATTTATTTATTTGACAGACAGAGATCACAAGTAGGCAGAGAGGCAGGCAGAGAGAGAGGAGGAAGCAGGCTCCCTGCTGAGCAGAAAGCCCAATTCAGGGCTCGATCCCAGAACCCCGGAGATGATGACCTGAGCCGAAGGCAGAGGCTTTAACTCACTGAGCCACCCGGGTGCCCCTTAATTGTGATTTTTAAGAAAGAAAACATGGGTAAGAGTCTGAGTGTTCCATTTTTTGTGAACTGTGTACACTCTTTGCCCACATTTCTCTTGGATTATTGGTCTTTCATATGGCTTTGTATAAGCCCTTCATGTGTTGGATAAGTTAGCCCTTGTCTGTGATTGAAGTTGAAAATATTTTTCTCAGTGTAGTTTTGACTTTGCTTTGGGTAGTTTTTTCCCCATGTAAACATTTTTTATTTGTAAGTGATAGAATTCATCAATTTTTTCCTTTATTTATTCCTTTTTTTTTTTTCCTGAGTATTCTTTCCCTCGGGTTTGTTTGTTTGTTTTCATTTTTAGGAAGCTCTCCCCCATATGAAGATATTAAAATTAAAATTATCTTCCTTTGGCATCTGGCTGGTTCAGCCAGAAAAGCATGTGATTCTTGATTTCGGGGTTGTAAGTTAGAGCCCCATGTTGGGTGCAGAGATGACCTAAAGATAAAATCTTTAAGAAATAAATAAATAAAATAACATTATCATCTGGTTTCATCTAGCCCTTTTATGGGTTTATCATCCACATGGAAGTCTTTGACCTTTGTGCAATTTATTTTGATATTAGGCGTGAAATGTTGGTGTAATAACTTTTATTCCAGTTGCTCTAAATATCCTCTGTCTCTCCCCAATAGGTTTATTTTGATTTTTCATTTATATTTTTAAGTTTTTTATTTATTTTATTTTTATTTTTTTAAAGATTTTATTTATTTGACAGAGAGAGATCACAAGTAGAGAGAGAGAGGAAGGAGCAGGCTCCCTGCCCAGCAGAGAGCCCGATGCAAGACTCAATCCATCCCAGGACCCTGAGATCATGACCCAAGCTAAAGGCAGAGGCTTAACCCACTGAGCCACCCAGGCAGCCCCAAGATTTTTATTTTTAAGTCACCTCTACACCCAACTTGGGGCTTGAACCTACAGCCCTGAGGTCCAGAGTCACGCACTCCACCAACTGAGCCAGCCAGGTGCCCCCACCCTCTCGGATAGTTTTAAACACCATCCCTTCACCTCGTAAGTGTTCATGGATGTATTTTGGGCTTCTTCCCAGACTCCATAGTGTTTTCCGTTAATCTGTCCATTTATTCACACCTACTCATCTCACTGTTTCAATCATGGTCAGTTTATAATATGTTTCAGCATCTGAGAAATGCTCTTCATTTTCAGAATTTTCTTCTCCTCTACTTGCATGTTTACTCTTAAAACATTATTTTTAATAGATTAATGTTAAAATATGCTTATAATTCTGCAAAAGTCCTTCTGTTACTTTTATGAGGACCACATTACATTTATGGCTTAGTTTAAGGATATTTGATATCTTGAAGATTGGTGTCGTCCCCTTAAAGAACATTTTATGCCAAAGAGCAACGAGGGGGGCACCTGGGTGGCTCAGTCGTGGAGCTGCTGCCTTCGGCTCAGGTCATGATCTCAGGGTCCTGGGATCGAGTCCCACATCCGGCTCTCTGCTCAGCAGGAAGCCTGCTTTTCCCTTGCCCTCTGCCCCTGCTTGTGTTCCCTCCCTCGCTGTCTCTCTCTCTATCAAATAGATGAGTAATAATTTAAAAAGCCCTTAAAAACAACAACAAAAAGGTAGCAACGTGGATGTGCCATCCTGGGAACTTTTAACAAAAACACCAACCAAGGTTTTGTGTACATTGTATATGTTAGAATTTAAAACAGGTCTTGGACTGGTGCACCAAAAATTTTACTTTAGGACTTGGGAAAAACTTTTTAAATCTGCGTTTTGTTATTATGTCTCTAAAATTAATAGTAATAACTTTAAATTTAAAAATATGAATTAAGAGGTGCCTGGGTGGCTTAGTCGGTTAAGTGTCCAACTTGATTTTTGGTTCAGGTTATGATCTCAGGGTCATGAGATCAAACTGTGTGTTGAGATCAAAGCCTGTATTGAGCTCAGAGCCTGCTTAAGATTTTCTCCCTTCCTCCTTCCCCTAGCTCACTCGTTCTCTCTCTAAAAAAGAAAATTAATAAAAAGCAATAAATATATGTATTAAAAAACTCAAAAATGCCCATTCTAGTAATTATGTTCCAAAGCAAGCAAATCATTAGAGATCTATAGAAAACATTGTGTATACTGAGTATAAAAAGATTTATTATAGTATTTTTGTAATAACAAAAATTGCAAATTATGTAAATGCACAGCAGTAGAGATTTGGTTAAATTATGGTAATTCTTGTCTTGAAGTACTTTTCCACAATTCAAAATTTTTTCTTCTCATAAATATTTATTAACATAAAAATCCCAGTTATAAGCTCAAGTGGAAAAGCAAAAAACCAAAGTTTATTTAGTATGGCCCTAATTTGCTTTAAAAAGTTGACTGTGGGGGGAAAAAAGTTGACTGAGTATGTATTATATACACTTTGAAAAAAGACAAGAGTTTAGTAAACTAAAATGTTAGCATGAGCCGCCTACAAGGTTGGAGGATGGGCAATCTTAATTTTTTCTTGGTGTTTTGTTGTATTTTCCAACTTTTTTCTAGGAAGCAATAGACTTTTATACATGATGTAATTGTACATGGAAATCTTACAATCTGCATGCATCACAAGGTTGCAGTAGATAATGGTCATAGGAGGTATATTGGTGATTGAAATATTTTCTGAAGTCGGAGCAGACTACAAATGCTAATGTCCCTCCATATTATTTATGATAGACCTGCCCTGCCTGAAGGAAATCTTATTGAAATCATGGTGCCATTAATTAATGGCTGATATGTATAAATCATAGCTTTAAATAGGGTGGCTAGCAGGAAAAAGTTTTTTCCCAGGAAACACTGTAATAAAAAAGTAAATGTGCATAATTAAAATGAAGAACAGCCCTTCAACAATTTTATTTGCCAGTAGCTTGACCATGTGTTTGTTACAAACCACAACAACAAAGAAAGAGAAATCAGTTATTTTTTTTAAAGGATTTTATTTATCTATTTGACAGAGAAAGCACAAGTAGGGGGAGCAGCAGAGAGAGAGGGACAAGGAGACTCCCTGCTGAGCAGGGAGTCCGATGCAGGACTTGATCCCAGAGCTCTGGGATCATGATCTGAGCCGAAAGCAGATGCTTAACCCACTGAGCCACCCAGGCGCCGCGAGAAATCAATTATAGTTAGAGTTTTATTGTCCAAAGAAATAATTTTAACCGTCCGCAAGTCAACAAGAGGAAAAAGAAGCTAAAACTGTGCTTTTGAGGGGGATTGTGAGCAGGGGAGGATGGCAGGATGGCTGCCTGATTTCCACTACCTCTGAAATCTCTCACACGCAGAGGAGCATCCGCGTTCCACAGTGTGTCTCCCTGCTCTCACGGTGAGTGCTGTACACTGTGGGCTCCGCGTCCTGTGCTGAGGAATCACGGCTACTGTCCTCAGATAACAGGGAAACACGAGAACTGGAATGCAACATTCAGAAATGAACATTTCTCTTAAGTTTGGTTTTATTTGAAATAGTTCTACAATGCATTTTCCTCTTAGTCTCAAAGTATTTTACTGCCAAGTTTCTAAATGTTCTTCCTAATTTTTCTAAGAATTTCAAACTTGTGATATATATGTTTTTTTTCTGGACACTTGAATGACTTCTTTGAGCTGAAATTTTATAGACACACCACTATAAATTTTAATCAATGAATATACATCAAGGTTTGAATTGAAAGAAGACTTATATACTAGCAGCCTTTCCGTTTGTGGATTTGGGAGGATACAAATTTTCTCTGAACAAAAAAAGGGGCGCCTGGGTGGCTCAGTCGGTTAAGTGTCTGCCTTTGGCTCAGGTCATGATCCCAGGGTCCTGGGATCGAGCCTCATGTCAGCTCCCTGCTCCAGGTAAGCCTGCTTCTCCTTCTTCTCCCTGCTCCTGCTTTGTCTTGCTCTCTCTCTCTCAAATAAATGAATAAAATCTTCAAAAAAATTTTTTTCTCTCAACATGCAGTTCCATTCAGTGCTGAGCCTCTCATTTAGATGTCCCCGTATATTTGTGATCACATATTTTTCTGGGAAGTGCTGATTTTTCTCAGGTTGAGAAATAGGACTCCTCCTTCCTAATTGTCATAGAGGGCTATTCCTACCCTCACCGCCATTCAGAATCTTTTACTGAGAACATACCACATGCCAAGCATTGTGCAAGAGGCTGAAAATAGAAAGATAAGGAAGATGTGGTCTCTGTTCTCAAGGAGCATTCCTGAGTGGAAGACACAAGTCAAGGAGAAATATGGCCACAGTAACAGAGGAAATGCCATGTACCAGGTACTGGGGAGGACAGAAGAGGAACTCTTGGACACAACCACCTGGAAGTCTCAGCTAGCGAGTGGCATCCTTAGCGTGCTGTGGTAATAGTGCTGATAACTGATGACAAAGACGGTGATGATAACAGGGCCAGGCACTGTGCTCAGTACTTCGAACATCATCTACTTACTCTTCACCACAGCCAATAGAGTAGGTTAGGACAATAATCGTAATTTATTGATAATCAAATAAGTAATAACTTATCTTAATTAATTAATTTTAATTAATTTATTAATTAATCAAATAATGAATCATTGAAGCCACCGATGAAAAGAAGCAAAGCCGAGCTACGAACCTGGGTCCATCCGACATGGCGTCCCAGCCCGTAAAGAGGGAGGGCTTTGGGATGCTACAGAGCTCGATTCCAATTCTAGCAACCATCTACCCAGGTAGCTGTGGGTCCATTACTTCACCTCTTTGAGCTTGAACGTGACTCCCCTACAAAATGGAAATAATTATAACACCTGGGAGCAATGCTGCCCCTTTCTGACAGCTGCTGCCTCTCCCTCCCTTGCTGATGGAGCCTACCTCCGATTACTGAGGCTGAAAACTCTACATCCTCCTGTTCTTGGTTGCCCCCTTGCCGCTAGTGTCTGGACACATGACCAAGTCCTGAGCAGTGCCACTGAGTAAGAGCAACAGCTCTTCTCTGATACAAATCAAAGCTAGAGGGCCACCTGGGTGGCTCAGTTGGTCAAGCGTCTGACTCTTGATTTCAGCTCAGGTCATGATCTCAGAGCCATGGGATCGAGCCCCACAACGGGATCCATGTTGGTTTTGGAGCCTGCTTGGGATTCCCTCTCTCCCTCTCCTTCTGCCCCTCCCCTTTCATGTGGCGTGAAGCCCAGTACTATTCTAGCCAGCTTGTGGGCAAAAAGAGGGATGCCATCGACACACTGAGGAAAGCTTCAGAAAGCACAGGAAGCAAAGCCCTCCTTGTTGACATCCTTGAGCCAATAATGTCACAGAGAACTGAGGACACCATGAATAATACATTTCCTACATTTTTTAAACCACTTTTACTTGGGCATTCTGTTACTCCTAGATACAGCCTATTTATTGAGTTTTAGATGAGCTAAATTGTACATAGCACTTAGTATAATATTTGCATGTAGTAAACGCTCAGCAGTAGCCTTTTTTGGTCAAAATTATCTTCTCATGACTTTTATTTTGTAACATTTGTTTATTAGTATAATATGGAATTCTCTTTCTTTCTTTTTTTTTTTTTTTTAAGATTTATTTGTTTGTCGGGGAGGGAGAGAGTTCAAGCAGGCAGAATGGAAGGCAGGAGGAGAAGACGTCTCCCCGCTGAGCAGGGAGCCCGATATGGGACTTGATCCCAGGATGCTGAGATCATGACCTGAGCTGAAGGCGGACACTTAACTGACTGAGCCCCCAGCGCCCCTATTCTTTATTTTTTCGTAACTAAATTGACCAAATCTAAGCACGTTTATAATGTATAAGGCAAATAGTCAATCCTTTTGACTTCTTAAGGGATTAAACAATGCAAAGTAACAACTAGGTGAGTTAGATGAGGCCCCAAATCTATCATTCATTGTTTCCAGACTCATTCTATGGTTGGCATTAAAGGATTACGGACCTCCTGACTGATCGTCAGGAATGCGCCTGTAGCTCCACTCTCTGCCATGTTAGGATATAGTGAGAGGTCAGCAGTCTACAACGCAGAAGAGGGCTGTCCCCCAAGTTCCACTGTGCTGATACCCCAGCTCACACTTCTAGCCCCCAGAATTGTAAGAAATACATATCTGTTGTTTATGAGGGAAACAAATGCTCCTGTAGTTAGACAGGTTGGACTTATTGCCTGCTGCAGACAGGGAGAACATACATTTTAGGGAGTGATGGAACATTTCGTTCCGTAAAAGCGTATTTGAAAGAACCTGTTAGGGGCACCTGGGTGACTCAGTCAGTCAAACATCTGTTTTTGGCTGAGGTCATTCACGATCTCAGGGACCTCGGGTCAAGCCCCACATGGGGCTCCCTGCTCAGTAGAGTCTGCTTCTCCCTCTGCGGCCCCCAACCCCCATCCCCACCCACTGCCTGCCGCTCGGGCTCTTTCTCGCTGGCTCTCTCTCTCTCAAATAAATAGATAAAAATCTTCAAAAAGCACAGAAAAGAAAAGAATCTGTTATAGGATTGGGATTTGGAGTGGGCAGTTTGCAGGGGGACTCTAAAAGAAGGCAGGGCTTTGCTCTGGGTCAGATGCTCTAAGAAAGCAGGGCCTGTTCCGTAATTGGGAATCAATAAATCTTATCTGTAGAGAGGGGAGGTTAAAACAAGGATAAAGTTGCTCTTGGCTAATAAGCGGCAGTCAGTCCATCTTAGCCAATGTTCGGTATTTTCTAGATGGCACAGTGGCTTTATTTTTATTTCTACTTAGATAAAATTATGGAGGGAAAACAAAATTACGGAGGGGCCTTATTTTGTTTCCACTCTATCACGGTCCTAGAGTGACACTGGCTGAGGTAGATGTTCTGTGAGGTGATTTATGTCTCGTAGGGGAGTAGCCCAGACCCATTATGAGTGTAAGGCAAGCTTCTGACTGTCAGGGGCTGTCATTTCTGTTCCCTCTCAGTGCCAAGTGTAACTATAGAAGACATGCCATTCTCTGTGTAATGCTGTGTTTCGAAATTCAGAATGAAAGGCAGTAAGGGGATGGTGCTTTAATATAAAGAGAGGGAGGGGCACCTGGGTGGCTCAGTGGGTTAAAGCCTCTGCCTTCGGCTTGGGTCATGGTCTCAGGGTCCTGGGATCGAGCCCCGCATTGGGCTTTCTGCTCAGCAGGGAGCCTGCTTCCTCCTCTCTCTCTGCCTGCCTCTCTGCCTACTTGTGATCTCTTTCTGTCAAATAAATAAATAAAATCTTTAAAAAAAAAATACAAGGAGAGGGAAATGCATTGGTTTCTATTAATGGTTCATGCTGGAGAAATTCTGGAATTGCCTTTGGCTGGTTTAAGGAGGTTAGCCTGGGGATACCCCACCAAGAGCATGAAACTCTTTCCTCAGAAGGGTATAGGCTGGCCATCTCCTTCTTCCTGGTACCAAAGATAAAAAAGGAATTCCCACATGTATGCTATTCATCTATGCTTAGCTTTTGGCAGTCAAATCTCCTTTGTCATTCCTGGTTTAAAAAAAAAAAAAAATCCAGGGTTACCTTTTGGAAAATGCTTTGACTGTCTTTGGTTTCTCTTGGTATTTATTCTTGTTTATATATTTGACAAGAGAAAACAAAAAACCATGGTACTAACTTGTTAATTAACATATGGGGACTGGTATTCTATATCAAAGATGAGCCTCAGTCACTGTGAATTCAGTTCTCAGTCCTAGAAATATTTTATTTTTTGAAGATTTTATTTATTTATTTGTCAGAGAGAGAGAGAGAGAGCGCACAAGCAGGGGGAGCAGCAGAGAGGGGGGGGTGCAAACTCAGCAGGGAGCCTGATGCGAACTGATCCCAGGATCCCAGGATCTCAGGATCATGACCTGAGCTGAAGGCAGATGATGCTTAACCGACTGAGCCACCCAGGTACCCGGTTCTAGAAATATTCTAGAGCCACATGTCTACTTGCAAATGAACGGTAAACTATGAAGACATAGCAGTAATCATTACAATAAAAGCAGCAGTTAGATCCTGGTTTGCAAGTTGGGAAATGCATCACATAGGAACTATTCAAGGAGACCCTTAATAAAAGCATGTTGGTAAATGTCATTTCTGAAAAAAACATTTTTTTAAAGATAGTAATAAAGGGTATAGAGGATTGCTGAATAAATGTGTGCGAAATGGGCATCAAACTGTCTCTCACATGCATACAGCAACACTAATCTATGTGATTTTAACTTAGGTGGGATTTTCTTTCTTTTTTTTTTTTAAGATTTTATTATTTATTTATTTATTTGACAGAGAGAGAGACAGTGAGAGAGGGAACACAAGCAGGAGGAGTGGGAGAGGGAGAAGCAGGCTTCCTGCCCAGCAGGGAGCCCGATGTTGGGGTCGATCCCAGGACCCCAGGATCATCCGAGCCAAAGGCAGACGCCTAATGACTGAGCCACCCAGGCGCCCCAGCAGGATTTTATTTCTTATTTCATTTTTGTTGCAAAGACCATTTTCTTCATTCAGAGAAACTAAACAGCGTATTATAAAATATTTTTGTTTTTCATGCGGGAGATCTCCAGGGTGAGGATTACCTTCGAGCTTTCTCATGGCTTTGCTTTTTTGTTTTGTGCCTGGCCATAGCAAGTTGCTAATTGTTCCTTCCCCCACCCCCCGCCCTTGCCTTTTGGATCATAATTCCACTTAGACCTGTTCCTGCAGTAATCGTTTATGTTCCCCTATAAACCTGTCTGGGATTCATATGCATGAATTCACCTCAGTGACCGTCTGCTTTAGGATATGCTCAAGATGAAAAGAAAAATGAACAGCATCTGACTGCTGCCTTGCCCTTTCGTGGGAAAACAGGAAGCAAGGCCCATGGCTTGGCTCTGTGGACCTCAAGTTGCTTGTCAGGGGACAGTAAGGGTGAACACACCATTGTGTGGCTCTCACACTTTACTGCACCCCGGAGTGCCCCAGTGGGTGTGTTAAAATGCCAGTTGCTGAGCCCGGCACCCAAGGGTTTCTGATTCCTTAGGTCGCAGCAAGCTCCCAAGGCCTGCTGGCACTACGGATCCAGGGGCCACGCTTCAAAAACCTTCACTTTCTTGATAACTTTCTATCTTTTGAAACCCCAACCTCCGTGGGCTGTATGTTCCTCCTTTCAGGTCTAGCCTTTCACCATGATGAGATGACTTCCGGGGGCACCAAGTGTGAGGTCTCCTCTTGTGGCTAGTCCCCGGGTCAGCTTCTTGGACCTCCCGGCTAGAACCCGAGTCTTGAGGCTCAGTCTTCCTAGGCTGGTTCCTGACCAGTTTCGCAGGCTCTTTGCTCATGTCCCTGGGCCTTTCTTTCTCCAGTATCTCACCTGGGGCTCTGGATCCTTGAAACGTCTTCTCTTGCCCTTCCCTCCAACCTGCCTCCTGCACCCACATGATTTGTGGTGCCTGCCCACCCCCGCTTCTGTTGGCATCAACCATTGGTGGCCCGCCATGTTCTGCTGTCACCCAAGTCCTTCAGAAAGCTTCTCACCTATAGAATGCTGACTTCGTTCAGTTCCATGGCTGGGATGATTATAACAAATTAGAATTTCCCTGAGGGATTTCAGGCACATGGGACTTTGTGCTTTGGTTGAGTTTGGAAGTGGGGATAAGTCACGATTAGCTGTTGAGTCATCATAACTTCAGGACAATGAGCAATGGATTTGTGTAATAAATGGCTTGAGTTCTACAAAGGCAAGCTTAGATAGAGCAGAATCAATGTGGATTTAAGAATTGTGTTAGTTTTGTGGCCTCTGGGTGACTCAAGCATCTGCCTCTGGCTCAAGTCATGATACCGGAGTCCTGGGATTGAATCCTGCATCGGGCTCCCTACTCAGTGGGAAGGCTCCTTCTCCCTCTCCCCCGCTGCTTATTTTCTTGCTCTCTCTCTCTCTCAAATAAATAAAATCTTTAAAAAAAAAATGGTGTTAGTTTTTTCTTGCTGCATACTGAATTGTCACAATGACTGTTGTAAAGTAACACCCACCTGTCAGCTTCCAGGTCTGTGGGTCTGAGGTCCAGAGCAGAGCAGGGTCCCCCCTGCTCAACCCCAGAGGGCTGAACTCGGAGTTTTCGCTGGCTATGGCTCCCTCCCCTAGAGGAGGAATCTGCTTCCAAGCTCACTCAGAGTGTCAGCAGAAGTCAGTTCCCTTTGGCCAGAGGACTGTGGTCCTCATTTTCTTGCTAGCAGCTGGGTGCCACTGTGCACTCCCAGAGACCGCGCGCCTTCCCTCTCACAGGCAATCTGGGAACACGGCAGCAAAGGGATCCTTCAAGGCCAGTGAGACGCTCCCTCGAGTCACACCCTCTCTTGGTCTGGCTCTCTCTGACTTCAACCCTCTCTGATTTCCACTAGCCAGAGGAAACTCTCTGCTTGGAAAGGGCTCATGTAATGAGATGAAGCCTGGTCACGTCATCTCCCAGTGGATATTTAATGTCCCTTAATCATGGGAGCAACATCTTGTAGTGCTTACATGTCTCATACACACTCAGAGGTGAGATGATTGTGCAAGGTTGAGGGACACTGGCCAGGGATTGGGGTGGAGGGATTCTGTCTACCCTCCAAGCCCCAATCATTCACGTCTGTCCTACGTGCAAAATACACGCACCTCCTCCAAAGATTTCCAGGGGTTTTATTCCTTTACAGTGTTAGTTCAGAGTCCCAAATCTCATCCAAAAATGGGCAGCTCAGAAGTCCACCATCGGAGTCCGATGCTGATGAACCTCCTGGATATAAGCAATTCTGAGTGTAATTCCTTTTATCTATGGATCTGTGAAATTAAAGAGACAAGTTTTCTGCCCCCCACATGCCCCAGAGATGACAGTTATGAGCATTTCTGTTCAACAAGGGGTAAATGAAGGCATGAAGGAACTATCTGTCTAAAGCAGTTTTGTGAGGTTTGTTTGTTTGTTTGTTTTAAGATTTCAGGGCACCTGGGTGACTCAGTGGGTTAAGCCGCTGCCATCAGCTCAGGTCGTGATCTCAGGGTCCTGGGATCGAGTCCCGCATCGGGCTCTCTGCTCGGCAGGGAGCCTGCTTCCTCCTCTTTCTCTATGTCTGCCTCTCTGCCTGCTTGTGATCTCTGTCTGTCAAATTAAAAAAAAAAAAAAAGATTTTATTTATGTATTTGACAGATACAGAGCACAAGTAGGCAGAGAGACTGGCAAAGTAGAGGGAGAAGCAGGCTCCCCACTGAGCAGGGATCCTGATAGCAGGACTTGATCCCAGGACCCTGACATCGTGACCTGAGCTGAAGGCAGACACTTAACTGACTGAGCCACCTAAGTGCCCCAGTCTAAGGCAGTTTTGATATCCAAATGGGCCAATTTCATCGGGTTTCAAGGGTTGGAAGTAAGCATCTCCGATTCTCTGTTTCACTCTCCAGGTTCTTGGTTTTTTCCTCTTAGCCCTTGGTTCTGCCCTCTGGGGGCGGGTCACTGAAGGTCATTCTTAGAATGCAGCCTCCCATAGCAATGATATGATTTTTTGTGTAGCCCACACTTCAGCTACCTTGAGGAATTTATGGCAGATACATAGCAACACATGATACCGTGATAAGCGTAATACAACCCAAATGTTTGTAAAGCTGATAAAATGGTCCCCCAGTTTTCAAGCACAGTGATTTTAACCACCACATGTCAGATTATGAGTCACTCCCCCAGCAGTGAGCTCATACTCATAAGAAGATGACTTCTTGAAGCAAGAAACTTCCACCAGGAAAGGTCATCTGATAGGTGATTATCTCAAGAACGAAACATGAGGAAATCAAAGCACTTAAAGAGAAGTTTACAGTCAATGCTTTAAACAAAGTCCACTCCCATCTCCTTCAGCCAGGGGTTCTCTAGAGTAGTCAAATCTCATCAATAAGAAAAAGCCAACTGAATCTCATTTGCGTTTGGGTCGTTAGCTTCCTAATAAAAAATAAGAAATCACCAAGATCTGCTCTAGGCACAGCATCCCCACGTGGAAGGCTCTTTAGAGGGGAATTTCGGCAGTGGCCATTAGCTTAAATCCTAGAATGTTGGAGAGCACTTCCATGCAGAGCATCTTGGGTGGGACCTTTGGACAAAGTCGTGAGAAGACTGATACAGGCCAAAAAGAGAGATCTTTAAGGATCTGAAGCAGACAGAGTAAAGGGAGCCACCTAGTAAGTGAAACGTAGAACATAATCACGATTCTGATTCAGAGGGAATCTTTGAGATTTCTGAATAGAGTAGAGGGGATAATGGTGTTGGAACAGCAGGCCAGAGATCACGTTCGCAACAGAGCAGAAAACGGACTAGTGGACAGAAGGAGGAGAGGACAGAGGGGAGATGTGACTGTGATAATGTGGACATTTCGTTCTTCATAAAACAATGGTCTGGGCCCCCTGTCAGCACAGAATGTTCTCTGGGGCACTTCTCCAGTAGCAGTCGTGGACTGGTGCTAATATAACCATATTTTCTGGTCCAGTCTCTCCTGTGAAGCGGGGGGTAAGCATGACAGTGGGTCATTGTTGCAGCTACGACCGTGTGTAAGGTTCTGTGAAGATTCAGCATGTGGTTGGAGACACACACGTATTTAGCCAGCACGGACAGGACAAGAACTCTGGGTTTGGCCTTCTTAGATAATCAAATGGATACTCTTTATTGAGTTCCTCCTGGGTACAAAACACTACATTGAGTGTTTTGCAAATATTAGCTCGTTCAGTTCTCAAAGCAATCCCTTGGCAGTAGGAACTTTCAGCCCATTGAACAGTTCAGGAAACTGAGGCTCCAAGAGCTATTGCTGTTTGGCCCAAGGACACAGGATTAGTTGGGTGTGGTTGGCTCTATAGCTCTCTGTATACTTTTCTTCATAGCTTGTCCATTAAATCCAAATGATCTGTTACATGTTTGTCACTCACACCAGACTGTCAGGCCCGAGGACTCTGTCTTATTTTGCACCTAGTACCCGCCATACATGGGTGTTGACCTGAACTCTCTGCCTTTGAGGCCTGTGGTCTTGTCATCCGGCAGGTGTGCTAACTCCCCAAACTCAGTAGCCTTAGGAATGTTGTAAAAGTGTGGCAGGGACACAATTTTCAGGCCTGGAGGCAAGGAGAGTGCAGAGTTTTAGAATGCCAGCTAGAAATGACCTATGTTCTCTTCAGAGGAAGTCATTCTCGAAATCCTTCATTCACGCAAATTCTTTTTATTTATTTTTATTTATTTATTTATTTTTTAATTTTGTAAAAAGATTTTATTTATTTATTTGACAGAGAGAGATCACAAGTAGGCAGAGAGGCAGGCAGAGAAAGAGAGGCCCCGCTGAGCAGAGAGCCCGACGTGGGGCTCAATCCCTGAACATTGGGATCATGACCCAAGCCGAAGGCAGAGGCTTTAACCCACTGAGCCACCCAGGCGTCTCTCTTTTTATTTTTTTAAAGATGTTATTTATCTGTCAGAGAGCACAAGCAGGGGGAGTGGCAAGCAGAGGGAGAAGCAGGCTCCCTGCTGAGCAAGGAGCTCGGTGCAGGACTTGATCCCAGGACCTTGGGATCGTGGATGACCTGAACCAAAGGCAGACTCTTAACTGACTGAGCCACCCAGGTGTCCCCGTTCATGCGAATTCTTGATAAGGAGGAGAAACTGGACTCCATGAACAACACCATTGTTATAGAGACACTGTTACAGAAATTCTTTGTTCTTTTAACATCCTCTCCCCTCCCCCTCCCAGAGCACACAGAATCACAGGAGAAATTGGGCAAATAGTTGTGTCATGTGTCCTGTGTTCTGGCATTCCTGCTCGTCACCAGGTAGCCGAAGGGGATGGGATGCAGGCCCAGGGAACGCGCAGATGAGCAAGACAGTAATGAAGGCCTCCCAGCCACCAGGAGGGCTCCAAATTAGTCTTTCAAGGTAGATAAAATACAGAGGACAATTCAGACCTCCAGGCAGCACGGTGTGAAGTAGGCATTCCCTCTCAAAGCGTGGTGTGTGAGGCCTGAAGCCAAGTTCAGAGCAAGAGTGTGTCCGGGAGGCAGGGTCAGGATACCAAGATGGCGGGTCTGAAGGCTTGGAGGAGGAATATGGTAAGAACCAAGGACCGGGGCAGATGGAGGCCAGATTCTGGAGTGCCTTGTCAACGACATTACTCCTTGTAGCTTTCTCCCTAAGAGCAGCGAGAAGCCCCCAAGGAACAGCCTGACCTACGTGCCTTCCTCTCTGGGCAGTGGAGGGAAGTATGAGCTGCAGAGAGCACATAGGGAGTTAGGGGAGGAAAGCCGCCCTCTGTGAAGATTAATAGGACCGCCCTGGGAAGCCCTAGGACTGCATTCATCACCGGGTTGATTCTCTGCCTGGCAAGACCTACTTTGCATCCATCATGAGTCTGTCTGGACACTTCCTGAGGTTGGAGTGAGGTGAGTGGCGGGCTGGCTTTGCCTACTCCTGTGGCTCGTGCCATCCAGACTCTCTCCTCCACTATGCTCCACTCACATTGGCCTTCTTTGACTTTCCTGAGAGCCTTGAGCTCTTTTTCTCTCTTTCTTTTTTTAAAATTTAAATTCAATTAGCCAACATACAGCACATACTTAGTCTCAGACGTAGTGTTCAATAATTCATCAGTCGCGTACAACACCCAGGGCTCTTCACAGCTTTTCTTTTTGTTTTTAATTTTGCAACAAGCCCTTGATCAATGATGTTTGCTTACCTCCACCCCCACTCTTTCTCTCTGTTCTGCTCCTTCCCACCAGTTAACCCTTGTTCCTCCAGCTTTCTCCCCAGATGTCTTTTCCTTGGGGCAACCCACCCTGACCCCTGAGAACACGTCAGGTCCTGTCGTGTGCGCTCACAGACATCCCATGTTTCTCCTTCCTAGGTGCATATCGCTGTTCGTATACATTATGTTTAATTGTTCCTGCTGTTCAAAAATCTTTGAATACCGAATGAATGAAATCTTACTCAAATGGGCTGAAGCCCAACATAAAAGAGGTAGCAGGAGGGAGGCACTGGTTCACAGCACAGGGAGGCTGGGACAGGGACGGCATGACTGGGAGCATCATGGTCCATGGCCCAGAGCTTGGGTTCTGCACTGAGACTGTCTGGATACCGACTCCACCTGCCACTGGCCGACTGCCTGTGTGGTCTCGTCCAAGTTACTTCACCTCTCCATTCCTCAGTTTCCCCCTCCGTGTCCCAGGCCGTCCAGTGTTAGGAAAATCAATCAAGCAACCAGCCTTGAGCTTTTCTGCACAGCCCCTTACACAGAGAAACAAGAGATAAATGCTCACTGTTGGGGCACTTGGGTGGCTCAGTGGGTTAAGCCTCTGCCTTCGGCTCAGGTCATGGTCCCAGGGTCCTGGGATCGAGCCCCGAGTCGGGCTCTCTGCTCTGTGGGGAACCTGCTTCCCTCTTTCTCTCTCTGCCTGCCTCTCTGCCTAATTGTGATCTCTGTATGTCAAATAAATAAATAGAATCTTAAAAAAAATTCTTTAAAAAACATGCTCACTGTTTTCATCACTGTGACAGCGTGTCCTAGTACTCATTAATGAGGAAGGAAACTGAGGGATGAATACCTGGTTCCACATTTCTGGAACGTCTTCTCCCATCTCTTCACGAGACTACAATCTCCCAACCTCCTTTCGGGTCTTGGCTCGCACACCCCTTCCTTGAGGTTGGGGCTCCCCTTCTGAGGAGTAGGTGAAGAGGTGGGGTTCTGCCCGCCCACACATTGGGTTTGGTCTGGAAACTAGGGCAGAGGCTGAGTCTTCCTGCCCACAGTTCCATGTGGGGCCTGATGTAGAAACAGACTCAGACTCAGCGGTGAGTTACATGATCCTAACTAGGGGACCCAGTCTGGTGGTTTTACCCCCCAAAAACCCACACCCTGGATATTGTTGTTTATTCTAAGGGCAGAAGAGACAGAATTTTGATGGGGAAGGGCTCTTGTGGGAAGGAATAATATGGGATTCTAGTCGCAGGACCTACTGAAGAGATCGATGCCTTGGATTAGAGACAGGGTGTGGGTTTGCTTAGCGGCATGTTGTTAGGAAAGTGGAATATGGACAAATCAGGCTTTTGACTCGCTGATCTGCAAGGCAGACCTTGAGACCTGGGTGAAAGACTTGTATTCGGGACAGCCCCCTGGCTGTGGGGCCAGGGACTTAGCCGGGCATTCTTAGCATCCCCTGCTGCTGGCTCTCAGTAGAAACAGAAGTCCATGGTTACTGGGCGGCCCTCAGCCAGCAGAGGCTAACCGTGGCCCTGCCCAGCTTGCTCAGGAAAGCTGCATGGCCATACCATTCAAGTTCAGCTTCGCTTGCGTGGTTTCCTAAGCTGCTTCACACCCTCACTCCTTCCGAACTCCACCTTCACGCCTCACCACTCCTCTGTCTGGGTTGTTTCCCAGCCCCGCAGAACTTCTGTCTGTTCCCCAGCACCCAGCCCCCTCTTGCCTCTTGGTCATTTACTCTTCCTGGAACTTGACTCTTCCTCTGTGACAGCTTCAACCAACCCTGCCTCCGGAAAGCTCTCCCCCGAACCCACGTGAGCTGCTTCCGATGTTCCAGGAGGACACATGGGAGGTGAACTCGCTCATGCGCACTGTGTCCCAGGTCTCATTGCTGGGCATAGTGCATATCAGCAAAGAGATGCATGTGGAGAGACGAAGAGACCGAGGGAAGCCGTGAATGAATGGATGGGCGAAATATACCCATGCTCCATCAACGACTAATCTGCAGGTTGCTTTCAGTGGGGTGGGACCTAGAAGGTCGGGGTGTTTGGGTGTTGTTGGGCTGGGTGCTCTAGACTAAGGAACTGAAAATTGTCCAAAAGGCTCTGGGGAACCCTTAGGTCAAATAATAAAGTAAAATAAAATAGCAGACTGATTTAGCCAAAATACAGTAAATCCTAGAAAAGTGAGATTGTCATGAGTGGCCCTCAGCTTCAAAGACACATCTGGTAGCCTGCTCCCGAGAATTGGGCCTATACTTCTCAAGGGGAGAACCTTCCACCTAGAACACAGATCTACCACCAATGTCGTCTTCAGACAATTCTCCAAGGGCGCTCTGCTAGAACACTGAGCTCACAAAACTGAAACTTAGGGCCTTCTCCCCTTCTGACCAGCAGCATCATCCAAAATTGGACTATAAGTACAGTGGGCTATTCTGGCCATGCAGGGGCAGGAAGAGAGGCTGAGAATTCGCATGGTGCCTACCGACTAGCATGGGCCAGGCTTTGAAGAACTAACAACTTCACTGCAAATAATGACGGTGGTTCGAAGAGCCAGACGGGACCCACTCTTACAAGGCAACACAACAGCTTTGGTTAACGACTCAGGCAGCCTTTGGCCAGAGGGTTTCTAATCAGAAGTGTGGGGAGCTTGAAGGCGTGTCCATGAGTGGCTTCAGCAAGTGTCAAAGGAACAGAATCCGCAGCGTCAGGGTTGAGTTCAGGTTTGGGGTTGGCACAAGGTCATGGTGGATCTACCAGTTGGTGGCAGGAGAAAGAAGCAGAAAGTAAGTGGGAGGTGTCAGAGAAAGTGACTCTGTTGTAGCACTGGCCTCTTCAGAGAGAGGTCAGCGTTGAACCAATGCAGGCGCTCACAGGAAGGACCAAAAGATGGGGTGGCTGACCCAGAATCCGTGGACAGGGTCCCTAGATGCTCAGGAAGTCACAGGGATGAGAAATGAGGTGGGACAGAGCTTCAGGGAGAATTGTCTTACAGAATTCTACACTAGGACATAGCGGATTCCACCAGCAGGACAGAGGGTGGCCTGTGGTTTCTAGAGCCGTGAGCATCTGGAAGATGTTGCAGCCACTCTAGAAATCGGGTTGTCCCCTTGGCAGAGAGAGAATTATCTCTAATGCTTGGCGGGTAGGGGATCTTCCAGCTGAGTGTCCAAGGAGGCAACTGGGAGCTTCTGTATCGGGGTGCATCAGGAGGTGTGAGAGAAGGCAGCTTTGAAGTAGATTCTGGAACTGAGACAGGATGTGAAAACACCAAAGGGGTGAGGGTTGTGAGAGCCAAATTCATTTCCAGGGTTCTGCATGAACTGAGGCACCAGAAGATCATTTGGGGGCTGAGGGACAGGTGTGGTAGCTCTGTTCCCAGGGCTTGGGGAGCAGGGAGGAATGCCCTGGACCCAGGGCGGGGTGGGGCATGCTACCAGATTAGGAGTGTTCTGACTCCTCCCTCTCTGTAAAAGTGTGGCTCCTGAGACATTGGGTGGAGTCTCATGTGTTCGCAACTGACAAGAACCCAGCCTATGTGACATCAGTCCGGGCAGCGACAGAATTCAGTGCCAGGACTTCTCACTTAAATTGTGGCTCAACAGGGTGTAAACCAGGTTGGTAAATTGACCCATAAGCAATTCTTATTGGCATCATTGGGGTCATCTGTCAGTCATGTAGCCAACATCCTTGGGCCTGGGCTGAATTTCTTCTTGGCTAATGGCTATCTTGGGTTTTCTGTCCAGTGAGTCCTACTGAGTAGATGCTAAGGTAATTGGAAAGAAACAGGGCTGGGATGCACACCAGTGATGTCATATTCTGTTCACAAAGTTGGAGGAAAAGAAGCCATAAGACCATGTTCTCCACCTTAGAGGATGGAAGAATCATCTCCTGGATTTGTTAAAAACACAGCCTCTTGTGTTTCACATTGAAGCTAGTGAATCTGAATTTCCAAGAATGGATTCCAGGACACTGCCCCTTAAATAACTTTCCTAGGTGGTCCATATTCTTAAGATCTGTGTCCCATTCTCTAGGAAACAATGATGTGGAGGCCCATTTTGCTGCAGGAAGTAGAGATGGATTTTCATCTTATGAGGACTGTATGAAATTCCCCTTTCCCCCGTTTGGCTCAGTCATGATGGCCTGGATGCTGTTGTAAGGTGTCTGAGAGAGAGGTGGTCTTCAGACCTGAGCCAAAATCAAGAGTTGGGTGCTCAACCAACTGTTCCCCCGCAGACGTCCCTCAGAGTTCACCAATTTTTTTTTTTTTTAACATTGTCTGTCTGGGCAGGGTGTCTTGTGGCAAATGGAAGACTCCAGTGGGTCAAATTTCCTATTACTAGTCATTTATTTTGAGAACAATCTAAGCATCGTCCCTCTACCCTCATCCCTAACTCTGCATTCTAGTGGAAGACCTCAGCAAAATCAAAGGTCCGTGTGGGTGCATCTGTAATATTTTTCTACCTGCTCCCTTATTCACAGGAGCCAAGACTCATCCTCAGAGCGAGTTTCCAAAAAGTAAACACTTTCTCTGTTCACCAGTCCTTGGTCAGCGTGCATCTGGTCTACCCGTAAATTAGCCAGCCTATCATTTAGGTCATCCCGTACTTTGTAAATCAAGATGTTCTGTATATCCTGCCTTTAAGGACTGGACTTTGGGCTGCTTCCTAAGGAAAACAAATGTAGGTAGGTGGTTATTATTTAGAGTTTAGAAGCCCGTTGTTAGCACCTTGTATTATGATGTCATTTTGCTGAAGATCGCAAGACTCTGTCTGGATCCCTAGAGGACCAGAATGCCTTAGTTTAATTCTGCTTCCTAGCTTGCAAAAAGGGACATATTCAGATATTCAAAAGGAATTAAAAGGCCGACATCTGGAAAAGAAAAAAGAGATGAGATGGATAAATGTTTAGGGTGCATAATTGCTAGACTCGTCCGCGGGACTGGGGCTGAGGTCAGCGAATTCCTGGTGAGGCAGCAGCTATTCCTGGTTGATTAATGGCCACCCACACAGGCATGGTCAGCCAGGCAGGGGAAGGGACAGAGGTCAGGGCAGGAAGAAGGTCAGAGACTAAAGGTCATGAACACACAGGGATCATTGCCAGCTGCCCTTGATGGACAGGACTGTGTTTCTGACCGTGGCTTCATATCTGGGGGTGACTGTGGTCTCTTTCATCTGCCCACACCTGGGAGCCTCCTTGAAGCTCTTCGAGATTCCCAGAGCAGATTTCCTGCTCTGAGTGACCAATTACATCCTCATCTCCTTGAGAAATCTGGGTTGCTGGGTCAGAATTTCTGGACAGTGTTGGGTGGGCTGGGTTGGGATGTTATCAGGGGGAGACTATCAGAGGCTGGAAGCCAGTTCTGGAGAATCTGCAGGCTTTTTCTCATATATTGCTTGTAGAGAGCTAGAGTCAGGCCCTGACAACTTCAGGAAATGGGCTTAACAGAGGAAAGAAACAGATACTTTTACAATGACACAAGATTTCTAGCTTGTGATAATGGGATGAGTAAGATGATGGCACCATACCAGCGAGGGAGACTGTGCCAAGAGAAGATGATCAGAATTTGGTGATCAAGTTGCTGCCTTCTCCTCTTGCATTGTTTCAGGAAAGAAAGAGAGGCTAGACCCAAATACACAGGGGGAATCCAGAAATCTCTGGCTGAAAGAATTCTGCTCTTACTTCTAACACCGTAAGCTTCATCAGAGCTCATGGGTTTCCTTTGGAAAAGGTGAGTACCTCCTGGATGTATTCTTGCTTTAAGTAGATTGCATCCACCCAGCCTAGCTCCTCCAAAAACCTCCCAAGAGGGCCGCCGACCTAGAGAATGTGAATTCTGGTGGAGTTGCACAAACTGGAAATGGTGAACTATGATGCACTTTGTGGGAGGTGGGGAGTGAGGGCTTTCCACATTCAGAAGGTTGCCTAGGGTCCCACCCTGTGTCTGGGGGGTGAGTGGGGAAGAAGGGAGGGGCCATCAGCTCCCTGCTTTCTCCATTGGGCTCCCTCCCTTCTCCCACTGCCTTTTGGCTGGGCCTACTCCCACTCGTGCTTCAGGATCCGGTTTAACCACACCTCCTTCCCAGACTCGCCCAAGGAGTCTGGGAGCCTTGGCAGCTCCATCCCTTGGGCCCTCGTGGCTGTTTATATACATATCTCATTCACTCCGATCTGTTTATAGCTACATTTCTCCCACAGACCATGAATTCTTTGAAAGCAGGGATCATATATTCACTCAGCCTCCAACAGAATACACAATACGATTCAATAACTATGCATATGATGAGTGGATTTATAACAGTTAAAATCCTTCGCACCCTGGTCAGACACATGTTCGGTGTTGATTAAATAGGTTTCTCAATGGCATGGGGCACCTCTGTGCTATTTTCGTGTTACTTTTCTATTCATTGAAAGAGGTTCCTTTCATGCTTTTCTGAATTAAACTGCTGCCCAGTTTGCCACTAAAAACAAAAGGTATCTTCTTTTGTTCACTCAAATCAGACCAAATTAATGAAGATCATAAAAACCGTGCAAGCGGACTGTTTCATGGAGGTTTCTGGTTTAAGCAGAGGCCAGCAAGAGGTAAACATTCGAAAATCCCCAGGAGAAGGGCGCCTGCCTGCCTCACACTCAGTGAAGTGTGTGACTCTTGATCTCGGGGTCATGAGTTCGAGCCCCACGTTGGGTTGGTTGGTAGCGATTATTTAAAAATGAATAAACTTAAGAAAAAAAAATCTCCAGAAGGAAAACTGTAAAAGGAATACCCTACTAATTACAGGAGATTATATGGACATCCCCCCAAATCACAAGGGTGGCCAGGCAAATTTGGGGAAATTTGATGCATCATTTTCCACATTCTAGCAAGAACTGAAGAAACGTAATCTGTAGTGGGTGCCCGGTTTGGTGAATTCAGCATACTCCTTTGCTGCTGGCCCAACTGTTTGGGAATGCCAATATATATGAGAAGCCAGAAGGAAATTCCATAATGCAGCCCCTGGAAATTTATCCCAAAATACATGAAAAGAAGAAAACCTATATGCTTGAAATTGTGTGTTGTTCTCGTAATAAGGGCGCCCTCCCGCTGCTAGTCCAGTTGGTTGCAATCACCCTTTCAGGCATGGGGTCGTGCTGCCTCTGGGTTCCCAGTGTCCTGGGGGCCTCCTAGGGAGGTACCCTCCCAGGCATTTGTAAAGTGTTGGGTCTCCCACAAGGCCGGTGAATCAGAGCTGTGGGTGCAGGTGACACCAGAGTCCCCTCAGAGCAGACGGAGTATTCACCTTGGCTCCTGGCAGTGGCTCCTCATTTTATGCCCCAGCCTTCTGGGTCCCTCCCCATTTTTCCAGTCCGCTGATTCCCACATGCACCATCTGGAGGCTCCTTAGAACTTGAGTCCAGCGTTGTTCTTGGTATATACCCCCCAGAGCATTCTGAGACTTTTAGGAAGGCAATAATTGCTGATTAAACCAGAATCCAAAGCATTAGTAACCAAACCAATCCCTATCCAACCAACCCAGCCAAACCAAAAGCTTTTCCTCTCCATTCAGAAAGGGTTGAGAGGAGGCAGGTGTTTCAAAAAAGAATGTAAGATCATTTAACCACGACAAAATAAAGTATTTTAGTTGATGTTCTTTAAGAAAAGTAAAAACTAAAAAAAAAAAAAAAAATTGAAGAACAAATATTGCTGAAATCTTTAGAAATGAAGATGACCTCCAATAGGGGATTGATGAGTAAAATTAGCGGTCCTTAAACATTTCTGTTTACTATAGGACATACTATTTACTTTCTTGCATATTTTTAGGTTAACATTTAAAACGTTTCATCGGAAGTTTAAGTAGTTGCAAAGAATGCAATTTCCTGCATACTGTAAACATTGACATTTTAAAATGGAATAGTCACTCTCTTGAATGAATCCAATACAATCTAAACACCATAGACATTATGCCTACTACTCCCCGTTTTAAAAATATAAGAAAAACCTCTTCTTTACCTACAGGATATTTTACCTAGTTTATTTTTCTCTTTACACTATAACTCCATTTCACATTCTTGCCCTTCAGGATTATATCCTAATTTCATGCATTTCTGTGTTTGGATGTATTTTTTCTATCACCCTACTATATTTCTCTGCAGTGAGAAAATATATACATTTAAACTTCAGTTTTTGTAATTTTCCTGTGGCTAAAAGACTGTAAGTGCTGAAACACTTTCTTCTAGATTGAGATATCATATTTATTAGTAATAATCAAGTATTCAAAATAATATAAAATATATTACAAAGTTTTAAAATTAGACCTAAGTATTTTTTTTTTTTTTTACAATTACTGCATGTGTTTGTTGTTGAATACTATTTCTTACAAGAAAGAGATATAGTTTAGCATCAGGGTTTTCTGTTTTTCATTTTTGTAAATTCTAAGAATGTTTTTACCATTAATAAGTAGATGGGATTGTAAGGCGTTTTGAACTTTTCAATTCTTTGAACTCCTTCTAACTTATACAACTCATTTAGTGATCTCTAGGCCATCCTTTATTGAAAGCAACTATTTGGAAATCATATGACTTGTAGAAGAATTTGTTACACAGCCATTAGAAGTACATACTTTCTCCACACAGTCCAGTCTTTTAAAGTCCAGATAGAAAACTGATACAGGTTCCCTGAAGTTTTTACACCCTGGAATAAGGCACCCTTTTAAGATTCTCAGTGAATGAGGGTTAAGCCTTCCTCTCCCCCACTTCCTTTTTTTACAATTTGGAAAATCTATGCCTATGGTGATACAGTTGGGAAAAGAAACAGGCAGACAACTTGACCGCATTCTTTAAAGCAGCAAATCAGTTTCTGGAAGTAATATGGATGCAAGTTGAAGATTGAAAAACAAGCAATCTTAAAATGATCTTAAGTGTGCACTTACCCCTTGAAAATCCCCCAGGGGGAGCACATCCCATTTTGCGGGTCACTTACATCATCTTACTGAATTTGTAAGAGAGACAAATCAGCTCAGGCTAGGTCTTGCTTGGGGTTTGTGACTGGCGTTTATCTGCACCTTGGGAGTATAGAACTGTGACATGCACACTAAGGATAAAACAGCTAGTCCTCTGGGCTGGTTGATTGTTAAAGAAGGCTGCCCTGATCCTTTATATTCTGTTCTTCTATATTTTCTTTTCAATGCTAGTAACCTGAATTTTGGGGTACCAATGTGGAGCCTGTGTACTGACTACCTAAATAAAAAATGATTATTAAGACTGTAAAAACACAAGAAATCTTTAGAGTATGGTAAGGGGAAAAAGCAAAATATGTAGTTGTATGATTTCAGTTATGCACTGAACTACGTCAACTACAACTATAACTACAACTACAACCCAACTACATCAATTACAAAAGTACATACATTTATCAACAACACTGTGAGTCAGTAAGCAAAAATGAAGCTGTGATTTTCTCTGTGTGTGTGTGTGTGAGAGAGAGAGAGAGAGAGAGAGAGAGAAATGTCTGACTTCAAAAATAATGATTACTTTTGTGAGGCTGGGGTCAGATAATCTGTCTAACCTAATATTCTCTTTCCCCTGGTGGTACTCAAGGAACTGGGTTTGAGTTTAAGTTCCCCAAAATAAAGTGTTCAAGAGATTGATGATCAGTTTTTTTCCCTTTTTTAAAAAATTTTTTGATCAGTTTTTCAAACCCTATTTACTCATCACGATTCACTACGCTGTCATTCCCAACATGCTTACACTCTTCTTCAAGCTAGTTTCATACATCCCATATCTTAACGTCATAAATGTGATAAGTTTTCCTCCTGCTGTGTGATAAGACTCTGCACTCATGTGCTGGTTTTACTGTTGTCAGGAGCTCGACCTTGCTGACTTAACACTGCTCTGAAATTTTACCACTTTTCGTAAATTTTGTACCTTTTAGAATCCTTACTTAAAAAAAAAAAAATCATGTCTGGCAGCCTCCCCAACGGATCTTTTTCCTCCTATTTCTGTTTCTAGTGTTTTTCTGGTCTTCTGTTTTTCCGAGATCTGAGAGCTCGGTGTGTTTCTACCCAAAGGAGAGAAAGAGTAGTCTGAGAGCATTGATGGGTGTGAGAGAGGAATAGGAACTGCCACCCTTCTGGAAGTTCTGGCCGTGGGAGCCGAAGGTCCTGCCAACCAGCCTCCCGAGAAACAGGCGCCGGGAAACCCGAGCGGAGAAGCCCGCGACCCGTCCGCACCACCTCCACGGACCCGGGCACACGCGCGGCGATGGGGCCCCACGGCCCCGCCCCCTCGTGGGGCCACGCCCCCCGGCGTGCCTCACGCCGGAGCGTCTTCCGCCGGGCTGGCCGCCCCGCCCCGCCCCTACGCGGTTGCTCGCGGCGGCCGCCGCCCTCCCCCGGCCCAATGGCGCGGCTGCCGCGTCAGTGATGTGAAACCTCGCTCAGGCTTGCCCGGCCCCCGGCCCGCAGCCCATTACACCATCCGCCGCGGCATCCGCTGCAGCTGCTGTAGCCCGCGCGGACGGGGAGGGCGGGAGGCGGCTCGGCGTGGCGGGGCGGGGCGAACGGCGCGGCCGGATTCATTCCTGTGGGGCGCGGGGCATGGAGGAGCTGTGCGGCTGCAGGCGGAGCAGGCCGGCCCGGGCGGCGGCGGGGACAACGGTTTCCATTTAAGGGGGCGGCCCGAGCCCCAGCGGCCGGCGGCGGCGGAGAGGACCAGCCCCCGGGCAGGTAGTGGCTGCGGCCTGAGGCTTCCCGCGGGGAGGCCCGGGCGGGAAGGGGAAGGAGGGCGCCCTCGGGCCGCGGAAGGCGGGCGGCGGGCGGCGGGCTGGAGGCCCCGGGCTCGGCCGCCGGCCGGGCGGGGGTCGTGGTCGCTCGGGGAGGACGGGGAGGAGCTGCCTGGGTCTGGAGAAGGTGGCGGTGAAGGTTATGGGGGGAGAGGGCACGGGGGTCTGGGGAACCTGCGGTCCCTGGCGGGGGGTGCGGGGACGGATCGAAATGGGGCGGGCGAAGTTCTGTAGAAGGCGGCCGGATTTCCTGAGAGCCTCGAGTAGTTTGTAAGGAGAGAGAACCTTTAGGGCGAGGGCTCTGGCGCCGGCTGGCCGCGGTTTGTTGTGTCCGACCTTTTTGTTCCTTCGCGAAACCCAGTCTGGCCACCGCGAGGCCTCGAGCCTGGCGCCCTTGGCTCGCTCTCCTCTGCAGATGTGAGAGAGAGAAACACTGCTGGACCCGCGGCTCTTGCCTCTTTCGGTTGTACTCTCCCTGGGCGTGTGCAAAGCAAAAACTAGAACAAAGCTTGGCTGCTTAGGAGGCGAGAAAACCGGTTGCCTGGAGTGTTCAATTTACCGCATATAGAAGAGAAACTGCCTGCCCCCAGAACATTGGGGTCGGTGTGCACCTTTTTGTGTTCTTTCCCAGCGTGTTTGGGTGGCTTGAGTCGTCCCTAAAGTACGCCCCCCCCCCCAACCCCTGCCACCTGGGAGTAAGAATTAAGAAAACCCAGTGTTTTTGCCTTCACCTCTGGAAAATTCGAACCTGCTACTTTTCCTCTTCCTTTTCCTTTTTCTAGTTTGGTGCTCTGGTGGTCAGATGTCGGAAGGCAGTAAGGCGACAGACTCTCCGTGGTTTTATATCCGTTTGGGGTGCAGCGGTTGACGTATAACTTTGGTTCCTGTCACTCTTGCCTGTGTCGATAGAGTTAAGCCGGAGCTTTGCTTTGAGGGATAAAGAAAGCGCAGCCTTTCCACTGGACATAAATGGATCTAAAGACAGCAGTGTTTAACGCAGCTCGGGATGGCAAACTGCGGCTTCTCACCAAGTTGTTGGCCAGCAAATCCAAAGAGGAGGTTTCCTCCTTGATCTCGGAAAAAACAAACGGAGCCACGCCACTCCTGATGGCCGCCAGGTATGGGCACCTTGACATGGTGGAGTTCCTCCTCGAACAGTGCAGTGCCTCCATAGAAGTGGGGGGCTCTGTCAATTTTGATGGCGAAACCATCGAGGGGGCTCCCCCGCTGTGGGCCGCTTCTGCAGCGGGACATCTGAAGGTGGTGCAGTCCCTGTTAAACCATGGAGCGTCTGTCAACAACACAACTTTAACCAATTCCACTCCTCTTCGAGCTGCCTGTTTCGATGGCCATCTGGAAATCGTGAAGTACCTTGTGGAACACAAAGCTGACTTGGAGGTGTCCAACCGACACGGGCATACGTGCTTGATGATTTCGTGCTACAAAGGACACAAAGAGATTGCTCAGTATTTGCTTGAAAAGGGGGCAGATGTTAATAGAAAAAGTGTGAAAGGTGAGTCCAACTTCTTCGTTTTGGCTTTCTAAGTGTTTGCCATTATTTTCAGGAAGTCTGGTCCCTAACTATAAACAGCGGCTGCTGAGTCAGCCAGCATTGACAGACCTGTTTTGATGAGGTGTCCCTTCCAGCAAACCTTGTTGGTCGTTTCTCCCGTGTTTGAGAATTCTTTGCGCAAGTGCGGTACAAGGACCTTGGTCACGATGTTAAGGAGCATTTTTTGTCTCTGATTTGGAGGCCCTTCCAATTCCTGGGCTCCCCAGAGTTACAGGACATGTTAGTGGCAGTTGATCGGAGCCCTTAGGCTTGCACTGAATCCACCTGAGAACATACTTCAGTGTAATGTATTTTCTTAGCTTTGATTTTTTTTCCCCCTAAGAACACTGGTGGAGTAGAAACTACTATATTTAGTGAGTCATTGTCTTATGTGTCTTAGCTAGGCATTTCGTTTGTTACTCTGTCGGGGAAGGCCAGGCCACACTGACCTGAAAGGATTAATACCAGTGGAAAAGGAGAAAATCCGTTCCCTTATTCTCTATTTATTGTGTGGCCAATAGAAAATTCTTTCACATTAGAACATGTATTAAATATAGCAGGAGAGAAAAGAGATTTTAAAAACTGCTACAATCCTGAGAGCCAGACAAGCGCTAGGTTAGACAGAAGTGGATTTGTTGGCTAGCAACAGTGTAAACACCTCTGTCCAAAAGAAGAGCTCAGGTTTACAGTTGTGTGTAATTTTCAGGGATTGTAATAAGCCTAAAGCAGCAAAATGATAGTTGAGAGGCTTTTTTGGAAACTTTTAAAAACGGGTGTTTTGATCACCTGTTTTGATACTTGGAAATTTTTTTTTTCCTTCAGCATATTTATTTATACAACAGCAAAGTAATTCACTGCCCCATTAAAAAAAATCCATTAAAACTTAAAAAGTAGCCTACCTATATGGTAAAACAAAACAAAACAAAACAAAAACCTCAAACAATATAAATTGATTGACGGCGTTCCCAATGACAAATCTTACCATCTGACTTCTAGACCTCCAACCCACTGGCAGCCACTATTTATAAGCCCTGTTTATGGGGTTTTGTGTGTCCTGGAGATGGTCTGTGCAGAGACTTGTCTTTTTCTTCTCCCTTTCCCTTCTGTTAGTTGATACATACAGTTTCGGTTGTGGTTTTTTTTGTTTTTTTTAAAACCTTAGATTATCTTGGATGGCATTGAACTCCAGCACACAGAGCTGCCTCATTCAGTTTAGCGGCTGCACAGTATTTCATTGTATGAATCCACATAATTTATCTAGGCCCTGTTGATGGAAAGTTAGGGCATATCCAATGTAAGCCGTGATTCTGTAAATATTCTTGAACACAAGTGTGTCTTCGCACACTTGGGTGAGAAGAGCAGTAGGGTAGATACCGATAAATGGGATTGCTGACTCAAAGACTGCGGTTGTTGTTGTGATGGTGTCTGATTGCCTTTCAGAGAGGCTAAAGTACATCATTATGGGACAGGACATAGTTATTGGAAGAATTTACTCAAATTAGTAGAATCTTTTTTTTTTTTTTTTCTTTTAAAGTTTTGATATGAAATGATGTGGGCTCATTGTGATTTTCTGTAATTTTTTTTTTTTTTCTGGAGAAAACATAAAAAATCTTACCAAATGCCACTTAGAGAAAAACTGATACATGTATGTAGTTTTATTTTATATGCTCTTCTATAGTCTTTTTTTTTTTGTTAGCTTAATCAGTAATGTCTTTAATGGCATTAATTTTAGCTCCCAATTTCAATAGCCGCGTACTCTCCCAATGGAGTTCTCTGTTGCTTCTAGCTTTTCAGTAGGAGTTTCCGCAGACATTCTTTCATTTGTTCCTGATCATCTCTTTGAGTGACATTTTTGTTTGTTTTAAACATTCATTCCTTTAAAGAATGCTAGTCTTAAGAGAACGGTTACTATTTACATGACCATGTTAACTATGAAGAATGCTTTGAAATCGTTACTAGTAGAGAAAGCATTAAAAGGTATGGCCGCTTATTGAGGCTTGTTGGATTTTTTGTTTCTTTGTTTTGGGCTTTTCGTTCATTAGCCTAATAACATACAGATTGTCGAACTTACATATTTAGGTGAAGTTGTTTTAAAAACTCTTAGGTCATTGGAGAGATGAGTACTGTTTCCCTGAACAGTAGTACTACTTCCCTTTCCTTCTTCTCTTTCCCCCTAATGAACTGAATAGTATCTAACTTGACTGATTACCTTTGCTTTTTTGGACGAATGCTCCTTTCATCACCATCCTCATACAGCCTTGTATGTGAGGTTGTGGTCAAACGATCTAATTCTGGAGTCTTTCCACCTCCTCCCCTCCCCCAGCCCCATCAGTGTCTAGTACTTGTGCCTTTTGAAAAAATTACACATAACATGAGAAAACAGTTTTCAAAAATTATTTTCAGATAGTCTCAATTTTATGGACATACAGATATATGATACATATGTGTGTGTGTGTGTGTGTATACATACATATGTATATAATTTTGTGTGCAGTGCTTTTACCTGTTATGGTCTCTTTTAATTTCAACAGTGACTCTTAGTTAAATTGGAGGCAGATTAGGATGTATATGCACCCACCCCCACTCTGATCCCAAAGCTTCCATTCTTCGGTAATCACTCTCTCACTGACTCCAGATTTTTTTTTTTTTTTTTTTATGGGTTAATGTGTAATAAAAAAGCAGGGACCAGTTAAAACTGAGGCAGGAACACTGGTGAAGGATCAATCTGATAGGGCAGCAGGAAAGGAATCTCCCCCCGCGCCCCCCCCCCCCCATTTCGCTCTATCCAAGAAGTAGAAAAGAGTGATGAAATGGAACCGTTTCTTAGGAAATAGTATATGTCAGCTGTTGGAAATGGTTGTGAAGAAGGAAAACCCCAGTAGATTTTGCTTGGTCTGCTTAAATACCAATTGCACGTGACTTCTACATTCCATTACTTTTTAACAGGCAGTTGGCATTTGAATATACTATTTAACCTTTTTTTCCCCCATGACTTTTTAACAGGCTGTTGGCATTTCGAACAGGTTTTAACCAAAGGTGGAATTCATTCCCTAATTAAGGGAGCACTTCCTGAGTCCCTCAGCGTACCAGGCTCTTAGATTGAGGATAGACAGAGCTGAGTAAGACCACGTAACCAGTCCTTGTTTCCTCGCTCTCCAGCTCACAGCTTTGTCACAGAGACAGGCTCCTCCGCAGGTCCTTGCGCCACTGTATGCAGAGCGTGGCCTCAGTGCTTCCTTGTGTTTGATTTTTGGAATTACCTTATCCCCAACCATCTCGGTACTTGAGGGGACCCTGCTCTCACTCTTTTCCCCTGGCGTTCACAAAGAGGAGAAAACCTTGGAGATGTTTACCAGTACTTATCCAGTTGAGCACAGTGGTTGATTTGTGAAACAGGAGAGTGGGGTTGCTGTTTAAAACTGTAGACCCCAGGGTCGCCTGGGTGGCGCAGTGGGTTAAAGTTTTTGCCTTTGGCTCAGGTCATGATCCCAGGATCTGGGGATCAAGCCCCACATCGGACTCTCTGCTCAGCGGGGAGCCTGCTTCCGTCTCTCTCTCTGCCTGACTCTCTGCCTACTTGTGATCTGTCTGTCAAATAAATAAAATCTTAAAAAAAAAACAACAACAAAAAACGTAGACCCCAAATGAGAAGTGATTCAGCAAGCTCATCTCAGAGCTTCCACATTGATTTCACCACATCATGGTTACCGTCATCTTCCGCTCGGTTTGTTGTTTCATTTTAATGTTGTTGGTGGATTCAGAATAGGATCCGTGGTAAGAGACTTTGGCCCTTCAGTTCTGTTTTTGCACCCAGATTCTGTTGGGAATTGAGCAGCTGAAAGTGATTTGAGTACTAGAGACCAGCAGAAGAGCTGCTCTGGCTTGGGTTGGGAAGACTGACCCTCAGAAAACAGGCTACCCTCCGGCATGGGTTCATCTTTTTAAATATCCAGAGGTTATTAGGGTATTGGTAATAAGACAATCACTGTGCATTTTCTGTAGGCAGGACACTGTGGTGAGCATTGTGGAGGCTGTGAGAAGGTACAGGACGTCGCGTTTGTTAACTGCTGAAGGAAGAGTGTGAACCTGTGCGGGATGGATTTTAGGGTTGTGAGCTTTATGGGGATGTTGAACTGGGCCTTGAAAGGATTGTCAGGGTTCAGACCTGTAGAGTGCACTGGATACAGTTTTAAAGGCTTAGGAAATGGTCTAAGGAAAGGCACATTGAGAAATATGCATGGAGGGCCAGGAAGTGGAAAAGTCAGCATATTTGGACCCCAGGGCACTCAGGGCTAGATTATGAAGGACATTGACTTCTAGGTAAAGAAGTTTGATTCTTTATGCGGGGGTAAGCTAGTGAAGTTTTCAGCTGAGAAATAACTGGGATCTTTCTTTATTTTCTTTCCTCCTTCCTCTCTTTCTTCTTTCTTTCCTTTTTTGTAGGGAAACCCACCTAACTGCATTCTAATTCTTTTACATTGTGAGCTGTTTAAGACTAGAGACCTGGTGTTTGTGTCCATGTGTTAGAGTGTCCGGCCATAGTGGGATTTTGGTATATGAGTTTGTTGAATGAAGTAGGTTGGATTTAAGAGAGGAAGGATTATAAGCTCCTTGAGGGCAAGGACTGTTTTGTTCTTCTTTCACTCCAGAAATAAAATCCATACCTGCAGATGTGAAGTAAGAAGTTAAGGCCGTAATCGTGAAAAATGAGCATTACTGGTCTTCAGAAATGGAAAATTCATGTAGGCCCATAAGTGGAGCTGGCAGTTTATTTGCCTTTTGATTACAGAAATTTTCTAATTTCTGCATAACTGGAGAAAAGAATATGACTGGAACCACTATGAACTTATCACCTTGCTTCAGTAGTTACCCGCATTTGCCAAAGTTTTTTAAAACTTTGTTTCTAAAAATTTTAAACATATTTAAAAAATACATTTCTCTCTCGTCTCCTTTTGTTTTCTGCAGTCGTTTAAAGCAAACCACAGGCATGTTATATTAGTTGTCTCCCATATTACAGGCATTTTAGGGTATGGATGTATTTCAGTCAAGAAAATGTGAAAAGAAATCCTATTATTACTACTATTTTTTTAATGCACTCTAAGTGCAGAGGAATCTCAGGTAAGAAAAATCTCCCCTCTAAATTAAGAACGGTTGTCCCTAATTAAGATTAGGGACAAAGAAAATGACCTTTGTCCCATTGGTAGGCTTCACTCTACTTGAGGACTCTCTGTGTGTTGGAGGCAGAAGTTGTCCATTCTTTCTTGACTTTCCAGTGTTCTCGGCTGCTGGTCAGCCTCCACACAGCTACTTTCAGAGAACAATTAGGGAGAGGGCCTTAAAACTTCCTTCTCTTCTGTGGCCTGTGTGTGTTTTGTTTTGATAATAATGTTTAAATGACTTACTGGCATCAGGTTGTCCCTCCAAGATGTGCACGTTCGTCTTTTCTGTCTCCCCTGCCATACTTCTCCGTGTCCCCAGGGTAGAAGAGAAGGTGTGTAGACTGGGTGCAGTGGGGAATTACCCTCCATGTCCCACTCGGCCTGGAGATTGGATTTGGAGCTGTGAATCCTCACAAGTGAGCTGGAGTTTGAGAAAGTAAGTAGTTCCTGAGCCCTCCTGCCCTTTCAGCTGCTCGAAGTGTGTTTCACTTACCGTTGGGGACAAGTCGTTCCCTCACCGAGTACATCTTTATCAGATTTTCGTAGATTACAGTTGTTTCTTAAAACAACTTTTCAGTAAAAGGCAGTTCAGGAAGCCCTTGGCATTCCGGAGGCTAATGCTGTTGAGTCATTAGGAATGTACGTGGTGGAAGCTGGAGGTGAGGAAAGGCCCAGGTAAAGAAGTCACATGAGGGCAAATCTGCCAGAAACGTGTGTCTTGCTTTTGTCCCCCACGCTTGGGGAAGAATGGCCAGAAAGGGAGTTTTAATGAAGCCTGAATTACAACGTTGATGCTTTGACATTTTGTAATTTTCACCCAATTACACTAAATATTGGTTGCTGTAGTCCGGATCCCTTAGTTCAGTTCCTCTTGGCCTTAAAATTCCACTAGATGTCAAGATCCATCTTCCAGGCGCTTTCTGATTTCTTCAAGTCATAAGAATTCAGCTTACCTCTGGATGCAGATGTTTTTAGCCTTTAACTTTGTTATGAGTGTCAAGGGCCTCAGCTGTTAAATTGCCATATGCTCCCAGCTCACTGCCTCACACAGAGAATGAATGAAGGGAAGGCACGTGGTTACCGTGGCACAGTTCGTATTTGGTTCTGTTCTGATTCCGTTTTTTTTGAACTCCTATCCTTGAGTGTCTCTGGTGTTAAAATACACCCTAAGTGGAGGAGCCTTCTAGTGCTCCTTAGATATCCAAAGTGTTTCTCTCTCCCCTTTCTCACTTCTTCCCTTAACACGCACCATTTAGTTATTCCAGGAGTAAAATGCTTGGGATCAGGATTTTTCTGTGGTTGAATCGCAGGGCCCCCCCCCCATCTTTAGAAGTGGCCTCTTAGAAGTCCCAGCTAGAGTTGAAGAAGAATGGATGGCAAGCACAGTAGGCTAAAAAGGAGAGGTGAGAATTCTTTTTATGCATTTCCAGCAAGTCAGTTACAGTAAGAGACCCTTTAGTGGTTGCTTCTAAAGGTCAAAACTTGCACTTTTACCAGAAACACAGGTATGTTGATTTTTTTTTAATTTATTGGACAGACAGAGAGATCACAAGTAGGCAGAGAGGCGGGCAGAGAGAGAGAGGAGGAAGCAGGCTCCCCTCTGAGCAGAGAGCCCGATGTGGGGCTCGATCCCAGCACCCTGGGATCATGACCCGAGCTGAAGGCAGAGGCTCAACCCACTGAGCCACCCAGGCGCCCCCAGGTACGTTGATTTTAAAACAGCTTTGAGACACAATTCACATACCCTTCACCCGTTAAAGTGTTCAAATCAGTGTGTATTCACAGGGTTGTGTGGCCATTACCTCAGCCACCTTTTTATCACCCCTTCCCCACAAAACCTATATCCAGTAATACATACTCTCATTTCCCCGGCCTCCCCCACCGCGACTGAAGTAACCTCTGGCGACCACTAATCTTTCTGTCCCTCTGCATTTGCCTGTGGTGGACATTTCGTGTAAATGGAAGCACAGTATGTGGTTCGTGGTGTGCTTCTTTCCCTTAGTATGATGTTCTCGGAGCTCACCCATTTTGTAGCATGTGTCAGTACTTGATTTCTTTAAATTGCTTTAGTCTTTTTATTGTATAAGCTCTTGTGTAGATAGACCACATTTATCAGTTAACAGGCATTTGGATTGGTTCTACTTTTTGGCTTTTGGGAATAAGGCTGATACAAATATTCATGTGCAAGTTCTTGGGTGGTTGTAAGTTTTCATTTCTCTTGGGCGTACATGGAGGAGTAGAATTGCTGGGTGACATGCAACTCTCTGTGTAACCTTCTAAGGAACAGCTCGGCGGTGCCATTTCACATTCCTGTCAACAGTGTGACAAGTGTCCCAGTTTTTCCACACCCTCACAAACATGGGTTATTACTCTTCTCTGGGAATAGCCGTCTTAGTGGGTGTGAAGTGGTATCATTGTGGTTTTGGTTTGTGTTTCTTCAGGGTTCTGATGTTCAGCATCTCTTCATGTGTTTATTGGCCATTTGTTTATCTTCTCTGGAGAAGTGTCTTCTTGTTGATTGCATGCTTTAAAATTGGGTTATTGGGGCGCCTAGGTGGCTCAGTGGGTTAAGCCTCTGCCTTCAGCTCAGATCATGATCTCAGGGTCTTGGGATTGAGCCCTGCATCAGGCTCTCTGCTCAGCGGGGAGCCTGCCTTCCCCCTCTCTCTGCCTGCCTCTCTGCCTACTTGTGATCTCTGACTGTCAAATAAATAAAAATAAAATCTTTAAAATTGGGTTATTGTTTTATTACTGAGTTGTAGGAGTTATTTATATATTCTGACTACAAGTCCTTTATCAGATACATGATTAGTAGGTATTTTCCCCAATCCGTAGATTGTTTTTTCACTTTCTTTTTTTTTTAAGTAAATTTAATTTTTTTAAGAAAACGAGGGAAGTTAAGAGTAACAGAGTGTCAGATACACCAGTCAAAAGAAGAGGAATGAGTGAAATGAGTACTGGTCACCAACTTAATTTTTTTGGTAAAACCTGACATAATTATGAAATGTTTCTTCCATTTCTTTTCCTTCCTTCCTTTTTATCGAAGTATAGTTGACATACAATATTGTATTAGTTTCAGGTATACAACATAGTAATTTGAGTTAAACATATGCAGTGTTCACCATAGTGAGCGTAGTTACCATCTGTCACCATACCATGTTATTACAGAGTTATTGGCTATATTCCCTCTGCTGTACTGCTGTACTTTTCATCCTCATGACTTCTCTTATAGCTGGAAGTTTTTACTTATTAATCCCCCTCGCCTATTTCACCCATCCTCCCTTCACACCCTCCCTCTGGAAACCACCAATTCTCTGTATTTACGAGTTTCTGTTTTGATTTGTTTGTTTGGTTTTGTTTTTTTTTTACAGGCGAAACCATATATTTGTTTTTTGCTTGACTGACTTATTTCACTTACCAGATACCTTATGGCCCATCCATTTGTCTCATGTCTTATGTTTGAATATTAATCCATTGTATATATATACACCACATTTTCTTTATCTCTTTATCTGTCAGCAGACTATTAGGTTGTTTCCCTGTGTTGTCTGTTGTAAATAATGCTGCCATAAACATAGGGGTGCATGTATCTTTTTGAGGTAGTGTTTTTGTTTTCTTTGGGTAAATAAATACTCAGAAGTGGAATTACTGGGTTGTGTATTTTTAACTTTCTGAGGAACCTCCATACTGTTTTCCCCAGTGGTTGTACCAGTTTACATTGGTTTTTTTCCCCTGCTCTTTTGAAGGTATTGGTTACAACAACTTGGATTTTATTTTACAAGCCGATTTTTTTGAAATATGCAACTGTAGCTCACTTAGATTTGACTTAAACAAGAAAATTGTTAAGAAAACACTGCAGGGTTTACTGCTACCCTTTACTACCTAGACAGGAACGGAACGTTTCTGTGGATCAAACTGTGGAATCTAGTTGTACAGCACACCCTTTTCATGCTCTGGCATCTGATGTTCTCATTTAGCATAAAAAGGAATGGTGAAGTTTCATTTTCTGTGTGGTGTAAAACAGGCTGTGACCTAACCATTCTTTAACCTTATTATCGTATTACATGATATAGCTGTTAGATATTCCTCATCTATTTCCTAGTGCTCCAGGTAACAAAGACCAGCAGCACAGGCGTCCCTTGGACCCAACGTAGATTGGTTGAGTCAGAATCCACATTTTACTGTGATCCTCAGGTGATTGTGTACATTAAAGTTTGAGAAGCACAACTGTATTTAACTAAAACACATACACACAAAACTTGAACTGTGTGAGGACTTTACGAGGTAGCTGAATCTGTTGAATTGATACTTCTAGAAAAAGCAGTTTAAATTATAATAGACATTTTGTATTTGTAAAACATTTTACAGCCCTTGTGAGAACATTTTTGTATCATTAAAAATAGAAATTGGGAGAGGTTTAGAAACTGACTTAATTCTGATCCTGGAGTATCTAAGTAATCTTACCCCAATTGAGTTATTTATAAATTATGTGTTGAAATTCTCATAGGATTTAAGTAGTTAGTCGATTGGTAACAATGTTATGCAAACAATCATTTACTTACTATTTAGTCAAACCCAAACATTTGGTTTGGAGCAATGGAACTCTTAGGGCTCCAACTAGTTATTACTCAAAATACTGGTGTGTTTTTGGATTACTTATTTTAGGAAAATCTTGATTCCCTTGTTAGGCACCTGCATGAATCCCTGTCTGTTATGTGGCTGCTGTCAAAAGATTACAAGTCTCTTTAGAATTAACAGCAACTGAGATTGGCGCTTTCAGAGAAATACTACCATGTTTTTTGTTTGTTGTTTTACTAAGTATTTTAATTCCAGTATAAACATACAGTATAATATTAGTTTTGGATGTACAATAACAGTGATTCAGAACTTTCGTCCATCACCTGGTGCTCATCACAAATGCATGCCTCAATCCCTGTCACCTGTTTCCCCATCCCCCACCCACCTCCCTCTGGTAACCATGAGCACTTGTGTCATTTCCTTCCTTTAGTATCCATCCCAGAAGCATCTCCGTGAATATGGCTACTTTTTATTCTTCCAGATTTTCTTAGCACTATTTCAAGGTTAAGTTACATAGTTGAAATTAGTATATTTAGATCTTATGATTTTAACTTTCTGTGTAAGTACTTTAACAGAATTAACACTTCATGAACCATTAGCTTGGTTTTTTAAGACATGTCCATTTAACAAGCATGTCTTTTGAGAAATCATGAGAATTTTCCATAATGAATTCAGTGTCAGAAATTTTATTTTTTCTCCAAATGAACATGTTCTGAGTCAGATGCTGAGAATTGTATAAGATAGTGTTTATTTTCTTTCTTTTTTGCTTTAAGGGATTAATTAAATTTCAGTGCTAAATAGCCTTAATTTCATCTAAGACGCCTGGTATTATTTGTTTTTGAACTTTATGAGTTCAGTTTTTTTTTTTTAAAGATTTTATTTTATTTATTTGATAGAGATCACAAGTAGACGGAGAGGCAGGCAGAGAGAGAGAGGGAAGCAGGCTCCCTGCCGAGCAGAGAGCCCGATGTGGGACTCCATCCCAGATCCCTGAGATCATGACCTGAGCTGAAGGCAGTGGCTTAACCCACGGAGTCACCCAGGCGCCCCATGAGTTCAGTTTTTAATTATCTTTCTCACTCTGAGGATACAAAATTAAGACATTATGAGGTAGAGCTACTGAATTTTCCTTCATATTGTGGAAACATAGAGGCACATAACTGAGGAAAAATGCTTGAGTTGAATACTCAGTAGTATTTGACATATGGTAATATGCACCAAAATTCTAAATCACCGATGTTACCTAGCAAAAATAAATATGATTTTATTGGTCTTTGGCACGTAACTTAGCACAGACTGGTCACAAGAACATAGTAACTTGATTTTTAAATTCATCTTTTTACATTTTTTCACGAGAACTCGCATTTCCTCCTGAAAGCATAGCCCTCTTGAGTGAAATAGTTAATAGAGCAAATATAGCAGATAACTGATGAAACTCAGACTAATAACTCCAGAAACTGGAACGTAAATAGACTTGTCATTAAAAAAAAAAAAGTTTGTAAACAGACATGGAAAAATGTTCTATATACCTAGGTACAGAAGTAATATAAATTAAAATTCAAAATTAACTCTAGTGCCAGAAAGAATACTGTAAAAGTGGATTTTTTAAAAGATTGCCTGATTCCTTTGGAATGATTTGGAGATGTATCTTGTGCTGTCATACACTTGTGATTTTATTCTAAATTAGGCGTTAATTTTTTTGTCATTTAGTTATTGAAGTATAATTTTCTTTTTAAAGATTTTATTTATTTATTTGACAGAGATCACAAGTAGGCAGAGAGAGAGGGAGAAGCAGGCTCTCTGCTGAGCAGAGAGAGCCGATACCTCGATCCCAGGATCCTGGGATCATGACCTGAGCCGAAGGCAGAGACTTTAACCTGCGGAGCCACCCAGGCGCCCCTGAAGTATAATTTATACACAATAGAATCCATCCTTTTTAGTATATAGTTGTGTAAGTTTTGATAAACATATACTGTAGTTTATCCACCAGTGCAACAAAGATGGAGCAGAAAGTTCCTTCATGCCTCTTTGCAGTCAGCCCCTTTTCCTGAATCCACCCCCTGGCAATCACCTGTTATCTGTCATTAAGGTTTTTAAGCATTCATTTTAGTAGTGAAAATTCTGAAGCAGCGCAGATGTCCATTGGCCAGGGGAGTGTTCATGTGAGCTTGGCCATGCCTCCTTACTTGAACTTCTACCATAAAGCCATTAAGAATGATGACATAGTATCTGTGAAGTTCATGGAGACTATGTACTTGTCACTTAACAGGAGAAAATGACCAAGATGTGGGAAAAAAGCAGGTGACAGTCATCTGTGGACTGATTGTAACTTTATCAAAACATCTCTATAGAGAGACTTGGACCTGAGACAAAAGTTATAGTTGCTTTAAAATTAAACTTTTCATTTCATTTTCATAAACTTTTTTTCGCTTGTTTCTGAAGGTTCTCTTTTCTAAACTTTGGAGTCAAGGTCTAGGCTATAATTCAGAAACACTTTAAAATTTTTTTATTATTTATTTATTTTTATTGACATAATGTATTATTAGCCCCAGGGGTACAGGTCTGTGAATCATCAGGCTTACGCAGTTCACAGCGCTCACCATAGCACGTAACCTCCTCAGTGTCCATCACCCAGTCACCCTTTCCCTCCTCCCCCTCCCTCCAGCAACCCTCAATTTTTTCCTGCGATTAAGAGTCTCTTAACGGTTTGTCTCCCTCCCTGATCCATCTTGTTGCGTTTTTCCCTCCTTACTCTCATGACCCCTTACCTTGCCTCTCAAATTCCTCATATCAGAGATCATATGATAATTGTGTTTCTCTGATTGACTTATTTTGCTAAGCATAATACCCTCTAGTTTCATCCATGTCATTGCAAATGGCAAGATTTTCTGGGGTTTTTGATGGCTGCATAGTATTCCACTATGTGTGTGTGCACGTGCATATATATATGCCACATCTTTATCCATTCATCTGTTGATGGGCATCTAGTTTGGCTATTGTGGATCTTGCTGCTATAAACATTCAGGTGCATGTGCAGGTGCACTATACTTGTATTCAGAAACTTTTTTCAGGCTTTGAGGGTGTGAAAGTGTGATGGTCATATGCTTGTTAGAGTAGTTATGATCTCTCTCCTAAGACTTTACTTTTTAAACTTATTTTATTCTCAGAAGCTAAGTTTGAATCACTTTTTGTGATAATGAAGTATTAAAAATTTAAGACTCTTGCCTTAGCCTTAGTAGTATGGTAACTGCTAGTTGGGGTATGAAGGACAAACTATATAGGATCTGTGGACTTTCGGACTAGAAGACCAATTTAGGCAAGAAAACTGATGTGTGTGGCAATAACATTGTACTGTTATAAGGTATTATATAATATCATCATAGTTCATGTATTAGGAATAACTACCAGAATGAGTGACACATTTATTCACTAGGCATCCTCAAAATGCAAGTTGGTGTGCTATAAACAGTGAAGTGTCTTGAGGCCGTGGAAGTTGCTTTTGAAACTTGAAGGACAAGAAGTTAAAATGGTGAAGAAGAAAGTTACAGAAAAACAAGAAGAGTGCAGAAAAACGAAGAGCAGAGGCGTGGAGATGGAAGTGAGCAGGCCTGTCTCCAGTGCTGGGAGGGACACTTAGGATGGAGTGACAGGAAGTGTAAGTAGGGTCTCAGCTGTGTGATTGGCAGGTATTAACGATGTCTCCGAGAAGGTGTTGGCCCACTAGGGCCCAGGGGCCAAAGCCTGCCCACCTCCTGTTCTTGTTCTGCCTGACTGCTAAGATGTTTTTGTATTTTAATGGCTGGGGAAAAAAAATTAATGAAGATGAATACTTTATGACACATGAATATGCCCTGGAGGCCCTATTTCAGTGTCCATAAGTCAAATTTTGTTCGAACAAGGCCATCTCCATTAATTGGATGTATTGCCAATGGATACTCCTGGCCACGGCTGGGCTGAGTGGTTACAGCGGGGACATTACAGCCTCCTAAAATACCATCGAGCCCTTCATAGAAAAAGTTGGCCAGCTCCTGGAGAGATTCACAGTGCAGCATTCACTTTGGGCACGATGAGACATGAGGCTGGGCAGGTAGGGTAGGCAAATAAGATCTCAGTCTTCTCAAATCCATTTCTGATAGTGTACTTGTGTGTGTTCCCAGTAACTGAGATTAAGCTCTACTTATATAACATTTTCTGAAGCTCTGGCTTTCTTCCTCATCACCCTTCCACCTTACAGGGATAATGCTTTGAGAAGCAGTGTTGTAGAATTTTGAAAGCCATCTTGAAGGTTTTCAGTTGTATCTTTAGAGGAAGCATGGAAGCAGTTGAGTTGGAAAGGCACGTGATGGGGGAGTTCCATTATGAGGTTTGCCTTCTATTAGGTAGAACTTACTCATCAGATTTTAGTATGGCTAGCATTTAAAATATGACCCCAGGAATGCACAGTACACTACATTGACGATTGGGAGACAGGGGTTTCTGTTTTACTGCCAACTTCCCTGCTTTCTATTTGTATAAGTATTTTCTCTGCTTTGCCTAGTTACGAATATAAGATAACGAGGGGGCAACTGCTGATACGTAAGACGCAGGAAAAGAGAAAAAATGCTGTGCTAACATATGGATACTTTTTTCCTCTCCATTATGTTTGCTTTTATGATTTGCTTCAACTTTCTCTGGGTTTAATTTAATGTTTTTCTCCTTTAGTATCTTGAGATGGAAACTGAGCCATCTTTTTAAAGGGCTTTTTAAAGCCTTTCTTCTCTAGGGTGCACGTTGAAGCACAGGTTGAGCCACGTCACACAGGATTTGTTACTTAAGGTTTTCATTTTCATCTGGTTACAAACATTTTCTCTTTTTCCATTGGGTTTCTTCTTTGACCCATAGGTTATTTAGCAGTATGTATTTAATTTTCAAATCTGTGGAGATTTTTCCAGTGTTTTGTTGTTGCTGCTGTTGGGGTATGTGTGTTTTCTACCTTGCATTGTGGACCTAGAAGAGAATCAGTACTATCAGTCTTTTGCCGTTTCTGTGCGTTTCACTTTGTGGCCAGAATGTGGTCCCTGTGTCTGTTCTTTCATATATCCTAGAAAGAAAATGGCATTCCACACATGTTGAGTCCAGTGTTCCTTTATATACCTCAGTTAAATCAAGTTTGTTCATGGTTTCACGTCTTTTCTACCGGTATTGGTTTTGTTCTTCGCTACTGAGAAATGTGTGCTCAAGTGTCTGGTGATGGTGGGTTTGCCTCATTCTCCTTATAGTTCTGTTGATTCTTGCTCTGCATAATTCAAACCTGTGTTTTAGGTAAAAACGAATTTGGAAATACTGTATCTTTATATTGTTTTGTATTTTATTTATATCCTTGTAAAATGTTTCCCTATATCTCTAACCATGCCTTTTGCCTTAACGTCTCCTTGTATCAGACAGCTTTCTTATTTATGGTTCACTTCTGCATAGGATCTAATAAGGTATAATTTTTTTCTATTTTGTTCACTTCAGCCTTTTTCTATCCCTGTGTTGAAGGTTTTGTCTCCTCTAAGCAGTTGTGCATATTTCTATTTTCAGTCTTAGAGTTTGTGTCTTTTTAGGAAGCATTTAGTTTGCTTGCATTTGATATAATTACTGATCTGTTTGGGTTTTAATCTCTGACTTTCTGATTTTTATTTGTCCTACCTGGTTTGTGTTCTTTGTCTCTGATTTTTTTTTTTTTTGTCTGCCTTTGAATTTTTTTTTTTCTTATTTTATTTTTTTCTCTGTATTAGAGGGTATGTAGTGATGAGATGCATATCCTCTGTTATTTGAGTGGTTACTGTACTACTTTGAATTACCAAAGGAATAACATAAATTTCTGAGTTTCCTTCTGTCCAAGCAATGCTAAAATCTTTAGAATACTTTAATTCCAATTGCCCTCCTTACCTTGATGCTCTTGCTGTCAAGCATTTGACTTCCCTGTGTATTTCAAGCCCCATGAGACGCTTGTTAATTTTTGAAGTCATTTCTTCTCCAAGATTTACCCCTCTTGTTGATGCTTATGCCGGTATCTCTGTGCTTCCATGTGCATCCTCATCCTTTTGCCAGTACTAGGTAGGCTGGTAATAAATACCTTGGGTTTTCTTTTTCGTTCTTACCTGAAACAGTACTTCATTCACATTGATTCTTGCTTTGGGTATAAAATTCTCAGTTGGCAATTATTTTCCTTTAGGGTTTTCAAGTCTGTTGGCCTCTGGCTTCCTGTTTCTGGTGAGAACTTTGCCACTGGCCAAATTGTTTCTCTTGTGTAGGTCATTTCCACCTGTTCTCTGGTTGTAAAGTTTTTCCCTTTGCCTGAGCGCTGAGCTGTTCTGCTGCAGTGTGCCTTGAGGGGATTTTCATTGTATTTCTCTTTCTTGGTATGTGTAAAACTTATTAAATTTATACGTTAATACTTTACCAGCTTCAGAAAATTCTCAGACTTTATCTTTTGTGTATTGCTCTGAGCCCATTTTCTTCCTCTAGAATTCTGGTGTACAAGTATTAGCCCTCTGACATCGTTCCCTCTGTCTCTCACTGTCTCTGCTTTGCCAATGCTTCTCTCTGTATATTTTCATCTGACGGATTTTTCCAGCCACTCATTTTCTGTTCAGCTGTGCGTAATCTGCTTTTAAAGCCACCCACTGAGGTTTTCAGTTCTAGAACATCCATTTTGTGCCTTTTTGTAGTTTCCAGTGTTCTGCCTAATTCTCAGAATTGTTTTTTAATCTCTTACTTAGCTCAGCATAATTACTGTTTTAAAGTCTGTGTCTGATGACTGTATGATCAGGATCTTCTGTTGGGCCTTTCCATCAGTTCTTACTTCCTTTGATTTTGTGTTGGGGTTCCTTGATTGGGTATCAAACATTAGATAGAATATGATAAATAATTTGAACCCTAGTAAATACGTACTGTCTAGATAATATTTTCTGTAAGTAGCATTTGTATTTGCTTTTGGCTTTTGTCTGTTTTCAACTAGCAATCCTGAATTTTTTTTTTTTATTTTTTAAAGATTATTTATTTATTTATTTATTTAGCAGAGAGAGATACAGTGAGAGAGAGAACACAAGCAGGGGGAGTGGAGAGAGGGAGAAGCAGGCCTCCCAACGAGCAGGGAGCCCAATGTGGGGCTCAATCCCAGGACCCCAGGATCACGACCCAAGCCAAAGGCAGACGCTTAATGACGGAACAATCCAGGTGCCCCCTGAATTTCTTTAGTTCAGTATTGACATGATCTTAAATTGGGTTTTGGTTCCTCCAATAGCTGGTTTGTAATTTGTCTTTAAGGACTAGGGTGCAGTACTTCAGAGCTCTAACTCAAAGTATATGGGGGGTTTCAAAGTTCCCATTTTAGTGGGTTCTGGACTCTAGTTTTCTCCTCTGGCCCTGCCTAGCTGTCAAAAGCTCCACTCAGTGTTTTAGCTGCTGGTTCCAGAATCAGAAGAGGCCATTGGAGGAAGCTTCCCTTAGTTCTGGACTTCTCTGATTTTCTTTTTTTTTTTTTTTTAAGATTTTATTTATTTATTTGACAGACAGAGATCACAAGTAGGCAGAGAGGCAGGCAGAGAGAGAGAGAGAGAGAGAGGCAGGCTTCCTGCGGAGCAGAGAGCCCAATGCAGGGCTCGGTCCCAGGACCCTGAGATCATGACCCGAGCCGAAGGCAGCGGCCCAACCCACTGAGCCACCCAGGCGCCCTGGACTTCTCTAATTTTCTTTCTTCTTCTGTATGTTGTCCTCCTTTTAGCTCTTTACATGCTGACAAACAGATTTTTCAAAATAAAATTTTCAGCTTTTTAAGTTATTACCGGGGAGGGTGATCATACTGCTTCTGCCATTACTAGATATGAAACTATTCTGTAGGTTTTTTTTAATCTTAAGAGAAACCATTTTTTTTTTTTTTCAGTGTTTGGTGTATTCTAATACAGTAGTTTAAAAAAACTGGCTTCTCTTGCATTCTTACTCTTGATTTTATGTGATTGTACAGAGAAGAATGCCATCTAAACCTCCTGTTTCTCTTATATTGTCTCTTAGAGGAAAAGGGATTCTTAATTTAAAAGAGCTTTAAAAACACATTTCATAATAGCCGTGTTTACTTGAAATTACTTTGAACAAATGAACATTAGTGTTAGTAGGGAGAGGCTCTGGGCTCTTGCAGTGCTTGCTTACAGATGCATGGCTAAAACGTTCCGTCCAACACCATTCCATTATAGAACTATGAAATCCTGAGTCAGAGTAAATGTGTGCAGGTAGTGCTATAGTTGTGTAGGTGCTGTGGAAGTCTCCACAGGATGACCCAGGGGAGAGTCAGGTCCCAAGGTGCAGTAACTGGCTCTTTGAAATTTCAGTCACAAATTTGTTATGGGAAGTGGTCAGGTTTCAGCTACTTTCTAGTCCCCTGAGACCTTCTCTGTCTCTGGAGGTGAGTCAGCTGGTCATGGGAATCATGGTATGATAGGAACCTGGAGCTGGATCCCAAGGGGAAAGGCACCGTGTGGCTTAGAGGAATCTGCAGGCTTTTTCTGTCCCGGGGGAGACCCATTAGGAGACTCCAAGCTCAGGGTGGGCACCCTTCCTGGAGATACCCCTGGGAGGGAAGCAGGTATTAAGCACAAACTGTATTGTTTGTACAAACAGTGATTCCCCTTATCCTGGAGGGCAAGTTTTTGGAACAGACCAGCTCTCTGATGTCCACCGAGGGCTGGCTCCGGGCAGGCAGCTCTTTCAAAAGACACCAGTGCCAGCCTGCGAGAACTCTGCTGCACTCAGCCTCTGGTGACTCACTGCAGAAATTTTCTGTAAACACCGTAGGGTGATACCAAAGGTCTATGTGATAATTTTTGTTACGATAAGTAGTAAGATGTTTGGCATGAAACTTTGGCAGCTAAAATAGTTGTGTGCTCAGAATGTCTTGGTATGTTGCATACAGGCGTTTCCTGATGTGCCAGTGTCTGTTGTCCATTTGAATCCACGTGTGGGAAGAGCTGGATGGCATTGGAACATTTAGTATGGCTTCAGAGAATGTTTAAAAAATTAAATTACAGTGGGAAATTATCCATTACAAAGGATACTTCAGATGGCTCCTTTTAAATTTCCAGTTGAACCACCCACATATTTTTTCACATTTTACTGGACTTGTTTTTCTCCTGGGAGCTTTCTGAGGAAAAGTACTCTGTCACCGAGAATTTTGACTAAGGCAGCTGAAGTTCACTTGGCAATCAGAAATATGGAAAAAACAATTTCTGACTCCTGTTAGAATGAAACTAGAGAATCTCAGATGTTACAGATTAGATTTCTCACTTATAAACGTGGACCCTTACCCAGAAAGTTATGTGACAGTCTGCAAAGCTGACTAGCTGGTTAGTTGCATTTCATCACTTTTTAGTCATAGAATATGCACTTGCAAACGCTACTGAAAAAACCCAAGAGGACATGGATTCAAGTTGAATTTCATTAGTGACTTTGATCATCTTTTCATGCCTAATTTGGTCATTTATTCAACAAACTTTATAAGTATTTATTTAAACCCTGCAATGTGTCACGCTAGTCCTGGGGGCTGTGGATCATTTTTTTTTTCTCATTTGGTTTCAAATTTAAGTCCCATTAGGGGCCCCTGGGTGGCTCAGAAGCCTCTGCCTTAGGCTCAGATGATGATCTCAGGGTCCTGGGATTGAGCCCCGCATCAGGCTCCGTACTCAGCGGGTAGCCTGCTTCCTCCTTTCTCTCTGCCTGCTGCTCTACTTACTTGTGATCTTTCTCTCTCTGTCAAATAAATAAAATCTTAAAAAAAAAAAAATTCCCGTTAAGGTCAGCCTGGAGCTGCCTGCTTTTCATGAGGTTCCTAAGCTACATACATGTACTCCATTGTCTCCTGCTCCCTCAAAATCTGTTATCTCTTTCTTTCCTCTCCTTAAGGTAATACTGCATTGCATGATTGCGCAGAGTCTGGGAGTTTGGACATCATGAAGATGCTGCTTATGTATTGTGCCAAGATGGAAAAGGATGGTTATGGAATGACTCCCCTTCTTTCAGCCAGTGTCACCGGTCACACAAATATTGTGGATTTTCTGACTCACCATGCACAGACCAGCAAGACAGAACGGATCAATGCTCTAGAGCTCCTGGGAGCTACATTTGTGGACAAAAAGAGAGATCTGCTTGGGGCCTTGAAATACTGGAAAAAGGCCATGAACATGAGGTACAGCGATAGGACTAATATCATCAGCAAACCGGTACCGCAGACTCTGATAATGGCTTACGATTATGCCAAGGAGGTGAATAGTGCGGAAGAGCTAGAAGGTCTTATTGCCGACCCCGACGAGATGAGAATGCAGGCACTATTGATCAGAGAACGTATTCTTGGTCCCTCTCATCCCGATACCTCTTATTACATTAGATACAGAGGCGCTGTCTATGCGGACTCTGGAAATTTCAAACGATGCATCAACCTCTGGAAGTATGCTTTGGATATGCAGCAGAACAACTTGGACCCTCTAAGCCCCATGACCGCCAGCAGCTTGCTGTCGTTTGCGGAACTGTTCTCCTTTATGCTCCAGGATAGGGCTAAAGGCCTGCTGGGCACCACCGTTACGTTTGATGATCTTATGGGCATCCTGTGCAAAAGTGTCCTTGAAATAGAGCGAGCTATCAAGCAAACTCAGTGTCCAGCTGACCCATTGCAGTTAAATAAGGCTCTGTCCATTATTTTGCACTTGATTTGCTTGCTAGAGAAAGTTCCTTGTACTGTAGAACAGGACCACTTCAAAAAGCAGACTATCTACAGGTTTCTGAAGCTGCATCCGAGGGGGAAGAATAACTTCAGCCCCCTTCATCTGGCTGTGGACAAGAACACGACCTGCGTAGGGCGCTACCCCGTGTGTAAATTCCCGTCTCTGCAGGTCACGGCCATACTGATCGAGTGTGGCGCCGACGTAAATGTCAGAGACTCTGACGACAACAGCCCCCTGCACATCGCCGCTCTGAACAACCATCCCGACATCATGAATCTCCTTATTAAATCAGGTGCACACTTCGATGCCACAAACTTGCACAAGCAGACTGCTAGTGACTTGCTGGATGAGAAAGAGATCGCGAAAAATTTGATCCAGCCCATCAATCACACCACCCTGCAGTGTCTTGCTGCTCGCGTCATAGTGAATCATAGAATATATTACAAAGGGCATATCCCAGAAAAGCTAGAGACCTTTGTTTCACTTCACAGATGATAATCTGCCTGGCTCGTCGCACTGTCAAAAGCACGGATCGCTGACAGTTGCCTCGTAAGTGAGCACTGTTGTGAGAACACCAGCATTCACTTGGCTTGACACCTCGTGCTCTCATTGGCTAAAGCATTAGAAGCATCAGCTTTCCAGGATTGGTTTCCCAGTATTTAATATAAATACACCATATAATATATTGTTTGTGAATTATTGAGAAATGGAATGTCCTACTCGAATTTCTTAAATTGTCTGCCAAAGGCTTACCTGTTCTGGTTCTGTTTGCTGTTGGGTGTTCGGGACAAAATTCACTGTTCTTCAGTGGTGTCTTTATACTTTACTGGTTTGTGAATTTTATACAATTGAAGGTCTTTTTTTTTTTTCCTGCTTCTTCCTTCTCTTGTCCAGGCTTCTTCACTCTTTCCACTTGATTTTTTTTCCTCCCCATTTCTACTTACCATCCTTCCCTCCCCTTACGGACCCATGCTAGGTTGCACACCCTTTATGGACCTGTTACCATTTGCAATTACCATAAGTGCTTTATCTTCTCTATGCACCGGCTTAAACTTGACTGTTGTATGTTAGCACATTTTTCTATGCAGCAGTTGGTCAACTTCAACTCAAAACCTGTTACATTTGTTACAAAGTTCCTTGTTTTGAAAGTAGTACTCTTTGTAGCATGACAGTTTTTAGAGCTATAGGTCAGCTACCTGAGCTTAGGCTTTTCTGTTTATTTGTTTCTGTGGGGTTTTTTGTTGTTTTTTTTTTTTTGTTTTTTTCCTTCTTCTTCTTCTGAGGTTTCTCTCTCTAATCCACTGAAATTATTGTGTGCTAAATTTGGGAAACAAATCTCTCCTAACTCATTAACCCAGTTGGAATTTAGGTCTGTTGTCTTAATATAACCTGCTGTAAAAGGAAGACTCCTGACAAAGTGACCCACCTTTCATGCCGCCGGCGTTGTCCTGCTCGGGCTGATGATGTGATTAGGTGTAGAGAATTCACATCAATTTAACCTCAGAGTGTATCATGCAGCTTTAACGAGTCACATTGAACTCTTCCGCAGTCGGACCGCAGATCACTTTTAGTTACAAAAAAGAGCTACAGCATGTCAGTGGCACGGTGCTTGCCAAGCCCGATCTAGGCATCTAGGATAATTAAGGTATTTTCGTATGCAATTTACTGCCGTAGTATCCGAGGTCAGTACCAGTGTCCATCCGTCCTTCCAGCTTCGGTATACCTTTCCAAATAACTTGCATGGATTACTTTGGTCTTGGTTATTCGTCACCCTAGTTAAACACAAAAGGTTGCAGTGCTTCCTGTCCCCTTCCTGAAAGTTAGCTTGGCTCTGTTCTTCTTTCCGTACGGTTTTCTGTTTTGTCTTGTTTTTGGTTTGGTTCTGTCGGTTCCTTCCACACAGTTTCGCTAATGCCACAGAAAGGGCTCTTTCAAGAAAAGATTAAGAGAAAAGTACTAAAGAAGATTCAGGTAGTTATCCTTCAGCACTTTATTGTTATTCAGGATAAAATGTATGACGGCACATTTGCCCTGCAAATGTCTTAATGAAATTGTTCTGAATAAAAAGCTCCTTATTAGTTTGAGGAAAAAACAGACTCAAGTGTACCTGTGAGTTGAATGAGCTGGATCCACTTGGGTTTTTGCTCGCATTTTATCCTGAGGGTTGATGTCATGATCTTTACAGAGTCATCACTGCAAAGAATTGCCTTAGGTTTATTTCATCTTTATTCAGTAAAACAAAAAACAAGAAAAAAAAACTCATGATGAAAAGTAAAAAGTAGTAAATAAAAATCATTAGACTTACTTTCTGATTAAGTAATTGAGGTTTAATTTTTTTTTTTAAGGTATCCTGTTTTTACTAGGTTCTGAATTGCATTTCACTGTCGAAAAAGGTAAATGGGATGTAACTGATCATGGTTGCTCTCCAGCCTTTTGATGAAGAGCCTTGAAACCCGTGTTTACCGCGGGCAAATTTGGTGGAATGTTTGGGCTGCCACATATATTAACCATTTGTTATTTAGACACACATTCTAGAAATAGCAGACATCAACATTTTGAAATCATTTGCTTCTAACCCTCTGGTACGTATGCATGGGCAACCTTTTTTTTTTTTTTTCTTTAAAGGGAAACTCTGTACATGCAGTAAATCAACACTAGTGGATCCCAGTAATTTGGGGGTAAAAGATGAGCAATGGAATTTTCCAGTGATTTGGCATTTCCCCTTCCTTTCTCGGGCGGGGAGAAGAGGGCTCACGTGCTCGTTTGGTACTGCACACTTCACACTATCCAACGGGTGAACCGAAATCGTGCGGCTCTAGTGGAACTCAGGATTTCTTCACGTAGCATTTTTCCACTGCTAAAGATGGATCGCTTCGAAGTGTACTTCAGTCTCGAGAACTGGAATGCCTTATTTCAGTTAGGATATGACTCTCCTCTGTTTGCCATCTCCCCAGATGCTGTTAGGAGCTCTTGACAAATCGAGTGGTTTGATAGCTCAGAGTTGTCTACAGTTTCATTCTGGAGGAGGTTGGTTAATAAAAGGTGACCTCAGACATTGTGAAGGCCTTTGTCAGAAAGTATTCTCAAAATTGTTTTTGACTGAATTGAAAAAGATACGTCCGTTTGTTACTTTTTTTTAACCACAAGTGAGTAATACTTAATGAGCTACTTGCACTGGTGTGAGTGGAACTAAACCACACTGTAGCGAGTGATGTTGGCTGGAGTTTCTAAGTTCTGATTCCCTTTCTGTAAAAATGCCTCGTGAGGCCTGCTGAATTTTAGATGCTCCACTCGTGATCATTCCTGGAAAAGAAATGGTCATTTTGCTCAGATGAGATACCAGTCTACTTTATAAAGACAAGTGGATTCTAGATTTTTTTTTTTTTTTAAAAAGAGTCATTTTCTTACCTGTAAACCTGACAGGGGCATAAAACCCAAATCAGCAAAAAATCAACCTGGTGCCCATTCTGACTTTGAAGTTACGTGCTCACTTGTAAAGTGACTACCTTACTGTATAATATTTTAGAGACCCCCATCTACTGTGACTTGGGAAAATTCTTTAAATTATATATGAAAAGGTCGCTCTTCAAAATCCTGTCACCCAGCTAAAACCTTAGGTTGACTTTTAGAGGAAAAACGATCCTTGTAGTTATCAGAATTGTGGGGGCCAGATGAGATAATAACCATCTTCTTGGACACTGCGACAGCAGCATTATTGCTTGGAACTTTAACCATTTTAGAGTTAGATCCTAAAGAAACTAATTGGTCCTCATCCTTTTTTCATTTTTCTTTTTTCTTTTTATTTTTTCCACCTTCATATATCACTAAACAACTAGTTTCTCCCTTTTGTCACTTCCCATTGTGTATTTTTCAGAAGTACTGTATTCAGATGCCAGCCAATAAATTGTCACATAATGGAAAATGATACGCCACAACATTCATTGTAAGGTCTAATAAAATTAAATTTGCACCAAATACAAGCGTATTTGTATTAACTTTTTTTTTTAAGTTTTTATTTATTTGAAAGCAGTGTGTGGGGGGAGGGGGAAGGGTGGGGGGGCTGGGGGCAGAGGGAGAGAACCTCAAGGAGACTGTGTGCTGAACGTGGAACCCTACGTGGGGCTTGATCGCATGACCCTGAGGTCATGATCTGAGCTGAAACCAAGAGCCGGGTTTTGGTTGGGCATCCCTTGTATGAATTCATCTTTGATTGATAACGTCTTAATGCTTTGATGGTGTGCTTCTGTTTTAAAAAAGACCTACTTGGTAATTTACGGTCCATGAGAAGTGTTAGAGCATTTATTGTTCATACTTATATGTAAAAAAAGATGGTTTTTGTACAGTTTGTTCTGATTTCTTTTCCAGTGAAGACCACAGACACTAAGTTATAGAAAGGCTTCTGTTGTTCAGTGCACGGGAGAGCGGCTGCTTTTAACTCCTACTCTTGTATTTTTAACTGGTTTGGTATTCGGTATCAGAAGTATGTCAGAAATACATATTTAAATACAAGTATGTAAATATTTATATTTATAAAGTATTTATAAAATAGGTAAATACAATATACCGTGAAGGTAAATTTCATCAATTCATTTCCACTTTTCGATGGTCAAATCTGGGTAGTCCTTGTCGTCTTGTATGTAAATTTCCTAATACAAAAAGTTTTAGTAGGTCCAAAAATGCTCCGACTAGAATATTATCTTATATTATATATATAATATATATTATATTATCCAACTAGAGGTTATCTAACCATAAACAGAAATATCCAGCTGTATCAGATTTCCCCGCTTGAATCCTTAAACTGCTTTACCAGTTACAAGTACAGACTTGGTCATCTTCCCGACAGAATCCTTTTAAACCTTAGCCTTCCATCCCCTTGGTTCTTATTTATTGTTTTTTTTTATTTTTTATTTTTTTTATTTATCAGAGAGAGAGAGGGGGAGAGAGCGAGCACAGGCAGACAGAGTGGCAGGCAGAGGCAGAGGGAGAAGCAGGCTCCCTGCTGAGCAAGGAGCCCGATGTGGGACTCGATCCCAGGACGCTGGGATCATGACCTGAGCCGAAGGCAGCTGCTTAACCAACTGAGCCACCCAGGCGTCCCCCATCCCCTTGGTTCTATGGACGTCCACCATCAGCGTTCAAGAGGAAATCTTCCAAATGTGTAAGGATAAGAAAATTACATTTTTGAGAATTTGATAAAGAAAAAATCTTCCGTCCTAAGGATGTTTTTTCTTCAAGATACTTTCTGTTCTTTTTTTCCATCTCTGTACTATCAGAATGTCCCTTTTTTTCTTTCTCCTTAATCTTTATCCATTTTGCCCATCCCCCTTCCCCCCAGCAACCGCCAGTGTGTTTTTTGCATTTAAGAATCTGTGTGTTTTGTTTAGATATCATGTGGAAATGAAATCATATGGTATTTGTCTTCCTCTGACTAACTCCACTTAGCACAACACCCTCCAGAATGTTCGTGCTTAAGTAATTTGGGGTTGTGGGAGTTGTAAAATCATTGGTTCCTGGATGCCACCATGTTATTGTAAACATATTTTAAGTAAGATTTGCTCCTAAATTGAACTCAGCTTAATAGAATTATCTCAGTTTTATTTTCCTAATCTAATAATTATGTCTGATTTGCAAAATGAACACAGAGCCCTGCCTTAAAACATTGAAAATGTAAACTTTGGGCACCTGGGTGGCTCAGTCGTTAAGCATCTGCCTTCAGCTCAGGTCATGATCCCAGGGTCCTGAGATCGAGTCTCACATCAGGCTCCCCACTCTGCAGAAAGCCGGCTTTTCCCTCTCCCACTCCCCCTGCTTGTGTTCCCTCTCTCGCTGCGTCTCTCCCTGTCAAATAAATAAATAAAATCTTTTTTTAAAAATTGAAAATGTAAACTTAACAAAAGGATACATTTAAGACACACATTCATATTGAGGAAGGATTTGGTGTTCCCCTAAAACATCTTTGGTGCTTATTAACCACTGTATACTTTGGTGTGAATCAAGGGAGTAGAGTGGTTTAAAGTATTTGTCATGATTGCCGGAAACTAATGTGGAAAAAAAAATGATTGTGTCTGACACAGAAAAGTTTTATGCACAACTTCTCAATAATCAGTCTCTTGTAATGTGAAGTCTCTCCTTGGTTATTTTAGATCTATGTGAGCCTTATCTATTACTTTATTCTCCAAAAGACCAAATACGACTTTGTTAATGGCCAGTTTCCTTTGTTTACGTAACAGATAATCAGGACTAATTAACCCTAGGAGTGATATTTTTTTAAAGTCTTTTTTTCCTTATAATTTAATGTCTCTGTAGATGATACTACTTGTGATGATAATTAGTTCTAAAACTTAGCAGGCACTGCGGGACCCTAGGTGGCTCAGCTGGTTAAAGATTGTCTTGATTTGGGCTCAGGTCATGATCTCAGGATTGTGCAATGAAGCCCAGTGTCCGGCTGTGTGCTAAGCATGGGGCCTGCTGGAGATTCTCCCCGCCCCGCCATGTCCCTCCCCAACACAGGAGCTCTCTCTCAAATAAAATTTTTTTTAAAGATTTTATTTATTTAATTTGACAGAGTTCACAAGTAGGCAGAGAGGCAGGCAGAGAGAGAGGAGGAAGCAGGCTCCCTGCTGAGCAGAGAGCCTGATGTGAGGCTCAATCCCAGGACTCTGGATTCATGACCTGAGCTGAAGGCAAGAGGCTTTAACACACAAAGTCACCCAGGCGCCCCGCAAATAAATCTTTTTTAAAAAGTAAAAAACTTAGCAGATACCTGACACCTTGATTATCTTGTTTTTTAAAAATATATTTATTTAACATAGGGGTGCCTGGGTGGCTCAGTTGATTAGGTGGCTGCCTTCAACTCAGGTCATGATCTCAGATTGCCGGGATCGAGTCCCGTATAGGGCTCCCTGCTCAGCAGAGAGTCTGCTTCCTCCTCTGACCCTCTCCCCTCTCATACTATCTCATTCTCTCAAATAAATAAAATCTTTAAAAAATTATATATATATATTTATTTAATATATTTATTACAAGGGCTGAACTGAAGACTATTAAAAAACCGAAGAGAAAAAATTGCACCAGACCTTGAAATAACAGAACATCTAGGGAAAAATACAAAGACAACATAAAGGAGTGAGGCCAGACAGCCAGGTTCAAGGCTCTTACAGGGACACCTGCTCTGAAGACGTTTCTTGCAGGTACCTCAAAGTTGTGGGTGTTTCCAGAATTTACCACCCTATGTTCACAAAGGGCTGCCAGTGTTGGGTCTTCCCAGCACGCTCTGCTTGGAGAGTGGGATGGTTCTTGACATTACAACAGGGCAGTTCTCCGGTCTTCCAGGATGTCCAGGCAGCTGTGACCGTGGTGGTCCTGTGGTGGGGAGTTGCAGGGCGTGGAGGCTCCCCCCACGGGGACGCTGTGACAGCGGCCACTACGGACCCCCAGGGAAAGCTGCTACCTCAGGGCTCCGCAGACTTTTGGGGATGCCTTCCACCCATTTGCAGAGATGAGGCTGAAATCCCCTCCTTGGCAGACTTCATGAGGATCATCAGCTCCTACTGGAGCCTCTGGTCCACAGAGCCTTGATGGCACCCCCGCGGAGACCCCATCCTTTATGGCTGGAGGCTGGGGCACGGTTCTGGGAGCCATCTCTGCCTCGATTCTTTAATAGTTCCTGCCATACCAGTGCACTGTTGAGTTGATAATATCGAATTTCTGCTGTACCAGGCACTATGCCAAATGATGATTATATCCACTCACTATGGAAGACTTGGGGAGCTAAGCAAAAAGGAAACCACCCCTCTTGCCTCCCGTTATACACAGTTAATGCTAAGTTGTGTTTTCGATCTCCCGTTCCGTTTTAAATCTCAAAATTCTTTCAGGACAAGCAAATTCTTAAAATAGTGGGTGGTAGCTAAAATTCAGGAGATGCTGAGTAGAGAATTAGGTCAAGAATGAATTTAAGTGAGTGTGACCTGTTTATACTGGAGTGTTAAGGGAGAATTAGGGATAGTCCTCTCAGGGTCTCAGTACGTAGTCGAATTGTGACTTGTTTATTTCACAGGCCACGTGTACCAATTAGTAAGGATTATAGGATATTTTTCTTTGCATACTCCGACAAAATGTTTTGGAGTAATTTTGTATTTACAGAAGAGTTGAAAAGGTGGTAGGCAGTATTCCTGTGTGTCCTTATGATGTAGGTTCCCCTAACACTAACATCCGATGTACGCGGTATCTGTTTATGGAAACCTAGATTGTCAACACTAAGAAATTAGTGTTGGTATAATACAGTTAGCCAAATCTATGGACTTAATTTGTATTTCAGTTTTTCCACTGAAGTCCTTTTCCCGGTCCCTGGACTCAGTCTAAGATACCACCTTTCCTTTGGTCATCATGTCTCCTTTGTCCATAACAGTTTCTCAACCTCTGATGGTTTTCCTAGACCTTGACATGATCAAGAGTATGGGTCAGATATCTTGTAGAAAGTGCTTCAGTATGGATCTATCTGGTATTTTCTCGTGTTTTCCTGGGGGTGTGATTTTCTAGGGAAGACTACCACAGAGGTGCTATACCATTCTTATTACGTCTCATCTGGCATTACGTGATGCCAACATGGTGATATTAACCTTGAACATTTGGTTATGATGGCGTCTGCCAGATTTCTTTCTCTGTTGGACACCTTTCATTTTTCCATTCCATAGGCTATTTTTTGGAAGTGAGTCGCTAAGCTCAAGTTTTGCTCAAGGAGGAAGGGAACTAAGCTCTACTTCCTGGGGGGGGGGGGTATCTACATATATTATTTGAAATTCTCTCTCTCTCTCTCTCTCTTTTTTTTTTTTAAAGTAAGCTCAATGCCCAGCATGGAGCCCAAAGCGGGGCTTGAACTCATGACCTTAGATCAAGATCTCAGCTTAGATCAAGAGTTGGACACTTAACCAACTGAGCCACCCAGGGTGCCCCTGTTATTTGGAATTCTTAAAAGAAGGGAAATTTGTCCCTTCTCCCTCATTTAGTCATTTTTCACCATAGTCTCATGGATATGTATTTCTGTGTGTTACAATTGCATACTATAATTTATGTTTCATTGCTCAAATCGTTCCAGCTTTGGTCATTGTGAGCCACATCTTTTTGAATTTCTTTTCCTTTTGAGCCTTCCTTTTTTTTTTCTTTTTCTTTTTTTAAAATTTTATTTATTAGAGAGAGAGAGAGATCACAAGTAGGCAGAGAGACAGGCAGAGAGAGAGAGGAGAAAGCAGGCTCCCCTCCAAGGAGAGAGCCCGATGTGGGTCTCGATCCCAGGACCTGGGGACCATGACCTGAGCCGAAGGGAGACACTTAATGAGACTGAGCCACCCAGGTGCCCCAAGGCTTCATTACTTTCTGTCATGACAGAATACACCGGGCTCGTCTTGCATTTGTTCACCCCAGCCCTAAAGAACCCGCTGTTTCTCCAAGGAGCCCCTGAAAGACCCGCGGATCCCCTTACCCAAGAATCCAACACTGCCACTGGATGCAATCAGCAAGAGGTTCTTTATTGTTACGCAGGCGCCTGCGGGTGGTCAGCGCGCGCCTGCGGGTGGTCAGCAGCTCCTGCTAGCTGAGCACACCTGGCTGGGGTGGTGCAGGATTTTTATAGACAGGTGCAAACAAGTTTTGGGTGGGGCGCAACTGATTGGTTGACAGTTAGAACTTTTGAAAAAGGCATTCGTGGAGTTTGCTGATTGGCTTTGGGGACCCGCTCGCGCGGAAGAGAGAGGCGGGAAGGGGGAACGAGCTGATTGGTTCTGAGGGCCCGTGCATGGGAGGAGAGAGGCAGGGAGGGGGAACAAGAAGGGGGAAGGTAGGAATGCCATCATGGCGTCTTCTATTATTTCTATAAGCCAAACAGTTACATAAGGGCAAAAGAGCAATTAGTCACGCAATTAATAACCTAATCTGCGCCTAAAAGCCAGCGGTTCACAGAAAAGCAAACAAGCGGTTAGTTATCCTATCTATCTTCCAGGGGAGGGGGCTTTTTTTTGGGGGAGGGGTCTTTCATTCCCCCCTTTTTCTTTATCATGGATAGAATCTTTTATCCATTCGTCTTGTTCCTGCTCTAAGTGGGGTGCAAGGTGCCAGCTTTTGCTTTCTCCTCAGCCAGTCTCCTGCTCCTTCATTTCCCCCTGAACAATCTTGACCCTGAAATCTTTAAGGGGGTTGAAGGTGGAAGGTCTCATCTTCTATAACTTCTTCATGCTGAATAGGGGCGTAGAGCTGTCCCTACCTGCTCGGGTCAATATTGATCAGGGAAGGAACATAAGGGAGTTACAAAGGTGGAGGCAGCTGAATCCAGCGCTGACAGTGGAGAGGCGTCCTTGCGCGACAAGGATCGTCTGTCGTGGCGAAGTCATTGTAGCAATGGAGTCTCGGCACCAAGTAGAGAAACATGGAACAAAGTAACATATTAAGATTAATAAGGCGATAAGAATGAAAAGCCCGAAAAAGATTCGGCCATAGTCCTCCTTCAAATTAGGAACTTAACCATTTACTGAGAGAGAAGGATCTTGTAGGGCCTTAATCTGGGTGTTCATATCCTTTATTATTCCTGTGACATTTTTGTGATAGTCTGGGATGTATACGCAACATTCTGTCTTGATAATTGCACATGTGCCACCCTGGGCTGCTGTAAGGACATCTAAAGCCATCCTATTTTGTAGGACTTCCCTGCGTGTCTGTGACACTTCGGTATTAAGTAGGGAGATGCCATTTAGTGAATCATTGAGTGCCTTTGTAGTATATTTATTAAGGGCTTCTACATGCCACATGACATTCTCTAGTCCCGCAGATGGAACAAAGATGGATGCTAAGTGATCACACCATTTAAAAACAAATCGTGTCCATCTTTGTTTCAAGTTGGGGAGATTAGCTGGAGTTGTGATGGTTTTAGTAATGCGCCCATGAATCCAGGCAAATCCTAAAGTACAGCGACCTATCCACCCGGGAGGAAGCCAGGGCCGCAGGTTGGTTCCACATATCCAGTGGGTTCCGTTTGGAGCTGGCCATTTGATGCCAGGTCACCTTGCCCAATCAGTAGCAAACCGGTCAGTAGCCTGGAGTACTATTACTTGGGAACACATTTCTAGTGAGCCATCCTAGACATCATGTGTTATTTGCCCAAGTACCACTCGTATGATTCTTGTTCCCAGCATAAAACTGCCTTCTGACTGAGCTGTCCAATCATGGGTGTAAGACACAGATGTGTATCCCAGATTTGATATATGCCATCCTTAGTATAGCGATGAGGAGGGTTTGGGAACTTAGGCCCATATTGGATTGGGGAGTTATGGCTTGATAGCAATCCCCTTTCCTTCCAAATAGCTCCATGGGCATGTAGTACCAGGAAAGCATATTTGGAGTCAGTATAAATGTTAATTCTTAGGCTTTGGCAATTGCAAAGTGCTAGTGAGCACTATGGCACACCTAGCTTTTCTTATTTTTTTCTATGAAAACTACTGTCATCAGAAAACCAACTCTCATTCATATTTTTAACAGGGGCATCTTAAATCTGGACAAATAGAGTAAGCAAGATCAATAACTTTTGAACATTTTTGCTCTATAGAGAAAGAAGTACAGTGGTCAGGTTCAGGCATACAGGTAACTAGGTTTAAAGTATGACAAGTTTTAAGTATTAATTCTGGCATATCTATAAGTATAGTCCAATATTTAATTAGTTTGTTTCTATCATCCACTGATGGCCTTTGGCTTCTAAGACAAATCTGGACCTGATGTGAAGTCATTACAGTCAAGGACTGTTTTATAGTGAGCTTTGAGGCTCTTTTTATGAGGAGGGCTGTTCTATGCTTAGCTAAAACATCTGTTTGCAATTGCACCTCAACAGAGGTGGCCTCTAGTATAAATATGACTAAGAGATGAAACCAATAAGATGACCTTTGAGTGGTCCAACCTTAACAATATCCTGATTACAGAGGATCACTGGCAAGTGAGAAAACTTGTCAAGAGATAAGGGGAGTCCCCCATGGATCATTCAATCCATTCATAAAGAAAGTGGGGTCATCCATTATTTCCACAAGTCCATAGTTAATCCTATGGAGTGTGGTATGGTGGTTTTTAGGCAATTTCATTATTCCAGTTATTTCATCATGTGCCATGGGGTCTGCTAATATCCCCATAAAACAGTAAGATTGACTAAAGAAGCGATTGTACAACTTCTCTGAAGTTTATCTCAAATTGTTTAGCTTAGGTAAACAAACATTTAAAGACAATCAAATCTAGAATTTAACATCCATAAAGGTGTGTTACTAAAACAATTTTTCTCTCTAAAATAACCCTCATTTCCAGAGATAGCCAAATCAGGACTAATTCACTTGTGAAACAAGTCCAGTTTTAACAAACTTGGCCTAATTATTTACATAAGCTCAGCAAGAACAGTGACTGTGATCAATAGATCTTTTAGAATCTGCTTTGCTGGAACTTTGTATAAGGAATCTCTAGGTTGAACTTTTAGTAGCCTCTTCAGGCCAGAAGCCAAGCCCTGTACTTGCCATGAGGCATGCCTGCAATGCCTTTGGGCGAATTCCTCTTCCCAAGAATGCACCTACCAAGGAGTGACATTCTTTACTCACCTGGTGGGGCTGCTGGGAACTCTGTAAGCAAGGTATCAGGCCAACAGTCCCAAGGGGCTTTATGGCTCCAGGTTTTATAAAGTCAACCTTAGTTCCTTAAAGCTGTCTGGTCATATCTGAGTCTATGCATGTCTTTCTCAAATATGACATTCCAGTCAAAGCCTTGGTAAAATAACCAGTTTCCAATTCTTTCCTGTTACAAGGAGAACAGATTCTTATTGAACTTATGCAAATGACTGATTGCCATGGAAGAAAGAATACTTACTGAGACCTTTTGGTTTCAGAAGGTTCAGATAGAGAGAAAATTTGAATGCCTTGAGCACTTTTACAAATGAGCACTTTTACATCTCTATAAGTTACAGATAACTAGGAGGGAGTATCCCTAGTCTGTAAGAGCAAACAGTAGAGAGAACCAGCAATGTTTAAAGACAAAACATTAAGGGACACAACACTATAATCTTTTAGTCCCATGTTACTAAATCTGGTGAATGCGGCTTTAGTCAGTTTTGGAAATTCTTACCCATTTCAGTTTTAGGATTTTCAAGCATATCAAATATCTGTAAAAGTCCTTTATAGGAATCTCCTTGAAGATAAAACTCATTTTACCAGAGAATTAAAACAATTATAAATGATGAGAACTCAGAATGGATATGGTTAGAGCTAAAGAGACACAGGAGTTTACAATTTAGCTGCAAGGAAATCAGGTTATTTCTGTGATACATAACATTTCCATAATTACATTATCAAGCGATGATCTCTCAAAACGTTAAACTTTAGGAAGTGCGTAGAATCTCTAGAATAGTTATAGCATTTTCCCAAATGTAACCCAAGGTTTATCATTGGTTCAGTAGTACTTCATGAGCAACTTCGCATACCTTTAACCTGAGTTAAAGAGATTTACAACTTAAATCTTGTCAACATTTGCTAAAATCTTAGAAAGTTTTAAAGCACATGCCTAAATATAATTAGGGATGTTAAACACCTGATAAAACTGAACATAGAAACTTGTTTTTCTGGACAGGCAAAGAGAAAACCATTTACATTTTCTTAACAGCAGATAGATTGATCTAAGAAAACATTGTCCTTTTGAACAGAGAATTTCAGTCTTGTACCAATGTACCTTTAAAACCCATTCATTTCAATCTTAATCCATTCTTGACCATAGATAAAATTCCTTTTCTGAAGATTTCCCTTCACAAACCTTCTACAACTTTCCTTTGCATTCAGGTTTTGTCCCAAGCCACTTCCTTCTAAACAACCATTTCATTTAGGACAAAATTATCTTTCTTTACCTTCAACAAAATGTATTCCCATTCCTTAAATCTTTCCTACATATCTCCTATTTTCCTACATACAGAGTTTCCTTTTATTTCCATGAATCTTAGTTACACTAAGCAGAACATTGTATTCTTAGAAACACCTTTAGTTATTAACCAATTGTAAACTGTTACACAACAGAATTCTTCAGGTGGCAAATTTATGAATCAGTTAAGTGGAAAAAAAAGTTTACCAACAGATTTAAATACTCTTAGTTTCTTTGCAGTAAGAAGTCAAAAGCACAAGCCTACATCCAGAAATTAACGACTTAGCATTTTATCCTATTTGGTTAAGACCTAGATGTCCACAATTCAATTCCATTTGTCATCCAAGCAAAACTTAAACTTTCAGGTTACCAAAGACTTTGAAAGCTACTTCAGCAATTACCCATTAGAACTTTCAGATAGACAATTAACCATCAGTTTCGTCATTTCTTTGCTAACAAATTTTAACAAGTAACACAAGCTTATTTGACCTTCAGTAAATTTTGAAGTTTCACATTTACTGCTAACTTAAAAGACAGGTCTTAATTAAACCAACAAACTTAACTTAGTTCCAATACTGATTTACGTTCCACCTGGGCCCCTCCACTTTGAATGTTTACCTGAGACATGCGTGGGAAGATCTGGAGTGGGGAGTATTAGGTCCAGGGGTGCTCTTCTTGCTCCTTGACAGTGAAAAGAGAAGGAGCTGTGGTGCATGATCTAGAGGCTAGTCATGCAGGTTGCACACACGTTGGTACGGTACAGAAACAGAAGGGGAAAACAGAGGAAACAAAGTGCTGCCACGAGGCAGAGAAAGGATTACCAGTTTTAGAGCTCATAAGCCCCAACAGAGGAGCAGAGGCCATGCTTTCCCACCAGCAAGGGGGGAGGGGTTAGGCAGTCCAAGTCAGGCCAGAGAACACAAGGAAACTTCCCCGAAAAAGAGAGTTTCGGCAGCTGCTTGGGAATATTCCTTATAGTCTCTGTCTCGAGTTAGACCAACCCCAGTTGGCTCCAGTAATAGCCATTTACATGGGAAGTGAGTGAGGGAGAAGCCCCCCACATCTATTAGGAGAAACAGAGAGAAATAAAGCCAGAGTCCCCTTAAACAGAATGTAACCTTCATGACCAGTACAAGGAACATATATCCACATTTAAAGACATAACATGGAGACATGCATGAAGACATACATTGTTGACCTCCATTCGGAGTCAAAGAAAACACCAAGGACAATAAGCAAGACACACAAAACAATTAACAAGAAGGACACTGAGACAAATTCAACCGGCCCAGGGGAACCACGAGGTCTCCCTATGGCGGACAGAACCAGCCCAGGGGAACCACGAGGCTCCTCTATGGCGGACAGAACCAGCCCAGGGGAACCAAAAGGCTCCTCTGCGGCGGACAGAACCAGCCCAGGGGAACCAAAAGGCTCCTCTGCGGCGGACAGAACCAGCCCAGGGGAACCAAAAGGCTCCTCTGTGGCGGACAGAACCAGCCCAGGGGAACCAAAAGGCTCCTCTGCGGCGGACAGATCCCTGGGGCGTCCCCCAGGGTGGCAGGGGAGAAGTCCGAGTTCGTCAACTCCTTCTCAAGCTGCCTACAGAATACAGAGCAACAACGCACGCTGTTGTACAGTCCTATTCTGCTACCCGCAGAACAGGCAGAACAGAGGCCTCACAAGACGAGAGACAAACAAGAGCACGAGACAGGAGACAAAAACACATAGTTATTAAAAGTTAAACGCTGGCCAGCTTACCTCCCAGTGGGAGTCGGTTGGATCCTTGGGCAGGAGTCCGATGATCTCGGTGGGACCTCCAAATGAAAGACCCGCGGATCCCCTTACCCAAGAATCCAACACTGCCACTGGATGCAATCAGCAAGAGGTTCTTTATTGTTACGCAGGCGCCTGCGGGTGGTCAGCGCGCGCCTGCGGGTGGTCAGCAGCTCCTGCTAGCTGAGCACACCTGGCTGGGGTGGTGCAGGATTTTTATAGACAGGTGCAAACAAGTTTTGGGTGGGGCGCAACTGATTGGTTGACAGTTAGAACTTTTGAAAAAGGCATTCGTGGAGTTTGCTGATTGGCTTTGGGGACCCGCTCGCGCGGAAGAGAGAGGCGGGAAGGGGGAACGAGCTGATTGGTTCTGAGGGCCCGTGCATGGGAGGAGAGAGGCAGGGAGGGGGAACAAGAAGGGGGAAGGTAGGAATGCCATCATGGCGTCTTCTATTATTTCTATAAGCCAAACAGTTACATAAGGGCAAAAGAGCAATTAGTCACGCAATTAATAACCTAATCTGCGCCTAAAAGCCAGCGGTTCACAGAAAAGCAAACAAGCGGTTAGTTATCCTATCTATCTTCCAGGGGAGGGGGCTTTTTTTTGGGGGAGGGGTCTTTCACCCCATTCCTTTTATCGGGGAATGGTATTCAGAACCCAAGACTTGATGGTCAGAAGTGCTTGAGTATACCTTGTCCCAGGCACACAGCCCGATCTACAGTTACCTCTCCGTCTGTAGTGCTGAAAAATACATCTGAGTTCATGCCTCTGTTCGCACCTGCCCTTGCAGCTCCCCAGAATTCGTCCCAGCTTTCTCCCTTTGCTTCTTTGCAGCTTCTGTCTCTGTCTGTGAGAAACCCGACTCCTATTATCAGTAACGGATTATTTTTTTCAGCCACGGTGGACGACTAAGGCAGTTTCAGAAATGCTAATCCAGTACCCCCGCAAGAAATCAACCTCCCAGAATACAGGGCTCAAATGCATTTCTCTCTCTTTTTAAAAAATTTCTCTCTGTCCTCGGCCTTGCCGTATCCAATCCAACGATCATTCTCCAAGGTTACTTAAGGCTGCACCCTTCGTGTGCGACAGAACTTGTGTGCGATGAAAGATTCTGCCTGCAAAGCTGTGGCTCACCGTCCAAAACAAGGAAGCGGAGAAGAGGCATAATGTACAAAAGTAGAAATATGAGCATTTAACCTGTTGCCAGCCCACGCTGTTCTCCCTGTGCCCGCTGATCGGACTCTGGTATCTTCCCCCTGCTTTTGCCGGTTGCCCCGCTTTTTCCGCGTTAAATTTAGATGCTGTGATTCCTGAAATAGAATCACACGTTCCTCTTGCTGAAATTAGTCTTCCAGCCACTTGAATAGGCCTTACAAAGGAAGTGATGTTCGAGGGTGGTTGGCCGGGGGTGGGGGGCAACTTTAGGGAGGAGTCTTTCTTTGAATTAGCTTTTCAAGGGTGTTTATTCAAATGATATTATGCTCCCTGATTGCATACTCCAACCCCTTAGGCAATTTGTGCTGAAAGCCCAAATAAGGGAATCGGTGATAATCCTCTCAACACATGGCTTTTCTTTAGGCCCCAACTAAACTTATCGTGCACACATTACCACACGAAGGGACACTTGGGTCCGACTCGCAGAACTTAAACTCCTCCAGCCTGTCAACATATCAGAAAGTTAAGAGAAAGAGCCTTTATGGCGGAAGGAAAATAAATTGGGGGGCACTTCACACATAAAGTCACACGTTCAGTAAATAAGTTGACCATCAAGCCTGATCCAGTGAGCCAGGGATATAAACAGTCTTCAGGGGAGAGGCAAACAAAGCCAATTTTCAACAGATCTGGAGAGCACAGGAAAGGGGGGGTTCTGACTTTCAGGTTTAATAAAAATGGAGATTTTTCTTTTTAAGATTTTACGGATTTATTTGACAGAGAGAGACAACAGTGAGAAAGGGGACATGAGCAGGGGGAGTGGGAGAGGGAGAAGCAGGCTTCCCACCGAGCAGGGAGCCCAGTGCAGGACTCAATCCCAGGACCCCGAGATCATGACCTGGGCTGAAGGCAGATGTCTAAAGACTGAGCCACCCAGGCGCTCCAAAACTGAGAGAGATCTTGAATGAAAACTGCTTCTATATTACTTGTGCTCCTTCCCTCCCCGCTAACCCCCGCCACCCCCCCCCCCATCAAACCCTAGTTCACACAGTTAGGACCGGCTCTTTCCTTTTTTGATTGAAATGAGGTTTAGAGGAAAAGTACACAATGCAGCTGAATTTCTTCATCTTTTTGACATCATTATTGTGCTAAAATTTGAACTTTATATCTTATTTGAAACGTGTACTTGTTCTTACATAAAATCGTGGGAGCTGTCCTTTGAATGTGTGTGTGTGTGCATGGAAGTGACCTTTTTTGTATTCCGAACTCGTTAAATCTGGCCCATACTGTGCATTCAGAATGTGTGCTCACCACGATTGAAAATCAGAGTCTACCCGGCTCAGTAACAAGATCTGTTCTCTGTAGTCTGGAATTTCAGAGTTTTTTTTTTCTCTTAACTAAGATGTGGAATTGGAAGAATAAAGATGAGTGAAGGATCAAAAAATAAATCTCGCAGCTTGAACCTTTTGTTAATCTTTTAAGCCATCTAAAACTACTTTTTAACAATCCTGAAACTGATCCAGAAAAAGTGACTTCTTAGCTACCATGAGAATGGGGGGAAGCAGTGTTGAAAGCAGTGTTTTTCCTTTTTTTCTGTTCTGAAGCCTCTGTTTCTAGTCCGTTTTTTTTTTTTTTTTTTTTTTTTAATGATTTGAGAAAGAGACAGTGTGCAGGGGAAGGGACAGAGGGAGAGGGAAAATCTCAAGCAGACTGTGCTGAGCAGAGAGCCTGATGCGGGGCTCAACTCACGACTTTGATACCACCATCTGAGCTGAAGGCAAGAGTCAGACGCTTATCCAACTCTGCTTCTCGGGTGCCCTTATAGTCTGTTCTACATGTTGACCCAGGTAAAAATGCTTCCAGGACCTTAATCCAATGAGAATGTAGTACTTCTGTGAAGCTATGGTGCCAACAAGATAGTAAAGAGAATATTACCCAGGTCTGTAAATATTTTCATCGGCAGTGGTATATGTTGTTTTGGGTTTCTTTCATTTTTAACCAAATCTGAATCTGTCTTTTTAATATTTGCGTCTCAACTTATTTACCTTTAAAGTAATTTCTCATTCATCTGGATTTCTACCATCATCTTTTTCCCAACTTTTACTTGGTCTTTTTGTCTCCTTTCATACCTTCAGGGAGATTGTTCTCTTTATTTCTTATTCTATTTGTTTAGAATTTTTACGTTATGCTTAAAACAAAACAGAACAAAACTTAGTTAGTGACTGCTTTTACATTTTTTTAAACATGTATACCGGGTTGAATTGTAGTCCGCAAACATATGTCCACTCAGAACCTCAGAATGTGACCTTGTTTGGAATAAGGGTCTTTGCAGATATATTTATAGGGCAAGGATTTCAAGATGAGATCATCCTGGATTAGAATGGGCTCTAAATCCAAAGAAGAGTGTCCTTTTGAGAGACAGGAAGCCAGGGGAAGCCTTGTGAAGTCAGAGCCACACGCAAAGGTCATACGAAGATGGGGGCAGAGATCAGAGAGTGGTAGCTATAGGTTAAGGCTTGCCAAGGGCTGGGAGCAGCCCACCAGGGCTGGGACAGGGGCACGGAAACAGATTCTTCCTCGGATCTTCCAGAGGGAACTAATCCTCTTGACATTTTGATTTTGGACTCTGCCTGCCACAACTGTGGTGGTGGTGGGGGGGGGTGGTCTATCGCTGTGGTTGGAAGCCAAGCTTGTGGTTAATCACTAGCAGCCTGAGAAAACCCATATGACATGCACGCTGGCTTAACAGAGCTCTGCACACCCTTGGATGTTTGCACACCTGTCCCCTCCCTCTGGAATTTCCAGTCATTGCCCACCTCCAAGGACAGGTCAGCTGGGATTTAACATTCCTCCCATACACATGAATCACTTTCTTGTTCTCCTTTATATTCGAACGTGCTTATTTGCCAGTCTTGCAAACTACTATTCATTACCTGCAGCCCATTTTTTTCCTTTTGGGGAAAATTCTTTCTAGCTTACAGGAGACACTTATTTTTTGGAAGATTTTATTTATTTATAAGAGAGTATGCACGTGTGAGAGAGAGCAGGAGAAGGGGCAGAGGGAGAGGGAGAAGCAGACTCTCTGTTGAGCAGGGAGGCCAGTATGGGGCTGGATCCCAGGACCCTGGGATCATGACCTCAGCCGAAGGCAGACACCTAACCGACTGAGCCACCCAGGCACCCCATGCAGAAACACTTTAAAGATGTATATTAACAGCTTTTCCATGGACAGCATTTCCCCTCCTCTGCATTTCTAAGACACTCTTCCATTGTCTTCTGGCCTCTAAAGTTGGGAGAAGTGCGGTCATTCTTTGTTCCACTGTGGGTGATGGATTTGGTGTCTTTTTCTCTCACATTTACCCTGTTATTTTCTGTCTTCAGCATTTTGCAGTTTCTTGACAATGTGACCAGGTTGGGATTTATGTATTTATCCTGCTTGGGACTCAGTGTGATTCTTCAACCTGTGGACTTGTATCTTTCTTCAGTTCTAGAAGATTATCCCCTGTTCTATCTTTGTGTGTTGACTCTTCCTCATTCTCTGCCGTCTTCCCTTCTGGAACGCCTACGGGACCTGTTTGACTTTTGTGATCTCTTCTTTGTCTCTTTTCTTACCTCTTCACCGTCTCTGTACTAGACTCTCGTTTTCCTGAACCGCTCCTCCCTTCACTACTTCCAAGGTCTCCTAGATACATCTGCTGTCCAGCCTGTCCAGTTCTTAAATTTCACTGCATCTCTTTTTGTTTCTAGAAGTTCCCTTTTGTTCAAGTATCCTTGTTCCTTTTTCAGTTTCTCCTGAGCCCTGTGTTAACATTCCTACTTCATGATTCCTTTTCGTTAAACTGTCTCAAGTTCGTGGGCGAATTCTCCTGTTTATGGTGCTTTCTCTTGGTAACGCCTTGTTCCTTCTGAAGAGGGTAATGTTATTTTTACAGCTGTCCTCAGCAGGTGATAGTTTTTCAGGTGTGAGACCTCTGCATCTAGGAAATATCCCTACAGAGCTACCAGGGCCCCAGGGGTTCCAGAATTCATTTTCACACTGAAGTTTCAGTGGGAGCTGGAGCGCCCTCTAAGAAGAGGGTGAAACTAATTTGAATCCTGTGCACAGTGGATTGGCTTCAAGTTAGTTTCACGGGAGAACCTTTTGTTATTTAACCTGATGTGGAGCAATGAACATACCACAAAGGCTCCTTGAGGCTGAGGTTTTCTTGGTCCCCTATACTTAAGGACTAGTCTTCCAGGGCTCCGGACATGATGTGAAGAATTCAGATCCAGCCCCCGGTCTGAATGGACTCATGGAGCTGCCTTCTGTGGGTGTGGAACCCTCAGTCCCCAGCCATGAGAACCCCCTACCACCATCCATGTTGGTATTAGCTTGTGCATTTAATCTCTGGCTTTGCATCCCCTCTTCATTTCGGAAACTTAAAGAGTTTTCCTTCTTCTCTTCCTCCTCCTCCTCCTTCTTCTTCTCTTTTAAAAATTTTATTTATTTATTTGAGAGAGAGAGTACACAAGCAGGGGGGGGGGTGGCAGGGAGAAGGAGAAGCAGGCTCCCGGCAAAGCAGGGAGCCCAGTCCATGTAGGACTTGATCCCAGGACCCTGGGATCATGACCTGAGCCATAGGCAGACACTTAATTGACTGAGCCACCTAGACACCCCGAGAGTTTTTCTTTCCTTCCAGCTCGGCTATATATTAAAAAACAAAAAAAATTTTTGAGGTGGGGAGGGGTGGTGGGTTTATCTGCCATCTATCTCTAGGTGCTTGTAATTAAAGAACACCTGGAGTAAGCAAGACCACCCGCCTTATTTTCAGTCTAATGGGTGGCAAGTCTGAGGGTGATCAGCGGGGGTCCCATTTTGTAAGTTAGAGGTGAGTCAAGGTCATTCTTATATTGATATTCTCCCTGGAAGTCAGTTACACTTGGTCAATGGATCAAAAAAGCACGGAATTATCCTAGACGACCTTGGGCATGCCCACGGGACTCACTTCTGAATGAGAACATCATTTTCCCTCCTCCGCCGTAGAAAACGAAGCTGCTTAGGGCAACCTGTAATGAGGCCAAGATCTGGGGCTGAGAATCTGTTGACCCACAGAGAGGTACTAGGTCTTCATTTTGTCGTCACAGCCCGTAGACTTCATTCCTGTGAGCCTGCCTGCAACGTCCAGGGCAAAAGAGGGGGTGAATGTTTCCCATAGCACATTTTCTCTCCTTTACTAGAAAAATTCACTTGTGGGCTGTTTGGGTGTTCAAAGTACAAGTTCTGTTTTTATTCTGATTTACATGTCTGTGAAACACTGAGCATTTCATGACCCTTTAAGAGAGTGTCATACACCTCTAACAGTGGGCTGATATCTCAGGGTAGCTAAAAGAAGAAGAAATGTGTATTTAATGGATCTTGTATCATTCCACTGTGCCAGAATACTGGAATTCTGGCATTCCATTTTATATAATATATATATAAAATATAATGTATATATATAATTATAATCTCATATAATAATATATAAATGTATAATATTTATATAAATATATAATGTATATTATATATGATATAATATAAATACATATATAAATGTATAAATTATGTACTATGTTAAATATATGCACAAATATATTAATATAATAAGTATATAAATATGTATTTATATATGATATATACTATATACACACATGTTTTGTTTTTTAAAGATTTTATTTATTCATTTGACGGACAGAGATCACAAGTAGGCAGAGAGGCAGGCAGAGAGAGGAGGAAGCAGGCTCCTTACTGACCAGGGAGTCCGATGTGGGGCTTAATCCCAGGACCCTGAGATCATGACCTGAGCTGAAGGCACAGGCTTTAACCCACTGAGCCACCCAGGTGCCCCTACACACATGTTTTATATATTAGAGATCTACAGATATATCTATACACACACACACACATACATACACCCACACACACACACATAAATAGGGAGAGAGAGCCCTCTCAAGACACTATTGAACGCAGAGCGAAATGGTAACGTGCTTGTTGCCCTGGGTCGACAGCAACCAGAGAGTGTATTTGCTGGTGTATTTGTGCTGAAGTTAAGGATGGCTTATTAAATGATAATCACAAGGCTGTTTTTAGTCGTAGAATATGATAGCCATTCAAACGTCAGGTGTCTAAGAGAAAATTAGACCCATCAGATGGGAACACACTTTAAATAATCGTGACCACATTTGTTTTGCCGGTCTCCTAGCTACCCAGGGGACATGACAGAATCGCAGACACAGAGAAGACATAGTAAATTACCCTGATCCTCAAACAGTTGGAAAAAACGCCTTGGCGCTGGTGGCCGAGAAGCTGGTCAGTTCAGAAAATAAGGCAGAGCCATTGGAATTTCTTGTTATGTCGGCTGGTTGTTTCCTGGGTGGGATTCATTCAGTATATCCTCTTGGTTGCGTCCAAGTGCAGCGTCAAAGGGTTGAGTGGTAATTACAGATGTGTTCACGTGCCCTTAGCGTGTACAACGGAACACTGCCTTTTCTAGAAATGTAAAAGTCACACGTGGGTTTATTTATTCCCTCGATTGGATGTCGCAGACTAGGTCAAAGGCAGCGATGAGCAGAACACAAAATCACAAAGGGAACTCATGAGTAAAATACAGGAGAGTAAAGATTAACGTTATCATTTAAGTGAATGAGTCTCCTACTTGCTGGGTGATACTTAACTTTTGGAAGCCTCAGATCTACAGTTAATGAGAATTGATAATACCGATCTCACACGGATCTTAGGAGGAGGAAATGAAGCCCTTAAGGAGCTAAATAGAGAACGTCTGGGACATAATAATTTGCTCATATGTAGAAGCTAATATCACCAGCTGGTGGGGAAGTAGGTGAGAAGATAAATACTAGATTTGCTTGAATTTTAAACTTCCGGCGAACTGGACATGCACCACGAACTTATCCTATACTTGATTGCAAGTGTAAAATTTTTATTTTCTGAAATCCAGACTCTAAAACTGAAGAGGGCTGCCGATATCGGCCGCTGAGAAAGCTGTTCTACTTTCCTGGAAGATGGACTTGGAGGTAGTAATGGGAAAGAGCTCAGCTCCAGAAAAGCTTCATTCTTAATTCCGAATCAGGCAGAACAAGGCTCAAACTCATACACTAAAATTCTGTAATCCTTCTAAAAATCAGCCCCCTAGCAACAGGGACCAGGATGAGAAATGTGCTAAGCTTTTCAGAAGCTTTCCTTTGAAGGGTCTCCGCTGTAGTCTTTCAAAGGTGGCTGATTTCTGATTCTGCCTCGAAGGGGAGATTGGCCACATTTTCCCTATTCTGAGCTGACTCCCAATGCCCAGAGGGAATTATGTTCCGTCTTCCCCGGCCTGTGGGAGGGGTGTTGCTAAGAAACAGAATTCCTGATACATTCTGAGGCAAGCAGCTTGCACTGAGGATAAAATGCAGCAGAGGCAATGTGTTTGCACAATCGAAAGCTGTTACTATCCAGAGAAGACCACATCTCTGGCTGATTAGGCATAACTCATCTGATTATGTGAAGCTAAGAAAACAAACTTGAAAAGCCTAGATATCGATGAGAAAGCATGGAGGGCATGCTGCCAGATCCTTCTTTCTCAAGCGTCTGAAGGACAGAGGGAAAAGAGCTACGGGGTCTGAAGGATGACAAGGCACTTTCATGTGCTGAGCTCTTGGGCTCCGGCCGTGGGCTGGGCTCCCCCCCCCCCCCGCAGCCAGATCCTGCCGGCGCCCCCGCAGAACCTGCAACAGGGGTGGCATCATCTCTTCTGCCTGGCGAAGGGAATAAGCTCATCAGACGTTTGGCCAGAGTCACCAGGCTGGGGGTGTCAGTGCTCATGACTTCAAACCTAGATTTTCTGACCCACAATGCAGCGTTCCTGCTGTGGTCCTTCCCGCATGATGGGCTCCTGTTTGTAGAGTTTGTAGGGTCAGGGTGACCTGAGTAGGTCAGGTCAGGGTGAGTTTGTGGACAGAGTCTGTGACGTCGGAGCTTGGGCCTGGAGTTCTGGTTTCCCTCGAGGAAGAGCAGGTGATCCTGGTTTGGGGTGTTCTTGAGTGAGTGTGCATTCTTGCCAAAGACCATTAGGGCACAGGCAGTAGGGAATTGCTGGAATGGTCACCATCTCAGTCACCTTGCAAGTCTGGTACGACAGAGGAGCCTTGGTGACACACGATTGGGACCTCCAGGGCCCCTCCCCATTAGACACCCCTCCTCACCTTCCAGCCTTCAAGAGTCTCCTCGGGGAAGACGCCTGGACTCCTAAGTAGCTCACGGGAGGAAACCCTTGTCCTCAGAAATTGGAGAATCCGTTCGTCCCACACATCTTGACCAAGAGCATACCGTGTGACGGGCAGCTGCAGCGATTCCCCAGAGCTCCTGATCTCGGGGCGCTTGTCTTCTGGAGACTGACACCCATACAGTAATTTCAGCTAGATTACATGCTCTGCAGGAAACATTAAGAGTGACGTGGAGGGATGGAGAGTGAGTAGGAATGGGACGGTGGTGGCAGCTCAGGATGTGAGTTCACTGCAACCGCAGACCAAAGAGAGGGAGAAGGAGAGACGGAGAGACAATGGGGAAAGCTGTCCGGCCTTCAGGAGCCAGCATAGTCAGGCTCTGAGGGGGCTCTGGCTTGTTTATTTAAGGAATGGCAAAGATCCAGCCCATGAGTGGGAGAGGTGGTCAGGTGCTCTGTATCCAGACTTGGTGGCCGTTTTGGTGGGGTGGGAGGAGGAAGGAGTAGGTTTGGATTTTATTCTGCTGTGATGGGACACCCTTAGAGGGGGCTGTCCCCCAGTTGACAGGCTGTGTGTGATTGAAAGAGAACTCAGCTGCTGCCCGGAGCAGTGGTGGTTGAGAGCGGCGCTGGAGAACTTAGAAGGCTCTTGCCACAGTCCAGGTGGGAGACGGTGGCAGCTGTGCCGCAGGATGCGGGTCACGGAGTGCGGGTCCCGGTGGTGGCTGCGCCCAGAGTGCCGGTCCCGGTGGCGGATGGGCCCAGGGTGCCAGTCGCAGTGGTGGGTGCCTGCAGGGTGCGGGTCAGATGCGTCCAGGAGGCTGGTCACTGTGGCAGATGCGCCCAGGGTGCGGGGCACGGCTGTGGCTGCGCGCAGGGTGCTGGTCCGGGAGAGGGAAGTAGGAGGGTGCAGGTGGGCGTTCACACAGAGCCCCTAAAGGGTTGCTGATGGGTTGGATGATGAGTAGGCGGGGAAGAGGACTCGCTCGGGGACTCTAAACATAGTGCTTGGCGACTTGTCACTTCCTTAGCAGTTACGAAACCCAACCCACCCTCACGGATGATTCCCTCCCATTTGTGCTCCTCGCACCGCTGAAGCACAGCCCCAGCGACTGGCGGGGCGCACAGGGGCGCCCAGGGCGGCTCTGCATGACGATGGGATTTTAAACATCCCAGCTTGACACTGTTTTCTCTTAAAATTACCACTGTAGTCTTGTCTCAAAAAGGGAAGAGCAACTATTCCCTCAGCTGTCAGAATCTCTAAAAAGAAAGAAAAAAAGAAAGAAACCCAAAGGCACAAATACGTGAGCCCTACAAATGCCCTTGGCTAATAAGGAGAATAAAAATAAAACCCACAAGGAAAAAGCCAATTTAAAGAATTGTTGGCCCTGGGGCGCCCGTGTGGTTCAGCCAGTTGAGTATCCCTGCTCTTGATCTCAGCTCAGGTCCTGACCTCAGGGTTGTGGGTTCAAGCCCCGCATGGGGCTCCTTCCTGGGTGTGGAGCCTGTTTAATAAGTAAATAAGTAAACAAACAAACAAATAAAAAAATGGCCTACTGAGAGACTCACGGGAGACTGAGAGACTCACGGGAGACTAACGATCCACATGTGGAGTACGTCTTCTTCCTAAAATAACAATAGTGCCAAGGGGGGAGGGGAGTAACTATAGTCAACCTAGGGGTGTCTAAGGAGTGCGTGCATGAGATACACCTGAATCATAAAACAGAAAAAGAGAAGCACAAGTGCAGTATGCGGTATGCATAGCATGAGAAGTCAACGAAGAGAATTTTCCAGGTAATGAGAGGGGGTGGGGGAGGACAGTATCTTCAGCAGCACCCAGCTTATTCTGTCCAGTACAAATTCAGGACAGTCCCCGAGCAGAACAGCTATTCCTGACTGCTAAGCCAAGGCATCCCGCAAGAGGCTTTTCTTAATGTATTAAATGAGTCACTGTCCTGAAATTAATACCTAAAAGCTACCTGATTAAGTTGAAAACATCCTCCATTCGTAAAGTCCCTTGGGGCTCTGGAGTGGACCTTTATGCACCTCTCCCCCACCCGTATCTGCCACAGCTTGTCTTTTGGTGGCAGCCTCCTGATGACGTTGGGTAGACCCCCCTGTCCCTCCTAGTGGGACTGTCGCGCTGACCATTCCCTAAAGGAGGGCGATCGGACGCTCTGTCCCCATAGACTGAATACAGAGGAGAAATGACTAGAACACGCTGCACTCAGTCACATCGATCCCCAGAAGAGCCTCATTCCTGTGCCCATTGCCGAGATCTAGCGTCTCCTTCCTGAGTATCGGCTCCCTTAGCCTTGTTACCTCTTTAGTAACAAGTCCTGGTTTGAGTCAAAGCGGGGCTTGACCACCCAGCGGAAGAAAGATAGAAAAACTCTCGGGCTCCTCAGCCACTCTGCTAGAGGTGAGGCTCCGGACGGGGATGGTGTTAAGAACCCCTGTGTTTAGAAATGGCTTGAGATGGCACGTCGGTTCCCAGGATGTCCTCAGGCAGACGTATCCTCACTCCACATAAGGCTGCTTTCTTTCCCACGTTTTCATCACATGTGCTTTAAAGCGGCAACTCCCTGCTTTATTCACTTTTTGGAAGACCCGTCTTCAGTTTGTGTTGCTCTTTCTGTCTTCGAACGTGTGCACGGTGCGTTAAAATGCCCCCTCCGACCTGTGATTTGCTGTCGGGAGACAGGTGGAGATCTGAAGCAAACACAGGGCACCCATCAGGCGAGGGTGACCCCGGCCCTGCAGAGCCACTGAGCGGGGCCCAGCATCGCGTTCAGGATGGGGAGCAGGATGAAGGTGCATTGGGGAGGATGGAAGAAGGAGAAGGCATTTTGTTTTCTTCTTTTTCCTTTTTTTTTTTTTAATTTTTTTATTAGCACCTCCAACATGGTACCGTTCAGCCCAGTAAGTTGTTGCTTCCATCTTCCTTCCTTGGTTGCAGTCACAACCTACAGTTTCCATGAGGCATTCAAAGAGGTGCAGAAGGATAATAAAGCCATGGAAGAGAAAGGCAAGTTAATTTGTGAGTGACATGAAAGACAGGAGGAGTAGGAAGATCATTAACTTATGTAACCAAATTCCTGTAAAAGAGGTGTTGGGGGTGAGGGAGGGCATGGTGCGCTCTCACCCGCCATGGGTCAGGCACGCCGCCACCCAGCCTGCATGCCTTCCAGCACCGAGTCATGATAGAACGCTGTTGTGGAGATAAACTAGTCAACTTAGCCAACTTACTTGCTTTTCAGCCTGTTACCTTGAACAGTATTTCTTTCTTTCTTTCTTTCTTTCTTTTTTTTAAGTACCTTTAATTGAGGGCTCCCTCCTCCCCTGGCCTCAGGTTTCCGTGAAGGATCTGTCACTAGCCGACCTTTTCTCCATCCCTTACTCCCAACAAAAGATAGTCTCTGATTATAGAGTTGGTTAGGCTTGCCCCCTCCACCTTGGCCAGCCTGCCCTTAAGATGGGGGCACTTTGCTTTCACTCCTGTCCCCGTGCAGCAAGCACGCCTGGGTCAGGCCTTCTGGGGACCCATGTCCCCTTGCCCTTCCTGTCGAGGTGTGGAAGGGCTACGAGGCAGCCATTTCCCATGGTGCTCCCTGGATGAGTTTGGGGTGGTCTGGAAACCCCGTCTCTTCTACAGGTGGGTCCCCAGATCAGGACGTCAGCCTGGTTCAGGCCAAGTATAAGTGCTGTGGAGAAATGAAAGCAGTGTTTTGGGGTGGAAGGTGGGGAAGAAATGGGGACTGACCCTGCATTAGGGAAGACCTCTAAGGAGACAACAGCGAAGCTAAGGCACGAATGCTGGGAAGGAGAAAACCATCATGAAGGTTTGGGGACAGGGGCGCCTGGGTGGCTCAGTGGGTTAAAGCCTCTGCCTTCGGCTCAGGTCATGATCCCAGGATCCTGGGATCGAGCCCCACATCGGGCTCTCTGCTCAGCAGGGAGCCTGCTTCCCCCTCTCTCTGTGCCTGCCTCTCTGCCTATTTGTGATTTCTGTCTGTCAAATAAATAAATAAAATCTTAAAAAAAAAAAAAAAAGAGGGGGAAGGAGTCAAGATGGCGGAGAAGTAGCAGGCTGAGACGACTTCACGTAGCAGGAGATAAGCTAGATAACTTATCTAAAGATTGCAAACACCTACAAATCCATCGGCAGATGGAAGAGAAGAAGAACAGCAATTCTGGAAACAGAAAAACAACCACTTTCTGAAAGGTAGGACCGGCGGAGAAGTGAATCCAAAGCGACGGGAAGATAGACCCCGGGGGGAGGGGCCGGCTCCCGGCAAGCAGCGGAGCAACTGCGCACAAAATCAGGACTTTTAAAAGTTTGTTCCGCTGAGGGACATCGCTCCAGAGGCTAAACCGGGGCGAAGCCCACGCGGGGTCAGCGTGGCCTCAGGTCCCGCAGGGTCACAGAAGGATTGGGGGTGTCTGAGTGTCGCAGAGCTTGCGGGTATTGGAACGGGAAAGCCGGCTGCAGAGACAGAGCCGACAGTAAGCTCACAGCTCGGTGTTACCTTGAACCGGTCGCAGGCTCGGTGATCTCGGAGCGCGGCCGAAGGTCAGGCAGACGGGAGTAACTGGGCGCTGTTCTCTGAGGGCACACTGAGGAGTGGAGCCCTGGGCTCTCGGCTCCTCCGGGCCGGAGACCAGGAGGCCGCCATTTGTATTCCCGTCCTCCGGAACTCTACGGAAAGCGCCCAGGGAACAAAAGCTCCTGAAAGCAAACCCGAGCGGATTACTCACCCCGGCCCCGGGTAAGGGCCGTGTAATTCCGCCTGGGGCAAAGACACTTGAGAATCACTACAACAGGCCCCTCCCCCAGAAGATCAACAAGAAATCCAGCCAAGACCAAGTTCACCTACCAAGGAGTGCAGTTTCAATACCAAGGAGAGCAGCAGAATTCCAGAGGAGGAGAAAGCAAAGCACGGAATTCATGGCTATCTCCCTATGATTCTTTAGTCTTGCAGTTAATTTAATTTTTTTTTTCTTTTTCATTTTTTGTCTCTTCTTCTGCTAAAATTTTTTTTAACTTTTACCCTTTTCTTTTTTAACGTTTTTAAACTAGTTTATCTAATATATATATATATTTTCTTTTTTATACTTTTCTTTATTCATTTTCTTTTTTAAATTCTTTTCTTTCTTTCCTTTTTTTCTTTCTTTCTTTCTTTCTGAACCTCTTTTTATCCCCTTTCTCCCCCCTCACAATTTGGGATCTCTTCTGATTTGGTTAAAGCATATTTTCCTGGGGTTATTGCCACCCATTTAGTATTTTACTTGCTCCTTCATATACTCTTATCTGGACAAAATGACAAGGCGGAAAAATTCACCACAAAAAAAAAAGAACAAGAGGCAGTACCAAAGGCTAGGGACCTAATCAATACAGACATTGGTAATATGTCAGATCTAGAGTTCAGAATGACAATTCTCAAGGTTCTAGCTGGGCTCAAAAAAGGCATGGAAGATATTAGAGAAACCCTCTCAGGAGAGATAAAAGCCCTTTCTGGAGAAATAAAAGAACTAAAATCTAACCAAGTTGAAATTTAAAAAGCTATTAATGAGGTGCAATAAAAAATGGATGCTCTCACTGCTAGGATAAATGAGGCAGAAGAAAGAATTAGCGATATAGAAGACCAAATGACAGAGAATAAAGAAGCTGAGCAAAAGAGGGACAAACAGCTACTGGACCACGAGGGGAGAATTCGAGAGATAAGCAACACGAGAAGACAAAACAACATTAGAATAATTGGGATTCCAGAAGAAGAAGAAAGAGAAAGGGGAACAGAAGTTATATTGGAGAGAATTATTGGGGAGAATTTCCCCAATATGGAAAGGAAACAAGCATCAAAATTCAGGAGGTTCAGAGAACGCCTCTCAAAATCAATAAGAATAGGCCCACACCCTGTCACCTAATAGTAAAATTTACAAGTCTTAGTGACAAAGAGAAAATCCTGACAGCAGCTCGGGAAAAGAAGTCTGTAACATACAATGGTAAAAATATTAGATTGGCAGCAGACTTATCCACAGAGACCTGGCAGGCTAGAAAGAGCTGGCATGATATATTCAGAGCACTAAACGAGAAAAACATGCAGCCAAGAATACTGTATCCAGCTAGGCTATCATTGAAAATAGAAGGAGAGATTAAAAGCTTCCAGGACAAACAAAAACTGAAAGAATTTGCAAACACCAAACCAGCTCTACAGGAAATATTGAAAAGGGTCATCTAAGCAAAGAGAGAGCCTACAAGGGGTAGATCAGAAAGGAACAGAGACAATATACAGTAACAGTCACCTTACAGGCAATGCAATGGCACTAAATTCATATCTCTCAATAGTTACCCTGAATGTTAATGGGCTAATGCCCCAGTCAAAAGACACAGGGTATCAGAATGGATAAAAAAAACAAAACCCATCTATATGTTGCCTCCAAGAAACTCATTTTAAGCCCAACGACACCTCCAGATTTAAGGTGAGGGGGTGGAAAACAATTTACCATCAGAAGAAAGCAGGAGTGGCAATCCTTATATCAGACCAATTAGATTTTAAGTCAAAGACTATAATAAGAGATGAGGAAGGACACTATATCATACTCAAAGGGTCTGTCCAACAAGAAGATCTAACAATTTTAAATGTCTACGCCCCCAATGTGGAAGCAGCCAACTATATAAACCAATTAATAACAAAATCAAAGAAACACATCAACAATAATAAAATAGTAGTAGGGGACTTTAACACTCCCCTCACTGAAATGGACAGATCATCCAAGCAAAAGGTAAACAAGGAAATAAAGGCCTCAAATGACACACTGGACCAGATGGACATCACAGATATATTCAGAACATTTCATCCCAAAGCAACAGAATACACATTCTTCTCTAGTGCACATGGAACATTCTCCAGAATAGATCACACCCTCGGTCCTAAATCAGGACTCAACCGGTATCAAAAGATTGGGATCATTCCCTGCATATTTTCAGAACACAATGCTCTGAAGCTAGAACTCAACCCAAGAGGAAGTTTGGAAAGAACCCACATACATGGACACTAAACAGCATCCTTCTAAAGAATGAATGGGTCAACCAGGAAATTAAAGAAGAATTGAAAAAAATCATGGAAACAAATGATAATGAAAACACAATGGTTCAAAATCTATGGGACACAACAAAGGCAGTCCAGAGAGGAAAATATATAGTGGTACAAGCCTTTCTCAAGAAACAAGAAAGGTCTCAGGTACACAACCTAACCCTACGCCTAAAGGAGCTGGAGAAAGAACAAGAAAGAAACCCTAAACCCAGCAGGAGAAGAGAAATCATAAAGATCAGAGCAGAAATCAATGAAATAGAAACCAAAAAAACAATAGAACAAATCAACGAAACTAGGAGATGGTTCTTTGAAAGAATTAATAAAATTGATAACCCCCTGGCCAGACTTATCAAAAAGAAAAGAGAAAGGACCCAAATAAATAGAATAATGAATGAAAGAGGAGAGATCATAGCTAACACCAAAGAAATACAAACAATTATAAGAACATACTATGAGCCAACAAATTTGACAATCTGGAAGAAATGGATGCATTCCTAGAGACATATAAACTACCACAACTGAACCAGGAAGAAATAGAAAGCCTGAACAGACCCATAACCAGTAAGGAGATTGAAACAGTCATTAAAAATCTCCAAACAAACAAAAGCCCAGGGCCAGATGGCTTCCCGGGGGAATTCTACCAAACATTAAAAGAAGAACTAATTCCTATTCTCCTGAAACTGTTCCAAAAAATAGAAATGGAAGGAAAACTTACAAACTCATTTTATGAGACAAGGACCAGACAAGGACCCCATCAAAAAAGAGAGCTATAGACCAACATCCTTGATGAACACAGATGCAAAAACTCTCACCAAAATACTAGCCAATAGGATTCAACAGTACATTAAAAGGATTATTCACCACGACCAAGTGGGATTTATTCCAGGGCTGCAAGGTTGGTTCAACATCCACAAATCAATGTGATACAACACATCAATAAAAGAAAGAACAAGAACCATATGATACTCTCAATAGATGCTGAAAAAGCATTTGACAAAGTACAACATCCCTTCCTGATCAAAACTCTTCAAAGTGTAGGGATAGAGGGCACATACCTCAATATTATCAAAGCCATTTATGAAAACCCCACCGCAAATATCATTCTCAATGGTGAAAAACTGAAAGCTTTTCCGCTAAGGTCAGGAACATGGCAGGGATGTCCATTATCACCACTGCTATTCAACATAGTACTAGAGGTCCTAGCCTCAGCAATCAGACAACAAAAGGAAATTAAAGGCATCCAAATCGTCAAAGAAGAAGTCAAACTATCACTCTTCGCAGATGATATGATACTTTGTGTAGAAAACCCAAAAGACTCCACTCCAAAACTGCTAGAACTTGTACAGGAATTCAGTAAAGTGGCAGGATATAAAATCAATGCACAGAAATCAGTTGCATTTCTCTACACCAACAACAAGACAGAAGAAAGAGAAATTAAGGAGTCCATCCCATTTAAATTGCACCCAAAACCATAAGATACCTAGGAATAAACCTAACCAAAGAGGCACAGAATCTATACTCAGAAAACTATAAAGTACTCATGAAAGAAATTGAGGAAGACACAAAGAAATGGAAAAATGTTCCATGCTCCTGGATTGGAAGAATAAATATTGTGAAAATGTCTATGCTACCTAAAGCAATCTACACATTTAATGCAATTCCTATCAAAGTACCATCCATCTTTTTCAAAGAAATGGAACAAATAATCCTGAAATTTAATGGAACCAGAAAAGACCTCGAATAGCCAAAAGAATATTGAAAAAGAAAGCCAAAGTTGGTGGCATCACAATTCCGGACTTCAAGCTCTATTACAAAGCTGTCATCATCAAGATGGCATGGTACTGGCACAAAAACAGACACATAGATCAATGGAACAGAATAGAAAGCCCAGAAATAGACCCTCAACTCTATGGCCAACTAATCTTCGACAAAGCAGGAAAGAATGTCCAATGGAAAAAAAAACAGCCTCTTTAATAAATGGTGTTGGGAAAATTGGACCATTTCCTTACACCACACACGAAAATAGACTCAAAATGGATGAAGGATGAAGGACCTCAATGTGAGAAAGGAATCCATCAAAATCCTTGAGGAGAACACAGGCAGCAACCTCTTCGACCTCAACCGCAGGAACATCTTCCTAGGAACATCGCCAAAGGCAAGGGAAGCAAGGGCAAAAATGAACTATTGGGATTTCATCAAGATCAAAAGCTTTTGCACAGCAAAGGAAACAGTTAACAAAACCAAAAGACAACTGACAGAATGGGAGAAGATATTTGCAAATGACATATCAGATAAAGGGCTAGTGTCCAAAATCTATAAAGAACTTATCAAACTCAACACCCAAAGAACAAATAATCCAATCAAGAAATGGGCAGAGGATTTGAACAGACATTTCTGCAAAGAAGACATCCAGATGGCCAACAGACACATGAAAAAGTGCTCCATATCTCTCGGCATCAGGGAAATACGAATCAAAACCACAATGAGATACCACCTCACACCAATCAGAATGGCTAAAATTAACAAGTCAGGAAATGACAGGTGTTGGAGAGGATGCAGAGAAAGGGGAACCCTCCTACACTGTTGGTGGGAATGCAAGCTGGTGCAACCTCTCTGGAAAACAACATGGAGGTTCCTCAAAATGTTGAAAATAGAACTACCCTATGACCCAGCAATAGCACTACTGGGTATTTACCCTAAAGATACAAACGTAGTGATCCGAAGGGGCACATGCACCCGAATGTTTATAGCAGCAATGTCCACAATAGCCAAACTATGGAAAGAACCTAGATGTCCATCAACATATGAATGGATAAAGAAGAGGTGGTATATATACACAATGGAATACTATGAAGCCATCAAAAGAAACGAAATCTTGCTATTTGCGACAACGTGGATGGAACTAGAGCGTATTATGCTTAGCGAAATAAGTCAAGCCAAGAAAGACAACTATCATATGATCTCCCTGATATGAGGAAGTGGTGATGCAACATGGGCGCTTAAGAGGGTAGGAGAAGAATAAATGAAACAAGATAGGATTGGAAGGGAGACAAACCATAAGTGACTCTTAATCTCATAAAACAAACTGAGGGTTGCTGGGGGGAGTGGGGTTGGGAGAAGGGGGATGGGATTATGGACATTGGGGAGGGTATGTGCTTTGGTGAGTGCTGTGAAGTGTGTAAACCTGGCGATTCACAGGCCTGTACCCCTGGGGATAAAAATATATTATATGACTATAAAAAATAAAAAATTAAAAAAAAATTGGGGACAGAGTGTTTCAGGCACAGGACATGGCATGGTAAATGCCTCATGGTGGGGGTAAGCTTGAGTGTTCCAGGAACAGCAGGAAGGTCAGGGTGGGAGAGCCAGGGGACATAAAATCAGGGAGAGGAGTGGAGGCACCCTTTGAGGCCCTGGGAAGGAGTTGGGATTTTATTTTGAGAGAAACAGGAAACCATGGGAAGGTCTTGCCTACAGAGGTCGTGTGATCATTTTCATGTTTTAAAAAATGGTGCCACAGCCCCAAGGAGAAGAATGGGAGGGAACAAAGAGTAGAAGCAGAGCTTGATAGTAAGGATGATGGGAAGTGGCTAGAAGTGGTGACTATTTTAGAATGGCTCATAGGTCTTGCTAAAGTTTGGAGGTTGCGTATGAAGGAGAAAGAAGGCCTCAAGTATGCCTTCTAGGTTTTCCGCCTTGGCAGCTGAGTGAATGGTGATGCTGTTAATTAAGATGGGGGAGTGAAGGAAGAGAGTGGTGGTGGAGGGTCGAGTTCTGTTTTGGATATGCTAAATTCGAGATCTTTCTGGACATCCAAGGAGAAACACAAAGTGTAGTCTGGTCTGCAACTCCAGGGGGAGGTTGGGGCTGGCTATAAAACCAATGGCTTGTAGAGGATGATACTTAAATCCATGGCCTGGCTGGTCTCATCTCTGGAGAAATGTTCCTAGGGAAGATTACCGAGGACTGACCTTTGGAATGCTTCAAGGTTTAGAGATTGGAAAGCAGAGACTGAGTCAGCACAGGAGACTGATAAGGCAGGTTATATTCATAAGGGTTTTCCAGAGAGACAGAACTCTGTCTCTGTCTCCAGTAGGAGGTTTATAAGGAATTGGCTTTCACAATTATGGAAGGTGACAAGCCCAGTTGAAGATCCAGGAGAGTAAATAGTGCAGATGAGGTCCAAAGGCAGTCTGCTGGAGAGTTCTCCTTCACTTGGAGGAGGGTCAGTCTCTCTGTGCTAGTCAGGCCTTCAACTGATTGGATGAGGCCCACCCACATTATGGAGAGCAATCTGCTTTAATCTACAGATGAAAATTTTAATCAGTTGTTAAAAGTCTACAGATAGAAATCCGAATTTCATCCCTGGGCATCCCGTGGCCTAGTCAAGTTGACACAGAATTAACTGTCCCCACAATGCAGTGAGGTACGAAGGTTGATTTCTTGGCATGCTCTCAACACTTTCTCACACTCAGGGCTGAACAGACTTAGCAAATAAAAATGGCCCCTTCTAGCCCACTTTTCAGCTAGAGCCATAGGTGCCCAGAAGGGACCTCAGAGGTGGGCCCGGTGCTCTCCACCTAGTGCTGGTCTTCCAGTCTCTACTCAAATGCTTCCAGCACTAGGGAGTTTGCCTCTTGGCAATATTAAACAGTTCTGTGGATGTTACTCTCTATCTACTAAACAAAAAAGCAAACAAGTCTTCATATATTGAACCAAAGTCTTTCTCATGAATCCTATGTAACTCTCAGCCTCCCCTAGCATGTAATAAGAAAGCCAACTCGGGTACACCATCTCCCCTACCCCTCGGAGAGTTCTGGTTCATTGTAGGGTCTGAGTGAGGGGGAGAGCTTTGTCAGTCCTGATACACAAGGCTTTTCCTCCCTGGAGCACAGATATGCCTCCCAAGTAGCTGGATGCAGAAGGGTTCAAGTGTTGTCTCTCTGCAACCGCTTACCCCTTGATGATCAGGCCTTATTCCGGAGTCTGCAGGGCTGCTGCTAAATTGTGAATCTGCTCTCAGAGGCTTCTCTGACCCTGAAAGCTAGCTCCTCTCAGAGCCTGGGGATCCGTCAGCACTCTCTGTGTATGTCTGAACCCAACTGTAAACATGCTTCCTATTTTTTTTTTTTTTTTTTTTTGGTCAACCTACGTTTAGATCAGTAGATATAAACTCCATGTAGTTAGTATTAAGTAAGTAACTTAACGTGATTAAGTTGCAACCTAGCCGTAGGTGATTGGGACTCTCCTTGTGAATGCATCTCCTGAATGCAAACCCCATTCCAGGGGCTGCCACGGACAAATGTTCCCAGCGCTGGTGGAGAGATGGGTTTCAGGATGCTGTGTAGACAAGCACTCTGCCCAGCCTCTTTGACTAGAAATGGACCACAGGCCTGGGAGGGAATATTCGCGTTCATCTAAAGAAAGAGTGATGAGCACGTGGCTTGTCCCCACCTCTAAATGGTGCAACGCTTAATAGACAAAGTAGTTCTGGAGGGTGATGGTATCCACTCATGGCTGGACAAGCGCTATCTCTTTGGCCTGCTGCTCACGAATCCTAGGACGTAACACTTCATATAGACTGGATGTTTGTGTCCCCCTAAAATCCATATGCTGCAACCCAATCCACCTCATTCCTAAGGCGGTATCTGGAGGTGGGGCCTTTGGGAAGTGGTTCCGTCTTGAGGAGCGGGATTTAGTGCCTCATCCCTCATCCCTTCCCCCCAGTGAGGATGCAGGGAAAAGATGGCCATCAGTCTCTCACTGGGAAATGGGTTCTCCCCAGACATTGAATCTGCCGGCTCCTTGATCTTGGCCTTCCAGCCGCCAGAGCCATGAGAAGTAAATGTCCGTCGTGCTTAAGCTCTCAGGCCTGGTGGTGATTTGTTTGAGTAGCCCAAATAACATCTTTCGTCCCAATTCATTTCATTAGGGGATTCAGTGACCATGGCATTTCTGATGTGTTTCAAGCCCGGAGAGGACTTGGTTACGCAAGCACGCACAAATGGTATTTTTGGTCACGGGATTCTATTAAGAAATCAGGGACACCGCTGAACCGCGATTCTCAGCAAACATTACTTGCTCTGTGTGCACGGCTTTGCTTTTGTGTTTTGTTTCCCTATGATGCAATGCGCTTCTGTCACCTCTTCCCCAAACCCTCAGCCCCTCTGTGAGTAACAAAGTCCGTGCATCCAAGGATCACATGTGTGAACCAGCATTCACATGGCTTTCCTCACCAAATGAATAGCTTCTGTTACCATAAATATCTCTAAGAACACTTGATGCTTTCTGGAGTACTTGCAATGACGTCATTTGTTACTAAACTGTGCTCATCCTATTGTGAGCTTCTTGAGAAAAGGATCATATCTCAAACATCTTTGGGGGCCTCTGTGTCTTAGATATCATCCTGGGCTTAATGAGCTACAAATATTTACCAAAGGGGTAGAAATTTAAAATTAAAAAAGAATTATCTGTGTACTGATACATTGTTTGAGAGTAAATAGTTCTGGTTTTTAAAAGGATTGAGTACAGGGGTGCCTGGGTGGCTCCGTCGGTTAAGTGTCTGGCTCTAGGTTTCAGCTCAGGTCATGATCTCATGGGTCATGAGATCAAGCCCTTTGTGAGGCTCTCTGCCCTCCATGGGGAGTCTGGTTGAAGATTCTCTCCCTCCACCCCTCCCCCCATTTGCGCTCTTTCTGTCTCTCAAATAAATAAATTAATCTTTAAAAAAGGTTAAATACATAGTATATGCATAATTTTGAAAATTTGGAAAGAGCAAATGCCTTTGCCATTCTGCTATCCAGATATAACAACTACCAACATTTTGGTGCATTTACTTGGGTCTCTGATTACAGGAACTAGCCCATCAAGTAACTTTTATTTAAGGCAAACTTTCCTTATATAAGTGTGCTCTCTCCAGCTCTTACCTCAAAGCAATGATCATGATTTTTTTTTTTTTTTTTTTAAGAGAGAGAGGGAGAGGAGAGGAGGGCAGAGGGAGAAGGACAATCTTTTTTTTTTATTTTTAATAACTTATGAAGCTTTTTTTTTAAAGATTTTATTTATTTATTTGACAGAGATCTCAAGTAGGCAGAGAGGCAGACAGAGGGGAGGGAAGCAGGCGCCCCACTGAGAAGAGAGCTCGATGTGGGGCTCGATCCCAGGACCCTGGGATCATGACCTGAGCCGAAGGCAGAGGCTTTAACCCACTGAGCCACCCAGGCGCCCCAGGAGAGGGACAATCTTAAGCAGGTTCCACATCCAGCATGCAGCCAGCGCAAGGCTCGATCTCACCACCCTGAGCTCATGACCTGAGCTGAAATCAAGAGTCAGACGCTTAACTGACTGAGCGCCTCTGAGAGCCGCATGGAGAAGCCAACGTGTGCCTAGAAGAAGCAGCTCCCAGCCCACCCTCCCCAAGTCCACGGCTTAAAGATATGTCTGCACGTGCCCAGAATGACTGAAGCCATTATTTGCATTGTGAGGGTCTTTGTTCGTTTCTCCCCTTTTGCCTTAGTGATCAGGTGAAGTTGTTTTGAGATCTGAGTTACGTGGATAATTATTTCCCAGTTCTCCACTTTTCTATGTGTGTGGCTTTCACCCACCTGGCGAGGGGCTACCCTTCTTCCAAGAAATGTGGTTATGTGGTTATCCTCAGTTCAGAGCCGCCCATCCTCTGGAGTAGCCTGGACGGGTGTGGAGGTAACGGTGAAGAGCTCTGGAGCTCAGGATTCCCGTGGAAGGTGCCGTTCCCGGGCTCACTCAGCCCCCATTCGTTCTCCTTCTGTCTTGACTTGCCGTTCAGCGTGGCTGGAGGGTTAAACATTCATTTCTCCACCTGCCTCGCAGGGAGGGTCCCGAGAGTGACCTCGTTTCAGCCAACCCTGGGATTCCATGCAAGGCTCGGAGGAGCTCGGAGTAAAGTAAGGCGATCCCTGGGCACTGGAGGGGGAAGGGAAGAGTTCTTTGGACAGGCGTGGTGCTAGAGGCCTGTTCTCTGGGGGCAAGGCGAGGCAGTTCCTGGCATTTCGCCCCTGCTAACATAGGTGGAGTGCAGCGGACCGGAGGGGTGCCCGTGAGCCGCCCAGACAGTCCCGTGGGGTGCGGTGGCTTTTTCCTGGTGCTTAGTTCCCCGGACCTCCCTGATTCTGTCAACTTCGAACGTCCCCTGCTTTCCCAAGATAGAAAGGGCTCTCTCGACTGGAAATGAGAACCTGGCTGTCGAATGAGGTGGGTGTGTAGGATAGCACCGCAGTCTTTTCTCAGCTGTCTGGATTTCTTGGAGAGGAAAAATGTCCAAAATATACCTTGGCACTTGATTAACGGTGCCCACTTTTGTTGTTCTAAGAAAGCATTTAACACTACAAAATCAATTTATCATCACTAGCATTTATGTGAAGAAATGTTTTGATGATCAAAAAACTAGGAAGGACTCAGAAAAAAAAGAAAGGGCAGGTGGGGGTACCTGGGTGGCTCAGTTGGTTAAGCATTTGACTCTTGATCTCTGCTCAGATCTCCATCTCAGGGTCATGAGTTCGGGCCCCTTGTTGGGGTCCACTGTGGGTGTGGAGCCTATTTTAAAAAATACATATGGGTATGTATATATAATTTACATATAAGTTAAAAATAAAAAAGTTTTTTAAATTTTTAAAAAAACGGTTTTTAAATTGAAAAAAATTTAGCTTTATAAAGAGCCTCAGAGTAACATCCTTATGTGTCCTTCAATTGTCTAAAAAGTAAGACGTATTCTTAGAAAGCCATTCGGACACCGTGGGTTTGTAAGGGGTCAGCAGACTTCAGCTTGTCACAGACTGTTATTTTTTATTTTTCTTTTTCCTGGTTCTTAACTTCCTTATGTGTTTTTTTTTAAACTTATTTATTTATTTATTATTGGAGTATAGTCGACCAATAGTTGTATGAGCTTCAAGCTTACAAAATGCTGACTCAGCAGCTCTGTACATTCCTCAGTGCTCACCGCGATAAGTGGTCACCACACTCCGTTATTACCATCTGAAGACTGTATTCCTCGGGCTGCGCTTTTCATCTCCATGGCTTATGACTTTATCACTGCAAGTTTGTACCTCTTCCTCCCCTTCCATCTCTCGCTGCATCCCCTCCCCCGCCTCCCCTCTGGCAATCACCAGTTTGTTCTCTGCATCAGGAGTCTGTTTTGTAGTTTGTTTTATTCTTTAGATTTCACATGTAAAGTGTCTTTCTCAAGTTGAACTTACTGCACGGAGGACTATACCTTCTAGACTCATCCTTGTCGTCAATGACAAGAATTCATTCTTGTTTATGGCTGAGTAATATTCTGTTGTGCAATATATATGTGTGTATATATATTATATATACATATATCTATATACATATATAATATGCATATACATGTAATACATATATATCACACATATATGATAACATATATACATATATATACATATATGACATCTTCTTTATCTGTTCAACTATCAGCAGGCACTTGCGTTGCTACCGATCTTGGCTACCGTACATAATGCTGAATAAACATAGGGGTGCAGATGTCTTCGAATTGTGCCGCCGACCACTTTTGTCCACACGGCTTCGTTGGAACCCAGCATGTCCATTCATGTACATAGTGTCTCTGGTCCTTCCTGCTATCATGGCAGACTTGAGTAATCATCGCACAGACGTGTGACCCACAAAGCCTAAAATATTTACTCTCTGGTCCTGCTACACAAATTTGCCAACTCTGAATGGCCTAGGAGATTCCTTCTGTCTACAAGACTCTAAAGTTCTCACGTGCCATCTTGAGAGATTCGCTCCTAGACCCACTGTTTGTACTTTCCAAAGTCATTAGGGCCTTCCTCCCTTCGGCAAACATTTATCGAATCTCCATTATGTGCCAGGCTCTCTTCTAGGTGGTTGGGAGCACAGGAATGAATTAGAAATACATGTTTCCTGATGTCATGGGAAGCCCATCGAAGTAAAAAGAGACCGGCAGTGAACAAGGAAGCAAATCAATGAGCGAGATCGTTTCCTACAGTAATGAACGTTTCCCTGAAAACAAAGCAAAACAGAACTTGTTCTGTGATGAAGACTGACCCGTGGAGGGAGGGTGTCTGCGTACTCATTTAGGATGGGTGGTCTGGGATAATTATCAGCTCTGCATTTCTCCTTGTACTTGAATGGGTTTGACCGTACAGGGACTAGATGGTAATCATGTGTAATGATTACCTACTCACACCTGGGCTATCGTGTCATCGTGAGCAGGGGCAGAGAAGAAAACAAAGAGGGTTCCCTGGCCGGCTCAGCCAGTGAGGCGTCCAACTCTTGGTTTTGGCTCAAGTCAGAATTTCAGGATCGGGAGATCAAGCCCCACACTGGACTGCGTGCTGGGCATGGCACCTGGTTGGAATTCTCACCCTCCCTCTCTCTCTGCCCCTCCCCACCTGCTAGCTCGCTCTCTCTCAAAAGAAAAAAAAAGGTACAGAGACACATAACTCCAAGTGTGTAGTCCCAGGTTACCAATCTGTCCTTAATCTGGGGGGAGTAGATCATATAGTGGAAAGTTATACAAATACATCCTACATCCTAGCTTGAGGGTTTAGACTTTTTTCTACATCAGGACATAAAAACAAGTTAAAAAAATGTCTTACCCCACATAGAACATTGCGATACAGTTTTGGCGTTGGAAGGGACTCATGCTTGTGTTTATTTTTATGCTTTGTACCTTTCTGTGAAACGGCAGTGGCGGAGGTGAGGACATTCTCTCGAAAGACTCTTAAACAGGAAATCGAAGGCGGAGAGGAAGATTACAGAAGCCTCGTTCTCAGGATGACGGCTGGGAATATAGCCCAGTGTGAGCAATTTTGTTTATTTTTGTTTGATTTCCCATTAGGTAAATAATACAGCATGACTCTCTCTGCTTTAGCGTTTGGCACCCATTCTTTTTTTTCTTTTTCTTTTTCTTTTTTTTTTTTTTTAAGATTTTATTTACTGATTTGACAGAGAGAGAGTGAACACAAGCAGGGGGAGCAGCAGAGGGAGAGGGAGAAGCAGGATCCCCGCTGAACAGGGAGCCCCATGCAGGACTCGATCCCAGGACCCCAAGATCATGACCTGAGCCAAAGACAGACACTTAACTGACTGAGCCACCCAGATGCCCCAACCAATGTTGAAAGTAGACTAGAAGTGTCAGATCGTTTTGCTTGTTTTGCGACAGGGAGCTCTATACTGTAAAAATGGCAGAGCGTTTACAGTCCCTGCGTTGAGCAGAGTGAATTCCTGATCCGTGGGAGCATGTTTGTATTGCAATGATCCTAATTTACCCATAAATAAATTATTCTCCTCTGAAGCCCATCATAAATACAGTTTTAATTGCCTGCCAACTGTTAGACCCTAAAATTAGACAGCTTCAGTCCTCCTTTGCCAACGGGAGGAGGTGTTCTGGAATATTTGAGCCGAGATCTGCTGAGGCTCCAGAGGCACTTTCGGGGGGAGAAGAGGCAGAGATTTTTTTTGACGAGCATCTGAACAGATTTCGGTTGTAGAAGCCCGGTTTCTGGGTCAGACGGAAGCCACGTTGACAGGTCTGCAACCCACTGGAGGGTAAGCGCCCGAGCCATTTCTTTCGTCGTCTCTCTTCTCGGCAATCTCCGGGGTCCATTTTCATGGACGGAGCCAAAGACGGTGAGTCAGAGACTGCCCTCCTGCTTGTTCCAGTCTCCCCAAATTAGCAGAAACAGTACACACTTAGAAAAGATGTTTGTGCCCTTGTGACGAAGAGCCTTCAAATAGAGTCACTGTCTAAAAAAAAATAAGTAGGGCAATCTTACAAATTAACTTGAGCACCAGGGAATACAGGCCAAGTGTGAAATTAGGTTGGCCCCAATAGAAGTGAGGTTAGGAGCAGGTGGGAGAGCGTGAGCTGCGAACCCCCTCCCCCATCAGCACTGCTCCGTGCCCCCTCCCCCACTCCCCATGGAGTCACCTGTGGGGAGCTGAGTGGCTTCAGGCAAGTACTTAGCCTCCTGATGCCTGTTTCCTCATTGTTTCATTCCTCCTGTCTCTGTTGACCATGAGCTATTGTAAGGATTAAATCAGAGGACGCTGTTTGTGAGTGCCCACACACAGTCGGTAAAAAAGGTTGCTCCCTGCCTTCCCTTTCTTTTTAGTGCGTGATTTCCTAGCTGGCTTCATCCTTCTTCCGCACTTTTCTCTAGAAGGCTGGATGCACCAGCTAAGACCCCCTTGAGAGAAGGGGAGCTATGGGCTAACTGAACTCCAAATCGCATGGTTCCTGTTGCCCATGATGATGGGGTAGACATCCCGGCTGATCAGGGATCCTGGGGAAGCTTCAGGATCAAGCCAGGGCAGTCCCGTCTGTGATCACGGTAGCGTTCTAGAAGTATCCTTTGCCCCCCTTGACTTGGGACTTCTTCTGGAGCAAAGCACCAGGAGTCCTTCCATTCCTCAATTTCCATTTTTAACAGATGAGAGCACATTTTTTTTTTTATATTTTATTTATTTATTTGACAGAAATCACAAGTAGGCGGAGAGGCAGGCAGAGAGAGAGAGAGAGAGAGAGAGAGAGCAGGAAGCAGGCCCCCCGCTGAGCAGAGAGCCCGATGCGGGGCTCGATCCCAGAACTCTGGGATCATGACCTGAGCTGAAGGCAGAGGCTTTAACCCGCTGAGCCACCCAGGCGCCCGAGAGCACATTTTTAAAAACAGTTTCCCAAGCGGTGCTGGAGGACCCCTGTGTTCTTTTAAGTAACTGATGTCATCTCTGTTGCCTTTCTCCTAATTAAAAATATGTTTTCTTAAGTATACCTGGGATGTCAACAACATCCCCGCAACTCTTTATTTTGCAATAATAGGAGTATTTAGTTAATAGAACAGTTATTTGAGGGGTACCTGGGTGGCTCAGTTGGTTGAGCGTCTGACTCTTGATCATGCTGGGTGTGGAGCCTGAGTAAAACAAACAAACAAATAAATAAACAGAACAGTTATTTGAATTCCTAGTCTCTTTCCCCTTTGAGAAGAACATGGACTTTGGTTTCTCTTTCATGAGGGTCTTTGTTCACCTTTGCCTTGTTCCCACACTTCCTTTCTCTTTAGCAGATCTGTAATTCCACGTTTCTGGGCATGTTTCAGGAATTTTTGAGAAGTCGCCTAAAGCATTTATTTACATGCCTTTTTCTTCCTGTGCCTCTTGGCTCCTTGGCCCAGGTATAATTGTTTCTCCAAAGCTTAGAAAATAAATGCTGGCTATTGTGTTTCTACTATGGAAGGAGTCCATACAAGCCAAGAGAAAGAAAGGAAAAAATTCTTGAAGCAAATCCCAGGTCTGGATCAACCCTACATCCATCAAGCCATTCAGGATTTTCCAATGATTTCTTTTAAAAATATCCCATTTGGGGTGCCTGGTGGCTTAGTCGGTTAGGGGGTCCAAGTCTTGGTATCAGCTCAGGTCTTGATCTCAGGGTGGTGAGTTCACACCCTGTGTTGGGCTCTCTGCTGGGCACACAGTCTACTTAAAATAATAATAATAATAATAATAATAATAATAATAATAATAATAGGGGCACCTGGGTGGCTCAGTGGGTTAGGCCTCTGCCTTCGGCTCAGGTCATGGTCTCAGCGTCCTGGGATCGAGCCCTGCATCGGGTTCTCTGCTCAGCAGGGAGCCTGCTTCCTCCTCTCTCTCTGCCTGCCTCTCTGCCTACTTGTGATCTCTCTCTGTCAAATAAATAAATAAATAAAATCTTTTAAAATAATAATAATAATAAAGTAAATGAAAATATCCCATTTGCACACAACTTCGCTCCTGGGAGGGTGGAGTGAAAAGGTTATGTTTGGTCTCTGAAAGGGATCAAGACATCTTTATTTTTTATTTATTTTTTTTATTTTTTTAAAAGATTTTATTTATTTATCAGAGAGAGAGGGGGGCAGAGAGCAAGCACAGGCAGTCAGAATGGCAGGCAGAGGCAGAAGCAGGCTCCCTGCTGAGCAAGGAGCCCGATGTGGGACTCCATCCCAGGACGCTGGGATCATGACCTGAGCCGAAGGCAGCTGCTTAACCCACTGAGCCACCCAGGCGCCCCAAGACATCTTTGTTAACCAGCCCCCCCAGTGCTACAAGTGAAGTTCCTTTCCTCTTGGTTTCACTAGGAAATGCATTTCTCTCTTTTGCCTCCTCCAGTTTTCCATAGAATTGTATGACTATTCAAATTCTTTTTTTTTTTTTTTAAGATTTTATTTATTTATTTGATAGAGAGAGCTCACAAGTAGATGGAGAGGCAGGCAGAGAGAGAGAGAGAGAGAGGAGGAAGCAGGCTCCCTGCTGAGCAGAGAGCCCGACGCGGGACTCAATCCCAGGACCCTGAGATCATGACCTGAACCGAAGGCAGTGGCTTAACCCACTGAGCCACCCAGGCGCCCTCAAATTCTTTGTACTATTAAATTATTATTCAGTTACTGAATTATTTGAATAATATATGTACATGTTTCATTCTTTTGTGGATCTATGGGGTAACATCATAAGCCAGAGTACCCCCATTTTTGTTTCCTTTGCTCTCATAACACTTTTCTTCCTCCAAGATTTTATTCATTTATTTGACAGAGAGAGATACAGCGAGAGAGGGAACACACGCAGGGGGAGTGGGAGAGAGAGAAGCAGGCTTCCCACGGAGCAGGGAGCCCGATGTGGGACTCGATCCCAGAACCCTGGGATCATGACCTGAGCGAAAGGCAGAAGCTTAACCAACTGAGCCACCCAGGCACCCCTCATAGTACTTTCTTTCAGGAAAAACTGCACCAGAGAAATTGCTGAAATTTCCCTTCCATTCCCAGCGCCCCTTTCCCCCACATACACATACCCCAGTCCCTGCTACCATGTTCATTAAGGTTGTTTATACACACATCCAAGACACTTTAAACATATACAAGTAGGAACATACAGCTGACCCTTGAAGAACACGGGTTTGAACTCCACAGGTCCGATTGTGTTCAATCAATATAGTTCAGGGGCGCCTGGGTGGCCCTGGGCCTCCATCTCTTCCTTCTTCTGGAAACATCACAATGTTCCTTTGGCACAGGAGGGTGCATGGGCCAAACCGGACCCATCGGCTGCTTTCATTTCCCAAACCCCATGAGCTGTTCCTACGGAGCAGCTGACTCAGGTCAGTCCAACATGACCTGGTCCTGCGGCTACCGTGGAGCGCTTAAAAAGGACAGAGGCTCTCTTTCCTTAATCCGCTTGGGTGAAAGCCAGGATTCTTTGGGAGTTCAGCACTGCCAGCACACCGAAAAGGAAGCCAACCCAGAGGAAATTAGACGAATAGTTAGCAAGAGAGAGATTGACTGATTCCTGGCATCGTCTGAGCCGAATGACGTCTCTAGACAGACCCAGCCCTGACATTTGCATTTCCCTGAGACGATGAACTCTCCTTTGCTAAAGCAGCTATTGACGTTGGGATTTTTCCTAGTTGGAACTCAGAGTCCCAACAGATTCATCAACCCAACGAGTGGCATCACTAATACTGTGTTGCTAAGCCTATGCTCTTACCTTCTAGAACAAAGTACTTTTCATCCCCAAACACCAACAACGGCTCTTCCTCCTCTTTTCCCTTTCTCCCCTAGAGTGTAGGAAAGTAAGCAAGGACCCAACATAGGGTCTTAAAGGCCTGGCTTTGGACTTGGCCTTTGAACAGTATTTTCGTGCTCAGAAGGATCTGAGCCTGGTTCTCCAGAACTTTGTAAACCAGAACTCTTTGAGCACAGACTGAAAGTTACCAGAGGGGAAGTGGGTAGGGGGCGATGGGTTATATCGGTGATGGCAATTAAGGAGGGCACTTGCTGTATGTATGGGCGATGTATGGAAGTATTGAGTCACTATATTGTAACCTTGAAAGGAATATAACACTGTATGTTAACTAACTGGAATTTAAATAGAAACTTAAAAAATATATATTTAATAAAAACAAACAAACAAACAAACAAACAAACCAAACCAACAGAGCTTTGGGTCCCATGAGATGTTTGTACTGAAGGGTCTTTATTCTTTCGGGCACCTGGTCTAGATCTTTCCTGGAATTGCCAGCATCCCAGACCCCTCTGCACAGACTGAGGGGGATCTGTGCCCATGATGAGCTTGAAGGTCATTAGAGAGACACCAGCATGCAGGCATTTTTCAGAGAAAGGACATGCTATGTAGAGTTTTCAATACTTACACAATCGTGGCTTGGATTCTCTAAAAAGCTTGTACGTTCTAGAAGCTTGGGGGAATTTCAGGACTCTCAAGAAAGCCAAAAAGCTGGAGAGGGGAAGCCAAAAGGACACTGTAGATAATGAAGCAATTTTCAACCGGAAAATGTCACAACTGCAAAAAAACAGAACCGACACTTCCTCGGCCACCCTTACTGAGAGCGCTTTTTTTTTTTTTTTTTTTTTTTTGGTGGAACAAAGTTAAAAAATCCAGCCCTCAGATTTTCCTCAGGGTTTACTAAGCAGGAGGCAATTATTGATGCAATGATATCCTGCAGGCCCTCTGCCTTGGACTGTGGTCTTTTTCACCGTTAGGGGGACACGGACTCTGGGGGCTTGCCCTGAGGTCTCCAAGCTCTTCTCTTCTGGGAAAAGGGAAGGAGAGGGAAGGGTCTCCAGCTGGGGATGTGGCAGAGTGACTCAGAGGGCAGACGTTTCCTCTTTGCTTCGTGCAATGCCCAGACCTCAAATGGAGGAGAAAAGAGGCCGATGCTGATAACCAGAGGTCACTGTGGTCCTGGCTGCGAAAGTCGGAGGCAGGGGGCACCCGTGTTTTCCTTCACCTAATGCCTCCATGGACAGAAACTCCTCAGCTGACCGGTTGGTTCTAGCATCCCTTCAGCTCTCCCTCAGCCTGGCTGAGTGTCTAAATATGAGGCTTTGTTCTCTGGGACGCCTCATGTGTCTTCAAAGCATCCCAAATCCCTTAAAGCATTGATCTGGGACTATTTTTTTTTTTCTTTTTCTGTTGTTCCCTCTCCTTAAAGTCACACAAAGAACTCATGCGTATTACAGAATCAGGCGAAAATTCAACCAAATGAAATGCTGTGGTCATCTTCATGGTGATCTTTGTTAACATTTTGCGACACACGTGTCCTTCATTCTGCGTGAATTGCTTGCCAATCTTTTATTTATTTATTTTTTTTGGTCTTCTACTTGAGGACATTCCAGACATCTTTCCTGGTTGATAACGACACTTCTATGCCGTCATTTTAAAATGTGGCTGGTTGTGTCCTGTTGTCTGGACACGTATGGTTGATTTGCCTAGTCTCTCTTGTTGGGGGAGAAAGCGGTATCTTGTCCTTCTGTTACAAAACACCCCTATGACCATAAATGTGCGTGTGTCTTTGGATGTTTCTCATCACTTCTTCGACTTAGAATTTGGGGTCAAGGTGTGATTGGTTTTGCGGTTTCTCTGCCCTTTGCCGAATCACCCTGCAGGAAGTTTGTGTGAGGTCACGAGTGCCCATGACTTGAGCTCTAGTCCTGATGCTAATTCTTGGGACCCAGAGTGCAAGAGACCACACACACACTGACACTTTCTCATCTAATGTGTTTACTTCTTCTTGAAGGTTTTACTTCTCTTTAGCCTGGCTATATTAAGAACTTTCAGGAAAACCGGGGAGATCTCATCCCTCCGTATTATTTAACCACTATTTGCTCAAGACCCAGACCCTGTCCTGCACACAATTGCAACCTAATGATATTACTGGGACCCACAACTTCACATAAATGATAACCAATTTGTGCAGTGATTTTAAGATCCCTCCGGATGTGTATTACCTTATTTATTTATTTGACAGAGAGAAAGGAGTACACAAGCAGCGGGGAGAAGCAGAGGGAGAGGGAGAAGCAGACTCAAGCAGGCTCCCCACTGATCAGGGAGCCCGATGCGGGACTTGATCCCAGGACCCCAGGATTGTGACCTGAGCCGAAGGCTGCTGCTTAACCCACTGAGCCACCCAGGCCCCGCTGTGTATTACCTCATTTAAATGACAGCAACATTGGGATCCATAATACTACCCCCATTTGACGGGTAAATACATAAATAAGGTGGAAAGACGAAAAGATAATAGCAGAAAAGTTACGCTACTAACACGTGGCAGAGTCGCACCTCTGAATCTCCTGCTTCTTTCTCCATGCCCCAAGGAGAGCAGAAGGGAGACCAAGGGTTATATTAAGGACATTAGAAAGTCACCCAGTGTTCGATTCACTTGTTTCTAAGTAGGCCAAGTTCTTGGTCTCATTATCTCTCCTCTCTGAAAATCCTTCCTTGCCTTCTTTTACAGTAAACATGACCTCTTTTGAAGAGACACATAGATATAAGCCCTAAGAAAAATAATAATTCCTGTAGGTTCTCTCTTTCTAGAAGGATCCAGGGCGGTGGTGAGGTTGCAGAATTGTAGACTTGAAAACAGTCCAAGTGGTTGGACGCCTTGGCCCAGTCAGTTGAACGTCTGTCTGGCTCTTCATTTCGGCTCAGGTCATGATCTCAGGGACCCCCCTCCCCCGCTCAGCGGGAAGTCTGCTGCTTTCCCTCTGCCTCTGCCCCTTCCCTCCGCTCCTGTTCTTTCGCTCTCAAATAGATAAAATCTTTTCAAAAATGGTTCAAGTGGCTCTTTTTATGTTACCTGTGTTTTTAAAATGTCCCCAAAGCCCAAGTTTCAATAGTTACCATTAACAAACAAGCAAACCTTGTCCTGATTCGGGGAAAAGGAAAAAGAAGAAATGGAAGGGGAGGATTTCAGGACGTGAGGTTCGCCGACCCCATATCTAACAAACATGGACGCTCCCACCATCGGGTTGGGACGCTAATACTGAAATAATTGCCATTTTTGGAGATGTCCATGGTTAGGGTTGTTTGACGGCTCATACCCACTAATTCATTTTTATTCCAGAAGTATGATTTTGTAGACTTGACTGTCATCACAGAGGTGTCTGTAAAGTCCAGAACCAGGACAGTGGCCTTCTGACCCTCCGTGTTGCTGCTACCACTTTCCAGGGACAGTAGGACGTCTCTGTCTCTGATTTAATCAAGTTGGGAAAACCAACGGTACAGACAGATCCTTTTAGAGGTAAGGGGCATTTTTGTTTCTGTTTGTGAACAAATGTGACTCCTTTTATAAGACTTTTAAAATTGGGGCGCCTGGGTGGCTCAGTTGGTTAAGCAGCTGCCTTAGGCTCAGGTCTTGATCTCAGGGTTCTGGGATGGAGTCCTGCCCCCGGGCTCCCTGCTCAGCAGGGAGTCTGCTGCTCCCTCTGCCCCTCCCCCCACCTTGTGTTCTCGTGCTCACTCTCTCTCTCTGTCTCTCCCTCATGCTGCCTCTCAAATAAACACGTTTTGTAAAAAAGGGTTTTAAAATTAATAAGATCACCTTTTCTGCCTTGGCTACCAGGAGCACAGAGCTAAGCTGATTCCAATGACTGTCCCATAGTCTAGTTCAGTGTTTTCCCATCCAGACCCTTGTCATCTCATTTTTGTTTTGATGGGTCAGTTGGATTTTTGCCTTTTGTCATAAACTTCCTCGTTTTTGTTTAATAGATGAGGGACGAAAGATTGGTAGATGGAAGGAGACAGGAACCACTTGTCAGGCAGGCGGAAACAGAAGGGTCATAGAAAATTCCTTTCTCAATCACCTGTCCCAGTGTAGATCCCCACCGGGCTGCATTTTGCACAAGTCAGCTGCTTTTCCGGCTACCTACATGCAAGGCATACATTCTCTCATCTAGGACTCGCTTGGTCCTGGCTGGCCAAAAGAAGCCAGTTGGCCATCATTTTGGCTCTGTGGTTAATACTGTTCTGCAGGGCTTGGGACTCTGTTGAAGAGAAGTGCTGTGTGCACACATCTTCTCTTCACGCAGTGTTGAAGAGAACCTACTAGAGCCTGAGTGGGCAGGAGTATTGAACTTTTCAGAATTGAGTACTAAACTACTCCTGTTGGAGAGCCGAAGCCCCAGGACTTGAAGACTGTAGCAGGGGCAAGAAGGGGTGAGGCGGGGGGTGCAGAGCTTGACCTGGGGGGTGAACCTGAGTCAGTGTAGTGTTCCTCTGGGATGCCGCCTTCCAAGGGCGATGGTGGGTCTGCATATCTCTCTGTGCTTGAGCATCATGTGAAATTTCTGCGGGCGTCCTGGTCGCTGAGCGCCTTGTGGTTTAGGGTCGGTGGTCAGGAGGGGTTTTCTATGTGAGATTTTGGAATGTGATGCTGGAGGAGAATGGAGGAGATTCTCTGATAATGTTGAAAGGAAGAGAAATGAGCTCCTTGGCCAGAGGCTGAGTGAGTGCAGGGTCTGTCATTAGGGTGAGCTCATTTCCATTCTCTCTAACCCCTCACCTACTCCTGTAGCTTCTGCCCCCCCTCCCACCGCACCCCTCACAGCCTTGCCACGGGGCCTTGATGGCAATAATCAGAAGATCTAGGAGCTCACCAGGGTGTCTCCTGTGGGCACACATTTTGATCTGATGGCGTTAAAATCTCTACAGAACCCTAGGCAGTTTGTATGGGGATTAAAGGAGCGGAGAAATCATATTAAAATGACTTCTTAGCATTTTCTCCCTTCTTTCATTTACTAGTCATTCTGGAACATCAAATATCAGGTCAAACATAATGAAAGTTCAAAATCTTGTTTCTATGATTTGCTTCTCCTGAAGCAAAGCTGATTCTTCTCCTTCTGCAAAGTAGACCGCTTTGCCTCCCAGACGTTTCCTTTGCACATGGCTGTTCTCTCTTTGTTTTCAGGGGCCACACAAATATGGCGACAATATTGGGGGGAGAGATTCATTTTTCACAATGAGGGGGAGGTTTCAGAGGATTCAAGAAGATGGAAAGTCAGCAAGGAGCAGTGCGATCAAATATTATAGTTGAAGTCCGGGCAGTTTTTCACCCAATACTACGTTTTAAGGGATCTACGGACATGTCGTCCTAATTCCTTGTTGCTCAAGGTGTAGTACGCAGACCAGAAGATCTGGCATCACTTGGAATTTTTCAGGAGAGTCTTGGATGCTCTAGACTGCCACTAACAAGGAAAGAGATCATGTGACCTCTTAAAGTTTGTTTCTCAAGCACCCACTTCTCTACTTCCTCAGCTGAATGGTCCCAGTGAGCTCTCATTATCAGGAATAATTCAACCTCACTAGCTCAGATTTCCCTGACGGTGCCTAAACCGGGATCTCAGTTCACCTTCCAAGTACCTTTAAGCTTTTCTTAGAATCCTCAGAAGGTCACCCACGCCTACTTGAGGATCAGATTTTCTCCCCCACTGTGGCCTGTCGCGTACTGCCTGCTGGAGTGTTTCATGGCAAGCCCAAGTCCCCTCCAATGGGCGGACATGTTCAAGGGCCATATTTCTGTTCAGTCTTCACTACATCAAGACTCCACTGGGAAGTGGGGGGTTGGGCCAGATGGGTGAAGCGGAGCGGGAGATACAGGCTTCCAGTTACAGCCTGCAAGAGTCGTGGGAATACAAGGCACAGTAGAGGGAGTGTAGTTGATGGCTTCGAAATAGTGCTGTGTGGGGACGAGTATTGGCTACACTTGGGGTGAACACAGCATAATGGATAAACTTGTCAGAATCACTATGTTGTACACCTGAAACTAATGTAATATCGCGTGTCAATTTTCTACCCCCCCAAAATGTAGACCCATTTTATTAAAAAATAATAGTAAAGACTCTACTAAGTCATGAGAAAGGTGGGGATGTGCCACTTCCCCCGGTTGCTAACATGGCCTTGCATGTACCTTAATATCATTCCCAGCCCTACTCTGCCCACACCCACGATATCTCAAAGGCCACAGTTCTGGTAGACGCCTGTCTTCACTTCCCATTTCCATCCCCAGGCGCTCTGGCACCAAGACCTCCCTAGAAGCTGCTTCCTCCATGAAGCTCACCATATGCCCAATGACCAATGCCGTGGGTCATTAGTCAACATTAGTACCAGCTGCTCATCTCCGCTCAGAGTCTGAATCCCGCTTTAGGCTCCCCTGGAACCAGAGCCCTGAAAAGCAACAGTGTGGTGTAGATGATTTAATTTTATTACTATTTTTTAAAAAGATTTATTTACTTATTTGAGAGCGAAAGAGAAAGAAAGAGAGAGAGTGCACATAGAAAGAGGGGGTGAGGGAGAGGCAGATGCCCCGCTGAGCAGGGAGCCCAGTGCAGGACCCCAGGATCACAACTTGAGCCGAAGGCAGACGCTTAACCGACTGAGCCACCCAGGCTTCCCCACCCCACCCCCACCCCATGCACAGATGCTTTTAAAACAAATAAAAACAGCGGCCAGATCCACCACCAGTGCTTGCTTTTATTTCATTACCAATGAAAGCAAACTCCTTGGAGAAGTGTTTTTCCTAGATGCCAGGAGACACACTTTGGTCTCTGCTGAGATCACAGATAGGGTCCACAATTTAATCTGGGAAACTACATTTTAAGATAGACATTGGTAAAGTGGAGAGGGGGCGGCGCTCAGCAAGATGGATGGCGAAGTGTCTGGCAAGCGTTTCTATAGAGTGAAAGGAAGTGCAGAGGTTTCTCTTGGAAAATGGAGGCCGGGATAAGGTCTTCAAATTTTCAACCGCAGTCACACAGCCAGATAAGGTCTGTTGTTCTCGATTTTTCTGGTGCACCGACCAAGATCAATGAGAGGATGTTACCGAGAGGCACGTTTTAAGACCACAAATCGACTAATGAGGAGTGAATGCCTTCGTAAGTGGGGTTCCCTATCGTTCAGGTGTCCCAGCTAAGGAATGTATGTTTCCATTAGAGCACTTTAGGAGAAATTACTGAATTAAGGAGGGGGATGGACTAACCCTGATCGCCTTGTATCTTGAAAAAGAAAAGCAAGAAGGAATCTTAGAGATTATTACCCACGTTTAGGAGGTTAAGATCTAGAACAGGGATTTGACTCACCCCACTTCATGCTCACTATTGGCAGAGAGGGGACGAGAGTCGAGATTTTTTTTCTTTTTTAAAGATTTTATTTATTTATTTGACAGACCAAGATCACAAGTAGGCAGAGAGGCAGGCAGAGAGAGGAGGAAGTAGGCTCCCTGCTGAGCAGAGAGCCCGATGCGGGACTCCATCCCAGGACCCTGAGATCATGACCTCAGCTGAAGGGCAGAGGCTTAACCCACTTGAGCCACCCAGGCACCCCGAGATTTCTAATCCCTGTCTCAGTGTATTTCTGGCTACCTGCCATTCTTCACTCTAAGATTCCATACACCTTCTCAACTTCTTTGATGCTGTGTCTACCCTAAGGGGATCCGGTGAATGAATGGGACAATGGAGAAAAATCTGTTAGGACTTGAGGGACCTACTCTCTGGAAACTGCTGTGAAGTAAATTATACTGTTGAGGCCAAATTATCCACTTACTCTTTGACTTAGACAATTAGATTCTTTCATCTACAAATAGGTATATCTTTTTAAGAATATATTAAGAGTTCTCAGCTATTCTCCACTTAAACTTTGACTTCATTTGAAAGCCATTCCAACTAAATATTCCCTAGTACATAGGTTAGAAATTCGTTAATTCTCTAGGTCGAATGGAATGACACAGTGGTTGACCATTGAGATATATGGTTTTATGAGATTTATGGAAATATATATGATGTATTTAATTGATAGAAAGAGCAAAGCCATTTGTGAAAGGAAAAAAAAAATTATGCAGACATGTCCTGAGAACACACTGGCCTAAAGAACACACTTTGGCCCAGAGTTGGCAAAGTTTCTGAATTGAATAGAGACCTTCGAAACCCGTGGGAGATAGTTCCGTTCATGGTCCAACTTGAACTTGCTCATGCTTCACTCTCTAGTGCCAACTGGCCAACTCTTGCAGAGCCATTGTCCCCATCTGTGAAACAGGGGTGCTACCATCACTGTCCCCTCTCAGTCCCTCCAGGTGTGTTAGGAGAATCATCAGCAGGAGCTACAAGACTCAAAATAATGAAATGCCACTCTCAGACCCATCAACTTTCAGCAAAAAGCCTAAGCTATACCAGTAACCAAATGCAACTATGGCAAGAGAAGAGGGTAAAACAAAAAATGTAAACTGTTAATGATAAGTGGGACTTCACATGCGTTCCATTCATCATAACAAAAGATGGCCCCATCCCTCTTTGTTCCTCTTTCATTCCTCCTTTCCCCTTGCTTCTTCCTTCTCCCTTTCCATCACTCCCCACCCCCCCCCCCATTGACACCCCTTTCTTTCTTTCTGGCCCCATCCCACTATCCTTTGCTCACCAGGAATATAAAGATCAATTTAACAATATAGGCTCAGGAAAAGGTAAGATGTCAACCATCTAAGCTTGTTTTAAACTTTCGTTAAAAATGCTTTCATGCAAGGCATGTACTGAACATTACAGAGGCTGCAGAAAGGTGAACAGATATGCCCTAAATGTTTTTATAGGCTAATAGGGGAGGGAAAACATAACCATAACTTGGGAGAAACTGGCTAGTGCCTCAGGAGAAGGAACATGACCTGGGCGGGGGAAGAGAATGTCCAGGTGCACCAGTGGAGTTCGGGGATGTAGGTTCTTGGAGCAATGAGTATAGAGTAGCTCAATTATTCATGATTCATTCAGCAAACGTTTGTAGTGTGTCTCTGTGTGCCAGGTATTCTGCTTGGAACTGGGGATATGACAGTGAACAAAAGCAATATGGTCCCAGCCTTTACGGTGCTTCTACTCTGGTGTAGAGACAGACTTTAAACAAATAAGCATATGTATTCATATGTAAGTAACAAACAGATGGAAAGCACAGGATACCCAGAGACAGGAACCAAACACAGGGAACTTAATTTATATCAAGAAGGAGGCATCAACAAAGTACTGTGAAGTCTTACCAATGAACAGGAGTCGGTAAGGGGGAGAGCAAGGACAGTTTTCCAGGAAGTGGTAACAGCATGAGTTAAGGTCCTGGGGCAGTTTCCTGGTACCTCTAGAAACTGAAAGTAAACCTTGGTGTCCATAGGACAGAGAGAGTGATAAGGTATCAGGTTGAGGAGTAGGCAAAGGCTAGGTGATATGGGGCTTTTGAAGTCCTGGCCAGGATTTTGGGTTTTATTCTAAGAGTACTTGGATATGGCCAAACATTTAAGCAAGGGAGTGACAGGACTCAGTTCATGTCTTCAGAAGTAATCTCTGGCTGTCATTAGAAAGACTGAAGGAGATGGAGCATGACGAGTCTGGGTGATGGTGGCTGGGAGGAATGTGGGTGGCAGTGATGTGGGGTCTGTGTTGGGATTAGAGAACAAGATGATTCTCTAATTAGTAATAATCTTATCCAGCCAAACTGCATCTTTGGTTCTTCTCTTGCCACTTGCTGAGTGTTGAAGGATCTATGATTTGCTCTTTAATAATTGTCTCCAATGCCATTTTCATGTTTGATGCCATTTCCCCGTTCAACATTAGCAGACTCCAAAGTGTCTTATCCTGATTCTGACTTTTCAACTTCTGATCATCCCTGGGTTCTGTCTTCTGTCATATCCTTCCTGTTCCTGTCCCCTTTCTGTGTGGCTTCCAGCGAGGGGGTCAGAAAGGAGGAAGTCAAAGGAAACCCGTCAGAAGGGGAAGGGAAAGGCTGTGGAGATGGGAGCCAAAACGGAAGGCTTTGCTGACCTCTTCCAGTTTTTGCCACAGCTTTTTCTAACTTCTGTCATCTGTGCTTAGAAAAAGAGAAGCTGTGGGCAGTTGTCCTTTTACCGCCTACCTCTCATGCCCCATCACAGTGGGAAGGACCATGATGAAAGGCCCACGTGAACCTGGCATTCAAAATGGCTGCCACAACAGTGATTCCTTTGGAGAACAATGCAAAATGAAAAACCCCCTCCTTCCAAAAAGGAGTCATTTTTTAATTTTCCTGAGGCCCAGAAATCTCTGTGGGAAGCAAGGGAGTGCTAAAGGGAGGAGGGCACAGTACCTGTCATCCTCGGGGAAGAGGGAACAAGACCATAGCTTCCTGGGGGCTTCCTGGGAAGAGATTGGAGTGGACTGCTCCATCTGTTGGCTCTCTGGGCTTAAGCAGAGGCTGCAAAAATCAGGTTTCCTGGAAAGGATGTCACATGAATGCATTGACCTGATAACTCCAAATCTTTATTCTGAGAAAATAGGGGAACTCCTTAGCATTTTCTTAGTGGCAGGAGCTTCAGCTGGACCTTGTGTTAGGAGTGTCATTTGGTATCATAGTGACGTCCTCTCATCCTTACCCGAGTATATGCTAACGCATGAGTCTTGAGGAGTGGGGGGCGGGGCTGGGCCACTTCAGGATGGGGGCTAACACCAGGAAAACCAAACAGGTGATTCAAGGGTTGGAATGATCAGCCCCCTACCAGCACTCTACCCTACACTCCACAGGGGCGGAGACAGTGTTCAGTCACCAGCAATGCAATCAATCATGCCTGTGTAAGGAAACAGCCATGATAATCTCTGAAAGACCGGGTTTAGAAAGCTCCAAGGGAGCACTGGTAAACCTACTTTCAATAATTCAAGTTCATCTAGGTCACCCACTAGTTTTGTTAAACTGATTTTCGTTAACTAAAGTTTGCTGGCAGGCCTTCACCATCCATTTTCCCTTTCCTCTGATAACAGCACGTTGATTTCCCCAGAGGGCACCATCCCTCCCTCCCTTTCAGACCACAGGGGGCACTGACCGCCCCCTGACCTCCCTCCCAGACTCCAGACTTTAAACAAACAAAAAAAACTGTTTCAAGAATGGGGACATGAAACAAGGTAGTTTAGTAAAAACCACTCTTTGGATCTTTGCCTGACATCACAAAAGAAACTTCTCTCTCTCTTTTGAGATTGCTAACCCGAATGGATGGAAACCAAGACCTTGTGGTGGTCCTCTTGCCTCCATGGGGGTGTTGTTGCCTGAGAGTAGAGCCTGGGCAAGAGGACATTGGAGGGAGTGTGGGGAAGGGGCCGAGGGGGTTGGGAAGACATTTTCTACTGCAGGAGCCAATTGATTTCCTTTTCATTTTAGCCAGTTCAAGCTGGGTGGCTGTCACTGAACCAAATGTATCCTTTTTACCATTTCCAAATTGCCCTTCCACTCTAGTCCCTGATGGCCTGGGAGGAACATGGACCAAAGTCCCAAATCTCCCTGATGAAATTATTTGGTCTCAGGAGACTGAGTTGCAGTTCTGGCGTCCCCCTCATTGACAAATAATGATCAGGGACAAACCATTTAATCTCCTGAAAAGCATGAATAGAGATACCTCCTCCACCGACTTCACAGGGTTATTGCAATAACAGAATGAAATGACACATGTACACATGCAGTGCTAGCCACACGAACACGTGAAAATGTTAGTGAGGAACCGAGGAGAGGATCACCGAGGACGGCTGGTGTCCTCTCTGTGCTCAGCAGGATGCTGGGGGCTCCACATACACAGTTGCCTTTGATTTTTACAATGACCCTGGGAGGCAGTAAGGGTTTGCATATATATCACCTAGTACATTTCCTGGTTTGGAGCAGCGGTTCAGTAAATATCAATTTCCTCTTGTCACCGTCCTTGAACACCTAGGATAAATAACATCTACGGTCCTCGGGTTTCCTTAACTGTATTGTAGGGGACTCGAGCTAAATCGCCTTCTGTGTTCCATCTAGGCTTAATCGTTTAAGATCAAATTTTTGCTCTTGGTCCTTGGGAGAAGGGTCCTATGATCAGAAAAGTTTGGGAACCGCTGGAATCAAAGTTAAACAGGGGCTCCTGTGTGAGGTCGTGTAACACATCTCTAGCCAACCTTGGGGTTATTGGGGATGGTCTCGATCTTGACAGGGGTTTGGTTTACACAGATGGATGATTTGTCGAAACACAGCACCTACAGACCGAGTATTTGTGCATTTCATGGCACGTACATTTTTCATGGGAAGGAAAAACAGCCGTGGAGCTCTTGTTAACCGCACGCATGCCATATTTAGGGAGAAGTGTACTGAGGCCCTGTAAGGGACTCGGAAATGCCCCGAAATTAACATGGAGCAAGGGATGCAGAGAGGGAGAGATGGAAGGCTAGATGTGATACAGAAAGAGTAGTCGAAGGAGCACGAAGGAATCCAGGTATCTGGTGCTTTCAACTGTGCCGTGTGTTGGAGATTTTTCATAATCAAAGGAGAGAGACAGCAACCAGTAGCAAAGGCCCGTTTCCTGGCCAGAGCTTTATCTCTCTGACCAGCCCATGGCTCAGGCTTCCCTCCGGGTGCCCCCCCACCCCCACCCCCGGAAAAGGCCTTCTGCCTCAGTCTGAGCTTTCAGCGTAACCAGAAACAGATGCACTGTTTATTGCAGTGATTTCCCTCCTAGGCAAAAATCTCACCCTTTTTCATAAGGGGCAAAGCAAAGTTCCCTCCAGCTCGGCCCCCTCATGCCAGAAAGAGCCAGTGTGCTTTGTGAGCCCTAGTGAGCCGCTCTGAAAATAAGTCCTCTGCTCCAGCTCACCGCCTCTGTTCCCAGCTGCTCCCTTGGCTTTGACGGCTCCCCACCCCCCAACAGCCACTCTCCCCTCTCCCCCTCCCCCTGCACGCTTCCCCCTTTTGCCCTGGGGTCCAGGGAGCCCTGGAGCCCCCTGAGAGTCCTCCTCTGCCTTCCCTCTCAGTGCGAGCGGGGATGAGTTCAGGGGTTGCAGCAGACGTCTCAACGTATGCTTTTAGTTGGGTTAATAAATTAACCAGGCTCATCAAACCCGCTACCCGCTATGTCTTCAACTCTCCCCCACTTCCCTGCGATCATTATTCCTGCTGTTTGCTTGTGCTTTTCTTAATCCCCAGTGCTTTGCATCTCATTCCAGAGCTCATTTAAATTTTCACAAAGACAGACAGGCAAGCTTCCCTGAGCTTTCCCAGACAGAGAACCCAGGAGGCCCTGCAAACTCACATTTATTGAGCTCTTACTGTATGCTGTCATTTGCTGCATGTTTCCACCTACCCTGTCCTACTCAGAGCCTTCAGCCTCCTGGAGAGGCGCTTATGGCATGGGTGCCACCGTACCGCTTTTGCAAATGGGGAAACTGAGGCCCAGAGAATATTTGTTGAGGTCTAACCACCAGCAGGCAACTCACACCGGAGGCATGGCCCCACAGAAAGTCAGAGCAGAAGGGAGGTGGGCAGCTTTCTAGCCCCACCTGTGTGCTTCCCAGCAGAGGGTTCCCAGCCTCCCCCACCCCCCAGCCCCCGGAGTGGATGTGAGCTCCTTAGAAGAAAAACTTAGAATTAGAACTCAGGTCTACATTTTCTGCCTCAATTTAGAAACCGAGACACTCCATATAGACGCAGACATATGGCAAAGCTGGAGTGTCTCACGCCCACGGGATAGCTGTGTGCCACGCGAGGCCAGCCTCGCAGCTTGCAAATCTGGCAGGAGCTGAATGCCGGGCTGTCTTGAACACTTAGCCTCTTGCAGCCCGCGAGGTTCACGGGCAGCCCAGACAGAATCGATGTTTCCTATGCAATAGCCAGCTCGCGGGCCCGGAGGCGCAGAAAGCAGGCGCGGGATCCATAACTGCATTGAGATGAGTAGCGGAGCAGGGGAACAGCACGTCACATAGAGCCCAGAATGACTGAGGACCTGGGCCTGACTGAGGACCTGGGTCTGCTTATGCAACCCCCACCCTTCTTGTCCTAATTCAGGCTGATCAGGTTTGAGGGTGACCTGGGAGGGGGGAGTGGAGGGAAGTGGGGAGGGAACGGGGTGTGAAAGACCAATTTCCTCTCTAATCTGACATGTATTGCCTCCATGCAAGTAGCCTAAGCTTGCTTATCGGATAGCCTCTGGGATAGGGCCATGTGCGGCCCACTGTTACAGTCAGAGGGATCGCGACTTGTGAGCTGGCAATTATAAACCAACCCCCAATAAAGGTGGTAGCGATGTCTCAGGTTCCTTCACAAATTTAGTTGCTTGCATATATTTTAAAGTTGCTCAGTCCTCTAACACGGAGGGCTCCTAACATCGAAGGGGAACGGGGCTGGATGAGCTATCCCGTGGACGGGTGGCTGGTGTGAATGGCAAGTAACAAGCCTACACTTGAACTTCATTTGGACTGCTAATTAGCCTTGGGCTGGCCTCTCGCCGAAAAGGGACAGTATTTCTCTCACAGTGCACCCTGGATTGGATGGCCCGATGTCCCACACGTGATCTCAAGACAGAATGAGCTAGACTTTGGTAGAATTACTGCTTTCAGACAATTGGAGGCTGAGTATTATTGGGTTCCCCGGGGCCGGGAGTAGGATTTGCACCATAAGGAGTGGGTATTCTCACTGTCAGTCCTAAAGCTGGCTGTTTATTCCCAGGCAAGGTGACCATGGAACTGAACAGCCACAGTAGGTCTGTTTGGGAACCGAAAGGGGGACTATTAATAATTACAGGGGTGCACCCGGTGCGAGCCAGGAACTGAAAGCCATTCCCTTTTAGGGTACTTGAGAGAAATAAGCAAAGACGCTGCCTCTGGGGCTCTGAGGCAGGAGAGGCTTGCCCTGCCTTGAAGGCAGCAGGCGAGGCATCAAGAGGGAGAGGGACGGCAGCGACCCTGTGAGCGGATCTGGGTCCTGGCACTTCCTGGAATCAGTTCACTGGATTGTGCTTCCAATCCAATCCGTCATCTCTGAATGTTGGGTGCAGATTCCTGAAATGCTCCTGCCTGGATATTTGTGTGTGGAGAACGAAGGGAAGGGACGGGTGAGCAAAGAAAAGACCGGAGGGAAAGAAGTGTCCTCCTCCCTTGAGGGCTGAGGGGTAGGAGCAGGAGGGGGGTGGCGTGCGGGGGTGTCTCCAGCAGAGCTCAGCTGTGCACAGTGCTACCACAGCCTCCCCGGAGGCGGTGGCAGGAGGCCCATTGCAGAATGTGGTAATCACCAGGCAGGGGCAGAGAGCTGGGGCCAGGGGAGGAACGTGGAGAGGCGGGGTCGGAGCCAGGGACGGGGCAGAGCCAGCCTGCCCGCTAAGGCCTTCCTACCATCTGTGAATCATGAATCAGCTGCTTGACTCACCTGCCCAAGCCCACCTGCACTCTTTCCTGTCTGAGTGATCTTAACGGGGTATTCACTTTGCAGTCAAAAGTGAGGATGCCTGGGGGCACCTGGGTGGCTCAGTCGGTTAAGCGGCTCCCTTCGGCTCAGGTCATGATCCCAGGGTCCTGGGATGGAGCCCCGCATTAGGCTCTCTGCTCAGTGGGGAGCCTGCTTCTCCCTCTCCCTCTTGCTCTGCCTACTTGTGCTCTCTGTCAAATAAATACATCCGTAAATACTAAAAAGAAAACAAAAACAAAAAACAAGTGAAGATGCTTTTAGATTCTGCTGCTGTTCTCCATGTGTGGCTCCTCACGCCTGCGGACACACTGGCAGGTTTTGGGGAAGCAGCTGGAGATCCCAGCGCCCCTGCTCTCTGCGCACACCTCCACGCTGGCCGTTGAGTTCTGAGTTGGAATTGCCCGCCGCTTACCCAACTCTTCCACTCCCTCTGCTACCAGCAACTTGAGGTTGTCACATCCTGGGTGCCTGACACCGTGCCTGGCAAAAAGCAGGCCTCCAGGATGTCTTGGAATAAATGCTGGCAAGAGATGGCAAAGAGCGGAGGTGCGGAACAGAGGTGGAGGTAGAGCTCCCGTGTTCCTCAAGGTCTCAGATGTTCATGCCAGTTCTCCAAGATAATATAAAACCTCTATTTTCATTTTTTTTTTCTGTTGCTTTCAGTTTGGCTTTGTCGATCTACTCTCTGAGCTAGAGAGGTAACAACGACCTCACTGTTGCGGCTTTCGAAACGACTAGGGCAAACAGGATTTATTTTTAATTGAATGCTTCCAGAAAAACTGTGGCCAGTGCATCTTTTTCCTTTGCAATTCTTACAACTGATGGCACACAGGGGTGCTTTTCGTGCCATCCCAGTATTTTCAGTTTCCCTGCTGTACAGGAATCCATTTAAAGCGTTGTCATGATTGCTTTGCAGTTCTGAAGGTATTTACTATCATGATCTAGAAGGAACATTTCCCTCTTTTAATTTGGCTTGCAGTTTTACTCAGAAAATTACCCTGTGTGAGGAGAAATTACATGATACATGTAGCCCTATGTCCTGCAAGTTATAATAGTTCAAGAAATGGTGCTTAACGGGAACATCTCCTGTTTACAAAGGCTGAATAAAAGGGTTACCAAAAAAAAGAATAATAAAGATCAGAGAAGTTGAAGCAGAGAGACGGGCTTCCAGCCTTTACAAAAGAGCCCAGATTTTATAAATTCCCTGCTAGGTAGCAGACAGAGAGATTCAAAGGTTAGGATGAAAACTTTGAAATATTTAAAAATTTTTTCTTTTATCATTTTTTTATTGGACAAATGATAAGAGGAGAAAATGAAAATAATAATCATCCCAACTTGGCCATGTTTTTGAGAACTATAAACTCCCCTGTTATCACCACCACCCAAATCTAGTCACTGTTCTTAACACACTCACACACCCACACACACTCACACACAGTCACTCATACTCTTAGACTCTTAGACTCTCATCCACACATACACAAACACACACTCATCTATATCGACATTCACACAAACACAAACTCACTCACATGTATATCTACTTTAAAAAAAAACAACAATCAATGCAGAATGGGGGCACCTGGGTGGCTCAGTGGGTTGGACCACCAACTCTCGGTTTCGGCTCAGGTCATGGTCTCTGGGTTGTGAGATTAGGCCCCAACTCAGGTTCGGTGCTGTGTGGAGTCTGCTTCAGATTCTCTCCCTCCCCCCCACCTCACCTCCTTCTCTAAAAAGGAAACCAAAAAACCAAAAAAACCATAACCATCCTAATTATACCATGTTCCTTTTTCATGTAAAAATTGTTGCATAGGGACGCCTGGGTGGCTCAGTTGGTTGGGCAGCTGCCTTCGGCTCAGGTCATGATCCCAGCGTGCTGGGATCGAGTCCCACATCAGGCTCCTTGCTTGGCGGGGAGCCTGCTTCTCCCTCTGCCTCTGCCTGTCATTCTGTCCGCCTGTGCTCACTCTCTCCCCCTCTCTCTCTCTGATAAATTAAAAAAAAAAAAAAATTGTTGCATAGACCTATGCCCTGCTCAGAATGAGAAAATATCTCATTCATGTTTTAGAATTTTGTTATTGGCATTTCACTTTTTTTTTTTTTAAAGATTTTATTTATTTATTTGACAGACAGAGATCACAAGTAGGCAGAGAGGCAGGCATAGAGAGAGGAGGCAGCAGGCTCCCTGCTGAGCAGAGAGCCCGATGCGGGGCTCAATTCCAGGACCCTGAGATCATGACCTGAGCCGAAGGCAGAGGCTTTAACCCACTGAGCCACCCAGGCGCCCCGGCATTTCACTTTTTAATCTGAGATTTATTTCTTTGTGGGGTATGAGACGGGGTCTAACATTGATATTCTTTCTTTTTTTTTTTTTAATTTTATTTGTTTATTTGAGAGAGAGATAATGTGCCTGTGCAATGAGTCAGGGGAGGGGCAAAAGGAGAGGGAGAAGCAGACTTCCTGATTAGGAGGGAGCCTGAGGCTAGAACAGGATGGGGCACTGAGGAGTCACGACCTGAGTCAAAAGGCAGAGGCTTAACTGACTGAGCCACCCCAGTGCCCCTACCACTGTTTTTTTTTTTTTTTTTAAGATTTTATTTATTTATTTGACAGAGATCACAAGTAGGCAGAGAGGCAGGCAGAGAGAGAGGAGGAAGCAGGCTCCCCGCGGAGCAGAGAGCCCGATGTGGAGCTCGATCCCAGGACCCTGAGTTCATGACCTGAGCCAAAGGCAGAGGCTTTAACCCACTGAACCACGCAGGTGCCCCAGCTACCATTGATTTTCTAAATGAATTAACAGATGTCTCACCCAGTCACTAAAAACTCTCCTTCCCTATTGATTTAAAATGCTGCTTTTATCGGGCACTGAATTCCCATATGAATGTGAATTTTGTGCTCTCGAGTTCCAGACTTGAGATTCTGTTTCATTGATCTATTTGTTTATTTCTGTGCCAATTATTAGCTAACTTATATGATTTATGATGTAGTCAGATAGCTGTATGGCTCGTCCTGCATAAAGTAATTTATCGTTTTAATTTCTATTTTACTTTTTATGTCTGGTAGAAAAAAGTCCCTTTCATGGCTTCTATTTTCTGATTTTATTTTTCACTTTTAAGTTTAAATTTAAACAAAATAATACATGTATATAATTTAAAAACAAAATAAATAAGGAGGCTGGCTTATAATGATAAACAGCACTTGTCCTGATACTCTTCATTTCTTCTCAGACGTAATCACTTTTACTTCTTTTAAGCTGATAGCTCTGGCATTAACCTTTACATTTCTAAATTAAAGTGATTATACTGCTAATCATTTGATTTATCACTTTTACACATCATTTATTGGCTTCTATTAATATGTGTTTCTTTCTCTGACATCGCACTCCACTCCCTCTTCAATGCAGTATATCCTGGATTTGGGCTAAATACGTGGTTCACGTTTACGTTACTACTGGGCAAATACCTTTAACTTCCTTATGTCTGATGTGCTTTGTCTAGAATATACTTTAGTGCAAATCTACAGAAAGCAAACTTTCCAATGCTTTTACCTGTCCAATAATGTCTTTATGTTTTCTTCATTTCTGAGGTATAATTTTGCTGAGTTTCGACTTCTAGGTAGGTGGTTATTTTCTTTCAATATATTGAAAATAACATTCCCCTATATTCTGGCTTTTTATTTCATTTTCTGATACTGAGAAGTCAGCAGTCACTCTGTCACTTGCCTGAAAGCAATCTTTTTCTTTAGCTTCTTTTAAGATGTTCTCTTTCTCTTTGCTTTTCTTGCAAACCAAAGGAAGTATGGATTCCTTTCAATTTGTCCTAGGGATTTCTTGGACTCCCAGACTTGTGAATTGATTAACGCCACAAGTTCTCACTCATACAGAATTTACACTTGAACTTGTCTTTCATCAATTCCTGAACATTAGTGATTTTTTTTCTTCAGTTACTGCTTTTAACTTTTTTTAAAAAAAGGTTTTATTTATTATTTGACAGACAGAGATCACAAGTAGGCAGAGAGGCAGAAGCAGGCTCCCTGCTGAGCAGGGAGCCCAAGACAGGGCTTGATCCCAGGACCCTGGGATCATGACCTGAGCCAAAGGCAGAGGCTTTAACCCACTGAGCCACCCAGGTGCCCCAGTTACTGCTTTTACCTTATTCCTTGCTACTGTCCTCTGGGATCTAATTGGAGACATATGCCTCCAAGATCTAATATACATGCTAGATCTTTTTATGCAATGACAAACGATAGGTTCTGGGTTAGCCATCTATTTTTGTAAACAAAGTTTTGAATATAGTCATGCTTATTTGTTTGCTTCTTGTCTCTGGATTTTTGTTTTGTTTTGGTTTTTTGTTTTTTTCCTTTTTCCTTTTTAAAGCTACAGTGGCAGGTCTGAGTAGTAATAACTACTCAGTAGTACAGTATGACCTGCACAGCCTAACGCATTTACTCTCTGACCTTTCAAGCAAAAGTTTGCCAAAGCTTACTTGATGTTCTTTATCCTCTCTTCTGTTTCCTCTTTCATCCTTTTGGCCTTTCTCTAATGCATTCTGAATATTTTCTCCTGATTTATATTCCAAGTTCCCTGGTCGAATCTTTGGCTATCTCTGCTCGACTGTTAAACTGTGTGTTGGATTCTCCATCATAGTTACTGTATATATATATATTTTTAGTTTTAGACTTTCTACTCGATACTCTTTCAAATCAAAGTCACCTTTTCTGGGTTCCCACTTCCCAGCTGAAATTTCCAAGCTCTATGTTTTTCTCTTTTCAGACAGGAAACATGGTTTAGGAGTCTGCGCCCAATACTTTCACCATCCTAAGTCCATACGTCTTTGTGGGTTTGTTTTTGTCATCATTTCCCACAACCACTTCTCACTCACAGAGAACTTAACACTTGACATTGCGTTCAAACTTTTTTTTTTTTTTTTTTTGTAGAAATAATATTTACTTGTTTCTGACAGTCTGGGACCACAGGAACCGAAGTTCCAGACTTGAGGTTCCCAGAGTCCCCCTCGTGCAAGCTGTCTCACACACCGGAGGCTCTCAGACTCCCCTGCGTGTTAGCATCACCCGGGGAGCCTCCCAATGGACCTCCACCTGTGTCCCGCCCCCAGGGATGGGGACTTCATTAGTCTGTGGTGCTGCCTGCAGTTGGGAATTTTTAAAAGCTCCCCGGAGATTCTAATGGGCAGACAGACATATATGGGAAGCTCTGCCCTGAGAGCAAAGTCCTTAGGCACCTGCATTTAACATGTGGGTGTTTATCAGGCTCTCCACTGGGCCGGCCCTTTTATCTCTTTGGCCCAGACAGGCTGCCAAATACCACAGCTCCAAGCTGCGGCCGTGGCTTCTCGAGCAGAGCAAAACCAGCTTTGGGAGCTTGCTTCCCGGATTCTCCGAAATGTTGGCATCGTAATCCGGCACGATCTGATCAGCTTTTTGGTGCTTTCAGGAAGAAAAAAAAAAACGTATTTATGTATATTTACAAAAGGTATATAATTATATATTTTAATATCATATAGTAAAATAATTAAGTAATATATTTAATATTTATAAATGAAAATATATTGATTATGAAATAATTACAGATATATAATATACTTAAATAGTTAAATTTGTATATATATAAATTGCGTGTATGTGTGTGTGTGTGTGTATTTTTTTTCCATACAGTTGTTTCAGTTGACCTCAATGGGAAGGTTGGCTTAGCCTGCAAGTAAGAGAATTGAAAGTCCTCCAGTAGCTTTTTAGAAAGAACAGAGGAGTATTTTGGAGTTCTCACCCTTGTGAAAATGTCTCTTTCATTTACTCCCTGAGGTTATAATTTGGCTAGGATTTGAAATCTAGCTTGAAACTTAATTTTCCTTTAAATATTTGAAGGTGCCGCCTTATCGATCTGTAGCATTCATTGTAGCTATGGATAATGCTAGTCCTACTTCATATCTGTTTTCCTGGGAAATGAGTTTCTTTTTCTTTCTTTCTTTATTATTATTTTATTTTTCTTTTTTGGGAACCGTTAGGATCTTCCGTTTGTCCCCCAGAAATCTGACATCTCATAACTTATGTACTTTGGTATCAGTCTTATTTTGTCCAGTTTCTTGGGCATAGAAGAGACACTTGAAATCTGGAGATTTTTATTTTCAGTGCTAGAAATTGTATTGCCACAAACCTTTCATGTTTCCCACCTCTGTAGTTTCTCTTTTTCAAGAAATCATTTGGTTGGATGGCGAGCCTGTTGGATTCATCCTCGACATCACTTATCTTTTCTTCCCTAATTTCTCGTGCTATGTCTTTTTGTGCTCATTTTTGGAAGATTTCCTTATGTTTATTCTCCAACTTTCCTACTGAATATTGTATTTCAATTAAATGTATATTTCCAGGAGAAATGTTTATTTCTTGTTCTTTGTGTTAGTGATCCTTTATATAACCTCTATTTCTAGGTATTGGGATATAATTTCTTTACTTTTTTCCCCAGCATTGTAGAATTTTAAATCTTACATCCTCTTCCACTTGTTTCCTTGAGATTTTTTTCCCCCTTTATGCTCGGGTGGTCTTTCTCTTTCATGCTAGAGGTTCTCGTCCACTGTCTGGGAGAGTTGGCACCTGATCATATCTAAGAGCCTCTAAAATACTGTTTGGAGGCCCTGAGTGGGTGGGCAGGACCTGTTGGCCTGTGCCTCCATTTAGGGGCAACTGATAAGAGAGTTCATAAGAGGAAGGAAGGAAGGAAGATAAAAGGAAGGAAGGAGGAAAGGAAGGAAGGAAAGAAAATAAAAAGGAATAAAGAGAAAGGAAGGGAGGAAGAAAGGAAGAAAGAAAGAAAAGGAAAGGAAGAAGGAAGGAAAGAAAGAAGACAGAAGAAGGAAGGAAGTGGGGAGGCCGAGAGGGAGGGAAGGAGGGAACAGAGAACTGGAAGCTTTGTCTTTAGAGCCATTTAGTTTGTGGAAGAAAGAATCTTCTGAGATTCTTTATGCGCCTGTCAGCATATGGAGGGTCATTTGGCGGGAGGGAACTGTGTAGTGCAGCCATGTCTTCTGCAGGATTCCATGTGTCTCCCCTCTGCTGCCTCCATCTGGTAAGCCTGAGTCTCAGCCTTTCCCATTAAATTAAACAGAAAATAACTCTTGAATCAGCAGTCTGGGAGATGAGTAGCCTGACCGCCTGAGGTGAGGGGAAGATATGGCTACTCCATAGACATGGTTTCAAAAATGCCCAATTTAGCCCTTGACGCCAACCCAGCGCTTCACCGATCCTGCTCTCTCCAAAGATGAACATCTCGGGTTTTCCTTGTGGATGACTTGGCTCGTTGCTTCCTCTGCCATGCTAAAGTCACTCACCTCTCCCTCATCTGGTTCTATCTTCCAAGATTCTGTTCTCTGGCTGGCTTCCATCTTTGTCTTTTATAGGTTTCTACCTTCTTTCTGTTGTTGTAGTTCCTTTACTATCAAATGAGTGGCATCTCGAGCAGGAGATGCGAGAAACAAAATTCCTCCTACTCAAAACGTGTCCCAATTAACTTTAGATGGCTTGTTCATTAAAAACAAAGTTCTTAAGTTTTTACCAGGATTTACCAGGATTGCTTTAGATGTCTGGGTGGAGAATTGTCAGTTCTATGTTACTGATTCTTCCTATTCAAGAACATGGTGAATCTCTCCATTTGTTTCGATGACGGTGAGCTTCCGGGAGGTTTCACTGTTTTCTTCCCATTCGGTTTGTCCCTGAAAGTATTCCTCTGATGAAGAGCCCTTGTGGCACAAAGGAAAAACAAATTTGTGAGCTTGCAGGTTGACCTGAAAGGTTGACCCAGAACGTAACATAAAAGGACAAAGAGAAAAAACATGAGGGGAAGGGCAAAGGGATGTGGACAGCAGATCCAGCCACCCCAACAGCCTTCCTAGGAAGAGTTTCACAAAAAAAGAACAGGAGAGAATCAAGGGAAGGAGCCAAAAAAAGGAAAGCATACAATTTCTTACAATTGCAGAATGAAGAAACACACACACACACACACACACATACCCCACCTACTCCACATTGTGGGCAACAAGAAGATAAAAAGGAAGTTCTAAGGGATTTGAGAGAGTCAAGATGAGCTACATCATTTTATACCCTGAGGGCCTTCTCTGGTCATCACAGACAAATTAGACTCACTGGCTAGAGAGCCAGAAGGTCAAAGCTGCCAATACAGTGTCTCTTGGGAGCAAGCATCATCTGTCCCCAGAACCCAAAGGCCCTTGGAAGTCGTTCCAGCATCACATTCCTGTGTCTGTCACGGGACCCGCCAACACGGAGGGACCACCCACTAACAACACGTGGCCCAGGGTCCTTCTATCTTCCAGACAGTGGTGAGGACTCCAGATTCCCTGGTCCTTCATCAAACCTGCTCCACTTAGAGAAACACCCACTCCTTCCCTCCTTCCAACAGCTCAGAACCCCCAAAACTCTTGGCAACAGAACAGGAGCTTGGACCCTTAGCGTTAAAATCTCCTCTGCTTGGAAATGAGAGAGGACTATCCTTTGCATGAGGGAAAAGCCCAGAACAAGACTGAGCCAGCTCGGGTCCAGATCTTCTATTTCTCTCTCTATGTCTCTATCTTTTCTTCAAAGGTCCAACGAGAAAAGAAGTGCCTTCGGAGACTCTCTTGAGATAATTTTAAGTACTCTGTGCAGATCTGTCTGTAATAAGATGAGGGCACTACTTGCCAAGAGTACTTGCTAAGCAAATCTTTGTACCTGTATGCACACATGCATACACACACACACACACACACACACACACACACACAAGCACACGCACATGCACACACACACAGCTGCTCTTATTCTCCTTTTAAAAAGCAACTGGAGGACTTTTAATTCTCTTAATTGCAGGCTAAACCAACCCTCCCATGGAGGTCAACTAAAATAGTTGTATGGAAACAACATACACACAAACAATTTCAATTATATAAATATGTTATATATGAATAGGAGACATACCTCAAAACCTCCATATAAGGCAGGCTTTATCCCTTGTTTTGCACACACACAAGTGGGTTATAAATGGCAGCCCAAGAGGTGATGGGCAGTCTCCCTTGTCATTAGGGTTACAGAGAGAAGGGACATAGGTATGCCGATGACGTGTGTGAGACACCCAATCTGTTCTGGCACAAACTGGTGAAGTCCTTTCCTTTTGCCCCCTTCGTGCCTCCAAGGGACTGCCCAGATGCTGCTTTGGGACTCCACAGAGCATGAACAACCGAGTCATTGCCTGAGATCCTGGACTAGCCTGAGAACATGGGTCTGTATTCAAGGTACAGCCATTGGAGCCCATCCGCTCAGGGAGTATGAGCTTAGTGCCTGGGGCTGGGAAGTTTAGTTTAGTTTGAGAGAGAGAGAAGCGGGAGGGAAGGGCACAGGGAGAGGGAAGGAGAATTCTAAGCAGGCTCCACGCCAGGTGTGGAGCCTCATGTGGGGTTCGATCTCACGACCCTGAGATCATGAACTGAGTCAAAATCAAGAGTCGGACCCTCAACTGACTGAGCCACCCAAGCATTCCTCACCTCCCCACACCACCTATTTTAAATCAAGTTAATGACAATCAACACTTCAGGGTTCTAAGGATTTTATGTATATTAACTTCCTTTACTTAGTCGTCATCATAGCAACCCTGTATTAGCCTATGTCCTGAAGGAGAAAACTGAGACTCAGACTATCCAACAAACTTGCTCAAGGTCAAGAAGCTGGCGAGCAGCAGAGCTCAGGAAATCCCTCCCCAGACCGCCTTGCTGTCCTAGCTCTTAAATGAGCTTTGCTTAAGCAGCTCAGAGTCAAGAAAATCTTCCAGCATAGAAAGAACTTAGCAGGATGCTGGCATTCCTCGATTCTTTGGTGATTTGAATAAAAGTTAAGTCTGAGGTACCAACCCGAAAATGCCTCCCCATCTGTACCCAGGACTCCAGCCAGTTGGACACGAGTGTCCTTAATGCTTGAATAGCAGGCTAATGGCAGGCTGAACCATAGGACATTGTCAATATTTGCCCAATTTTCTGTCCTATGCCAATGTGGCCATTTCATACAGTGGCTGAACCTCTACTTAGATGCAAGATTTGATTCCAGGCATTTCCCTCATGTTACCTTATTTAATCATCATGACCATACTTCCAAGTGTTTTTCACCTTCATTTTCACTTAAGAAAATAGGCTCTGTCTAGCTAGCAGGTGATCCTGCTGTCATTTTATTTTATTTATTTATTTTTTAAGGCTTTTATTTATTTATTTGACAGAGAGAGAGATCACAAGGAAGCAGAGAGGCAGGCAGAGAGAGAGGAAGGGAAGCAGGCTCCCCGCTGAGCAGAGCGCACGACGTGGGCTCGATCCCAGGACCCTGAGATCATGACCCGAGTTGAAGGCAGAGACTTTAACCCACTGAGCCGCCCAGGTTCCCCCATGCTGTCATTTTACATGGTTGGCCCAAGACTCCTATTCCAGGGTGGGTCTTTGTCCAGCTCACTTTGTCCCATCTGCAGGCTGAGCCCTAGGACCCAAGTGCAGCTGGAGGTTGCAGAGGCAAAAATGAAGGGTCATGTTCAAATAGCAGACTCAGGTTATACTAGTTTTGAAGTGAACCGTGAATCAGAAAGGGAAAGTACTCTGACCTCTGGAAAACAGAACTCAATCAGCAGCAAGTCAAATTTAGAGAACTGAATCAGACTTGCTTCATTTCGTTCAATACTGTCCCGGCCATTGGAGTTCGCCCACTTGGGGGTGTGTTGGCTGTGGCTTTAAGAAAAATTTGGGGTTGAAGGGTGATTTGCCTAATGGGAAAACTCCATTGTGGGCAGCAGACCAAAGAGAGCCCGGATGGAGGGAGCCTAGAAGAGCCACAAACTGTTGGGATCCAGGTTGAGACAAGTCCAAGTAGAGAATGAAAGGGTTATCTGCAGAGGAGGTGGGACAGGGAGGTCATGTGCCGTACAACAGAAAAGAAATGACAGTGAAGGGCTTTCCAGATCCCCAAGTGCTGATGGAGCCCTCTGGAGCTTGGAAATCCAGGTTGACCACCTGCAAACATGTTGGGATGACTCTGAACTGTAAGTTATGGAGCCCCGGGCTGGGAAAGGAAGAGCGAGTGTTAAATGGGCACAAACACACTGAGATGTGTTCCATTTGAGCGGAGTATTATTCAGGGATAGCTGCAGAAATAGCTGAAGTGGTTCGTAGGCATTCATTTGAATTCTTTGGTTCTCCTCGATGGGGAACTGCTTTCATCTGGTTCTTTTCAGTGTGGGATTGAGTCATATTCTCTTTATTTGCCACAAGCATTTATTTGCCATAAGTATTTTTTAATTTTTTTTATTTATTTATCTGACAGAGATCACAAGTAGGCAGAGAGGCAGAGAGAGAGGAGGAAGCAGGCTCCCTGCTAAGCAGAGAGCCCGATGTGGGGCTTGATCCCAGGACCCTGGGATCATGACCTGAGCCAAAGGCAGAGGCTTTAACCCACCGAGCCACCCGGGCGCCCCATGCCATAAGTTTTTTTTTTTTTTTTTTTTAAAGATTTTATTTATTTATTTGCCAGAGAGAAATCACAAGTAGATGGAAAGGTAGGCAGAGAGAGAGAGAGAGGGAAGCAGGCTCCCTGCCGAGCAGAGAGCCCGATGCGGGACTCGATCCCAGGACCCTGAGATCATGACCTGAGCCGAAGGCAGCGGCTTAACCCACTGAGCCACCCAGGCGCCCCCATAAGTATTTTTTTAAAAGCACCGAACAATCCCTACCTCATTCTCAGGAGGTTGAGTGGGACGCCCTCTCTGAGCCCCTGCCTCACCAAGTGTGCGAGTCGGAGATGAATTCCCAGCCACCGGATCGAAAACATCGCAAGCAAGTATGAGCAGATGTTATCTCTGATCGACAGACCTTGGCGTTGTTTTTTCTTTTTCTTAACTCTTTTTGGGGCAGCTTGCCTGGTTTGGGGAGTGCAAAGGCTTGAAGACTGCCTTCTAAGGGCTTATAATCTATTTAGGGGAAATATAAGATGTACACAGGACATGAGACAGTGTTTTGTAAATGCCAAATGTCTGGTGAATGAAAAATGAAGGTTATAGGAAAAATGAAGGTTATAGCTCTATTGACATTTGCAATAGAGCTAATAAGCTAAAACTTGGAGCTCCCAGGATTGCTGGACAGGGTATATTTAAGTTGATTGTTATGGTGTGAGTCTCCGGGAGCACAGAGGAGTGAGAGGAATTCACTGCAAATAGATGGAATGGCACACACACACACACACACACACATCCAGGAGTGGGAGAGCCCACATTTGCCTAGAACCTAAGTAAACCATTTGAACTGAGTGGAAATCTTGTTAGGGAACTAGTACAAAAGCCTCCTCCTCCATCACCGTGGCCTTTAAGGGCACAGCATGCCCTGTGTAGTTGAAAATTCATGTATAACTTTTGACTCCCCACAGTGTAACTGCTAAAAGCCTACCGTTGTTGACCAGAAGCCTTACTGATCACGTAGACTGTCGATGAACACGTATTTTGTGTGTTCTATGTATTGTATACTATATTCTTACACTCAAGCTAGAGAAAAGACAATGTTATTAAGAGAATCACAAGAAGGAGGAACTACATTCACAATACTGTACCATATTTATCCCCTCCCCGGTCCAACTGTAAGTGGACTCAGCTCAGATCCATGGTGTTCAAGGCTCAGACAAAGTGATCTCATTTAGCCTTTCACATTTACATAACGCCTAAGTGCAGATGATCCCAGCTTTTAGGAGTCAGGCGCAGACCTTTCTTCTACATTCCAGACCCGTTCACCCAACCACCTACTCAGCGTCTCCACCGGATAATCCCACCGGAATTTCAAACCGAACACACCCACAGCGGACTTCTTGGTTTTTACTGTCGTGACTTGTCCCCGTCCTCCCACCTCCCCTGCCTTTCTCCCCTCTTGGTAAATGACATCATGATTCACCCAACCCTGGGAACCATGCTCGGCTTCTCTTGTTGATTGCCCTCCCTCCACTCCATCAGCAAGAACATCCCCTCGCTCACAAGAGCATCGCGGACCGGTTCACGTCTCTCTGCCTCTTCGCGCTGTCACCCACGTCCCCAAGTTCAAGGCCCCAACCTCTCTAGCCTGCCATTCTGTAATAGTTCCCTGATCTCCATCTCTCCAGGCTTAGATACTTAAAATCCTTTCTCTACTCAGTGGTCAAAGTAACCCTTCTGAATGTTATCAGATCAAATGCCAGCTGGTTGCTGCTCCCCTTCCCCACCTCACGCCTCCTTAGAACCCTTGGATGGCTTCCCAGTACACTTTGGCATAAAATCCCAAATCCTTACCACAGTCCACACCGGCCTGCCTTATGGATACCTCCCTCCCACCACCCCATGCCTGCTCAGCACCCACGCACCTGCTTCTGACAGCTGCTTCTCCAGTTTTCAGTGGAGAATTATTCTCTCTCTGATTCTTACCGCAAGCTGACTCCACTCCACTCCCTGTATCGGGGGTCAGCATGTAACCGCAACATGGGCAGTCAGCGTATTCTTTCTCTGTGTCACAACGATTGGCCCACAGAGGAATCACATCTCCTGAGCTGATCCAGTAAGACTGAAGCCCAGGTCTTCTTGCTGCAACCGTGGGGATTGCTGGCTGCATAGGCAATGAACACCGGGGGCTTTGGGAACTCGTCTAGACAGAGTGTCAAGCGTGCAAGGCCTGTTGACTCTTTCTGAACCCAGTTCAGTCCCGTGCCGTGCCTCTACTTTTCAGCTGAGCCAGTACATTCCCCGTTTAAGTTGGGTTTCCAGGCTCGCTTCTCCTACAGGGTTGGATTCCTGCCTGGACTTGCGTCTTATCACAAACCTTTCTTGTCTCTGTGCTCAGCCTGGGACCAGAGACACATGAAACCCTCTCTCACTTCAATGTCCTGGCCTTGTGTCCATGTTGCTTAGAATTATCTTCCTCACATTTCTAAGAGGCTAGCATACTCTCATTTCTTCTAATCCTTCTCCTCCTCCTCCTTCTTCCTCTTCTCTTTTTATTTCTGGGGGCAGAGGGAGAGAGAGAGAGAGAGAGAGAGAGAGAAGCAGACTCCCCATGGAGCACAGAGCCCATCAACGTGGGACTCGATCTCAAGACCCTGAGATCATGACCTGAGCTGAAATCAACAACCAGATGCTCAACCAACTGAGCCACCCGGGCACCCTCCAAACTCTCATTTCTTAGGTCCACACTCAGATATCACCTCCTTAAAGAGCCCTTCCAAAACGACCCATCTAAGTAGAAGAGGCTCCTTCAGTTCCCTTTGTCAGGTCCCCTGGCTTCGTTTCGGGCAATGATCAGAACCTGTATCTCACACTTTACCTCTCCCTGTACTTGTTTATCTTCTGGCTCCCTCCATTAAAATATTAGCTTTATATGGGCTGAGATCTGCCTGTCTCGCTCAGCATGTCCCCCAGGATCTAGCTAGCTCAGGGTCTCAGATGCCGTACATGCTTTGTAAGTGTTGGTTCAGCGTGTGAATGAGGAAATGCACGCATGCATGCTTGACTCTCTGTAGAGGGAGTCCACTGTAAAAGGTCTTGCTTCCTTGGCCTTGCCAGCAGGGCTCTTACAGGCACCACCAGTAATAAAGTCGTAGCAGCAACAGCAGACATGGGGATCAGGCTCGCTTTGTGCTGGGACTTCTTCTAGGTGTTTTGGACAGCTTAGCGCATTTCCTTCCCGCAGCCACTGGGGTAGACTAATGAAAGCCACAGGTTCTTTGATGCTCCTCTCTTTGAGAACTGAGGTTAAGGCCCCTTCCCTCCTGTTGAATCTGGACGGCTCTACGGCCGCTGTAACCAGCAGAATACGGCAGAAGTGATGACCTGTCAGTTTGGAACTGGATTTGGGAACTGTTGCTCTGAGGCACCCACTCTAGGGAAAGCCAGACCCAGGTAAGAAGTTTGAGTACTGTGCTGGAGAAATTATGGGGCGGGGATGCAATGCTCCCTGAAGAGAGATAGAGGGACCAGCAGACCCTGAGAACCTTCGCTCTCAGTTTGTCCCCTCTGCAACATGGCACCCTCTGTGTGCGACTCTCATCTCCTCCGGGACTCTTTCCATGGTGTCTCTGCCCCGGGGTTGAGTTGAGTGCCCCTTCTGTGCTGATGCAGGGTATCCTTCTGTGGTGCAAATGGAGATGTTGACATGGCTGGGTCCCTACTGGTCTGTAGGCTTCATGAGGACAAAGACTGTGTCTTCTTCTTCTTCTTCTTCTTTTTTTTTTTTTAAAGATTTTACTTATTTACTTGAGAGAAAGAGAGAGAGCATCAGGGAGAGGGAGAAGCAGGTTCCCTACTAAACAGAGAGCCCCATGCGGAACTCAATCTCAGGACCCTGGGATCATGACCCAAGCCAAAGGCAGACGCTTGACCGACTGAGCCGCCCAGGCACCCCAGACAGAGACTGTGTCTTACTTGTCTTTGTAGCTTCAGTGTTCAACGCAAGTCCTGGCCGGCTCAGTGTTGGTGCTCAGTAAATTCCCACCAGAACAGCGAATGAGCAAAGGAATGGATGGGGAGGTCCCATGTGGTAGTCTGTGGAGCGTGAGCTCTTGAGTCAGCTGAAGTGGGTTTGAATCCTGGCTCTGCCACTTCCCAGAAGCACAGAGTTGGGAAAGTTACATCATCTCCTTGATTTTCCTCAGTGATACAGGCACAGTGGAAATATCCACATTAGAGCATGGGTGTTGTAAGTGTTAGGGTCCATGATCAAAGGAACGAGGCCAACACAAAGCGAAAGTCAAGCAAAGCTTTATTTCATGCCAAGCATCAAAAATCAAACCAACTGGTCGGGGCGTCTCTTATGAAGAGAAGATGACGAGGACTGTGCTACCCCAGCCTCACAGACTAACATTTATAACATTTGACATTCCCTGTTCTTTAGTTCTGCGTTCTGTAAGCAGAGCTTGTTGGCACAGACACTGGTAGTTTCTAACTTCCTGTTCCTCAAGAATTCCGCACTGTGGACTGAACTTGTTCCTACTCAGCCCTCAGTTCAAGTCCATGCAGTTTTCTCAGCATTGTCATCAGGGACACCCCACCTCTGTGTCCTCTAATGGACCCAGGGAGCAAGGGCAGGTCATCTGCAGCTTGGTGAGAATCCACAACCTGACCTGCAGAGGAGTCAGGCTCGGGTGACCAGATGTCTGCTCTTTATCCTCAGCATCTGAGGGCTGGACTGGGAGCTAGAGAAGGAGAGTCAGCCAGGAGAGCCAGGGGAAATGGGGGGATTGTGGGCAGTTTGTGGACAGCAGGGAGTACTTATCACCCTTCCCTCCCTTTCTGGGGAGACTTGCTGGCAATGGTCACAGAGCAAAATCATATACAAATACTTATGACCGAATGCATCCGAGCTTGAACAAGAAGGGGATTTAGGATCTCATTTGATATGAAATCTGGCAGAAAGACACCTCCAGGATTGGTTAATTTAGCTGCTCAATAGTATCATCAAAGAGCAGGTTCTACTGTGTGTTGGTTTGTCTGGTTCCCATGGTGCCAAGATGGCTGCCATAGCTCCAGGCTTCACACACTGCCTCTGCAGTGTGCAGAGGCAGAAAAGAAGGTACTCTTGCTTCTTCTCACACCTTTTAAGAGCTGAAGAAAACACTTCCAGAAGTCTTCCGGAAGCCTTCCTCTATGTCTCATTGGCCAGCTGGGGTTCATTTGTCCATCCTAAACCAACTCCCAGAGGCTTTAAGCAATCCCTGAAGAGCACGGGTCCTTTAGGGAGCATCAACAAAACTCTGTTCTCTCGCCGTTTGAAAGGGGGCAACCAGGGGCGCCTGGGTGGCTCAGTGGGTTAAAGCCTCTGCCTTCGGCTCAGGTCATGATCCCAGGGTCCTGGGATCGAGCCCCGCATCGGGCTCTCTGCTCAGCGGGAAGCCTGTTTCCCTTCCTCTCTCTCTGCCTGCCTCTCTGCCTACTTGTGATCTCTTTCAAATAGATAAATAAAAATCTATTTATCTATTTATCAAAAAAAAAAAAAAAGAAAGAAAGAAAGGGGGCAACCAGGTGAATAATTGTTGTTAGTTTTTTTTAAAAAGACTTATGTACTTATTTTAGAGAGAGCGTGTGCAGGGTGTGGGGCAGGGGCAGAGAGAGAGAGAGAGAGAGAGAAAGAGTCTTAAGCAGATTCCATGTCATGACAGAGCTGGACCTGGGGCTCAATCTCACAACCCTGAGATAACAACCTGAGCCGAAATCAAGAGCCAGACACTTAACCAACTGCGCCACCCAGGCACCCTGATTGTTGTTAGGTTTTAACAGTGTCTGCTCTATAAGGTTATTCCTCCCACCCTTCTTTGGGTCCTGAAACCATGAACACGGGAAACAGCTAATGATATACCTGGATAGCGGGTTGTCAGGGTCTTGGCTTTCCGCTGGGCCTCTGACAGTCTGTGTGATTTTGTTGAGACACCCCTCTCCTTTTCTGGTTACAGTGTCCATCTCTTCGGCAGGAATTCAGGTTTCTCAGATGGCCCTTATGGAGCTCCAGCTAATCGCAATTCATACGGACGGCGCAGAGCTGCTCAGAAACACAGATTTTAAAAGGGGTTTCTCTCTTCACCAAGCCAGGAGCTTTTTGAGGACTTATTGGTGACTTTATCACAGAGAAACTGTGGAACCTCAGGCAAATTAATAAGCCTCTCTGAGCCTCGGTTTCCTCATCTGTAAAATGGGGATAAAAATACACCTTCCCTCTGAGGGTTGTTGGCATAATTAAGTGGCAGAGAGGAAGACACGGAAGCTGGAGTATAGTATTTAGTCAACATTGTTGTTACTGTAATGGTAACACTGTAATGGTCCATTACATCATCAGCATCATGGCTGGCATCCCCGGGAGATGCCGCGGGTTCGGTTCCACACCAGAACAACAAAGCGAACATTGCAATAAAGTGAGATGCTTCACCGACTGAGCCACCTGGGCGCCCCCCACAAGATATATGTCTAAAAACAGGCCAGCAGGGCAGGGAGATGTGACAAGGTGACAAGGAGTGCAATTAATTCCCTCCAGAGAGGTGCCTACCAGCAGTTCCCTTGACTGTAGAGTGAAGCTTCCCTGTGAGAGGGGGCCGTGGGGGAAGGCTTCCCCAGGTGGCAGTGGGGTCCAAATGCTCTGTGTAGGATGGTTGGGAACCCAGGAAGCAGGGGGGAGAAGGAGGCAGGTTTAGGTCCAGCTCCCTACTGTGCAGGAAGAGGACATCCCCTTGGGGAAGTATAATTTGGTGTTTGGTTCTGTTGTTCTTGTTCTTCTTCTTCTTTTTTAAAGATCTCATTTATTTATTTGACAGATAGAGACAGAGTAGGGGAGGGAACACAAGCAGGGGAGCAGCGGGCAGAGGCAGAGGGAGAAGCAGGCTTCCAGCTGAGCTGGAAGGGTTTGAGCTGAGGGCTCGATCCCAGGACCCTGGGATCATGACCTGAGCGGAGGGCAGATGCTCAAACCCTGAGCCACCTCTGTGGCTTTCTTCTTAAGGGCTCAGCTCCGGGCTAGCATCAGTTTGCTTCTTGCTGGGGGGTGGGAAGCGGCTTCGGGGGGGAGCCCACACATCTGCACAGACATTGTCTTTTGTCAACCCGCTCTCTGTGACAACCGTCTGCATGTGTTCTAGGGTACGGGCCAGCTGACTCAGGAATTAATCAAAGCCTTTTATGCCAGTTCTCAGCCGCTTTCAAAGGGGCTTTACACAGAACACTCCGAAATGAGTCGCAAATGAATATTCATGGATGCATTTTCCCCAGCGCTGATCTGGAAGGGCGAGGCTCAGAGCCGGGCGTGGATGGGGTCTTTGGTAGAAGAGAGGGGGCTGGGGTTGGTCTCTGCGCTTCTTGCAGAGAAGAGGGGAATGAGTCAGCCTCTGCCACAGAAAGAGACAGAAGATCCTCCTGCAGTCAGGGCTGAGCTTATCAAAGCTAAGGGCTGGGGAAGGAGTCAGGGAAGTCTGCAATGTGGACTACAGTCTGTCACCTGTATTCTCCCCTACCCCTCCGACGGCTCAGGCTACCCCCTCCAAGGGACACACATCCCCAGGGTTGTCATTCATTCGCCCTGCCTGATCCAAGGTCCCCGGCATGCTGATTGGACTGGACGCTGCCTTTCAGGGACAATAACTTGGACATTTGAAGAGTACTTTATAGTTGGGGTGGAGGCTTCCCATCCACATCATCTGATTGCCTGGACGAGCCTGGGAGAAGTTCAGGGCAGGGGGCATGGAACTTACTGCTCAGGTGAGGGGCTTGAAATAAGCTCAGGGAGCCAGTTAAGTCACAGAAAGGGGGCGGGGGACCCACAGTGACACCGCCATCCCACCGCACACCAGGGTTAGGTCCACAAACATGGAAGGTCACGTGAGCTCAAAAACTGGTCTCGAGGGCATCGAATCACTTATGAGTTCAAGGGTCTATGCATCTGTTCAGTTTCTGTTCTGAAAGAGGCCTCCCCAAAGGCGAGGGGGCCTTTGAGCCCTTCCTTAAACCTGGAGTAGCTCAAGTGGGCTTGGCAACTCTGAGATAATGCCCTCTGGGACACTGGTCTGGACAGCCTAGAACCGTCTGCTGCCTTCCACTCCTCTCTCACGGGGTGTCTGCCAGGCTCCCCATGGCCCCCCATCTCACCTCAGACACCTCCCCTGCCAAGCAGGCACGGCCCTCCGATGTCTGCGAGGAGCAAACGGGCCAGCGGCATGGAACATGGTGGGGCTGTATCCCCTCCCAATATCAAACACGTCGACTCTCCCTTCTGGAAGGTTCCCTCCTCGTGGATTGTCAGATGTGTGTGTAAGCTTTTCCACTGCGGCCCGTTTTATAGTAGCAGAGATGGAACCCGCTCAAAGGGACTGTGTCTAGAGGACCAGTAGGTGCCCTGTGATGGAAGGTCATGGACGCTACCTAGCTATAAAAATGAGTGAGGAAGTTCTCAGTCGGCTGGTGGAAGATGGTTGCCTGCAGCATGCAAATGGTGTACATAGCGCGCTATAGTCTGTGAAGGGTATGGGGAGTGAGTGTGTGTTTGCTTATGTTTGCATAAAGGAACCCTGGAGAGATGCTTGAGGAATGAATAGAACAGTTACTTTGGGGGGGACAGAGAATGGGATGGGTGCAGTGTGGTGGAGGAAGTGGAGGTCAGACTTTTTTTTTTTTCAAGATTATATGTATTTATTTATTTATTTGAGAGAGAGAGGGAGAGCAAGGGAGAGAACATGAGCAGAGTGAGGGGCAGAGGGAAAAGCAAGCTCTCCCCTGACCAGGGAGCCCCATGTAGGGCTTGATCCCAGGGCCCCGGGATCATGACCTGAGCTGAAGGCAGACGTTTTACCGGCTGAGCCACCCAAGCACCCATTGCGGGGAGGGGGGGCGGTGAGATTTTGGCGGGGGGGGGAATATTTTATATCCTTGTAAGTTTTGAAGCATGTTAATGGAATCTTTATTCAGAGCAACTAGGCCCTACCAGCCAACCAAGGTGGAGGCTCCCAGAAACCCGTGCATTCGAGCAGAATCCAAATCCTCGACCCTTGCTCTGTGGCCAGGAATTCATCCAAGTCACTGGGGGCATGCCGTTACCTGAGGGGAGCCAGTTGGAGAGAACGTGTCACCCCAAATGTAGATAGGAAGAGGAGGAAGGGGAGCCCTGAGTGACGGTTTAGAGGACCGAGCAGCTGCCTGGGCTCTTCTCATGACTTCTGGATTTTTGCAGAACTTGGGGCTGCACTGATGGGAGCTCAGGTGAATCCCCAGGTCATTGTCCAGCCACGCTCTGGCTTGGCCGAGTCCTGGGGCACCGGGATCCGCCATTCTAAGAATTAACAGATATTCGGATGCCAGCTCTGCGCCGGGTCTGGCCTTGCCTGGAATGAGGCCTGGCTTCTAGGAGTGAGGTCTTGGCACCAACCGCTCCATTCTGCTATCAGGGTGACGTTGGAGACCTTAAACCACCCCAGGGGCATGGAAGTTCCCCACTCAGCAGCAACCAAGTGCCTGCTGCTCCGGGCCTGCCTGGGGGAAGCTACACCATCCCACCGCCCCATCCCTCCCCTCACTCCTAACACGAACCTCGCGCTCCCTAGATGTTCCCCTCTCCTCTGGCTCTTGGTATGGGTTCCGTTCAGGAAGCCCCATTGGCCTCCATTCCACTAGGACCAAATTTCGGTGAATCCGGCTTCACCATCAGAACCAGCAGGGACCCCTGAGGATCACTATTGGTGGTCCTGGACCACCTCCACTCTTTGGGGGTGGGGACAGTTGGTGGGAGGGACTTAGTCCATCTTACCATTTGCTTAGAGCCATGAAAAGAAGGCAGAAAAGAGCAGATTTCCCTGCCAAGCAGTAGGCTTGCATGCCACACGCAGCTCAGAGCCTCTTGAGGTCAGCTGCATTTGTTAGCAATTTTGAACCAGCTGAGCACACTCTTAAGTCCCCCTGAGCCCCAGGTAAGGGCTTGGGGACCCAAGGAAGCACAAAGCACACAGGAGCCTCTGGGCTATCCCTACAGGCGGAATAGAAGCATGCCAAGAAAGTAGGGGGTCTGCTGAGCAAAGTGGCTTAATTTGGCCCATCTTAATTTGGCCACTCATTTGCCTCTACCATGAAAGACAGAAAAAGGTTGTGTTTTGTTTTTTTGTGTGTGTGGTTTTTTAATTTAATTTTATTTATTTATTTGACAGACAGAGATCACACATAGACAGAGAGGCAGGCAGAGAGAGAGGGGCAAGAAGGCTCCCCGCTGAGCAGAGAGCCTGACTCGGGGCTCAATCCCAGGACCCTGGGATCACAACCCGAGCCGAAGGCAGAGGCCTTAACCCACTGAGCCACCCAGGCGCCCCTTGTTTTGTTTTTTTAATTGGAGTAGAGTTGACACACAACATCCCATCAGTTTCAGGTATACAACATGTCGATTTGACAAGTCTGTGCATTACGCTATGCTCACCACCTGCGTGGCCACCATCTGTCCGCATACAACACTATTATGATACCGTTGACTGGTCTCTATGCTATGCCTTTCATCCCCGTAACTGATTCCTTCCCTATCTGGAAGCCTATACCCCCCACTCCCCTTCACCCGGTTTGGCTAGCTCCCTTCCCACATTTCCTCTTGGCCACCATCATTTTATCCTTTGTATTTATGGGTTTCTGCTCTTGTTTGTTGGTTCATTTGTTTCATTTTTTAGATCGACTTATATGTGAGATCGTATGGTATGTGTCTCTCAGTCTGACTTATTTCATTTAGCATAGTATCCTCTTGGTCCATCCATGTTGTTGCCAATGGCAAGATCTCATTCTTTTTTTTTATGGCTGAGTAATATTTCATGCCCCATCCTCTATATGTATATACCACATCTTCCTTATCTACTCAGCTATTATGGACCCTTGGGCTGCTTTTGCGTGTCTTGGCTCTTACAAATAATACCACAGTAAATGTAAGGATGCATATAACTTTTTCAAATTATTATTTCTGTTTTCTTTGGATAACCCAGTTAGTGGAATGACTAGATTGTATGGTCTTTCTATTTTTAATCTTTTGAGAATCTACCTACTCTTTTCCACAGTGGCTGTACCTCAGTCTTCTTGCCAACAGTGCACGAGGGTTCCTTTTTCTCCACATCCTCACCAACACAGTTATTTCTTATCTTTTCATTACTAGCAATTCTGCGTGGTGTGTTATAATTTCTCACTGTGGATTCGATATGCGTTTCCTTGATGATGAGTGATGTTGAGCATCTTTTCATGTGTCTGTTGGCCATCTGTGTGACTTCTTTGGGGAAAATGTCTATTCAGGTCCTGTGCCCATTTTTACATCAGATGGCTTGTCGTCGTGTGTGTTGATTGATTTGTTTCTGTTCTCGGCATATTTTGGACATTAACCCCTTATCAGATATGTCATTTGCAAATATCTTCTCCCATTCAGTAGATTGCCTTTTTGTTTTGTTGATGGTTTCCTTTATTGTGAAAACCCTTTTTATTTTTGTGTGGTCCCAATCATTTAGTTTTGCTTTTGTTTCCCTTGCTGAGGGGAGACCTATCTAGAAAAATGTTGCTTAGGCCGATGTCCCAGAGATTACTGCCGTGAGTGGACCTAGAGGGCATTATGTGAAAGGAAGTAAGTCAGATTGAGAAAGAAAATACCATATGATTCTACTCACACATGGAATCTAAAAAAAAAAAAAAAAAAGAATAAACAAACAGTAAGCAGAGAGCTAACTGATGGTTGTCAGAGGGAAGGAAAGTAGGGGTTAGGCAAAACGGGTGAAGGGCAGTGGGAGATACAGGCTTCCAGTTATAAAATGAATAAGTCCTGGGAACAAGGGGCAGAGCATAAGGAATACAGTCAGTGGTCTAGGAGCAGTGAGGTCACGGGCCAGGGGGTGAGGGCAGCAGAAGGTATAAACTTGTGTATCCACTATATTCAAACTAAAGACAAGAGATTACTGCCTATGTTCTCTTTCAGAAGTTTTATGGTTTCAGGTCTCACATTTAGGTCTTTCATCCATTTTGAGTTTATTTTTGTGTGTGCTGTAAGACAGTGGTTCAGTTTCATTTTGTGTGTGGCCGTCGTCCAATTTTCCCAACCCCATGTGTTGAAGGGACTGTCTTTTCCCCACTGGATATTCTTGCCTCCTTTGTCATTGATTAATTGGCCATGTAAGTGCGGGTTTATTTCTGGACCCTCTACAGAAAGGGGAGCTTTTTAGTGGTGTCTTTCTTTCATTGGTGTCTTTCTTTTAAATATATATATATATATATATATATATATACACACACACTCCATCTCTCTCCTAGGGAAATATCTGGATAGGGCAAAGGAAGACAGGACAACGTAATAGAATGAGGTCTGAGTTGAACATCTAGGCTCTGACCCAGGCCATCCTCACAAATAATCTGTGGTTGATTTAATCACAGTCTGTGGTCCTACCTGCGGAATGGGTGGAATGACTCTCTTTTGCTTCTCTTGGAGGACATTATGAAAATTAATGGACTGGTCCCTCGCCGCCGGTTTCTTCCCTTCCCACGCACCCCATCTTCTCCATGGTACTGTTATCATACCCCCCAGCCCATCCCTGTGAAATATACCCAAAGTCCATGTTTCTTTTTTTTTTAAAGATTTTGTTTATTTATTTGACAGACAGAGATCACAAGTAGGCAGAGAGGCAGGCAGAGAGAGAGGAGGAAGCAGGCTCTCTGCCGAGCAGAGAGCCCGATGCGGGGCTCGATCCCAGGACTCTGGGATCATGACCTGAGCCAAAGGCAGAGGCTTTAATCCACTGAGCCACCCAGGCGCCCCCCAAAGTCCATGTTTCTAAGGAGCTCACTGTTTCCAGCAGAAGTGTGCAGGTCATTTGGTAGGACAGGGAGCCCCTAGCCCACAAGCTAGTACCTTAGAACCAACAAAACACTCCACTGGGTGAACAAGCCATCCCACAGGCAGGATGGAACTCCTCAGCTGCCACTTTGGGAAACTCTGGGCTGCCAGGACCTCCATGCGCGCAGAGGGGAGAGAGGGAGACGTGGTGGGAGCTCTGACTTTCCAGCTGGAAAGGACAGAGGGCACATACTGAACGTGGGGGTGCGGGGTGCCTTGGGAGATAGGGGTCCAGGGCCATGTCCTGGGAAAATCCCCACTAAGTGTAGCCCTCAGCCCATCTGTCTGAAGCTAGGAACCCCAGCTGAGGAGTACCATTGGCAGCTCAGAGGTCTAGAACTGTATATGCTCAGAGGATTTTTTTTTTTTTTTAATCATCATTACCGGTCACCCGGAGACTGCATGTGGGAGCAGGAACTTGGTCTAGGGCCACTGGAGTCCACCCCCAGCCCACCCCCAGGGCCCTGTTTCCCAGCCACAGGGCACATCCTGCACACGAAGGCTAGAGGCACCGATGAATGAAATCATTGAGCCTGAACTCCTCCAATGCCTGATGAGCTGCACGGTTCCAGGTGCCCCCTAATAACCCACTCGTCCAAGAACCATATTGGCTACATTTCCAGTGGCGGAGAAGGTGAAGGAGTTAGGTTTCACCTGAAAAGCCCCTGCTTCTTTACAGTTGCACCAGGAAAGGTGATAGCATCTTGCCCCTTGTTTGCATTAAAAACAACCTGGGGTGGAGGTGGGGGTGCCTGGGTGGCTCAGTCGGTTAAGCAGCTGCCTTTGGCTTGGGTCATGATTCTGGGGTCCTGGGATTGAGTCTGGCATCGGGGGGGTCCCTGCTCAGTGGGGAACCTGCTTCTCTCTCTGCCTGCTGCTCCCCCTGTTTGTGCTCTCTCTCTGACAAATAAATAAATAAAATCTTAAAAAATAAAATATAATAAAATAAAATCAGCCTAGGAAACATACTCTTGGGGCGTTGTGTTTCTCAAAGTCCTGAAAGAAGAAAAGCAGTATCAAAGCTTAACCAATGTATGTGCTATTGTAACATGTATGTGTGTGTGTATACGTGTGTGTGTGTAAATTTTATAAAATTATAGATAAATTTTAACCCTATACATTAGATATTAATCTTCATAAATGCATATGAATTCGATAAACTACATATGTATGTATATAAATCTTCTCTCAGGAAAGCCTGGCTGTGGGGAGTGACTCAGATCACAGTATAAACCTGAGGAATTTGATGACACAAGAATTGATCTCCTACTTTCCTTTGACGAAATGCCCTGTTTTCGAGTCTCATCTGAGCTGGGGCCCCACCCAGCAATTTCCATGTTAAATTCATCATGAGCGTTTGTGCTAGGTTAACGGGGTCATGGGAGTATGGTCTATTTCCAGACCATTCCTTCCTGCTCAGCTTATAGAGGCCAAGTCTGTCGTCCATGGGGTGACTGGATGGCAAGGGATAGATTCAGTTCATCATCTGGAAGATTCCTGGAAGTCCCCAGATACCTGTTGTATAAACCAGACTTCCCGAGGGCTTCTGGAAGGAGCATCCACCCTTGATCCGAAAACCCTTCTGGAACCGGTAGTGCTGACTCCTTGCTTAACTTGAGAATTTCCCTTGGTTTCTCCACAGCCGCCCACCCCCAGCCCCCCTGCCTGTGATCGGCCACCAGGCCAGGCCAAACTGTTGCTGGCCTTTGTTCCGGGAAGATACTCACACTGGAGATGGGTTGGCAATCACTGCTCTCATTTGTTCTTTAAGGAGAGGGAGGATGAAAGCTTGTTTTTGTTTAGGGTCTTGGCTCCCTTTCCCTGGAAGCAGAGGAGAAAGGCAGAAAGAAACAAAATGAGGTCACAGGCAGCAGTTGGCATGGGGTTGACTCTACGGGTCCCCCAGGGAAGGGGGCCTTCATTTGTCAGCCTGGAGAGGGATGTCAGCGTGAACTTGGAATACTCATTAGCATGTGGTCATAGGAAGAGCCTGACCGGTGCGTGGGCCACAGAAAGAAGTTAGGGTCCCAAATGGCTTAGATCAGGTAGGAGGGGTTCCTGAGTGTGTGGGGACCAGGCTGCCAACTTTAAAAAGGATGGGAAGGAATTGCAGCAACGTGGAGCGTCTGGGCCCCAGAGCAAAGAAACACTTGAATAAATTCCAGCCAATGGTTACCCAGTGGGACTAGGGGTCCAATCTTGCTAAATGTCATTGTTTTTCAAGAGACAGTAGATATCCGGGTTTCTGTATGCAGTCTTTTGATTGATTAAAGGTTTTACTATTTATGTCTTTATTAAAGCAATTTAATTTAAATAATTGAAAAATACTTAAAAACCTTAAGAGGATTATCAAAATATATTTGCAAGCAATATATAGCCCTGTAGTCCATTGAGAAATTTCTGCGGGGCAGGGGGACTTGAGGCAGGGCGATACTTTCCAGGTCTTTTGAAGTTCCCGAGTCCCTCACGTGACAGAGGTTTCCGGAGATCTCTGTGTCCCACACTACCCTGGGCTTGGAGCAGGAAGAGGAACGGGAGAGGAGAAGGCCAAGTACCTACCCCCTCACTTTGTATTTTGGAGGAGACACAGGTGAGCACCTATTACTTCCTTCCACAAATATCTACGAAGCACCTTCCGTGAGCAAAACTTTTTAGGGGCAGATAGAGCCAATTTGCCCTCCCATATCGAAAGCTCTTGACCTCTTCAGGGGCTTCCAAGACAAATTAAGGCCCTAATAGAAACTCAGAAGCACAGAAATCACTACAAGGCAAGGTAGTAAAATGCCAAGATGGCAGAATGAAGTCTGTGGCTTAAAGGGTAACCTTTGGAAAGAGGGGTGCAAAGGACAGAGCCTGAGCAAAACAGGGAGAATGAGAGCCCAGGTATGCTCAGGAATATTGGGGGGCTCAGTTGCTGGTGGAGTGAGGACACTCAGGTTGCTACGACAGGGGAGGAGATGAGTGACAAGGAGGCCACCTGGGTGGTGGCCGTGAGAACAGAAATGTGAGAGACTCTGAGACACGTCTTGATGGGATAAACTGTGGAAATGAGGTGGTTGTGGGGAGCAGGGCAAGGCAATGGGCAGAGACTACTGTTCAACTTCAAGTTGAAGCCCAGGTACTTGGAAGTTATGGTGAATTCGTAGAGAGGTCAGTAGGAACGAACACACACACACACACACACACACACACACACACACGGCTTTTTGGATAAGGAGATGGACAATGACTTTTGGACATAATAAAATTTAAGTACCAGAGAGACACCTAAGAGGAGAAATCCTGAATACAGGGAAAAAATACGAATCTAGAGCTCATGAGAGAATCTGGAGCTGGAGATATGTGTGGTGGAATCTCCTCTGACAAGATGATGTACTTTGAAGGTAGGTATGATTGTTAACAAAACGGTGGTGGGGAAGAGAACCCGGCCAGAGGAACACTCTGGGGAGTACCGTACTCAGGACATCAGATGGAGGGGATTCCCCTGCAAACAGAGGATCACAACAAGAACCCAAACGGAAGATGTTGTAAGAGTCCCGAGAGGCCCTTTGGAAGGCCAAAGACAGGGAGGGCCCAAGAGCGTCTAATCATTAATGAGTCTTTGAGAAACCTCCAAGGAGCCGCGTCACTTAGGTGCAGGTGGAGAGCAGAAGTCAGGACGCAGAAGGGTTTCAGAGGACATGGGTGATGAAGAAGTCACAACAAGAGTGAAGGGAACTTTCTGTCACTGGGGAGAAAAAGAGCAGGCTGAGCTCCGGCAGTACAGATGAACACACAGAGAATGCGATGATGACAGGTTTCCCATATGTCCTATACTCCAGGCCTTTCCCCCCACTTAGGCAGCCTAGCCTTGCTGTATGTTCAGTCCCAGGGAAGGCGTGCTGCCATGGGCAAAATAGTTTTGGTGGAATATGAGGCTCCCTGGACTTGTGACTGCATAAAGAGCTCCTGGTTGAAGAAGGATGAGTGTTGAAGGGGAAGCAAAGGAGGTGCTAACGTTGTGCTTCCTGAGAACCCAGTCCACTGCCTGTGGCTCTGTGATGGCCAGTTTCCTATGCCAACATGGCTAGGCTATGACGTCCAAATATTTGGCACAACAATGGTCTAGGTGTGACTTTGAAGGTATTTTGTAAAAGATGTAAATAACATGTACAATCAATAGACTTCAAATAAAGCACATGATACCCCATCGTGTAGGTGGGCCTCACCTAGTCAGTTGAAGCCCTTTAGCACAAAGATGGAGGTTTCCTCCCAAAAGAAGGAATTCTTGGGGCTCCTGGGTGGCTCAGTGGGTTAAAGCCTCTGCCTTCGGCTCTGGTCATGATCCCGGGATCCTGGGATCAAGCCCCGCATCAAGCCCCTGCTGAGCAGAGAGCCTGCTTCCTCCTCTCTCTCTCTCTGCCTGCCTCTCTGCCTACTTGTGATCTCTATCTGTCAAATAAATAAATAAATAAATAATCTTTTAAAAAAAGAATTCTTTCTTTTTTTAGCTTCTGATATTTTTAAATTAACATATAATGTTTTATTTGCCCCAGGGGTACAGGTTTGTGAATCGCCAGGTTTACACACTTCACACACTCACCATATCACATACCCTCCCCAATATCCATAACCCAACCACTCTCTCCATAACCCCCCCTACCCCCAGCAGCCCTCAGATTGTTTTGTGAGATTAAGAGTCTCTTATGGTTTGTCTCCCTCCCAATCCCATCTTGTTTTGTTTTTCCTTCTCTACCCCCCAAACCCCCCACGTTGCCTCTTAAATTCCTCATATCAGGGAGATCATTTGATAATCGTCTTTCTCTGATTGACTTATTTTGCTCAGCATAAGACCCTCTAGTTCCATCTACGTCCTTGCAAATGGCGAGATTTCTTTCTTTTGATGGCTGCATAGTATTCCATTGTGTATATATACCACCTCTTCTTTATCCATTCATCTGTTGATGGACATCTAGATTCTTTCCAAAGTTTGGCTATTGTGGACATTGCTGCTATAAACATTTGGGTGCACGTGCCCCTTTGGATCACTACATTTGTATCTTTAGGATGAATATCCAGTAGTGCGATTGCTGGGTCGTAGTGTAGCTCTATTTTCAACTCTCTGAGGAATCTCCATGCTGTTTTCCAGTGGCCACACCAGCTTGCATTCCCACCAACAGTGTAGGAGGGTTCCCCTTTCTCTGCATCGTCTCCAGCATCTGTCATTTCCTGACTTGTTAATTTTAGCCATTCTGACTGGTGTGAGGTGATATCTCATTGTGGTTTTGATTTGTATTTCCCTGATGCCAAGTGATGTGGAGCACTTTTTCATGTGTCTGCTGGCCATCTGGATGTCTTCTTTGCAGAAATGTCTGTTCATGTCCTCTGCCCATTTCTTGATTGGATTATTTGTTCTTTGGGTGTTGAGTTTGATAAGTTCTTTATAGATTTTGGACACTAGTCCTTTATCTGATATGTCATTTGCAAATATCTTCTCCCATTCTGTCAGTTGTCTTTTGGTTTTGTTGACCATTTCCTTTGCTGTGCAAAAGCTTTTGATCTTGATGAAATCCCAATAGTTCATTTTTGCCCTTGCTTCCCTTGTCTCTGGCGATGTTTCTAGGAAGAAGTTGCTACGGCTGAGGTCAAAGAGGTTGCTGCCTGTGTTCTCCTCAAGGATTTTGATGGATTCCTTTCTCACATTGAGGTCTTGTATCCATTTTGAGTCTATTTTTGTGTGTGGTGTAAGGAAATGGTCCAGTATCATTTTTCTGCATGTGGCTGTCCAATTTTCCCAACACCATTTGCGGAAGAGGCTGTCTTTTTTCCATTGGACATTCCTTCCTGCTTTGTCGAAGATGAGCTGACCATAGAGTTGAGGGTCTATTTCTGGGCTCTCTATTCTGTTCCATTGATCTATATGTCTGCTTTTGTGCCAGTACCATGCCGTCTTGATGATGACAGCTTTGTAATAGAGCTTGAAGTCCGGAATTGTGATGCCACCAATTTTGGCTTTCTTTTTCAAAATTCCTCTGGCTATTTGGGGTCTTTTCTGGTTCCATATAAGTTTTAGGATTATTTGATCCCTCTCTCTGAAAAAAATTGATGGTATTTTCATAGGGATTGCATTAAATGTTTAGATTGTTTTAGATAGCATAGACATTTTCACAATATTTATTCTTCCAATCCAGGAGCATGGAACATTTTTCCATTTCTTTGTGTCTTCCTCAATTTCTTTCATGAGTACTTTATAGTTTTCTGAGTATAGATTCTGTGCCTCTTTGGTTAGGTTTATTCCTAGGTATCTTATGGTTTGGGGAGCAATTGTAAATGGGATTGACTCCTTAATTTCTCTTTCTTCTGTCTTGCTGTTGTTGTATGAAACGCAACTGATTTCTGTGCGTTGATCTTATATCCTGACACTTTACTGAATTCCTGTATGAGTTCTAGCAGTTTTGGAGTGGAGTCTTTTGGGTTTTCTACACAAAGTATCATATCATCTGCAAAGAGTGGTAGTTTGACTCCTTCTTTGCTGATTTGGATATCTTTTATTTCTTTCTGTTGTCTGATTGCTGAGACTAGGACTTCTAGTACTATGTTGAATAGCAGTGGTGATAGTGGACAGGACATCCCTGCCATGTTCCTGCCCTTAGGGGAAAATCTCTCAGTTTTTCTCCATTGAGAATGATATTCACTATGGGTTTTTCATAGATGGCTTTGATAATATTGAGGCATGTACCATTTATCCCTACATTTTGAAGAGTTTTGATCAAGAAAGGATGCTGTACTTTGTCAAATGCTTTTTCAGCATCTATTGAGAGTATCATATGGCTCCTGTTCTTTCTTTTATTGATGTGTTGTATCACATTGATTGATTTGCGGATGTTGAACCAACCTTGCAGCCCAGAAATAAATCCCATTTGGTCGTAGTGAATAATCCTTTTAATGTACTGTTGGATCCTATTGGCTGGTATTTTGGTGAGAATTTTCGCATCTGTGTTCATCAAGGATAGTGGTCTGTAATTCTCCTTTTTGATGGGGTCTTTGTCTGGTTTTGGGATCAAGGTAATGTTGGCCTCATAAAATGAGTTTGGAGGTTTTCCTTCCATTTCTATTTTTTGGAACAGGAGATAGGTATTAATTCTTCTTCAAATGTTTAGTAGAATTCCCCTGGGAAGCCGTCTGGCCCTGGGCTCTTGTTTATTGGGAATTTTTTCTTTTAAGATTTTATTTATTCATTTGACAGAGAGAAAGATCACAAGTAGGCAGAGAGGCAAGCAGAGAGAGAGAGAGAGAGAGAGAGAGGGAAGCAGGCTCCCTGCTGAGCAGAGAGCCCAATGTGGGACTCGACCCCAGGACCCTGAGATCATGACCCGGGCTGAAGGGAGAGGCTTAACCCACTGAGCTGCCTGGGTACCCCATGTTGGGATATTTTTAATGACTGCTTCAATCTCCTTACTGGTTATGGGTCTGTTCAAGTTTTCTACTTCTTCCTGGTTCCGTTTTGGTAGTTTATTCATCTCTAGGAATACATCCATTTCTTCCAGATTGTCAAATTTGCTGGTGTATGTTTGCTTGCAACATGTTCTTATAATTGTTTGTATTTCTTTGGTATTGGTTGTAATCTCTCCTCTGTCATTCATAATTTTATTTATTTGGGTCCTTTCTCTTTTCTTTTTGATAAGTCTCACCAGGGGGTTTTCAATCTTACTAATTTTTTCAAAGACCCAGCTCCTAGTTTCATTGATCTGTTCTACTGTTCTTTCGGTTTCTATGCCATTGATTTCTGCTCTGATCTTTATGATTTCTCTTCTCCTGCTGGGTTTAGGCTTTCTTTGCTCTTCTTTCTCCAGCTCCTTTAGGTTTAGGGTTAGGTTGTGTATTTGAGACCTTTCTTGTTTCTTGAGAAAGGCTTATATCGCTATATATTTTCCTCTCAGGACTGCCTTTGCTGTGTCCCACCGATTTTGAATTGTTGTGTTTTCATTATCATTTGTTTCCATGAATTTTTCAATTCTTCTTTAATTTCCTGGTTGACCCATTCATTCTTTAGTAGGATGCTCTTTAGCCTCCATGTATTTACGTTCTTTCCTACTTTACTCCTGTGGTTGAGTTCTAGCTTCAGAGCACTGTGGTCTGAAAGTATGCAGGGAATGATCGCAGTCATTTGGTACCAGTTGAGACCTGATTTGTGAGCCAGGATGTGATCTCTTCTGGAGAATGTTCCATGTGCACTAAAGAATGCTTGGATGATCTGTCCATTTCAGTGAGGAGGGTATTAAAGTGTCCTGCTATTATTATATTACTGTTGATGTGTTTCTTTGATTTTATTAATTGGTTTATATAATTGACTGCTCCCATGTTTGGGGCATACATATTTTAAATTGCTATATCTTCTTGTTGGACAGACCCTTTAAGTATGATATAGTGTCCTTCCTCATCTCTTATTATAGTCTTTGGCTTAAAATATAATTTATCTAAGGGGCACCTGGGTGGCTCAGTGGGTTAAAGCCTCTGTCTTCAGCTCAGGTCATGATCCCAGGATCCTGGGATCAAGCCCCACATCAGGATCTCTGCTCAGTGGCAAGCCTGCCGCTCCCCCCCCCCCCCCGCCTGCCTCTCTGCCTACTTGTGATCTCTGTCAAATAAATAAATAAAATCTTTTAAAAAATCTAATTTATCTGATATGAAGATTGCCACCCCACCTTTCTTTTGATGTCCATTAGCATGGTACATTGTTTTCCACCCCCTTCTGTAAACCTGGTGGTGTCTTTGGGTCTAAAATAAGTTTCTTGTAGACAACAAATTGATGAGTCCTGTTTTTTTTTTATTTTTTGTTTTATTTTTGTTTTTGTTTTTATCCAGTCTGATACCCCGTGTCTTTTGATTGGGGCATTTAGCCTTTTACATTCAGGGTAACTGTTGAAAGATATGAATTTAGTGCCTTATATTGCCTGTAAGGCGACTGTATATTGCCTCTGTTTCTTTCTGGTCTACTACTTTTAGGCTCTCTCTTTGCTTAGAGGACCACTTTCAATATTTCCTGTAGGGCTGGTTTGGTGTTTGCAAATTATTTTAGTTTTTGTTTGTCCTGGAAGCTTTTGATCTCTCCTTCTATTTTCAATGGTAGCCTAGCTGGATATAGTATTCTTGGCTGCATATTTTCTCAGTCAGTGCTCTGAATATATCATGCCAGTTTTTTCTGGCCTGCCTGGTCTCTGTGGATAAGTCTTCTGCCAGTCTTATATTTCTACTATTGTATGTTAGAGACTTTTTGTCCTGAGCTGCTTTCAGGATATTCTCTTTGTCACTAAGACTTGTAAGTTTTACTTTTAGATGATGGGTGTGGATCTATTTTTATTGTTTTTGATGGGGCTTCTCTGTGCCTTCTGGATTTTGATGTTGGTTCCCTTTGCCATATTAGGGATTCTCTACTATAATATGCTCCAATAAACCTTCTGGACTTCTCTCTCTTTCTTCTTCTTCTGAAATCCCAATTATTCTAATATTGTTCTGTCTTATGGTATCGATTATCTCTCGAGTTCCCCCTTTGTGGTCCAGTAGTTGTTTGTCTCTCTTTTGCTCAGCTTCTTTATTCTCCATCATTTGGTCTTCTATATCACTAATTCTCTCTTCTGCCTCATTCATCCTAGCAGTAAGAGCCTCCATTTTTTAAAAAAGATTATTTATTTATTTATTTGACAGGCAGAGATTACAAGTAGGCAGAGAGAGAGAGGAGGAAGCAGGCTCTCCGATGAGCAGAGAGCCCGATGCGGGGCTCGCATCATGACCTGAGCCGAAGGCAGAGGCTTTAACCCACTGAGCCACCCACATGCCCCAAGAGCCTCCATTTTTTATTGCACCTCATTAATAGCTTTTTTAATTTCAGCTTGGTTAGATTTTAGTTCCTTTATTTCTCCAAAAAGGGATTTTATTTCTCCAGAAAGGGTTTCTCTAATATCTTCCATGCCTTTTTTGAGCCCAGCTAGCACCTTGAGAATTGTCATTCTGAACTCTAGATCTGACATATTACAAATGTCCATATTGATTAGGTCCCTAGCTGTTGGTGTTGCCTCTTGTTTTTGTTTTGTTTTGTGATGAGATTTCCCCCTTGTCATTTTATCCAGATAAGAATATAAGAACGAGAGAATAAAATACTAAAAGGGTGGCAAAGGCCCCAGAAAAAGAATCATGAGGAAAAAGCCATGAATTCTTTGTGCTGTATTCTCACATCTATGAGGTTTTGCAGTTATTGATCCATGAGCTTGGCATTGACTGGATGTTCTTGCTGATCTTTGAGAGGGGCATGTTGCCATGATTCTCAAATGTCTTTGCCAGAGGTGGAATTGTACCACCCTTGCTGGGGGCCAGGCTAAGTAATCGGCTTGGGTTCGCTCTGGGGACCTTTTCCCTGAACACTTTCCGTAGAGCTCTGGAGGCCAGGAATGAAGATGGCGGCCTCCCAGTCTCCAGCCCAGTGGAGCCGAGAGCTCGGGACCCCACTCCTCAGTGCTCCCTCAAAGAAAAGAAGTCAATGCCTCTCCTCTCCCTGGTCTCAGTCCGTGCTCCAAGCTCACTGGCCTGTGACCAAGTGTTTCTGTCTCTGGCGCAGGGCCCTGACTGAAGTCTCCAAACCCTGCAGATTTCTGCTACGAACTCCTGCCACTCCTCCCAGAAGGAAGGTGAGTCTCTCTGGATCTGCCACTTGTGGGGTCCACAGGATATATCCCTGCTCGAAGAGCAGTAGCCTGGCTGTGCCTCAGATCATTGTTTAAGGTAACCCTGAACTGAAAGCCCCCTCCTTGGCTCTGTCTCTGTAGCCGGCTTCCCCACTCCAATTCCTGGGAGCTCTGCCACACTCAGACACCCCTGGTCTTTCTGTGACCCCAAGGGTCCTGAGACCATACTGTTCCCATGAGGGTTCCACCTCTGCTCAGCCTCTGGAGCAATGTCCCTCAGTGGATCAGACTTATAAATGTTCCGATTTTGTGCTCTGCTACTATTATCACTTGCCAGGAGCCTGCCCTTCCCTTCATGGCCAATCTTCCAGTAGGTTGTCTTGGATTTACTTCTCCGCACATCCTACCTTCCGGAAAGTGGTCGATTTCCTGTTCCTAAAATTGCTGCTCTTCTCTTCGATCTCCTCTTGAGTTTGTAAGTGTTCGGAATGGTTTGATAAGCATCTAGCTGAACTCCTGGGATCTGATGTCATTTCAGTCCCCTACTCCTCCGCCATCTTGCCAACTTCCCAAAGAAGGAATTCTGCCCCTAGACTGAAATATAGAAACTCTGCCTGCGTGTCCAGGCTTTGGACTCAAGACTGCAAGATCAACTCACCTGAATTTTCAGCCTGTTGGCTTGCTCTTTAAATTTTAGATCTTACAGTCCCTATAATCCCATAAGCTAATTCTTTAAGATCACTTTCTGGGTAAGTGTGTGTATGTATACATAGGATATCTAACTATTTCTACCTATCCTATAAGGTTTTGTGTGTCTGAAAAACCATGACAAATACAAGCTCCCTAAAAGTCCCAGAAAGGTTCGGGGAACCTGAAAATAATGGGGACTACCCTGGCTGGTATGAAGTGATCACTGATGCCAGTCAAGTAGAAATGGCAGGGACAGTGGTGAATTGGGGGCTCAAACTCCTTCTAAAAGGAGTGCCTTCTCCTCAACTCCAGGCAAGGGTTGCCATGGGGAATGGAGTCTGGTTTTATCAGACAATTTGACTAATTAAGACAAGCCAAAATCCAGCTCATGAGGGAAAATTGCTATAGAAAAGGTCTTGTAGAAAAGGAAGGTTTGGGGCATTTGCAGAGAAACAAAATATATCCTGAAGTGTAGGAAATGCTTGTATGAAGCCGTATAAAGTAAGCATAAGCCCCCCTTCCCACCCAGGGTCCTCTCTATATGAGCTGGAAAATATATCCCATGGGTTTGAGCATCTCCGAAGAAAATTAATTATGTGAACTATGGTTAATGAGTCACTTGCTTTTATTTAATCACTACGTTGTTTGCTTGTTTTAATGCTTAGAGGGAAAGAGAGGAATAAAGAGGGCTCCTCTTTTTATCGGCTTCACTCATGTCTTGTTGTTTGTTTTTAGATTTTATTTATTTATTTGTCAGAAGAGAGAAAGCACAAGCATGGGGAGTGGCAGGCAGGACAGAAGCAGTCTCCCTGCTGTGCAGGGAGCCTGATGCGGGACTCGATCCCAGGACCCTGGGATCACTACCTGAGCCAAAAAGCCAGACCCTTAACAACTGAACCACCCAGGGGTCCCCATATCCTGTATTTTAATCCCGTCCAGCATGTTTTTAAAAAGGCTTGAAATGAATGGAGCTTCAGGAGGACAAGGTAACTTCCTGAAACTTCAAGCCAAGTTATTTCTGTCTTGTTACTTTGAAAGGGTGTCAGAGCTCACAGAGCAGAGACGAGAAGGAACAAACAACAGAGGTGAAGACCTGGTCCTCGCTCGTGGGAGGCAGGCTCGCATGGAACATGCGATTATGTGGCAGGAGGTATGGATATGAATCACGAAATTGTATAACCATTTGATTCCCCAGGGGAAAAAATGGTTCAATGAAGCAGACCAACCTATCATTGAAAGTGACATGAATGCTGGTTAATATTATTGCACAATAGAAAGCTCGGCTGATTATGATTTCCTTTCCTCTTTTAAAAAGCAGCTAATTGCCCACGATATATTTTCTCCTGCTTTTCCTTGTGTTTCTGATCTTAGAACAAATCTGGTGATTCACATAATTGAACAGAAATATGCGTTATTACATAAGAGAAGGGAAACGATTGAGTTGTCCCTGGGGTGCCGCCTGTTTCTAGCTCATTCTGCAATGTGGGGAGCACCTTGACTTTTCCTCTCCTAAGAGTGAAAAGTATTTATCGGCTGAAATGGTTTCGGCCAAATTCTTTGGTCCTAAGACGCCCCAAACAATGACAACCTAATTCTGGAAACCTGCCCTCAGAATATGCTGAGTGGCAGATGGCCCTAGGGAGCATAGATAAAAGACAATAATTTCTTTTTTTTTTTTTAAGATTTTATTTATTTATTTGACACACAGAGAGAGAGAGAGATCACAAGTAGGCAGAGAGGCAGGCAGAGAGAGGTGGGGGTCGGGGAAGCAGGCTCTCTGCTGAGCAGAGAGCCCGATGCGGGACTCAATCCCAGGACCCTGAGATCATGACCTGAGTGGAAGGCAGAGGCTTAACGCACTGAACCACCCAGGTGCCCCAAAGACAATAATTTCTAATGCAGCGAGTAGACTGCACATGGCATACGACCCTAGCTGCAGGGTCACGTGGGCTACTGATGGGTTCCCTGGGAGGTGTGCTTTTCACCCCACTCAGCTTGCTCTTCGAGAAGGTTGCAGTATAAGGAAATAGGATCCTGCTTCTCACTCTCGGTGGAAACTCAGAATCACCTGGGGAGATTTACACTATATATTGATGCCTGGGCCTTATCACCAGAAATTCTGACATAATTGATCTGGGTTGAAGCCCAGGTAGTCAGGGTTCTTTTTAAAGCTCTCAAATCTATCTCCGATGTGCAAGCCAAGGCTGGCAGCCCCACAGAGCTCAGTACATTATGGAGTGCAGAACGCCCAAGCTTGACAAGAATGAATGCTTCGCTTTGTAGAGGAAACAGCAGATGCTCAGTGACACCACGGGATTTGCGGGAAATCACATACCTTCTTAATAGCAGTATGGGGACTAGAACCCACCCCAGTGTTTTTTTTCTGTAACACCCCTTGGTGTTTGGTCGATTGGCTGGGGACAAATTAGGGACTTACCAGTGCTTGAGAAGTTGTCAGAATACTGTGGAAATAGCTACTCTTGCCCCTAGATATGGGACTGGGTTGCTGGGTCTCTAGATCTGGCTGGAGCCCTGTCTCCTAGCCTATCCCTCTTTGGGCTTCCTGTTTGAAGTTGAACTGCTAAAATAGGCCAAGTGTCTACCGAGAATCATTAGTAACCTGAATGAGTAAATTCTGTTCTTTGGCGGGGTCCTTTGTCTTTGCAGACTGCCGCACACGGTCTTTGCACCCAGGAAACCCCATGGTTTTTTTTTTTTTTTTTTTTAATTGTTCTGTGCTAGTCAATCAGTTGGTCAGCTAGCAGTGAGGATTTGCATTAGCTGCTTTGAGCGTGAAAGGTGAATGACATGGTTGCTGCTTCTGATTGCTGTGGTTTGAAATGGGCTCGGGAGCCAAGGGTCAAGAAAGAATTCTTGAGACGTTTTCAGTGCAAAAAAGGGTGTTTTTATTACAGCACGGGGACAGGATCTGTGGGCAGAAAGAGCTGCATTGTGAGTGTGAGGAATAACTGATTATATAAGATTTTCTATCCTAGGGAGGGGAGGGTGACGTTACGGCTCCAAGAAACGGAGTCTCTGGTTTTCTGGAGGTCTGCCTATTGATAAGCTTGCTTTTTTCCTTGGAAACCATTGACACTGTTGCAAACTGATGGAGTCTCTCATCCCAGGAGACAAGAGTGATCTCTATCAGTTGGCCCTTTGTTTTTCCCTTTCCTTTGATCTCTGGTGGGCAGGAGTACCAGAGGGGTGGGGGTGGGGTGGGGGAGGGCAGCATTGTGGGGTGTTAGCTTGGGCTTTGCCCTCAGCTTACATTTTGCTCCCTCATCTTAATCAACATATGACACAAAGGAGGGATGAGCCATCAGAATGAAGATCTTTTCTTGCTTGCCCAACATCTTCTGTTTGGGAAACTACTCTTCTCACTCCCAGTTCGTATGTATGTGGGCAGCCCCCCGCTCTAGGTTTATGGCTGCGCAGAAACCCCAGTCTTGGCCAGAATAGCCCAAGACTAAGGACTGGGCAAGTACTCCAAGTTAAGCCAAATAGGGGCAGCCCTAAGACTCACTGGAGTTGTAAAGAGGGTCTCTAGTCTGTAGAATGGCCCCGCAACCAGAGCTAAGGGCAGAGAGACAGGGTGTTTCCTTGATGGCACTACTTGTACCCCTGGATTCAGCCTTGCCTGAACTCCTCCAGGCTTTCTTGAAGCCTCAGGACTTCCCAGGTACATAAATCAAAACCTCCTCACCTTCCCCGCCCCGACCCTTTTTTTTCTTCTTGAACTAGCTGGAGTTGGGTTTTTCTCCTTGTCGACCAAAAGAGCCCCAAGTCATGGAGCTTTATCTCCGACCACTTGAGTTGTTTGGACAGTCTGTTCCCATTCATCTTTGGGACGTCAAACCCAGCTGAGGTTTTTGGCCAGCATGAGTGGTGATAAATTAGCTGGGCTGCCAGACCTGTCTTGTGGAGACTTTAAGGTCAATTTATTTTCAGGGGCCCATGGAGAAACTGCTGAGGACATTTGTTTCGTGATACGTAGATTAATTTGATTTTTTTGGTGGGGCTCTAGCATCATAAAAGCCATTCTTTAAAGATTTTTTCTTTCTTTTTTTTTTTAATTTGACAGACAGAAATCATGAGTAGGCAGAGGGCAGGCAGAGAGAGAAAAAGGGAAGCAGGTTTCCCGCCGAGCAGAGACCCCAATGCAGGGCTTGATCTCAGGACCCCGAGATCATGACCTAAGCCAAAGGCAGGGGCTTTAACCAACTGAGCCACCCAGGCACCCCTCAAAAGTCATTCTTGATGAAACTTACCACTTGCCTGTGAAATAAATTCATTAGTCTGAATACTAGCTAGAGGACCAAATTTGGCATGCCTGTAAATTCTTTGGCTATTAGCATATATGTGGGATGTGGGTGAATACGTGACTTGGGACATTAAGGGGCTTTGCAGTGCATAATTCTGCCCTACAAAGTGATCCATGACTATGGATATGTCACTGATGAGGTCACTGATGTGGCAAACTCAGTCTGTGCTTTTGGTCCCAGAAAAGACAGTAAGTATTTCAGGGGATATATCTGACATTTCCAAAGAAGCGCCAAAAACATACATCGTAGGAAATATTAGAGAACTTTGTGGGGCTTATTCCTCCCCCTACTCATTTGGTGATTTAGAATTGTGCTGATTTTCAGTTACCCAACAGTAGGGGAGTGGAAAAAGTACCGTAATGTAGCCTCTGAAGATTTTAATCTGTCTCTAAACGCCAAGGAGCCTGCCAGCAAGAACTGAAGAAGAACAGGTGTGCTAGCATGGGGAATGAGGGTCCCAAGAATGGGAAAGCAGGGATGGGCCTTGACTTTTTTCATCACTGGGATACCAGACACTTCTTAGTAGAGAATGTTCTAGAAATGTGCTAAAGGTTTGCATTATTTTATGCAGAGAGAGGAGTCTCGGTTCTTTCGTAAACGGTTTGAGGTTTCAAAGACTCTTTGGCTTTCTAATTTATTTGAAACACTCATTGCTTTATGAAGTGGCCTCGAGCCCTCCTTGATAGGCTGTTAATGTTGACAGCCGCTGTGGGTTTGTATCAAGCCCCAGCTGTGTAAACAAAGACTGTCAACCTGTTGGTTAGATTTCGGAGACACTTTGGTCTGCACATGCCCACTGGAATTTCCAGTTACTTGGTCTTCAGATTCTTTGTGGGACAACAACTGAAGGTGACGAGGCTATTTCTAAATAGCCCTTGTGACAAACGTGTGTTCAAAAGAACAACCGCTGGGGGAATAGGGACTGGCATTCTATTGACACTCAAAGTCATGGGGAAACATTTCAAAGGCGGGGGGGGGGGCGGGGGCGGGTAGAGGGAAGTCAAGATGGCTCAGAAAGGAAGGAGGTTCCAGACTGTCTTCATGTTAGTGAGGCAAACTCGTATTTTCTACAAGGAGTGCGTGAGTCACAGTAGTATTTTAGTGGCCCGTTGGGAAATACTGGGCTTCCCGTGTCTATGTTCTTTCTTAGATAAGCTTTTAGAGGACCACATGCTTTTGGGTTCGCCCAAGGAGACCCAGAGACCAGGCTGAGTTTAGCTAGTTATTCAGAAGCGGATTCCAGAAAGCCGCCTCGAAGGATGCGTATGGTCACGCAAGAAGGGAAGAAAGCCAGTAAATCAGTGGGTCACTATCCCAGGTCCCTACAACTCCATCCTACCAGATCCTACCAAGAATCTGTAAGTAAGAGACTAGCATGAGCTTCAGAAAGTTCCCAGGGAAGGCCAAGGAACTTGGGTTACTTATCAACCAACTCTCCCTGTTATCGGTCAAGGATTGCTCTTGGAGTCTTTGAATTCCTGAGAAAACCCCAGGCAGAGGAGAATGGCTTGGGGCTTCCATGAGAGGCTGTCAGGGGACAAAGAAGGTGGCTGCAGCTGAACAGATAGAGGGAAACATGGGGGTGCCCATCAATGGGACCCGTCCACTGGCCATTTTTATCTGGTGGAAAACTGTAGGTTTGTCCTCAGAAGTTGTGTTTATTTTCTCCAGCAGGAAGAGGGTCTACTTGACTGTTTCCTAAAAAGATTCCAGCGAAATGATTTGGGCTACATTTCCCATTCGCACCCTCCAGTAACCATAACGTGATGTGTGAACAACATAAGAGAAAAACATGGTTGCATTATCTGAGCGCTGGGCCATATTATGAAGCTGTATGCTTTTGGAATTTTTAAGAACAGGAAAATGCCTAGTGAAATGGTTTTTGTTAAGTAAAAAAGAGCAGGTTCTCAAACTCCAATTTCAGTTATGTGAGAAAAAAAATTTTTTACACAAAGAAAAACACAACCAAAAAAAAGACTAGAAAAAATTTTCCAGGATGTTAAACGGTGTCTATCTTTGGGCAGTGATGTGATGGAGAATTTGACGACTTTTTGTGCTTTTCTTCCTTTCCCAAATGTTCTACAGTTGAACATTTTTGCCTTTTTTTTTTTTTAAATAAGTAAACAGGTTTTTGGTTTTCTCTGTGTGATCAGATTAAATGGGAAGCTTGCTGGGTGGACAGGTGGACTTCCCTCTTGAGCTCGTTGGTTTGGACGCAGAGGGCAGGCTGTTACTCGGCTCGGTTACTGGGCCGGGAACTCAGCCCAACTCCCCAGGGCAATCTGACAATCTGTAGGTGCTCATTTCAAGGTTAGCTCATGAGTCTGCTTCTGCATGAACTTGCAAGGCCAATAGGGCAGTTCACAGATGGTCTGTGCCCAGCCAGACTCCTGCAAGGGCCATGGGGAGGCAGTTGGCTATCCCTTGCTTACGACATAGGAGGCCACCGGGGAGGCTGTAGCTGGGCTGGGTTTCCCGCACGTTTTTTTGAATCAAGCTGAGGAGCCCATTCCAGTTTATGTCTGTATTAGCTAACTGTCCTCAGCAGCCCTTCAGGCTAGTGTTGGTCCCTGGGCAGTCCATTCCCAGCCCCATCTGAGACCAGGCATGGTGCTGGGAGTCAAGAGTTTCCTTAAGGAGGAAACGTTCCAGAGGGAAGGTTATATAATCCATTAATAATGACTGATTGTGTCAAGAGGATGTGTTAAAGACCAAGGTAACCTGCAAATACAATGTGTTAGGAGCTGGGGAGGTGGTTGAGTTGGCGTGTGGGGGGGCAGGTCTCAGAAAGGGTCACCATGGACTGGAGTGGTTGAGAAAGGCTTTCTAGAGAAGGTAGTGCATTGAAGAATGGGGCCATTGGAAAACGACGAAAGACCACCTAATTCAGTAGAGTATTTTTCATCTTGGGTCATGTGCAGCCCTGGAGTCCTGAACAGAGTAGTGTCTCTCATTCCCTGTGTGTCATCAAGAGTGTATTCCGTGGCCCCTAAAATGCCAGTGGTGACTGCCCCCAGCCCTGCAGGGGCACTCTGATGAGTAACCGCTGGTGAACATCCTGGGCTGAATTTGGGGGTGCTGTGGCCAAAGGCAGAGGGAGCCTTCCAGTGGTTTCCTTTTTCTTTTTTTTTTTTTTTGCATTATTTTTTTTTTAACCACAGTTAAAAAAAAAAAAAAGAAAATAAAAAGAAAAAAATGCACAATCTTTGGAACAAAAGAATTAAAGGCAGAAATGTAAAGGAAAATACATATTCAAAGAACATAGTGAGGTATAAAAAAGTATTCTCTCTTTTTTTGTGTTTGTTTGTTTGTTTGTTTGTTTTCCTCTTCATCTTGCTATAGAGTTCCTCTACTAGTAAATATTGCAATAGCCAAGCCTCATGAACTGGGGGGCTGTCCCATTTGCAGGGTTTCACGTCACTTCAGTAGGGGGCAAATCGGCTGTAGCTACAGAATGATGATCGTGCGAGAAAACTCAAGGGTGTCAGGGATGCTTGGAACAGTGTCCAGCATCAGCAAGCCGATCAGGAGGAATTCTCCTCGTGGGCATGCGAGTTGCAGGCTGCACAGAGAGAGGCGGAGTCCAATGAGGACTGTTTACTCAGTTCCCCGTGTGTGTCTGACATGAAGCTGGTTAACATCGGGGGCAATTAAGGACATCATCAGCCAGTGTTGGGCCCGTGAGTCTGTGGCATCCCAGCTTCAACCAGAGGCTGTCGGTCCTCAGGACTGCAGACATGCAGCTGGGTTTGTACCACAGAGTTCACAGAACCTTCCAGAAGATGCCTAGGAAAGGCTCAGTCTCCCTCAAGGACCTGGTTCATTACAGAATCTAATTCTTGCACGTCTTTGAGCGCAAGACCCCCTCTTGCCTTTCCTTGTCCCGTCAATGGGAGGGACTCCCATGAATCAGGATGCCGTGTCCCCAGAACTAACCAACAAACAAAACTCACAGCGTGCCGACCCCGACTCACCCATTTCTTTATGCTGGTCTATTCACAGTATGGCCTGACCGCTTCTGCACACTGAGCTGGTCTGTCCCCACGGTGCGAGCTCTCCTGCCCTTGGGGGCAGTCCTGGGAACTAAAGGGGCAAGAAGAGGTTAGGGTTTACTCTGTCACTTCTGGGCGTCAGGAGCAGTGAGGTGGCTGTTTGTGTGCAGAATGCCATTTGATACCTGGCTGCAAACCATCTGATAAGAGATGTTGTAATGGCTCTAGAGTCACCAAAAAACAAAAAAACAATACACATGAAATACCATGAAAATGAGACCACAGGACTGCCCTTTTTTTTTTTTTTTTAAGATTTATTTATTTATTTGACAGACAGAGATCACAAGTAGGCAGAGAGGCAGGCAGAGGGAGGGGGGAAGCAGGCTCCCCGCTGAGCCGAGAGCCCGATGTGGGGCTCGATCCCAGAACCCTGAGATCATGACCTGAGCCAAAGGCAGAGGATTTAACCACTGAGCCACCCAGGCACCTCCAGAGGACTGCCCTTGTAACATTTCCTTAAGGCAGTATTTGCAGCTCTTTTGCTGAATTGACTCACGGAGTAGGAAGCTGAAAAGAAACGTGGTTTATAGCTGGGCCAACCCCACTCAGTGCTTGGGTATGTCCCGCGGGACTCCTCTGCTGGCCCTGGGATCATGCCCAGAAACGAGCGCTCCTCTACATGGAACCTGTAGTCTTCCTTGGGGGTGTCTTCTCTGCCTGTCTGAATTCATAAAGGGCTTTCTTCTCCGGTTTGGAAGAGCCTTTTCTTCCAGCAGTTGGAAGAATGAGGAGGCAAGATGAGTTGTATTTGATGACATGTGGCCTTGTAGAGACAGTCGTTCTATTCTATTCTAATTTTTATTTTAAAGCTTTTATTTATTTATTTGACAGAGAGAGAGCACAAGCAGGGGGAGAGGCAGAGGGAGAAGCTGGGCAGGGATACTGACAGGGGACTCGATCTCAGGGCCAAAGGTTAAGCCAAATACAGATGCTTAAGGGACTGAGCCACCCAAGCGCCCCAGAAATAGCCATTCTATTTTCATATGGAAATGTGCTGTTTTCTTTCTCCCCCTCCCTTCCGTGTCTGCACTCAAGGAATGAAATGCAAAGTCTCCTTTCTTCCTGGAGAAGTTTGCTGATCAAAGACAAACCAACATCTGCTTTGTGAATCATCACGCTCTGGGAAGAATAGGCCTAAAGAATGGTTGCAAAAGAACAGGACAGACAAGAGGCTTGTGTTTTAGAGGAAGCTGCTTAGGAAAGAGGAGTTTCTCTTGGAACAGGAGAGGGAAGAGGTCTGTGGGTCCCTGGAGAGGGAAATGTGCCTGTCTTTTAGTCCAGGTTCCTAAGGAAGTGGCCAGTCCTCGCGGGAGATGGTTGGATGATGGGCCTGAGGACACTGGCTCTGGGGTTCTGGGTCCTGGTGGGAACTGCTGAGTCTCAAGAACAGACAGGGCAGCCATCCTCAGAGAGGGGTGTATGTATGTGTGTGTGTGTGTGTGTGTGTGTGTGCGCGCGCCAGTAGGGTGGGGCTTCCAAAGGGAAATCAGGTTGATTCACATAAAATACAGAGAGATGTGGTCCTTCTTGCACAGCCACCGAAAGGCAGCAGCTGTCAGCATTTTCCTCCATGACCCACATCAGACTGACCTGCGCTCACAGTTCTGCCCCTCAGAATCTCTACGTGGCACATTCAGGGGCTACTCCCGATTTTAGGAGACTGAAAGTTATTCAGTCTTGGGAAGGGGGCTTCTTGAAGGAAAGGGAAACTGCTTTGAAATAGGAAATTAGCTAGGGAGCCTTGGAAGGAGTTTGGGCCATCGAGGAACCCTGAGCGTACGCTTCACCCGTCATGTGGCCATTCGTCATTCGTCCTCTGTTGGCCTTATTACGTCTTGTTCTGGTTAAGCGGGTGGAAAAAGAGCCCCAAACAACTCTGCCCACAACCATCCATGGACATCCTTCCTTCTCTTGAAGATATTTCCTGCTTCCTGATTTCTCCACCACTCTGCCCACCCCAGCACCGGAGACTCTGAAAATGGATCATTTACACAAAGCATTTGTTTGGAGACTTACTGACTCCCCTGACAGGGTGACTCAACCCAGGTGTTTACCTTGAACTTTTAAATCTTTTACTGCAGAATGAAAGCCTTCACTACTGCAGTCACTTCTCTCCCCCCACTAAGACTCCGCCTTCTCCTTCTTTGTGCAAACATCTTCGAAAGAAAATTGCTAGCTATGTTTTCTTTTAGCGTTAAAAGAAAACTGTTAGCACGGGCAAACAGGCCCCAAGACTGGGACAAAGAGGAGGAGGAGGAAGAAGGGGACTTGCCACCAAACCTCACTGGAGCCATTGATCAGGCCTTGAAGGGAGACTGATTTGCTCTCTTGATGGTTGAGAACAAGCACAGCTCTGAGAGTTTCTCCATCTGAGGCTCATTTCGTCACGGTGGAAATACTCAGGTTCACACGAGTGGTCAACATGCTGTGAATCACCCCCACGGGGAAGTGAGGAACGATGGGCTTTTTTTTTTTTTGCAGGCTTTTCTAGAGAAGGTGCGGAGAGTCCAATCTCACCAAGACTGAGAATTGTTTCACTGACGACCTGCAAAAGAATGTCCCAGAGATGCGAAAGAAAATTCCCTAGGATTCCAAAACCTTCCGCGCTGAGCACGACGTTCACGCTGCTCGTTTGGACGTTTGGTCTCCATTGGGAAAGGAGATCGCATTGTCTAGGAATTAGACCTCACCGCTACTTGAAGAAAAATGCCTCCACACGGCTGAAGGCAGAGACCTTTACATATGAAACACTGTTTCCCTTAGCTGTCCTTTTCCAGTGTTTGCACTGGGTGGAATGAATAAAGAAACCGCAGGATCTTATCATAGAAAAGGAAGAAGTTTTAGTTGTTGGAATTCCAACATAGGATTTATGACTTAGCCTGTAGCCTTTTTTTCCCCTTTTTTTTTGTGGGGTTTTTTTTTCCTTCTTTAAAAAACAACCGAAAAGCGTACATTGTCAGAAGAGGACCAGCAGCCTAAGTAAAAGAGCAGATAGAAAACCTGGGGTCTTGGCCCCTTCGGCCAGTGGCCAGCCAGGCTGGGGATTTGGTCCATGTGCCTCAAGCCATCTGCCTCACCCTGCTAGTCAGTGCAGGCAGCGCTGGGTGGTTCCTTGGGGTTTTCCAGTTCTGCTCCTCACTTAATGATTTTCCTCTCAGAATTCCAGAGACTACCTAACGGCACACCTTAGGGTCCGTTCAGGGGACGCTCTCCTGCCATCATAGAAATCTTCAAATTCAGAGAGATGTTCCACCCCAGGCGGGTAGGGAATGGTACGTTCAGACGGGGTCAGGGAGAGCTAAAAGAATCCATCACCCCCACAGGTATTGGTGTGGGGCTGCTGTCGGGCTCGGAGCCCACAAGGAATCTTTGCAGAATGAAAGGGTATGTGGGGGGGAGACCTAAAAGCAAGGGCGGGGAGGGGGAGCTCTGCCACAAACATCATCTGACCTTTGGCTAGGTCATTGGGCTCTCTGGGACACTTTTTCTTCCTTTTTTTTTTTTTTTTTAAGATTTTATTTATTTATTTAGAGAGTGCAAATGGGGGAGGGTCAGAGGGTAAGAGGATCTCAAGCAGACTCCACGCTGAGCACAGAACCCAACGTAGGGCACCATCCCAGGACCTCGAAATCATGACCTGAGCCTAAATCAGGAGTTGGACGCTTAAACAACTGAGCCACCCAGCAACGCCGACACCATTTCTTTCTGGGAGTGAGGTGTGAGTAATGCCATCAGCCCTGCATGGCTCAGGGGCTTCTGCTAAGGCCCAACCACATATGGAAGTAAGAAGGTGTGGGAATCTACAATGACACACAACGAGAAGGACCCTGATCCCCTTGGAAGGGTGTTTCTGCCCCTGTGCCTGGCCTCAAGGAGGAAGAAGGGCTTCCACTAGAAGCTGCTCATAGGCTAACGAGAGCTGCGTTAGAGGGACGGGACCCTGTGGCAGTTTCGGGGAGCTTTTGGCTCTCAGAGCTGCCATCTGGGTCCTGCAGAGCAAGGACTCGGTGTCCAGACTTCCCTTTGGCAGGGTCGGTGGCCTGGCCTGTGACAGTGAGGCTGCAGGTCTGTGTGAATGACCTTCTCCTTTCTGACATCGTAACACCAGCTACCAAAGGGGTCATGGCCGCGTGGACGGAATCACAGAGCTGCCCGAGTTCGGGGGAGGAATGTACCTGCCAGACCGCCTCACGTTTCACCCGCGTCTGCATTCCTCAGATACGACACTTAACCACGATCCCTCCCTGTGTACGACCTTTCTCAATTTTCCACCACGGGGGCCAGGAGTGTGACATCCCAGGTTTGCCATTCCTCCCAGAGTTTTGTTGTAAGATTTTTGCTTGAAGTGGAGTAGACATGGGTGCATCTGGGGCTGCTCTCCAAACTGCTCCCTTCCATGTATGTGCTCCCGGGGAGGGGTTGGGGGGGGGGGGATGCCTACGGGACACTTCCCCCAATGTCCCGAGACTGGAATCATGAGAGGATAGTCCCAGACAGTCTCTCCCTCCCTCTCTCTCTCTTTTTTTAAAAAAAGATTTTATTTATTTATTTGACAGAAAGAGACAGCAAATACGATCAGGGCGAGTGGGAGAGGGAGAAGCAGGCTCCCCACTGAGCAGAGAGCCCCATGCGGGACTCAACCCCAGGACCCTGGGATCATGACCTGAGCCAAAGGCAGCCACTTAGCTGACTGAGCCACCCAGGTGCCCCTTGGACAGTCTCTCTTACTAAGGCGCCTCTGGTTCCAAGATTCGGTGCCTCAGGAACTACCATCCGTGGGGCACGTAACACACTCAGCTCTGGAAACGTGCTCTTCACAATGGTTTGAGGGAAGATGGGGTTCCGGTATTAGCCCTCTGGCAGGTTCAAGACCTTTGTTCTTCCAAAGGTCTTGTGTTCCTGATCAGAACTTGGCAAGTGGAAGGATACCTTCCTTCAGATTCCCTGGTTCAGCAGCAGCAGAGCTGCAGTAAAAGTAACCGGAGACTCAGTGACCCGCTGGGACCCACTCTGGAGCTCACAGGTGGGTCGCAGAGAGCCCCAGGACAGCTGGGAGGCCCTCCTGTGCATTCCTGCTTCTGCCGGGCACGGTCCTCACGTGGCCTGCCTTATGTAAGACTCGGCGGCCCCAGCCTGCCCCTCCCTGCGGGGACAGCTCACCAGGACCCGGGATTAGCCGGTGACAGCCAGGCTCTATTTCTGGAAGGCAGAAAGTTCAGCTGAAGGGTAGCCACCGGCAAGACATTCATTTACTCCACTGAAGGGAGCGGAGATAGAGACGCCTAGGGAGAGCGTTATTTTGGGACACTCTTTTGTACCGATGTGCCAAGCACATTTGGGATCAGAGCAGGGGAAGAAAGCAGAGGGAGCGCACACTTGGACAGGAGCCCTTCTTCCTCCTGTCACCATGGCCTCCTTCGGCTACTGTACAGATTCAACCTCAGGATTTAGAAAAAATAGAACTTATAAAGACTGTGGTTTTTGTCTTCACTACCAACCCACACTTAGATTTGAGTACAGATTGTGCATAAATAGGTACAGTAAATCCTGATGATTCCTAGTCCCCGTGCCAGGCTGAACACTGGTTATTGTAGTCAGGTTGCTGGAAGGGCCGTTATCCTGCACATGCGAGGTGGTTAGTTCTTGAGGACAGAACGAAGGGATCATCTCATGTGACTAATTAAGGAAAGATTATCTGAACTCTTGGTTTTAGTGGTGGTGGTGATGTGCGTGCGTGCGTGTGTGTGTGTGTGTGAGTGATGGGTGCGATGGGTGTGTGGAGTCTATTGGAAATGACCATTTTCACTTGCGGGGGATGGGGGTAGGTCCAAAGCTGGGAAAGGGACTGCCAAACCAGGATCTGGGAAAGAGAGGTGAAAACTAACCTTCACAGCTGGTTGAAAGCAGGGACATTGAGGCATGGGAGCAGGGACAAATCTGGAAGGCAGGAACCAAATCAGGAAAGGGCTGTCCTATGACAGGAAGGGGGTATGGAATGGGAACCAGGGAATTGGGCTTTGACAAGACCCGGGACATTCCTGAAATATCAAGCTTAGCGAAAGGAGCGTCCGCCACAAGGCCCAGAGGGCTCCTGGTCTGTACCGTGGGCAGCAGATTCTGTTACCCGAATACTCGGATACCCTACAGGCTTACATGAAGTTATCTGCTCAGATGATCACCCAGCGTTCTGGGAAGACACATTTGGAAACTGTTTCCAGAGACAAGTTTTGGGGCAACACAGGGAAAAACAAATATATTGAGGTCTTTGTCAATGGTTTTATTATTTTACCCTTTCTACGGAAGCATAGGGGTGGCAAGACCGAATGTCTGGCAGGTAGAGGATGGATGGGTGTCTCGGATGTCTATTGGGAAGGCATCGCTGCGTCCAGGAGCAGATGACCGTGGCCTAGAGCAGGAGGGGGTTGGAGATGCAGAAGAGGCAGGCGGATGAGCGCTAGTTAGACCGCAAATAGCTAGTTAACGCTAGTTAGACTGCAAATCGAAACACCTTAATAAATTTCTGTCAATCATGAGAAAACACGACCTAGAAAACCAGAAACCTGCAGGTGAAGAAAGACTCCAACGCATCTACCCGTTGAATGCCTAGAGCGTATTTGGGGTCTTTATTCAGGCAAACGGGAGAAAGACTCAGGAGAGATGGAATGTGGAATACTGACTTTGTATTAAGGACGAGTCATTTTCACATGGGATCCTGGCATTGTGGCATTGTTGTTGTTGTTGTTGTTGTTGTTTTTAGAGTTTTTATGTTTTCCAGATTATGCTGGGGCATTTTTGGATGAAATTAGATGACTTGAGTTTTCTCCCAAAAAATATGGGGGAGCGGGCTGGCGTTGGCTGAAACTGGGTTGGCTCTGAGTGACAATGTGTTAAAGCTGAATGATGGGCTCCAGGAGCTCACTGTGTATGGAGCCAAGGCTTTCCTTGTGATGACAGCTGCTCGCGCCCCAGAAACTTCTCAGAGCTCCGTGTCTGCTCCTTCCATCTCTGAAGTCTCCTATCGCTCGAGGACAAAGACGTCCAGATACTCCTATTGGTAGGGACGTAAGACAGCCTCCAGAAGGTGGGGGAGCTCCACTGTGTGTTTTAGATGGATAGCTCTAGCCCTTCCTGCTAAAAATGGAAGAGAAGCAGCATTTTGGAACTTACCCAGAGGATTCCAGGCATCGTCATCTCACATTTCACAGACACTGGGTTTGGGGTTTGGGGTTTTTTCTGTGTTTTTTTTTTTTTTTCTGTTGTTGTTGTTGTTGCTTTTACAAACTGAACATCTGTGGCAACCTGCTTTTCTGACAGCATTTTCTCACTTCGTGCCTTCGTTTCGCGTTTTGGTAATGAGCAGTATTTCAGACTTTTTCGTGGTTATCACGTTTGTTATGGTGATCGGTGATTACAACTTGCCCAGAGCTCAGAGGATAGCATTTTAGGCAAGAACGCTAATCGAAGTAGGAATGTTGCTTTTTTAGACACAATGCCATTACACAGTTAATAGACCTCGGTATGATGTAAACATAAATTTCATATACACTGGGAAACCAAAAATTCATTTGACTTGCTTTATTGAGATATTGACTGCATTCTGGTGGCCTGGAATTGAATATCTCTGAGGTCCGCCTGTCATGATGTGTGGGAGAGGCTAGCTGTCCCCCTCCTCTTCTGCCTCTTCGAAGCTGAACCCTAATTGTTTGGCAGGCTTCACTGTGGGCCAGACACTTCCCAGTCTCCTTATCTCAAGGCATGGTCATGTGATTTGGTTCTGGCCAGTGAGATGTAGCAGAAGTGTTATGTGGAACTTTCTAGAAGGCTTCTTCAGGGGAGCTGACTCTTGTAGGAGGTGTCTCCCTCTTCTGTTCTCCTCCATCTGTTTCCTGCTGCCTGGAATGTGGGCATGGGGTGCAGAGCCCCCCACGGACCCATGCTGGCCCATGAAGTGGTTTTGAGGATAGAAGGCGCACACCTTACGTGTCAGAAGAATAAAGGAGGAACCTGGGTCGCTGATGAGTCTCTGAACTGGTTGAAGGAAGGAAGAGTGAACCTTCACGTGGTTAAGCCAAAATTGCTCTAGGCTTTTTTTTTTTTCTTTTAGATTTTGTTTATTTGAAAGAGAGAGAGCGCAAGCAAGGAGAGCAGCAGGCAGAGCGAGATGGAGAAGCAGGCTCCTGGCAGAGCAGGGAGCCCGATGCGGGGCTCGATCCCAGGACCCCGGGATCATGACCTGAGCCGAAGGCAGGCACTTAACTGACTGAGCCATTCAGGCGCCCCTTAGGTTTTTAATAATGGGCAGAGTTAACTGCTGATTGATACAGGAGAGTGTGTGTAAATGAGTAAAGCACTATATGGCATCATCTATCTAAAAGCAAAGTGCTGGGATGCCTGGGTGGCTCAATCAGTTAAGTGTCTGTCTTTGGCTCAGCTCATGATCCTGGGGTCCTGGGATCAAGCCCACGTCAGGTTCCCTGCTCAGCAGGGAGTCTGCTTCCCCCTCTGCCTCTGCTCTTCTACCTGCTTGTGCTTGCTCTCTCTCTCTCTCTCTCTTTCTCTCTCTCATAAATAAATAAATATTAAAAAAGCAACGTGCACAGAGTCATTGACTTGGCAATTTGAATCAGGATTGCAGACTGTAGACATACAGTCTGACTGCATCAAGAATAGTATTGTTTGCAAGAGCAAACGCTGTTAAAAATGAAACACAGCAAACCTTCAGCATCCAGGCATGGGGACTGGTTATGGAAACGAGCCTTCAGTGGGAGATCAGGCAGCCGCTGGAGAGTGAGACAGGCCTGCTTGTGTTTCTGTGAAAGAGCCTCGGGTCTTATTAGTAATTGAAAACAAGGAAGTTATTTTAAGACGCGTGTTTACTTTGATCTCTTTTGTGAAATAAATATAAAAACATGTGCGTTTATTTCCTAGCAGGAAAGACAAACCTGCCAACTGAAGGGAGAGAGGGCCAGGGGGTCAGCATGGAGAGAGGTTTTTACTTTGTCAGGGAATATACTTTTGTACAGATTGGATTTTCTCTCTTACCCAATACTAATACAAAAAATTACTTCCGATAGCACACCTTTGCTCAAAGCCTAATTTCTGAAAAAAAGTAGCATGAATAGGGGCGCCTGGGTGGCTCCGTGGGTTAAAGCCTCTGCCTTCGGCTCAGGTCATGATCCCAGGGAATAGTTTCTAGTCTGTAGACTTTCTCTGCCATCACTATCTTCAGATCTAAGGTACAGTCTGATTTCCCATCTGAACTAACTGAGATGGTCACAGCAAAGATATTTTCGTCCCCTCCCATCTCCCTGTCCTTCTCTCTCTCCGGTCCCTCCTCTCCACTTTCCATAAGTGTCTGATGTTACGGATTCTCCAAAGACCTCATCCTCCCAGGGCCCAGGCAGAGGAGCGGGGAGACCAGAGCCCAGGAAAGCAGCTGGCAGGAGTGCTGGGCTGGCTAGGGATTCCAGCCGTCGGCCCTAGGGCAGGTGGTGATACTCCTCCTGAACGCAGAGTCCTGGTAACACTCAGTGGCCTCCAGGTAGTGTTCACCTGCCGTCTTGTTTGTTTCTTGCCGATGAATGAGGACACACGCTCTCTGACAGCAGTTGGCATTTGTCCTGGAGGTCAGCGACCCAGGCTTCCATGGGTGTATCTGAGGCTTCCCAAAAAAAGAGAGCTCCGCGTATGGGAGCCGGACGGGAACACAGCAGGCAGCTAGCGGGAAGACAGCCATGTGCCAGGAGGCAGATGGCTGGAAAGGTAACATTTGTTTCCAAAGGATCTCCAGGCCCTGGAGAGCTCACAAGAGCAGCTCAATGAGCAGGTTTCTAGAGGACTGCATGCTTTAAGGAGAAGATCCGAACCCTGGCAGCCCCATGGTGCAGGAAGGATTACGTAGGATGATCAAGAACACTCATATCTAAGGAGTGGGAATGCCAGGGCTGCTCAGGGACAGACTCTCACATACAGTAACTCGAGTTGACAAAGTCTGAGCAGCGAAGGGGGAGGGGCATGTGGGAATTACGGGATCTCCAGTGTATGGGTCCCACGCACTCTGGTTGTGAAAGGCATGCCCAGCTTGACCTGGCTTGAAGGAAAATCGGAATTTATTGTAACTGGAACACTCGGAAGGCGATCTCAAGCTCGTTTAGATCCAAGGCTTTCAGCAGTGCGTGAAGGACAGTCTCACCACCTCCCTCCCTCCCCCGCGCTTTCCGCTGTGGTAGTTTCCTTCCGGGGCTGGCATTCCCTACAAGGGGCTCCATCCACCAGCTTTGCAATCCCCACGTCAGACACTTCTTTCTCTCTAGCTCTGACAATGTCTGGGCTGACTTCCACGCCTCGTTTGGGACCCATGCCCATCTCCGAATCCAACACAGCCCCTGCAGACGCGGTGCCGAAGCCTGGAGCCTGGGTCACAGCAGATGTTTAGGGGGGCCACCGCTGGAGGTGCACGTTCAAAGAAAAATCAGAATGTTGTTCTCAGGGGTGGGGGGGGGTGGGAATTCGTCAGACAATTAAATGTCCACTACACTAGAGGCGCCTGGGTGGCTCAGCTGGTAAAGCGTCTGCCTGTGGCTCAGGCCATGGTCGCAGGATCCTGCCATGGAACCCTACATCAGACTCCCTGCTCAGTGGGAGCCTGCTTCTCCCTCTCCCTCTACTCCTCCCCACTGCTTGTGCTGTCTCTCCAATAAATAAAAATTAAAAAATAAATAAATGTCCACTACACCAGTGTATACTTCCGAGCTTCAGGTTCCTTCCCAGTACTAAATAAAAGGCAGAAAGGGGACTCCCCAGACCCCCAGTATATAATCCTTCTTTGAAATGTTAGAGATTAGAGGCTCCCAGACCACAACCAAGGCTTTAGGGCTTGCTCTAGGATCTTTGGGGTTTTGTTTGTGTTTTGTGGTTATCCTGAGCTTGGGGTTGAAAATAAATTGGGACTTGAAAACATATATATACTCTTAGGAATATTCTCCAAGCATGGAGGGATTCCTGGTCTAGGATTCCCCTTGGAAAGGTAAAATAATCCCATAGTGTTCCTAGGGGATTCCTGGGGTTTTTCTGTCCCAAACCTAAAGGAGCCAGCCTAACTTATTCTTCGTTCCATATTTGCCTGTGTTTTTAGAGACTTTTACTAATGGTGAGCCAGACATTCAGGCGTGCTGGTCCTGGTCAAGCGGGCTGTCCTCTGCTCTGCCGTGAGAGGGTAGGAAGAGCAGCAAAGGACATTGGTGCCGCCTTCCAGAAATGGGATGTTTGTGGGGCGCCTGGGTGGTTCAGTGCTTTAAGCCTCTGCCTTCGGCTCAGGTCATGATCCCAACGTCCTGAGATTGAGCCCCCGCTGAGCAGGGAGCCTGCTTCCCCCACTCTCTCTACCTGCCTCTCTGCCTACTTGTGATCTCCGTCAGATAAATAAAATCTTAAAAAAAACAAACAAACCAAATAAATGGGATGTTTCAAAAGAAATCTTTGTAAGACTGAGCAGCGTCGTCTTACAGAATACACAGATTGAGCAGAATCTACGGAGACTTGGAAAAGGCTGGACCCGAATGCAAATGATGTGATCAGACCAAGGAAGCCGAGAGAGAAATGCAGCATCACCAGCCCTCTGCTTCATTTCTGAAAACGAGAAGTGGGTGAAGACAAGCAGCTCCCCTCAGAACCTGATAGCCGTCAGTTCTCTTCTTTACTGGTGAGAGGATATTCTGGAACTGGTCCTACAGGAGTGGCCATCAGGCATCGACCTATTTCCAAGCAAGAGTGAGTAAAGGAGGAGTGTCATTTGTAAATGTGAAGGAAAAAAAAATAAAATAAAAGAGTCCATCTTGACCGCACAAGAAGCTGGGGTGATGGCCCATATTCAAGTCTGCTCTGAAACCCTGACTGAGAAGCAATTGGCAGAGAAGATGCCACCACAGTTCCTCTCAGATGTCAACCCCCCGACCAAAGCATGCTGGGAAATTTTCACAGGGCATCTCATCACTGCCAACTGCCACCTCCTTTTACTTATAGGAAGGATTAGAAAGATCAGGGAAGACAGGTCCTCTGCTCCCTTCTCAGTCTGAGAACGCGACCCAAAGAGGAACCCAAATCTGGCAGTGTCAACAACGATCACCCACAACTTCTAGAAAGGGCCACCCAAGCCAACCATTGGACCAGCGATGGCCACTTAGCAAGGCAGCAGCACTGAAATTACTCTTTAGGGATTAGGAACTCAGAGACAGAGACAGAATTTGCCAGTACATTTGAGGAACAGAAGGAAGTAGATACGTGGAACAGAAGGAGAGTCACCGGGGCACCGGTGGCTGGAAGCCAGCCGCCCACAGGACATATCTGAGGCACAACATGTTTTGCTTGGCCCACAGGGTTTGAAATTCGAAATGATTGCCAACCCTTAAAAAACTCTACGCTTTCACATTTTACAATGGGTGGGCTTCTGGAGCACACAGGGAGAGGGGAAATTGTGACTTTCTAAGAATAAGTCACTTGGGGTGCATTTGGGACTTTTCAGACTTTGGGGACCTGCAGTCCCCAAAGATCACACATGTTCCCAGGAGGGTCCCTTTAGGAGCACCACTGGCCACCCTCCAGATCCTGGAGCAGTCTGTGGCGTTCTACTTAGAATAACGGAGCTTCTAGCAAGCTTAACGGGGCACAGGATGAATGAAGAATTTTATATAAGTGGCCCAGAGTCCCCACCTCTGCCTTCGCTCCCCAGACCCGGAGTCCGAGTGACTCAAGCGATTTTCTGTTTTAGACCCACTGTGGCATGTGTGAACGCCCACAAACCCACCAGAGGGGAGTCAGGGAGCCTGCACTAAGAGAAAGATCCTGGTTCTGGCTGTGGGGGCTTCTGATGAACCACTTCCTGCCCCTATGGAGGTCTGGTTCGTTAATGATTCCCCAATCCCTAACCCTACAGAGAGTGAGATTTCTCCCTCCTCCCTGCTTCCCCCACACAACACAAAATTTACTGGGAGCAAATTTGAGTGGGTTTCAGACCTCTCTGCCGAAAGAGCTCTCGGCTAAGACGACTTCTGAGGATTAACTTGGCCAAGGAAAGGCGCCTGAGGGAAGAGCCCTTGACAACAGGCCCGTCACCTGAAGCCGCTGGCCCCTGCAGCAAGGTTCTCCTTGCCCCTTCTTGGTGGCCTCAGGACCCTGTTGATACGGATGCTTTTAGGCTTCTTCCCACCCACGGCATCTGGGCATAGCTAACTATATCATAGAAGACAACAAGCTAGAAACGACATGACTTTTTTTTCTTTCTTTTCTTTTTTTTTTTTTGGCCCCCACATGTTGGCACAGGTACTCCACTTGTCCCTTTGGGGGCTATTTTTAAATGTTTGCTTCTTTCCTGCTGTATTTTGATGACCTCACTCATTGGGTCTCTTCATAAACACCAGAAGGGGAAAGGGTCTCCGACAGGGGCACTCGGAGACCTGAATTTTCTTTTGGCCTCTCGCCCAAGGTAGTGGGTGTGCGGCATGTTTTCAAGCCATCAGGCAGTTCTTTGCTCTTTCGCGTGAGTCAGAGTCATGTGCTGTCTAAAATAGGTGGAGGGTGTGGGCAGGGTAGTCCAAACCCCAGATCAAGGCATGGAGTTGATTCCCAGGGAGAGGTGGCCCCTTCCCCAGAGCCTCAGCGAGGCTGCACGGGACCTGCGCCAGGATCGCACGGAGCGTACCCGCCCGCTGCGCTATCGGGCTTCTCGCTGCCCCCAGGAGCCACACATGCACCTTCCTGCTGCCTCTTCAGGGAGGTGGGAGCAGGTGCATTTTACCAGATGTCTGGACATGAAGCAGGCACGTCCTTGGGGCTGGGCTTCCCCAATAAACTGTCCAGAACCTGGGGTTAGCAAGGAAGGTGCGTGCTCCTTCATGCAGCTCAAGACTAAGGCATGTTTGGGCTGTTTACATGTTTACATGTAAGTTTGGAAATGAGGTACCCCCCCCAACACTCTCCGACACATGCACACATGTGCGTGCACGCCCGCAAACGTATCCTGGAGATGTGCCCGGGAACGTTTACCCAGTAGCTCATGCTGATTGTGGCACCAAGAGCTCAGTTCTAAAGCAACCTGGGGCTGGTAAGGCTTAGCGGGTGGCTTAGCTGTAGATCACGGAAAGAGTAATCACATGACTATTGGCAAATGCCCTTGAGACATCTTGGAGGAGGTGATGAGCTAACTGCCCCCCCCGTCCCCCCTCCCCAATCCCTGACTGTAATGCATCCGAGCACAGAAATAGACATTCTTTCCTAGAAGAAAAGCCAGAGGAAGGAGGTAGTTGCTTAGAAGAATTGCAAAACACCGGTGCCGAAGAAGCTTAGTCACTGGCAAGTACCTGTTGGGTCGGAGGAAATTTTCGTGATCGCTCTATAGGGGGGTGAGGAGGAAGGTTTTGCTGAACCAATGGAAAAATCCCATCACCGCCCAGCCTTGCCCTAGGCACAGGTTATCCATCAACCTCCCTTTCTAGAACAGTTTCTTGACCTCCCTCTTGGCTTTCACCACATCCCACCTCACCACCAGCCATGCCAGAAGCAACCATCACTCCCTCCGCCCTCTTAAATTCTCCATTTTTATCCTGTGATTGCCTATCAGTCACTGTGTTAAAGTCTTCTGAGATGACGCTAAGCATTATTGTTAACCGTGCCGAGAAGAACGTGTCCCCCTTTGGCAATTATTACCAGAAGAGGAAGGGCATGGGGGCTATAGAAGGGCTTTTAAAAAATTTATTTGTTTAAATTCAGTTAACCCGTATCTAGTACATCCTTTGTTTCAGATGTAGAGTTCAGTAATTCGTCAGTTGCACGCTCATCACATCAGGTCCCCTCTTTAATGCCCATCACCCGGTTACCGCATCCCCCACCCACCGCCGCTCCAGCAATCCCCAGTTTGTTTTCCGTAGTTAAGAGTCTCTTGTGGTTTTTCTCCCTCTCTGATGACTTCCCATTCAATTTCCCCTCCCTTCCCCTGTGATCCTCTGCGCCATTTCTTATACTCCACATGTGAGTGAAACCATGTAATTGTCTTTCACTGATGGACTTATTTCACTCAGCAAAATACCCTCCAGTTCCGTCAAGGTCAGTGTAAACGGTATGTATTCATTCTTTCAGACTGTATATATGAACCACATCTTTAGCCATTCATCTGTTGGTGGACATCTGGGTTCTTTCCATAGTTTGGCTATTGTGGATATTGCTGCTATAAACATTGGGGTGCAGGTGCCCCTTCGGATCACTACATTTGTTTGTATCTTTGGGGTAAATACCTAGTACTGCGTTTGCAGGGTCATAGGGTAGATCTATTTTCAACTTTTGAGGAACCTCCATGCTGTTTTCCAGAGTGGCTGCACCAGCTTGCATTCCCACCAACAGTGTAGGAGGGTTCCCCTTTCTCCGTATCCTCGCCAACATCTGTTGTTTCCTGTCTTACTCATTTTAGCCATTCGGACTGTGTAAGGTGTTAGCTCACTGTAGTTTTGATTTGTATTTCCCTGATGCCAAGGGATGTGGAGCATTTTTTCATGGGTCTGTTGGCCATTTGTATGTCTTCTTTGCAGAAATGTCTGTTCATGTCTCCCGCCCATTTCTTGACTGGATTGTTTTTGGGGTGTGGAGTTTGATAAGTTCTTTATAGATCTTGAATACTAGCCCTTTATCTGATATGTCATTTGCAAATGCCTTCTCCCATTCCATAGGTCGCCTTTTAGTGTTGTTGACTGTTTCCTTCACTGTGCAGAAGCTTTTGATCTTTTTTTTTTTTTTTAAGATTTTATTTATTTATTTTTCAGGGATAGAGGAAGAGAGAGAGAGAGCGAGCACAGGCAGAGAGGCCTGGAGAGGCAGAGGGAGAAGCAGGCTCCCTGCTGAGCAAGGAGCCCGATGTGGGACTCGATCCCGGACGCTGGGATCATGACCTGAGCCGAAGGCAGCCGCTTAACCAACTGAGCCACCCAGGCGTCCCGAAGCTTTTGATCTTGATGAAGTCCCACTAGTTCATTTTTGCTTTTGTTTCCCTTGCCTTTGGAGGCATGCCTAGCGAGAAGTTGTTGCGGCCAAGGTGGAAGAGGATGCTGCCTGTTTAGTAACAGGAGGGCTTTTTTACTTTCCTGAACCTGCAGATCAGGGTTTAGGGCACTAAAAAAAAAAGCAAACAACATATCTAATGGGGACCAGGAGTTTAAAACCACCCACACAGAAGGACAGTGTCCCCAAAAGGGACTTGGCATTGCTCTTATGTGTTGCTGCTTTTCTTGTTGTTAGAGTTGTTTGTTTCAGTTTCAGTTTTGTTTTGTTTTATTTTTGAGGACTTGACATTTCCCTTCCCCTGGGGCCTCAAATGCAGACACAGCACTGACCAGCTCTTGACATCTCTTTGAGGCCCTGTAATCCCTACAGCTTCCTGGTAAGATTTTCTCTCCTGACAGTTCCTGGCTACTGCATTTCACAAGGGCATTTTAAGTGACAAGAGAGCTAACAAACTACTGCTTAAATGTGTTAACTTTTAGGAGCACTCTCCTAGAGACTAAGAAAAAGAAGGCGCTGGGACTATTAAACTTGCTAAAGATTTTCATGGGTGCTCCAGAGATTTCTGAAATGATCACCATTGAAGACATATTGCATGCAATGTTCCCACCGTTGAGGATCTCATGAAATGGCCATTCCAAATGGTAATGACTCTAGGAAGCAAGTCCTATCGTTGCTAGATGAAAACCCATTAAGACTTCAGATGCTGGGCATCTGGGTGGTTCAGTGGGTTATACCTCTGCCTTTGGCTCAGGTCATGATCTCAGGGACCTGGGATCAAGCCCCTCAGCAGGGAGCCTGCTTCTCCCTCTCTTTCTGTCTGCTTCTCTACCTACTTGTGATCTCTTTCTCTGTCAAATAAATAAATAAAATCTTTAAGAAAAAAAAAAAAAGACTTCATTTGCTTCAAAGTAATTACCTGGACCTCTCTTCACTTATCACAGTTAATGGTTCTTATCAATGTCCCAGTCAGAGTGATTTTTTCATAAGAAATAAAAACATCAAGAAAGGGGAACTTGAACTCATGACCAATAAGCATGGGTCTGTTGCTTTACTCCTGTTGCAATGCCATCCATTCTCTTGTTCTCATTTCTTTCTTAGTTCTAGAGATTTCCTTCTAATCTATTGGACCCTCAAATCCCATGTCCTATCGAATAAGCAATTGCCCATTCTCTTCTGAGTCTTTCCAGTCAACATCTAACCCTAACTTCGTTTCTCCCACTCAGTGGGCCCTGCCCTTACCCATAGAATCATGACTGGTTGGGTGTTTGATCAATCCTCAAAGCTTTACTCAAATCCTCAATACTTTGACCATCGCCACATTTGGTATCCGTGTGGCCGGACATCTGTCCACTTCATTAAACATACATTCTGATTACCTACAGAAAATCCTGGCTACCACCACCAATTTTGAATACACTTTCTAGTCTCTCTATATTTTGCAGATTTTGTCAGCTTGCTGAAGGGAGGGTGGTACCACTGTGCCCTATTCAAAGTCCTCTTCCATGTGTCCTCAGTGTGCCTTCCTTCTTCCTCATACCTCCGCCCCAGCCGTCCTCTGTTCAAACTCACCATTTATTCCGAATACCCGGAGTTTCCCTGCCCCTTGCTGGAGAAGACACTACCATAAGCTTGTCTGGGCGGTCAAGCACCAAAAGTGTGCAAGGACCTCATGAGACCAGGGACCTCGACCTCAGTCGTGGGCTGAACTGGAGAATAAGGATATCCCACAATTGCCATTTCAGCTGATCTAAGTGTATGTCAGTCAGTTACTAATATAAAACATAGCTGTTTCCCAAGAAACAAATTGTGTTTTAGGGCTACTTAATCTTCAGAGTCCGCTTAATTGGCTTTTTAAAACTCAGGTTTTTAGTTGGAACTGAACAAAAGCTATTTTGAAGATCAGACAACATTAAACCCATATATTATGATTTCACTGCAAGTTGGCTTCACAACCCGCACACTGGAAAATAAGCATCACTACAGCCAAATTGAAATGCCATAGAGTCATCAGAGAGCTTGACCAACTCCCCCCATCCCTGGCCTCCCGGAAAAGGTGTTTATTTAAACAAGCCAGGGAACCTAGTTCACTAGGGTGACATTTGATCAGCAACAACACAGATAAAGTGAAAAATGAAAAAATGGTAGCCGTGGTAATGACTCACGAGAGAATAATGAGGAAATATCCACTGCTTAAATATCCCTGTGTGTCAGGGGGAAAAGGGGTAAGGGGCTCAGAACCTTTTGTGATGTAAGTTCCAGCTGGTGAGAGGGCCTGGTGGTCTTGAGTCTCTGCTGAACATGGATTTGTAGTCTGGTGCTTTCAGTTAATCAACTTGTTACTTTACTATAGTGACTTATAAAAAGTAGGGAGCTCTTAAAATACAGCAAACATAGCAATGAGCATGATTCTGTTCCCTTTCCCACTACACCTGACTGTTCAGTCAAATTGTCAGGGTTGTCACCGTTCTCTTAAAGCTCCCCAGATGATTCTAGTGTGCAGCCAAGAGTTGAAAGCTGCAGCTGCAGGTGTGGTGGCATTTAGATTTTGAGGCTAGACAAGGAAATCTGGTTCCATTTCAGGATGGTGGAGTAAGGAGCCTACTGAGTCCTACAGATTCTTCTCTTCCCATGAACCAGAAATCGGGATAGATCCTGAAATGTGGCTCATAGAGCTGGCTGATGCAAGGACAGAAAATCCAATCTAAAATGCACACAGAAGGCTATCGTCAGAAAGGTGCGAGGGGCACCAAGTCTGCTCCATCCCCAAAGGTGGCAGGCACCAGAAGCAGAAGGGTTTCAAGGACAATCAACATGTAGGCCCTTGGGCCATTGCTGCAGGAGGGGCCAATGATTCATCCTTCACTGGTGCCCTTCTGTCTGCTCTTGACCTGAATAGCAGTGACAGAATAGAGTCATGGCCAGGGAGCCCAAATTAGGTGGGTATGGCCATGTGTCTTGAGGCTGTCCATTGCCAGGGGAATGGGGTAGATCTGAACACCCCAGAGAAATCTCACTCAGTGGCTTCCCTGAGAGGCATCCAATTCAGACCAGCAATGTCCCCAAGCAAATGATGTCCGCTGGCAGGGAATATAGACTGATGGAGAGTCTCAGCCCATCTAGAAGATCCCAGGGTCAGGATCACCACACACTGGAAGAAGACCCAACAGTGCAAAAGACAACTGAACAAAATAGCCAATTAACACCCAAGCAAGATAAAGCACACAGCAAGGAGAAGAGGAATTAAGAATAAGCCAGACAAAGACAACTCCCTTATGATTTCACATAGACAGGTACCATATGACTTCACTTACATGTGACATCTCAAAAACACAATAAACGAACAAACAAACTAAAACAGGGACAGACTCATAAATATAGGGAAATAACTGATGATTGCCAGAGGGGAGGGGAGGAGGAAGGAGGGGAGAGATGGGCAAAATGGGGAAAGGGGATGCAGAGATACAAACTTCCGGTTATAAAATGAGTAAGGTATAGAAATGAATAGTACAGTGAAGTGAATATAGTCAATAGGACATAGTGGCTTACGCTTATTGTGGTGAGTACTGTGTCTGTCCGGAATGGTCAGATCACTGTGTCGTGTATCTGAAATTTATATGTAAACTAGGCTTCAGTTAGAAAAATAAGCATAAGTAAATTTCTCCGCTGTGTGAGGATACAGCAGTCACAAACAAACCAACTAGTGGTCATAGAGATTAAAGATTTTATCCTTAAAGTAACCCGAATAAGCAGATGAAGCTTTTTTTTTTTTTTTTTCTGAAGTGTAATTTTATTGTAATGAAGACTAACTTGTGTCTTATAACCTAGGGACTCATGATTGCTCATAAGTTGAGTAATTCACTTTTCTAGAAAGTACATAGTATCCAAGCAGGTCGTTACAGAGAGTATTTTGAAGGATGAAATGTTTTCTGTAACCCTTTTAAAAAGACTCGGTCCATTTTGGAAAATTAATGACGAATGATAAATACAATCGAAAGAAAGAAAAGTAAGTTTTTTCTCCCATATATCTAAGAGATCTTCGCTGGTTTTTGTATTTTAAGTGCCCCGAATGAAATGGGCCTCATTTTCAAAGGCAGTTAAGTACCAACATGTACAAAAACTTGTTTCCTTTGATGTAGCACCAACTAAAATAAGGATAAATATGTCATTGAAGATAATAGTGTGTTTCTTCTCTACCTCCCCAACTCCTTTAGGCCATAGTAGGTATGTATGTGTCCTCCCAACCCCATGAAGGAACCTAAAATAAGGATTTTAAAATGGCTGGTCAGATTACACACACTGCCAGGACTTCTCCCCTTAAGAGAGGATGTCAGTGAATGCTCCCCGGTATCACCTTCGATCAGAAATAAAGAACTCTGCCTTCAGCAAACTCACTTTCCTGGTCCTTTTTACCTCTCATAGAAAGCTTTTTTGTTGCTACACCTGTTTATTAATTATGACTGCTGTATTTATCAAGGAAATTTCCCACCAGGTATGCCGGATCTATTTCTATCTCCTAATGACAAAGCATGTGTGTTTTATGTAGTGTCACCAGTTTTTCTTCTTGTTAAAAAAGAAAGAAAGAAAGAAAGAAAGAAAGAAAGAAAGAAAGAAAGAAAGAAAGAAAGACTTGTTACCCTTCAAGGCATAATGATCAAAAAGAACTATCAAGTAAATCCTAAAGCACACACTTCTTTTTTTTTAAATAATTTTTTATTTTTTATAAACATATATTTTTATCCCCAGGGGTACAGGTCTGTGAATCACCAGGTTTACACACTTCACAGCACTCACCAAAGCACATACCCTCCCCAATGTCCATAATCACACCCCCTTCTCCCAAACCCCCTCCCTCCAGCAACCCTCAGTTTGTTTTGTGAGATTAAGAGTCACTTATGGTTTGTCTCCCTCCCAATACCATCTTGTTTCATTGATTCTTCTCCTACCCACTTAAGCCCCCATGTTGCATCACCACTTCCTCATATCAGGGAGATCATATGATAGTTGTCTTTCTCTGCTTGACTTATTTCGCTAAGCATGATACACTCTAGTTCTATCCATGTTGTCGCAAATGGCAAGATTTCATTTCTTTTGATGGCTGCATAGTATTCCATTGTGTATATATAGCACATCTTCTTGATCCATTCATCTGTTGATGGACATCTAGGTTCTTTCCATAGTTTGGCTATTGTGGACATTGCTGCTATAAACATTTGGGTGCATGTGCCCCTTCGGATCACTACGTTTGTATCTTTAGGGTAAATACCCAATAGTGCAATTTCTGGGTCATAGGGCAGTTCTATTTTCAACATTTTGAGGAACCTCCATGCTGCTTTCCAGAGTGGCTGCACCAGCTTGCATTCCCACCAATAGTGTAGGAGGGTTCCCCTTTCTCCGCATCCTCGCCAGCATCTGTCATTTCCTGACTTGTTTATTTTAGCCATTCTAACTGGTGTGAGGTGATATCTCATTGTGGTTTTGATTTGTATTTCCCTGATGCCGAGTGATATGGAGCACTTTTTCATGTGTCTGTTGGCCGTCTGGATGTCTTCTTTGCAGAAATGTCTGTTCATGTCCTCTGCCCATTTCTTGATTGGATTATTTGTTCTTTGGGTGTTGAGTTTGCTAAGTTCTTTATAGATTCTGGACACTAGTCCTTTATCTGATATGTCGTTTGCAAATATCTTCTCCCATTCTGTCAGTTGTCTTTTGGTTTTGTTAACTGTTTCCTTTGCTGTAAAGCACACACTTCTTAACCCCTGAACCTTTCCTAACCTCTGAAAATGTTAAGATGGCAATTACATTTTCCATTAAAGAATGTCCATTCAACTTTGGGGCTAATTCAAGAGCTTGTATCATCATGTCAATTTCTAACATCAGTTATATCCCTCAGAAGAAAACAAGTCCCACCAAAGTAACATTTTCCTAAATGTTACTTGATACATTTTTATAGCAACTTGAAGATCCGAGTAAACTGAAAGTATGTTTAGCAACAAAATAAATGTAACTTAGCCAGCCACCTGATAGGTTTCTTAGTTTAAAGGCAGCCATGAATTCTCCTCCTGCCTGGAATATGAAAATCCAGTTATTTTTATCTGGAATTTTAGAGGTACAGCCTCTCACAAAACCATGCCCCATGTGCCAGAAATGTCTTTTTTGGCATCTGGCTGCACAAAAGCCTCTGATGAGATATTGTCTTCAAATTAGTGTCATTTTTCCCCCTCTACTTTTCCAGAAAAATATGAAACCAATTGCTTTTCCCTCCTGAAGAGAAGTCAGATTAATACCCCTTGCTCTTTTAATTTTGCCTTAGCTGGATAAAACACACTAGGCAGCTTCTAAAGACAAATCTCAGCATGAGACTCATCTGGCATTATTAAGTATCCAAAATAAAACTCATAGAAAGGAAACTACTATGAGTCTCAAGGAATTCACACGCGGTGGAGCCTTAGAACAAGGAACTTCTGAAAGAAAGGAGGAAGCGAATCTGCTCTTCTCGGTTCTTTAGAAGCATCGGCCACCACGGAGCCACCGAAGCTTGGGGTCCATTTCTGCAACCTTTGTCTGCAGGAAGGCACGCACGCAGGTCCAGATCTTGTTGGTTTCCGATCTGGAGATGGTTTCCAGCACCCCCTTCCCCCGGTAATAGTCCAGGACGCGTTTGGTTTGGTCTTTGTAAGCCTTCAGCCTCTTGGTGAGTGTCTTGGGTGTGTCAACCTCACGCTGAACCAGGGGCTCGTCAGTCAGATCATCCACGCTGACCAGTTGGGGCGGGTGAAATTCGAGGTTGTAGACGCGCCCACTGCTCGGATGGATCCAGCAAGCCGAGAGGCGTCGCCTGATGACCTCGACCGGCACGTCCATGTTTATCGCCAGGTGTATGTGATAAACCCTGGGGGAACCCGCACAGCAGTCAGCTCCCCCCGGGGGGAGCTTTTCAACTCCTGAAGGGTCAGCCAGGTCATAATGTCCTCCGGGATGAGCCTCCCCTGGTCCGTGAAGATCTTGGCCAGCACGCCAAACTCTGTGTCCCTCAGCTGGTTGTCCCCGAGCAGGTCCTCGCTGGAGAACTTCTGCAGCGGGAAGTGTTTGACAATACGCGACGCCAGGGTGCGCTTGTCGGAGCCCGGGGCGCCCATGAGCACCGCACGTAGGAGCCGTCCCCGCGCCCCCATGGCTGCTGGGCTCGGCTGGGGTCTGCGGACTGTTGGGCCTCCGGGTCCCTGCGGCGTGTGCGGCCGGGACCCCGCCTCCCCAGCCCCTCCCACCTCGCTGCGAGCAGGTGCAAGCAGGTGTCGGATTGTGACTTGCAAGACGGAGCAGCCACCTCCTCGCAGCTCGCAGTGGGAAAGATGGTAAGCAGCAGGGCAACCCAGACACCGGAGCTGTCGATTCAGAGTTCCACCCTTCACACGCAGAAAATGGGGAGCATGGAGAGAGACGGGGTCTAGAGAAACAATTCAAGAGCACAGGGGCGTTTCTTTCACCAGCTGAAGGAATGATGGGAGTCACAGGCGTAGACAGTCCAGGACATCGAGAAGCAAGCCCTGGCCGAGGTGTGAGTAAGCAGGACTCTCGCACTCCAAGCGGGGAGGGGTGTCCTCACCATCACAGCTGGTTTGGAAGGGCAGCCCTGGCGGTGGCTTTGGAGGTTTTATAAAATTACTTGTCAGTATCTTCCTTAAGACAAACTCTCCAAGTAAAACAAGAAGGCACACACAGGATGTTCAATTCGGCTATATTGCAACAGTGCAAAATTGCTCATTACCTAAGTGCTCACTAATGAGAGAAGAAAGAAATGAACCTTAGCCCGACCGGCCCTTCATAGCAGCTACAAAGACAGATCTTGTGTGCTAACATGAAAGTAAATGCAGAGTTGCAGCATGGTATCATGTGCATTCGGTTGATGCTAAGGTATGTTACAATTTATATAAATATATCTGTGGCGTGAACTGGAAGCCAGGTTGCAAGCAGCAGAAAGACAGTTTGATTTCTGCATTTAACAGATGGCTCCGTCTGCGTCAATGAAGTGAGAAGGTGCTGGGATTAGGCTACTTCAGCAGACCAGCAGACAGGTGAGAGAGGACCATTTTTACTCTTCTTGCCTCGACAGGAGTGAGAGTGAGCACCTTTTCATTTGACTGTGGGCCATTTCTACTTTATTTCTGTGTAGGATTTTTTTTTTTAAGATTGGATTTATTTATTTGAGAGAGCAAGTTTGTGTGTGTGTGAGAGAGCGTGAGTAGTGGGGAAGGGCAGAAGGAGAAAGAGAAGCAGACTCCCCACTGAGCAGGGATTTGCTCCCCCCCCCCCCATTGGCCAATGCAGGGCTCGATCCCAGGACCCTGAGATCATGACCTGAGCAGAAGGCAGACGCTCAACGGACTGAACCACCCAGTCACCCTCCATGTAGAATTTTTAAACTGATAATTATCTGCTGATCACTTCCTTGGAAGGATGCTTTAGGTTTCATTTATTACACAAGCCGTGGGACAGATCTGTCCTCAGCTTGGTCTTGGGTGGTCCAGTTGGCTCAGTACAGTGTGGGACCCTGGACTGTAGGGAGCATTAGCTCAAGAGAGAGTGCTGACCCACTACCCCAGCATCTACTTCATTTCTCAAGAAGATCCACAGAAATGAGGTGATGGGCTGTTCCCCTCCGATAAGCAAGAGGGAAAGATTTAGGGGCATAGAAACCCAATTTCTGTATTTGTGTTTTGTGGGAACTGATAGAACTGCCGTTCTAAACGCTAAGACTTTTTTTTTTTTTTAATTGTTTCTGTTACTTTGGGTCTTTAAGTCAGTCATATAATCTCCTACTGTTACCATATTCAAAAAAGTTACATTGAATATATAAGAAGATTCAAAAGGTGTACAGATATTTAATAGAAATTTGGCCCATATCCTCCAGCAAAGGAAAAGAGAAATGATGTTGTAATTGCTTTGCGTGATAAAGCAGCATACTCTTACTGTCTTTTAATTATATACACAAAAAGTGATCCCACCGAGGTCTTTCTATCTTCCCGGATAGATTTAGACTTGGAGTATATTCAACCGTTAATTGAGGCACCTAATTTGGTACCCGGATGCGATCCCAGAATATCCCAGAGAGTAGCTTCGGAGAGAAGGTGGCGTTTTGCTCAGCTGCAGGTGTGAGTGGGCGAGGATGTGTTTCCCAGCAGCTCAGAAGAGGCACAGAGGATGCTGGGCTGCAGGTAGACGTCGGGTTCCTACTAAAGCACAGGGTCATTTCTGGTTCCCAAGACCACCTCGGTCCCTCCTCTTTTCCCAGGCTGATGGCACTTAAAGCCACTTGGGACACACTGGTTGTACAACTTCACAGCATCTGTTTAGGAGACTTTCTGACCAAATACATAAAGCCCAATAGCCTAGGCCCATCACGGAATCCATTTGGCCGCATTTAGCAGACAATGTCTTGTACCCGCTGAGTGTGATTGTGGACAGTTACTGAGACTTCCTGGATGTTTTCCGTGGCCACAGGTGCCAAATGGTGTGGCCTTGAATGGGAAAACAGCTGGGGCTCCTCCCACAAGGCTTCTTTTTGCAGTGCTAGTCCTGTTGGGGGACAAATCTCCAAGTTAATTGGTTGCCCCCTTTCTGGAGAGAGTTAGCATGTCAGGGCATCCGAGGAGACCACAAGGAAGGTAAGAGGCTTGATAATCCTTCACTCATCGATTCAGCAGACTTTCATGCGGGTTTATCTCTAGGACTGGTTGTTCAAAGCACAGGGGGTGTAGCCCATGTGAAAGAATGAAGCCTGAGCGTCTGTCCCCATGACTCTGACCTTCTAGTAGGTATCATGGGCTAGTGTTTCCTACTGGGGAGTGTGACGTGGTTTTAGGTCTCCACGAAAGAACATTCTCCTCCCCACCTCTGGGTCTGACAACTGTGTTTTACTTCGTTTTTTTAAAAAAACTATTTTATTATGAAAACGTCAAAGACACAGAAAATTAGATTGATGTTAGAATTAGAATCAGAATGATTGATGCTTTCCCAACACTATCCTATCTTATTTCTTCCTGGAGTATTTTCCAATCTTGTCCTATCCTCCCCGCCCTGGGATATTTTAAATAACAGCGGTTTCCATTTTAATGGTGGATGTGTGTGTTTTAATATGTATAAGGAAAAATATAACTAGCACTCAGACCCAATATCTGGTAGTGTTCTTGCTTGAGTTGGAGCCTCATATTGTGGGTTGAGTTTGCTTTAAAAAACAGTGGAAACTGGTACACAGATACGGCAAAGTCCAACAAGGGTACATAAGTGACGGGAAGTTTTGAACTATTGGCAGAGGCAACAAGAAATGAAGAGGGGGTAGCAGATGTTCCCCTCATCTTCCCTCCATCAGTGAGGTTACGATGGTCAGAGAGATTCCTTCTATGGAAAACCTTTAGCGCCATGCCTGTCGCTTAGTAAACACCTCAAGAAGAGAAGCTAGTATTGTTTTAGGAAGGCATCTTTGATTCCAGAAACCGATGCTAGCTAGTATTTATTAAACACTTACTGTGTACAGATACTGTTTTTAAAGATTAAAATATCTCACTTCCTCTTCATAGCCCCACTAGGAGTAGATGACAGGATCCCCAGTTTGGGGATTAAAAAATCGTCTTGGAGAAATTAAGTAACTCAAGGTTACAGAGCTCTTCAGTGGCTGGACTGGGGCTTGAACTGAAAGCCTGCGTTCCTCCAAAAGCCAGGTTTAGTTTTCTGCCCGGCTCCCAAGACTACCAGAAGGCAGCTAGGGAAAGACCTAGCTGGGATTCCCAGCATCAACCTGACTCTTCCATTTGCTAGCATGGTGACCTTGAACATCTCACTGCACTTTTTCTGAGCCTCTGTGACTTATGCATCAAACGGGGACAGCAGTGCTAATGACCCAATTTGCAAGCACAGGATGAAATAATGGGTTACGGAAATCTGACGCTGGAGGCACTAAGTCTGTGTGCTATATTCACACACCACGGACAGGGCATATGCGATTTCAAGCAATCCCCTTCCCTCTTTGGGTCTTGGTGTCCTCAGCTGTCAAGATCATGGGGTTGACCCCAAGAGCCCCACTAGGGAGAACGTTCCAGAATTGGATTCCGATTGGGCCAGGGTAAATAGTCCTGACTCTGAAGTTAATGAAAAGAACCAGATCAGCTTCCATCCAGTGTGCTCTTGGTTGGTAATTGTAATTATCATAGTCTGCAGTCCTTAGAAAGCCGAACCTGACAATAGCAGGTTGCTGCGCAACCTTGCTCTGAAGCAAGAGAAAAAGAATGAGACAGAGAAGGAGGAAGGGCACCTGAGCAGGCACAGCTGGGCTGTTTGCCACGAAGTACCCACCGACGACTTTATTTCATAGCACCACCTCTGAAAAGCGGCATCTCTGGACAGTCTGGAGTAAAAAAAAAAAAGAGAGTGAATTTATCTACCCGTCTCCATCTCCCATGGTGCAATATTTAGACCATGGGGTGTCATATTAATTCCTCTGCAATTAGGGATCGTGCGGTTCTGGGCTCTGAAGCAAGGTCCCCTACTGTCCCACATCTTGGGGTTCCCAGGGAAGCCAAGGTGGGAGATGAGAGGCATGTGCATGGGTGTGAGGCTGGGCTCGGGGAGGGGGTACCTGGGAGAAGTTACAGGTGCTGGTGGCTAGGGTGGCCGTGGGAATGAGAGACAGGTGAGGCTGAGGGTCGGAAGCAGTCTTGCTGTGCCATCCCGTAGCTCGGCCCGACCAGCTGCCAAACTGAACCGGAGGGGGGCGGACTTGTAAAACAAGGACAGCAATGAAAGAGGAAATAATCCATAAAAACACCTGAAAAAGGAACTCAGTTTTTTTATCCTGAAAAGGAGGATAATAGTAGTATGAACCCATAAGTAATTAAGAAGTTAGAGGCATTCAAGGAGTTAAGATCTGTAAAGCATTTAAAACATAGGTGCTTACAGAAGCTGCGATGTAGACATTTGATTAAAAGAATGGAACACCAGCCACGTGAGCTTAGGTGATTTCTGCAACCTCACGTGTTAATTTTACCTCGAAGCTTTCCAGCTATGACGGAAAAATAAAACATCTGATTGAAATGAGCCTGCTAATCCTGAAGGAGAGCCAAGAATTTATGTGGCATAAAAACCTACAGGGAATCCATCCCAAGGGACATTAAAAAGCAAAATAAAGAAGGAGCACCTGGCCTGGCTGGCTCGGGAGGTGGGGCGTCCAACTCTCCATTTCACCTCAGGTCATGGTCTCAGGGTCATGAGATCGAGCCCCGCACCTGGCTGGTTGCTTGAGTCTGCTTGAGATTCTCCCTCTCCCTCTGCCCCTCCCCCAGCTTGCACCGAATAAATAGATAAATAAACAAATAAATCTTCTAAAAAGAAAAGCAGAATACATAATATGTTCAGAATGTTTAAGTGAAATATACAGAAGAGTGTGCTCAATTCTCTTTGGCTGGTGCTTTTACCAGACGGATTCAGCTGAGCTCTGAAAGTGAGGATAAAGAGATTGGAACTGGAGGCCTTCTGTTGGGTCATCCTGAATCAGTGACTCTCCAGCGGAGGCAGCTTTGCCCGCCCCCGTCCCAGGGGACGTTGGGCAATGTCTGGTGACATTTTCAGTTGTCAGAACTTTGGGCCAGGGTGGGTCTGGCGCGTGGCATCCTGTGGCTGGAGACCAGGGATGCTATGAATAGTGCAGGGGACATACCTATGACGTGTCGTTTATCTGAAATTTACATTTAACGGAGACCTTTGTATCCTGATTTGCTAACTCTAGCCACCCTAGCGGCTTAAATATTTCTGCAGTGCACAGGACATTCCTCCACGGGGAAGGATTATCAGCCCCCAAGTCTAAACGGTACTCAAGTTGCAAAACCCCACCCTCAATGAAGTACAGATGTTTACATGCTTTCCGAGGGGAAGGGGGACCCAGTCTGGACATTAAGGTATCTTTTCCTCAGTCAGACTTCTGCTTCAGATGAGTTAGCTGACAATTAGTTTCAGGCCAGAATCTCTGACCATGTCCAAAGGACACGCTCTGCAAGTTCAGCCAATGACAGGAGAGGCTGTTACTAACCGTGAAAGGGGAAACTAACAGACACACGGGAAACTCAGCAGCCGGCTGCCCTCCTCACCTAACTTGCTTGTTTAAGGTGCAAGGTGCACTCTACCCGGGGCAGGCTCACCTGAGGTTAGGACATCTTCATCCACATCCATCCTTTGGGGCCTTTTTTGAGCCATTTCTTAGCTGTGATGGGTGGCGACTGCCTCCCCAGCTCCCTTCCACGGTGACAAGAACTGAAGGCAGACCCATTCTTGGCCTGGCATCACGTACTAGCTGATGTTCTCACCAGTGACCCCGACTTACCCAGAAAGGATTCCCTTACACGTACTGTCCTCTGAAAGGGCGGGGGATTGGATCATCCTTTGAAAGCTTGCCATCCCAAAAGAGCTGAAAAAGTAAGCTGCTTTTTTTTTTTTTTTTGGCCACATTAGGGTTAGTTTTGGCTTTCTGAAAAACGGAGTTCCGTGGCTTGCTTCCTTTTTCATCTGCAGGGGGAAACGAGGGACCCCTGTGTTTTCATCATGTATTGTGAGCCCCAAAGGCGCAGGTGACCCCTTGTTGGTTTCCATCTGAATTGCAGAGTTCTTGATGCATGGAGTCCTTTTTTTTTTTTTTCTTAAAGATTTTATTTATTTATTTGACAGAGAGAGAGATCACAAATAGGCAGAGAGACAGACAGAGAGAGAGATGAGGAGAAGCAGGCTCCCTGCTGAGCAGAGAGCCCAATGCGGGACTCGATCCCAGGCCCCTGGGATCATGACCTGAGCCAAAGGCAGAGGCTTAACCCACTGAGCCACCCAGGCGCCCCAGTCCTTTTTTTAAAAAAAAATAAACTCTTCTGGGATGCCTGGGTGGCACAGTTGGTTAAGCATCTGCCTTTGGCTCAGGTCATGATTTCAGGGTCCTGGGATCAAGCCCCCATGTCTGCTCCTTGCTCAGCGGGGAGCCTGCTACTCCCTCTCCCCCTCTGCTTGCTCATGCTTTCTCTCTCTCAAATGAATAAATCCTTAAAACAAACAAACAAACTTTTCTACTGGAATAATGTCACAAGTACAGAAAAGTTGCACTGACAGGACCAAGAGTTTTCATACGTCCCCATCATCTGGTTCCCCCTCTAGTTAATATCTTACAGGACAACCAAGGTGTATCTTTCCCAGCTGAGAAACTAACGTACCTCCATCGCTATTGACTCAACTCCAGACTAAATTTGGATTTCACCCCATTTTGTATCAATGTCCTCTCTCTGTTCCACACTCCAGTCTACATGACTGTGTTGCCTCTAGTGGCCACGTCTCCCTCATGTCCTCTGGTCTGTGACAACCTCTCACTCCTTCCTTCTTTGCTTATTTCTTTCCCCATTCTGTCAAGACTCTGGAAGTGGGTCACGAAGTCCCACCCTTGGGACGGATGGGGTTTAGCGCCACCTCCTGGAGGGGTGGCCAGTGTCTACTTACTTGGAATTTTTCTGTAAGAAAGATACCCCATGCAGCCATTATAATGAAAAGTTTAAATAAATACATCTGCCAAGCTCCCACATTAAACAAATGTTAACCTTTTCCCAAAGATGTATCAACTCTTTATTTTTATTTATTTTAAAGACCTATTTATTAGAGAGAGAGAGAGAGGGAGAGTGCAAGCAGGGGGAGGGACAGAGGGAGAGAGAGAAGCAGACTTCCGGCTGAACATGGAGCCCAACACGGGGCTGGATCTCATGATCCTGAGGTCACGACCTGAGCCCAAACCCAGAATCAGACGCTCAGCCTAGTGAGCCACCCAGGTGTTCCAACTCTTTGTTTTAAATAAACTTGGACACATCGTGACAGAAATGGTTGAGGTATCCCTCCTATTTCTCCATTATCCCATTGTCCTTTCTCCTTCCCTTCAGAGCAGCTAGCTATCTCCATATTGTCTCTGTAAGAGGACGTCCAGTATTTCTGTTGCATTATGCAACTTGTTTTCTTCATGCAATTTTATGCTACTGTTCAGGTTGAAGAATGTATATGGGACGGCATCATAATCTTCCCGGTAAATGGCCCCCAAATCCCTTTACGAATTGGGTTCTTTGTAGAAAGTTTTCCTGTCAGCTATTTAATTTATTTATTTAAGTGTTTTGTTTTGTTGAGAGGGAGGTGGTGGGGAGGGGCAGAGGGACAGGGGAGAGAAAGAATCTGAAGCAGGCTCTACACCCAGCGCAGAACCCCCCGTCTGGCTTGATCTCACCACCCTGAGATCAGGACCTGAGTTGAAAATAAGAGTCGGATGCTTAGGTGGCTGAACCGCGCACACGCCCTGTTTCCTACAGGCTATTAATCATACCTTTGGTTTGTGAATTGGTGAGACACACAGGACACCTCCTGGACTTTGTTCTTAGAAGCAGGACTGGGGAAGGTTCTAGAAAGAGAAGAGGGAAAAGAGGAACTGGTTATCTTTTTTGCTGCTTCCTATGTTCTCTAAATACTGGCTGCCTCTTCCACTCTTATTTCTGCCCTGGCTACTCACCTCCCCTGGTGTACGTGTGCCCTTAGAGCAAGTCCCTTATAATCAGTGAGGCATGACAGGAGGCCACCATGTCAGCCCTCCAGAGGCAATGCAAGGCACCATCAGAAATGAAGAGAACAAGGTTTCAGTGCCTGAGCCCCAAACCTGGACATCTTAAAACTCAGACTCAGTGTGTGTCAAGCCAGTCATGGTCTTCCCCTGTAAGCTCCTCTTGCATCAATATTGCCAACTTTAACATCTCTCTGGTCACCACAGCTTCCTGGGAGCTGTTCTTGACTCCTGTCTTTCTCTCTCTCACTAAATCCTGCCACTAAATCAAATGCTATTATTCCTTAAAAAAAAAAAAAAAAAAAAAAAGATTTTATTTAAGAGGGAGAGAGAGCATGTGTGCATGAGCAGGGGGGAGGGGCAGAGGGAGAGGGAGAAGCAGAGACTCCCCGCTGAGCAGGGAGCCTGATGTGGAACTCCATCCCAGGATTGGGATGGATGACCTGAGGCGAAGGCAGACGCTTCCCTGACTGACCCCAGGTGCCTCTCAAAGTGCTACTATTCCCAATTGCAAAATACCTTTGTCCTTCCATTTCTGTCCAGCCCTAGACTGTCACTCTCATCACTTGTATGATCTCACCCCCAGTTACTATGGCCCACACCCAGCTGTACTCCCTATCTCCAGCCTTACCCCACCACTCCGTCTTGTAGCCTCCAGGCTGGAGAAATCAGACTCTCTTAGTTCCCCAGGGAAACTTTCCCCACTGGACCTCAGGACATATCCAATCTTCTGATACAGTTTGCAAAGCCTGCAAAATCTCCCTTTCGCTTATTGTCTCTAGCCCCCCTTCCCATCCTCTTTGCCCCAGACGTCGTCTGCCAATATGACCAGCTTTGTCTTCTTTGCGAAAAATGTGGTGTTTCCCTCCCATCTGGGGCGTTCTCACTCACCCTTCTCTCTGCTTGGAAATCTGCCGCCGTGCAACGTCTGTCGGCTTTCATTCTGAAGCCCAAATAGGCCTTTCCTGCTGGAAGCACTCTGACCAAGTCTCTCTCCTGACCAAAGCCTCCTGGGAGCCCTCTTGTTGACTAGGCTCTGACCTTGAGCCCTTCCTTGGCCTACCGAGGTGCGATTTTAGCAAGAATTTTGCTCAGTCTGTTTAGTGAGCCCTCCCCTACCTGGGTATCTGATCACCCTCCTCATCCCCCACCCTGGACACCTAACTCCCTGGCCTGCCTCCAGCAAAATTCCTGTTTGGCCACTGCAGCAAGAATCTGCAACCCTTGATGTCTCCTCTTTGTGATTTTTTTATCCACTGACCCCCTGGTTCTTCTTACTGGCTCTCGATCCGCAGTTATCACTGCTGTATTTGGAATCGAGCTCAGTCCATCTTGAAATCTCTTTCTCCAGTCATTACTGAGTAATGTCTGCCTTGACCACCTTGACCTAGGGTCCAGCTTGGTTTCTCTTTAACAATGTCCCAACCACCCCCCACTCCAGACCAGATCACTTCGGTTCCCCCATCGGGATTATCGTGCTTTCCTATAACTCTTTCTATAACTCTGTTGTTTTCTTACTGAATTTCACGTGTCCTGAGGGAAGGATGAGGTCTTGGTTCCCAGCACCTCCTGAAGCTTGGCACGTGTAGGACGCTGTCAGTATTTGTGACATCATGGAATGAATTCTCCGGGTTGCTCACTCAGAAGGTGGCGTGGTAGGCTGGCACCATGGGTGCGATGAATCTGTCTATACTTTCAGACTGTTGAGCGACGCTCAGTCCAAAGCCCATTCTGGGTCTGGTCTTCCCTTGAGCTGAAGCCCTGAGCTGATTTTCCCCAGCGAGGCCTCCCTGGAGAAAACTGGCCCCTGCCTCATTCATTCGCGTACTCAGGCTGGTTCTCTTCCTCCACAAGTGCCTGAAATTCACAATTGCACCTTCTGTCCACCCATCCACCTGATCCACCTGTCTTTCTCCCCACTTTCTGGCTAGCACGAAAAGTAGACAAGACCTCACTTAATGAAATGTGGGACTTGGACACAGAAAGGGAATTGCTAAGTTGTTCGTTAAACGTAACCATTACTCGTCCTGGGTCTGTCTCTCCTTATTCATTTCACTGATGCGTGGAAGTAATCGACTGGTTTTGCTACCTTTGGCATACTAGTAGAGACTCTCGGATACATCTTGGGTTTGAATGGGGCGGGCATTCTGAATCTGGAAATGAGAGGTGGCTGATAATTTTTGAACCAAAATATCTTGATTTTTTTTTTATGATTTTATTTATTTGACAGAGGGAGAGAGATCACAAGTAAGCAGAGAGGCAGGCAGAGAGAGGAGGGGAAGCAGGCTCCCCGCTGAGCAGAGAGCCCAACTCGGGGCTCAGTCCCAGGACCCTGGGATCATGACCTGAGCCGAAGGCAGAGGCTTAACCCAGGTGCCCCCAAATAGCTTGATTTTTAATGCATTTCGGTGACGTTTGGAAAGTGGGTAGAGGCAAACAAAAAAGTGATTATGGCACAGTTACTTAAAAAAAAAAAAAAAAAAAAAGATTTGGGGCGCCTGGGTGGCTCAGTGGGTTAAAGCCTCTGCCTTCATCTCCGGTCATGATCCCAGGATTCTGGGATCGAGCCCCACATCAGGCTCTCTGCTCAGCAGGGAGCCTGCCTCCCCTCTCTCTTTCTGCCTGTCTCTCTGCCTACTTGTGATCTCTGTCTGTCAAATAAATAAAATCTTTAAAAAAAAAAGATTTTATCTATTTATTTGACAGAGTGAGCATGAGCAGGGCAAGGGGGAGAGGGAGGGAGAAGCAGACTCCCCACTGAACAGGGAGCCCAATGTGGGGCTCAATCCCAGGGCTCAATCCCTGAGCCGAAGGCAGATGCTTAACCTACTGAGCCATCCAGGTGCCCCCAAATGAACTTTTTTTTTGCCCCCAAATTAACTTTTGTTAAATAGATTAGAAGCAGAAGAGTGTCACCAGTATTGATACTGAGAGACCAGAGACCTGTCAAGCCCTTCTCAGACCACCAGAACTGCAATCCAGAGAGAGGAAGGTCTCATCTAAAACCCCTCTCTAATTAGTGAATCTCTGTCATTGTTTTAAAGGTTTATAAAAAAGAGGATTCCATAACCTCTCTGGCAAAAACCTTCTAGCTATTAGGAATGCTGACTCTGGGAAACTTGAGTCTATTGATTTTTTTTTTTAACTTAAATTTTTCAAGCTGCAGGTAAAATGCAATTCCTTTCATCTTTTTGCTGTAGAAGGAAACCAGAGGCTTACCAGAGGTTAAATTGTCCATAATCATTCCTCGTAAGTAAGTGGTAGGCTTGAGATCTGGACCCCGGCCTGTCCGATGCTAAACCGCCTTCTCTTTTGTTCTTTGACCCATGAGCCTGCCTTGCCTAGTCAGGGGGATTGTTCAGCCGACGAGATAATTCAGTCCCTTAGCAAGTTCAGGTTAGAGGTCGTGCCCACCATTGGCCACAAACCCGTGTGTATGTCTCTAGCTCTGTGTCCTGGGCCCCATGTCAGCCGTTGTCACCAAGACAGGCTGCCTTGGGAACCACTGGCCAATGGAGGCAAGACTGAGGTGGGTCAGGGTGCAGCATGGTGCTAGAGGAAGACAAAAAGCTCCTGGGCTGTGTGTGTGCCAGGCTTTGAGCGTAGGTTTCCACCTTGCGTCAGCCCAGAACATTCTGACACTGGAAAAGCAATAAACGCGGATCCGAGCTTACGACTAGTAACCCCATCTCAGACCCCTTGTCTGTACTGTGAGGGTCATAACCCCTGTACAAAGGACCCAGGCCACATTACATGCCAAGGATTGAAACCAATCATCGTATACCATGAGTTCTCGATAAAGCTTCCATGCAAATAATATACTTAAGTTGTTACTGTTACCTATGTTATTGCTGTGCTTATAACTTGAAAACAAAGTGTTGAAACAGAGCCACAGCCGATTAAGTCTTGACAAGGCCCTGGGTATCGTGGTGCCTGACTGGCCAGTGACTCAAAATCAGTAGGAGAAGTTGGTGGCTCCAGCAGCTGTGTGTCCTGGGGCCAGGGTCAGGGGGCGGGGGGTGCAGGGTGGTTAGTCGGTAAGGTGCCTGCCTTTGGCTCAGGTCATGATCCTGGAGTCCCAGGATCGGGGCCCCAGGTTGGGGTTCTCTGCTCAGCGGGGAACCCTCTTCCCCTTCTCCTCCTTCCCCTGCTTCTTCTCTCTTTTTCTCACTCACTCTCTCTCTCAAATGAATAGATAAAATCCTTAAAGAGAAAAATTAAAACTCACACATCTACATGGGTGCCAAAACACCCCGCCATCTTGTACATTCAATTCAGCTACATCTTCTGTCTGAGAAAATGTTCACCTTTACTCATTAAATATTGCATTTAACTTTTGTCCCCAAAGTCTTGCTTTCCAGGCCTGTTGATACCGGGTGGCTCTTGGGTTTCTCTTTTTTCATTACAGCTCATTGATTTATTCACATCCAGAGATTGTGTTAGCCTATATGTACTTTTCAGATTTTTTAACTTGCTTCTTACTTTTTCTCTCTTCATTTGTAGCATTTTATTCATTTCATATCTATGTGACCTTTTCTCTAATGCTGCATTAACATTTCCTACCTACAGCTCATCTGTTTGGTTGTTTTATGTGTGTGTGTATATATATATATATTTCTTAAACTTAAAAACCTTTACATAAATGCTCAAACTGCACAAGAAAGTATCCTTACTGTAAACACAGAGAAGCGTGTGCAATTCTTATGAGCACTTGTCCATATTTATTAGCTTCGAAGTACTGAGCACCTGTTTTAAAGTTCTAATGGTAGAAACTCAAGGTTTTATTTTAAAATCTGCAACCAAGGGCACTGGGGGTGCTCAGTCAGTCAAGCGTCCGATTCTTGGATGCGGCTCCAATCATGTCCTGAGGGTTGTGAGATTGAGCCCCTCATCGGGCTCCACGCTCAGCACGGAGTCTCCTTGTGGTTCTCTTGCCCTCTGCCCCTCCCCTGATGCTCTCACTCCCATGTGCATACTTGCTCTCAAATAAATAAACAAATCTTTAAAAATGTATATATACATACACACACACACACAAAAATTCCGCCACCAGCAAAGCTGAGAAATGCATAACATCATGACGATATGTCCCCTGACGTTGTTGGCAGTTTGTTAATTCACAGATACGTATGTGATCACTGGGTCCTTGTCCATTCATTAACTGGTGGGGTCCCGGGAAGAACGCCCTTCAGATGAGTCAGCAGGAAGCATGTCTGCTTTCCCTCCTGTTGTGTGAACCCACGGGTAGAGCCCATGGGTAGAGCCGAAGGGCTTCATGTTCCTCCTTAGACACCTACATACCCATATGAACCTGATGTTCACCTTGATCAGATTTTATCTCTACACAAGGGAGGGGAGAGAGACTGTGTCCCAGGAGTAGACTAGTGTGCCCATGCCACCCCCCGCAACCCCGCCGGCCACCTTGCCGAAACTATACTTGCATATAAGCACACTCGCTTGAGCTGGCTCAGATAGAAAATACCCCCGGGGAGTCTGTGAAGAAGAATGGCGTGTTTCAGGTCTTCCTCACCGTTGATGCTGATGCTGGTGGACAGCAGGGGATGTCGCCATCGTCGCTGTCTTGTCATCCTCTGAGTGCAAACCCCGTCCTTTCCGATGCCATTGTGACCTGGCAGAGGGACTCACGCAGCTATAAGGAAGTTATTGAGAGGTCGAGGATTTAATGGGACCTGGTAACAGGACCTTCTGGGTACCTTGCTAAAGCCTCCATGCTAGTTCCGTATTTGGCCGAGGGCCAGCTGCCCACGTGGAAGGTTCTCTGGGGCTACCTGGTGAGTCAGTAGGTGAATCCCACCCCTGGAGGCCAGTAAACATTCTGCCTCTTGAGGCTTCCTCCAGCTGCAGGGTAGCAGGAAGTAGCCCCATTAATGCAGGTGCCTCCGAGGTGTCGAGCAGGGGAGAAATGCAAACTACCAGGAAGTCCTAGGGTTCTCAAGAAGTTCAGAACCCTGGGTGAACCAATGTCGAATTTGCAGGAAATCTTGTGTTGGAGATTGAGGTGAAGGCGTCTGATTTCTGAAGTCTGACTATGACTCAGCAAACCACCACCACAAGGCCCCAGATCATCAGAGGAACGCACGCCTCTCTCTCTGAGTCAAGGCGATGGGTGGGAACACTTGCTCTGTGCACATCTCTCTGGGGGAGCAGAGCGGCAGAAAAGGAACCGGGATTATGTCAGGACCTGGACCAGGGACGGGGGAGGCTTTTTTGTCTCTGCCCCTAGGAAATGGCTGCAGGGACAATGACCTTTTTGCACCAGATACTGGAACAATTATTAGCATCAAGCTAGGAAATAACTTTATTTTAAAAAAGCCAAAGACTGTTTATTCTGTCCCTGGACAAATGGAGGTATTCTTTTTCTCGTGTGCTGTGATCCACGGCAGGCAAGGGAAGAGTGTTGGGTTCCTAAAGTTTCTCTAAGTTCCAGCTGGAGTTCTCCACTTCTGTATGCACAGGACGGAGAAGGCAATAGCAGGTCACACGGGGACTAAAAGTTTCAAGGTCGCAGTTCTCAAACTACCGACTTGAGCGCAGATCTCTGTTTCTTGGACTAAGCTGTTTTGTCTTGAGCCATTTTTAAAATTGCAATTTTAACTCTACCTCTAGAGAGCATTTTCTGTATTCCTTCCCATCTACTTAATATCCTTGACTCGGATCTTAATAGGTTTTTGGAAATGGACCAGTTTGCCCCAAAACGCAGTCCTCAGAATCAGTCTTGGAAATCACCACTCTTCTCTCAGCAGACGGTGTTTGCTGCGTAGTGGACTACCTGAAACCTTGTGGGTTCAGACAGGAGCAATTTCTGTAGCTGACAATTTGGGGGCTGAGCTTTTCTGGGCAGTTCTGGTCTTGGCTGGGCTCAGACACGAGTTGGCTAGGTTGGCTGAGAGCTGTGGGGTGGTCTCAACTTGTTCAGCTCGTTCTGCTTCATATAACCTCCTCACCCTTCCTGGGGGGCTTACCCAGGCTTTTCCACATAGTTGTCCGCATAAGCTTCTGAGAGAGAGCGAGCAGAAGTGTTCAAGGCCTACCTTGGAACTGGCATGGCATCATTTCCATCACATTCCATTTGCCAAGGCAAGACCCAAGGTCATCCCTGATTCAAGGTTTAGCCTCTATCTTGATGGGAAGGGTGGAAAGGACTACGTTGCTGAAGGCAACAGATGCAGGAAGAAGAGTGGGAGCCATTTTTTTGCAATCTGTGATGCCCACCAAAAAAGGGAGAGTGTATCCAAATAATTTGATTGCAGGGGAATTTTTCCATGGAAGAGAAGTGGGCTGACAAAAAACTATACAGATCTGTACCTTATTTGAAGTGGTTGTGAGCAGTCATTCTTGCTGATACTGACGCCATGAAAACAGAGAACATGGGGCAAATTCTCAGCGAGCTGTAGTCGGGCGTCCTAGATGTTATAAACCCAATAAATGTGAGGCCCTTTCCCTTCACGCTACAATCATTTCTGTTTTGCAAATGTTTGTGTGGATGCTTGTTGCAGGCTGAGGTTTGTGGGAGGTCGACTTGGAGACAGAATGTCGGGAAAAAGGTCTGTGTCGAGGCGCACACCTGGGACCAACACCTGCCGTGGAGGGAGGGTCGAGTAGAGAGCAGCGGAAGGGACCTGCAGGCCCACGGCCTCAGACAAGCTGTGGAGAGCTCTCTCCTGTCAGGAGCCTGTCCGAGGGCTGTCCCAGATTGGGCCAGTAGGTTTGGGCCCTTCGTAACCACTCATCTGTGGGAGTCTTTGGGGAAGGACATGACCTTGGGCACAGATGAGACAATCCCCGATGGTGCCAACACGTGAAGGCTGTCTGCTGATTACAGTTCTGGGGCTGAAGGTCCTTCCTTCTGGATTCAACAGAATGTTCATGGAATCACAGGGAGATTCTAGCTAACGACCTATAGCCAGTCTAGTCTGCAGGAGAAGCTGCATGGACACATAATGCGAGATATTTATTGACTGTTGTTCTCCTCAGAAGCTTGCAGATAACTAACTTCGTGATGAGTTTCTGACTCAAAGGACTGCTACCTTCCTTTTGCTGCTGGAGCTGAGCTGGAAGTGGTGGGCTCACTGAGGAACTCACTTAGCCATCCGTGCAAGTCTGCTTCATGCATATTTTATGCCTCCTCCTCCTCCCCTTCCTCCTCCTCTTCCTCCCAAAGGAGCCCTGATTCCTGCCACCCTAGCTTTTAGCCAGCAATTCCTGGCATGGCAGATGGGGATGTGGACTTTTCTCACTCTTCTGTCTGATCACAAGGTATCCTCAGTGCTAGCAGGGAGTGCATTTGGACTAAGGGGAGGGTCAGAGCTCAGCACTCCAACCCAACTCTAAGGTAGTCATAGATATAAAAAAATCTGACTTTACCAAGTAGATCTACTGCAACAAATTGTGTTGCCATCCTAGTTTTCTTTGCTTGGTGAAGGAATGAAGTTAGCTTCACTGGTGGATTTAGAATAGGATTTCATTTCCAAAAATCTGATTTACATACAGCTATCATCTGCTGCATTTATAGCAGATTAGGAAAGCCCTCCTTGGATTTTCCATCTCAACATGGAATTGCCCTTTTAAAGGCCTTAAGTGGTCTTTGCAAGAGTTCAGCCAGCCCAAGAGGAGGCAGTATTGCCTAGTGGTGAAGAGCCCAGGTTCCAGAGTCAGACTGTTCTGACTCTGGGGTTTCTAGGTTTGTGTTCTTAGAGAACTCATTGTCTCAAAGCCTCAGCTTTCTCATCTGTACAATGGAGATTACAATAGCTGCTTCTTCCAGACACTATTTATAAGGAAGATTTGGTGAGGTGATGCCCATGAAGAGCCTGGGATAGGCCCTAGCATCAATAGTGTGAGCTTCTCTTCTTTCGGATCATGGTGATGGTGGTGATGATGATGATGATCATGATGACGGTGATGATGATAATGGTAGTGGTGATGATAGTGGTGATGGAGATGATGATGATGGTGATGATGGTGATGATGTGATGATGATATTGTTGATGGTGATGATGATGATGGTGGTGGTGATGGTGATGATGGTGGTGGTAATGATGGTGATGATGTGATGATGATCTTAATAATGGTGATGATGATGATAATGGTGGTGTGGAGATGATCTTGATAATGGTGATGGTGATGATGATGATGGTGGTGTGGAGATGATGCTCATGATTATGGTGATGGTGATGATGGTAATGGTGATGATGGTGATGGTGGTGATGGTTATGATGATGGTGGTAATGATTGTGATGATTATCTTGATAGTAGTGATGATGATGATGATAATGGTGGTGGTGGTGATGATCTTGATAATCATGATGGTGATGATGATGATAAAAACAGCGAGGCATTTGGTCTTTGCTTTCTGTCAAATTCCCACACTCACTCCTCTTGATGGTTAACTTCATCTTCCAGTTCTTAATTGTTTTGCTGCAGGATCCCGAAAGTCATAGGTCATGGGTAGATATGAATGAATGCCAGGGAAAAATATATTTTTGATAAATTTCTAATATACAGATTCAACTTCAAGATAGCAAGATAGCATAACATGAGTAAGTTCCAAGAATTACATAAAAATAAGTAGCTTTGGCTGATTTAGTGGTGCCTACGATGAGGCACCTAAGGGAGCAGAGCAGGGGTGCACTTATGGGGTGGCAGCACCACAGAAGTGAACCCTCGGGTGCAGGATCAGGGGACTGGGACAGGCAAAACAAGGGGCCATGGTTTGTGGACACGTGGGAGGCACACAAAGTCACAAGCTTCTCATTGTTGGGTCCACCAGTGGCTAGCCAGCAGTGACTGCCAGGGCAGACAAGGCACAAAGCAAACTGAGTAAGATTTCTAAATATATGGACTTTTGACATCGGCTGTGAAACCCCAGCTGTCCTATAATAAGCTTTAACCTTTGTCTACTCTGGAACAAGATTTCACAAGAGGGTGGTTTCCTCTTGCTTGGCCTCAGGTCACCACAGGTATTTGTAGAGAGGTTACATTGCTGAATCTGCAAACCCTGATATAAAGACATTTATTTTGCAAGTGTGGTTTTGGTATGAGCCTAATAGTCTACAGTGGAAGAGAAGATTCTCTGTCTTCAGCGGATGACTTAGTAATGCGTTTCTTGATTTGGAAGACTTCCTTCGTTGGCATCATAGGCATCTGGTGTGTCCTGATTCATCACTGTGTCTTACTGAGCCATCCACTGTGGTCATACCCAGGTTATCAACTTTCAAAGAATCAGAATTCAATGAAATGCTTGAATACGGACACTGTTTAAATTAGTGGACCCTTTCTCTGCCAATTTAGAAGAGCTTTAGGATCTCTGAGGACTTTGTTGCTGGCACTATCACCATGTGCTTCCATGGATTTTGGAAAATGTAGGCAGCGGGGCCCACCATATTCCCTGAAGTCCTCATGTGACTATATCCCTAGCATCTGATTCTGGACTTCCACTACTTTCTCATAAAAGTAGGGAGAAAGCTTGAACATTGGTCATCTCTGAGGATGTTTGAGAGTCAGGGTGGGAGAAGAGAAGGTTTTCCCTGTTTATCCTTTTGAATTTTAAACTGAGTGACTATTATAGCCTTTAAAAAAAAATAAACAAAATCCATTTTTAAATATGAAGTCTTCCAAAAGGGGGTGAGGGAGTGTTGTGACTCAAGGAGGTACCATCCCTAGTGGTAACCGGAAATGGAGCAAAGAGATGAGAGGAGTATGCAAGTACAGACAACGCGAGTCCCTCAGGAAATCACAGGAGTAGGAAGAAGATTCAACTGTGCAGAATTAGGGTTGGGTTTCTTTGTTTGTGGTGGTTTTTTCATTTTTCTGAAATACGTATTAAGACATGCCTCATGAATGTGTATGTGTGTGTGTGCTGGGTTCCCTTGGCCCGTGACTGGGAAGCAGACAGGCAGGCCAATGGCAGGCCAACACGAGATGCTGGAGGTAAACATCTAGAAAGCCCTCATGAGTCGGAGTGGTCTCTCCAGCGGAGCCTGCCAGTTGTGCTCAAGTCTGCATAAATGCATGTGTGCATTTCCGTGGGGGCCCCCCATCAATTAGGGATCAGAAAACGTACCAAGTGTTTAATTTTGTGAGACTTGTTTACGTCTTGGGCAGGAAGGTGCTGGGTTTCGATGATTCCCTGTCACAGCGTCTCCTTTAATGAACCTCCATTCTCCTCAAAACAGAATAAATTTGTCTTCCCTGGCAGAAACAATAAATAATGTATACGGAGATTGCTTCACAGTATTGGTTAAGGCTGTTTCTGTAATCCGTTGTGTGTACACCTGTCATTTTTTCTCAGTGACAGATGAGCTTAATACACTGGGAGCCTACCACAGAGCCCTCCCAGCACAGCCCCCAGAGAGGAGGTTACTGTTCACCAGAAAGCTAGCTGGTTTGCAAATGTGCAGGTCAACCGCAGCAGGCTAGCAGCAGGAAAAAGTCTTCAAAGCAGGGGTGCCTGGGTGGCTCAGTGGGTTAAAGCCTCTGCCTTTGGCTCAGGTCATGATCTCAGGGTCCTGGGATTGAGCCCTGCATCCGGCTCTCTGCTCAGTGGGGAGTCTGCTTCCCCCTCTCTCTGCCTACCTCTCTGCCTACTTGTGATCTCTCTCTGCCAAATAAATAAATAAGTTTAAAAAAAAGAAGAAGAAGAAGAAAGAAACATCTTGAGAGCACGCCAATGGCAAAAACTAGGATGTACTTAATGAGCATACTGAATGCCCCTGGGGCTAATAATGCATAATATGTTAATTAAAAATAAATAAAAAATAAAAATATTAAAAATAAGCTTACTGAATGAAGATTCTGTCATAGCTTCTCTGCACAGTCTTTAAACTTCAGAGGCTTTTTGTTGTTGTTGTTTTGTGGAGTTTTTTTTGGTTTAGGAAAGGAAGACATGCACAAGATTTGTTCCATTGTATTTGCATTTGATGGACATTTAAAAAGTTCATACCATACTATTCATATTGCTACCCTAAACCATGAGAAATTGGGAAATAAGCACATGCCTGAGGTGGGCAGAATTCTCTTCTGGACTACAGTCATGTGAGCCACCTTTTTTCAGACCACAGAAGAGTGTGAGAGACCGGAGTCCTTTTGTTTTGTTTTGTTTATCTCCTTTTTGTTTTGTTTTGTTTTGTTTCTCTCCTTCCAATCAGGTTGACTGTCTTAGTTTCACTGTTTAAAGAATGTAAATGGATTATTTTGCAAAATCGTCTCAACTACCAGTTAGGCTCTAATTATTGTGTTTTATGGATGAAGAAGCTGGGACACAGAGAGGCTGAGTCATTTTCCCCAAATCACACAGCTAGCTAATCTGGAGTCTAACCCAAGCAGTCTGACTCTCAAACCAGCATGCCAACTACCATGTTGTACTCTAAAGAAAAGTACTTGGGGGGCGCCTGGGTGGCTCAGTGGGTTAGGCCGCTGCCTTCGGCTCAGGTCATGATCTCAGAGTCCTGGGATCGAGTCCCGCATCGGGCTCTCTGCTCAGCAGAGAGCCTGCTTCCCTCTCTCTCTCTCTGCCTGCCTCTCCATCTACTTGTGATTTCTCTCTGTCAAATAAATAAATAAAATCTTAAAAAAAAAAAAAAAAAGAAAAGTACTTGGGCTCTTGTTATAGAAACTACATTTAATGGAAAATCATTAACTTTATACTTAAATATTAGAACTAAAAAAAACTGTCATAAACCTGGGCTGCCATGTACAGTTGTACAGGTGAGCACTGCCCAACTCCAGAGGGGCATGTGTTTATGTTACAGCCCCTATAGTACACCTGTTAAAGCTGGGGAGAACACAGTATCCACAAGTGGATGCCATGGCCCTGAGTAGCCTGAAGGATTGATGAACTTTGGGTAAATGCTTCTTCACCAAAAGAAATATTATTTCCTAAATGATCCTAGTAAAGTAAGGAAAGTTGATTATGGAAAAAGAAAAGCAGGGGCACCTAGTTGGCTCAATCAATATAGCACATGACTTGATCTCAGGGTTGTGAGTTCAAGCCCCACATTGGGCCTGGAGCCTACTTAAAAAAAAGAAAGAAAGCAAAAGAAAATAAGAGGAAGGAAAGAGATTATGTAAATCTTTAAGTAATTGGCAAATATGTTTAATTATATGTTCCAGATTGACAGACTGAGTTAACTCACTTTGCCATGAGAGATGTGGTTATTAGAATAATCACTTACCACGGTGCCCAGGTGATGCAGTCGGCTAAGCATCTGCCTTTCAGCTTGGGTTATGATCTCAGGGTCCTGAGATCGAGTCCGACGGAGGGCTTCCTGCTCAGCAGGGAGTCTGCTTCTCCCTCTCCCAATGATCCTCTCCCCTGCTCTTGCACTCACTCACACACTCTCGCTCTCTCTCAAATGAATAAATGAAAAATCTTTAAAAAAAAAAAAAGAATTATCACCTATTGTCTCACATCTCTTCTATCTTCTGATTGTTTTTTGTATTAGTATTTTTACATCATCAAGATTTATAATAGAATTTATACTTTATTGGGGATTGTAATTCCCACAGTTGCTTAGCCTTAATCCCACATTAAATGGACCACCAGACCTTATATCATGGCCTCTCCGTTATTCATTGGTTAACTTTTTAATTTGGCCCCAAATTGTCATTGGGTACCTGTAATATTATGACTTGGTTCAAGTATCTTTGTGAAATAAGAGTCTCAAAAGTGGGAATCGTTTGATAACACAGTATTAAATATGTTGTAGGCATTGTCAAATTGGCCTCTAAAAAAGCTGGACCAATTTCCACAACCTCCTATAGTCTATAAGAATATCTATTTTTATGCCCTTACCTCCCCTGAATATTACCACCCAGATTTTGCTGGTATGAATGATTGAAAATGGTATCCTACCCTGAAAATGGTATCCTACCCTCAAGTCAGAGACAGTGACTATTAACAGTGCACTGTATATTTTCCACAACTCTTTGCTGATATGGAAACATAGAATGTACACACTGACTGGCTTTTTTAACATAAAAACACCCTTCATCTTGCTTTTTTCTCCATTACAGAAAATTCCATAGCGACACATACCATCTAACTTTTAGGAGTGGAGCAATGTATAGGTGTTCCAACAGATCAATGACCATAAAGGAGACATTCCAATATTTACTTAATGTTCTGTTGATGGTCTCTTAGGTAGTTCTAGACTCTTACTTCAAAAGATGTCGCTATAGATATCTGACGCCCACATCTTTGAACACACGGATGAATATTGATTCCTGGAAGTGAAGCTACTGGGTGGAAAGGTATGTGCATTTAATATTTTGATTGATTTTGCCAAAATGGCCTCTAAAGAGGTTACACATTTGGGAACCCCACCAACGGTGCATGGACCTGCCCAGTTGCCCACAGCCTTAGCAAAATAGGTTGGCATTAGCCTTTAGGAACACAGCCTAGAAATCTGGAAAGTGAAAAATAATATCTCAGTTTAATTTTAATGTCCGGCTGTCTTATTTATGGTAAGAGTTGACAGACTTTTTAGTACGTCTATAAGGCATTTGTATTTCTGTGTGTCTTCTGTGAACTTTTTTCATGTCCTTTACCCATTTTTCGGTTGGGTTTTTATAAGGACTATTTCTTTTTGGTTTGTAAACTTATTGATATGTGGAGTAAATTGGTCTTAGCCATCTGTCAAAGTAATTCCCATTTGTAGTTTGTCCTTTGTCATTCTTTGAAGTGTTTTTGGCCATGAAGATGGCCAAATTGGTTTTTTTTACTTTTATACAAGCAGATTTATTAATAGTTTATGCTTCTAAGTTTTGTGTCTTCCTTACAAAGACATTCTTCATGCCAAGACTGATTTTTCAAATTATTTCATATTGTCTTCAGGGGCATTTATGGTTTTTATTTCCGTTTTAAGTTTTTATTTACTTAAATAATCTCCACACCCAATGTGGGGCTGGAACTCATGACCTTGAGATCAAGAGTCCTGCGCTTTTCCTACTGAGCCAGCACCTCATCATTTCTTTTTTTTTATGTTTATATACTTATAAATATATAAACATATATTTATATTTTATATTTATATTTTTTATATTTAAACATTTGACTCACCTGCTACTTACTTCAGAGTAAGGTAGGCATTGTTTCCCTTCTGTCCTCATTGTTAGCCTGTTGAACATTCAACGATTCTTCTTCTCCCCACTGCTTGGAAACACTGCTGTCAAGAAAATCCCAGAGTTTGCAGGGGAAAGGTTCCTAGGGACACAGCTCGCTCTGTGGTTCATGAATGTTGGCTTGCAGATTGGTCTTACACCCGTCACTTGACCGTCTCAGGAGGGGCTTCCTAAAAATACAGGTCCCTGCCCCCGGCCCTTCCAATGCTGAGGGCCTCAGGTCGTGAAGGGTTAAATTATTGTCTTTTTCCCCTGTTTATTTGAAATTGTTCAACTGCATATAAATATTTCATGAGTAGTTCAATAATCGCTATGCATACTTCCCCCAGGTTCATTCACCATTCTTTTTTTTTTTTTAAAAGATTTTATTTATTTATTTGTAAGAGAGAGGGAGAGAGAGCAAGCGAGCACAGGCAGACAAAGAGGCAGGCAGAGGCAGAGGGAGAAGCAGGCTCCCTGCCGAGCAAGGAGCCCGATGTGGGACTCGATCCCAGGACCCTGGGACCATGACCTGAGCCGAAGGCAGCTGCTTAACCCACTGAGCCGCCCAGGCGTCCCTCATTCACCATTCTTAACATTTTCCCCACATTTACTTTATCTTTCCATGTATTTATGTACACACACACACACACACACACACACACACATTTCTTCTTGGAGCCCATTGAGAGTTAGTTACAAATTTCTCTTCACCTTTTTATATTTCCACATTATTGTCCTGAAAACCGAGATACCTACCTCCATTGCCACCGTATAATGGTCGTCCTCAGGAGATTTTGCTAAGAAGACTATTATCTAACAATCCATTTTCACACTTCCCATTGTCCTATATGATGTCCTTCATAGTTGTTGCTGTTTTTGTTTTGTTTTAATGTTAGTTTATTTTTTCAGTGTTGCAAAATTCATTGTTTATACACCACGCCCAGTGCTCCATACCCTACGTGCCCTCTCTTGTTTTGTTTTTCATCCCTGATCCTATCAAGAGCCCTCAATGCCCTTGGCTTTCACAGCCCTTTAGCCTCCTCAGGACAGTTTCCAACTTGTTCTTCGGTTACCTTGACATTTTCGCAGTGATGCAGAATGGCCTTCAGTGGGGATGTCTGTTTCTTCGTGGTTAGATACAGTTGGAGCGTTTCTGGCAGCAACACTGCATAGATGATGTGTGTCATGTTAGCAGACACACCATGTCCATTTGTCTCATCGTCCGGGACGTTAGATTTAACTGCTTGGTGGATGTGGTACCCCACAGATTTCTAGCCCTCGGATATTTTTAGTTGCTCCCGTGTGATTCTGATGCAGAGTCCCATTTGGGATTCACCAGTCAACTACACTGCTCTGAGGTTGGGGGGTGGGGGGGGTCTCGTCCTGAGGGGGCAGGGGGGGTCTCTGAAGGTGGGGCATTTGGAAGAATTATTTTGGCTCCGGTAAAAGGGAACTTAGAGTCTTCAGTGGCAGACTGATCCTCCGACTGGCATAGCTCGTTACAACATATTTTTCATGCCCAAAAGCAAAAAAATAAAAGCAGGGACTCGAGGGTGAGTCCACTGGGTGACTCCATGAATTTAGTGTCTGACTCGATTTCTGCTCAGGTCGTCATCTCTGGCCATGGGATCGAGCCCCCGCGTTGGGCTCCACCCTGGGAATGGAGTCTCCTTGAGATTCTCTCACTCCCCCTGCCCCTCCCCTTGCCCTACCCTGCACCCCTTTTCTCTCTCTCTCACACTGCACCGTGGACACAAAGCATCATAATCTTTGACATTCCCGAGTGAAGGAAGCCAGACGTAGAAGGTCACGTACTGTATAATTCCACTCAGATTCTTAGACACAGAAGGCAGAGTGGTGGTTGCCTGGGGTTTGGGGGGAAGGGAGCGGGAATTAGTACCGAGTCACTGTTCAGGAAGATGAGAAGTTTCTGGAGATGGGTTGGAGGCGATGTTTGCACAAGAACACGAATGTGGTTAATGCACTTCAAAGAGGTTAGCACAGTAAACTTTAATTTCATGTACATTTTACTGAAAAAAAAAGTTTTTTTATATTTATTTATACTAAGGCTAAATGACCTACTTTGTAACTTCCCTTCCTTGGTTTTAGCTTCTGGAATAACACAAGATGAACCTTTCTCTCTTCTGTATAATATCCTTTCAAGAAGTTTCCAGCCTATTACCCGTGCTGCCCCTCCCTGCCCCCCATGTCCCCAACCACGGTGGGAGCAGTAGAAAGTCTAGTGGAAATTTACTTCTCATAACTGGATATTAAAGCAGACTAGGACTGCCTTAGGGGACAATATATATCTGTGTGTGTGTGTGTGTGTGTGTGTGTGTGTATGTGTGTGTGTGTGTGTGTGTATTCTTTTTTTTAGAAAATGAACCATTTTTAAAAAGATTTTATTTATTTATTTGACAGTGAGAGAGCACAAGCTGGGGAGCAGCAGGCAGAAAGTGAGGGAGAAGCAGATTCCCCACTGAGCAGGGAACCCAAGACAGAGCTCGATCCCAGGGCTCTGAGATCATGACCTGATCCGAAGGCAGACGCTTAACTGACTGAGCCACCCAGGCGCCCCCAAATTAAACATTTTCCTAGTAAAGCAGTCCCCCCATTTAGACATGGGACAGTGTCTGTGATCCTCGCCCAGAGCTCTCCCTTTCTACGTGTGGAGTCCTGCGCCCGCAGAGAACCTTGTAGCTGCTGCTTGAGAGCAAGGTGTGTGTCATGCTTTAATAGCGAATAAGCTATAGAGAAGCTATAGAGAAGCTGGGGTCTTTTATCTCCTTCGGGTTTTGAGGCAGAAAAGGAAAACGCGGTCATCTGCAAACAGCCTGACGTTTCTCGTTAGGTTCCTATAACAATTCGTAGCCTTTTTTAAAAAGACAGGTCACCTTCGCCATAGCAACAAATCCGTTTCCTCCGGTGAGGGAGGCCCTGGCATGGTTATTAGCAGTCCTCCCAGCTCAGTGTGCACTTGGCCTTCAGGCTGTGAGCTGTGCCCCATGTCCCTTGCAACTCCAGATTTAGGCCCAACCAGCTCCTTGGTGTCCTCCGGGCTCCAGGCTGATCAGATGGGCCCGAGGCCCATTCCTGTCCCACGGAAGTCACTGAGTAGGCAGAGGGTCTTTCCTTGCCCCTCACGGAGGATGGATTCATCAGTACCCCTTGGAGGAGATCTGTGTCTTTCATGGAATGAGGAAGGGCAAAAAGAGCCAAAACAGGGACAAGAAATAGAGGAGTCCAAGGTGAGTAGAAGAGGACCGGAGCATCAGAGGCCTTGGAAGGAGCCAGGCTCTTGGCTTCTCCCTGCACCCATCAACCTGCATGGCGGTCTGGGGTGGAGGGGGAGGAAAGCACTCTCGCTGCCTGCAGCCTGACCTCAGGCTCTCACCTCCTTCTCTAAGGTCTTGGGTTTATGTGCTCCCATCTCCCCCAAAGGTAGAGTAGCCTGTCGGGTCTTGGGTAAAGGGGTGGCTGCTGTTCCCGAGGAGAAAGAGCAGCGAAATAAACATCTGTAAGGACTTGGTGGTCCTCAGCCCAGGCATGAAGAGGACAGGTGGACCTTGCAGCATGCTTTGGGTCCAGCCTGATTCTCCCAAGGCCTGTAAAACAACAGGTCCGTTCATGGGGCAGGTCAGCCCTTCAACGACAGGCAGGAGGCTGGACCTGGGGGTCCAGATCCTGAAAGCAAGGTCTTCTCACACCAGCCCCCACCCTCTTTCCCCCTACCATCCTAGGCTGGGGCCATGCCTGTGGCACTGGAAGGTTCAGGCTCTTTGCAAGGGAGGAGGGGACACGGAATGGAAGTTATTTACGTGCCTCGTGACTGCCCCCTCCCATTTCACTCAGCCCCTCCTCTCTGGCAGCCACCCGTCTGGTCTCTGTGTCTATGAGTTCTGTTTTATTTTGTTGGGTTTTTAGATTCCACATCTAAGCACCATCATGCAGTATTTGTCATTCTCTGTCTGACTTACGTCACATAGCGTGACACCCTCCAGGTCCATCCATGTTGTTGCAAATGACCCAATTTCACTGTCCATTGGACCTCGGTTTAAATAAGTAAATAAATAAATAAAAGGAGAGAGAGAAGAAAAAAGAAATCGAGGAGACAATGCCCTTGGACCCAGAGACCATCAGAATGGTCCCGTCCATCTAGAATGACAAGGGCTTTTCTTCCTCATTCCCCCTGCTTGCAGATGGACTCCTGCTCCGCAGGATAGTACTTTCCTTTGTGACAAACCACCTACACATCATCAGGCAACCGCCAACCACTCATCTGCACAACACTATATTTGTGCCCAGTTGGCTTGCTGGGAACTACGTCACTTCCGTGTCTGCAGTGCAGACGGAAAGAAAGACAACAACAACAAAAGATCCCGCCCTCTGCCTTGGTGTTAAGAGCAGAAAATGGAGAGCAAGAGTAAAAGCAGCTAAGAAGCATTTCGTGTTGGAGGAGGAGGTGAAGGAGGAAGGGGGTCAGGGCTGAAGGTCACGGCCAAGATGCGTTTTCTCTCTTCAGTATTTGGCCTGACCATTCTCTCTGTTCACCCAGTTCTGTCCTCCAGAAATAGATGCAGTGACCCATAAGGAAAATAAAAAAACAACAAGTGGGAGCTTCTAGAAACCTTTGATGATTTGTCAGGCCCATCACAGAGCAACCTCTAGAGAAACCATATGTAAGGGCCTACTTAGCCAGAGGGAGCCATTTGTTGTTTATGCAATAAACTTAGATTGACCCTGCTTCTCCCAGAGGAACTTACTTAAAAGCAAGTCCGGGAAACCAGTCCCAGGGAGCAAAGCCCAGATACAAGGGTAGGTCAGGCCAGGTGGAGACATCCCATCAGTGGGGCGTGCATACTGTCTCCCTAGCTACCGAGGAGAGTGGGCCCCGCCTTTTGGGCGCCAATTCTGACCAAGGTGATAGGCTAGTTCAAATATCTACTAGGGTAAATTGTAATTCGATTGGCCACCTGTGTGTGACCTAGCATGACTGTGCAGTTTTCTCTGTGTGTTACAATCTCATTGGCCACCTGTGTGTGGCCAGGCCCAACCACATGGCCTTTGCTCTGTAAAAGTTAGTCTGTGAGGCTGGGAAGGGTCGCCTCTTTGTAAGAGACGGACCCGATGGGTTGATTTGATTCTTGATGCTCGGGGCAAAATAAAGCTTTGCTTGACTTTCGATTTGTATCAGTCTCACTCCTTTGATCACGGATCCATTATTGGGGGACCTATCACATATATATTTTTAAAAAAAAGAATGAGAATTGACACCATGACCATAAAATTGATACATTGACATAAAGTAATCTGGAATTTCATAAAATAAAAAAAAATCAACAGAGGGGCGCCTGGGTGGCTCAGTGGGTGAAGCCTCTGCCTTTGGCTCAGGTAATGATCTCAGGGTCCTGAGATCAAGCCCCGCATCAGGCTCTCTGCTCGGCAGGGAGCCTGCTTCCCCTCTCTCTTTGCCTAACTCTCTGCCTATTTGTGATCTCTCTCTGTGTCAAATAAATAAATAAAATCTTTTTTAAAAAATCAACAGAAACATTAGCCCATTTTTTGTTGAGGACGTGCTTTGAAGAGGGAAGTGTTGGTGCTCCAAGGACTCGCCGAGAAATATGAAATACTGTGCCTAATTGTACAAGAATGTGGCCCTAAGTCTCCGCACAGAAATACTTTCTTGGCATGCGAAGCTGTCAATGGACAGCCATGGCGACCTCTCCCAGTTTCCACTATTCTAGTAAATACTGTGAGATCACATTCCAAGCTTAAACATTCTTCCTCCGTGGACATGGCCCATCATCTTGGAACATTTAGAGCAACGCCTGTGGGGATGTTAGAATGAGCTGGAAAGTCTCCTTCCAAATGAGAGGGGTCCCACCACCCTGAGCTTACTACTTTCAGCTCCTCTCCACTGCCTACTGCCGAGGAGGGGTGAGGACAGGGAGGATGGGGGGTCACAGGCAGCGGCCCTGAAAGAAACTCTGATTTCAGCCCTTGGGTATCTACCCAGGGAGGCAGGAGCCCTGCCCAAATGGTCATCAGTAGAGAAAACCATAGAACAAAAGTTCGATGGAGAAGGGATCTAGATGGCCCTACTTGAACACATCAGGTTCTAGGTAAGGAAGCTCAGAGTTTCTTAGAGCAGGACAGTTGGACTTGCATCTCCTGGTGGTACCCTAGGTGATCTGTAGCTTCACCTGGCAGGTGTTCTTGGTCCCCCCCCCCCCACTTTTTAAAAAGATTTCATTTTGAGAGAGAGAGCACGAGTGGGGTGGGGGTACAGAGGGAGAAGTAGACTCCCCACTGAGCAGGGAGCCCCAAGGACTCAATCCCAGGACCCCAAGATCCTGGCCTGAGCTGAAGGCAGACGCTTAACGACGGAGCCATCCAGGCACCCTTCTTGCCCTCAGATCTTAACCTATGTTGAATCAGTCCTAGAAGTCTGATTTCCAATTTATAGGAAATACGTAGGTAGAGGAACAAAGTTAGATGATCCTTTCAGGAAGCAGGTACTGGATTGTTCTCTGAGTCACTGGACCTTGTTTTTGTTTTTGTGTGGTTTTTTTTTAAGATTTTATTTATTTTGACAGACAGAAATCACAGGTAGGCAGAGAGGCAGAGAGAGAGGAAAGGAAGCAGGCTCCCTGCTGAGCAGAGAGCCAGATGATGCGGGGCTCCATCCCCAGACCCCGGGATCATGACCTGAGCCGAAGGAAGAGGCTTTAACCCACTGAACCATCCAGGTGCCCCGGACCTTGTTTTTTTTTTGTTTTGTTTTGTTTCAACACATCACTGGGATTTAAAAGTAAGAAAAAGAAAGAAGAAGGACAAGAAGCAAAAGATGTGGGAGAAGGCTCTGCTCTATGTTAAAAGATGCTTCAAGGGGCGCCTGGGTGGCTCAGTCGTTAAGCGTCTGCCTTCAGTTCACGTCATGACCCAGGGTCCTTGGATCAAGCCCCTCATTGGGCTCCCTGCTCGGCAGGAGACCTGCTTCTCCCTCTCCCTCTCCCTCTCCCCAGCTTCTGTTCCCTCTCTCACTGTGTCTCTCTCTGTCAAGTAAATAAATAAAATCTTAAACAAACAAGTTGCTTCAGGGACATAATAAACAAATGCAATATATGGTCCTTATTTGGATCCTAATTACAACTGTGTGTGTGTGTCTGTGTGTGTGTGTGTGTGTGTTTTGGGCGGGGATTGAGGCAGTTAGGAAATCTTGTATATGGGCTGCATGATGCCAAGGAATTATCCTTAATTCTGTTGGTTATGATATTGGCACTGCAGTAAGAAAGTTCCCATAGTTTTTAAAGATGTATGCTGAAGTTTGTAGGGGTGAAATGATAATATGCCTGATACTTTCTTTAAAATACTTGAAAGGCAGTAAGCTTCTGACTCTTGATTTTGGCTCAGGTCCTGATCTCAGCGTCCTGAGATCGAGCCTGCGTCAGGCTCCTTGCTCAGCGGGAAAGTCTGCTTGAGATTCTTTTCCTCTCCTTCTGCCCCTCCCCCTGCTCATGTGTTCACCCTTGATCTCTCTCCAATAAATAAATCTTAAAAAAATAAAATACTTGAGAAAAAAAAGGATCAATAAAGCAAAAGTCCTTTTTAGAATTCTTATGAGATGCATGTATTCGTGGTTTTATGTACGTGAACATACAGTGTGCACTGGTATAACATATTTACTCTGTGAAATACACACACACACCATTGAAAACACATTAGGCCTATTAGCACGCCCTTCAGCAGAAAAAAATGTGTTTCTGAGTCTCTGGAAATAGTTTGCTCTTTCTCCCTCTGTTGAAATAATCAAAACCAAACGAACTTTAGGGCAGAGACAGCTCACATACAAAGAAATATGGATGACTTTTGAAAAATATAATTTCTTTGAAAATCCACTGATTTCTAAGAAGTTTAAAAAAATAACAACCTGGGCGCCTGGGTGGCTCAGTGGGTTGAAGCCTCTGCCTTCAGCTCAGGTCATGATCTCAGTCCTGGGATCAGCCTAAGCCCTACATCGGGCTCCCTGCTCAGCAGGGAGTCTGCTTCCCTTCTCTCTCTGCCTACCTCTCTGCCTACTTGTGATGGCTGTCTGTCAAATAAATAAATAAAACCTTAAAAAAAAATCTTACCATTGCCACTTGGAACAAGGTGAGACTGCATTCTTCCTGGGCGGCCCAGGCTTTCTCTAGGACAGTAGTCTTCAAAGTATCACCTGGAAACTTTTAGAAATGCAAATTCTCCAGGTGTTCCCCACTCAGGGAATCAAAGGTCGGTGGATCTACTTCCAAGGCTATGGGGTGGGGCCACGATCTTGCTTTTAACAAGCCCTTGGGGTGATCATGATGAGAACCAGGGCTCTGAGAGCCAACAAGTTTTAAGTGTCAGGAAGGTGCTATCAATTCTGGGAACCCCTGAGGGGCTTGGGCCGTGTGGAAGTAGCGCATTAAATGATTCCTCCCTCCTATTTGCTAAGTGGTGGGGGTTTATCCAGTGCTAACATCCCACATCCCCTCCTATAAACATCTCAGCTCATATAGCTATTGCCAGGAAGTATGGGTTGACAGTGCTCTTAAAGTACAGGCCTGGCCAGGAGGCTATGTTCTGGAAGGATTGTTCTGGAAGGATTTGGAAGGCGGTTGCCTGCTCGCGTCTTTTTCACCTCTCATGCTCAATTAGATGAACTGCACCCTTGAAGTTTTATCAGCTGCGCCACATTTGGCAGACTCCTCTGGCCTTAAGGGATGGAACTTGATCCAGTCCTTGGCAGGTCCCCAGCTCAGGCATTTTCAGTTACTCAGCGCGTTGAATTTATGCAAAAGTTAGAAACAGGCAAAGGAATTAGCAGACATCTGTGTTACACTGGAAACATTTTCTCTCCCTTTGATCTCTGTGAGAAATGAGAAATCAGTCTGCAAGGGAAAATGTCATATTATTCAAAGAGGAAACTCCCCTTGAAAAATATCATTGTACTTCTGTATCGCCTGCATGCTAACTCCTGGGTGAGAGCAGAAAAAAAGGAAAGTCATCTGCCAGTTTCAGGGACTTCTGGAGGCAGCTTGGAACAGGCTGAGGCTGTGTTGCTGGAGGGCCCAAGGACCCAAGTCTCCATTTTGGGGAAAAATCAAGTTGAACAATCTTTAGTTGGAAAGACACCATTGACCATCCAAGTCCAGTCTCATGAGGGTCATGACTGCTTACCAACTTGGAGATCCAGGTCATAATTCTAAAAGGGGAAGCTGTTCTACGGATTTAATGTGATCCCAATCAAAATGCCAACAACAGTTTTCACAGAATTAGAACCAAAAAAAATCCTAAAATTTATACAGAACCATGAAAAACATTGAATAGCCAAGGCAATTTTGAAAAAGAAAACCAAAACCATCACAATTCTGGACTTGAAGTTATATCACAAAGCTATGGTTATCAAAACAGTATGGTACTGGTACAAAAATAGACACACAGATCAACGGAACATAATAGCAAACCCAGAAATAAACCCACAGTTATATGGTCAAGTAATCTTTGACAGAGGAAGAAAGAATATGCAGTGAAAGAAAGATAGTCTCTTCAACAAATGGTGCTGGGAAAACTGAACATCTACATGCAAAAGAATGAAACTGGACCACTTTCTTGCACCATACACAAAAATAAATTCAAAATGGATTAAAACCTAAATTTGAGACTTGAAATTATAAAAATCCTAGAAGAGAGCACAGGTAGTAATTTCCTTAACATGAGCTTTAGCAGGTGCCTGGGTTGCTCAGTGGGTTAAGCCTCCGCTTTTGGCTCAGGTCATAATCTCAGGAGAGTCCCGCATCGGGCTCTCTGCTCAGCAGTGAGCCTGCTTCCCCCTCTCTCTGCCTACTTGTGATATCTCTCTCTCTCTCTCTGTCAAATGAATGAATAAAATTTTTAAAAAATGAGCTTTGGCAACATTTTCCTAGGTATGTCTCCCGAGGCAAGGGAAATAGAAGCAAAAATAAGCTATTGCAACTACGTTCAAACAAAAAGCTTTTACACAGCAAAGGATACTAACAGGAAGCCTACCGAATGGGAGAAGACATTTGCAAATGACATATTTGAGGAAGGGTTAGTACCCAAAATACATAAAGAACTGAAACAACGCCTCCAAAAAACATTGAATCCAATTAAAAATGGGCAGAAGACATGAACAGACATTTCCCCAAAGAAGACATCCAGGTGACCAACAGTCACATGAAAAGACAACCATCATCACTCATCATCAGGGAAATGCAAATCAAAAGGTCAGTGAGACATCACCTCACACCTGTCAAAATGGCTCAGACCAACAACACAACAAACGACAGGCATTGAGGAGGACATGGCAATAAAGGAATCCTCATGCATTGTTGGTGGGAAGGCAACTGGTGCAGCCACTGTGGAAAACAGTATGGAGGTTCCTCCAAAAGTTAACAAGATCCAGTAATTGCACTACTGGGTATTTGCCCCCCAAAACAAAAACATTAATTTGAAGGGATACATGTACCCTGATGCTTATAGCAGCATTATTTACAATAACCCAATTATCAGAACGGTCCAAATGTCCCATCAGTTGACGAATGGATAGAGAAGAGGTCACATGTATATACAATAGAATATCTTTCAGTCACAAGAATGAACGAAATCTTGCCATTTGCAACAATATGGATGTAGAGGGTATAAGGCTAAGCGAAATAAGCCAGAGAAAGACAAATGCCATATGATTTCTCTCATATGTTGCATTTAAGAAACAAAATGAGCAGGGGGGAAAAAGAGAGAGAGAGAGAGTGCCAAACTAAGAAACAGACTCTTAACACTAGAGAACAAACTGGTGGTTACTGAAGGGGAGGTGGGTGGGGAGACAGGTGAAATGGGTGATGGGGATGAAGAGCATACTTACAATGATGAGCACTAAGTAATGCATAGAAATATTGAATCGCTGTACTCCACACTTGAACCTCACACACCTGTCGGTTAACTATACTGGCATTTAAAATACAGTAAAATAAAGGGGGAAGCTGTTTTCCTCCCAAGTGACAAGACAGGGTGTAAAGAGCATTGATCTGAAAACCTAACAGTATGAGGTTCAAATCTCAGCCGAACACTTAACATCTGTTTGAACTAGATCAGAGTCCTTCTTGTGTGAGCCTCCATGTCCTCATTTCTGGAATGAGAGTAACAGCTAGCTTGCAAAGGTTATCTGAACGGACACATGCACACGCAAGCACCCAGGTGTGCATGCACACCCACGCACGCATACAGAACATTCTGTTCTGCTGCACTCGTGCTTCTGTAAGCATGACTTAGCTCATATCTGATTGCTAAATCCTGGAATAATGGCAGTATTACATGGAGGTCCTGATGAGTTTCCCCAGTCCACTAACTCTTCCCACTGGGGTAGCAGCAGTTGACCACATCTACCTACAGAGCTTCAATATGGCAAGTGTAAGGAGCACAGCACTGTTGGTGATGACGGGTTGCCTGTCACATTTTTGGCTCAGTTCAACCCGCTGCTCTCAGAAAGTGCTCACAATGTAATTTCCCCCACTCTTGGGGGCGTGTTTCTGTCACCACCCTACCTCAGCAGGCCCACGGGCCTTTTTACACCCCTCCTGTGAAGATACATTCACGTCCTAATTTTTTTAGGTAAAAATATCAAGTTTACTGTAGCATCTATCTCTTTGTTAGGAATGTGCTTTTTGTTTGTTTGTTTTTTACTGTACTCATGTTTTTATTAAGAGGATGATTTCTGTTGATGCCCTGGTTATGAATTTTTGTAGATTTTAAGAGATACACTCCTACCGATATTTTCGCAGAAGCCCTGCTGGCTTAAGGGTGAAAGCGCATTTTAGTCTGAATCTTGCAGAGTGCTGGACTGATCGGGAAGACGGAGATTGTAGTAAAGCAGAAATTGCATGATGCAAAACAAATGCATGCATGTGCACACATGCACAATATACACATGTGTAGACACATACATATACACGGATATGTATACACACATTCACACATTTATACATGTGCATACATATGTGTACCTCCCCATATGTATGTTTTGAGTCTTGGTAGCAATGGTAGACATTTGTCATTCACCTTGATCTCCCAGCCCCTAAACTTCTGTCCTTGGAGGTGTCATCCATGCCCTTATGACTTCCATGGGGACAAAGATTACCTCTTGATACAGAGTCTAGAAAGGCTAGATAACCATTTGCCCACCCCCACCCTTTCAGCAAGGGCAGAGGTCTGTGCACTCGCTCTGCCCCCCAGAGCCACCCATGCCAAGTCTTTGCTATGGGAGCTAGTGACGCTAAACCCAAGGGCCAGGAACTCTGTCATTGCCATAGTGAGCTTCCCAGCGTGGTTTCGAGCCATAGCTCCCTTGCGCTTCCTTCCTGTGCCTCCTGAATATAGCGTTTGTCCGTCTTCCTATGGTTCCTCCTTCCAAAAAACTCATCTGCTTAACTCCACTGGAATTAGCTTTCTGTGGCTTGTTATAAAGATCTCTAGCTAATCCGGGAGTCATTATTATCTTAAACTCATTCTTTTCTTTCTTTCTTTTTTTTTTTTAATTTAAAAAAAACTTATTTGACAGAGATCACAAGCAGGCAGAGAGGCAGGCGGCGGGGGGCCGGGAAGCAGGCTCCCTGCTGAGCAGAGAGCCCGATGTGGGGCAGAGGTTTTAACCCACTGAGCCATCCAGGCGCCCCATTCTTTTCTTTCTAAACGTCTACCTCATCTACTCCACTTTAAGGGATCCCCGGGTAGGCAAATTATGTCTGTTCCAGGTAGCTATGGCCGCATCTACCAAGCCACCCCCAAATATTAGTAGCTTAGGACAGCAATTTATTATTATCCTGATTCCGGGGGTTGACAGGTGTCTCGTGCAGTTGCCGTTCCACAGTTGCTGGCTGGAATCTTCTTGAACAGGGGATGGTTCTTTTCCTGATCCGTCTGGCTCCTTGTCTTCATTCTCTCTCTCTCTCTTTCTTCATCATGTCCCAACCTCCAGGCCCCTCCCCGTGGCTTTCATAACACGCCGGCTTCACAGTGGGCATAAATGGCAGCTAGGTTGGAAGAGGCAGGAAAGGGGCACTTAAGGACCACCACTGGAAACCACACAGAATCACTTCTGTGTGCCATGGGTCGGAGCGGTCACAGGGCCTGCCCCAGCGCAAGGGTGGGGGGTGGGGGGACAGAGGCGTGACCTCCAGTCCTTGAAGTGGGAGACCCAACATCCTGTTGCCAGTGCCAGAGACATTTTTGTGGTCCTTTCTGGAAAATGCAGTCTGCCGCACTCCTCCTTGAGGGGTTAGATCCTATCCAGAGACAAACAGAAAACATTCAAGCAGTCTGGTTTTTAAAAATCAAAGTGTCCATTCTTATAGGGACGAGATTAGTTGTCCCTGGAATCAGACACAGAACATGCAGTGGAACAGTTTCTAAGGGGAGGGGTCAGCTTCTCATGGGAGAGCCTGCCTTGCCCCTTTACCCCGGGTCCTCACCTCTGCTTTGCGGGGAATATTGCAGCAAAACTGAGGACTTCGTTGAGAGTTTTAGAATCTCAGGGAAAAGTTCTCACCCAGGGAGTTGTTATTGTTGTTTTAATACTTGTGAAAATCTACAGAGCCAAGAAAAATGATAAGCAGGATCCTACCTGACAAAACTTTGGAATCAAGTGTTTTCAAAAATAATAATAAGCAAATTAAAAAGATAGGAAATGCACTGCTGAGCTGTGGCCCTTGCCCTGAGCTGCATGAGACAGGGGAACGCTGTAAAGGGCCAGGACAGCATTCCTCAATTTGATTTTAGCAGTTAAAACTGATGGTGTCTGAACACAACTTGACTTAACATAGCGTCTGCCCAAGGAAGAGTCTGTTTACCTTCCCACAAAGCCATTGTTTCCTGTGGCTCCCCTTCAGGGAGGCAGAGGAGTGTAATTTGTCTCTGATCTCCAAGACCTCGGACTCTTAAAGACGGTTTTTCTTATTTATCATGTTGACATTATTGCCTAGGGTTGCCTGTGGTCTTGATAGCAAGTACCTGATGGAAGGACCTCTCTTGGTTTCACAGTTTCTGGATCTAGCTTTAAAAAAAAAAAATTCTGTTCTGGAACGCCTGGGTGGCCCAGTGGGTTAAGCGTCTGCCTTCAGCTCAGGTCATGATCCCAGGGTCCTGGGATCGAGTCCTGCATCGGGCTCTCCGCTTGGTGGGGAGTCTGCTTCCTCCTCCATCTCTGCCCCTGCCCTCCATTCGTGCTCTCTCTCAGATAAATAAATAAAATCTTTAAAAATGGATGAGGGAATGAACAAACAAAAAATGTGGAGCTCTTGCATAATTGTCCAGAAAAGGGTCTTGCTCTTCTGGAACCTCAGGGGTCTAGGGTCATGTGGATCCTTTTTGGTTTGTGGACCACACACCACTCCCCCACCCCGCCCCCACCCCGCACCCACCACGCTGGAGGCCAAGGTGGATTCCATTGTGAACCACACACTCTGAGTGCATGACAAGAAACAGCTCTGAGAGTTGAACAACAAGGAGTGTGCTTTCCACCGTCCTAGTTCTTTTTAAGCTGCTGTTACTTATATGATGCTATTTAATCTTTAGCGCTTGACACATAGTAGCTGCATAATGCAGGTTAAGGAGTGAGCTTCTTACTTAGGGCGAAAGCAAGTTCCGTCCTCTCAACTGCCGAGCAGGGCTGCCGAGAGTCAGGTGCGTGAGACGAAGAAAATGTTACCTCCTTGAAGCATCAACAACACATCGGCGTTGAAAGCCGGTCTTCGGATCTTTATTTTTAGATTGTTTCGACAGCACAAGCAGCATTTGCTCCTGTTATCAAGCAAAGTACGTCTTATATCACCATATAAATGGGTGGTCTTAAGTCTCTCCCTCGGGGAGCCAGTGCATCGGACGCACATTACACGTGGCCTGACTGGAATGCTTCCAGAATGTACTTTCACATGTTACAGGTGCCTTACTGTCTGAGTGGAGTCTTCCCGCAGCCCTGGTTGGAAGTTGGGGGGGTGGTGGAGGAGATGGTGCGGGGGAGGGGGTGCTCAGGGAAGAAAGTGTGAAGTCAGCTCCCACACTGCACAGGGGACGTATACTTTCTGTTGTGTCTCTCCCACCCTGCTGTCTGCTTCTGCCATCTAAGCGAAGGAAAAAGTCTCTGCTCATCCCTCTCCAGGGTCCAGACTTTCAGGAGAGGACAGTAAAGCGGGTTGCTCAGAATGGCACATACCATTCTAGACGCGTAGAGGCCAGATAAGCCATCACAAGCGCTGCCATGAATGCCTAGAGCAGAGTTCATGCATTGCCTGTGATGCACGTCTTAAGGTGGTAGGGAGTAATTCTCCCAAACAGAATTACAGTTGCGAGGGGCTGAGCGGGATCCTGACACATCAGGGTCTTGTTTGATTCGAGTACCTTATTGTCTGTTGAAGAAAAGAAGGGCCAGCACGTGCCTGACCGTGGACAGGAATGCAAACTGAGATCTTCCCGATACCCACACAGATGCCGTGTCTCTATACCCAGAAGGCGTGTATTTGTACAAGACACATTGTGTTTAATATACATCACATCTCTGTTTGACATCCGATATAGACTATATATTTTGATGTGTGTGTGTGCGTGCGTGCGTGCGCATGTGTATGTATGGTGTGTATACACACATTGCTTTTTTAACTTTGGGAAGGAAGAAATGCAGAATTGAGTGCAGCCTCCTGCGTATGAAGGAGAGAAAACCCCTCTCTCAGTGCTCATGGCTCCCCCTTGGAAATGTTGGGCATTGCTGCTGGGAAGCATCCCACCCCAGTGTGAGCAGAAAAAATGGTTATAGGCAGCTTCACCCTCGGGCCCTGACCCCATCATTGGACTCGTTAGGTCTGCATTGAAAGGGGCATGTGTTTTCCCCATCAATAGCCTCTTTGGGGGGGGGGGGATGCCTCATGACTTGGTGGCACCTCAGGGAGGAAAGCCAGGTGAATCTCATGGAGAAGGACCCTACCTGCCGCCATCTTCTTGCCCAAAATGGCAGCTCTCGGAGCCGAAAAGAGGCTCCCTCCATTTCGCACGAGGTTAAATGTGACTAATGGCTTTGCCACTGACACTATATTGCCCTTTGGCCATGGAGGAACTGAAAAGATTCCCTCCATGTATCTATCATCAGCGCCTGGAATGAGAACCCTGGAGAAGCATAGAGACAGACCCATGAATCTTCTGACTAAGTTACAGGAGGTGTCAGAGCTACTGGGCAGGGGCAGATGGCACCTTGGGTGCACTTGGCCATGGCTGCAAGCAACAGAGAGCCCAGAGACCATGTGAAATGGCAGCCATCCCCCCCACAGTCAGCTCTGCAGCCGAGGTAGGTAGGACTAGAAGGTCCCTCTTCTCTTGTCTGTGGAGCCTACAGAATAACCCTCCTTTTCCCCAAGGCAAAGACCAGAGATGCACTGAACACCTTGAGTTTACATAATGTTCTTCATCCGGACACCTCAAGACACTTCCTCAGAGAGAATTTCTGAAAAGAAATCTCCGAAAAGAGATGGGAGAAAAACCAAAGCAATCACTGTTACAACCCCACTCTGGTTCTGGAACATGCTGAAAAGAAAGGGTCTGTCCTGTCAGCTCATTTCCCCCCATCGCTCCCCCACCGACTGATTCCCAGAGGTAACTTAGCAAATAGCCAGCATTCCAGGGACTCCATCAATCAGGGCTATCTTAGGAGATTTTGACACGCCGAAGGCGGTTTGGTGAGCTGTGTTTCAGACTTGATTTTTCATTAGAAAGGACATGGGAAGTTGGGAATTAAGTGGGAACAGAACAAACTGGCAAGAGTATGTGTTCCAAATGCTAAATCAGACAAACACTGAGTCATCGGGCTTCACCAAGCCCTTCTCTGTGAAAGGCGCCCATGGACTTGACCACCTGGCTGTGTTGATCAACTGCAAATAGGTTCAAAGACATTATTCTGATAAAAGGTGGATTGACTTCATTCTTGCCCCCCGCCCAAGGGCTGACCTAAGAGGTGGACTTGGGATTTTCTTTTCTTTTCTTTTTTTTTTTTTTTGATATTTTATTTCTAAGTAATCTCTACACCCAAACGTGGGGTTCAAGCCCATGACCCTGAGATTGAGTCACGTGCTCCTCCAATAGAGACAGCTGGGCGCCCCAGGAGTGGATTTTATTCGTAAAAGCACTTCAAAGGCTTCACAGTCAGAATATTTATTTTGTTCTTGTGCATTTCTAATGCAAAATAAACTGACCTATTTCACATAGCCCTAGCCTCGTAAAAGATAAAATTTACCTTCCGTCCTCAGTAGCAGGAGTAGAAACTGTTTGCTCCATCACAAAATAAACTCAGAGAGGAGTTTGAAATCAGGTCAGATAAAGTCAGCAGTCAGGTTGGGTAACAGGTCTTTTCCTCTACCTTTGCCTCCTTTCCCACCAGCCTTAAATTTTCCATCAGGGGGAAAAATGTAACAGCAGAGAAAAAGAACTAAAGAGTGGAAATAATAAGAAATGTGGAATGCGATGAAAATATGTAAAATAGGGCTTGGCAAAATCGCTGTTGGTTGAAAAGTGTATCTGTGTGGAAAATGCAGCACTTTTGCCTTCCATTGGTTTAGGAGATATTTATAAAGTACTCGTGGGTAACTCCTAGGCAAGAGACACAAATGCGGTGACTTGAGATGATCACGTGTCACAAACTCAGAAGGCTTCAGGACCAAAGCAAGTAACGCAGATGTGTGGCTGTGACCAAGGCAGGAGGGAGGAGCAGACAAACAGGAGGATGCTTGCTCTTCTAAAACACTCACATTTAATTGAAAAAAAAAAATCACCCATGGCCTATTGTGGGCTTCCATGTTTCCAACCCTGCAACATGAGGAAGAAGTCAACCCTTCTGGAAAAGTTTTGTTTGAAATAAACCTTGAAGAGGGGGTAAGGTTTCCAAAACAGAAGAATAAAAATGAATAAGAGCAGGAAAAGACATTGTCACCTGAAAATTCTTACCAACAGAAGCCCAAGTTGCTGTAGAAGAGCAACTTCTGTGAGTTGGATGAGGTCTTGAGTACCGGTGGGAGGAGTATGTCCAGAATAGAACTCCAGATCGCCTTCAAACTCTTCTCTTCCCAGGGTCACATGGCTCCCAAATGGCCCTCCCATCCTTCCTGTTTTTCTGGCCCAAACCTAAGAGTCATCATCTTTCACTTTGTTTCTCTCTCAGACCCCAGGGACAGGGTCAGGTGTTATGGAAATGAATCTCATACACTGGTGGAGAGCAAGGGTTCTTTTTAAGAAAAAGACTAGGGCTGCCTGGTGGCTCATTTGGTTAAGCAACTGCCTTTAGTTCGGGTCATGATCCCAAAGTCCCAGGATCGAGTCCCACATCAGGCTCCCAGCTCCATGGGGAGTCTGCTTCTCCCTCTGACCTTCTCCCCTCTCATTCTCTCTCTCACTCTCTCTCTCTCAAATAAATAAATAAAATCTTTAAAAAAAAAAATAAGAAAAAGACTACAAAGCTGAGTTCACAAGTGAATATTGATTTTGGGTGGGCTTGTGCAAGTGACAGGGAGCCCCCCTCCACTGACCCTCCACCATAGCTGTCCTTGGCCTCTAGCTTCAAAAATATGTCCCAAGTTCAACTGCTCCTCTTGACATCCACTACTCCCTCTCTAAACCAACCCACCACCAGCAATGGCATGGTTGCCTACGCTTCTGGCCCTTAACTCTCCCCCTAGCAACTCTCCCCCCTTGCTCTGCTGCCCTCTGTTCCAAACATGTCAGGCACAATGATCCTTTTAAATCGAAATCCAGTTACATCATCCCTTTCCCCTAAACCATTCATGGCTATCCATCCCACACAGAATAAAATCCAAAGTCCTTCCTGTAGGCTCCAGGGTCCTTGTATACAGCCCCTGCTCACGTCTGCCACTATCCCCACTCATCACTCCATTGTAGCCATTCCTATACCAAGTCCAACACTCCACTACCTTGAGGCCTTTCTATTTGTTTCTCCCTCTGCCTGGACCATTTTTTCCCTAAATATTTTCATGTTTGTCTCCCCTCACTTTATTCAGTCTTAGCTCAAATGTTGCCTCTGATGACTCTCTCTAAATGCACCATCTTTTAACCTCTATCCCCTTACTTTATTTGCTTGGTATCCCATTATCACTGTTTGCTTTATTATTATTTATTCATTTGTTGTCGTGTAGTGCCCACACTGGATGTAAACTCTGTGAAGGCAGGGATTCTGCCTGCTTTATTCGCTTCCGTTTTCCAAAAGCCTAACCCACTACCTGCCACAGAGAATACTGTAAATCCTTCTCTGGAGAAATACAATGTCTTCCAAAGCCTCCACAATTTTTAGACCCAATGCCTAGCATTTAATTTAAGAAATCCTTCCAAGTGTATCAAGAAACAAGACCAAAAGGAGAAAAAACAGACAACAGAAAGAGATCCATGGATGACCCCGTTATTGAAATTATGAGGCACAAACTCTATGTTAAGTGTAATTAATATGTTTAAGGAAATGGACTGGACATATGGGACATGAAGAAGGTACAGATGAAGTATGGTAAAAAGGCCTAATGTGAGATGAGTTCAAGGCAGAGAAGACAAGGGGTGTTTGAAGAGAGTTCAAGATGAGTTCAAGGCAGAGAAGACATGGGGTGTTTGAAGAGATACTGGCTAAGAACTTTCCAAAAATGATAAAGTACATTCGGCCACAAATTCAGTGGATTCTCCAATCCCCAGGTAGAGATGCCTACAAAGAAAACCACAGCTGGGCCCATCGTAGTCATGCTGCTAAAAATGACAAAGTGGGAATCTCTGAAAACAGAAGGAGGGGAAAGAAAGACAGAAAAGGGGAGTAAAGGAAGCTGGAAAAATAAGCACTATCCTCAGAAGAACAAGAAGAGTGACAAATTGGTTCCCAAGAGATAATGCTGGAAGTCGGAAGACAATGTAATAGCGTCTTTAAAGCACTACAAGAAAACAGTTGCCAACGTAGAAATCTATACACGTCAGCATATTTTTCAAAGATGAGGCAAAATTGTAATTTCCAGATAATTCTGAGAAAAATCTGCTACCCATGGACCTGAATTAAGAAACACTAAATGAAGTTTTTCAGGCGAAGGGAAAATTATTGCAGTCAGATACACAGAAATGTAAGTAATGAACTTCCTGCCTCTCAACATGGCATGGGCCTCCTCTCACAACAGCACCCTGGACTCCCTCTGCAGACCTCCCGGCTTCAGCTCACCCTCGGTCTGGAGGGCTGCCATTGAAGCCTCCATCTGCTTCCTGCTTACCCAGTGACTCCAAACCAGCTCCTGCTGGGGCAAACCAGTCAACTTCTCTTCTGTCAACTGGGCTGAACTACACCTTCTCCAGTGAGGTCTGAACTGCTCTCATGTTTGTCTTTCCCCTTCTGAGAACTCTCTTAGCTGTAGGATACCATCTAGAGCTTCCTTATACTTTACAGTCAGTCTTCGGTTGAGGCCCAGAAACTTCCACATAGACCGTACTTATCATGCCAACAGCCGTCCTGTAGTGTTCCGCTCTAGGTACGAACCACTTGCTCCCTGCTTCTGTCACAGCGTTGACTTTGGAAATGTGTTCTGAGGGTGTCTAATGAGTCCCAGAGGAAAACCAACTCCTATAGGTAGTGGAACATTCTTTTTTTTTTTTTTTTAAGATTGTTATTTATTTATTTGACAGAGAGAGAGCACAAGCAATGGGAGCAGCAGGCAGAGGGAGAGGGAGAAGCCGGCTCCCCACTGAGCAGAGAGCCCACTGCGGGGCTTGAACCCAGGAACCTGAGATCATAACCTGAGCTGAAGGCAAATGCTTAACCCACTGAGCCACCCAGGGGCCCTGAGTGGAACATTCTTAATTTATAAAAGGGTGTCCTCTCCCATAAATGAGAGCAAGGTGGGCCTTGATGCAGGCAGAAAGGCTGGGAAGCTGGCACACCTGCAAAGGGTTTGACTTTTTTGCCTTAGGTTCCTGAAACAGTGATTTTCAAAGTACAGGTTGAAGGTAGCGGTGGGCATTGTTGTATTCTAAAGCGTGGAGACGTTTAGTAAACGCATCTAAACTCGGCGGCCAAGCTTTGTTCGCGGTGCCTTGGAGGGTTTCCTAATGGCTAGCATGAGGCAGTGTTAACCTGGAAAGGGTCTCTTTCTGTCCTAGATGAGAGACTGAAGCAGAAATTAAAAACTCAGAGGAAGGAAACAATTGGACCAGAGATGGCCAGAGATGTGTCAGCTTTTGAGAATCCTTGGAAATACCTGGGGAAAGCTGGGATGGTCATTCCAAGCATACTGTTTTGAAAATTAAAGAGATGTAACCCCATAAGTTCAAATATTGAGGCATACCCAAGAGGTATCTGTGTGTCACCTGCATTTATGAACGGACTTTATTGTCCAAGTGGTAAAATAGTCAGCCAGGAAGGAATTTACCAGGGTTGTATTTCTAATTACACTTTCTGGAGCTGTATTTCTAATGACACCACAGCCAGATTTCCAGTCATTTTTATTTTCTGGAGATATATATATATATATATTGGCAGACGTCAGTAGCTAAGGCTTTCCTCATTTTAAAAGCAAACTCTTACTTGATGTCATCTACCAGAAAAGGAACAATTTAATTGTTTTTTTTTTCAAGGCCTATAGATTTGGTTACCAGAATACATGGTTAGGGGCCATAAATTAAACTAGACGCATGTGAATAGCCTTTGTTCACATGGATTCCTGGTTGTGCGAAGAATGGAAGAGTGGTTAATTTTTTGGACTTTGGCTTGACTGTGAGATGAAAAAAGAAGCAAATTCTCCCTGTGCAGGCCTCTGGGAGGTGTTAGGATCATGGGGACATGCTGATGACAGTGTTCAAAATATTCCTGGGACGAATTCAGAACTTGCTCCTGTGTGCTCTCAAGACGGCTCTCAAGAGGCCTTTCCTGGAACCAGTTTCCGGTCATCTGGTCTGACTTCAGCTGTCAGATGAAGAAAATAATCACCAGTCAGCTCAGAAAATAATCTGAACATCAGATACATTTTAATATATCTTCTTCTCTACCATAGTATTGTTATTAAGCGAGATGTTTCTAGTCAGGGTAGGGCGAACTCTCAGTGAGATACGGGAAGGTAACTGCATCCTCTTCGTATTTTTCCGGGAGTTCTTAGTGTCTGGGACTAAAATTTGAATATGGCCTCTACGGTTTTGCAAATAACGTTTTCATATCCGTCTGAGTCTTGGGAGCACCGTGGCGCAGGGAAGCCAGAGGGACTTGCCCTTCTTCCTTTCTAGTGTGGCCGTCTTTGTGCTCTGAGCTCCTGGACCTGTTCCTTCATGCTTAGGTGGGTGCTTCTGGCTGCAGGTAACTGAGAGCCAAACCCAGGCTGGCTCCCGTGAACAGGGAATCTGTAGTCTACTCATTGGAAAAGAGACTCGAGGGAGGAAGGCTGTCGGGGTCCTCTCAGTCCACTGGCTGTCTCGCCATCCCTCTGTGATGGTTCTGCCTGGGCCCTCCTTGGTGCGTGAGTGTCTTCCTCCAACGGCTGTGAGTTGGGTGGGTCGGTTGCCAGGGATCACACCTGCCAACCCGACGATAGCTATACCCGTTATTTGCGTAGTAAAATACTTCGGTACCCGTTGATGAGTCACTATTGCTCTGAACCCGCTAAGCTCTCCCAACATCAGCTGCTATAGCTCCCCGACCCCCAGAACCTCCCCCTGGTCCAGCACTAACAGGGCGATGTACGGCACACTGGGGAACTCTAGACCCTGCTTTGGCTATATCCAACGTCCATCGCAATAAATAGGCATCGATTCAACAGATGTTAACATTTGCAGGAGGACAGCCTGTCTTTCCCTATGGCTTTATTACTTCTTTTACTTATTTCTCAGAGAACACAAGCGGGGGGGAGGCAGAGGGAGAGGAAGAAGCAGGCTCCCTGCAGAGCAAGGAGCCCAATGCAGGACTCGATCCCAGACCCCTGGGATCAAGGCCTGAGCTAAAGGCAGACACTTCACCGACCAAGCCACCTAGGCACCCCGTGACCTTGTTCGTTTTAGAATAAAGTTCAGATCTAGTCACCTGCAAAGGGGATCGGGTTACCCCTAAGGTGAGTGGGAGGGAGGGAGGACTTCCCCGCTGGGTCAGAAAGGGATGGATATTGGAACAAAAGTCAGAATATTCTCATTGTCGGCATTCTCTCCCAGACCACAATCCGGTGAGGACCTGATGACATCGGGTGGTGCATTTCTAGAACCGAGTCTGATTCACTGGCTCCCAAGAGGTCCTCGACAGATGGCGGTTAGTCACATTCAAAGCGGTCATAGTGGCATCACTGTTGTCAGGAACTGTGAAGGGCCTGAGATTTCACACCACTTGCAGGCTTCACAAGTTAACCTGCTGTCATTCAACCCATCTTGGCAAAGGACACCGCGCTCGTGGGGCAGAGACATGGAACCTCAGTACTGGGAGCTGTAGCCAGGGTATCAGCATTTTCCTGGGTCAGGTCCTTGAGGCCCGAGCCCCACAGGGCCATTCCAGGAAGACCCCATGACCCTCTCCACGTGCAGCAAGTTGCATGTCAAGAGAGGAACCCAGAGCGTAAGAAAGCCCAATGTTTTCTATGCGGTGCGGGAAACACACCTGCCCTTTGCTCCAGAGGGAGGCAGGATCTCTGTTCTCGAAGGCTGTTCTCCATACAAACCTCCTTGAGAAGCTATTTCAGAACAAAGGCAGCCAGTGCCTCTTTTCACAAGGCAGGCAGCATTTTGAGAGACCCCAGGGAGAATTATCTCTCAGTAGTTGCTGTTGGGTGGTGAGTAGAGAAGTTGAACTAGTTTTTCATAGCCAGAAAGTGTAATGTTTCTTACTTGGGGCATTTGACTAGTCCTCTGTTAGAGTAAGAATTGCACTGTGTATGGTATGTTGGTGGGGGACCAAATGTTCCTGGACCCATATTTATCAGAAGTCTTTTTTTTTTTTTTTGAGATTTTATTTATTTATATGAGAGAGAGAAAGAGAGCATGAGCAGAGGGAGTGGCAGAGGGAGAAGGAGACTCCCCACTGAGGAGGGCGCCTGACACGGGGACTTGATCCCAGGACCCTGAGATCATGATCTGAGCTAAAGGCAGACACCCAACCAACTGAGCCACCCAGGCGCCCCCCAGAAGTCTTAATAGATGAGGTGAACTTATTATGTATGATCGGTATCCATGAGGACGACTCACAGTGAAGTGTTCACTGGTCCCTGGGGCAGCTCTCACTGGCATGTCTGACAAATGACCCAGGCAAGCGGAAACTCAAGCCCGGATGTGGAAAATCCAACACAACACTCATCCACAACCAGATAACGCCTCCTCTTCTTAAATTAAATGGACATGGAAGAGGTTGGATGAATCTGGAGAGAGATGCTTGCTTAAAAACCTTTATTGATGAGGGCGGCCGGGTGACACTGACCCTGGTGTAGCTGACTCTTGGTTTTGGCTCAGGTCATGATCCCAGGGTCCCGGGATCGAGCCCTGCATTGGGCTCCCAGCTCAGAAGTGAGTCTGTTTCTCTCTCTCCCTCTGCCCTACTGCCTGCTTGTTCTCTCTCTTTCTCTCTCTCATAAATAACTAAAACATATAAAAAAAAAAAAAAGAAAAAAAAAAGAACTCAGTCCAATAATGTGATCAGTGAGGAGGATTCAGGTTATTAAACAGATAAATTCAGATTGGTGTTTATGAGGAATGAATATAGAGCCTCAGCTTCGTACTGTGCTCTTCCACAACATTGATATGTCCTGTACTTGGGAAAAATCATATGCAGGTAAAATTGGTAATAAATGCCCCGCCCCCTCTCAAGGTATAATATTGCGCAAGCAAGTACCTGATGGGGAATGTCTGTTGTCCCTTGTCCTGTCCCCACAGCACAGGCCTCGGGATAAATGGGGTATCGTGGCCTAGTCCCAGCTGGCTGTTTCTAAGAAATGAAGTCTTTCCACGACAGAGACTCTGTTCCTAAAGGAAGTTCCCTATTCATTATTCAAATTCTTCCGCATCCCTGGAGTTCAGCAACAGAAGATCCTTTGCATTAGGATGGCAAAGTATAAATAGTTCCGTAGGAGTGAATGCCCGTATTCTCTCATAATATTGAAGGCATTGGAATGTAGCTGTGAAACAGGTTTCATGCTGTTGTACCGTTTCTTGGGGGGAAACAAAAATGACTTGAACTAATTCATCCCTCCAAGATCTAATGAATTTAACTGCTCCTGTGTAGAGCCTGGCTTCCAACCGTACGCCCGATTAACCTGGCTTTGTTTAAAGGGGGGAGGCGTGGAAATGATCAAGTCAATGAAGAAGGCACAAAAACAGAAACACAAAACAACGTTGAGAGGAGTGGTGGACCTGGGGAAAAGCGCTACCTCTCCGGGCCAGCCTATATTTGAGAGCAAATGTGGACATGGTGATAGGGAGGGACTGATTTCCTGCAGTGCAGAGGGGAGAAGAGCATTGTTGCTTCGTCTCTGAAGTAGACAGTCTCACACCCCCTCCGCCTTCCGAGGGGAGAAACGCCTTCCTCCAGCACCTTCCCAAATTCCATCACAGAGGACGGACTGTGTGTGTGTGTGTGTGTGTGTGTGTGTGTGTGAGCGGGGCTGGAAACAGAAGGCTGTCAGCCAGGCATTTTCAATCTAAAACAACCTTGACTTTGCTTACATACTATTTTGCCCTCGTCCTTCCTTAGATCCAGCTGTCCAGCTGTCTGTCCATCTCCTCCCCGCCCCGCACCCCCCCACACCCCCGCTCAGCCTTGCTCTTCTGAGATCTCGCTCCCGGCCCTTTCCCCATGGTCACTAACAGATCTAGCTTCCTGTCCCCTCTGTCCAAAACTTATCAAAGGAGAGTGATGAAGGTCAGGGAGCTTGTGGGCACCTACGACTCTATGTGTGTTTGTGAAATGCAGGGGTGTTGGGAAATCGAGCAATTATCACCAGCTGATAAGTTAGGAATGCTCGTCCTGTGCCCAGCCTTGTCCTAATGTATATTTAATCCATGCATCTGGCCTGTGTTTCTTTTTTTTTTTTTAAGTAAAGATTATTTATTTATTTATTTATTTGTCAGAGAGAGAGAGAGCCTGCGTGTGCAGAAGCACAGGGTTAGGGACAGAGGCAAAGGGAAAAGCAGGCTCCCCACTGAGCAGAGTGTAATATAATATAATATAACATTATATTATATTATATATATATTTATGTATAATTTATATTTATATAAATATATTTATATTTATTTATATATATTTATTATTCATATATAACATATATAAAATACATAAACATATATATGATTTATATATATATATATATATATATATATTTTTTTTTTTTTTTTTTAAATCCCAGGACCCTGGGCATTCAACGTGGGACTCGATCCCAGGACCCTGAGATCATGACCTGAGCTGAAGGCAGAGGCTTAATCCACTAAGCCACCCAGGTGCCCCTTAAAGTCTTTTAAAAAAGACATTATCGGGCGCCTGGGTGGCTCAGTGGGTTAAGCCGCTGCCTTCGGCTCGGGTCGTGATCTCAGAGTCCTGGGATCGAGTCCTGCATCGGGCTCTCTGCTCAGCGGAGAGCCTGCTTCCCTCTCTCTCTCTCTCTGCCTGCCTCTCCATCTACTTGTGATTTCTCTCTGTCAAATAAATAAAAATTTAAAAAAATAAAAAAAATTAAAAAGACATTATCATGATACCACATGCTCATACATGATATTTACAGTCAGTACAGGTTCCCCCCCTCCCCACTGTTACAGACATAGCACACAATTATTCATAAATCAATCACTCTCTTAGGGGACATATTGTTCATACTCTTTATACACGTGTACATGTATTTTTCTGGGGTCAATAAATTATAATCGGAATTTCCTAACTGAAAATCATGCACATGTAAAGTGCCGATCCTGGGGGGACCTGGGTGGCTCAGTCGGTTAAGTGTCTGCCCCACATCTGGAACCTACCATCTCCGAGCTGAGAGCCTCGGGCAGAACAGCTCCCCATCTATGCGGCAACCTTCTCCAGCAGTGTCTTCTGTCAATCCAATCCTGTCTTCTTTCTGCCTCCCGGGGAGTCTGCAACACATCCTCCATGCAATGGCAGCTCTTGTCTTCTAGCGTTGCTGTGGTACTTTTTTTTTTCTTTTTTAAAATATTTTATTTGTTAGAGAGAGAGAGAGCATGAGGGGGTGGTGCAGAGGGAGAAGCAGACTCCCAGCTGAGCGGGGAGCCCGATGCGGGACTCGATGCCGGGACTCCAGGATCATGACCTGAGCCCAAAGGCAGCTGCTCAACCAACTGAGCCACCCAGGTGCCCCAAGCATTACTTATTTTTAAAAATATATATCCTGTTAATTGAAAGGATTTGGGGAGGTGGACCTCTGGGCTCAGACTGACATCACGTTCTCAGAACCGTCAAAAGAGAAACACTGGCTCCGAATCTTTACATAGAAACTCTCTAGGAAATTTTTCTCTTTTGGAAATCTCTGACCCTGAAACCCGCCCATGGGCTCTGTGAAACATCTTGTGTACTGTTAGTTTTTCCGGTGAATGCCTCTAGCTGTGGGTCATGGAGCAGAGGATGGACATTTTTATATCACCCTAATGATGAATGGCTCAAAATCAAATCCTGGCAGAGTATCAAAGACTCACATCCCAATGCAAGGGTAAAAGTTCTCTCTTTTGAAAAGGTAGAACGTTGAGCTTGTGTTTTGTTTTTTTTTTTAATGGTGAGTATATTTATCATAGACTTTTAATCTAAGAGCCTGAAAGAAAACCCATGGTGCCAGAGAAAGAAAGCCTCCAAAGAATAAAGAATAATTTTTTGGAAGCAATAGAATCTCCTTTAAAAGCTTTGCTTGTTTTCAAGAGCAGCAAAATGACCTCGTGTCCCATACGAAACTCTTAAATCGGGACCCAGGCATTTTGTTTTCTGTTTCAAGTCCTGTACAAGAGTCCAAGCAAACGTTTTGTCCCACTAGTGCCCTACCTTGAGCTACCGCAGAATTTCACCTGCTCAGATCAGCAGAAAGGGTTCTGGCCACAAAGCCCGGCCTCAAGGCTGGATCTCAGCAATGCCGCAAAGCAGAGTTGTTGTGGTTTTTTTGTTTGTTTTTTGTTTTGGGGTTTTGTTTTGTTTTGGGGGGGTTTTCTGGCCTTTTTAAAAAAATATTTTATTTATTTGACAGAGACAAATCACAAGTAGGCAGAGAGGCAGGCAGAGAGAGAGGAGGAAGCAGGCTCCCCGTGGAGCAGAGAGCCCAATGTGGGGCTCGATCCCAGGACCCGGGATCCCAGGACCTCAGGTCATGACCTGAGCCGAAGGCAGAGGCTTTAACCCACTGAGCCACCCAGGCACCCCTTTTTTGGTCTTTTTAAAGCACCCTAGTTCCCCATTTTGGGCAGTCTTTTTCTTCTTGTGTTTTCTTCTGTCTCCCAGCCCTTAATAATGTTCAGATTCTTTATTAAATTTAGGAGCAAATGAATGGCTTTAGCTTCAGCTTTCTACTGCTTGGAAAATGCCTGCTTGTTAACATACGTGCTGGAATTACGGAAGCCTGGGGTGAGTGGGCAGGTGTGGAGCAGGTGCGGGGGACCATGTGGGCGCCCGGACATTCCAGCGTGTGAGGTGGTTAAAAAGTGCCCCCGTCAGCTGCACACCTGGGTGCCACTTCCAGTGTCTCCCTGGGGCTTTCATCCAGTTGTGGCCAAAACAGGGTGTTGCTTTTGTGCCTCTTAGGTTCAGAGATGAGGTGGATAGGAGTCAGCCAGGCCGTGGGCAGTTAACCGCTCAGAGATGAGCCTCTCAGAAGCCTCCAGGGGAGGAAAGTTGTGAGAATGGGTGGGACCTTGGGCCCCACGGCACCTTCCTTTTTAAAAAATTTTATTTATTTATCTGAGAGAGAGAGAGAGCACGAGCAGGGGAAGGAGAGGAGGGAGAGGGAGAAGCAGAGAGCCCGATGCGGAACTCGATCCCAGGACCCTGAGATCATGACCTGAGCCAAAGGCAGAGGATTAACCAACTGAGTCACCCCAAGCGCCCCCTTCCTCTACCTTCTTCTTCAACCAAAACAATCCCTTGTTTGTCCCCCCCCTTTTTTTTTCCAGTGTAACTTGTTGAAAAAGGGAGTTCTGTGTCCCAATAAAGATGGAAAGTGAAGGTGATCATGTTTTCTGGAATGGAAAAGGGCTCTGCTTCCTTCTTCTCCGAGCTCAGGTGAGTTCAGTATGCAGACGCTACGATGAAATAAGTCTGGGTCAAAGAAGGCTTTGGCCAAAAGTCACATCAGGTCAAGGGCAATTGTGGTGGCCTACAGGAGGGGGCATGTACCTTCTACTCTTGGCACAGGACAGGTAACGTAGATGAGAGACATTTTCAGTGACCATGGAAAATCAGGCTGTGGCAAAGGACATGTTGTATTTTAACCAACTCTCCAAGCCTCAGTGTCCTCATCTGTCAAATGGGAATGATGGCAGGTGCTCCACAGGGCAGTGGGGACAACTGAACAAGTAATATATGCTAAGCTCTCTGTCCAGCATTTGGCCCGTGGTCAACACACATGTGGGCCATTGTCACTAAGCATATGCTGGCCTGAGTCCCTCTCCTGTCCCTCATGGGGGAACCACATGGCACCCAGCTGGACAGGAGGTGATGGATACCATTGTTCTTCTCAGCCCGTGTCCTGTGCCCTCCCATCTCTCCCCCCGGCACCGTGTTGGGCGTACAGTGAGTTCTGAACGGCTTCTTGTCCGTTGCCTCCTAAGTTCTGCAGCTAAGCTCAGACACCCCCTTTTCTCCTGCAGCCCCCGAGATCCTGTGGCTCTACCTGCCCTTGTTTCTGTTTGCTCTTTTATAGAGAATGACACCTGTGTCTAAGCACATTCTGACTTCTTTTTTTATTATTTTTTTAGAAAAAGAAATTTCTACAGTTTGATCTTTTGGTCTACCTACATGAGGTCAAGGAAAAGAAAGGAGAAAAAAATCAAGTTTTTTTTTTTAAAGTGTACCTTTTGAGTCAACCCAGTAAGAACTTGTTTTTTTCTGCTCTTAAACTATAGGATATTGGGAGAAAAAAAAATGTGGTTTCACTTTGCTTTATATTCTCCACTTGGAAAAAGAGGAGAAAAATGGGTTTTTGAATGCAGTGGTGATTGTTGTGTTTTTAGAAGATGATATCAATAAAGAGACATCCCATAAAGTGTATTCAATAGTAGGGACGTGAAGAGGATTGCATTTTTCTCCACCACTGAGTGAATTTTAAGTTAAAAGTAGATTTGATATATGATGAATTTTGTACTTTATCAGATAGCCAAAGAAATCAGTGAGTTAAATCTTCAAATATGCATGATAGGTATTATAGTTAATGTTGAACTCACAAAGGAGTTTTTATGTTTAGCATATACTTTTTTTTTTTTTAGATTTATTTATTTATTTGAGCTGGGACCAGCAGAGGGAAAGGGAGAGAAAGAAGCTTAAACAAACTCCCCTTTGTGCATGGAGCCCGACATGGGGCTCGGTCTCACGACCCTGAGATCACGACCTGAGCTGCAACCAACAGTTGGATGCTTAACTGACTGAGCCACCCGGGAGCCCCAGTTTAACTTATACTTTAAAGGCAAATAAACATGAAATAGTCTAGTCACTTGGGAATACACTGTGTCCGTTTCCTAAAAATGAAACATGTACTTGGTATCATCCAGCAGCTGTACTTATGGGTGTTTATTCTAGAAAAAATGAAAATTTACATTGACACAAAAACTTGCCTATGTGTACTCATCGTAGCTTTATTTACAATATATTGTCCCATACTGGAAATGACCCCAGTGTCCTTCCCTGGGCATGGTTGAACAAATCATGCTATGTCCATACTGTGGACCACTAGTCAGCCATAAAAAGGATGAATTCCAGATATATGCAGCAGGAATTCTGTGAAGGAAAGAAGCCAGTCTCAAAAAGTTATATACCCTCTGGCTGTATTTATGGAACTCTCTTGAAGTGTAACAAAATTACAGAGATGGAGAACAAATCACTGGCTGAAAAAACTGTGAAGGAGAGAGGTCTTAGCTATAAAAGGGTAGCACAAGGGAAGCTTGGATTGATGAAGCCGTTCTGCATTCTGATTCTGGTGATAAAATTGCATAGAAGTGTACACACACACACACACACACACCAGCATATAACACTGGTGATGCCTGGTGAAGCTCTGGGTCCTCTGCCAATATCAGTGTCCTGGTTTTGATGTAGAACTCCAGCTCTGCAAGGTGGTACCATTGGAGCAAGCTGGGAGAAAGGCATGTGGGACCTCCCTGCATAGATATTTTGCAACTGCTGGTAATTCTCTAATTCTTCTCAAGATAAAAACTTAAAACAATAATACGAAAAAGAAATACAGGAGTCCTGAAGATCAATTTCCACTGCAGACGTTAGCTTTTCCTTGATAGACCTATCTAGAAAGGGAGCCTTATGGTATTAGAAATGATATACAGAACATGACCCTTGGGGGTGCCTGGGTGGCTCAGTCAGGTAAGCTTCTGACTTTTGATTTTGGCTCAGGTCATGATCTCAGGGTCGTGAGATGGAGCCTCAGGGCCGGCTCTACACTCAGCACAGAGTCTGCTCGACAGTTTCTCTCTCGTCCTCTGCCCCTCCCCCAACTCATGTGCTCACTCTCTCTCACAAATAAATAAATACAAAATTTAAAAAAAAAAAAAAAAGAAGGTAAGCTTTGGGGCTCAAAAATGTAACCGAACAAACTTTCTCTTTGACTTGTCTTTCTCTCCATCTGCATTTAGTACTTAACACAGATGGAGTTGATTTGACCATAAAAGCTTTGCTCTCCAGAGGGGAACCCTCCTACACTGTTGGTGGGAATGCAAGCTGGTGCAGCCACTCTGGAAAACAGTGTGGAGGCTCCTCAAAAAACTGAAAATAGAGCTACCCTATGACCCAGCAATTGCGCTACTAGGTATAGCTAAAGATACAAACGTGGTGCTCCGAAGGGGCACGTGCACCCAAATGTTTATAGCAGCAATGTCCACAATAGCCAAACTATGGAAAGAACCTAGATGTCCATCAACAGATGAATGGATAAAGAAGATGTGGTATATATACACAATGGAATACTATGCAGCCATCAAAAGAAATGAAATCTTGCCATTTGCGATGACGTGGTTGGAACTAGAGGGTATTATGCTTAGCAAAATAAGTCAATCAGAGAAAGACAACTATCATATGATCTTCCTGATATGAGGAAGCAGAGATGCAATGTGGGGGGTTGAGGGAGTAAGAAAAGAAAAAATGAAAGAAGATGGGATTGGGAGGGAGACAAACCATTAAAGACTCAATCTCAAAAAACAGACTGAGGGTTGCTGGGGGGAGGGGGGACGGGAGTGGGTGGTGGGGATATGGACACTGGGGAGGGTATGTGCTATGATGAATGCTGTGAAATGTGTAAACCTGGCAATTCACACACCTTTAGCCCTGGGGATAAAAATACATTATATGTTTATTTAAAAATTTAAAAATTAAATAAAAAAATTAAAAACAAAACAAAACAAACAAAAAAACTTTGTTCTCCAAAGTAACGATTACATTTGAACTCCCAAGGATTTTGATTAATCTCTTAAAATCCAAGAGAGGGGCACCTGGGTGGCTCAGTGTGTTAAGCCCTGCCTTCATCTTAGGTCATGATCTTAGGGTCCTGGGATCAAGCCCCGAATTGGGCTTTCTGCTCAGCAGGGAGCCTGCTTCCTCCTCTCTCTCTCTCTCTCTGCCTACTTGTGATCTCTCTCTGTCAAATAAATAAATAAAATCTTAAAAAAAAAATCCAAAAGAGCTCTCAGCATAGCTGTTAGAGAACACACACACTTGTCCCTATTTTCAGAGAAAGAAAATGAAGCGTCAAGTTTCTCCCTGCATGCCTGCTGCATACTACAGATTTAAAATTCCTTATTCTCCACAGTTGTCTGTATTTCTTTCTCTTCTGTTTGATCCTTTTAATAATTGCATGAGGTGGGTAGAGGAAAGAACAGAAGCAGAAAAATCCCAGGCTGCTAATTTGACCATTCTTTGATGAACTGCCAAGACGAACACGCGTAGCCAGACACAGGTGTCCCCAGGAATTCAGAGACCACCCCCCTTCCCCCCCGTTATTGCTCACATATTACACTAAAAGAACACAAAAATGTGAAATGACTTGACAGCTCCCCCAAAGCACTATGCCGATATAAACATTGTACTGTTTGGTCCATTCCATTCCGCAGCATTTCATTCTGCTCGTTATCCTGTGAGGTAGGCATCTTATAGATAAAGAAAGCACATCACTCATAAATTTGCAAAGGAAGCCTAGAGGTGACTGAGTCTGGGGCTCGTCCTGGCCCAGCCACACTCACGGTGACTCGGCTGTCAGCTTCTGGAGCCATGCTACGTGGTGTGAATCTCAGCTCCGCCATCTGTGAGCTGTGCCTTCCGGGCTGGTTACATGACTTCTCTGTGCCACAGGCCCCTCATCTGTAAATTAAGGGCAGTAGTAACAACCAGCAGATTCTGAGGATCAAAGAACTTCAGGGATATAAACCCCTTAGTCAGGAGCCACGATTAAGCAACAGCCCGCTGCCTGTTTTGGGAAATTAAGTTTTATTGGAACAGACCAACACTTGCTCTGTACGTGTTATCTGTGGCTCCTTTCTCACTCTAACAGCGACATTGAGCAGGTGCAACTGAGATCATGGCCCACAGAGCCCCGAACATTTGCCAGTTGGTCCTTTCAGAAAAGTTTGCCATCACCTGATTTGGCTCAGTACGTGGCGGAAGCTAAGTGCCGTTGACCCTGTTGCTGTTAATGTTCACACCAAAGGCTTGGAGAACAGACTCCCCCATCACTGAGGGTCCAACACCATTCGTACCTCAAGTGTTCCGATCATAATTCACTTAAAAATCCTGTACACTCGGCCATGCCTTAGGCCTGTGTTGGGGGGAATCCTCCTGGTCGAACAGGTCTCTCCCTACTGAGAAAACTGCAGAGTCACTTTAGGTTAATCTTTGGGGGGTATTTTTTGTCAAAAAATCTTGGTTTGGGGCAAAGTTGCAGCATGACTTTCCCGGGACACATCAACCAATGCATTTGCAAGAGAGCATGAGACAGTGGACTGCTTCCCCCCCACCAACCTTCTGGCCACCTGCTGGGTCCCCATGGTCATGTTCTCTGGGGAAGGGAAGCATCATTACCTAAAAGGCTCTGCTCTTTCTGGGGGACAGGTCTAAAGCTGAGGAAGAACAAAGGGGAGAGATCACAGACTCATCTGGATTTGCAACAGGTGGGAAATGAAATTCAGAATCCTGTCACTGGCCCAGAAAGATCTGGCTGAGTTTGTGTTAGCCTCATTCACAAGGCCAAAACAGATCTACTGCCTACTACCCACAGCCTGCAGGATGAGCTATGAAACCACAGGTCAGATTATTTTCCTCCCTCAAGTAAACCTATAGAGTCACCCACCAACTTCTCATTTTAGCACACCATCCAAATTCCTTGACCCTGCTCCATCTTTTCTGACCTTAGTCTGCCCTGCCTCTCTCCCCGTCACTCCCCTGAGCTGACCGTGGAGGCCTTCTTTGGTTGCCAACCCTTGTGCCTGCTTGGCTCCCTCTTGTCCCTGGTTCCTGCTCACGTTTTGGGTCTCAGCCCCAGCCTACTTTCTCTGGAGACCACATTTTCCAGCCCTCCTTCCATTTGAGGTCATTCATCACCCTCATCACCAGCTGAAAGGATCTTGTTGATTTGCTCACTGACTCGGTGACAGTCTGTCTTCCTGCACTAACTAGCACGTAAGCTCTGGGAGAGCCTGGAATTTCTCTTACAAAATCGGTACTTGATAAATAGTTGTTCCGTGAATGAATGAGCTGGCGAGGTTTTTAACCCCACAACTTAAAAAAAAAAAGAAAGAAAGAAAGAAAAAGAAAAAGAAACAAAACGAAACAAAAAAACTGGCCGAGGTAGAAGATAAGAATGCTTCAGGGAACATTCATTTAGTTGAAGGAGCAGTATGTGGTTGGAGTGCAGTCAACGGACAGAAGAATGTGTCTGCAGAACTATTTGGAATGTGCTTTCAAAATGCCTTCTTCTGATACATGCATCCTCTCTCCTGCCAGTTAGGCAAAGGACTGGGAAGGTCTGTGGAAATGTGTTTTAACCAGCAATGATACTCCTCCTTGTTAATCTTCCTCAGACTGCTGGGAAACCGAGCAAACGGTTGTAATTGCCCTGAGCACTGAGTTCCCCTTAATTCTGAGTCCCCTTTAATTCTGCCTTTCACTTGTGAAGTTCATCTAGAGCTTTCCATATGTATGGACCTGTGCATTTTTTGTTATACGTCAATTTAAATATTTTCAATGTGATATCTGTGTACAGTTGTCCAGTGCACAGGACATGCTTGGTCCTCAGAGTGGATCTGGAAAGGCCCCATGCTTATTTTCACCGCAGCCTTCTTTTGCCATCCTCTTCCGTGTCTCTGGGATCGCGCATGCTCCACAAGTCAAGTCCCCCCTTCAGAAGAAAGCGCAAATGACGCAGGAACATTCTTTCAGCTTTTTGTCTATGGCTCCATATCCTGTATTTTAAAAATATATATATGTAAAGTTGGGGCACTTGGCTGGCTCAGTTGGTCGAGCGTCTGCCTTTAGCACAGGTCCTAATCCCAGGGTCCTGGGATCGAGTCCCGCATGGGGCTCTGTGCTCAGCGGGGAGTCTGCTTCTTTCTCTCCCTCTGCCCCTGCTTGTGTGCTATCTACCTCTCTCCCTCTCTCTCTTGCTGTCAAGTAAATAAATAAGTAAAATCTTTTAAAAATATATGTAAAGTTATTAACATAGAGAAAAGACCATTAAGGAAAATACCCTTGCACCTGACAGTAGTTCTTCAATATTTTCGCAAAAACTAAAAGTAGAATTATTGTAGGGAAGAAATGATGTCCTTAGCCCTTGGACAGCCCCTCTAAGAGAGTTCTGCTTCTTTTTTAAGTTTTGTTTAAGTTCTCTGTACACCCAGTGTGGGACTTGAACTCACAGTCGAGACCCTGAAATCAAGAGTAGCAGACAGAGCCAGCCAGGTGCCCCCAGAGTTCTTTTTCAGTAGTACTAAAATTAAATAAACAGGGGCGCCTAGGTGGCTCAGTGGATTAAAGCCTCTGCTTTCAGCTCAGGTCATGATTCCAGGGTTCTGGGACCAAGCCCTGCATCGGGCTTTCTGCTCAGCGGGGAGCCTGCTTCCCCCTCTCTCCCTCTGCCTGCCTCTCTGCCTGCTTGTGATCTCTGTCTGTCAAATAAATAAATAAAATCTTTTTTAAAAAATTAAATAAACATTCCACACAGAATGAGAGATGGAAACAGCCCCTTCAATTACCTACACCAGGGCAAAGGAAGGCTGCGGTGAAAACAAGCATGGGCCCTTCCAGATCCCCTCTGAGGACCAAGCATGTCCAGTGCACTGGACAACTGTACACAGATATCACGTTGAAAATATTTAAATTAACGTACAACATAAAATGCACAGGTCCATACATGTGGAAAGCTCTAGATGAACTTCACAAGTGAAAGGCAGAATTTAAGGAAATTCATTGAAGGAAAAAATTCATTTTGATGTAACAAGCTCCTAAGTAGAGCCCTTCCTTTCTACTTCATACATTGTTTTTTTTTTCGGTTGTGCAGTAAAAGCCTTGCTGCTTTATTCACTTGTTCATTCACTCATTTGTTCAACAATGACTTTTTTTTAAAGATTTTATTTATTTGAGAGAGAAAGAGTAGCAGAGGGAGAGGGAGAGGCAAGCACAATCCCTCGATGTGGGGGTTGATCCCAGGACCCTGGGATCATGGCCCAAGAGAAAGAAGACACCTAACTGACTGAGCCACCCAGGCACCCTTAACAGTGACTTCTTAACTACCGATCACATCCCAGGTGAAATTCTAGGCTCTCACAGAACTTACATACTGGTGAAGTGAGACAGGCAGTTATCAAATAGGGAAAAAAAAAATTAATTCCAGATTTTATAATGGAAGTTCTGAATGTCAAGCAAAATATCCAAAAGAATTATAGTCTTGACTAATCTTCAATATTCTTCAGGTGAATTATTTAACATCTGTCTGAAACAGACCTAGAGAATATTAAATATGGCGAGAATTCTGAATTTCACACAGACGCAGACTTGAGGGAGAATTTCAAAGTGGAGGATCACATTTTTACTGCACCGAAAGGATTGGGCTCGGATTTTTACGGAAGCAAAATAAGGGCATTTGTCCTCATCGCGGAGCAAAACGTATTTTCCAAATGGCTTTCATACCATAAAATGGCTTTTTATGTATTCGGTGCATTAGAAAGATTCCTGTTCCGTGGAGTGGCACATTTTGCATTCTCCACAGGGTGCACACTGAAGGAGAGCCCACCTGTACCCTAGAAAACGTGGGGCCTTGTTTGCAGGTTGCTTGGTCTCTGCTAGGTGTGGGGACCTTATGTACACCCTGACCTCACTCAAACCATGGATATGGGAATCAAGGGGCTGGTTACCCCATGGAGAGGGCTTGGGGAGCAGGCAGAATAAGGGAAAGGGATGATGAGGTTCAAACCTTCCAGTTATAAAATAAACAAGGCTCGGGAATGAAAAGTACAGCCTAGGGAGTATAGTCAATAATATTGTAATAACTCTGTAAGGTGACAGGTGGTGACCACACTTATCAGAGGGATCGTGTTGTAATGTGTGAAAATATTGAATCACTGTGGTGGACACCTGAAACTAATAGGATATTGTACATTGATTATACTTCAGTTTTAAAAATTTGTTTACGTGTTTTTTAAAAATTAACATCTCATGTATTTTTTGCTTCAGGGGTACAGGTCTTACACACTTCACAGCACTCACCGTAGCACATACCCTCCCCAATGTCCATAACACAACCACCCTACCCCTCCTATCCACCCCCCAGCAACCCTCAGTTTGTTTCATGAGATTAAGAGTCTCTTATGGTTTGTCTCCCTTCCCGGTCTCATCTGGTTTCATTTTTTCCCTCCCAGCCCCCTACAACCTCTCACCCTGCCTCTCAAATTTCTCATATCAGAGAGATCATATGATAATTGTATTTCTCTGAATGATTTACTTTGCTCAGCGTAATATCCTCTAGTTCCATCCACGTCATTGCAAATGGCAAGATTTCATTTCTTTTAATGGCTGCATAGTATTCCTTTGTATGTATATACCACATCTTTATCCATTCATCTGTTTATGGACATCTAAGTTCTTTCCATAGTTTGGCTATTGTGGACATTGCTGCTATAAACATTCAGGTGCATGTGCCCCTTCAGATCACTACATTTGTATCTTTAGGGTAAATACCCAGTAGTGCAATTGCTGGGTCGTAGGGTAGTTCTATTTTCAACATTTTGAGGAACCTCCAAGCTATTTTCCAGAGTGGTTGCACCAGCTTGCATTCCCACCAACAGTGTAGGAGGGTTCCCCTTTCTCCGCATCCTCTCCAACACCTGTCATTTCCTGACTTGTTAATTTTAGCCATTCTGACTGGTGTGAGGTGGTATATCACTTTGGTTTTGATTTGTATTTCCCTGATGCTGAGTGATGTGGAGCACTTTTTCATGTGTCTGTTGGCCATCTGGATGTCTTCTTTGCAGAAATGTCTGTTCAAATCCTCTGCCCATTTCTTGATTGGATTATTTGTTCTTTGGGTGTTGAGTTTGCTAAGTTCTTTATAGATTTTTGGATACTAGCCCTTTATCTGATACGTCATTTGCAAATATCTTCTCCCATTCTGTCAGTTGTCTTTTGGTTTTGTTAACTGTTTCCTTTGCTGTGCAGAAGCATTCCATTTGATGAACTCCCAACATTTCATTTTTGCCCTTGCTTCCCTTGCCTTTGGTGATGTTTCTAGGAAGAAGTTGTTGTGGGTGAAGTTGAAGAGGTTACTTAATTTTTTAGAAGATTTATTTATTTGAAAGAGAGTGCAGACATGCACAAAAGGGGAAGGGGCAGAGGGAGAGGGAGAGAGAATGTCGAGCAGACTCCCCGCTGAGCACAGAATCACGTGCATGGCTCCATCCTATGACCCTGGAATCGTGACCTGAGTTGAAATCAAGAGTCAGATGCTTAAGTGATTGAGACGTCCAGGCGCCCCAATAAAAAAAAAAATTTAATACGTAAATAAACCTGACACACAATCTGATGAGGCAGATAGGGAAACAAAAGGCAACAGAGGTAAGCAATTTTCCCACTGTTGCCACAGCTAGTAGGTCAGCAAGTTTATGGAGCCCACTCTGGGGACCATAAGCAGTCAGCCACTTTCCTGAGGTCTCTCTCTTAGCTGAGAAATGTCCGTTAAACTTGAATCTGAATCAAGACAATGTTATGGGTCATTTGGCTGTTTCTCAAAAGTGAAGTGGTCAGACCTACTAGATGAAACTCTAGAGCCTTTGAAGGGCTCTTTTTTGCAATGCCAGCAAAGGGGTTTGGTCTTCTTTGTGCCTTAGTTCCTCATTGTGGGTCATCACGCAAATGAAGCATTGTCGTTGAAGAATGCTCGGCATCAGAGGAGGGCTTCTGGGCAGAGGTATGAGGCATTGACACTAAGCATTCTTCTTTTTTTAAAAGATTTTATTCCCTTACTAGAGAGAGTGAGAGAGCACAAGTGGGGGTGTGGTGCAGAGAGAGAGGGAAAAGCAGGCTCCCCGCTGAGTAGGGAGCCCAATGTGGGACTAGATCCCAGGACCCTGAAATCATGACCTGAGCCGAAGGCAGATGCTTAACCAACTGAGCCACCCAGGTGCCCCCACACGAAGGGTTCTTCTAACTTAAAATTTAATTATGAAACATTTCAAATACACAGACGACTCTAGAAAATAATCTAACAGATGCCTGTGTAACCACCTCCGGGATTTTAAGGAGATGCTAAGTGCTGGGGAGAAAGTGGGTGCATTCTTCTGCCATCCTAAGATCTCCTTCTCTGTGAAGGGTGCCGAGTGACTGACACATTCCTGGTCTCTTTGTCATGGGAGGTAGAGTGTCTGCCTTCCCTGGCAGGTGTACGAACCAGAATTACTCATGGCGACGGTTGTCCAGTGCTCCCTCCTTCCTCTTGAGAGCATGTTTGCCACCCGAGACCGTAATCTCTCCATGGCTTTGTGCCATGTAACAAGCCAAATTTCAAAGGTGCCCATGTAGGGGTCCCTTTGGGGGCACAGCCCTGTTGGTGACTGGATCAGCACTTCTGTTGGGGGGGGGGGCTCAGTATTTAGAATTCCAGAATTCCACATTTCCATCATCTGTTTAACTTAGTCGTAAATATGATGTTTTGTTGTTGAACATTCCGACTCTTCACCTTTCTTTTATTTGATTCAGAACTTCTGCAGGAAGAAGGGGGCTGTTTTGAGGGACCCCTCAAACCTCAGCATTATAATCTAACCATGCTAAGGACCCATCTTCTTAAAATGAGTAACAGTTACAGGGGCACCTGGGTGGCTCCGTTGGTTGAGCGTCCGACCCGTGATGTCGGCTCAGGTCTTGGTCTCCGGGTCCTGGGATGGAGCCCGGCGTCAGGCTCTGCGCTCAGTGGGGAGCCTGCTGAAGAGTCTCTTTCTCCCTCTGCCCCTACCGTGCCCCCCATAAATAAGTAAATCTTTTAAAAAAGAATAACAATTACAGTTACCGCTAAAGCTCCCCGCCCACCCCATTTGCCTTTCCCTATGCTGACCCCAACCCAAATGCTCCCTTTCCATACGTGTTTTTGGTATTTTTACTATATCGGCATATGAGTGTGAACAATATTATGTTGCTTCGTTGGCTTAACAATTTTGTCAGATGGTATCATCCTCTGCACACTCCTTTGTAGCTTGCCTCTTCCGATCATTATTGGTTTTGAGATCTTTTCCCCCTCTCAGTGGACCTGGATACTCTTCCTTTCTGACCCCTCTGCCGTGTTTCATCGTATGAGCCAACTGAGTTGTGTTTCCCCACTTATTTCCCTCTGAGCGAGCAGTGTTACAGTTTGTTTTAATTTGTAGATATAATTGGCTGTATTGATCAATTCAGGAGTCAGGCAGCCACAGGGAGCCCCCCGAACGGTGCTGTCATTGATACTCACATTATCTGTTCCCAAGCGCAAGAGTTTTTCTAAGGCCGGTAGCTCTGTGAGTTACTACATGCTGGATAATATAATAGACACACCCTGAAATCTCAGTGATGCAACATCAGGGGAGTTTATTTCTTGCTTATGTGAAGTCCCGCGTACAAGGGGGTGGTGAGGGAAGGAGGAGACTCTGTTCCAACAGAACCATCCCAAGACCTGGCCGAAGGAAATTCCAGCTCAGTTGGAGATCAGCCCGTTGGTCGGCATCCAGCCAGAAGATGGAGAAAGGGAAAGAGTGGGGGAAGGTACATAGCTCTTCGGCTGCTTTGGTCCAGAGAGTACACACCTGGCGTCTACGTACCACCGCCGGCTGGTGAGAGCCAGTGCCCCTGCCTGTGAGCTAGCCAGAAAATACTCACCCCTGCCTACCGAGCATAGTGTTTCAGATGATGAATTAGAATCCCACGCACACAAACTTAGTAATTGCCACTTGAAATCAAGGGAAAAGGGAGGACACCTATGACAAGACCTAGCCTCTATTTTTCCTAAGTTAATTCTGCTCAGTCTGGTTTTGGCCCAACACACGGAGGGTAGGATCCACGCCAGTGAAGAACAGCCAGTCCTCCTGAAAGTGGTTCTCAGTGGGGATACACATCCCTCAGGGCCAGGACAAGGAACCTCCAACTTGTTCAAGGGGCCCCGGGGAAAGAGGAACGGAGCGGCAGAATACTCCCAGAAATGCGATTACAGAACGGTTTCCTTTAGAGAAGCACGTCTTTATGAATATATTAGACATACTTCTGCAAGAATGATTCACTTGTATCCCTCCTGTACCAGTTTAGTTTATTTTTTTTAAAAATGTGTCTATGTAAGGGGCGCCTGGGTGGCTCAGTGGGTTAAGCCTCTGCCTTTGACTCAGGTCATGATCTCGGGGTCCTGGAATCGAACCCCGCATCGGGCTCTCTGCTCAGCAGGGAGCCTGCTTCTCCCTCTCCCTCTTCCTCTCTGCCTACTTGTCATCTCTGTCTCTGTCAAATAAATAAATAATCTTTTAAAAATATGTCTGTGTGTTCTGTATGTGTTCTCTGGCATAGGACCGTCTGACCAGCTAATGCATTTAAATGTTTCTGGGCAGGGGCACCTGGGTGGCTCAGTCAGGTGAGCACTGGACTCTTTTTTTACACCCCCCACCCCAGGTTGTTTTTTTTTTTTTTTTGTGGGTCGTTTTTGTTTTTTGTGTTTTTGTTTTGTTTTGTTTTAGTTTGGTTTGGTTTGGTTTTTTGCTTCAAACACTGAAAAAGTCTTCTGGGCTCTCAGGACTCTTCATTTCAGCTCAGGTCAGGATCTCAGGGTCATGAGATCGAGGCCTGAGGGAGGTTTTGTGCTCAGCGGGGAGTCTACATGAGATTCTTTCCCTCTGCCTCTCCCTCTATCCTTACCCTCTCCCCATACCTGCTCATGTGCATACCCTTCCTCTCAAAATAAAATAAAATAATAAGATAATAATAAAATAAAATAAATGTTTCTGGGTAGCCTGTCCTCAGCCTAGTAGAGTACTCTGTTCCTTTGCCATCCTAACCTAAAGGATAGTGTAGGAGAACCGCAGGGAAAGAGAGTCTGGTGATTCTGAAACACACCCCAAACTAACACCCACAGTCACTCCCTCAGCCACCCTGGGGGAATCCAATAGCTCTAAAGCAGAGATGGCTGGCGGCCATTGGCCATGAAAACCTTCCCCTCAAGAGCTAAGTTAAACCAAATCAAAAGTAAATTCCACCATCTTCTTAATGGGCAAGAAGGGAAACCATTACCACCGCTCTTTTAATCATTTGTGATCCTAGTATCACACAATTGGGACATAAGTGGTTACTTTAAGGAGTCCCACTCTCCAAAGATTCTGGTGAGTTTTACCTTACATTTTTGTTTTCCTTACAACTTACGAATCAACCTTATCAAAAGGAAATTCGTGACAGAGCTCAACACTAAGAGACCAGGGAACAAACTCGGGGGCTGGAAATAGTGACCTGGTTTCGCTAAATACTGCAGGAAAATTACAGATTTATAGGTCACTGTTTTTTTTCCTTTTTTCCTACCAGAAGTGTCTTACTAAATTAGATTATGGCCTGCAGGTCCTTCACCTGTCTCTCACGCAAATAAAATTTCCCAAGAGTGCCCTTTCGGCCCTCCACGTTGGATGACTGGCACAAAGACATTTTGCCAGAATAAATTACCTTGTTTGTCTGTTTCAGCAGAAACTCCATTCTCTCGAGTGAGAGATGTGGCGATATGAAAAATTTGCTCAGAGGCAAAGGTGAGGGATCAAATCCAGTAGTTTCCAAAAGGATCCTTCTGCGTCTAAGGCCCCAGAATCCTATGATTACAACATGTGGAATGGAAATCAATGAGACCCACTCGCTGTAAACTTGAGCAGATCGTGGGTGAGAGGTCTGCCAGAACTTCAAGACAACTTCAGATTTATTTTTAGGTTCTGCGAATCTTTCAGGGTTCTCGATTTCGGAAGCAAGACCCACCGTAGCTAGTTGAAGCAGAAAAAGAAGTTTGTTACAGGTTTCAGGTAAGCTGTCAGGGCTTCAGTGTGAGGGCCATAGCATCAGCCTCGGATGCTTCGAGACCCGGAGCCACGGGCACGTTACACAGCAGGATGGTTCCTAGTGACACCTCACTGTCCCAGGGCGGGGACAGCCCAGCTCTCACCCTCCAGTGGAGGGCACTGGAGGCTACAGCCAGCACCTCTGGCCGTGGTCCCTGGAGGGGGCTGCCTCTCCCTCCCCCTGCCCAATGGCTTCTGCTAGAGGTCCCCAGGAGGTGGGTCTGATTTGGCAGAACCTGGATCCTCCATCCTCAGATCGAAGATGTCACGGGGAGGTTCTCACTGCTTTGGAGAGCAAGCGCTCTGAAATCGGGACATTCTCCAAATATAAAATGGTCTGAAAAGCAATGGGTGGCCAAAAAAAAAAAAAAAAAAAAACCATGTCAAATGCTCACCTGGGTAATGTAGCATCACTCGGGCTTCTGCTAGGTGCCCAGAAAGGCTAAGACACTCCTTACCAGAGGACTTAATGACCCACTGGGTCAGGGTCTCCCCCCGTGGGACATAGGCAGTGGAAAAGAGCCAGCAGAGAAATTCCTTTCCCTTCCTCTCTCCTGCCTTGAGATGCTGCTGTTTTTTGGTCTTGTTGAACGCATCCCAGAAGATGGAGTATTAACCTCACACAACCAGTAAGAGGCTGCAGTCATTTGCCCGGGACTCACTCCCTTCTCCCTCACTCTCACGTCCCTGGGCTTGCAGCTTCCTACAAAGAGACAGCTCGTCCGCTTTTGCCTTGGGCTCCGGTTTCTCAGGGAACCCACGCTTGGAAGAGCAGCTTGTGGCAGATGCAACGCATTCTCCCTGCTCCTAGCTGGGTCTCCTTGACCAGCCTCAGTTATTTTCCCTGGAAGACTAATAAGAGATGCTCGCCATAGCTATTGCTCATGCTGGAGGCTTCTGTCCTACTGTCTGTCATTTAGTGTTGCCCTCTGTGCAAAAGGAGAGTTTCTCATTGGGAGATTGGGGTTGAGGGAGTGGGGATGGAGGAATTCGCTTGCCAACTCACTCAGGATCTTGGAGAGTCTCCTAGCTTGTGGTTGAAACAGGCTCATGGTTAGAGACGCACTGACTTTCTTCAGGTTCCCTAAACCAACCACTGTGCCCTTCCTCAAGCTGTTTTCTCAAAAGCTCTGCTTCCTCTTTTCTTATTGCTACAATTCAATGCTTCTCATCCTTGAAAACTAAGCTAGGGGTGTGTTTCCTCCTTAAGGAAATTCTCCCGAAGACCCGCAACCATGACTCTAATTTCTGTGGAGCTGTTTATTCCTGTAACACTGTGCAGCATACACAGTGGACTTCAGTGATGGCTCTACTGGCTCATCTTCCCTCGAAGATGGCCAGCTTCTTGGGGGCCAGGACCGTGTCTCATTTCGCTTTGTAGCCCTAGCTTTAACCAGCGTAACAGGCACGTCATGGTTTTTTCAGGAAAAAGCTGTTGAATGAATGCACACAAGTTTGCAGGATGACTGAGTAGTCCCAGTCAGAGTCCCTGTGTGATGTCATGGCAGTGCCTGGAGAAATCCCCTTTCTGAGCCCTCCTCCCGGTGGGAGAGCTGCTCCGCCCTTCCAGCCAGCTGTGAAAGAGTCCCACTGAGCTGTTAGATAGGCATGCATTGATTCATGGATCCATTTAGCAACATAGATGCTAACAGTGCATCTCTATCAGGACTAGAGTTGCAATAGGACACAGATTGGAAAGATGAGCCTTCCTGGAGCTTGCATTCTAGTGGGGGAGGCACACAAACATGGTAATCTGTATTCAGTGATTCTTTCTTTCAGCAAATATGTATTAAGGGCTGTTGGTTAATGGCAGAGACACAAGGGTGCCCAGTGGGGGAGGATCCCCTCCAGCTCACATCATCACACGAATAGATCATAACCAATGGTGGCATCTGTTGTGAAGGAAAAGCAGAATGGAGGGACTCCAAATTTAAATGGCGCTGGAGGTGGTCAAGGAAGGCTTCCTTGGGAGCTGACATTCAGACTGTGTCCTGAAGGTTCGTGACTAATAAGATGAAGGGAGGTTGGGAGGCTCATTCCTGACCAAGCCCCTAACATATGCAAAGGGATGCTGGCATCTGGCATCTGGAATCTGAATGAGACCCAAGGCGGCTGGAGAGCCAGGAGGGAAATAGAGGGAAGCAGGAAAGGTGGCCCGCACCAGATCATGCAGGGTTTTACAGGTCGTGGAAGGAATCTGGTCACACACAGAAGAAAATAATAGATTACAGAAGAGGGGCTGAGGTTGTTGGTAAAAAATTAGTTCACAAACTTCAGAGTTACTCGTCTCTATTCTTTTGTTTTACCTTCTGCTGTAAATAGGTGAGTTTGGTCTTTTTAGATCACATGGAAATTGATAACATTAAAAACTATTCCAGGGGCGCCTGGGTGGCTCAGTGGGTTAAGCCTCTGCCTTCGGCTCAGGTCGTGATCCCGGGGTCCTGGAATCGAGCCCTGCATTGGGCTCTCTGCTCAGCGGGGAGCCTGCTTCTTCCTCTCTCTCTCTGCCTGCCTCTCTGCCTACTTGTGATCTATCTGTCAAATAAATAAATAAAATCTTTAAAAAAAAACCAAACTATTCCAATGACTTCCACTAAAAAGAACTCCTAGATTTTTGTATATCGTTTGGAAAACTGACATCAATTTAAGAAATGAAACGTCAGTTTGTATTTGAAAATCTGAATACGTGTAAATGTTTTTATTTATCTGTTTTATACACCTTCCTACCCCTATGGCTGATATGTCCTAATAATGATATTCTAATTTTGATGCCTAAAAAGTGAAAATTATTTTTCTTTTGCAAATAATCAAGTGTAGTCTCTTGCTTACTGTTTCTCAGGTGACACCTGGTGGTTAAAAAGTGAAATGCGGGTTTATGTAGTAAAGAATTCAGTGAGGTTCTCAAATTCTTTGCATAGGAAATCATTAAAGAATTTGGGTTGAATTGGTTGGCGATGAGTTTTGCTTGAATTTTTGGCGTGTATGATCCACAGCGAGTAGGCGTTATGGAATGAGATGTAATGGGGAGAACAGTAGTTCTCCCCTGGATTTGGCAGGCTTTCAGCCCTGCTCAAACCTGACAATTAATAGCTAGATTTGCTTTTGTGTTTGCTTTTCAAAAGGACTCAAAAGAGAAGCTGAATGAGCCAATCAGCTGCACCCAACCACTTCCAACATGGTAAATTATGTGAAATCATTCTTGCAACCCTAAGGGGGGAAAATCTATTTTTCTCTTATTTCTTCTAAGGTACCTTTGAATTCTGTCTGCTCGAACTTCGCTCAACATTTTTTGCATCAATGCTCATAACTGACTTTTACCAGCAGTTTTCTTTGTGCTGTTGCTGTCCATTGTTGGTAATAAGCATATGTACTTTTACTACTAGAATTTGGAAGCTTTTCTCTTTTGTCTCTGCTCTGGAACAATTTTTTTTTTTTAAGATTTTATTTATTTATTTGACAGAGAGAGATCACAAGTAGACAGAGAGGCAGGCAGAGAGAGAGAGGGAAGCAGGCTCCCTGCTGAGCAGAGAGCCTGATGCAGGACTCGATCCCAGGACTCTGAGATCATGACCTGAGCCGAAGGCAGAGGCCCAACCCACTGAGCCACCCAGGCGCCCCTGGAACAATTTTTAAAAAGCATCAGAACCTATTTGTTTCCTAAGATTTTGGTTAAGATTAGTCTGTGAAGTTTTCTGGGCCCAGTGTTCTTTGGGAGTCTACCAATTAAACTTTTTTTTTCCTTTTTCTTAGGTTTTTCATACTGTTTAGACGTTTCTCTTACCAATTTTAGCAGATTGTATTTTCTTAGAGAAAGTTTTCATTTCATCTGGATTTTAAAATTTATTTGCAGGGGCACCTGGATGACTCAGTGGGTTAAGCCTCTGCCTTTGACTCAGGTCATGATCCCAGGGTCCTGGAATCGAGCCCCACATCAGGCTCTCTGCTCAGCGGGGAGCCTGCTTCCCTCTCTCTCTGCCTGCCTCTCTGCCTACTTGTGATCTCTCTCTCTGTCAAATAAATAAATAAAATCTTTTTAAAAATTTATTTGCAGACAATTGAATAAAATTGTGTATTGAGATTCTTTCACTTTCCTTTGCATTGTATATTTTATATATTTGTGCCTTCTTAATTCATAATCAGGTTAGCTAAGTAGTTTACTTATTTTAATTGGTTAAATTTTTTAAAAATTTTATTTATTTATTTGAGACAGGGAGATGTGGGACTCACTCCCAGGACCGTGGGATCATGATCTGAGCCAAAGGCAGCCACTTAACCATCTGAGTCACCCAAGCATCCCTTAATTGGTTAAATTTATTCATTGAGGTAATTTCTGCATTTTAAATTTTACTATTTTCTGTTTTCACGTTTCTCAATTCCTTTTTTCCTTCTGTCCTTTTTTGGCTGTTGATTTAACGCACCCCCCCCACCCCAGTTTTCTTGAGTTGGGTGGCTAATTAATTTATTTTGATCCTTTCTTATTTATTAATATAACATTTGGCCTCGCAAAATTGCTTCTGAGGATTGCTTTAGCTGTGTTCCACAGAGACAAATATGTAGCGTTACCAGAATTTTAGTTTTGGTAACTTCTTTGACTCTAGACCTTTATGAGAGTTTTAAAGTATCAAGTAACAGGGTTTTTTTGCCTTCTCAATCCATTTGCTTAGCGATCAGAGAGTTATATCTTCATTATTTCAGCTTTTTTTTGGGGGGCATTTATTGAAGTTTCTGTGAATGTTTCATGAATATGAAAAAAGATTATTGTCAGGGGCGCTTAGGTGGCTCAGTTGTTAAGCATCTGCCTTTGGCTCAGGTCATGATCCTGGAGTCCTCGGATGAAGTCCCACATCAGGCTCCTTGCCCAGTGGGGACTTCTCCCCCCGCCTCTCCCCCTGCCCCTCTCCCTGCTTGTGTTCTGTCTCTCTCTCTAATAAATAAATAAAAATCTTTTTAAAAAAAGTTACTACCTCTCTATTCAGTGAACAGAGTTCAATATATGTCAGATCTGGGTGATAAAATATATCATTTAGTCCACTCTATATTGAAAGCCCCTTCTCTATGTCCTCCAGTTTGTCTCCCCATGGCTTGGCAGCCTTAAATGAGGACAGTGGTTTTGCTCCAGGTGTTTGACAGCTTCAATCCTAAGATCCTAAGATCCTTGCCTCCCAAGCCAAAAACCAGTCCTTAGCAGAGGTATTGATAGGCAAAGGAAACAAACCTGTAAGACCCAGTCATTCATTTCTACTGACCAGCAGCCAGCTCAAGTGCACACTTGGATTTACGTATTTACACAAACCCAAAACACTGGGGTGCCTGGGTGGCTCTGTCGGTTAAGCCCGACTATTTGTTTCTTCTCAGGTCAGGATCTCAGGATGGTGGGATCAAGCCCCCCGCTGGGCTCTGTGCTTGGGGTGGAGTCTGCTTGAGATTTTCCCACTCCCTCCCCCCTCCCCACTTGCAGGTGCATGCACTGTCTCTCTCTCTCCAAAATAAGTAAACAAACAAAATAGCTTTTTTAAAAAGAGACTGCCTTTCTTCTTGCCTTTCTTCTTTCTTTTTCTTTCGCTTCTACCAGGGTTTCCGCCAGCTGCTTCTCACGGACTGATCTGTATAACACCCTCTGAGCAGTCTCTCAATACAACCTATTTTCTTGCCCAAGTCGGGGTGGGATACCCATTTCCATGGATTTCCCTGTCCTTGGCACTGTGGCGTGGTGTCTGCAGTCTCACCTTGGTAATGGCCAAGGCGTTCAGGCGTTGAGCAAGCTGTAAAATGCTTCTGTGAATCAAATTAGGCACATTGCTAGACGTTTACTTTTTGTTATATTTTATAGGCACCAGTTAATGTTAAATTTTCAGCATCAGGATTATCTCAGCCTATGCATAATAAAAACTCAAAAAAAGTGGTAGTATTTAAAAAAAAAAACAACCCAGTGGTTTTTAAAATAGAGGATTGTTTTTCTCCCTTAAAAAGAAGTCCAGAGGGGCCCAGTTAATTAATACATGACATTTTTACATTATTAAATTAATAATGTATTGATTAATACATGATAATTATTGCATTAATACATGATGCTCAAATTAATACATGATAATTATAAAACATTTCCAGTGTTACAGAAACCCCAACAATTACCTGATGCTTTATTATTTTCTCGAAGTCCAATTTCTAAACTTCCACACTTATGTGTAAGGGAGATGCTTTTTCTTGAAAATTTTCAAGCAAGAGTAAATACTTGGTTGAAAAGTGATTTCATTCCTATGAGTTAGAAGTTTCTGAAAATTTTCCTCTACATCCAAGGAAATAGAGGAGATGACACATGAGTTTCATTTTCCAGTGACCTGTAAAAGAATGACCCCGTGATAACATTTTCCGAAATTCATTTCTTTTCGGAAATGACAAATTTATGATCCTCCCATGGGTTGAAATTCTCAGGAAACAGTGTTCTTTGGGGAGTAAGTGTTGCTGCTATCCAACGATCTATCAACCGCACTGAAGATTTTTCCTTTCCCTGGGGCTGGTGTGAGGGATCCCCACTTAAGACCCCCTCCGAACCTGACTGATGATCTTCTTTATTGTCTCCTTGGCTGCCCGAGAAAACTAATCTTCAAAAGAAGAAAAAGAGACTTGGAGGTTATTTTGGTTTAGGAAATTAAGAATTAATTGTCAAGTCAGATGCAGGCTTCAGATCCAGTCTATGTATTCAAGCCATATTATCTTTAAGTTTGCTAATGGGTGGCTCTGTCAGTTAAGTTTCTGCCTTCAGCTCAGGTCATGATCTCGGGGTCCTGGGATCGAGTTGCACAGTGGGCTCCCTGCTAAGCAGAGAATCTGCTTCTCCCTCTCCCTCTACCTCCCCTCCCCCCCTACTCATGCTCTCTCTCTCTCTCAAAAATAAATAAACCTTTTTTATTTTTTTAATTTAATTTTTTTCAGTGTTCCATAATTCATTGTTTATGCACTACACCCAGTGCCCCATGCAATACATGCCCTCCATAATACCCACCACCAGCCTCACCTATCCCCCCACCCCACCTCCCCTCCAAAACCTTTAGTTGGTTTCTCAGAGTCCATAGTCTCTCATGGTTTGTCTCCCCCTCTGATTTCCCCCAACTCACTTCTCCTCTCCATCTCCCAATGTCCTCCGTGTTATTCCTTATGTTCCACAAGTAAGGGAAACCATATGATAATTGACTCTCTCTGCTTGACTTTTTTCACTCAGCATCATCTCTTCCAGTCCCGTCCATGTTGATACAAAAGTTGGGTATTCATCCTTTCTGATGGAGACATAATACTCCATTGTATATATGGACCACATCTTCCTTATCCATTCCTTCATTAAAGGGCATCTTGGTTCTTTCCACAGTTCGGCGACTGTGGCCATTGCTGCTATGAACATTGGGGTACAGACGGCCCTTCTTTTCACTGCATCTGTATCTTTGGGGTAAATACCCAGTAGTGCAATTGCAGGGTCATAGGGAAGCTCTATTTTTCATTTCTTAAGGAATCTTCACCCTGTTTTCGGAAAAAAAGTTTGTTCACTGAGGTTCCCCAACTTAATTTATTTATGTACACCAAGGTGGGTAGTGATGGGGTTAATGAGAGTGTTTGGCACACAGCAGGCAATCAAAAAAATGATTATTTTTTGGATACATAGTTACATTTCCATCGGAACCTGCCCTCAGCTGCCTTCACAGCCACAGATGAAGCAAAGTTTCACTGACTTTTCAGCTTTTGTTGCTGTGATTGTTCCACAGTAAATCGCTTGGGGCCATCCTGAACTAAGATCCTGCTGTCAGAGTGTCAGGGAGCCCTAACCTTACCCAGGAGTGAAGGAAGAGCTGGAAGACAGAGGACTCTCAATATCACCATTTCTTTTTAGATTCCAGAAACCCAGGCATGATTAAATGATTGAATGTCTTATATGGGGATAGTCATTTAATGGTCAGCTGTTTCCATTACAAATGAAAACAGTGGAGGGTGTTATCTCCCCATGTAAATAGTATCAGCTAGCTCTTATTCCTATTTTAGAAGTCAATATGAAACAACTTTCTTATAGCCCCACAATTCATGCTGGGGGAGTCTGTAGGGTACCCTAAAACTGTCCCTTTTTAGTGTGTCTATGACAGTAATACAAATATTTTGTAAATAATGATGCCTTTTTGGGGGACCGCTGGGTGGCTCAGTGGGTTAAATGTCTGCCTTCAGCTCAGGTCGTGGTCCCGGGGGTCTTGAGATCAAGTCCTACGTTGGGCTCCCTGCTCAGTTTGAAGCCTGCTTCTCCGTCTCTCTCTGTCTCTCCCCCCTACTCATGCGCTCTCTCTCTCTTTCTCAAATAAATAAATAAAATCTTTCAAAAAATAAAAATAAAATGTTGGAAATAGTGTGTGGACAAAGGCGTACAGGGAAGAAATACCAGTAAAAATGAACCATCAGATAATGCTCTTAAGAGAAGACAAGATTGAATGCAGGGCTAAAATCTTTAAACAAGAAGGTGCTTTACGACAATAACTGGGGAAATCCACAGTGAAGATCTAAGAGTTATAAATGTCTGTACACTAATGCAGCCTTGACATTTACTGGAAGGACCACAGGAGAGAAAAGAAGAAAACACAGAGAAACATTAGCATCAGGAGACTTTATTTTCCTCTCTCAGCCTAAGATCAAGAATCCAAAAACTTAAGTAGAGATTAGTATATTGGTAAGGAATATAATGATGTGGGGCAAAATTAACTATAAAATAAATGATTCTCTTTACTGTTTATTAATGTTATTATTACTGAAATCATTTTTTTTAGTAAAAAATAGATTTAGAGGAAAAATATGTTTGCATTTAAAGACTGAACCAGGAAATATAACAACAGTTTAAAAAGCCTGTCAAGGGTTGCCTGGGTGGCTCAGTGAGTTGGGCCTCTGCCTTCGGCTCAGGTCATGATCTCGGGGTCCTGGGATTGAGCCCCGCATCGGGCTCTCTGCTCAGCGGGGAGCCTGCTTCCTCCTCTCTCTCTGCCTGCCTCTCTGCCTACTTGTGATTTCTCTCTGTCAAATAATTAATAAGTAAAATCTTTTTAAAAGCCTGTCAAGCTGGTGGGACAGGCAGTGCTAGCAACTTGCAGCTCATAACAACCCAGATAAATACTTTTTTCAGAATGCTCTACAGGTAGGGGTGGCTCTATGTGACTCAGTTATAATGATACAAAAATGGAAGGCACTCTGTAGGGCTCTTAGGAGAGCTTCTTAAAGAGGAATGGATTGGGCCCCTGGGTGACTCAGTAGGTTAAATGTCTGCTTTCAGCTCAGGTCATGATTCCAGGGTCCTGGGATTGGGTCCCACATCGGGCTCTCTGCTCAGCAGGGAGCCTGCTTCTCCCTCTGTCCCACCCCCACCCCAGCTCGGGCATGACCCTCTCTCTCCCAAATAAATAAAAAAAATTTTTTTCCTTAAGAAAGACTTAAAAATAAAGGGGAACAATTCACTGTCACGCTGCTTTGTTCTTTGCGTCTGTAGCAGATCTTGTAGGTGTACCTCTGAGTTAACCCATCTACACTGAGAGCTTCCCACTTCTGCCCACGCCACTCTGCTTCTTGGCTTACTGGCTCTCTCTGGGAGCTTATTTAGTCCTTGTGTGTGGCAGCCTGTGTACGCTGGAGTTTAGCGCCCCCAGAGAAGTCTTCAACCAGAGAATCTGAGGATTTGTTAGATAAATATCTCATCTTCCCCATCCCTTGGTGGAGCAATTGTGAGAAACCTTCTGTGAGCTTCCTTAGGAGGTCTCTAGGTAGAATGAGTCCATGTGTCCACACCAATAACCACCAAAGCCTCTTTGTAGGTTTTTCTTCCTTCCTTCACTGTCTCTACTCCCTCAGTTGGCTTCTTAGGACCACCTCCCAGATAAGCTCCTTCTGCTACCCAAGTCTTTGACTCATGATCTGATTTCAGGGAAACCTAAACCTGCAGTCTTCTTCCTTCTTCCTAGTTGGAATATAGGCATGAGAATTACAAGGGAAGATACACCATAATCTCTATTTGCAGGTTACATAATAGCATAAGTGGAAACTCTAAAAGAATCACTCTAAAAATAGTAGCAAAATTCAGAGAATTGATTAAAGTCGCAATATAAGAAACTAACGAAAATCTATTATCTTCCTAGATTCAAAGAATAACTAGTGAGATGTTATGAAGGGAGGGGATTCACACTTCTAGTTGCGATAGAAAACTTAGGAATACTCTTGAAGAAAAATATTTACTCTTCAAAGGCATGAAAGTACACATGAACAAATGTAGAGGCATACCTTGTTCGTGGATAGGATAACTTTATATCATATATATGTTAATTCTTCCCAAGTTAATAAATAAATTTAATGTAATTGCAACAAATACCTGGACTTATTTTTTCCCCCAAAGTAGACTATTAATTCTAAATGAGAGAAACTAGACCTATAAGATACCAAAACATTTTATAAAGATGCTACAATTTTTTAAAAAATATTTTATTTATTTATTTGACACAGAGAGAGGGATCACAAGTAGGCAGAGCAGCACAGAGAGAGAGAGAGAGCGAGGGGGAAACAGGCTCCCTACTGAGCAGAGATCCCGATGTGGGCCTCGATCCCAGGACTCTGGGATCATGACCTGAGCTGAAGGCAGAGGCTTAACCCATGGAGCTACCCAGGCACCCCGACGCTACAATTTTTAAAGTGTATATTCATCAGTACATAAATAGACACGGAATGATAGAATAGAAAATTCAGTGTAGGAGCGCCTGGGCAGCTGAGTCAGTTAAAGGTCCAGCTCTTTGATTTGGTCTCAGGTACTGATCCTCGGGTTGTGAGCTGGGCCCTGCATCAGGGACTGCACTCAGGAGGTGGGGGTTTGGGGGAGAAGAGTCTGCTTGAGATTCTCTCCCTCTCCCTCTGCCCCTCTCTCCACTTGTGCGCTCTCTCTCTCTCTCAAATAAATAAATAAATCTTTAAAAAAAAAAAAAGAAAATTCAGAATCAGACAATTATGTGTGCAAAGTTAGGTGACACCTAAAATCAATGGTGAGAATATACTGTTTTTAATAAATGTTGTTGGCATAACTAGAGAGCCATTTGGGAAAAGGCAAAATTGGATCCATATCTCAGAAGGGATATCGAAATGAAGTCCAAGTAACCCAGATATCTACATGTAAAAAGCGAAACCACACAAGAAAACAAGAAATCATTTCTTTACAAACTTGGAGTGAGGAAAGTCTTTCCAACTATGATTATAAATCCAGAAACATCAAATACAATTCTAAAATGTTGACAAATTTGACTACATAAAGATAAAAAGAACTTTTTCGAAGCAAAAAAAAAAAAGTCACAAAACAAATTAAAAACCTAGAAGGAAATCTTTGCAATTTAAATCACAAAATTATATCAGAATCATCTAATTGATAAAGAGCTCTTTTAAGGTCTTTATCAATGGAAAGAGGGATCACAATGGAAAAAAGCCCAAATACCAATGGAAAGAAAAGCCCAAATACCAATGGGGAGAGAATGTGAATAGAGAATTCAAAGAAAAGGAAAGTCGATGTCCTTCCACTTGTAAAAAAGGCTGATCTTCACTCCTCAGGGAAAGCCATATTAAAATTACAGGAAGATATCATTTTCTGCCTATTCAGATAGTCAAAAACCCAAAAAGTTGAAGAAACACAGCGATAGCAAGTGATAAAGAAATGGGCATCCTTAGGCTTCGCTAGTGGGAGTGCAAAATAATACAACTCCTATGGAAAGGAATTTATCAATACCTGTGCTGTGTCTACATTCAAATAAACCCTTCCCTGATATGAAATACTAATGAATTATTACTTTTAGTTGAAAAGATTCAAAATAACCCATCCATGTATCAGTAGATGGCTGGTTGAATGAAACAATGGAGTATGACGCCTCCATTAAAAACAAAAAACAAAAAACAACAAAAAAAAAAACGGGCAAGATTTCTGTGACCTGATACCAAGTGAGTTCCAGGAGATGTCATTAGGTGAAAAATGTAAGGTGTAAAGGATTATATGTAATATGTGTTATGAGTTGAATTGCATCTTCCAAAGAGATGCTGAGGTCCTAATGCTGAGTATCTGTGAATGTGAACTTCTTCGGAAATAAGATCTTTGCAATTGTAGTTGAGGTAAAGTCCAGTACTGGATTAGGATGAACCCTAATCCAAGGGCTGCTTATAAGAAGCGGACAATTTGGGAGGCGCCTGGGTGGCTCAGTGGGTTAAGCCTCTGCCTTCGGCTCAGGTCCTGGTCTCAGGGTCCTGGGATCAAGCCCCACGTCGGGCTCTCTGCTCAGCAGGGAGCCAGCTTCCCTTCCTCTCTCTTTGCCTGCCTCTTTGCTTACTTGTGATCTCTGTCAAATAAATAAATAAAATAAAATCTTAAAAAAAAAAAAAAAGAAGAGGACAATTTGGATACAGAAAGACATCACACAGGGGTTGGGGGCTGGTGGGAGAAGCCCATGCAGAGATAGAGACAAGACACAGAAGTCGTGCTTCCACAAGTCAAGGAACACTTCAGGTTGCTGCTAGGAGCAAGCCGTGGAACTGACCCCCTCCTCCAAGCCCCAAGAAAGTACTTCTAGCCTCCTGAACAGTGAGGAAATAAATTGCTATAATTAGAAACCACCCAGTTTGTAATACTTTGTCATGGCAGCCCTAAGATGCTGATACAATATGCTACATGTTTTTGTGAAGAAAGAAGGAAAATAAGAATACCTATAGCAGCACCTGGGTGGCTCATTCAGTTGGGCACCTGATTCTTGGTTTTGGCTCACGTCGTGATCTCATGGGTCATGGGATCAAGCCCTAGGTTGGGCTCCGTGCTCAACAGGGAGTCTGCTTGGAGATTCTCTCCTTCTATCCCTCCCCACTCTCTCTTTCAAATAAAATTTTTTAAAAGAATACATAGATTATACATATACTTACATTTATCTTATATATATATATATATATATGAGTGTTTATATATCTATGTATAAACTCATTTTTACAAAAAGAAACCTATAAGATGAGCCAGATATTAATAAAGCTGGTTACACATAGAGGATCATTTGAAATGGCATGGGGAAAATGTGTTAGCAAGACTTCTTTATATAGACCTGGTTGTCTTGTTTTGACCTTACATATGGTACATAAAATTTTGCATCTTAAAAAAAAAATTGTAAACCAGAGAGAAAATAAAAAACAGGAAGCCCTGAAACAGAATGCAAATACAATCGAAAGAACCCCACTGCATACAAACTAATTTTATAACCACAGAGAGAAAACACAGATTTTACAAAACTCTCAAATAGAGTAAATTCTCTGATGGGCTGTCTAGTGCAGGATGTCATCTAAGGGCAAAAAGAACACCAAATGGCTTTAAAACTTCACTCAGTAGGTTTACTGTTAATGGACATATTAGGAAGTAATTTGGAAGTACCCAATTGTTGCAAGAAAACGCAAAGAACTACTCTGTTGGTAGTGTAAGGAGCCAAGATTTTCAGTGCAAGAGAGAAGAAATGTAAATACAAAAGAGGTTAAGGAAAGACAAACCTATGATATTAAACTAGAGTTGATACAAAATGTAAGAAATGAAACCATATTTTGTAGCTCTGATCTCTGAAAGGGGTCTGAACGTGAGGACCCAGGCAGCTGCCTGATCTCATTGCAGAGTTCTGCTCTGGTTTTCTGTTTGTGAGATTCTTAATCACTTCTCGGAATTTTCCATCGTAATAAACCATTGAAAGCCTTAAACAGCAGGCATCTCACTCGTGCCTGCCTTTCCTTAGAGGATCCATTTTGGTTTTGACCCATGCAGAGACCACTGAACTGAAGTTGTTGATTGATTTCCCTGAGGCTGCCAGATTTTTCTAGACTCACAGTTACAGGAGCTCAGGCGGTGCTATAGCAACAGACCTCATTTTGGACAAAATGCAAATATAAATTAGAAAGGTTTTACCTTCGCAATACACTCAAGCTGCCTACTTCCTCCTACTTAATGGGGAGAGGAGAGCAAGCCTTCTTCTCTCTCCACATCTACCGATGACCTTGTGCTGCAACTCTCCAGTCAGGAATAGCCCACGCTCCTATCAAAGACTGACCTTTTCCCTTGTGTCCCGGACCCCAGGGCATGGACGCCCTCCGCTGTTCCTCCCCTTGGAACATGACCCAGCAAAGATTCCACATCTTCTAGCAACCAGCTCCTTTGTCTGATCACCTGTATCGCAAAATCATGGAAATCCCTATCATTTCTGTTCTTCACCTTCAGTATCTCCTTCCTCAGCTCTCTCCTGAGGCTTTGGTCCTCCTCACCAAACAGGGACGCCGCTTCCCTGTTACCAAACCCAAGCAGCACTTCTGTTTTCACCTGACTGAGCCTCCCAATGGCAAACCCTACCAGGTCTGTGATCATTCTCTCCTCAAAATACTTTTTGTAAGTGGAAACACTTTCCCATGGACTTCTGGTTTTCCTCCCTTCTCTGGGACCCCTCCTTCTGAATCTCCCTCCTCCTCCTCCTGTTCTTAGACTTCAGTTTATCCCGCCTGTGTGAGCGCATTCAGAGTTATGTAAAATATTTTCTACATGCAGGGGCACCTGTGTGATTCAGTTGGTAAATCATCCCATTGGATTTGGGCTGGGGTCATGATCTCAGCATTATGAGATGCAGCCCCAGGTAGGGTGGGGAGTCTGCTTCATCCTCTGCCCCTCCCTGCACTTGCAAATAAAATATTTTCTACAAGCAGATGAAGACCAGAATCACATCTTTATCTCTAGTCTCTCTCTCTGAGCTCCAGAAGCACGTATCCAGCGGCCTGTTGAACGTCTCTACCCAGATGGTCTCTGCAGTCGGACGCCTAGGTTTGTATCTTTCTCTGTGAAAAGAGATAATAGCAGGACCTGCTTCACTGGGTTCCTTAGAACAGTAAGAGCACAAAGGAAGTGCTCAGTAAATACCCCGTGTGTTTACTTGTTTAAATTCCCTAACCGTAGAAGGAACCTCGTGTGTGTGTGTGTGTGTGTGTGTGTGTGTCCGCGCGTGCACACTCGTGTCTAACTCTACAGTGATTTCTAAAGACCTAGAACAGTGCCTGGTATCTATCTAGTAGGAGCTGGATATTGATTGAATGAGGGATGAATGAATGAATCTATTTCTTTATACGGGAGGAAGGAAAAGACGGTGCGTCCGGGAACCAAGCGAATTGCCGCTGGTTGCCTGTGCTTTAATTGCAGGGGTAATCTATGGCTTTTTTCCAACCACCCCCGCCCTCACCCCCGTCACTGTATCTTTGACATAGCTCTTCTTATTGACCAAGTGTGGCATTTCTGCCCCTGGTATCTGACAGTATGGGCCATGCCCTCTTTCGAGTCTTTGAAAGTGTTAGTTAATAGTTACTCGTTCAAGCCCATAAATAAATCCTTTTTTCATTTACACCCAGTTTCGCCAGCGCTTAGTAGAAACCTAGAAAGAAGTTCTGTTACGTAAAGTATCGTTAGGCATCTATAGATAGAGCTGTATGCATATATGAGACAAGGAAGTTTGACAGTAAGAGGTGGGGGGGGGGCCGGAGCTCAATGAGGGGATTAGAAAGATTTTGCTGCATAAGAGTAGACAAGTGCACGGAAAAAGTTGACACAAACCTGCAACAGCGCAGGGAGGCTCGGCGGATCGCCGCCCCCCTGCACGCAGTCCCCGCCTAGCCTCGAATCCGCCCAGCCCCGCCCCCGGGGCCCGCGCCCCGCCCCCGCTCCGGCAGGCTCGGGCTTCAGTCCGGCACCGCCCCGCATCCCGCCTTGACGCCGTCCCACACTGCTCCCAGGCGTGGCTCTGGCAGGCGCTCCGCCCCGCCCCACCTCCTGGCCCCGCCCCTCGACCCACCCTGCTCTCAGGCCCTGCTCCACGTCTGGACCCCGCCTGCGCCCCCGCCCCGCTCTGAACCGCGGACTGGGTCCTTGCTCCAGCCCCGCCCGGCACTCTGGCCCCGCCTAGCATCCCCGCTGAGCCCCGCCTTGTCGCCCGACCCCGCCCCATACTCCGCCCCGTCCCCGCCCCACAACTTGGCCCTGCCCCTCTCTGACCCACCCTGCGCAAAGACCCTGGCCCACATCTCTTCCCCGCCTGCGCTCCCGCTCCGCCCTGAGCCCCGGCCCCGCCCCCGCTCCTGCCCCGCCCAGCATCCGACCCCGCCCTGCATCCCGGCAGAGCCCCGCCCCGTATTCCGGCAGAGCCCCGCCCTACCCGCCCTCAACTCCGGCTGGGCGGCGCCCGGCAACCTGTCAGAGCCCCGCCCCGCGCCCCGGCCCCGCCCCGCGCCCCGGCCCCCGCCCTACGCTTTGGCTCCGCTGTGCTCTGCGTCCCGCGGAGCCCCACGGTGCCCAGAACGGTCTGCAGGACCAGGAGCTCCCGAGGCCGGAACCCCCTGGCCCCGGGTGGCCGCTGCGGCCCGAGCGGCTGGGCGAGGAAAGATGGCCGCCCTGACGACGGTCGTGGTGGCGGCGGCGGCCACCGCGGTAGCCGGGGCTGTGGCGGGGGCGGGCGCGGCCACCGGGAGCGGAGTGGGAGCAGCGCAGGTGCCGCAACAGGTAAATCCGGGAGGGCCCGAAGCCGCTGGAGGCGGGCGGAGGCCCGAGGGGGAGGTGGGTGCCGGGTGCAGGACGGGGTCCCGGCCCTCGCCGAACAGGTGTCCTCTGCAGCGCGGTTCCGGAGGCGGGAGGCGCGGCGTTAGCCTCCCTTTGCTCGCGGCCTGGCCCACGCCGGGCGCTGTGCTTTGTTGGCTTGTGCTTTCCGCTGCCTTTGCAAAGCCACCTCCATGTGGTTTTGGAATCGAGGGAAGATCTGCGTGGAAGCCCTGGCTCTGCCGCTTCCTAGCCTCGCGATGCGAGCATACCCTCTCCGCGACTCAGTGCCTTCTCCAAAAACTGGGTCTGGTAACGGCACCTTACCGAGCTGTGGTCCTCACGTCTGGGAAGGCCCTGGCACAGAGCGTGGTTGGAGACACTTTCGGTGCCCGGCAATGGGTGGCTGCTTTGTTATTGCCCCTGCGCTGGGGAACACAAGGAGGAATAAATACGGGGTGGTCCGAGGCAGATGTGTTTCCAAAGATCTGCCTCGACCCCTTTCTCTGGCACCGTGGACCACAGGATCCTCAGGAATGGCCGGATCCTGTTGTTTAAGCCGAAGACCTTCCCTGTTCCCATTGTCTCACAGCCCACACCCAAAGCATGGGGAATTCCTCCGTGTTCTATGTAGAACCCAGAATAAGCCGGGAATCCCACTCTTAACACCCTCAGTGCCCCTGTTTTGTCCACATCATCATACCTTCCTGCCTGAAATACTTTCCTAGTTGGTTTCTGTTCCAACACTCTTGCCTTCCGAAAGGATTCCCAACAGCCAGGGCGATTCAGTCCAGCAATGACACTCTTTCTGCTCTGAACCCTCATAGTCAAAGCCAGTGTCCTTACCATGGTCTGCGGGGCCTGTGTGCTACCCCCACCATCTCCCTGTTGGCTCTTCTCCAGGCCCTGGCTCTAAGTCTGCTGCAGTTATACCCCCCTCCTGGTTGACCCTCAGACATGCCTGGTTCTCTCCTACCCTATAAGCTTTGTAATTGCTGTTCCCTCTGCTTGAAATGCTCTTCCCTCTTGGTTCTACAGCTTACTCCGTTTCTTTCATTTATCTTTGTTCCAATGCCATCAGCTCAGTGATTCTTCTCATGACCTCCCTAAACTGAATCCCCTTACTCAGCCCACTGTATCCCCTTTTCTGGTTTTATTTTGCTCCATAGCACTTACTACTGTATGCTGTATTACATATTTTCATCTTTCCCCACACCTCCACCCCCCTCATAGGAACGTAAGTTGTATGAAGGCAGAAACTTTGGAAGTCTTATTCACTATTGTATTCCCAGTTCCACTTTTGAGTTTAGTCCTGGAACATAGTAGGCACTCACTAAATATTTAAGCATCAATCCAAACCTGAAGGAAGGCCATTGGGAGCTGAGGATAGCCTCCATCTTTTTCTTCCTCTAAAGGAATATAGCAATTTTCTGTCTTTACTTATATGAGCTCAGGAAATTCCATCTCAGGCAAACGTTTTCACACATCCTCTGTAATTCTTTTTATTATTCTAACTCTGGCCCAAATGTCTCAGGGGGAGAAAAAAGAAAGTAAAATATATAAAAATAGATAATGCATAAAATATTTTAAAAATAATTTTTTACATTTTGTTTGATGTATGATCCTAGTGGTTTAGCCATCTTTCTGGCTTTCTCCCTGAAACCTTTCTGGCTTACTCTAGTTCACATCGATTTGTTCTCTAAATTCTTATAACCATGTTTTGCCTCCTGGTTTGCATTTCTCACAGGTTGCATAATATTGTTATTAATGAACCTTTTTATCACTCCCTTCGGGTGGTCCTCAGAGGTTTACCCTTCCAGGGCTTGGATCAAAATCACCTGTGGAGCCATTTCAGATGTTTTATCTGTTCCCAACATTTAGCAATGTCTGGAGATGTTTTTGGTTGTTGGGACTGGGGTGGAGATGGGTTGCATATGCTACTAGCATCTAGTGGGTAGAAGCTGAAAGACAGCCACCCAACAACAACAACAACAAAGATTATCCAGTCCAGAATGTTGGGAGTGTTGAGCTTGAAACGCCCTCCTTTCTGTGTTTCATCATTTTAGGGAAGGCAAAGCCTCGTAGTTGATGATGATGACAATAACAGAGTAGACTCTCTCGAGGGTGTTTGGACTTTAAAAAAGAAATTAGAATCACAGCTGTGCCATATTGTGAGATTTTTGAGGATTTTAACTAGGTGTTATCCATCTTTGGACTTCCCTCAGTATACAACACACACACCTACACACTCAAATCCTCAGCTTACCACTGAACTTGAGTGTTTGTTGTATGATTAAGTGAATGAGTATTCCCACTGACTCTAATAGTGAAACCAATGAATGTTTTCTTGAGGAGAGATTTTCCTGATGACAACCTCATAATGTAAGAGGTGTTCCCCAAAATATCTAAAAGCCCTGTATTAGTCTGTTAAGGCATCTATAACAAAATACCACAGACTGGGTGGCTAACACAATAGAAGTTAATTTTTGCACAGTTCTGGAGGCTAGACGTCCAAGATCAAGGTGCCTACCAGGATTGTTCTGTGGTATGAGGTCTCTTCTTGTCAGGTAGATAGCTGCCTTCTCAGGTGTCCTCACATGGCCTTTTGTCTGTGCACACACAGAGAAAGAGAGAGAGATCACCATTGTCCCTTCCTTTTCTTATAAGGAAGCAGTAGTCCTATTGGAATAGGACCTCACCCTTCTGACCTCATTTAACTTTAATTATCTCCTTAAAGGCCCTATCTCCAAATATAGTCACAAAGAGGGGGGGTGGGGGGATGGGGGGAGGTCAGGGGGTGGGTAAGGCCTCAATATATGAATAGAGGTGGACATAAATCAGTCTAGAACAGCTTCTTTAAATTATTTTGGAGAAACTGTCTTTGAAGTTTTAGAAACATTGTATATTTTATTTTATTCTCCAACCTCCTTAGGGTGTGGAACCCTATAAAGTTCTTACCCATAAAGAAAAGTAATAACGTGCTCCGTCTGTCCTTTGTAAAATTTGTGTGTTACTTGTTGATAATCCCCCTCACCAGTACCTTTCAGGACTGGAGACTACAAATCTCTCTACCTTCCTCTCCAATGCCGTTTCCCTCTTCATCATTTTAATAGTTGAATTATGAGTTTTTAAAGGTATCTCTAACAGTAACACACTAGTGCATGGCCCTGCTTTAAACCAGGATAGGGCTGGGTCTTCTGTTTTGTTTTGTTCCTTAAGTGAACTTCCCTCTGATCGCCTAAATGCTACAGCCCTTGGCTGCTTGGAGTAGTCCTTTAATAATAACTACATTTCTTCTCTAACTTGACATGGTTCCTCACAAGGGATTTCTTCTAGAAGATCTCCCACATGCATAGGGCTATGCCCATGTTCAGGTGGGGTAGGCTGAATAAAGGCCCCCCAAGCATATTCATATTCTAATCCCCACTACCTGTGACCCTATGACCTTGCATGGTCAAAGGGACTTTGCAGATGTGATTGAATTAGGGATCTTAAAATGGAAATTATCCTGGCGTATCTGTGTGAGCCTAGTGTATTCACAAAGGTGCTTATCAGAGGAAGGCAGAAGGATCAGAGCCAGTTGTAGGAGATGTGACGATGGAAGCAAGAGGATGCAGTGATGTGAGGAAGGGGCATGAGGCAAGGATGAAGGGGGCTTCTGAGAGCTGAAAAAAAAAAAGCACAGAACTAGATTCTCCTCTGAAGTCTCCAGAAAGAACATGAACTTGTCAACACTGTAATTATAAGGCCCCCAGAGCTGTAAGAGAATAAATTTGTGTGGTTTAAGCCAAAAACATTGTGTTAAACTAATTTGTAGTAAGTTGTTGCAGTCGCAGTAGGAAACCAGTACACCAGAGAAGACCTGAGAAAGCTCTGAGCCTTCATCTTTGTCTGGCCTTGAGGCTCTGTGCAAGAGACAACAAAGGCTAAGGTTGACGTGTAAACTGCCTGCCTACGTGCTGAGGTTATGTCCTGGTATGCACACAGACCCCTTCAGTAAGGGCTGGGAGATGTACTGGTCACGGCATCTAGGAAGACTTCTGACCAGTCAACCATTAGGTGATAACTGAGCTAACCAAGCAGTGCCATACAAACAAAGAATATAGACTTCGCAGAATTAGTTCAGGAAATTGACTAAACAGATGGCAACGACAACAAAGCTTGGGGTTGGAAGAGAATCTCACTTTCAGAGTTAAATTATATTTTCTTAATAAAATTGTTATGTTTGTAATATATTTGTAATATAATAATAATTGTATATTGATATGATTTTCGACTATATTAACCAAATTATAGTTTTTAAATGTCAAGCTTTTAACAAAAAACTATGAGACATGCAAAAAAACAAGGACTTATGATTCACACACAAGATAATTTTTTTTCTTAAGCAGTAAAAAGAAGCTATCTTAGGGGAAGACTAGATGTTGGAAATAATAGACAAAAACTTTAAATAAGCTGTTTTAAATTCATTCAAAAAACTAAAGGAAACCATGGCTACAGAACTAAAAGAAAGCAGAAAGATGATTTCTCACCAAATTAAAAATACCTATAAGGAGATTAAAATTGTTTTTAAAAAATCAAGTAGAAGGTCACCTGGGTGGCTCAGTGGTTTAAGCCTCTGCCTTCAGCTCAGGTCGTGATCTCAGGGTCCTGGGATTGAGGCCTGCATCGGGCTCTCTGCTCAGCAGGGAGCTTGCTTCCCCCTCTCACTCTGCTTCCCTCTCTGCCTACTTGTGATCTCTTTCTATCAAATAAATAAATTAAAAGTCTTTAAAAAATCAAATAGAAATTCTGGAGTCAAAAGGTACAATAACTCAAATGAAAAGTTCATTAGAGGGGCTCAGCATCCGATTTGAGCTGGCAAAAGAAACAGTCAGGAAACTTGAAGATAGGCCAATTCAGAGTATCCAGACGGAGAACAGAAAGAAAAAGAGAAAAATGAACAGAGCCTGTGAGACACCAGGAAGGTCATATATATATATACTGAGAGTCTCAGGAGAGGAGAGAGAAAAGGGGAGGGGCAGAATATTGGAAGAAATAATGGCTAAAAACTTCCCCAATTTTTTTTAAGCAGGCTCCACAACCAGTGTGGAGCCGGTTGCAGGGCTTGAACTCACAACCCTGAGATTGAGACCAAAGCTGATACTGACAGTCAGAGGCTTAACCAACTGAGCCACCCAGGTGCCCTGAAAACTTACCAAATTTGATGAAAAATATTAATCTACATATCAATAGAGTTTGATGAACTCCAAGTAGAGTAAACTCAGATCATAGCTGGACACATCATAATCAAACTGTTGAAAGACAGAGACAAAAATTTTAAAAATCTTTAAATTTTAAAAATCTTGAAATCACTAGAAGGAAAACAACTCAACACATACAAAGATCTTCAATAAGATTGACAGTAGACCTCTTATGAGAAACCTTGGATTCCAGAAGGCAGTGGGATGACAGTCAAATTGCTGAAAGAAAAGGAGTGTCAATGAAGAATTCTATGTCCACCAAAACTATTCTCTAAAAATGGGGAAATTAAGACATTCCCAGACAAACAAATAGTAACATATATGCCCTACAAGAAATATTAAAGGAAGTCCTTTGAACTGAAATAAGACTACATAGAAATTCAAATCCAAATGAAGAAGAATATGAGTGAAGAGTACTGGTAAAAAGTAAATGGGGAAATAAAGATAGAAGTCAGTCCTAAATGTACTTTTTTTGGTAACAAACTTTTTCAGAAGATAGAGGAGGGAACATTTTTCAACTCATGCAGCATTTTTCAACTCATTATTATTACCCTGATACTACAATCAGACAAAGAAATCACAAGAAAGAAAATAACAGACTAGTATTTCTTATGAATACAGATACAAATTCTCCAACAAAACACGAGCAACCCAAATCTAACAACATATGAAAAGGATTACATACCATGATCAGTTAGGATTTGTTCCAGACATGCAAGGTTGGTTCAGCATATGAAAATCAATCAATATAGTAGAACTTATTTATTAATAGAATGAAGGACAGACCTCATAATCATCTCAAAAGATTTAGAAAGAGCAATTTACAAGAGCCAACACCTTTTCATGATAAAAAGAACATTCAACAAACTAGCAATATATAGAAACTCCTCAATCTGATACAGACATCTATAAAATGCCTGCAGGTGACATAATAGTTAATGACAAAGGATAAAAAGCTTTTCACAGGGGTGCCTGGGTGGCTCAGTTGGTTAAGCATCCACGTTGGGCTCAGGTCATGATTTGGGTCAGGCTCCCTGCTCAGTGGAGACTCTGCTTCTCCCTCCTCCTCTGACCTTCTTTCTCTATAAAAATGAAAAAAAATTAGAAATTTAAAAAAATTTTTAAAGTCTTCCCATATAAGATAAGGACTAAGACGAGAATGCCCATTCTCACTACTTATCCACTGGGGAGTCTAGCCAGGACAATTAGGCAAGAGGAACAAATTAGAAAAGAAGTAAAATTATCCTTATTTGTAGGTGGCATGATTTGTATATAAAAAACGTAGAGGATCCAAGTAAAAACTGTCTAGAGCAAATAAATTCAGCAAGATTGAAGGATTAAAAAAGCAATCAATAAAAATTGGTTTTAATGCCATATACTAGCAATGGACAAATCAAAAATGGAATTAAGAAAATAATTCTGTTTATAGTAGTATCACAAGACTAAAATGCATTAGACTGAATTTAACAACAACAACAAAAAAGCAAAGCTTATACTCTAAAACTTCCAGAACATCACTGAAAGAAAAGAAGGAAGACCTACATCATTGGATATTTTAGGCTTATGAATATGAAGAGTTAAGATGACCATAATCCCCAAATTGATTTACAGAGTTGAAGTCCCTCTGAAAATCTCAGTTGCCATCTTGTGCGTAAATTGATAAACCGATCCTAAAATTCACATGTGAAAGGCCAGGGGCCCAAAATAGCTAAAACAACCTTGAAGAGCAAAGTTGGAGGACTTCTCTTCCCGATTTCAAAACTTACTACAAAGCTACAGTAATCAGCTGTGCGGTACTGGCATAAGGATAGACATACAGGTCAATGACAGTTAATAGGCAAACCCTATGTATGGACAGTTGATTTTCAACAAGGGTGCCAAGATAAGTCAATAAGGAAAGAAGATTCTTTTCAACAAGTGGCATTGGTATAGCTGGATATGTACACACAGAATAGCCCAGTTAGACTCCTGCCACACCATATATAAACACAAACCCTAAATCGATGGAGACCTAAATGTAAGACATAAAACTATAAAACTCTTAGGAAAAAAATATAGATGTGAGTCTTCATGACCTTTGAATGTTTTCTGTAGGCTGTCTAATGCACAAGCAGCCAAAGATAAAATGGATAAATGGGGCTTTATCAAAATTGAGAATATTTGTGCTTTAAAGGGTGTTATCAAGAAAATGGGGAGATGGCTCGGGGAAATTGGGAAAATATTTGCAGCTCTTTTACCTGAGAAGGGAGTTATATCCTGAATACATAACGAATGCCCCCAACTCAACAATAAAAAGAAAACCAAATTTTTATTTTTTTTATTTTTTAAAGATTTTATTTATTTGAGAGAGAGTGAGAGTGCATGAGCTGGGGGGAGGGACAGAGGGAGAGGGAAAAGCAGACTCCCTGCTGAGCAGAGAGCCTAACATGGGGCTCAATCCCATGACTCTGGGATCATGACCTGAGCCAAAGGCAGATGCTTAATCAACTGAGCCAACAACCCAATTTTTAAAATGAGAAAGTAAAATGTTGGAGTTAACCCTAGGATCCAAAATTTCTGCTGTGAGTTGTGTGCTCAAGGGAAAGCATATTCATACTGAAACCTATACACAAATATTCACAGTAGCGTTATTCATATTGGCCAAATATTGGGAAATAGCCCACTGTCCATCAGCTGATGAATGGATACACAAAAGATGGTAGATCCATACAATAGAATATTACTCAGCCATAAAAAGAAATGAAGTCCAGATTTATCGCGCAATGTAGATGAATATTGAAAACGTTATGCTAAGTGAAAGAAGCCAGACACAAACAGTTAACATGTTGTGTGGTCCCAATTATATTAATTGTCCAGAACAGGCAAATCCATGGAGTCAAAAATAGATTAGACGGTTGTCAGAGGCTTGTAGGGAAGAGGAGTGGGGAGCGAACTGCTGACGGGTATGGGATTTCTTTTTGGTATGACAAAAATTTTGTGAAATTAGTAGTGATATTTGCACACATTTTTTAATATCTTAAAAACCACTGAATTGTACGTTTTAGATGGAGATGTGTATATATATGTATATATATGTACGTATATATATGGAGAGAGAGAGAGAGAGTAATGTGAATTATATCTCAGTGGAAAAAATATATCCTAAATTCATTACTTTTTTTTAGCTTGTTTCTAGAAATGTAAAAGAAATGTAAAGCCTTGTTTCCCTTCTCTCTCATATAAATCGGTCTGTCAGCAATTCCTCTTTGTTATAGATCCAAGATGGATTTAGTCTGACTTTCATTTTTTTTTTAAAGATTTTATTTACTTGAGAGAGAGAGAACAGGGGGAGAGCAGAAGGGGAGGCAGAGGGACAAGTTGACTCTGCAATGAGCATGGAGCCCAATGTGGGACTCAGTCCAGGACCCAGAGATCATGACCTGAGCCAAAACCAAGAGTCGATTATTCAGCCAACTGAGTCACCCAGGCGCCCCTCCTTTTTCTATGCACCGCCACCCCAGTGGTCCTAGACACCGTCATTCTAGTGTTGCTGAACCAGCTGCTTCGTCCATCCTTCTGCTTCCAGGCTTGCTTTACCTCTTCTCCTTCCTCCCACTAATTTATTCTCCGAAAATGGCCAGAAAGAGTTTCTTAAAAGATTACATGTATCGTGGTATTCTCCTAGCTCAAAACCCTTGAGTAAAATCCAGACCCCCAAGTGACTTAAAGAGCCAAAATGACGGGCCACATACCTGCCCGTCTACCTTCATCTCCTACCAAACTCCCCACCTTTACTAACATCATGTCACCTCTGCTCTTTCTCTGTTGAACCAGCCAAGGTCTTTCCTGCCCTGCCACTTTTGCACACACTGGGCCCTCTGCCTAGGACTCCTGTCCCTGCTGCTCTGACATGACTGGCTCCAAGGCTTCCTTATTACGTGTCATCCTCTCAATAGAACTTCTGTGGCCATTGTAACTGAAAAACAGTGTGTTAATTCATTATCTCTAACTCAGTCCTGTTTATTTCTTAAGTAGCACTTATTGCAATTGGTATTTTTTAAAATTTATTGTTCGTTTACCCTTTTCTGTGTAAATCTGTTTCCCCTACCAGACTTTAAGCCCGGGGCCCTGTTGACGGGGTCATCATTATTTCCCTGGCGTCCAGCATACCACACGTCACATCATAAGTGTTCAGTACATATTGTTCAGTGACTGAAAGAATTAGATCTTTTTGTAAAAATCCCCAGAGACTTAATATTTAATTTAGATTTTAAGGTAGATATTCCTTCCACAAAATGTATTTTTAATTTTTAATTAGAATAAACAAAAATAATTTTTAATATATTAAATAAGATGGGCCCCCACATTTTCCCCCAAGAGACTTCATTACTGATGCTTTCTCTCTGAAAAAAAATCCTGTCTTCATCTCATGCCATTTCTATTATCGATGGTGAATTTGTTTTTATTCTCTGTGTAGAATGACAGCTGTTTTGGTACTTCGGGTGGGATTCGTCCTTTTCAGCTTCAAAACTGGAAGCAGAAAGTTAGTCGGACAAAGAAAGCAGAGTTCATACGCACAGCAGAAAAATTAAAAAATCAGTAAGTATAAGAGCATTATCTTCAATTAACACTGCTTGCCATGTTATTGTGGACACCATGAAGTTCATTCTAACTCGTTCTAATCCTACTCTACGCCTTCTCCAACCTCACGTTAAGTTACAAAATTCTAGTCACTGGCATTCCAGAGATGAACAAGAAAGGCAGGAGTATGAAAAAGACAAATAACAGACTATGTCACACGCAGTTTTAAGTAGAGTTACCTCAGTTTCGTGTGTTATTTTGAGTCCGCGTATTTCAAGGGAAACAAAACGGTTATTTCTTTAGATCGTATACATCCGTACATTTTCACTGACCAACGTAAGCACTTGGTAAATATTTTTGAGAGTCAGTAGTTTTAATGAAGAGTCTGTACCCTCGAGTTATTTTTCTTGAAATGGCCTTTTCATTGATCTGCCTCCCTCCGTCTCTCTCCTTTCAGATCCGTCCAGCCCATCAAGACTAGAGTAATTGAGAAGTTGCCATTTGTTTTAACTGTTAGCGTGTGCGTACTTTTTTCTTTTAACAGCCAGTGGTGTCTGTTGCATGTTCAGCCTTGTCAGCAGCGCCATGATGTGAGAAATATTGTGAAGGAGGAGCAAAAGCCTTAGAGCTCACAGCATCCAACCCTACCCTGCAGCTGCTTTGAATTTGTACAAGATCAATTTGCTAAAGAAGTCAGGAGAACTGGAGCCTGTTGTAGGGAGTGGTCTCTGGCCCAGGATTAGTGGCAGTTCTGTTTAGAAATTCTGCCAACAAAAAAGTATACTCCTGCGTTGTGTAACGTTAGACCATATTGGACCTTTGAGGGATTGAATGCTCTCCGCAGGGATGTACTACTTACATTTTTTAAAACTCAGGATTTCGGAAAATACAATTTTATTGCATGATTTGAGGCAGGACTGGACTGTAGGTTGGGTGTCTGGCTTCTGTTTGTCCTTAGATGGTTAACCAGCCAAGTGGTTAATGGCCATGTCTACAGCAAACCAAACCAGTAGAGACTTTCTTTGCCAGTATGTGCTGGTTTTACAGTTCTGATTAGGCTTTCTTCATCTTGTTCTAAGATTTTGCAAAAACTCATGGAAAGAATATTAGAAAAATCTATCAGTAGAGTGTCTCTGGCCAAAAATTTTCATTGAATACAGAAAAAACAAACAGTTCAGAATATAATTCTGTTTAGTTTTCTGCATAGGTAACAATACAGTCACACAATACAGTCACACAATTCAAAACTCAACACACACTGAGGGGTACACAGTGGAAAGTCTCTGTTTCACCCCTGGCCTCAGCCACCCACTTCCTTCCCTTCAGACAGCTGCTATTTTTAGTTTCTTATGTATCCTTCCACAGAATTTTTATGCACTTAGGAGGAAATAAAAATACATATTCAGATTTTTCCTTTTTTATATAGATGGGAGCATACTGTACACACTACTGTGCATTTTGCTTTGTTTTGTTTTATTTTTAACCTATGAGTGTATCGTAGATACCAAGGACTTGTTGATTTTGTCAGACAGGATCGTGGCCTTCTAGTTTAGCATCCGTAGTCCCCAGAGACACACACTCAGGTGTCCTGGGGTGGAATTATATCATGTAGTGCATTGATTTAGAATGCCTTCGTAAAACACAGAGAGATATGAAAACAGAAAAGAGCTAGGTGAAAAAGAGAGGTCACGTTGTCAAATCAGAGTGGCATGAGGGTATGCGAGGGGAGTCATTCGGTCAGTCTCTACTTTTGGGTGTGTTAACATTTTCATATAAAACCTTTGTTAGAAGAAGAGTGCATCTTAGGAGCTCTTTCCCCGTCAGCACATGGAACACGGTACTGCTGGGCTGTGTCCCAGGGTGTGAATGTACCATGATTTATGTAACCTGCCCCCATAGTGGTGGGCACTTAGGTTCTAGTCGATCTTTGGCCACAACGAATCACAGTATCTGCGTAGGTCTGTGTCATTTTGTGTATGTCTAAGTGCATCTTTAGGAAAAATTCCTAGGGGGAGAAATGCTCAGTCCAAGGCATGTGGGTTTGCAGGTGTAATAAATATTGCCAGAGCACTATAGGCAATTTGCAGTGCCACCAATAAGGTGTGAGAGGATCCGTTCCCCCACAGTTTCATCCACAGAAGATGTACTTACTCTTGGTATGTTCGCCAGTCTGAGAGGTGTATGAGGTTACTGTGGTCCAGTTTTACTTTGCTTTTCTCCTCTTATAAGTGAGGTTAAGCATCTTTCCCTGTGTTTAGCTGTTTGTCTCAGTCCATTTTGAGTGTCTTTACAGGGGTATATTTCTAAATCAGGAATCACAGAACTTAACTTATTTATTGTCCTAGCATATCCCCTGTCCATGTAGACATTTCTGTCTGACCCTGTAATTTCCCCCACCAGCAACCAGAGCCTAGCTGGGCTTCCCAGTCTCAGCACAGGACTCTGGGAGCCATGCTTAGTCCTTAAGAGTTGACATGCAAACTGCTTGACAGCTCTGTTCTACCCTTCACGTCCTCTCCCAAGCCCACACACTACTTACTGTATGATCTTCTCGGCCTTTGAGATAGCCAGGTAGGGCCCAGAACGGTCCCATCTGTTTTCCCCACTGAACTTTATAAATATTAACTTTTTTTTAATGAATGGCGAAGTGGAAAATATTGGGGAACACTCCCTTAGATAGTTACCCCTCAGGTTGTATGAAATTAAGTCAATGGCCTGAGACATTCCACCGTTCATTAAATACAAGATTACTGGAGAATTTGTGTTGATTTCTGGAAGAAGAAAATAAATTTCATTGTCCAACCAGAAACTCTTCTTGCCCAGTATATGTTTTGTCTTACCCCAGGGTTCAAACTAACGTTAGATTTCCTTACTGGAATATGGACTAAGTCCAAGGAGCAAAGATGGTACAGAAGAAGCTTTGTAGTCTTTGTAGACGATATCCCTAAATACACCCAAATTCCTGTCTATGCGGATTGTTTGCCTCTCGAAATTTTAGTTTTAGTCATTATATTAATAATGCACTTGTGTAGTACATTTTTATTGTATGGAGATGTGCCCTTATATAATTTAATCACAGCTCTCTTTAGGGCTCGCATTTTAGTGAGAAGGAAGTTCATCCCAGCAGAGGCTAAAGGGCTTGGGTCCATTTACAAAGCTAACTGCATCTCCTGAAAGCAACCATCAGCAACTGTGGCCATTTTCAGGCCACAGGAAGACGGACCTGGAATCAAGAGCCAGACCACTATTGTATTTTCAAAGCAAGTGCATGAGTGCCTTTTCTGAAACTCATGTTTTGTCATTTAAACAGCGATTCAAATTACTCACGATTATAGTTGAACTTGACTTTTTTCTAACTACTACTCTGACTCCTTAGCCTTAATTAATTCTCGTAATTATATTTGGGCTCCTCAGGTGCATTAAGCTGTCCATAAGTACTGATTATAATGAGTGTCTCTGTATTTTAAACAATGAAAAATATACTCAACTCACATTTATGCCATTTGTTTCTTTTCCTAAAGAGTTATTAACATAGAAAAAGATAAACATAGTCATTTCTACAACCAAAAAAGTGACTTCAGAAGTGAGCACAGTATGCTGGAAGAACTGGAAAATAAATTGATCAACAGCAGGAAAACAGAAAGTAAGTTGAGTTCACGATGAGCTATAAACTGTTGAGTGACATCAAGTTGTGGTTGTGTTGCTCTGTCTTTGTGGATTGACTCTGTTATATTCTCTGTCAAAATACTTTCTACTTGGTAATATGTCTGTCTGGTAGGGATTTAGGTCTGTTCCTTCCGGTCCCCAGTTTGGTCATCCAAACTGGATTGTTTTCTATGTACATTTCTCTCTCTTTAAGAAGAAAAAGAAGGTGGTTTGTTGTTGTTGTTGTTGTTTGTTTTTCCATTACCAGACCCGTTCATGTCATTAAAATTTCTTAAAATGAAGGGAAATTGGTTCCTGGGCTCTCAGTTCTTAGCTCCTCACCCTGGTATTAGTGACTGAATAAGTCAACATCAGCGGATGCAGGAATTAGACTTAGTAATGGTACAGAGTGGGGTAGGCACACAGCTGCTTAAACCTGAGTTTGCTTGTCTGTGGTAGAAAACCCACCATTTCTGCCTCAGGGGAGCTGTCTGGGCATCCTGTGAGGTAATACATGAGAAAGTACCATATAGTGCACGATGAATTATATTCTGTTGTTTGTTATGAATATTAATCATTGTTAACGGTGTACTAATGTTGCCCTTCAGAAAAGAATTCTATACAAATATCTGGTTTTGTTGTAGATTTTATGTGTTGCAAAATGAAAAAAAAAAAACTGCTTCGTGTTGCATAAAGGAAAAATAATGGTTATCAACTAAGCCTTGTGAACCATTAAGACTTGTATAAAAATGACACTGCCTCTACTCCTTTATAATCAGTTAAAAGAAATTCTTAATAAATGTTCTCTTGCAGAGTCTCAGATTGTAGTATCGTAAAAAGTCATCTTGTCTCAGGTAGTGGCAAGAACCATTCTTCGTCTTCTGTTGGGAAGACAGCAGGACCTAATATAATTACCAAATGTCCAGTTCTCCTCTTTGATTTATGGAGAAACTGAAACATCCCTAGTTTAATATTTCTTCCTTTCTCTCAGTTCTTTTATAGATGACTAAGAAACTTATCTTTTTTAAAAAAATTTACTTGTTTGTTTGTTTATTTTAGAGAGAGAGAGAGCAAGAGTATGAGCAGGGGGAGGGGAGGAGGGAGAGAGAGAATCTCAAGCCAAAATCAAGAGTCAGATGAGTAACTGACTGAGCCACCCAGGCACCCCAAGGCTAATCTTTCTACCTCTTGATCATGTCACTCCTGGAGGGTCTCCCTTCTGTGCATTCCCTTTTGTAGGACAACTTCATTTCTGTCTTTTCGTTTCCCATTGTTGCACAGTTTCACCTCTCTTTATTCACACTTTGTGTTCGTTTTCTCTGGGAGAGCATTGTCTCAGTATAAGTTTATAGAAGTTTCTCTTTGCCATGTTACAGCTGAGAAGAAGTAAATACCTTTTCCTTGCCTCAAACATCATGCCACAATTTTGGCCTGTGTTTATGTAATGCTGTCCTTAATGGTCGGCCTGAACATACTGTCAGTTCCAAATGAATAACTAAGGGATCATTTGCCCTGTGGCATTATCACTGTAGTTGATCAAACTGTGGCAAAAATGAAATAACAAAACTTTTACTTCCCTAGTTACTACACTTCACTAGAGAATTTGCCTGACCTAGAGTTCCAACAGTGAATGAATGAAAACCCCATAAAATACATTGGATATGTTTCTGCTTTTAGGGAACTCTGGATTTTTAACAGAAATTAGAAGAAACCCTGGGGCGCCTGCCTGGCTCAGTCAGAAGAACACGTGACTCCTGATCTCAGGGTTGTGAGTTCAAGCCCCACGTTGGGTGTACAGGTTACTGAAATAAAGAAACAGATTACTTTAAAAAAATATATAGAACAAACCGAAGTCACATATACATGTGTGATGTTTGTTTTGAATATTAACACTGGCTCTGAGCCTGTAGGTAAATTAAAAAAAAAAATTGTTTTTTTTTTTTTAAACAATTGGCTCAGTCGGTTGAGCATCTGCCTTTGGCTCAGGCCCTGATCTCAGGATCCTGGGATGGAGTCCTGCATTGCCCTCCCTGCTCAGCGGGGAGTCTACTTCTCCCTCTCCCCCTGTCTGCCCCTCCCCCTGCTTGTGCACTCTCTTTCTCTGAGAAATAAATAAATCTTTTAAAAAATTGGTTTTAAGGACTTTTAGGCAGCTATTGGGAGCCTCATGCTTATTTGTGGAAAAGTTGCAAAAAAGGAAGAGGGGGCACATAAAGTACCCCAATGATGATAAAATAATATTATTGTGTGAGTATGTATATAAATATGTGATACTAGCTTAATAATTTAAATAAACATTTGAAGTAAGATGATTACTTCAGAAAAAAAATATCAAAGAAGAATCCAGTCTTTTCTGCTGCTGATATAGAACATCTGAAAATGTCTTTGTGAGACCTTCATCTGGCTTTTACAGTGGGCCTAGGCTGTTCCTTCAGGCTTGCCCCTTGGTCAAACTTGGTGACCTGTAGCACAAGTACCACTATACAGCAGCTGGGCACCTCCCCAAGGCCATGACCGTGACACTCGTGGGTCTCCCCGACCCCAGTCACAGAGGCTGTGGTTAGATGACATTAATTCTCATCAAGAAGTTTGATGGTATGCATAGAATTAATATTGGGTAGACAATTTTAATATTCCAACAGTAGATATCAAATTGTATTTCCATAAATTATAACAAAAAACAAAAAAAAATCCTTTCTAAGAGCAAAACACGATTATATCTGAGCTAATGTTCCCTGTGTTTAGAACAGTGTCCAATCACTCAATCTCCTAAGAGCTAAAAAAAAAAAAGAGAGAGAGAGAGAGAGAATATTTCCTTTCATAGTAAAACAACCCATTGTGCTTTTAAGTATTGGAGGAAACTAAGAGATGCTTTAATTAGAGCAAGGGTACTTCAAAATGTTTGGGCTGTTTTGACACAAATAATCATCTTTTTTCCTTTATTTAATTGCTCTTGGCTGTCTTTTACTGAGTGATGGTGATCAGTCTTATGTGAAGAACCCTGAGTTGTAACCACCTTTGTCTTAGAGTTATTTGAAAGTACATACTTCTTCCTTGTAGGAGCAAAACTCCAGCAGCAATTGGCCAAAATACACAACAATGTAAAGAAGCTTCAACACCAGTTAAAAGATGTGAAGCCTACCCCTGATGGTGAGTGAATTTAGATTTCATCTTCTGACTTACATATTCATATTTGCTGTTATCACTAGAAATATTTATATACTTGGGTCACCTGGGTGTCTCAGTGGGTTAAGCCTCTGCCTTTGGCTCAGGTCAAGATCTCAGGGTCCTGGTATCAAGCCCCACATTGGGTTCTGCTCAGTGGGGAGCCTGCTTCCCCCTCTCTCTCTCTGCCTGCTGCTTTGCCTTCTTGTGATCTCTGTCAAATAAATAAATAAAATCTTTTTTTTTTTTAAAGAAATATTTATATAATCTCCTAATAAGCGCCATTTTTCCCCTTTGGCCTTAATGGAGCTAGGTCATATTGGTTAGGGATTGGGAAAGATAGACCGGATAATTAACTGTGACAGGTGGTATTTATATAGTTCTTTACCTTTAAAATGCTGTTGCATCCCCCAAGTTAGGAAGTGGATAGAACAGATCATAGTGTCACGTGCAAGATGGAAACTCTGGTGTGGAGGCATTCAGGTTCAGCTACTGAAGAGAAAAAGGACCAATTTCCTGATTCCTAGCCTAATGTTTTTCCCACCATTTGCTTTTTGAAATAATCACCTTTCAAATAATTGTATTTCAAATACAGAAGGAAAAGCTTAATAGTGTTGGGACAAATGCTAGCCATTTGGAAACAAACAGCATCCTTACCTGCCTGAGTACGCCAACATTCATTCCCTTTTTTTTTTTTTTTTAAGATTTTATTTATTTATTTGACAGGGAAAGGCACAGTGAGAGAGGGAACACAAGCAGGGGTAGAGTGAGAGGGAGAAGCAGGCTTCCCTCACTGAGCAAGGAACCCGATGTGGTACCCGATCCCCAGGACCCTGGCCAGGATCATGGCCTGAGCCAAAGGCAGATTTTTTTTTTTTTAAGATTTTATTTATTTATTTGACAGAAAGAGATCACAGATAGGCAGAAAGGAAGGCAGAGAGAGAGAAGCAGACTCCCCGCCAAGCAGAGAGCCCGATGTGGGCTCGATCCCAGGACCCTGAGATCATGACCTGAGCCGAACGCAGAGGCTTAACCCACTGAGCCATCCAGGTGCCCCCAAAGGCAGATTCTTGACCGACTGAGCCACCCAGGCACCGCCCAGCATTCATTCCTGAAGGACCAAATCACTTTTATTACTTACATGCTTTTAGGCAAATGACTTGAACTCTCTGAGCTTTTATTTCCTTAGCTGTAAAATGGAGATAATTATAGGACCTACCTCAGGATTCTTGGGGAGATGAAGTGAGACAAGCATATGAAGCACTTATCCAGTGTTTATAACGTAGCACTAAAAAATGGTAACTATGACTGTGCTAATTATTACTTACTAAAGTAATACACAAAACCATAAAAATTGTAGAAAACAACAAGTATTCATAATTTTACAGTTGTAATCTAGTTTATAAGAGTGGTGATCAGAAGCCATAGAGCCAAAAGTAGACATAACTGACTACTTCATACACACACAAAAAATCCCAGAACCATAAAGTTGACAAACAAATTAGGAAAGTATCAACCATACGTATGTAACTTAAAAAACCAAAATCCATTTCATACAAAGAGTGTTGACAGATTGGAGCAACAAAGGTAAATAACCTAATGGGAAAATGGGTAAAGATTGTCAGGGGCTTGTTTAGAGCAAAAGAAATACAAAACACACATGAAGAAACTGCTCAGGCTCATTAATGATCACAAAAATGTCAGTGAAATCAGTCCTGACCCATTTCTCATCTCCTTAGAGAGGAAATGGAAATGGTCCACAGTGCACAGGAAGGGAGCGCTCAGGAGCCATAAGTGGTGTAGAGCCCCCCCAGCAGGACAGTGCGCCGACCTTGACCCTACCGTAAAGCATGCATACTTTTTGATGTGGCATTCACATTTTTCAGTTGTTGTCTAGGAACACTTGAGCATACAAGATAACTACACAAAAGTATTCACCCCAGCATTATACCTACCGAAAGGTTCATCACTTGGAGAATTAATGAAAAGACTTAGGGTAAATGTAGACAGCGAGATACCACGAAAAAAGAATGAGGGGGGACATATGTATATTGATATGAGAACTTAACCACATGTATTTAACCACATTTTGTTAAATGAAGACTGCTTGTCACAAGGCAGTATGTGTAGTAGTAGACATTTCTGTGGGAAAAATATTGATAGTACATTTTAATAATATGTGTGCACAGGAATAAATCTATAATTGGGAAAAACACTGCCGGCATAAACATTAGCTTTATAAAAGCACAATTATCTTATCCTTTGGTTAAGAAATGTTTTGAAATTAAGACAACATTCCCTTTTCTCCTAACATTTTATTCTTAGTCCTACTAAAATATGACATAAAGTCTTTCCATGTTTGTTTGTTTGTTTGTTTGTTTTTACAGTTGTTGAAAAGCTCAGAGAAATGATGGAAGAAATTGAAAATGCGATTAACACTTTTAAGGAAGAACAGAGGTTAATGTATGTTTTAAATTCATTTTGATATAAAATTATGGACCTTTATCTTTTATTACCTCTCCAGTAGGTTATTGTACACAAGACATTTTTTTTTGTTCTGTATTTAATATTATTAGTCTTACACAAGAGCAATATAACATTTCTCTTCCTTTGTTTTGGGTTTTAGATTGCTTTTCATGTTTCAAGACAGAAAACCCAAATAAGGATTTGAAAGATTTTTTTTTCTCCTCTGAGGAAACTCTTTTAAGGCTTAGATTTATAATGTAAATAATTTTAATTCGAGAAGATGACATGAGAAGAGTTGGGAATAATGAAATTTGGTGGGGGGGGTAGGCAAGGTCCGTTTGGATCGGTTTGTAGCTTATTAGTCAAAATTTACCTTTAAAATTTTAGATATGAAGAGCTTCTGAAAGAAGAGAAAACCACCAGTAATGAGTTGAGCGCCATATCCAGAAAAATCGACATGTGGGCTTTGGGGAACTCAGGAGCTGAGGCGGCCTTCAGAGCCACGCCAGGCAAGCTTCCTGTAGACAGAGAAATGCCAAGCACTCTTCCAGAAGAAGTGGTGGATTTCGAAAAATTCCTTCAGCAAACAGGCGGGCGACAGGGGGGCTGGGATGACTATGACCACCAGAACTTTGTGAAGGTGAGAAACAAACATAAAGGGAAGCCAGCGTTCATGGGAGAAGTTCTAGAAAACCTTCCTGGAAGAACACAGGAGGAAGTTCAGCAGCACGAGAAATGGTATCAGAAATTTCTGGCCCTGGAAGAAAGGAAAAAAGAGGTAAAAATCATAACAATAACTATTACTTGTTTTATGTTTCTGTCTTCCAGGCACTGTGTTAGACTCTTTAACATGGATCATTACCTTTACACCCACTTGGGAAGTGTGTTTATAGTCCCCCAACCCACTGCCCAATAAAAGAGAAACTGAGGCAATGAGACGTTAAGTAATTTTACTGAACTGGTAGAGCTCCAGCTGAACGTCTCAAGACCCTGAGAAATACAACAGCGGGCCACAGGCCTTCTGAGGGTGGGCAGAACCCTCCATGTCCTCTTGAAATGTGGGAAATCCAGAGCTACTTAGGCCTTTGGTAAAAGTCATCTTCCCAATGAGGCCCGGCTGTTTTCAACAGAAAATAAAGAGGCAGTAGGGAAAAGACTCTTTGACTCTTAACAGTTTCTTGGAGTTTTGGCGCTTAAGCCTCATTGTTTATTTTAAAAGACTCAAGATGTTGGCTACCCCAGGGGAAAGAGTAACTATTACTGGTAGCAGATACCTTACAGGTTCCATTTTCACAGTGATATTATTCTGGCTTTGGTTTAAATCAGGACTTCTCAGCCTTGGCACCGTGGACTATTTGGGTTGGAGACTTTGCTGTCCTGTGCACTGTAGATGGTTAGCAGTGTCCCTAGCCTTGACCTTCAAGGTGTAGTAACACCCCCTTAGTGGTGATCATCAACAATGTCTCCAGACATGGCCCGTGCCCCCTGAAGGGCAAGAATTGCCCCTGGTGGGGTGCTGTAGGTTTAGATAGTCTGAGTCCCTCTTGTAGACTTGTGCTGTAATAAACATCAGCTGGTAGGGGCGCCTGGGTGGCTCAGTGGGTTAAGCCACTGCCTTCGTATCAGGTCATGATCCCAGGGTCCTGGGATCGAGGCCTGCATCGGGCTCTCTGCTCAGCAGGGAGCCTGCTTCCTCCCCTCTCTCTGCCTGCCTCTCTGTCTGCTTGTCATCTCTCTCTGTCAAATAAATTAATAAATAATCTTTAAAAAATAAAAAAAAAAAATAAACATCAGCTGGTTTGGTTTGACAGCAAAAGTATGATTGTTCAACAAATGATATACCTAAGGAGTATTGAAGAAATGTGGATTCCAGGTTTAATTTAAAATGTTAGAGAAAATAACTAGGGTTTGTGTGTTACTTTTTTCCCTGTGAAGTAAGTTGAAGATATAGGAAAATTGGCATTTGGGAATTTAAGAAAATTCTCTTAAATAAGTCTTGTTTTTGAGAGAGAGATTGTGAGTGTGCACATGCAAGATCATGCCAGGGTGATGGTGAGGGGAGGAGGGGCAGAGGGAAAGGAAGAGAGCGAATCTTAAGCAGTCTCCACATCCAGCACGGAGCCTATCACTGGGTTCAATCTCATGACCTTGAGACCATGAACTGCACTGAAATCACAAGTCAGATGCTTAACCAACTGAGCCACCCAAGCCCCTGGAAACAAGTCATTTTTAAAAACTCGAAATAATGAGCTGTTAAGAATTATTTGGCCTGGGGCGCCTGGGTGGCTCAGTGAGTTAAGCCGCTGCCTTCGGCTCAGGTCATGATCTCAGGGTCCTGGGATCGAGTCCCACATCGGGCTCTTTGCTCAGCAGGGAGCCTGCTTCCTCCTCTCTCTCTCTCTGCCTACTTGTGATCTCTCTCTGTCAAATAAATAAATAAAATCTTTAAAAAAAGAAAAAAAAAGAATTATTTGGCCTTTTTTTCCAGGATGCTGAAAACATGGGGTCCCTGGACCAGCAAAGTCAGCATCACCTGGGGACTTACTAGGACTTTCCGGCCCCAACCCCAGACCTAATCTGAGCTCCGGGTGTGGGGAGCAGGCTGTGTTCTCATGATGCCACTGGGTTATTCCATTAAGAGCTCAAGCTTGAGATCCACCTCCCTGGGGAAAAAGGGCAGGAACAGTGCTTCTTGTAATAAAGATGAACCACCTGGATTCTAGCTCCCTCTTCTCCAGATGTTTGACTCTTGATTGAATGTAGGAGTGTGGTTGAGTCAAGCTGAGAGTCGTTCCCCGAAGTGGGACATGTTGGAGGAGAAGAGGGAAGTTTGGGGCAAAGCATCGGGAATGTAGTTTTAACTCTACAGAGTTTAAGGTGATGAGTAGGAGGGACACCTGGCTGTCTCGGTGGGTGGAGCGTTCAACTCAGCATCTCAGGGTTGGGAGTTCGAGCCCGACGTTGGGTTTAGAGATTACTTAAAAATAAAGTCTTCTAAAAAAAAAAAAAAAAAAGATGATGGGTAGGAAATTTTCCACTTTTACCTTGCACTTCATTTAATATGCCGTTTTGCCCAACTGAAGATAATGACTTTCAGACGTGCTCTGAACTTTCTGGCCTGAGCATCCTTGCTTGTCTTGTTCTGTCTTTCTAGAGCCTCCATCTTTCTTTCCCCTCCAATACCAGCCCATCAAAATCTGCCCAGATAAGAAGCTACTTCCTGTTTGCCCACTCAGACACAGAAGTTCCCTCAGAATTCACAGATGCCTTGTGTATACATTTTTTTTTTTTTTTTTTTTTTGGGAGAGAATGAGTGTGAGCAAGGGTTGGGGGGAGGGCAGAGGGAGAGGGAGAGAGAAAATCTCAAGCAGGCACCATACCCAGCACTGAGCCCTACCCGGGCCTCAGTCCTACAACCCTCAGATCATGACCCGAACTGAAATTAAGAGTCGGACGCTTAACCGACTGAGCTACCCAGGCATCCCTTGTTTATACCTCTTTAGTGACGTGCTAGGGTGCATTCTATATGCTAGTGTTTAGGCATGTATCTTATCTCACCCCGAGTCGTGCTACTCAAACGTGGCCCATGGACTGGATGTCAGTTTGTGTACTGTTGCTGGTTTCCAGTACAATAAATTGTGCCCGAATCAGCTACTCAGTAAGCACCCTGTGTAGTTCAGTTCCCTTTTTTTTCCATGGAAAACGTCCTCACTGAAGGAAGCAGTGCGTTGATTTACATTCTAGAGTACATTCGGTATTTTTGAGGACCCGCACTCTGAGAGACTCTTGTAGAAGGCGCTTGGTGGTGTTTTAATTATCCGTGGCTCCTCTCCCACTGCCTTGCATACAGTGCACGTGCCATGGGGATTTCTTTCTTGAGTGTACGCTACACCATGAGAAAAGATGAAGAAACTGTTTCCTGACTAGCGGGGAGAGTGTTTCAGGAGATGTCTCCTTTATAGCTGCTAGCAGGCTGCTAGAATTTTAAATAATATTTATATACCCACAAGTGCAGTACAGCAATTTTACTTTTCTTTTTTTCACACTGGTGAATCGTTAAGTGCCAGGCACTGACTCACTGAATCTTCACAGGAATCCTGTTTGAGAGGTACGCCTCCACCTCTTTTACTGATAAGCAGAGTGAGGACAGAGAGGTTCCGCGACTCATCCAAGTGCACACCTACTAAATGGTGGGGCCAGGATTTGGTCCCAGACAGCTGGCTTCAGACCCTATGCTCCCAAGCTGCCCACTTTTAATTCCTTTTTTGACATTTGACCAGAGGTAAAGGTCACCATTCTAAGTCTAGACAGACGGTTTGGAAGCAGAGTGAGATAATCAGAAGAAAGAGATGTTCCCCATGAACGCAAACGAAGAGGGTAAAGGAGAGGAAGCTACTTGACAAGGTGCCCTCCTTGTGAACCTGAGAATTAAGAGAGGAAGGGGAAAGCCAAAAGAACAAACCACTGTTCAGTGTTTAAAAGATACATGATTTTTTTTTTTTTTAATGAAGTAGAAAAAAGTTGCTTTGGTTCAGGAAAAAAAAATGTTTTAAAACCTAAGCAACCAGGGCGCCTGGGTGGCTCAGTGGGTTAAGCCACTGCCTTTGGCTCAGGTCATGATCAGGGTCCTGAGATCGAGGCCCGCATCGGGCTCTCTGCTCAGCAGGAGCCTGCTTCCCTCTCTCTCTCTCTGCCTGCCTCTGTCTGCTTGTGATCTCTCTCTGTCAAATAAATAAATAAAATCTTTAAAAAAAAAAAAAAAAAAAACCTAAGCAACCAGCCTCCTGCAAGCAATGTTCTTTCTAGAAAGATGGATTTGGGGTTGCCTTTTCAAGTGCTCTTGGTTATTAAAAATGTTTTTCTCTTCCTGTCTCTCTCTCTCTCTCTCTCTTTTTTGTTTTTAATCAGTCTATTCAGAACTGGAAAACCAAAAAGCAGCAAAAGAAGGAGGAAATTCTCAAGTTAAAGGAAAAGGCGGAGAACATATCTCTGCTCTTCCACAGTAAAAACGAAGATAATCAAAAGCGAAAAGAGGAGCAAAGAAAGAAGCAGAAACTGGCCGTGGAAGCATGGAAGAAGCAGAAAAGTCTAGAAAGGTCCATGAGACGCGCCTCCCAGGTGAGAGAAGAGGAAGAGAAAGAGAAGAAGCAGCAGAAAGCGCGGCAACGCCAGTTTAAACTAAAATTGCTCCTGGAGAGTTACGCCCAGCAGAAGAAAGAGCAGGAAGAATTTCTGAGGCTTGAGAAGGAGATGAAGGAAAAGGCAGAAAAGGCAGAAAAGAGGAAAACGGCTGCCGAGGAGATCTCCAGGTTTCAAGAACGAGTGAGTCGGTAATGGTTCCTGGGTCCGTCTTCAGGGCCCCACGTAGGGGTGTCCCGCTCCAGACTGAGGTCCGCAAAAACAGGCCCGTACCCGGCATTCATGTGGTAAAAGTGAGGAAGCCGTGCTCTCTGAATCCTAGTGGGTTGTATAGCCCCCAGGGAAAGACAGACGTGAGACTGCGCAGAAGTAGAGTGATGGAGGGGGTTCGTCGGGGACTTTGGGAGGCAGGCAGGCAGCGAGAGAAGTGTTCCAGAGCTGTGGGGGTCAGACAGAAGGTGATGTTGGGGTGCAGTCTTGAAGGAGAAGAAAGGCAGGGATCCTTCCTGGCAGAGGGAACAGCATGAAGGGCAGAGGGAACAGCATGAAGGGTAGCAGTGTGGTTTAGGGGGAAACCTGTAAGAACCACAGTGATCTCAGGGCACCAGACAGGAGCTGGGAAGCAGCCAGAGAGGACGCTGGAAAGGTAGTCACAGGTCAGGCCACACGTGGGCTGTGTTCTCTGCCAGACCTGCTGGCCCTACGCCCACTGGTGATGCGCTCCCTAGTTCATTGTCCATCTCCCCACTGTCATTAAAGCTCCATGAGGGCAGAGGTCTTGTCCTTTTGGTTCATCCGTGTACCCTCAGGTCTGGTACGGTGTAGAAACTCAGTGTGTACTTAATGGAATCAAGGTAACTGCTGAGAGGTAGGGGGAAATAAAAAACATACACAAGAAAAATGCTAATTGAAGAGTACAGTTTTACTAGTAAGTGGAAATCAGTCCAAAAAATATTTAAAAAGATAAGGAAGATTCTTTATTTTTTCAAGATTTATTTATTAGAGAGAGAGAGAGAGAGAGGGCAAGTGCAGCATGCAGGACAGGCAGGGAGGGTCTGGCTGAGGGAGAAGCCCCAGCAGACTCCTTGCTGGGCCTGGAGCCCAGGGTGGGGCTCAATCTCATGACCCTGAGATCGTGGCCTGAAACCAGGAGTCAGGCACTTAACCACTATAACCCCAACTTAACTTGGGATGCTTAACCCAGGTACCCAAGAAGGATACTTAAAATGAAAAAGGGTTCAAATGAGATATAACTGGGGGAGACTGAATAGCTCAGTGGGTTTAGCGTCTGCTTTCAGCTCAGGTCATGATTCCAGGGTCCTGGGATCCAGCCCCATGTTGGGCTCCAGCCCCAGCGGTTGGCTGCCTGCTCAGCGGGGAGTCTGCTGTCCCCCTGCTGTGCTCACTCACTCTCTCTCTCTCTGCCAAATAAATACTCTTTTAAAAAATGAGATATAACTGTTATGAAATAATTCTTATGAATTGTTATGAAATAACTGTTATGAAATAATTCTTATGAGTTGTTATGTGCATCAAAAGACATAGCCGCAGCTGTCATGAAGCAAAAAACAAGGGAAATGCAAAGAAAAATCATAGACAAAACCACACTAATGGAATTTCCCTTAGTCCATATGTGAAAATCTTCCTAAATAACAAAAGATCCCATGCGTTCTCCCCACCGCCCACCAAAAAAGGCAAGCAGGCCACACAATAAAAGACCAAGAAAAAAAAAAACAAGAAATCCTGTAAAATAGAACATATGTGAGAGATCTAAAACCAGATATATCTGTGTTGAAAAGTGAAAATGGGCTTAGCTCAACTATCAAAGAAAAGGAGTTTTAGATTGAACTATAAGATAAAACAGCTAAAGAAAGCGATTCAGAAAGGATGGGCATGTGTTACATTTATATTCAGGATAAAGACAGCTCTTAGCCTTTGTTGGAAAAGGTTGATATTGAAGTATTGATATTTAGGGTAATTTAATTTTTCTTGCAAGCTACTGACCTTTCAAGGAAATTCTAATGAATTTTATTTTCTTAATGTTACCCTCCTATTGTTGGTGTATTTTGTTTTTTAGGATTTACATAAACTTGAATTGAAAATTCTAGATCGACAGTTAAAGGAAGATGAAAAGGCAGAAAAACAAAGAAAACTGGCAAAATTAAAAGAAAAGGTGCTGTGTGCTGAGATTTATTTTTATTTTTATTATCCTAACTCCTTGATTGGTAAGGAGGCAAGCATGAAATCCATTTAATTTATATCCAGAACTCTATTTCTGTATCGCTTCCTCTAGATTTCGTACTTAACAGATTTACATATTACAAAGCACAGCTTAGCACAGTTTAGCACAACTTAAGCAACTATTGGAATTCTGCCATTTCACATTCTAAGCACCTTATTTTCTTTTACCCTGAATTAATTTTCTCTTCTTACTCTTAATTCTGTTTTTCATTTTCTTCCGTACGTGCCTCTGTTTTAGACCTTTTAGTAGCTAGGAGCATTGCTTAATCTCCCTGGGAGTACACGGACTGCAGATGTTGGTGACTCTCCTGGGAACGAAGGACTTTCCTGGTAGTTATTTACCCTAAATTCATTGTCTGGCTATCCCACGGTCACTCTTGGAGGCATTACATTTCCCTCAGAATAGAAACAAAAAATAGAACAGTGGAAGCAGAATACAATAATTAAATTAGAAAAAAAGAAACTAAATTAAACAGTTTATTAATAGATTAATGGAGTCCAGATTTTCTGTTAGCTCTAGGAACACAATCGGAAGTTTGCTAAAAAGGTTATTAACAGTTTTATTTCTGTTTAGCGAATTTCAAGGGTGTTTCTTATAACTGCTTGTTGTTGTTACTGAAGATCTCACTCACTAGCCCAAACTTAACAGCACATATGAAGTAACTGGCACTCATTTTCTTTCTGATTACAGGTTGAAAACAACGTTGGTAGGGACCCCTCTAGGCTTTACAGACCTACCAAAGGTTGGGAGGAACGGACCAAGAAGACGGGACCCACAGGCTCTGGGCCACTTCTGCATATCCCACACAGGTACAAAGGAGTTAAAGTGGGTGTCCACTTTACAATAACTTCATAACTACGTGTTTATATTTTATATAGTTTCTATTTGTATGCTCTATTTTACAGTTAAAAAGTTGATAAAAGTTGCTAAATAATGTTCAGTTATATAGATGTTCTATGCGTTGAAAACTTGAGCTATTTACGCTTCTTACCTAATAACATAGAGTGGCATTTAAGTCACCCATGAAAAGCATTTTACTTATCCAGGAGGCATAGTATATTACCTCTCAGCAAGTCCAACGTAGAATTTAATTAATTAGGATTTCTAAAAAAATTTCTTTTGTATTTATAATTGCCCTTCTTCTTCTCCCTAGGGCTATTCCGACCTGGAGACAAGGACTTGAGAAAAGAATATGAGATAATGAAGTTGGTATTCAGTTGATGAAAGTGTCAGCATGTTCAGACCAGGAGAGAGTCAGTGCCCATGTTCTTTAAGTAGTACTAGCCCCAATCAGATTGGTAACCGTGTTGTTTGTGAACGCACAGGTACTGAGTTCCCTGCAGCACTGTTGGAGCTCGTCTATACTCAGTGGGTATTTAATGTGTATGTTGGCCTATTACTGATGTAAATGTTATTTGAATAAGTGTATGTTACACACATGATTTCATTTAAATCCTGAGAACATTTCAAAGGTATTTTGTTTTTGTCATGGCATAGCAAAATAAATTGGGCCAGTCATAGAGTATCTTTTTTTTTTTTAAACAAAAATTTTGTAACATTTATAACTTGGAGGTGAATGAGCTCAAGGAACAGAAATGTAAAGATTTTCCTTTCTGGGGGGAAATAAGTCAGGACTTTTCTAAGTTTAACAAATTGGTAGTTTGTCAGTTGCTACATTTTTGTGTAATAAATATTTTGTATTTGTTGGAAGTATGCTTTGTTTTATATAGAGAATATTTATTTTAAAAATATGCTTCACCTCGAAATATCCTATTATTTATATTATCGACATCTTTTTGGTTTCCTTTGGCTATGCCAGATTTCCCATTAGCCTTTCTGGATGTCACACATTTATAAAGCCTTTGAGTCTTTCACTTCTTCTGGCTGGTGCAGTTTTCTTTACTGCTTCTGTTTGGCTCAGAATATTTGGTCAAAAGAGGCAACTTTAAAATTTCCAAACTTTTATACGTGAAAACACAATTTAACTTAATTTGACTCAACTTTTCATATTATAAAATCTTAGCTCCTAACTTTAATCAGTCCCCATCTTATAGGAGATGGTATAATATACATAATAAATATGAAAGAACTTGTGTTTTTTATATTTTATCTTAGAATATCTTTAATTTATAACTTGAAACATCTAGGTCAAATGACTCAGAAGTTTACTGTTAGTAAACTGTTAGTAGTAACCTTTACTTATTTCACAGTTAATTGTCAAAGTTGATGGCTTCCACATTTTGGAAACTGAATTTGATTACACAATTATTGGTGCAAAATGAGAGAAAGAACATAAAACATCCTTAATCAGGGATGCCTGTTTTATTTGTAGCTCTCGTTCTCTTTAACTTTGTTTTTAAATGGTCGGAGGCCATTTAGAGACACAATATCGGACAACAGATTTTAAACACAGAATGGAACTACTATACAAAAGATACACAAAAGAAAGCTTTCTTATACATGGCTTTTGAACACAGCTTTTTGTTGCACACAAAGGTAACTTTCCATTTCCTGCATCAAAGGTAAGCATACTGGGTAGTGTGAGTTTGGGCTTTTTGTCTGTTTTTTTGTTTGTTTGTTTCTTAATAAAACTATGGAATTTTATTTGACAAAACCAGTCCTTCTAACTGAATCTAAAACAAATGAGGGATGTATAAAAGGTATAGAATAAGCATAATTAATAGTATCTTCAGTTGTAGGCTCAGAGAAGAGATAAATAAACATTTCATTTACTGGTTTAAAAAGGATCTGAGGGGCACCTGGGTGGCTAAGGCTAAAGCCTCTGCCTTCAGCTCAGGTCATGATCCCAGAGTCCTGGGATCGAGCCCCGCATCAGGCTCTCTGCTCAGTGGGGAGCCTGCTTCCCACCCCCTCCCCGCCTGCCTCTCTACCACTTGTGATCTCTCTCTGTCAAATAAATAAATAAAATCTTCAAAAAATAAATAAATAAATAAATAATAAAAAATAAAAAATAAATAAAAACGATCTAAGAACTTTAGAAAAAAACCCTAAAGGGAAAATGTTAATAAAGCACCCTTAATTCCATCACTCCATGGTAACTTTTTGCAAAAACATACCTACATATTTTAAAATAGCTACAGTCATAGAGTATGTTTTATTTACTATACTAAGTTATATATACTTTCCTATGTTTCTATAGAATTCAAACATTATTGTTTAATGGCTAAATAATGTTCAATTATATAGATGTCTTATGCCTGTATGTTGAAAACCTGAGCTATTTACACTTCTTACCTAGTAACATAGAGTGGCACTTTGCATGGGGGTTGGCTTCTGTCATGCCTATGTCAGCAATCTTGTGTGGTCAAAGTCACCCATGAAAACCCTTTTACTTACCTAGGAAGCATGTTATATTATCTCTCAGTGAGTCCATCATGGAATTTGGATCAGATTGCTGGCTCCTGAGCTGAGAATCAGAGGAAAATTATCTGTGTTCTCTTTAGGTGGCCCAGTTGAACAGGATTGTCTTTCTGAGCATGTATAGACTGCATTGTCCATAGTAAATTAAATTCGTGTGATATGACCACACTTTCAACATTCTAAAACATTTGGTGGTGCGTGTTTGTAAGGGAGGGAGAAAGATCTTAACTGTAATGACAATGAAAACTCCTCTAGACCAGGCATACGTGAAAAACAAGGAATGTGGCCTCCCTATTTGTAAAGAAGCCCAAGAACAGCCCTTTGGTCATGCCGTATTTGTTTCAGACATACAGGAATCCCTGTGAATAAGTAGTAACTGGTACCTAAAAGTAGGCGCTTTGGGTTATTGAATAAGGAGAAGATAACTGCAGCCCACACAGCATGTATTTTAAATAGATTTTTCTTAAAATTATACTCAAACTTAGCTTAGCCGACTATAGAGAACCTAGGTTAGAGAACCTAGGTTTGAGCCTGATCTTTCGGTGGATTTTTTCCCCCTAGACTGCTTCGTGACCTTTTAAAGGGAATAATATATGGTTGAAGCAAATTAAGTTCCAACTTAAAAAAAAAATTGCTGAAAGCATGCTATTTCATTTTAATATAGGGGTAGTTGGAGAACATTTGAGCTTGTTTGCCATGGCAAATTGATGCGACAACGATGCTAGATGAACACAGACTTAACATTAAGAGTAAAATCTTGCAAAAGAAAATGATGCAGTCACACATAGAAATATAAATGTAAGTTGTGTATATATGTGTTTATATATTTATATGTTATTATTCATATGTGTATATGTTTATATATTTATATTTGTTATTATTCATACGTGTGTGTGTGTGTGAGAGATTGCTGGTATCCTAGAGAGGACTAGGAACGTCTCTGAGCTCAGGAAGCGTCAGTAATTTTTAATAAACATTTATCTTCACAGCTTGATTTGAAGATCTAGCCTCCCTATCCATTCAGCTGAAAGCCAGGGACTTGCAGAAAGGATTTATTCTGATCCATCCATTTTCAAATAGATCATCCTTTAGGGCCCCGATCGTCTCAAAGCGAACTAGAAGTTTTTGATCTTGCACTTCCAAATACCTAACGAGGATCACAGTTCTGGAGGGATTGGGGGATTTGTGGCCTGAATTTTACAAGGCTTGAGGGGGGTCTCCAAGCCTGCGGGGCTCAGAATAGAAAAGGTGGGCTGTAGAGAGAAATGCGAAGGCACCAAGCGCTGCGTTTAGACTCTGAACAGCGAGTCGCTTCAACCCCAGACGGGCGCGCGGCGGGCGCACCGCCTAAGCCCACGCGCCATCCCTGTGTGGCCCCTCGGGCTTCCCTCACGCCGCGCGCCAAGTGCTTCCGGGTCGCGGCGGACGTCGCTTCCGCAGCAGCATGGCGGCCACGGAGGAAGAGCGGCCGGCGGGGAGCGGTGAGGGAGAGAGGCTGGATTTCCTGCGAGACCGGCACGTGCGGTTCTTCCAGCGCTGCCTCCAGGTCTTGCCCGAGCGTTATTCTTCGCTCGAGACCAGCAGGTAACTGGTGGCCACGGTCAGCGGGGTGGGCAATGGGGCTCCTCGCCCCAGCGGAAAGGCTCCGCGGCGCCGGCTGGCTGACCCGGCGCCTGCGGGCCCTGCGCCACCGCCCACCTGGCAGTGCGAGGTGCTTCTCCTCCCAGGCGGGTCTGCAGTCACCCTCATTCCACCCGAGCTGTGGCGGGAGGATTGGGGCAGCAGTAAGTCGAGGGCTTGTGGAACCTCCGGTGTCTGCCTTTATCACTTCCCAACCATTTTTCCTGTCAGCTCCGAGCTTCCTCTAAAATCCCACTACGAGGCTGTGAATCAACTTGGCCTCATTACTTCCGAGTACAGAAGGGAAAAGACGCATCACTTTGCCTTCGTATTTTAGATAAATAGCCTCTCCTGGGCTACCTACCCTTCCCTCCAAAACGTCATTCCCTCTTGATGGAATATCCGTATGGTGTTGGATGGATAGGAGCGGCGCAGAGCCTGTCAGGTTCGAGTAGAGATTAACTTTCCAGGAATTGTAAATCTAAGGGTAGGAGAAGGTTGGCGGATGAGGTGCGGTGTTCCGTGAAGCAGCCTGTTAAAAAAGTGTATCTGCTGTAGCCGTGTGAGTTGGAGTTGGCTGAGGAGTGTGATTTGGCTGCGGCGAAAAAACTGTGAATTAGTCATTCGGAGTAAAAGTCGGGATGAGAAAGAGAAGGAGGCGGTCCTTGCTCTGCAGTGCTGTGTTTTGAAGTGAGGCTCCAACGCTGCCTGGGACTGGGAATGAAGAGAGCTGATTGGGTTGGCTCTAATCTCTCCGTATTGTTTTGAACTCGGATTCTCTGGTGTCTTTTGAACATTGCATGCCTGGGTCAGATTTGTGAGTTAGATTACTTCTGCCTGGTGCTCCAGAAACTCAGTATGAGAGGTGCTAGAGTACAGCGGAACAAGGCAAGTGGTTTCCCTAGAGCTCTTTGCAGCATAGGGTTAGTGCATGTTAATCTCTGTTAGCATAGGGTTAGTGGGACCACATAGGAAGGGCGATACCTAATCCAGATTTCTTTAGAGAGGCCTTCCCAAAAGAGATTCGCCCCTTCCAGTCACCACGTGAAATTATATATTTATTGGTTTATTTGTTTAATATTTTTCTTTCACACGGGATTGTGAACTTCAGGAAAGATATTTTTCTAGCTCACTTGTATGCTTTAGAGTTGCTCTGTCCGGTGTAGTGGTCACTAGCCACATTTGGCTGTTTAAATTTGGATTAATTAAAATGAAATCACATTAAAAATTAAGTTTTTCGGGGGGGCACCTGGGTGGCTCAGAGGGTTAAAGCCTCTGCCTTCCGCTCAGGTCATGATCCCGGGGGCATGTCCTCTCTGCTCAGCAGGGAGCCTGCTTCCTCCTATCTCTCTGCCTGTCTCTCTGCCTACTTGTGGTCTCTGTCAAATAAATAAATAAAATCTAGCCCCACATTGGACTCTGCTCAGCCAGGAGTCTGCTTCCCCCTTTCTCTTTGCCTCTCTGCCTACATGTGATCTCTGTCAAAGAAAAAATAAATATATTATCTTTAAAAATAAAATAAAATTCCAGCATGGACAAAACCATGTATACTGATGCATGTTGGTAAACTGTGTAATGGTGCCCAAAGCATAAGTAAAACTTCAAAAATTTTCCGATTGGACAACTGATTTAATAATTTCAGTGTAATCTTAGGATCTACACAAGGCATTATGTGGTAGATGATAGTGTATACAGTCATGGTGCATTAGTTAAGAAATTTAATTATATCCTTTGTACACCTAATGTTTATCACTTGAGTATTTTTTGTTTCTAGTTTTCTTATGGCATACGTAACCACATTTAAGCTAATGTGCACATAGCAGTTTTTGTAATGATTTTTTAAAAAAGTTTTTCGGTTTTTGTCTTCCTGAGTCAGGTTTACTTTCCTTAGTTTAGGGTTAAGTCCTTTTGTGGTGTCTGTGGTTTATAATTGTATGCTTACAAAGGAGCTCTGACCTTTTAAGCAAAGGTGACTGATCGTGAAATTTCTGCTGTTGCCACTTTGCAGATAAAACAACGTGTTTGCTAAGTCACAGTTCTTAACCTGGTATTGCTGTTTATTTAATTCCATAGACATTTGTTGAGTGCCTGCTGTTTGGGTATAGGGATGCAGTGCAAAACCAGTGATTTTTGGTGTGCCTTTCTTCTTACTGATAGATGTGACAAAGGAGATTCTTAGGAAGGCTGATAACAGACTAGACATTTAGACACTTATTTTCTGACCCACCATTTTGGCAAAATTACTTTCATTTCCCCTTTGTTTTTAGTTTGACAAATAGGACTAAATAATTTTTATTTTTCTAATAATGGCTTTATGAAAACAAAATACTTATTTCGCCTGTGACTTTTTTTCATATTAATTTCTGAAAGGTGGTAGTTATTAGTTACCTCATGTGAATATTAAACCTTGGATTGTGAGCTTTGTGCATTAACAAGTTTCTTTTTCGTGAGTGGTTTATTTTTATATATTTATTTATTTAAAGATTTTATTTGTCAGAGAGAGCACGGCAGGGGGAACAGCAGGCAGAGGGATAAGCAGGCTCCCTGCTGAGCAAGGGGCCTGATGTGGTATTTAATCCCAAGACCCCAGGATCAGGACCTGAGCTGAAGGCAGACGCTTAACTGACTGAGCCATTCAGGCCCCCCATTTGAGTGGTTCAGAGAGTTTTTGGTCATAAGTTGTTACTGCCATTTGTATTTGGGTAACGCGAGTTAGAGTAGGTTTTTTTAAACTGAAGAACAAAATACTGACCATTTTCTGTGTATGTTATTTTTACAGATCCAGGTGCTCTCAAAGAAGGGTTTAGATGTTTGGTTTTTATTTTACAGGACATCCCAGTCTACCTAGTCTTTCCATTCACATGTCCTTCCCCTGTGTAGCCTGTGTTGTAAGTGCTCAGCTCACTCACTACCTTCTAGCCACTGCTCTGCTCTTTCATTCCCTCCCTTAGCAGAAATCTGTTGCAGTCCCATAGTATGTTTCTCAAAGTGTGATGGTCACGGCGGGAGGCTCTAAATCAATGGCATCATCACACGCTTATATGAATGCAAGTACCTGGGGCCTTCCCCGGTTCTCCTCAGACTCTGCACAGGCTGCCCGTGTGCATTGTGACCAGCATCCCAGAGGGTGCTTATGCACCCTAATGTTGGAGACTGCCTGATAGGAGAAACACATGTACAAACAGATTCTTAACACAGTGCCTCCCAACTCTAATGTGCGTATAAATCACCTGGGTATCCTGTTTAAACGCAAAATCTGATTGCATAGGTCTGGGAGGGGAGGGGTTTAAGGTCTTGCAGGTCTAATAGGTTCCCAGGGGCTGCCAGTGTTGTTGATCCCCTGACCACACTTGAACTTGTTTGCAGAATGATTGTGATATTTACAGGATATTATTATGGAAGCACCTTAGCTCAACCTGAAGAGAGATAAGTCTCAGAGTTGGCTTGTTGGAAGATGTAACTCTGAAGTTAAATATTAAAGAATGTGTTTAGTTTGGGGGGATGGATTATAGGCAAATAGACAAGCCGATAAAGGTAGATAAATGAGTGTTGAGCAGAGGAACTGCAATCATTTGTCCAGCAGTGGTAAGGCAGGTGTGGTAGGAATTTAGTCAGGAGGGCAGACATGGCCCATATTACAGAAGGCCTTGTGTGCCAGAAGTGAACAGAAGTGAAGGAAATTTGCCAAGCAGTGGATCTTCTGGTGGAAGTGGATCCTAGTAGATCTTCTGAAATATGCATTTCAGAGTGATTGTTGGATTTGAGATTGGTTGTTGTAGTAGTAAGTGAGACCAGATTGGAATCAGGAAGACCAGTTAGAGAGCAGTTATAGTATGCACTAATCTGGGAGCCAGATGCTGGGGCAGAGTGGGATAGAATGAAGGAGTTTAGGGAAAAGGAGGAGGAGTTCCAGGATTCTGGGATTGGAACTGCCATGGTCTAGAGAATAAGAGGCAAAAGGAGTAGATTTAGAAAGGAAGATTTTTTTTGTTGTTGTTGTTTTGTTTTGTTTTTTGGGCAGAGCACTCGTGTCTTGGGGAGAGAGGATGGAAAGGTGGAGGGGAGAAGGGAGGGAGAGGATCTTAAGCAAGCTCCACACCCAACACCAAGTGAGGCTGGGCTCAGTCTCACCACCCTAAGATCAAAAGTCAGACACTTAACCAACTGAACCACCCAGGCCCTGAAGATGATTTCCTTAAGAGTGCTTATTATATAGCTACTTAGTTATTTTTTCCCCATAATTTAGCCTGCTAAGGCTAAGAGGCTTGTTTTAATCATTTTTGTCACGATCTAGTTTGTAGTAGATGTTTGGTAAACATTTCTTATTGAAAAATTATTTTGCATGTAAAATAATTCCAAAGAAGTGTGACTGTCTTAAAAATACTTATATCAAGCCAGCTACTGAAAAATATTAAGGATAAAGAGTAAGGCGTAGGAGTGCCTGGGTGGCTCGGTGGGTTAAAGCCTTTGCCTTCAGCTCAGGTCCTGATCCCAGGGTTCTGGGATTGAGCCCCGCATTGGGTTCTCTGCTCAGTGGGAGCCTGCTTCCTCTTCTCTCTCTGCCTGCCTCTCTGCCAATTAGAGATCTGTCTGTCAAATAAATAAATAAATAAATAAAATAAAATCTTTTAAAAAAGGGGGGGTGAGGCTTAAAATTCTAGCATTCCTGCAGCATTTCAAGTCATTCATTCCAGAGTGTTTACTGGGGCCTGTTTGTGCTGTGTATTTTAATTTCGTGATTAATTTCCGTATGTCCTCTTATTCTCTCTTATCATTACCAGTGTTAGCAAATTTATTGAGCAACTGTGTTCCTATTTCTAAATATTTTCTCTTTCTAAATGCTTGTTCATAATTTTAGAATTCTTTGCATTATGATTTTATTATAGCCTCTCCTAAGATCTAGGCAGGAATGTAGTCACATGTTAAAGACACTTGGAGATGCTGGTAGAGACTACTGGCAGAAGGGAGCAGAGCAGGTGATCCAAAGTTTGGTAATCTAGTCAGTGCCTATACATTAGTGTTCGCTGTGTACTCGCAGATGGTCACTTACCTGCTCTAGCCTAATGGCACACTACTCCTTTATTGGCACAGGAAATTTATTACTATTGCTCAATTCTTTTTCCACTGCCTAGACTGGTTGTCCCCCACCCCCTGCCCCATGTAATCCTTGGGTTTTTTGTTTTTGCTTTTTTGTGCTTTTTTTTAAGCCTGAAAATTTTATTCTTCAACCTGAAAAATTAGAGATCTTCTGGGGACATCATTTAATTGATGCCTCTTATCTGTGAATCGATTCGGTAGGGCAGCAACTTTATTTAGAGGAGACAAACTTTACTACCTCATCCATGTAAGTTGTAGTTTTCATATGTGTTGTTCTGGAGTGAAAGAAGGGTCAGGAAGATGTAGCTGGTTTACTTTGCTTTTGCAGGCTATAGTTTTAGAGTTCAATTCTGGGTAAGAGAAGAAAGGAAGAGAACAAACAAATGCTCTCCAAAGTAACTAACGTAGAAATACCTGCACTGGCCTGATTTTAGGCATATGTCTTCACACGATTTCACCTCTAGACACCTACCCCCAGGTGGGTTGCCAGCAATTCATACTTCAAGTAGCACTTATGGGGGCACCATAAAACCATTATTTCTCTCAGAGGCCCACAGCCCAAAATTGCTTTTTCTTATGCCTTACTTGACCATTCCCTCTCAAGAGTTTTAGGACCGCTTGAGAACTCTGGTGTGGTGAGAAAGGAGTATTTTCCTGGCCTTAGAGGAAGGCAAGACATTAGCTCCAAATTGACTTCTTGGTTCTGCCCGCCGCTGCTGGGTACCTCACTTCATAAGCATAAGCTTTTCTTTCTTTTTTAATTTTTTTTTAAAGATTTTATTTCTTATTTGACAGATGGAGATTACAAGTAGGCAGAGAGGCAGGGAGAGAGAGAGAGGAGGAAGCAGGTTCCCTGCTAAGCAGAGAGCCCAATTCTGGGCTTGATCCCAGGACCCTGGGATCCTGAGATCCTGAGACTATGACCTGAGCCGAAGGCAGAGGCTTTAACCCACTGAGCCACCAGATGCCCCCATAAGCATAAGCCTTTCAGTAGAGCTGTTAATCCTGTCAACTTCAGTCTCACCAGCTAGGAATTGAAAATAGCGTAGGGGAGCCTTTAATAATTAAGTAGGCAAGATTTTTAAGTGGTTTATCAGCATCTGACTTGATTTCTGGTATTTTCATTCATACTTAGAAGCAAATAAAATAAAAAACAGATCATTCCTATGACACTTACATGGAACTAACACTGGACTTTGGAGCAGGGTTACTTAACCTTCGCACTGTTGACATTTTATTGAATGGCGCTGCCCTGTGCATTGTAGGTGGGACAGCGGCATCCCTGGCACTTACCAGCTAGCTGGCATTGGCACCCTTCTCTTGGGACAATGAAAAATGTTTTTAGAATGTATCCTGGGGTATCACTGCTCTAAAGCCTTTTTTTTTTTTTTAATGGTTTTAAACAGGCTTTATGCCTAGCATGGAGCCCAAACACAGGTTTAAACTCACCACCCCGAGATTGAGACCTGAGCTGAGATTAAGAGTCATACACTTGGGGCACATGGGTGTTTCAGTCACTTAAGGGTCTTCCTTCAGCTCAGGTATGATCCCAGAGCCCCGGGGTCCAGCCCCGCATCTGACTCCTTGCTTAACGGGGAGCCAGCTTCTCCCTCTGCCTCTGTTGTTCCCCCTGCTTGCGGTCTGTCCCTCTCTCTCTCTCAAATAAATTTTTAAAAAGAAAAAAAAAAAAACATACGCTTAACTGACTGAGCCTCTAGGAGCCCCTAGAGCAGTGCTTCTAAAGCCTGACTGCATATTACTTCACCTGGGAAGCACCCCCGCCCCATACCAGGTACCCAGACTCCACTTCCACCTAGAATTTCCATTTCATTATCATAGAGTAAGACCTAGGCCTCTCTGTGTTTTATTGGTGGTGTTTTAGGTGTGTGTTTTTAAGCCAATTCTAATGTGCAGCCAGGTTTGACAAACACCCTGGTAGAGCCCACCACCCTACGACTCAGAGCTCCTGAGTAGTTTCCATTGGTTATCTGGCCTTGCAAATTCAAGCAAATCACTTGGCGTTCTCTGGACTTCATGATCTTGAGCTAGAAAAATTTAAAAGAGTATTTAACTTAGAAAAGAATACCAGCTTCTTTTTGTAGCCCTTTAGATGTTTTCTGATCATATATTTTTTACTGACAGGAAGATCTTGGATTTATCCAGCCTCCGTAGATTGTCTTGTTGACAGCCTCTTGTTGTCCTCCACTTTTCTGTCTTCCTTTTGGGTTTTTCTTTAACAGTGCTTTAATAAACTAAATTACTGGATAATTTTAATTGATTATATCCAACTGTAACCATTTACAGCAAAACCGAGAACCCCAGTGAGAGCTCCTTAGCAGGGTTACGTGAAATAATGCAGGCACGTATCACGGTGAGATGGACTTAACCTCCTGAGACATACTGATCATGAAAAACAGCGATTCTCAGACACGGCTGCTGTCAGAGAGAAGTTCTTCGCATTTCTAAAGTATCATTTTGAGGGGTAGGGGAAGCGAGCAGTGTCGTCTGGGGGAAGAAGGTTGCCAACCAGTGACCTGGAGAAAAGGCCTATAGTGTGACAGCGTGTTGAGACGCTGGGGTCATCATTAACACCTGTCAAATTGATGAAGTTTTAGAGTATAGGTGAGGTTCAATGGGGTGGAGTCCAGAGCCAACGACCAAGAAGGAATTCTTAAGATATCATTGGTGCAGAATGGTGGTTTATTAAACTCCGGGGACAGGACCCGTGGGCAAAAAGAGCTGCTGCCCTGGGCTTGTGAGGGGTGGCTGGTCATATGCTGTGGGGTTGGGGGAGGTAAAGAGAAAGATTTCAAAAGAACTTTCACATGTTAAAGAGGACCTACAAGATACAGGAGGCCTTGAGGCCTTGCCATTTTCGAGTTAAGGTTGTTTTTCCCCTCTACAAGGTATTAACACAAGATGGGTGATTCCTGGAACACTGTCACACGTGTCCCATCCAGCAGTAGGGGATGGGGGGAGGTTGCAGGGTGTCAGCTTCTGCTTTGTCCTCAGCTTGCCTTCTGCTCCCTCATCAAAATCAGGGAAAATACCAGTCATGACAGTTTTCTGTTTGAGGAGTGATTGCTTGTGGCCAGGTAGTACGCTAACTGTGAGGGGTAATCATCTATAGATAAGGAAGGGACTTAGAAAAGATTTAGCAAAGGGCCTGCCTGGGTTATAAATGGCTGTGAATCAGCCAGCCTAGGATTTCGCTCTAGCTCATTTGATAATGGGATCTGAACTCTGAACTGTAGCCTTGCACATAAAGGGGTTTCACTGACCTTACTTTAATCCTGCTCAGATAAATCACTTTCCTAATTCTGGTGGCTCTCAGTAGTTTGTAGAATTAGATCGAGAGAGTATATAAGAAATTTTCTAGATCAGTGTCTAGTATACAGTAATAGTCTCTCAGCAATGTAAGTTTCCCCAAATCTATTGTTCTTAAGTATACCAGTATTGCATTAGTTTTGGTTTTTGCCCTTAAGCTTTGGTTAGAGTTATTCTCCTGATTTTTTCCTTCTGTTACCTAATGTATGCCAGCCTTTTTCAACCAGGAATCAAAGAGAATTGCACCCTTAAAAAAGAAAAAAGTAACTTTTCTCATTTTTCCTTAAGTTGGTAGTGTTTTTGATAAATGCGTGGGAAAGAATTTAATTTATTACACACAGTGGATGCCTTAGGGCATTAAGGTTTATTTCTCTTTTGGAATCTTAGTTGAAAAGGTTACAGAATGTGTCCAGTGGCTTTCTTTCCAGATTTTAGACCAAATGATTCAAAGTATTAATTTTGTATATTAGTCATCAGAATTGTTAGAATACGGAAATGAGATAACTATGCTCAGACAGCAGTACAGAATTCATCTCAGCCTGAAAAGAATTATATATAACAAACTCTTTATTTAAAAAGTAATCACTAAAGTACTAGCTTTTATGTGGAAACAAAGTTTACATTTCTCTTCAGTGTGTACTCTTGGAGGGGATTGTGTTGCCTTACAGTTTCTCATTCCATCAAAGAATGCTCTCTGGGAAAATGGAGTTGAAATGCATATGTATTTTTAAAGTATTATTTCCCAAAATTCATTTTAAGTTTTTTCCAGTCACACTACTTGTAAACAAATTTGAGTACAGATGGATTTATTCTGACATTCCTTAAGAATTAAACACCAACTATAAGCATAGTTGCTCTTGGCAAATAAGTGGAAATAGGGATTTTATGTGTTTTCCAGCCTTTTGAACTTATTTGTACTAACTGGGTGTAGGGAATTCTTTTTTAAATCTGCTTTAGCCTTCAGGTTGTTTTAGTGAATCCATGTATGCATCAGATGAATGGGACTGGTTTTTTAACCCCTAAATGAAACAAAGGTTTGATTGATATTAAACTATAAGTATAAATAGGGCTTTTTGGCTTTTGCAAAATGAGAGTACTGTTTGAAATTAAGTTTAAAATTAGAAAGACTTTATTATTTTTCTGAACCAGAAAGACTTCAGTGTTTTGACAGTTGAGATGGAATTTTACATTTTTGTTTTTTTTCTTTTAGGCTGACAATTGCATTTTTTGCGCTCTCCGGGCTGGATATGTTGGATTCCTTAGATCTGGTGAACAAAGATGATATAATAGAGTGGATTTACTCCCTGCAGGTCCTTCCCACAGAAGACAGTGAGTGAGTTTTTAGCATTTTATTTTCAGTGTGACTAGTTAGTTGTACTTGGCATAACATGTGTCAGACGAGCAAATCTCAGTATGAATTCATAAACTCTTAACCATAATTTATTCCACCATGTTTTCCTTGCAATGCTGCACTTCTATCCTGTTCAAATCTGACACTTGAGAAGTCTAATCATTGGGGTGCCCAGCTGACTCAGGTTGTGGAGTGTGCTACTCTTGATCTTAGGGTCATGAGTTCAAGCCCCACGTTGAGAGTAGAGATAACTTAAAAAAATAAAAATAAATTAAAAATTAAAAAGTTTACTTGTTAATCTCTTGAGAAAACCACTGTACGGTTGTCTGGAATTGGAGATTTGCTGTTGTAGCTGCATGTTATGTTCTTCTCTTCCACGGGGAGTACTGCTTATCAGTTATTTGATATTTGTCATTTTTACTTGTTTAGTTTCATAACATTTGCTGTATTTTTCACTCCCAGCCATTCATCTTGTCTTTTCAGTGAACTCTTTGGTGTTCTCTCCTGGTGGTTTCTCTCAGGTTTCGTTAGCCTTTCTCTGATGGTTTCTTAGAACCGTTACTAGCACTATAGTCCTTTTTATACTTTATGAATTTTGGTCAGTTAAATTCTTTTTCTTTTTTTAATTAATGTTTGAAATTTATATGTTACTTAATCAACTAAATGCACACAAGCTTTATACACCTTATTGCTCACACTGTTAAGTGTAACATACTTAACATTGATTTAACTTGTAAGTGTTAGAAATTCTCACCTTGAAAAGAGAAACAGATAAACTCCCATAAAATGACAGTTTTAATCATGGTCACCATTTACCTGGCTTTTAAGAGCCAATATTTATAAATCAACCATGCGTTTCGTTGGTTGGAGTAAACATTTATAAATGTCTCACCTAGATGAACTTTAGGGAAATAGTAAGCTAAAGCTTTGTTTAGAAAGAAAGAGGTTTGATTTATTCTAACTTAACTGCTCCTCTTTGCTGTATTTTCACATTTGGTCTATAGCATCATGATATTGTGATTTGTAAGAAATGTATATTTGGTCTTCACTCACAGTTCTGGCTTACAGTTCCCAAACCCTTGGCATTTCCTAAGCCTTGAGAGTGTTACAAGTTGTCTTTTGTTATGTTCATGAGGTAACTTTTGGAAAGTGCCTGAGGATAGAGGGCTCTTGGCTCTTAGAGCCAGTCAATGATTGGAGGGTTGGAACAAATCAGTGCCACCACCTGATCTCCGGGGAGGGGATGGTGGAGGGCCCAGAGGTTGAAGCAGTTGCCAGTGGCCAGTGATGTAATCATTCTTGCTTCTGTCGTGGAGCCTACGTTAAAACCCAGAGGGACAGGCTTCAGAGTGCTTCCTGGTTGGCAAAAATGTGGAGTTCCCACAGGAGAGAGGGTCGCCCGGACAGAGTGGAAGCTCCCTGCCCATTCCCTATGCCTTGTCCTAAGCATCTGGCAGTTTCTTTCTTTCTTTCTTTTTTTTTTTTTTTTTTAAAGATTTTATTTATTTATTTGACAGAGAGAGATTACATGTAGGCAGAGAGGCAGGCAGAGAGAGAGAGGAGGAAGCAGGCTCCCTGCTGAGTAGAGAGCCCGATGTGGGACTTGATCCCAGAACTCTGGAATCATGACCTGAGCTGAAGGCAGCGGCTTAACCCACTGAGCCACCCAGGCGCCCCCTGGCAGTTTCATAATTACATTCTTTTATTGTCAGGTAACAGGTTTCACTTGAATTCTGTGAGTTGCTCTGGGAAGTTAATTGTACCCACGGAGAGAGACTCATGAGAACATACAGTCCATAGCCAATGGGTCAGAAGAGCACAGCTAACCGGGCTGGCATCTGGTGCCTGAAGTTGGTGGGGTGGGGGTTTGGTGTCCTGACAGACCGAGCCCCTCAGCCTGTGTGGTCCGATGCTGTCTCTGCGTAGTGTCAGAAAGGAGTTGGTGGTATTGAGTTGTCTTCAGTTGAGTTGAATGAGTGGCTAGTGTTCCGAGAATTGCTTGCTGGAAATTGCATCTCAGAACACCTAATTTAAGGATCCTCTGGCTCTTCAGATATTTTCTCATTTAGAAGGCATTTGCAGACCAAGTAGAAGGTGCTTTCTGTAACTCATAGGTCTGTATTTGTCCTGCTTTGTGATATCACATAAAATCTTACGGAATTTGAAACTACAGAAATGTTAAAAGCCCAGGACCATAAAAGAAAAACATCGTTAAATTTGATTAAATAAACAGTATTAAATGTTGTGTAGTAAGAGGTAAGGTTGAATAAGTAGACAGACTTGAAAGTCGTGGCAATATATATAATAGAATATTAACGTCCAGACTGTGATGAATTCTTAACAACTGAGAGGAAAATGACTCATCACTGTTTAGAAAATGACAGAGTTTAAGAATACAAGGATCTCAAGTCAGTAACTACGTGAAAGTGGATTAACCTTGCTAGAAAAGTCAGAGAAATGCAGTAGAAACAATGGTGCATTATTTTTTTTAACATCCTAATTTTTTTTTCAGTGTTCCAAGAATTGGTGCATTGTTTTTTTTTTTAACTAACTTGTAAATTTAGCTGGAAGTTTTGAAAGTTGGCAAAAATACAGGGGACAGAACACATTTTTAAAAAGCATTTTATTTATTTATTTGTCAGAGAGTGAGCAAAGCACGGGAGAGGCAAGCAGAAGCAGGTTGAGCAAGGAGCTCTATGTGGGACTCTATCCCAGGATCTGCTGGGATCATGACCTGAGCTGAAGGCAGCCGCTTAACTGACTAAGCCACCCAGGCGTCCCAAAAGAGCACCCTAATATCATTCTGGTGAAAGTGAAAATCATTGTAACCTTTGAGAGGCATTTTCAAGTATAATCTTTTATCTCATGTGACATACTCTCTTGCATGTTGTAGTGGGTTTAATAATGGCCTCAAAGGATCGGTCTGCGCAGAATCACAGAATATGATCTTTGGTTGGAAAAAGGGCCTTTGCAGGTGTAATTAAGGTCAGCATCTCCATATCGGTGAGTGGTGGTGTTCTAGGAGAAGGGAGGAGGAAGATGCCAGAGGGGAAGGGGAAGGCCCTGTGGGCATGGGGGGAGGGGGGGGAGTACTTACTGCATGCAGGAATGCCAGGATTCCCTGGAGCTGCCAGCAGCTGAGAGAGAGAAGCATGGAACATGGAACTGTTTCTCCCTCAGAACCTCCAGAAGGAACCAGTCCTGCCAGCACCTTGATTTTGGACTTCTGGTTTCCAGAACTCCAAGAGAATAAATTTCCATTGTTGAAATCCTCCAGATTTGTGGGAATTTGATATCTCTAGAAACTAATAACATGTGTACAAAAATCTGTGTAGGATATGTTTTGGCATTGTTCATTACACTGACCAATTAGAAGGGGAATAAATGTTCACAAAAGAGAAACAATAAGCTGTGGTCCACAGAGAATACTAGGCAGTAGTAAAGTGATTGAGGTAGGTCTGTGTATATACTGACATGGAAATGTTCATATATGGTTAAATTATAAATACCAATGTCTGCAGAGATAATAATATTTAGCTGTCAATATTTGGGGAAAACTCTGAAAGGACATAGAAAATCTTTGTGGAGGGGGAAGTAGATGGGAACAGACGTGGGGAGATGGCTGGATAAGGTAGTACTTTAATTTTATTCTCTATACCTGCATTGTTTGTGTATTCATAGTCTGTTTCCATACTTAAAAGTTCAAGTTAGAAAGAGCTTTAACCTCTCTTCCAAACACAACAAAAATTTAAAAAACTAAAGTTAACATTACAGGGCTGTACACAAATACTGATATTTTGCTGATGCAGGAATAATGCTAAACGTTAATTAAAATTTTATGATTTTTTAGGCACTGTCAAATACATTGTCAAATTTGTGCTTCCCCTAATCTGCCTTCCCCAGAAGAGGAATGTGAGAGACCTGCCTGAGGGCACACATAGCTATAAAGGGATAGAGTCTGCTGAAATTCCAGGCTTCTGATTCCAGGCCCTAGTGCTGCAGTGCTGCTTTGCTGGTGAAGTATATAGGTCCCTGGGGGAGACTTCCCTTGTGTGGCATTTAAGTACATTGTGAATATTTAATCAGAGTTAACCCTGGTTTTTCACTTAGCCTCAGGGTTGTAAAGATCCCAGTGGTATCTTACTTTAAGTGTGTGGTCAGACCATTGGAGGGTTTGGGGCCCTCCCCAGCAGCCTCCGGAAGTGTTTAGGAAACACACGGGATCAGGCTGGGAGTTGTGTTTTCCCTTCTCTCATCAAGGGCACAGCCAGAGAATATTGGAGCTAGAACAGAGGAAGGGATATTATAGTCTGTCATTTTACAAATGAGGCTATTAAGATCCAAAGGAATGAATAATTTGTCCATGATAATAAACCTCGTTAATGCCAGAGGCAAAATTAGAGGACAGTTTTCTGTTTTCTAGTCCTTTGAGATTTCCATTCCTGGAGATTTCCAATACTGATTCCGTATAATAGATGCTCTGTTTATCGTGTGTGTTTTCCTGTGAGAGTTTTTTGGTTGTTTTTTTTTTTTTTTTTTTTTTTTTTTTAAGTAGATGAAAAATTTTAAGTCCTGTTGCTGCCTTTTGTAAATACGGTACTTACAGGTGTAAGTATAGTCGCATGTGCCTAACCGAGCATGTTCACATTTCAAAAATCATTGCATATCTGTTTTGGAAGAATTCTAGATGAAGGATTTTTTTTTTTTTGCAGAGATAGACCCACAGTGATTATGTACTCAGCTGCCCCTCACCTGTATCTGGTGGGCCACACCACAGATCTTGTCACAGCCCCAACTGCAATTCTCAATTCTCCATTTACTGTTTTGTTGCATGAAACTATTAAGTCTCTAATGATCTGTTAAAGGAAGTCTCCCGCCTGCCTTTTCCTTAGTTGGCCTAGGTCTGCCTCTGAAACGAATCTGTGAAATTTAGAAAATAAGTATACAGACCCATTTTGTAGGCTCTAGACTGTTTCCCCCCACCCAGAATGTCTGGGTCTTTTGATAGTGTGAAACTAGGAGTTGTGATGTGTATCTAAGTGCTTATGATACATTGCTGTCCGAATGACTTCCCTATAACAAGGTAAACTAGTTTGAGGCTGGCTCTCATAGTAGGGGGTACATTCATTACATCAGTGGCTCTCGATTCTGACTTGTCTGTCAAACAGGGGTTGTTTTTCTTACGTATGATCGTCCAGCCCCTAACTGAGGGTTTTGATGTGGGCCTGAGTTAGGACCCAAGAGGCCTGTATGCTATTTCAGACTATGCAGTCCTCTTGGGACCCAGACCCACCCTTCCAGTTTACCACTAGATGGCGCCGTCTAACAGCCTCCAAGGGAACTCAGTCTATTGTGGACCTGCATCCAGTTGTAAATTTGGAACGAATTGTGCATTTATGCTTACTAATTATCATGAATAGGGAAGCTTACTAGAATTATAAAGGAAAGCACAATAGCAGGCAAATCTTGAAAAGAACCAGAAAGGATTGCCTAATGAATATTTTTTTCAGTGACAGTATACACTCTTGAAAAGGGGCATAGAGGACATCGTTTTCATTTTAAATAAACTTTTCTGGGGGCCCCTGGGGGGCTTGGTCAGTAAAGCGTCTGCCTTCAGCTCAGGTCATGATCCCAGAGTCTGGTATCGAGTCCCGTGTCAGGCTCCCTGCTCAGCAGGGAGTCTGCTTCTCCCTCTGCCTCCTTTCCTTTCATGTTTGTGCACACTTGTTCTCTCAGTAAATAAATAAAATCTGCTTGTTTTGGGGCACGATAAACCATGCCCATATAAGATGGCGCACTTCATTGATAAACGTTTGTGTGTTGTGACTGCTCCACTGACCAGCCAATCCCCTTCATCCCTCTCCTCAGGACTCCTTAATTCCTGAGATACAACAATATTGAAATTAGGCCAATTAATAATCCCACAATGGCATGTAAGTATCCAAGTGAAAGGGAGAGTCGCACATCTGTCACACGAAATCATAAGCTAGAAATGATCAAGCTTGGTGAGGAAGGCATGTCAAAAGCCTAGACAGGCTGAAAGCTAGGCCTCTGGAGCCAGTTGGCCATGTTGTGCATGCAAAGGAAGAGTTCTTGCAGAAAATTAGAACTGCTACTCCAGGAGAGCCTGGCTGGCTCCGTTGGAAAAGTGTGCAATGCTTGATCTCGGGTATGTTAGTTTGAGCCCCACATGGCTTGAGCTAAGAGATTACTTAAGCAAAAATAAAACTTAAAAAACAGTGATACTCCAGTGAACACACGGTAAAGCAAAACGACTTGATTGCTGATGTGGTGAAAGTCTTACTGGTGTTCAAGTTTTATTGGTCCTTCAGGCACCAGGCACTATAGACTTTGAAGATGAAGTTAAGGTTACTAATCAGCTGACATCAAAATAGGGAGATTGTTTGCAGGCATTGCATGTACAGGGAAGGGGGGTTTGCCTGGTACAACCATATGAGTCCTTTCAAAGAGAAGAAGGTCCAAGAGTCAGAGAGGTGCTGCAGAAGGGGAAGCCAGAGAGAACCTCAGCATGAGAAGGATTTCAGCCATGTTGCAGGCCCTCCTGTGCAGGGGCCCAGATGCCAGCAGTGGCAAGAGTGGCCTCAGGGAGCTCTGAGGCCCCAGCCGACAGTGGAGAGCAAACACGTGGAGCCCTCAGTCCCACGACTGCTGAACAAGCTGAAGGAGCTTGAGGGGGATTGTTCCCCCAGAGCCTCCAGTAGGGGGCGCAGTCCCTACCAGCGCTCCGCTCTGGTTTCATGGACCTGTCTCAGCTTAGGACCAGTGCGATAGTAGGTGGGTGTGGTATCAAGGTAGTAAGTTTGTGATAATTTGTGAAGGCAAAAATGACTCCTACAAAGAACACAATTCACGCGCCTGTCATACCGTCCGGTATTATTTTGTTTATTCCCTTCTGGGTTTGCTGCTAAGTGTCCTTTGCTTAACTACAAACATAATCACATAAATGTTTGTGTCCTACTTTTTCTCTTGATCATTTCTCCATGTTGGTCCATCCTTTTCCCTAAGTGTTTCAGGAGATACAGTGTTGCATTTAACCTATTGCACTTCTGTTTGCTTTGGGGTTTTGCCAGTGTGATACTGCCTTGGGTGTTTCTGTGCATGTGGCCTTTCTTACATTGGAAGTTACTGGAGTAAATACTCAGATATATCATTACCCAGTCAGAGTCTGAGCCTTTTTAATACTCTTGTTATATATTGACAAGTCTTAAGTGGCTTACCCATTTAAAAGTCTTTAGCAAACATGGGAGAACTAACTATTCATTATATTAGATAATACCGTTTTTCAAATAAGTTTTTTGTCAACAAGGAAAGGTAGTGGAAAGTTTTAAATTTAGTGGGTAAAGTTCCCTAAATTGTGCAAGAAATTAATGTTTAAGCTACTACTGTAAGTACTTTCAAGATATAAAGCTGGGTCTACTTGATTTTTTTTTTTTAAAGATTTATTTATTTTTAGAGAGAGTGAAAAAGTGCAGGGGGTAGAGAAGAGGCAGAGGGAGAGAGATACACAAGGACACTCCATGCTGAGTCCGGACCCAGACGTGGGGCTTGAGCTCATAACCCTGAGATCACACTTGAAATGAAACCAAGAGTCAGGCGCTCTACCGACTGCACCACCCAGGCACCCCAAATCCACTTGACTTTTTATTAACAATGAATGCATGTACATTCTGTGGATAATACATTTCTGTCCTCCACATCTGTCATGCTGATTTCCTAATAGCTATCAAAACCTGAGTTACTTTGTTATTGTGGGTATAACTAATTGCTCATTTTTTAGTTTTCTTATTTTCCCCCCAGCTTTGTAGAGGTATTATTGACATATATAAGTGTAAAGGTATATAACATGATGATTTGATACATGAACATACTACAAAATGATTACCACAGCCCCCTCACAGAATTTCTTCATGTGTGTGTGTGTATGTGTATGTGTGTGTGTGGTGACATTTGAGATTTCTCCGTATAACTTTCAAGGATATAGTCCAGTCCTGTGAATTAGAGTCATCATGGTATATATTAGATCCTCGTCTCTCAGGTAGACGTTTGTACTTTTGACCAGCATCTCCCCATTTCTCTCAGCTGCTGGCAACCACTATTCTACTCTGTTTCTGTGAGTTCATCCTTTTTAAACTCCACATATAAGGGAGAACATAAAGTATTATAGTATTCATCTCTTCCTCTGACCTATGTCATGTGGCATAATGCCTTCAAGTTCCATCTGTTATGTCATGTAAGGCAGAATTTCCTCTTTTATGGCTGAATAACATTCTGGTTGTGTGTGTGAGAGGGAGAGAAATTTTCTTTATCCATTCATCTGTCATTGGATGCTTAGGTTGTTCCCATGTCTTGGCTATTATAAATGATGTTGCAGTGATCACAGGGCAGCAAGACATCTCTTCGAGATGGTCATCTTGTTTCCTTTGGCTATATACCCAGTAAGAGGATTGCTGGATCATATGGTAGTTCTATTTATAGTATTTTGAAGAACCTCTATACTATTTCCCATAATGGGTGTGCCAGTTTATATTCCCACCACCAGTGCTCAGGGCTCCCCTTTCATGGATGTGACTCACGTTTCCAGCCTGAGTCCATTTCCAGCCTGAGTCCTTTTCCAGCCAGGACGTCAAAGCAAACTGGGTTATTAGACTCAGAATAAAAGTTTGTCCCATACTAAAATACAAAATACATGTGTTTTTTGCAAGTAGAGGAGCTTATACCTTTAGTTTGCTCATATATAAAGAAGCGGTGAAGTAAAGTAAAAAGACACTGGATGGGAAATTAGAATTCCAGATTCTGATGCGTTACTTTGAACATGTCCCTTAACCTCTAAGCTTCTACTTTCTGTTCCTTTAGCATGGGGTTGAATATGTTGATCACATGAAAAATTATCATATAGAAAGGTATGGAAACATTTTGTATGCAGTGAAGGAGGCTATAAACTAAAGGTGCATGGTAGGAAATCATTATTTTGTCTCTGGTTTGAAAAATAAACGAGAAGGGTATCTCGCTGGCTCAGTTGGAAGAGTGCGATTCTTGATTTCAGGGTTGTGAGTTTGAGCCCCATATTGGGGGTATAGATTGCTTTAAAATGAATAAGTAGGGGCACCTGAGTGGCTCTTTCAGTTAAGCGTCTGCCTTTGGCTCAGGTTATGATCTCAGGGTCTCGGTATCAAGTCCCGCATTGGGCTCCCTGCTCAGTGGGAAGCACACTTCTTCTCTCTCTCTCTCTCTCTGTCTCTCAGATAAATAAATAAAATCTTTAAAAATAAATAAATAAGGGCGCCTGGGTGGCTCAGTGGGTTGGGCCCCTGCCTTCAGCTCGGGTCGTGGTCCCAGGGTCCTGGGATCAAGTCCCGCATCAGGCTCTCCGGGAGCCTGTTTCCTTCTCTCTCTCTCTCTGCTTCTCTGCCTACTTGTGGTCTCCCTCTGTCAAATAAATAAATAAAATCTTTTAAATAAATAAATAAATAAATAAACAAATTTAAAAATCTTTTTGAAAATTAAATGAGGAAATTCTCATAAAGAGAGAACAGCCCTAGGACATGCTGAGCGTTAACCATTATCTAGAATGAAAATGGACACAGTGACAAAGCTTTGGTTCTAAAATGCTCAGTTTCTGAAAGAAAGTTTAATTGACCTGCTTTAGAGTCTGTACAAAAATAAAGTACATTCTAAATAAGTACATGTTTTTATTTTCTAGGATCAAATCTTAATCGCTGTGGTTTCCGAGGCTCTTCATACCTGGGTATTCCATTCAATCCGTCAAAGGTGAGTTATTCTCTGGGTCAGGAGGAAGGCGAAGGGAGGTGGGTGGATTTTAGTGCAAAATAAAACTGAGAAATTATCCAGATAGACCCAAGCTTCCTTGTTTCGATAGAGCTAAATACTATCTACTAATGTACATTGTAGCTACAGTTCCCCGTTTTTTTCATGCAGTGTTTCAAAATTCTGGAGTAAATAGCAGTGATTTGGGAGAAGGCAACATGATATCACAGAGGCCCTACTTCAGCTTTCTTCATGTCATAGGCTGTAGGTCCAATGCCTGCATCAAGGTCATATGAATTTGCCATGATTTCTCTAATCATGTGTGTCCATTGCTTTTAGCGGGGAATGAATCTAAAAACAAAGGATTTGTAAACTATGTTCCCTTTTTCCTATACATGTAATCTTTTCCAACAGATGCCGGTCCTGAGGAAGGTCACGTTCCCTTTACTCCTCATGGACAGGCGCTGGGTGCCATGACATGTGCTCATGGTGACCGCTCTGTAGTGCCATACCTTATGTATACCTGCCCTGGCTGAAATAAAACAGGGTTTTGAGAACATTACTTTTATTTTTTTTAAAGATTTTATTTATTTATTTGACAGAGATCTCAAGTAGGCAGAGAGGCAGGCAGAGAGAGAGGAGGAAGCAGGTTCTCTGCCGAGCAGAGAGCCCAATACGGGACTCGATCCCAGGACCCTGGGATCATGACTTCAGCCGAAGGCAGAGGCTTAACCCACTGAGCCACCCAGGCACCCCGAGAACATTACTTTTAAAACCCAGTCCCTTTCCTCTTGCCTCCTCCATCCCCAAGACATTTTTAAACTAACAGGAGTAAAATTGAAGACGAAACCATTTTTGCTTGGTTTACAGAGTCTCCTAACATCCATTTTTTGGTCCTCACTCACCTAGACCACTGGCATCTTCTGGGGAGGCCAGGTCACACTCTATACCACATTGTGCTCATCTGAATTGGAGTAGTGGAAGGAGCAGGAGACTCCAGGGGACTGAAATTGGCCCCCCAGGAGTTATCACTGAAGGTGGTTGGCTGAGAGTCTGCAGGAATCTGAGGAGGCACATAAGATTGTCCGATAAAGTATATAAATACAGTAGTGTCAGGAGCTTTTCTTCCAAAACCACCAAACTCACCTGCAGGCCGTTGCCTTACTGGTAGATGCCCAGGACCTTCGGTGGCCATAGAGTACTTTTTGAGAAACACTTTTTGATCCTCTCAGCCCACTTTTCTCATTGTTTTCCTTCACAAATTCTGTATTCTCTGCTAAATTATGTGTTGTACCTAATATATACTGGATACCCAGAATTTTCTTCTTCCACTTTGCTTTTACTTTTAGCTCTTTTGCTTTTACTTTTTCTCTATGTACAAAGCCTCCTCTCCTTTCCACCCACCAAGTTCCTCTTCTGCTGTAGAAAAAAATTCCTTATTTAAATCTTTGTGTTACTGGAGTCTCTGGCTGGCTGAGTCAGTAGAGCATGCAAATCTTGATCTCAGAGTGTGAGTTCAAGCCCCAACTGGGCATGGAGCCTAAAAAAAAAAAAAATTCAGATTTAACTAACAGAGGATTAGATGACAATTAAAAAGAATAAATCTTGGGACACCTGAGTTAAGCATCTGCCTTCAGCTCAGGTCATGATCTCAGGGTCCTGGGATGGAGCCCTGTATGGGGCTCTGCTCAGTGGGAAGCCTGCTTCTCCCTCTCCCTCTGCCTCCTGCTCCCCTGCTTGTGCACACTCTGTGTTAAATAAATAAAATCTTTCAAAATAAAAAAAAAAAGGTGAATCTTGGTGTTACTCCATCTCCCCATGACACTTACTACATTCTACTTTGTATTGTAGTTACTCGATCAGACCCTTTCTTCTGCCATTTGATTTCTGTTTGGATTCCCCACAGTGCTTTTAACATGGTAGATGTTTAGTTTACCAAAAACTGAAATATGCTGTAGGAGTTCTAGGCAGGCTATTATAAATGTGGAATGGAACAGCCGGGAGTGCCCGAGTGTGAGCTCTGGGGAGCAACACAGAATGAAAGGGTTAGCAAGATGAAAATTTTTTGATATGTTTGTGAGACCACATAAAGAATTGTATATGTAAGGCCAGGTGGGTGGGGTAGGTTCCGATTAGAGAAGGTATTGAACACCTTGCAAATCTTTTGCATGAGGAACCACAGAGGGTGGGCGAGCAGGAGAACAATGTGATTCACTCCCTGGTGGTTCCAGGAACCTAGTTCATGACTCCTAAGAAGTAATGGCCTTTGGATATTTGCCTTGTAATTGCATCATCCTCTGTATCTCTGTGATGGTAATTTTATTAAATTCTCACAGTAACCTTGTGAGGAAGGTGCTGATACCCATTTTCCAGAAGGAGGAAGTGAAGTGAGCCAATTGAGTGGTAGAGACAGGATTTGATGCGTATCAGTGGTTGTAGAAGTTAACGTTTATTATAGTGGGTAGAGGAGTCTGCTTCAACCAAAACGGTACAAGTTTCATTTTGGCTTTCTAGTATGATAAACAATTTTTCTAGAAGTTGAAGTAGTTATTGATGAACCCAGACTCAAATAGAAGGGAAACCTATGACACAGATGAATTTTAAAATATGCTTATATTCTGTCAAAATTAAAATGTTCTTCACTGTGTGTCAGCTGTACTTCAATTTAAAAAAAAAAAAAATTAAGGGCGCCTGGGTGGCTGAGTGGTTGGCCCTCTGCCTTCAGCTCAGGTCATGATCTCAGCATCCTGGGATCAAGCCCTGCATTGGGCCCTCTGCTCAGCAGGGAGCCTTGCTTCCCCCTCTCCCTCTGCCTACTTTCGATCTCTCTCTCTGTCAAATAAATAGATAAAATCTTTAAAAATAAAAAAAACTTAAATTACTCTTTTTTTTTTTTTCTTTATTTGAGAGTGCCTGGGTGGCTTAGTCCATTAAGCGTCTGCCTTTGGCTCAGGTTGTGATCACCAGGGGTCTGGTATCAAGTCCTGCATCATGCTCCCTGCTCTGAGGGCAGCCTGCTTCTCTGCCTCTGCCCCTCTCTCTCTCTTTCTCTCTCTCAACATCTCTCAAATAAATAAATAAATTTTTTAAAAGATTTTATTTATTTGACAGAGAGAGGGAACACAAGTGGGGAGGGAGCAGGAGAGGGAGAAGCAGGCTTCCTGTTGAACAGGGAGCCCGATGTGGGCCTCGATCCCAGGACCCTGGGATCATGACGTGAGCCGAAGGAAGCCACTTAATGACTGAGCCACCCAGCACCCTAAATAAAATTAAAAAAAAAAAAAAAAAAAGATTTATTTATTTGAGAGAGAGGGAGAGAAAGGGGGAGGAGGGGCAGAGAAAGAGAGAGAATTCTGAAGTATACTCCCTACTGAGTGTGTAGCCTGACGTGGAGCTCAGTCCTCCCACCCTAAGATCATGCCACAAGCCAAATCAAGTCGGCCATTTAACCAACTAACCCACCCTAGTGCTCCAAAACTTAAAATATTCTTAAGCTGACAAATACGTTTATACAATGTGAAAATTTTACAAGTGAAATCTTTTTTCTTTAAAATAATTGATTGGTAGGCTTGGCTGATTATTTGAAATTAATTATAAAACTCTAAATGCCTGGGGCACTTGGGTGGCTCAGTGGGTTGGGTGTCTGCCTTTGGCTCAGGTCGTGATCCCTGGGTCCTGGATCAAGTCCCAAGTTGGGCTCTCTGCTCGGCAGAGAACCTGCTTCCCCCTCTCTCTCTCTGCATGCCTCTCTGCCTGCTTGTGATCTCTGTGTGTCAAATAAATAAATAAAAATCTTTAAAAGGAAAAAAAAACTCTAAATGCTTTTTATACGGTGGAACGTCAAGTTACTTGGTGTAATAAACACTTTTTATGTCCAGTTTTATCGTTGCCAGTGCCAGTACCTAGATTCTTTGCAGGATTTCCTACTTTGTCACATATTTTGTAGCTAAGAGATCTTTTTTAACTGTTATCTTTTATTAAAACAATCAGGTCGGTGAAACTAATCCAACATACTATGGGATAACAGTTATTCTAAGTGCTGATGTTTATTAGAAGCTCAAATAACTTAATTGTAAATGAGAGCTGAATAAGGTTTTTCAGTTATATTGTTTTATAATATTTTTATATGGTGATTACTGTGGTATTGGAATTGTGCAGTAAAAGAATTTTTAGTTTTTTTAAAAACCTTTTTTGATTGAAAGACTGTATGCTTTTCTAACTTCATGAGACTTAAGTTAAAAGTAATATGGTTGACTGCATATGGAGTTCAAATACTTTGGCTCATTTGTGTATCAGAACTGCTTCCAAGAAGCTTGAGGTTTGCAGGATAAATTTAAAAATTGTGTAGCCTGGAAAGGCCTGCATTCGTACTTTGAGACCTACAAAATGGAGGTTTGGTTTTTTTTCAGTCAGGTGTTGGTATAAGTCAGTACAAACATTTAATTTTACTAGTTCCTGAAACGTAGTGTCAGATTACTTAATGAAAGAAGTTTTCAGTTTACTAGTTAATTAACATTATGTTAATTTTGAATTTAGAATCCTGGAACAGCTCATCCTTACGATAGTGGCCACATAGCAATGACCTACACGGGCCTTTCATGCTTAGTTATTCTTGGAGACGACTTAAGCCGAGTAAATAAGGAAGCTTGTTTAGCAGGCTTGAGAGCCCTTCAGCTAGAAGATGGCAGGTATGGGTCGGTCACTCTTCGTTTTTCCCTTTTTTTTTTTTTGGAAAAATTTTATAGAACTGAAAAATGGGTATAATACTTTATGAGAACTTTAGAGTTTATCATAAACCCTTTTAGAATCCTTTCAAGTTCACTGTATGTTCCATCCCTAATCAAAAAATAATACAGGTTTTCCTATTTCAATAGAAAGAAATCACAGTAGCAGAGCTCCTTGTTTGTTCTGTTTTACCTGAGACAGTGAATACATTCATAAAGAAGTGGTTGAATGGTTTTAATGTTAGGAAGGACTTCAATTTACCTTCTGGGTGAAAAACTTGGAAGTGAGCATACGTTTAGTCTGAACTTCTGTCCCCCAGACACAGTGACTGGGGGGAGAAAGGAAGGAACATTGACTGCTATATTCTAGCGTAAGTAGTTCCAGTGACATTTGTAAAGAATAGAAAAAGAACTTAGTTCAGTAACAGTTGGTGGTTTATATGGTATGTCTAAGGAATCTTCCTGGAGTTCCAAGGAGTTAGGTGAAACTTTCTTTTCCCGGCAAATCTAGGAAGTGGCAAAGCAGTAATGATAATGTCTAGGGAAAAGATTTTGCAGATCAATTCTGCTGTATTATGTCAGTGCTCCATATCTCTGTTTTCCTTTGAGGGTTTTAGAAAACACTGCTCTTGATGAGGGGAAAACTAAGGTAGACTTGCAAGATAAATTGTCATTAGTTGGAAATACTGTAGAACTGAATCTTTACCTTAGCTAGTGCATGTGACTAGTATCTCAAAGTTCCCATATAGTCATTGATGACTGTAACCTTTTCCTTGTTTGAAAATAAAGGAATAGTTAGCAGACTCAGACGGTTACCTTGCTAAACCTAATGAAATAGGTAAAAAAAATTACCATACAATATTGTCAAGTAGTGGTTATCTACATATACATTTAGAAGAAATTTCACATGTCAAAACTTGGGTTTGGAGATTTCTTACTACCCAATGGGTCCTAGGTGCTTTTCCCCTCATTAGTTCTTAAGCTAGTGTGCCACAACTGTCTGTGACAGGGAGCAAAGAAACTTTGAGTAGCTGGCAAGTGTGTAAAGCCACCCAGAGATCAGAACTTTGAAATGAAACAGTGATTTGGAAATCATTTACTACTATTCAAGTTAATAGTCCTGTTCTTTACTGACATATACAAGTAGTATATGGTTTTTAAATTCGTCTTTAATCATGGGTTTTTCTGTGAGTAAAAACGTGGGAAGTAATAGGTGTTTCTCAACCCTCCCCCCTCCACAAAATAAATAAAAACTAAATTATAGTGTGATGTAATCGTAAATCATACTGTTACTCCTTTCAGCTTCTGTGCAGTCCCTGAAGGCAGTGAAAATGATATGCGATTTGTATACTGTGCCTCCTGTGTTTGTTATATGCTCAACAATTGGTCTGGCATGGATATGAAAAAAGCCATCAATTACATCAGAAGAAGTATGGTGAGTTATGTTGATAAATTGACTATTTTGGCTATTATTGTTGCTGTATGGGGACGGCAGTATAATGCACGTCTCATCTCTCCTCCACCAAAAATCTGGAAAAAAGATCAGTAAGGTTGCTTTCTGGATACCTTGTTTAATCAGAATGGCCATTTAATTGTAAAGAACAGATTGCTTCACTGGCCATTAAAATTCAAATGTCATTTGATTGTATCTAAGGAAACAGATGGCTTTACTAGAAAGAGATTGGTCAGCCTTAGAAGCAAAAAAAAAAAAAAAAAAGTAAAATCTCACAGGCCCATGTTGATAGTCTTGGCTAGCAGGGGTCAGTGCAGAGCCCGGGCCAGGCAATGAAAAATGATGATACGTTGACGAGACTCTTTCTATATCTGGTGTGAGGTGGGAGTTCAGTAAGCCATTTGATGAGCAAGAACCAAATACAACAAGATTGACTGGGCTAACAATAGATTTTGGGATCTTTTTTTTAATACTTGTATGTGTGCTTTTGTGTTTTTAACCTAAGGTTTATTTTAAGGCAAGTATCAAATAGAAGTGCTGTTCTTTCACGATACAACTTAATCTTTTCATTGGCAGTAGTTAGTCTCAGCCGGAATTATCCTTGCTCTACTTTTTCATCTCTTCCATGAAACTGAGACATAGAAATTTACTTCCCAAGTTTATTACTTCCCAAATCTGAAGTTGTAGTTTTACAGATGAGACTATTTTAGGCTGTTAACTCAACTTTTACTAGTTAGTATTTCAAAATGAAAATTAAGTTCTTAGAAGAGTGACATTTTTTTAACTGAACGTGTGATTATGGGCTCAGTTCTTGTAGGATCTGCAAGAGCCCAAATTTTGGAGGGCCAGTGGAGCATACAGAACAGGCCCTTTGAGGAGCTTCAGAGGGAGAGGAGGTTTCTGTTCAGTAGAAGGATGGGTGATGTGTGTATTGGTGTGACTGCTGCAGTGGTGACAACTGGGTTCTTCTCAGTGTGTCGTATTTGGAAATGAAGCCTGTCGATTTGCCCCGCTACCAGAGATGGTGACTTTGGATCACCAGTTAAGGCAGTGTATGCCATGTCTTTCTCTCTAAAGTGAGCATTTCTCAGCTGTCATTTCTCAGTATCCTCTGGCGACGGATTTGGAGACTGTTAAATAACCTGCCCCGAATCATACTTTTATCCGCTGGTGGTGGTCTGCAGTTGATGGTCTTCCAGCTCCGTCATTCCTTCTGTAATTTTCAGTTGAAGTTCCACTTTTAGAGAAAGCTTTCTCTTTACATCTGTCTCCATCACTTAGAACTCTAGATTCTTATTTTATCCAGTGGGCTGTTACCTATTACTGTCATTACTTATTCTGATAGCCATGTTGTCCCACATTCGGCCAATGCAAGCCCCTTCAAGGAGACGCTTGTGCCTTTTTTTTGTCTCACCCCGTTCATTCTTTGAGAAGCAATTTGCTTTCTGGCTCAAGATTTTCCAGGTTGATCTTGTACTTCCCTAGCTGTAGTCCTGGATTCAGTCATTTTGGCAAGGAGACCTGGTTCCTACTGGAGGATGGTGTGTAGAAATGAGGATTTGGGCACGATAGCTGTGCTCATGTGTGTTGGGATACCATGGCTCCTAGTCTCTCTCTCTCAGCAGGCCGAGTGAGGAAATGTATGTATGCCTGTGTCTATGCACAAACCCCCCCGATATGCAACTTCTCCCCTCTATTTCCTTATCTCTATGTATGTTAAAAAACATATGAGTCCTATTGATAGCTCAAATTTCAGTCCAGCACCACAGTTCTTTTTTATCTTCCTCCTTTCTTTCTATAACTCCCTTCTCGGACAGTGAGCAGTCAGTCTGGTTCCCATTATCCAGGAGACATTGGCTCTTTTTGTTTTGAACCTGGTATCTGATATATCTATATAAACCTGATATATAGATATATCAGATACCAGGTTCAAAACAAAAAGAGCCAATATATATATATTGGTTTATATACATATAAACCTGATAGATTGTCAATATGATATATTGTCAAAATAGCATATTTAAGAAATACTTTAATGGGCTCCTGGCTGGCTCAGTGGGTAGAGACTGCCCTTCTTGACTCTTGGCTGTGTGTTCAAGCCCGGCATTGGGTGTAGAGATTACTTAAAAGGATTACTTAACTCTTAAAAAAAAAAAAGAAAAAACTTGAGTTACTTCTTTTATTCCCCCCCCCCCACTTTAGTATGGTTATGTTTTTTTATTTAAAATACAGCTAAGTTTGTCTATGTTTGGGCTCCATTTTGGGGTTTTCTCCCAATTTTTGTTTTTTGATTTACTTGACAGACAGAGATCACAAGCAGGCAGAGAGGCAGGCAGAGAGAGGAAGAAGCAGGCTCCCTGCTGAGCAGAGAGCTGGATGCGGGCTCCATCCCAAGACCCTGGGATCATGACCTGAGCCGAAGGCAGAGGCTTTACCCCAGTGAGCCACCCAGGTGCCCCAATGTTGTTGATTTTTAAAAATGTACTTAATATGTAAAATACTGAGTTGGTTCTGAAAGTCAGAACTACACAGAAAAAGGATATTCCAAGATGGGTTACTCCGCACCTCCTGTCCCTTCTCTCTTGCCCCCTTCCTCACTCCCGTATTTGCCACCTTGTTCTGTTCAATCTGTAGGGAACCAGTCTCTTTAGTATTTTCTTTGTCCTTCCTGTATTTGTTCTTGATGAGCAAGTATGTCCATTTTTTCTTTCTCTTCCCTTCTTCCTCACCAGGTAGCACACCGTAGATGCTTCGTTTCATAGTACTCCATTGTGTGCATGTACCTAGTTTTTTGAACTACCCTGTACACGGAACATGTATTTTCCATAGACAGACAATGTTGAAGTTAATAACCATCTGCATATGCATTTATGTGTTTGTGGAGATCTTCAGAGTGAATTCCTAGTAGTGTACTTGCTGGACCAAAAGGTGAATGCATATGTAATTTTACTAGATGTTAACCATTTTCTCTCCAAAAAGGGTGGACAAGTTTCTGTTCCCACCAGTGCAGGAGAGTGCCTGTTTCCACACCACTTCACCAAAACAGTGTGTCATCATCCTTTTTAATTTTTACCAGTCTTGTGGGTGAAGAATGATCTTTCAGTGTATTTAATTTTAATTTGTATTTCTTTTCTTAAGAGTGAGCTTGGCCATTGTCTTTACTCCAGGATGATACAGGACCAGGCAGAGGCACCTGTAGCCTACAGCCCAGTTTGCTAACTCCAAGCTCCAGTCCATTAGTTTGCTTTTTCCTGTAGGGACTCCAGTTCTGTGTGTACTCTTTCTTCTCTGCTTGTCTTTGATTTTAGTCACTTTCTCTCTGATCCTTTTTACTGCTATATCTTAGTTTTAGTCTCTTGGCTGTTTTCTGCCTTGTCGTAAGTGTCCCTTACTGTTTTTTCTTTTGAGACTGTTATTCCTTTGTCTTCTTCTTCCTTATTTTCTTCCATTTCTTTCCTGAAGTCATTGAACTCCATTTATTTCTTCATACTGTTTGTCCTTTATGTTTTTAACTTTTAGTTTCCTTTTCATATTCCCAGGTGCTTGTTTGATAACATGCAGCCGAGTCTGGGCTAATGTATTACAGTGCTTTATGGCCATTTTGGGGAGGCGAGGGCAGATTTTCATACACCAAGATGTTTTCATTCCATTTGCTGTGTTTTCGTTTCAGAGTTACTTTATATAGATTTGTCTCTTTGTTTAGTCATTTTGTGGATGTTCTTTTTTATCTTAGAAAAATTTCTGTTTAAGAGTATACTCTTTCCGGGGCGCCTGGGTGGCTCAGTGGTTTGGCCTGCTGCCTTTGGCTCGGGTCATGATCTCAGGGTCCTGGGATCGAGCCCCGCATCGGGCTCCCTGCTCCGCAGGAAGCCTGCTTCCCTCTCTCTCTCTCTCTGCCTGCCTCTCTGCCTACTTGTGATCTCCGTCTTTCAAATAAATAAATAAAATCTTTAAAAAAATAAAAAATAAAAAAAAAAATAAAAAAAAAAAAAGAGTATACTCTTTCCAGTCAACAAAGCATGATGTTTTAAATTTAGAGTTTGTGTGGGGTTTGATTTTTTTTTTTCATGTTGGGGAAAATGTGTGTTTCATGATTTTCTGGTAGGAGAGAGGTTCTCTTGTTTCTCATGTCTCTAAGTGTTGCTCCTTTGGTGTCCTTTATTACCTGATCTTTGGAGGGCCCGTCTGTCTTCTCTGTTGACCTGATTCATCAAAGTCACGCAGTCTGACCAGCGCACCCTCTGAAGTCTCTTCCCTGCGGTCTGTGCTCTGTTGTTCCAGAGCTCATGCAGTCACGGCCGCGCTTGCTTGGCATGGTGGGGCTGGCTTGTGACAGGGACCATGACCCTGCCGGCTGACATGCAGCCCAGGATCTGAGTCACTGGGGAGATCACCAGTGCACTGGGGCCTGTGCTGCTTTTTGCCATCACATCACACTCTGGGAGTCGTAAGTTTGTGTACAGAGAAGTGTGAAGCGGTACCACCAGTCTTTAGCATGTTGTACTATTAAAATATTAAAAATATTGAGAGTTAAAAGTGTTTTCTTTGTTTAAAAAAAAAGTACATATATATATATGTATATATATGTGTGTGTATATGTATATGTATCTATGAAGTAGTTTGGGCAGTGTTTGCCTTGTTTCCTTACGTAACTTAGGACAGGGAGGGAGCATCTTTTCTGTCTGGGTAAATGATCAGACTCCTTGCTAAGTTTATAGCAGCTGCCAACACTTTCTCCTTTGTGTTTTCGTCGTTGTGAAACATCTCTAAGGATTCCTTTCCCGTGAAGTTCTTTGGCAGCGTCTTCACCCTTTGCATCACAGCTGCGGTCCTCACTCGTGCAGGTGCCTGCCTTCATGGAGTTCTTCGGACGGCGGCTCTAGGGGCCTTCCCAGGAACAGCCATTTTTTTCTGTAACTCTGTGTTTGAGCTCAGTTTCACTTCTAGCGCTGCTGCTTCTCGATTCTTGATTTGGTGGCCAGTCTTCTTTCAGTTCTGCCTTTTCCTGTGGGTTTATTACTAAGACAAAGGAGGAGACAGCACAGGCAGTGCGCCAGAGCGCACTCTGGCCGAGATTGCTGGCTGTGCATGAACTGAGTGAATGATGTGTGCAGTGACCAGTTACTAAGACTCTGAAGAAGGCGGGACTGGTTACTGATGGTGACATGCACCTGCTGTTTCCGTGGTGATCTGTGAACTGAGGGCTCGCCTCAGGTTGGTACTCTGTGCAATTGCTCATAGTTAATATGGCGTACTTGCGGAACTAGAACCATATTGTGGTGTTCGGCTAAGGAATGCTACCTGAATTTGTGCGCATCTGAACTGCACAAAGACTGCCGGCGTTTCGCTCTTAGGGTGGACCTTCTCCCTCCGGTGGGAACTTTACATCCATCTCATGCCTACCATTGGCTTCCTCCTCATTTTCCACAGACTTCCCTTGCTCTCTGCAAAGGGTTGTCAGGAATGGGAGAGGCAGCTTGTTGGGGTTGGAGGTTTCTTACTCTGTAGACAGGTAATTTAAAACTCGTACATGTCTTCCAGCTTTGCTGAGGTTTCAGTTTTATATAGTTGTATTGTTCTTCTGTTTTTATTTTGTAGGGTATGTGGGGAGATCCACATTTAGGCAGGTGCTATTATCTTCTGCTACCCACAAGCCTCAAAATAGACCTGTTCCATGTTTATAATTTATTAGTATAGCATCTTTACATTTTCCTTAAATTGTATAGTCTGGCAAGGAGGAAAAGAATAAAGGTTGGGTTTTTTATTGGGTAGAGATTGAATATCTAGATGCCATCTTTGAACAGTCTGTCTCAGAATGTGCTTACTGTATGCATTTAGTGCTTTGACTTGATGAATAAGCCAGGGCCAGGTACTTGAAAATGCCTACAACTACTCCTTTGTGGGAAACTGAATATTTTAGGAGATATGAGGGAGAAACCAAAATCAATCCAGAGACCAAATATTAGCATAGTGAGGACTTACTTATTATCATTTCCGTATTAAAATGAACAATGTTTTTCTTTTTCAGTCCTATGACAATGGGCTGGCACAGGGAGCTGGACTTGAATCTCATGGTAAGACATCTTAAAGTAAATGAACGTGTAGTTTCTATTGTTCCTTTAAATATCATAATGGTGTCTACGACATCGAGGACCCTAGAAGTTTGCCTCAGCCCATGGTTGTTCTTTCCTACTTCTCTCTTTTGACACTTTATGCCACTTGGAACGTCTTCTAGGTCAGTAATTGGTCTGAGAATGTTCAGACTAGGATATTTATACTTTTCTAGTATTTTCAGGTTATGTATTTGACTGTCGGCTGCATGATAATGTCCTAGGGTGATTTCTTAAAATAGCACTAGAAGACAGCAAGTTTTCTTTTTTGGCATAACACCAAAAAGCTAGATGCAGAATTTTAAGCGTGAATCAATGAATTTGTGAAGTTTACTTTTCTTAATATAATAATCCTTAGTCATTGCTGTAAAACATTTTGCTATAGCAAAATGTTCTGTACATAAATTAAAGCAATTTCTCCTTTCACCCTTTTCCCCACTTGGGGTGGAACTAGAATAGGGAGATGATATACTTAGTCTCTCAGTACATCAGTGGCCTGAGGTTTTTCAAGTTGAGTATGTCCATGTAGGAGTAAGCTGCATGCTCCTTTTTATTTTATTTTATTTTTTGCATGCTCCAATTCAATTTTTTTTTTCATTTCTTTCTTTCCTTTTTTTTTCTTTTTTTTTTTTTTAAGATTTTATTTTTAGGTAATCTCTACAACTAGCATAGGGTTTGAACTCATAGTCAGCACTTGCATGCACTACTGACTGAGCCAGCCATGCTCCCCATCTGTGTTCCTTTCTTTAAAAGGAAAGAGCCTAGATCAAGGAGGCACCCTGAGTGAACACCTTAAGTTTCCTCTTTATTATGGCTGTCTCTTTGTGCTCGCCTTTTGTGTCCCTCCCTCTGGCAGCATGTAAGTGGCAAGAACAGATCTCAGAAAGAACAGGTCTCAGCCCTGATAACCTGCTTGGGACCTGGCCCCTTGCTTATTCTCTCTGAGGGTTTCCTCATTGACAGATGAGAAATAATTGGACCTTCCTTTAATTTTAAAATTGTTGCTAGGATTCTGAGATAAGGGGGAATGTGGTTTGGAAACTATAAAACGTGTATAAAACGATATTTTTAACATACACTACCTGACCCATATCTTTGTACTTCCCTGAGACCTTGTCCTATCTGGTCTTCTCCCTCTCACACATCTTCACTCCCTCCTTCAGTGTCGATATTTGCAGAGTGCTTATTGCGAAGGGCCATGTAGAAGACAGTCTTGATGTTTCCTCTGAAGCTGTGCTATAATCAGGACACCACAATTCCCATGTGTGCCTACACGCGGATGAGACTGGGCTTGGGGCAAGCTGTAGTAGCAGTTCTGTCACTGGTCCTCAGCACTTGGTGAGGAGGACATGTACTTGTAGGTGCGCAGAGAGGAAATCTGGCGTCTGTGAATTTCCGAGAAGCCAGGGTCTTGTGCTCAGTATTGGAGAGGGTGTTAACGCGCACTCTGGCCGAGGACAAATGTCACCAGTATTGGAGACCTGTGGAATAGATGCCGTGGGTCCCAGGAAATGGGAATTGCATTTCCTGGGACGTGAAGCAGAGGGCTGCTCAAACATGATTCTCACTGACAGATCCTGTCAGGAAAACGTGTCTCGCTGAGTCACACTAGTAGTGATTTTAAGTCTGTACGACTTGAGTAGGATTACACCCATTGAGATCAGCAGCTGTGGACTGTGGTTGGTGCCAAAACCTTCTATCTGTCTTCCTTTTCTCTTTGATTTGTTTGGTGGGCTTGAGACCCACAGCTCCAGAGGAGGGCGTCCTACTCAGGGTGCCACAGTGGGCTGGCGTCCTGCAAATGGGCTCCAGGAACACCCAGGTACCGCTCCCTCCACCTTGCCTGTCTGGAGCCCCCTCACAGGACACCGGTGTGCACACGCAGGTCAGGTGTCATGTTCTCTGGGTGCTGTAAGGTTTGATAGGCCTGGGAGCCTGCTTTGGAAGCCCTTGGTGTGCCTTCCTTCCCCGCCTTCTCTCCTCTCAGCATTGGCCAGCAAGACCTCCTCCTCAGAAGTCAGCCTGCAGGTTGGCTTGCCCCTGCAAGCCTTTGTCGTCTTCCTTCTTCTTCTTTGTCTTGTTAGTCTTTTCAGAGAAACAAGCCAAATACACTCTTTGCCCTTCTCCACGAGTGGCTTTTCTTAAGCTTTCTGTATAAGCCCCAGCAGCTTATGGAGTTTCTTTTGTAAAGTCCCTGGTGATTGAGAGATTTCAAGCCCATTGTCACTGTCTCACTCCTCGCCTTGTGTTTCCTGAAGCCTGGGAAGCTCTTAGCCTCTCCCCTGCTTTCTGGAAGTGTCAGGTTCTTCTTGCCCGCTTCCTCACTCCCTGTTTGTGGCTCCTTCACCACGCTGGTGTCTTCTTTCCACTCACTTACCTGGACCCACCTTTCTTCTTGCCTTGAAGGTGGTTCCTCTTTCTGAATCTCAAGGCTCTTCCTGGACTTGTGGTTCTTTGTACACAGAACCCTCCGCCCTCACCTCTAGTTTACACTCAGCTCAGTTTCATATCCCTCAGGTCCTGGCTCCAGTGATTGCTTTTAATTGTCATTTTTGAGATTGCAAACCGCCCACCCACACTCTGTTGCCCATCCCCCTCTGCCCTTGTTTTTCTCTATATTCTGTTTTATCGTGTGTGTATTATCTGTGTGCGCAAGAGGACAGAGATCTTTGCCTGTTTCAGTCACTGTTGTGTTCCCCTCACCTAGAACATGCGGTATGCGCTGGGATGAAATATGGTGGTTTTATTGGTCCCCTCTGTGCGGGTAGAACCAGAACGCTTTTCCGAATCTGTCCTTTTGCTTTGATGCTGCAGAGCGCCCTCCCCACCTGCCCGCGAGGTACATGCCCTTCTGTAGTTCTTCAGTGTCAAAAGCTGCAGTTTTAAAGCCTTCGTTTTTTCTTCCTTTCTCTGGTGCCTGCATTTGCCCCTCAGGAATGTGGAACAACTACTTCCAGATCTACTAGTTTTTCAGTTCATAGAAGCCAAAAGTCCCGAACTCGGGGTGTTTGATCTCGCGTCTGTTTTGTTTTGTTGTTTTGTTTGCCTGCTTGCAGTTATGCCAGTGTTCTCCCGTAGGTCACCTGTTTATAATCCTTGATCTACAGACTGAAAGGACTGGAATTTACAATGAAGCAATTGCTCTGTGCCAGCTACCAGTTAGTCTCATTTAGTCCTCGCACCAGCCCTCTGGGAGTGTGAATGGGAGTCACATCTTTGTGTGACTCAGATTCCACCAGGGACGCGAAACCCCCATGAATAGTAAAGAACCTGGATTTATCCTGGGAATAAGATTGTACATGACTGTGGAGGAGTCTAGAGAAAGAAGGGCCGAAAGGGGAAGTTGGTAGAGGGGAAGTCACTGGCGAGCCATTCTGCAGCCCTGGCCCGGGTGGACAGCAAGACCTGGCAGGAGAATCTGGAAGGTCAGGGACAACCAGTGGCCAGAGCAGGGTTGTGGTAGAGGAGTTTGGCGGGGGCTGTTGCTCCGGCATCTGACTGTGGGTGTTGGGTCACCAGGGCAAGAAGTAAAGCAGATTTGCATTCCAAGTATGTGGGAGAATCAGGGCAAGGTGCAGTCTCCTGGCACCTCTGTCTGTCTTTGTCTCTTGGCTCCTTGAACCACAGCCAGGATAGTGTCTGCTGCTTCTCTCTCTTTCCACGGATCCCACCCAGACTTGGACTGCAGACCCCATAGGGAAGCACTTCTGGCCGAGCCGGGTGGACACGGTAGCAAACCACCACAGTAACCGTTGCCATTTTTCTCAGAGTTGGGACTTCCCCAGTAGGCTCATCTATCATCGGGTATGTGTTGTAGCCCACTTGAAGCCCTGTGCATGCTCAGCAGGGCCTTTCTGCCTGCGTTTGCATCCCTCATTTAGTTCTCTGTGTCCGCTTCCAGCCTTGCTTTGTAGTCGCACACGTGAGCCACCCTTCTGTGCATCCCAGGCTGCAGGGAACATGTGTTCCCCGAATGTTCTCATGTGCCTTTTCACCTTGGGACGTGGCTGACATTCTTCCCTTGCCTGAAATCATCCCCTTCCACTTGCTTCTCCTCTTTTCCCTTTTTCTCACCTTCTGAGTTTTGCCAATCTGCCTTTGGCTGATTCCATTCTCTCTGAAGCACTTCATCATCTCTCATCCCCTGGCCTGGAGCAATGCCTCCCTTTTCTGTATTCCAGCAAACTTGGTTCATACCATCTTCACGGCACTCCGTTTGCCTTAGTGGCTCTCCTCTCTCGCACTCGGCATCCCAAAGCTTGGGAGGCTGGGTGGGTTGCGTCCTTCTGCTGCAGGCTGTTCTCCCACGACTGCTTAGCTGAGACAGCCCGTTTGTCCTGCACACCAGACAGGCACACAATACCCTTCTAGGCCGTGATCATCAGATGTGAGGATTCCTTCTTAGCCTAGTGAGACTCTTAAGCGTTAGCACAGTTGTATGGTAAAGTGGTCGTGTGTTTGGATTTGCTTTGCTAGGATTAAAGCTGTTGTCTCCTCTCAGGATTCATGATATAAAAGTAATAGTTCAGATAAATAAACTTGATTCCATGGTTCTTCAAAACTGTCTCTACTACTTAATCCAGAAGAGAAATACTCAGCTCTTTGCCCTAATTTCATGTAAGCATTTGGCTCCTTGAATTTTCCTCACTTTACCTTTCCATGGGGTGTTTAAGTATGAAGTGGTATAATTTTATTTGTATACCTATTTTTAGTTTCTACTTCATCTCTAGCTATATGATTGTAACCTTCTTACGGTATATATTTCAGAGCATATGGACTCCTTCATATAATTTGGTACATGCAAATAAAGACAGTGCTTAAAATTGGGCCTTAAATCCTTATGGGAGCAGTAAGTTAGCTTACACCTGTTAAACACTGTTAAAATGTAAGTAAGTCCTAGCATCCATGATTAGAGGCAGGAACACCTCCTTCGCCCTGCCCCCAGTCCCCCCACTGCCCTGGGAGCAGTGACGTCTGTTGTTTGAGAGAACCAGCCTTGAGGGTTTCTTCTGTCTATGTGTGGTGTCCTTGGCTGTGGTATTCTGCACACAGGAAAGATCCGTATGACTGGAGCATCTGACCTCAGGTGACAGACTCAGCAGGGCAGTCTTTCTCTTGCTGGCATATGTCTTAGTGTGCCTTGCTGGAAGAGCCTTCAGGACAGAAGGTTCTTTTCATACCTTCTCCAGCCAAGGCATAATGAACACAACTTAACCTTCTCTTGATGAATTCAGAAACTTAGGAGAAGCGGTTTTGTATTGTACTTTAATGTAATGATGTGATACTCTTTTTTTTTTTAAGATTTTATTTATTTGACCCAAGAATAAAGAAAAGCATGTATTTCAGCGATGAGGAAGAACTGAGTGATTAAAATTATATTATGTAAATATCGTTAAAAAATTTTGTTAAATCTTGGGGTACCCAGTTCAGTTGAAATTAAAGATTACTTTTAGAATTTGAGCATAAAAAACACTTAGTACCAAATAATTTTTTAACTATAAAATAGGTTCATAGAGAATGGAAAGTAATTTTAAAGTATCATGTTTCTGTCTTGCCTTAGCAGAGTAATAAAAATCAAGATTTGCTATTAACAATTAATCTTGAAAACAATTCATTTGAATTAAAAACAAATCTTTTTTTTTTTTTTTTTTAAGATTTTATTTATTTATTTGACAGACAGATCACAAGTAGGCAGAGAGGCTGGCTGAGAGGGGAGGAAGCAGGCTCCTCGTGGAGCAGAGAGCCCAATGCGGGGCTCTATCCCAGGACCCTGGGATTATGACCTGAGCTGAAGGCAGAGGCTTTAAGCCACTGAGCCACCCAGGCGCCCCTGAATTAAAATAAAAACAAATCTTAATACTATCATAGTACTGCCAAGAAAAAAAAACAATATTAAAAAGATGTGTTTGAGAAGCTCATTATAAAAGTTTATTCATGTTTGATTGGTTTACATGAAGACATTTGAAGTAAATTTCATCTTTAAGACAAGAACTTCATGAGGACTGTGGAAAATGCTGACTGGTTTATCATTGTTAAATGTGAATAAAATTTTTAAGAGAATTTTGTTTTAAAAAGAAAAGGATTTTGTTTACTTGAGAGAGAGCTTGTGCAAGTGGGGGGATGAACAGAGGGAGAGGGACAAGCAGACTCCCCCGCTGAGCAAGAAAGCCGAAGGTGGGGCTTGACTTCCTGACCCTGAGATCCTAACCTAAGCCTAGTCAGACATTCAACAGACTGAGCCACCTGGGTGACCCTGTAATTATGTAATATTCTTGAAATTTTTTGAAGCTTGTAGGAATCACTGACATAGCCTTATTTAGCCCCTTTTGGTGCTAAATATGAGTTCCTGTGCCCACTTCTTTATATTTCTTAATTGACTTATTAAGTTGTTACCTATCTTTTCTTGCTCTTTGTATCTGTGTCTAACACTCTCCTAAGTTCATACTCTTAGCCCAGGTTTTTCGAGTTGGTTTTTAAGAATTCTGTGTGAAATGAGAACCTCTTAGGGATAAATGTTGGTAAATGAATTTTAGCTTAAAGCATAGCCTTTGCAGTAAGTATTCTTAGCTATTCAGACCTCAGTCTTACTTCGAAAGTTATCATTGTGCAAAGCTGGTGATTTGGGCAAAGTAGAGAGTATTTTTACTTTGAATTGTGCCAGTGTGCTTTAAAGAATCCTAACAAGTAATTTGGAGAGTAACAATTAAATGCCTCTTTTTACCTTTTGGTAGGTTTCTGTTGTTGTTGTTGTTTACGTTTGATTTATTTAAGTAATCTCCACACCCAACGTGGGGCTTGAACTCACAACCCTGAGATCAAGAGTTGTATACTCTTCCAACTAAGCCAGCCAGGCACCCTTACTCTTTGGTAGTTAGTGAGTACATATTATCTGTTGGAGATTTTATATTTAATGATATAATAATACCTAAAGTCCTGGCCAGGTTGTCATGAAATAGAAATTGAAATTGGTGGGTCACTCAAGAGGAAGTAAGATTGGTAGTTGTTTAATAGAAATTATTCTAGAAGGTTATTATAAGTATGTTTTATTTTTCTGTTTTTATTAGCTTATGGCTGATGTAGAACTTCCTAGTCACTGGGAAAATTCTGAAGTTTAAGTAGTTCTTACTGACATTGACCTTTTCAATGTGATGGCTGCCTTGAGTTTCCTAGAGGGAATGCTCGCTTGTCTTCTGCCAGAGAATGCATGAGGACTTTCACAATAAAAGGGAAGTTGTAGGATGAAGCGTATTATAAACCCTCCATTTCCGTAGCAGAAATTTATCAGTAGGCAAAGTCATGATAAATTGGAATAAGTATTTTCATATTGTTTAGACTTGACCAAATAGTGCCAGTGAACATTGTTATTTCTTGTTCCTTTGTGGACAGATACAGACTTTTCAGTTCCTGAGGAAAGGAATCACTTTTGTGAGTGTATTGGTTTCCTGCTGCTATTGTAGCATTTTGCTGTGGACTTAGGGTATAAAACAGCGCAAGTCTATTCTCTTCCAGTTCTGGAAGACAGAAGTCTGAACTGCACTTCACAGGGCTGATTCCTTCTAGAGGCTCCAAGGAAGAGTCTGTTCCTTTGCCTCTGCCAACTTCTGGTGGCTGCCGACATTCCTGATGTGTTGCCAAGTCACCCCAGTCTCTACTTCATACTCATATCGCTGCCTCTTTCTGTAATCCCCTTCTACCCCCTTTTTAAGGACACTTGTGGTTGCATTTAGGGGCCAGCCAGATAATCTAAGAAAATCTCCCCCATCTCAAAATCTGTAATCACATTCATGCAAAGTCGCTTCTGCTCTAGGAGGGAACATTGACGTGTTCCAGGTATTAGGACATGGACATCTGAACCTTTGCAGGCCATTATTCAGTCTGCCGCAGGAAATGGTTTCTCCTCACGTGTCTCTTTCCTGACAGGCTCTTCTCCCCCGCCCCAACACCATCTCTCCCTCATCCCTTGCTTTCCTTAAGTTTTTTAAGCTGAGTAGTATCTTACCTTACAAGCCTCTAGCTTGTCTCTGTCATTTGTGAAAACTGGTCTTGTCTCAGGCAGATGGAACCTTAGTTCATGAGCACTGTACGGTCTTTAAGGGAATGAAATCTGACTGGACGGTGAGAGAGTCCTGGATAGGGAGAGTACTAGGTTTCAGTGTCAACTCTTCCATTAAACCATGTAATTTTGAACATGATCCTTAAGCTCCAAAGTCTCTTTTTTCCCATAAGTGAAATATTTCTTAAAGCTTTAAATTATTTTAAATTCTTGTCTTTTTTCTTTTAAATTCTTGTCTTTAAATTCTTTCAAGTTAATATTGAAGGCTAAACACTGAAGACTTTAGTGCCTTCTGGTTATTTTAAAGGTATAATTAATTGTCTTCTAAATTTATTTTGACTGATTTCTGGAATTATATAACCATGGCTTTTTTTTTCTCCAGCCATTTATGCTATTTTCCTAGGCATCTGATTTGATGTGTAAAGCATTGTGTGGTTTCGATTAACAGGAGGATCGACTTTTTGTGGCATCGCATCACTGTGTCTGATGGGTAAACTAGAAGAAGTTTTCTCAGAAAAAGAATTGAACCGGATAAAGAGATGGTGTATAATGAGGCAACAAAATGGTTATCATGGAAGACCTAATAAGCCCGTAGACACCTGTTACTCTTTTTGGGTGGGAGCAACTCTAAAGGTAAGAGAAAGAATAAAACTGAGAAAACTATACTCTATTGATACAAACTGTGCTTCAAAAGGTTTGGTCTTTGTAATGTTCATTGAGTGAACTTAGGCTGCTGAGTGTTTTCTGTTGCGCTGGCAAGGCTACTCTCTGTATGGTTTTTCCATAGATTTCACGTATCCGTTGTGCTACTTGAAAATTGCCATTCTTATAAAACTTAAGTGGCCCAGAGCATACATAAGAAAAGATAAGGTTGTAAAAAATCAATCCAGAGCAGGGATCTGTCTGAACTTAACAGTAAATACTTTATAGGAAATTAATATTCTTAAAAGATAAACCATGGGTATTTCTTTGAAAATAGTTTGTGGTTTTTAATTTTTTATTGATTTGTTTGCCTAACCCTTCTGAAGGACTCAACTGATTGACACATTTGCACATTTCTCTTCATCTCTTACCTTGTGATATGCCCAATTTCATAAGCTTATTAACCACTAAATACCCTCAAGTTTGCTCTGTTTTTTTTTTTAAAGATTTTATTTATTTATTTGACAGAGAGAGATCACAAATAGGCAGAGAGAGAGAGGCGGAAGCAGGCTCCCCACCGAGCAGAGAGCTCGATGCGGGCCTTGATTCCAGGACCCTGAGATCATGACCTGAGCCCAAGGGAAAAGCAATTTTAAGACAGAGCAAACTAGGGGCGCCTGGGTCACTCCTTTATCACGTCTGAAAAATCAGCCATAATTCCTTGATAACTAAGTATCTAATCAGTGGTTATGTGTATTTCCTTTTGCATCACATCAAGGGGCACATAATCTTCAGTTATCTCTTTTTGTTCAAATGGCTCCAGAGCTGTAAAACCTGATTTATCCACTATAAAGCCCCCCATCAGCTTTTTATTTTATGATGGCAAAATATACATAATGTATTATTTATCAGTTTAACTCTTTGTAAGTATATAATTCAGTGGTATTAATTACATTCACAATGTTATGTAACCCTCACCACTATGCATACCCCAAATTTCATTGTCCTCAATATAAATTCTCTACTCTTTACTGTTCTCATCTCCCTCTGGCCCCTGGTCATCCCTATTCTGCTTTCTGCCTTTATGGATTTGCTTGTTCTTGCTACATCATATAGGTGGAATCACAATATGTGTCCTTCTATGTCTGGCTTATTTTGCTTTGCATAATGCTTTCAAGGTCCATCCGTGTTGTAGCATATATCAAAATTTTATTCCTTTTTATGGCTGAGTAATATGCTTTTATATGTTTATACCACATTTTGTTTATCCGTTTATCTGCTGATGGACACTTGGGTTATTTCTATGTTTTTGCTGTTGTGAATAAGTTAGCTCTGAACATAGGTGTACAAATAACTGAGCTGATATTTTCATTTCTTCTGTATATTTACCTAGAAGTGGAATTCCTGGATGATATGGTAGTTCTTTGTGGAACTTTGTGAAGTACCACTGTGCTTTCTACAATGAGGGTGTGTGCCATTCTACAGTCCTATGGGTGTACCAGGGTTCCAGTTTCTCTATACCCTCAACAACACTCAACTTTTCTGTCTGGTTTTAGTTTTTATAATAGCCATCCTAGTGCTATCTCATTGTGGTTTTGATTTGCATTTCCCTAATGATTAGTGATACTGAACATCTTCTGATGTGCTTATTTGGCCATTTCTGTATCTTTGGAGAAGTGTCAATTCGGGTCCTTCACCCACTTTTTTATTGTGTTTTTTGTTCTTCAAGTGTTCTGGATATTAATTCCTTATCAAGATCTATGGTATGCAAATAAATTTTCCTATTCTGTGGTTGTCTCTCTGTTGGTAATGTCCTTTGATATACAAAAGTTTTTAATTGTGATCAAGTCTAGTTTATCTGTTTTTTCTTGTTTGCCTGTGCTTTTGATTGTCATAGCTATGAAATCATTGCCAAAGCCAAAAGATTTTCTCTGCTATTTTCTTCCAACAGTTTTATAGTTTTAGCTCTTGAGTTTAGGTCTTTGATTCATTTTGAGTTAATTTTTATAAATGGTATAAATTAAGGGTTCAGCTTCATCATTTTACATGTGGATATCCTGGTTTCCTAGGATCATTTGTTGAGAAGACTGTTCTTTGACCTATTAAATGGTATTGGCACCCTTGTGGAAAATCAACTGAACACATACGCATGGGGTATTTTTTTTTTTTTAAGATTTTATTTATTTATTTGACAGAGAGAGATCACAGGCAGGCAGAGAGGGAGGAAGGGAAGCAAGCTCCCCGCTGAGCAGGGAGCCCGATGTGGGACTCGATCCCAGGACCCTGAGATCATGACCCGAGCCAAAGGCAGCGGCTTAACCCACTGAGCCACCCAGGCGCCCAGACATGGGGTATTTTTTTATGGGCTCTCTCTTCTATTCCGTTAGCCCATGTGTCTGCCCCCATGCCAGTACCACCCTGTTTTAATTCTTGGCAGCTTTTATAGTAAGTTTCAAAGCCAGGAAGTGTGAGTCCTTCAACTTTGTTCTTTTTCATCATTGTTTGGGCTGCTCAGGCCGCTTGCATTTCATAGGAATTTGAGAATTGGTTTTTCCATTTTTTACAAAAAAGGCTATTACATCGAATCCGAAGATCACTTTGGGTAGTATTGACTTTTAACAGTGTAAGTTCTCCTACAGTGAGCATGGGATGTCTTTCCATTTATTTCAGCATACAAGTCTCTCATGTCCTTGATCAGGTTTATTACTAAATACTTAATTCTTTTATACTCTGTTTTAAATGGAATTGCTTTTTTAATTTCTTTTTTGATTGTTTGTTGCTGTCGTATAAAAAACTTGAGGTTTTTTTACAGAATCATTCTAGTGGCCATTGAGGTTAACATATGTTTTAATCCATTATATTGTTCTTTTTGATACTCAGAATATCCCATTTTAAGCCAGTCAAAACCCCTTCAAGTAGGCTCTTGAGTCTTCTCTTTTCTTTTCTTTTAAAAGATTTTATTTATTTATTTATTTATTTATTTATTTGACAGAGAAAGAGATCACTAGTAGGCAGAGAGACAGGCAGAGAGAGAGGGAGAAGAGGCTCCCCGCCAAGCAGAGAGCCTGGTATCGGTCTCAATCCCAGGACTCTGAGATGACCTGAGCCGAAGGCAGAGGCTTAGCCCACTGAGCCACCCAGGTGCCCCTCTTGAGTCTTTTCAATATGACCTTGGTAGTCTTTGAGAACTTTCTGAAAACAACCATTTTTACACATTTTAAAAATTCTTAATTCACTATCACCGTACGTTTAACTGATTTTTTTGTTGTTGTTTTTAGAAATATTTTCTATTTTATTTTTTTAACTAAGTCCTGCACCCATCGTGGGGCATGAACTCATGACCTTGAGATCAAGAGTCACATGCTCTACTGACTGAGCCAGCCAGGGACCCCATCTTTCAGTGATTTCTTAACTTCTCTTTAGACATATCTTTGATTCCCAACTACCGAGAATGAAGATTTAACCTCCCTTTTTTCAAGCAGATTGTTACTGGTTATATAGTTTTTAGTTCTGAACTTTTTCTCTTCCTCTTCCACCTTCTAATTCTGTCGTATTACCTTTACTTTTATAATGTCAAGTAGCATTTATATTTTATTTAGTAATAATGTTCACATATTTTATGCTTTGCCTGTAAGTTGATTCTAAAATTTAAAAACCAAGAATCAGCACTTATTATGATCATGTAAATACTGTTTATTGCTGAACCAAGTACAGTCTTAAGATTATAGTTTCTTCTTACGTAATGACCCATATGCCACTTGATGGAACATGTTTCTAGCTGATGGATTCTAAAGGGTCTCTCTCCTTTTTATTGTATTGCCAAATTAAAATGAATTAATAAGTTTGTTTCTTATTTGTATTGTAATTCTTTTAGGCTTTGTTTTTCTTTTTGAGAAATAATGCTTTTTTTTTTTTTTTTTTAAGATTTTATTTAATTTGACAGAGATCACAAATAGGCAGAGAGGCAGGCAGAGAGAGAGGGGGAAGCTCTCTGCTGAGCAGAGAGCCTGATGTGGGGCCTGATCTCAGGACCCTGGAATCATGACCTGAGCTGAAAGCAGAGGCTTAAACCACTGAGTCACCCAGACACCTGAAAAATAGTGCTTCTTTAATCATTCGTATCTTCTGTGGCTCTTTGATTCATTAACATACTTTTAACTGCTCTGTGTCTTTTTTTTTTTTTTAAGATTTTATTTTATTTATTTGACAGCAGAGATCACAAGTGGGCAGAGAAAGAGAGAGGGGGGAAGCAGGCTCCCTGCTGATCAGAGAGCCCAATGCGGGGCTCAATCCCAGGACCGTAGGATCATGACCTGAGCCGAAGGCAGAGGCCTCAACTCACCCCTTGACTACTCTCTGTCTTAACAGAAATTTTTTGAACTCTCTTGTCTACTTGTCTTGTTTCACACTCTCCCATACCCCTTTTCATAGTGTGGTTTATCCTTTATTTTTTCCTATTTAATGGGCTCTTGAGAGAGAGAATAAATATATATCCTAAATTTTAAAGCTACATAGTTTTTTTATGCTAAAATTGTATTTGTCTCACCTTTTACCTTTCCTGATTAAAAAGCTACAATTTTTTTTAACTGTTCTCAAATAGAACTGTCTCTAATCATCTTGTTAATAATTTTTGTTGCTCTTTTTTGAAATATTTTTGGTCCAGGTTTACTTACCGGTCTGTAAGTAATAGTTCAAAGGCCTATCATAAGAATTAAAATATGGGTAGATAAAATTGTTTTTTTTAAAATGACTGATTAAGTTGAACAGTTGACAGAGTTGTGTTTTGAACCAAGCTAAATGTGGTGCAATGAGATTAGTTGGGCGTGGTTCAGAAGAAGGAAATAGTGAGTAGGTTAGGTAAAGTAGAGTAGCTGTGATATGGCAAAAATAATAATAATGTGGTTGATTGATTCTTATTGCTGAGGTCTCCAGAGCTTGCTTTGAGAGCCTTAGCTAAAGAAAAGCATATTTAATTGATGTATTACTGAAAATTGAGCCAAAGGTCAATATGAAAGTTTGATGTCAGTAAATTTATATTTGTTCTGTCATTTTAGCTTCTGAAAATTTTTCAGTACACCAACTTTGAGAAAAATAGAAATTACATCTTATCAACTCAAGATCGCCTGGTAGGTGGATTTGCCAAGTGGCCAGATAGTCATCCAGGTAATTTATTTTTTGTATGTATCTAGAACAACTTTATATTGTTTCTTTCTTGAGTAAACTCTCAGGCATCTTTGCAGTAAGGGCATAAGATAGAAAATTTAACTACAGTTGTAAACTTAAAGGATATGTTTTTTGAAAAGGTAAAATTTTTTAAATTTAGTGGAAGTTTAGCATGTTGAGGGAAGGGTTGGATTATCAAGATGTATTTCTATGGTATGCCTTTTTTTCCATATATTTCGCTTACCCATGTTTTATTTCATTTGAGGCAATGAGGCAGGTGGTTTCAATGGGCCCTGTCCAAAATAGAGAATCATTTGGTCCAGCCAGAATCTTTAGGATTATTACCTGTCACTAGAGCTAAGTAGAATGAACTACTAAGTCCAGAAGGGAACCTGTTCGTAATTTGTTCAGAAGCCATTAAATAAATTTCTCTAATTTTGAAGGTAGCTGTCTGTCACTGTCCATACCCTTGTTCTCTGAATTTCAGCAGATTCGGGTTGTTGTTTTTTTAGAAGGATACTTTGCCAATCTGAACTCTTATTCACTGTCTACAACTCAGGAGCCAGATAGGTTCAGACAATGTGATATTCATTGTTTTCCAAACTCAGGAATGCCAGAGAAGTAAAGTACAAAAGATTCTTAGATTTAATAAGTATGGTTGATCCTTGAACCACACAGGTTTGAATTGTGCCTATCCACTTATAAATGGATTTTTTCCGATAAATATTATATTATACTATAAATGGATTTTCTCTTCAGTGCTTTTCATTTCTAAAGCCAAAGAATGTTTTTTCCAGTTTTATTAAGAAATCCTTGACATACATCACCGTGTAAGGTAAAAGCACACAGCATGATGGTTTGATGTACATCTGTTGTGAAATGACTACCAGAGTAGGCTCAGCTAGCAACTGTCTCCTCACAGCTATACTGAAGGAAAGAAGGCAGTAGTAAAAGGCAAACAGTTTATTTTTGTGATAAGTCTTAGGATTAACTGTCCTAACATGTTTCCTGTATATCGTACAGCAGGGTGAGCGGTGTCTCACGTTGGATATTACACCTCCAGTACTTACTTATTAGTGGAAGTTTGTTCCTTTTAACCCCCTTCCTTCAGTTCCCCCTCCCCCGAACCTCACCCCCTGCTAAGCACAAGTCCAGGCTCTTTTTTTCTATGAGTTTGGTTTTTTGGTTTTGGTTTTTAGATTCCACATGTAGGTGAGATCACACAGTATTTGTCTTTGCCTGACTTACTTCACTTAGCATCACAACTTCAAGGTCCATCCATGTTGTTGCAAATAGTTGGATTTCCTCATTTTTATGGCCAAATCATGTTCCATTGTGGATGTATCTACCACAAATTCTTTATCTGTGCATTAGTCAGACACTCAGGTTGTTTCTGTATCTTGGCTATTGTACATAATTCCGCTATGAACATGGGGGTATCGATACCAAGTTAGTGTTTTCATTTCCTTTGGGTACATTACTGGATCATATGGTAGTTCTGTTTTTAATTTTTGAGGCTTCTCCAGGCATTTTTCCGTAGGGGCTCTGCCAGTTTACATTCCCGCCAACAGTGCATGAGAGTTTCCTTTCTCCACATACATGCTGGCATTTGTTATCGCTTGTCCTTTTGAAGATGGCCATTCTAGCCAGAGTGATGTAGTATCTCCCTGTGGGTTTTTTTTTTTTTTAAAAGATTTTATTTACTTATTTGACAGAGAGATCACAAGTAGGCAGAGAGGCAGTCAGAGGGGGAAGCAGGCTCCCCAGTGAGCAGAGAGAGCCCGATGCAGGGCTTGATCCCAGGACCCCAAGATCATGACCTGAGCCAAAGGCAGTGGCTTAATCCAGTGAGCCACCCAGAGATGCCCTTTTCCTGTGGTTTTAATTTGCATTTCCCTCATAGTTATTGATGTCCGGCATCTCATCATGGACTGGTTGGCCTTTTGTATATCTTCTTTGGGTTACTTGGGTTTCTTTTTTTCTGTTGAGTTATGGGAGTTCTTTCTAGGTTTTTTTGTTTGTTTGTTATGTTCTAATTTCTAAAGCAAAATAAAATTTTTAAATTTTACTGTGTGTTACCACAGCTAGAAAAATGTTAGAGCAGTACCTTAAGAAAACTGAGAATTGTCTTGATGACATTGTTTTTCATCAGCGCTTGTACTATTTTAACAAATACTGTAATTTTTAACAGATGGGAATAGGGAAATTACATATCTTGGAAAACTTGTCTGGTATAAACATACTGAAATACATTTTCAGTATTTACAATAGATATTTTTTAAGATTTCTTTATCTTAGCAAGTGTAGGTGGGGGGGAGAGGGAAAGAATCTTCAAGCAGACTCCGTGCTGAGTGCAGGGACCACGAGGGGCTCGATCTCACGACCCCCTAGACTTATGACCTGAGCCAAAATTAAGACTCAGATGCTTAACCGACTGAGCCACCCAGAATAAAAATTTTTTTTTTTTTTTTAAATTCTTGAAGGTTTTTTCTGGCACTTAGTTGCTAACTTTAACATATATGTAAGTACTTGGATGTAATGCTTTTTACAGATATAGTAAAATGTCTTCAGAACCTGTAAACTGCAAAGCATAGAAAGTCATAAGTTGAATGTATGTGGAAAGGCCTTTTTAATAGGACCTTTGGGGAAATCATTTTTTAAGAGTTTCTAAAATTAGCGTATTCTTGGTTCTGGTTAGTTTAGTAGCAGATTTGAAACAAAGTAATTCTTATGTATTTACAGAAGAAACTTAGGAAAATAATGCACTTCTATTATGAAGAAACTATATATTTCAGCATTTGATATGTTTGAATACACCTACAGATAAGGAAGCTTAAAAGAAAAGCTTTGAGCTTTGAAACAATTAAGTCTGGTTCATTGGCTTTTACAAAAAGCTTTTTGAGGAAAAAAAATGCTTTATTTTTACATTATGTGGAAAGTAGAAGATCCTATTTATGTTATCCTGGATGGATTTGATTTCTCTTTTAGTTGCATTTTTTCCTAGAAAAGTATCCTCATTTCTAGTCAATAAAATACGTTGCTTTGTACCTTCTGTAATTTTAGAATAACTACAAGGAAAATTTCATAGTACAGAGGAAATCAGATTTATTTTTTGTGGCCTGAAAATGAGAGAAAAGTAAGCCAGAAGAAACCTAAGCATTCTCTTGAGAGGCCATGAAGGAGGATTGACATGGGCCTCCACTAGTGAGCTAAATTTTTCAGAAATAATCTTCACTAAGCACAACTGTCTGTCCCTCTGTTTTGAAAAGTAGATGATGGTCATGTAAGTAAAACTTTCTAATTTTCCTGACAAAGTTTAAGTCAGTAATGTGTTCTGAACTTCAGTAGCTCTTGAGGCCATAAATGATGGCCAGCACAAAAAAAAAAAAAAAAAAAAAGCTTGATGGCTACAAAATATATTTTTTTGTAGTATACCCATAATGGCAGAGCTCTGAGCTCTTCAGAGTCCATATAGGGCTGTCCAGCAGGCAGCAGCCATGTGATTCTTGTGGCCACTTGAGTGGAAGAGAGTCACTGCCCCCTGAAAGATGGGGAACAGTAGTGAGGCCAGTATAGAAGAAAGGTTATGGTATTTATAACCACAGAGAATGTGAGTTTGTTTTTACTGTCAGGTCAGACATTTTTTGGATGACTGACATTCGCCTAAATAGGAAAACTAAATTTGGTACAGCATTCCATAACAGATTATTCTGTTTAGGCATCTTTCACCGAATACAGTAGTGAGGTAGTATTGGTCATGGAAATGTCAGAGGTAAAATTTAGTGGGAAGGAGTATTATTACTTAGAGTCAGAGGTTTATTTTCATTTTTCAGGAAAATTTTTCCTTTTAAGATACAGAGCTAAAGCCTCTTGTTTCTGTATTGTGTAGTAAGCAAAGGGGAAACACCCTAAGTGAGAAGTCTTGTATTACTGCTACTCTACTTTGTTTTTTAATCACAGAGGATGTTGAGAATGTCACCTTTTCATTTGAGAACTGTTTTCCTTTGTTAATGATATTTGCCTGGATAAAATATCTGATTTTGATCACCTGTTGTTGTTGTTGTTTTTTTTAATTGGTGTTTTGAGACTTTGAGAAAGCACGTGTTTCAAAACCTGTATTTAACATTTTTCTAAATTTAATTTTAATGTGGTGAATAGATATGTAGCTTAGTACTTTGCAGCATGTACAAATAAGAATGTGTATTATGATAAAAAAAAAAATACCTCATTTTCAGATGCTTTGCATGCATACTTTGGGATCTGTGGCCTGTCACTAATGGAGGAAAGTGGAATTTGTAAAGTTCATCCTGCCCTGAATGTAAGCACACGGACTTCTGAACGCCTTCGAGATCTCCATCAGAGCTGGAAAACCAAGGACTCTAAACAGTCCCCAGAGAATGTGCACATCTCCACATGACTGACTTCACTTAGCTTGGGAGGGTGGGGGGATTTGTAGCATAACTGTAGCTCAAGGTTAAAAGCCATGTATAACCAAGTGTGCTCTTTTTTTAAGAGGTAGTCTCACAATCAAATCTTGTGCCGATGTCACTTTGGAATATGGTCTTGAGCCAGTAGCCTTTGTACTGGGTTTCAAGAAAATCTTTGTTGAAGTTGGAACCACAGTGGACTCTGTTGTGGTTCTTAAATGTTTATACTGTATTTCTAAGAAGTTCTTTGAGGCAAATTAACTATATGTATGTAGGTTATCTTTTTAAAAAACTCTTCAGTACAAATTGTATCATACTATAAAATGGACACAAATCTTCAAAACAAGTTTACAGTTCACTTAGCATTGATAATCTTTGGGTGAACACTTAGGGATCATTTAAAAAGCTTAATAGCTGATGGTAGAAAATTGCTTTAATGAATTAAGTATCTAGGATTCTTCTTTGAAAACAGATGGTTCCATAATTTTTAAAAAGAAGAATGACTTATTTTGGCTTATTAAGTGTGCCAGTTAAACTTATGTGGCCTATATAAGTGAAATTAACTTCATAGCAAGGATGAATAGGCTTAACTAATACAGTAATTTTCTAAAAGGACATTGATTTAAGAAGACTATTATGTGATTGAGGAAAAAATAATTTAACTGTATATGATTGTGAATGAGAAAGTTTTGTGCTGTGTGGGTCACTTATTTAGATGTTGTGAGGGTGAATAACAGCTGTGTCTGATTTTTTAATTTCATTAGTTGCTTTTTCTTCTTTCTGGGGAGAAAATAGTCACCTAGAAGGAAAGAGACATTGAGTAGTTTGGTTTATTTTTCTGAAATACGTGATATTGTAAATTATACTTGTACTTTTATAAGGGAGTTATTTTTAGCCATTTGGTTTTTTTTAGTTTGTTGTGTCCAATGTGTTAGTGGTTCTGATTTCAAAATGACAATTTTCTAATTTTTTCAAAATAAGTAAAACTCTCAGTAAAAAAAAAACAAAACCACTAAAGTAAATTTAATGGTGCAGCTCCATACATGGTCATTTATATTTTTATATTTTCAGGTAAATGGAAGGGAAGTGTTCTGTTAGGTGTTAAAGGGTGTCACTTTTGTTCTTTTTGTTTTGTTCGGTCTGTGAACTAGCTAATTATAAAGGAAATAGTGTAAAAACTCATCTTCATTAGTAACCAATTTATCAGTAAATCACATCCATCACTGCTGTTGAATGTCGTTCAGAGATGTGAGACAAGTACTGAAATGGAGAAGAAAACCTCTTCACTGCTAGAGCTGGGTTAAAGTTAAAAGGCTTGGTGATAATAAATGTGGAACTATTCTACAACTATGAGTGTAAAAACTAAATTACTAGTATAACTGTTTAGGAATTATAATATATAAATTTTAATTTCTTTCCTAAATTTTAGGGGGAAATGCCCTTAAATAATGATCCTTCCAAAGGAAAATCTGGTATGTGCTTGGGAAAAGATTCATTTGTTGTTGGATCCTTAGTTTTAAAACTCCTCTTGTCAGAGTCAACTTTATTATTTTTTTGATTAGAAATAAAATCCGTTTTCTGATTGTGGGGAAAATGTAAGCTTAACAGCAGATGTTATCTTTCAGCCAGTTATTTCAGTTGCTTCTATTTAAATCCTGGCAAATTAAGACATCCCTGTCTCAAACTAAGTCACTTCCTAGACTTTGGGAGTTAAAATAGCCTGTATGGAATGGCTTTAGAGCTATTATAAAAAACCCAGTTTGTTTTTCTTGAATTGCCACTAGCAGTTAGAAGAAAGTTAGTAATAATAGTAACCATATCCGCAAACGGAAGAGAATTCCAAGTTTAAAAGTACTTCATAGAACTATTTCTTTTTAACATTTTATTTATTTTATTGACACAGAGAGAGATATCACAAGTAGGCAGAGAGGCAGGCAGAGAGAGGGGGGAAGCAGGTTCCCTGCTGAGCAGAGAGCCGGAGGCCAGGCTCCATCCCAGGACCCTGAGATCATGACCTGAGCCGAAGGCAGAAGCTTAACCTACTGAGCCACCCAGGCGCCCCATTTCATAGAACTATTAAGAAATATTTCCTAACTCCTATAATTTAATAGTATAAGACTATAAATTACAATATGATTCAAATTGGTACACATGTAAGGGGCCTTTTTATGAAATCTTGTGGCCTAGTTGAGTGTTTACCTTCCATCATGGTGTGCCAACCAAAACACACAGGCCAGAGAACTGCAGAGAAATGACTCTTATTTCTAAACAGTTATTTACAAGAGCAGTATTTATTAATAGACTAAATATAAGTAATATTTCGCATACTTATTCTTTGGCAGTGGTATCATAACAAGCAGGGAAATAGGAAGTCCAGAATCTCAAATAACTCTATGTTCTGCCCCCACCCTCATTATGGTATTTTTCAGAAGTTAGTAGGAGAAGCTTTGTTTTGATCATTTGCATGAAAATAAGATTAATCAAGTCATACAACACAGTTCAAGTATTCATCATCTACAGTGTTTTTAGATTTGACCTGTAATATGTATACATTTTTGTTAGATCTTTAAATAGTTAATACTTAATTTCAGTTCACATAGAGGTTTTGCTTACAGTGGTCCCTAGTTTGGAAATGGTCGGATCTGATGATACTTGAGAGTTTCTTATGTAAGGTGGTGCTCTGGGGTCTGATGACTTAGGTTTAAATCCCAGATCTGCAAGTTGCGCAGTGTGATCTTGGGCCCTAACTTTCCCATCCATAAAGTCAGGGAGGGGGGCCCAACTCCTGAGGTTATTCAAGGATAAAATGCAAAGCACTTGGCATAGGACCAGTAAATTCCTAATTAAAATTTCTATCCTAACCATCATAAAATGATTGTTACTAAAATCTCTCTTCAGCAATAGAGATCCCACAGGGGTTAAGCTTGGGGACGATGATGGCAATAGTGTACTTCTGAACCTTCTAGCCAGAATACAGAGTAACCAGTGTAGCCCCAGAACCGGTTGTACAAAACTAGGTGACCGTTATCCCCATGAACTTAAAAGTACTAGTAAGGAAGGACAGACCACTGGCTGACACAGTTTCATCATCTGTGTGTAGGGATGGGGAGCGTAGGCAGCTGGCAGGGGCCAGTCAACAGAAGCTGGAACTGGGCAGGCTTCGACAAGTTCCATTTGCAGGGGAGTGTCATGGCAATGTAGCCGAATCTGACGAATGTGCCCAGTGCTGTACATGTTTCACAGCTGATGAAACAAAGCCTAGCACTGAGGAGAAACTTCTAGAATTAGGATTTCAGCCTGACAGGACAGGTACGATAGGGCAAGAAAAGAGAAGTCCTGGTAAACGTTGGGAAGGAAGGTCAGTAGCAATGTCCTGTCACTTTGTGGAAATGAAAAGGGAGCTTCAGAGCAGTGGAGCTAAGAAAAGTCCTCGTAGAGCACACCCCTCCCAAAAAGTACAGGAAAAATCTCTTACAAAGAAAAAACCAAAACAAAACTGTGAGGATTATAATCAAATCTCATCCAGAAGTTAGAAAAAATAAGAGAATAAGCAAGGCAGCATCCCCGAAGATGGGGAGAGCACACCAGAAAGATATGTATGACCATGAGACTGATGCAGGCCTCAATCTTTTTTAAAAAAGCATTTATGACAGAAAATGTATATTGTTTAGAACTGTATCATTAAAAATGGGAGAAGCTGAAAATTATACAACCAAGCCTTAAAAACTGGAGGAATAAAGCAAACCAGAAGGAAACAGAAGGAGGAAATTGTAAAATGGCAGAGAGGGAGTGAATTTAAATAGACAAACCACCAGCTAACCCATTCAAGAAAAAAGGGAGGACGCAGAAAAACACATTAAAATGACAATGGGAGAAATAAAACAGGAAATTTTTCAAAGTTACAAGACTAATTTTATATAATAAATTAGAAAAATAACTGGCCTAGAAAAATGCAGATTGCTGGGGTTTACCCTCATAGACAATTTAAACCAATTACCATAAAACTCCTTACCAAAAAATTGTAAGGCCTTGATTATTTCAAGGGATTTCTGCTAAACCTTTAATACAATGTTGTTGATAGAATTCCAGAAGCTCGAAAAAGAATCTTGAACTTAAAAGTGCCAAAAAAAATTTTTTTAAGACTTCTGAATTGATTTTATAAAATGAGTACAATAGCGTTTCTAAAACTTGACAAAAGATTGTACCAAAGAGAAAGTTATAGACCACTCAAAATATGTATTGTGTGTTTGCATTAGCACACTCCAACAGCACTTTAAAGAAGTAGTAAATCATGACAATGTTGGTTTTGTTATAGGAATGCAAGGATACTTTGGTAGTAGACAATCCACTAATACCCATCATATTAAGAGTTAAGGAGAAACTCATTCTCCATTTTTCAGAAGAGGTATTTGGCAGAATTGAGACTTCAGTCCATGCTGAATGTACTAAAAAAACAAAAACCGATGAGTAAGTCATTCACATTTGTACCTCTGCCCAAATGCCGGCATCTCAACATCGAAACGAAAGAGGCTTTCTACGAAGTGAAACAAGACGTACCCTTATCTCTGTCTACCACTTAACATTGTATTGGTTTTAGCCAGTGCTGTTTGACAAAACAAAGCCATGTGAATTTCATGGAAAGGAGGAAGTATTTGCAGATACACATATCTGGAAGACCTGAAGAAATTTGTTGCATAACTGTAAGAGAACTTGATTAAAGTAGCAATTACAAATAAACATTCAAATATCGTAATTGCATTTAAGCGTCAGCACTCACCAGACACAAAAGAGCGTATGTAACTCTGACTCCATTTCAATGAAGTTCAAAACAGGCAAAACATATCTATAGATGGCAAAAATCAGCATCGTCTTTCAGTCACTACCCGGCTCGCTCAAGGTAAGCACTATCATGACCAAGTCACCATCGATTTTGTCTGTTTTTAAACTTTATATAAGTGGAATCATATACAGTATTTTTCATCTGGCTTCTTTATTCAGCAGGGCTGGGAAGAGTAGAGGCAGCTTCTATGGTGCTGGTTACATAGGTGCATTCATTTTATGACTACTTCTCAAGCTGTATACTTAGGATATGTGCACTTTTCTGTATGTATAGTTACAGTTCAATAAAGATGTTTACTAAAAAGGATAAAAGACTTTATATATATACAAACCTAGTTAGAAGATGCTGTTGAAGAAAGAAGACCCCTTTTGCGATTACAAAAAGAAACGTATGTGTAAACCTTTTTTCAAGTTCATTTTTTCAATTTCTACGCCCAATGTGGGGCTCAAACTCATGAACCTGGGGTCAAGAGTCACATGTTCTCCCGACTGAGCCAGCCAGGTGCCCTTATGAGGAAAACTTTTAAAAAATAAACTCTTGCTCGAAAATTAGACTTTAACAATAAAAATATGTATCCTATTCTTAAGAAGACTCAACATGAAATCCCAGTAAAAATGATCATGTTTGCTTCTATTTGAAAGAACATGCAAGAAAAGCTATGGAAACTGAAAAGAATGAGAGGGACTAGCCCTACCAGACATTAAAACATAAAAACACTCTTATTAAATCCTCCATAATTAAAAGTTTGGTATCGGCACATGAATAGGCAGGACAGAGGAGAAATTCCAGGAATAGACCCAATAATGGTAGCCATACTGTAAAGGCAGAGTCTCAGAAGATGAACTTTTTTTCTTAATTTTTTTAAAAAAAATTTTAAAGTAATCTCTACACCCAGTGTGGGGCTCGAACTCAAAACCCCAAGATCAAGAGTTGCATGCTCTACTCACTAAGCCTGAGAAAATGAACTTACTTTAAAATAAATCAGATGGGAATGATCAGTGATTGATTACTCAGATATCTGCATACATTGTTAAAGAATTTATAACTTCCTTCATTTTGAACATTTTTTTTACAATGAACATTTTTTATTCTCTTAAAATACAAAAAAGTGGTAGTCCTCACTCCATCCTACCCCCATCCTATCATTCTAGAAGTTAATAATCACCACTGTTGTATGAATCCTCAATCTTTTCATCTTGTTCTGTACACATGTTTATACAACTGTATTTAGCAGTAGTCATTCCAGCACTACATGTGTACATAAAGAATTACATGAGTTGCCATACAAACATGAGATACTGTGTATTAAGTATTGCAGATTGTTTCCATTCAGTGATATATTAAGAATGTCTCAATATCCTCACTTTGTTTTCAAACGTTGTGTAATAGTAGTTGTATTACTAGCATTATGTTGCATAAATGTATCATGATTAGTATCGTTTCTCACAATTACAAAAACGTCCTAGGATCCTTAAAAATGTATCATCACCTACTTGGGTGACTCTTTGAGCTAAGTTTATGGATGTGGAATGGCCAGGCAAAGAGTACGCACATTTTAAATTCTGATAGCTTTTCCGAAAAGACATTGTTTTCAAAGATTGTACTGGAACATGCTTCTACCTTGACACTGAGATTTTAAATAACAGAAAATAATCTTCCAATAATAAAACACCATCATGTGATTCAGACTTGTGCCATTGGAAAAGACCTTAGTGGCTTCATTCCTCACTCTGATTTTACAAACTATAAATCTGAGGCCCAAAGACGAAAGCTCTCATGCAAGATCATATAGGTGCCATATTCTTAGATAAGAACGTCTCTATCTCCAGAACATACATATCTGTGTATAAATAGAGACATGCAAGACAGATGTTTTCTAACATATGTATAGTTAGTGGCGGCGCTTTCCATCTCCAGGACAGATATTCTCTCCCGCAGTGACATTCCTTTGACTGAGGTATGTGTCCCTTGCCTACTGTCAGGTTTTTCCAGATGTTCAGTTCTAGGAATTTTTCACTGAGGCTCCCAAGGCTTTGACTAAAACTGCACATGGGATTCCCTGAACTGACATGAGGCCCTGCCGTTCTACACCACTGATGTGCTGGGGTCGTCCTCATAGTTCACTCACAACCTACTGTGAGTTCTAAACATTTCAAAAAGTTTTTAAAAGTATCTTCGGGAACACAAAAGGCATGTAAAATTCACTAGAGGAACTCCAAGCCCCTTTTGTTTTCCTGTAATCCTAGATATGCAAGCCAGGGAGTTTGGTAGGGCCTTATGAACTCTCTGAGGAGCAAAAGAAAATCACTAAAAGAATCAGTTTGATAAAGGACAGAAGTCACTTGCTCGAATGTTAATGGATTTTCATCTTGCATTTGAATTTCAGCAGTTGACTTGCACGCGAGAATATCCACAAGCGATATTCTGCTACAGAGTATCTTCTTTTCTGCTACAGAACATGCTATAGAAAATTACTCAGTGGTTAAGTTATAGAGGCATGCATAGAAGAAGCATCATTCAGGTAATACCTTTTACTTTTATGACTCTTGGTATTGATGTTAATACTTCTCATTCAGGGACATTTGATTATTTCCAACTTACAAGTGTTGCTGTGAACATCATATATATATTTTTTCCTGTGGGATTTCTACCAGGCAATTTCTGGATTAGAGGATGTGTACTTAAAAAGTATTGGTAGTTGCTAACCAAAAAAAAAAAAAAAAAGTATTGGTAGTTTTTTTTTTTTTAAGTTTCTTTTTTTTTTTTTTTTTTTTGACAGACAGAGATGACAAGTAGGCAGAGAGGCAGGCAGAGAGAGAGAGGAGAAAGCAGGCTCCCTGCTGAGCAGAGAGGCCGATGCGGGGCTCAATCCCAGGACCCTGGGATTATGACCTGAGCCATAGGCAGAGGCTTTAACCCACTGAGCCACCCAGGCGCCCCGGTAGTTATTGTTTAATTGGATCCAAAAAGAGGCTAGCCATTCAGAAGTTCATTAACAGGAGATTGGAATACCTCTTCCTCATATCCTCTGTAACACTGGATGTTATCAGTTCTTAAAGTTTTCCCATTCTTCCTGCTGAGAAAATTGACATTCCCTTGTTGATAAAAACCACGAGTAGCAAACAAGCCCTGCTAAGTCTGGGTGAGGTTGATTTGTGCTGTAGGAGTCAAGGCTAATTGTTTCATGTCTGTAAGAGTGAAATCAGAATAATGTTTCTCCATTAGCGTAGGCTTTTAGCAATAGTTTTTGAAGTATCTGGCCGGCAGTCAGGAGCATTGGCATCCATCATCTAGGAGCTTTTAGAAATGCCAATCCTCTGGTCCTACTTTCAGCCTATTGCCTCAGGAGTGCGGGGAGTGGGATAGGGAGAGCAGCCATCTGTGTTTTGGCAAGCCCTCCGAGTGGTTCTGCTCTACTGTCAAGTTTGAGAACCAGCCACTGATGTGGAAAAAGCAGCTTGGGCAGGAGAAGCAAATGAGACCCCATAAGTTACTGCAAATATCATTTTTAAAAGACAGTTTTGTTTTTTTAAGTTTGATTTATTTAAGTAATCTGTACAGCCAACGTGGGGCTCCAACTCACGACCCCGAGATCAAGAGTTGCATGCTCCTCTGACTGAGCCAGCCAAGCTCCCCAAAAAAGATACAGGTTTGAGTCAACAGTCAGCTCAGTGTGTGCTCAACAATGTGGCCTTTACTCCCAGCCCAGAAAGTTGATGCCGTCTTTGCGTGTGGTAGCAAGGCTGCAAAGGCAGTTAAGGCTCAGATGTGCAAAGAAAACATTTTCTCAAATGGACCCAGTCTTCATTTGTGGATAACTTTGGCTCTCAGGGTGGGGCAGGCCCAGGAGTGGAGCCATTTAAATTCATCAGCCAACAGTTTCCCGTCTCGGCTGACATCAGGGGCTGCTTCCCCTCCTTGCTGTCCGGATGTATGTGCCTCCTGGAGGTTGATGGCATCTCTCCTGTGGGTTGCCATTCTGATCCCGTCTCTCACCTGGTGCCCACTGAATGTCTGTTGGTCTAGTGTGTTCATTCCAGGTAGGTCACTGCCATTTGCCTCTGATAACACTGGCCCAGCACTGTGGCCTCTTTGCTCTCAGGCCAGTCTGTATGCCCAAATCTCTGTCCCCATTTCCTGTCATCTAGCTACCTCCCCTCTCACTTTGGTGCTGGACGTAGAAGGAAGGAAAGTATGGTTCTTCTAGGACTCAGCATCCTGGAGGCTGTGCCTGGAGAGAAGCAGGTCCCAAGGTCATCCCATTACCCCACGTGTAAGTATCTAAGAGTTACACATCAACCTAGAAAACTACGATGTTCTTCCTGGTTGACAAATACGCCTTATGACAGATTTGGAAAAACAGCAGGTCATACAAATAACTGTAAATAACACAAATCCATGATTAACTTCATTTTCCACCCTAGGCCACGATCTGGCAGTGGTGGTCACTGACCTAGAACAGAGTTCGCCCCGTGCAAAGCCCCTGGGGTGCTGGTTGGCCAGTCCTGGCTTCCTGCAGTCCCTGGGGAGATCCAGAGACTAAGCATCGGCTTTCTCCTCTTTTTTTTCTGTTTATTTTTTAAGCAAACTCTGCCCAACGTGGAGCTTGAACTCAACCATCTCGAGATCAAGAATTGCATGCCCTACCCACTAAACCGGCCAGGTGCCCAGCTTTCTCCTCTTAGAGGGGGTGTAGGGGCACACACTCTATCTGAGACACCACACGGTCTGAGTCAGGCCATCTTTGCTTACCTGTCCCCAGCCTCCCGTTTCACGTCATCACCCTTTCAGGGCAAGCAGCCGGGAAGTGGGTTCAGTCAGGAGCACCAAGATCTAGAAAGGGGCCCCACCAGTTCCTCATCTTACGGAGGGCTGGGATGGGGTCCCCTAAAGTGTTGGGGGGTTTGATCTCAGGGTGGGACTGGCAGACCACCGGCCCCCCGTTCATGCATGTCGGGTCCTTGGGCATCCTGACACCTCCCCTCCCCTCCTCTGCCCCTGCCTTCAACACCATCCCAGGGCCCGGGGTCCCAGAACTACCCCCTCCCGGGTCCTCTCTGCGGCTGACCTGATGTGTTTGTTCATTGGACTTGTAGGAAATCTGGGAAATCCTCTCCTACCTGACAAAAGCCTGGCTTTAGGAATCTCATTTTTGCTATAACCTCAAAAGCTGCGCCTTTCTTCCCTTTTCTCCATGCGGAAATACTCTAAACCTTTCAAGGCAAATGAGTGCCTCTGGGGGAACGGGAAATGCCGAGGCAAATGCATTAAAATTTTTTGGCATTGGCTAGAATGCAGAGAAGAGGCGACATCAGTGTGCTCTATACTTTCAGGACACCGCCGTCCGTCCAAGCCACCCCACATTCAAAAGGTCAGAGGTGGGAAGATCAGGCTTTGGGGGAGGGGAGAAGGGCAGGGGGAAAAATAGCTATTTTTCATTTCAGGGGGCTTGAACTCACAATCTTGAGGCAAGGCCGTGAGTAAGCAGGTGAGGCCTGGAGGACTCGCCTGGAAGGAGATTTGCATGTCGTTTGCTTTCTGTATTTATGAGGCGTTTATGTCAGGTGGCTTTAGAGGGAACAGGGGAGGATTTAGGTCAGTCTTAACCACACACCCCTGCTTAGCCGCACTCCCGCTCCACCAGCAAGCACACACACCCCAGAACACCTGTGCAATGATGGAGTTCACCCGCGAATAGCTGTGTGAGAAACCTACAGAACCTGGACACAGGGAGCTGCAGGAAGGGGGGCTGGGGAAGCCCCAGTAAGTCCCCTGGTGCTGGAGAAGGGGAGGCTCGGCGGGAAAGCAGAGATGGAGCGCAGGTCCACAGGCTGAGGGGGGCACATCGAGACCCACTGACAGAGGGCATTTTGGCGGAACAGGGCAGTGTTTCATGCGGAAACAAGCACACGCTTGTCTTTATTAACCCATGTCCCTAAAAAGCAAGCATTGAGACTGCATTTTCAGAGCAGACATATTATCCTAAGGGGTGAGGGGAAGTTCCCTTTGTCAGAAAAATGCTCAGCTCATAGTGGAAGAAGAACGGTGGGGATAAAAAAGAACCATTCTGCCAAGGCTAACGCGGTCTAGGCAGCAAGCGTCAAAGCCGTTGGGAAAGAAGTTGGTGGAGAACCTGACAGTGGAAGGGCCGGTGCCAGAGCCCCAAGTCCTCGGCCTCGGAGAGGACAAGCTGACATCGCCTGCCTCCCGATGAAATGCTCTGAGAAGTAAGACTCTTATCTGTGAAGTATCACTAATCCCAGAAGGTGAGACGATCTTCACTAGTCTACTAGATCTAACCTCTCCCAAGGGGAAAGTAAAATGGCCCCACACAGAAGCCATCAACCACAGCCAGAAGACAGGCCATCCTCAAGCCTGGTTTCTTCAGGTCAGTAGCATAAAAAATATGGGGGGGTCAGGGTCAGGGATGAGGTCGGCAGCTGTAGATTAAGAGAAATACAAGAGACAGAGCAAGCAGAGGCAATATGTGGGGTTTGTTTGGGTCTTAATTTGTACAAACTTTTTTTTTTTTTTAAGATTTATTTATTTGAGAGAGAGAGGGGAAAAAAAAAAAAAAAACCAAGAGCAAGGAGAGAGGGAGAGAGAGAGAACCTCCAGCAGATTCCATGCTTAGCCTAGAGCCTGACTCAGGGCTCTATTCTCACGACCCTGAGATCATGACCTGAGCTGAAATCAAGAGTCAGGCACCTACCTGGTTGAGCCCCGCCAGGCACCCCTGTAAAGATAAATTTTAAAAGACATTTCTTAGATGGTTAGGGAAATTTGGTTGTGAACTAAATCTTAGAGAATATTAAAGAATTTTAAATTTTCATTTATTGTGACAACGGCTTCTTACATAAAAATTTTCACTTATTTTAGAGATATATACTGAATTTGTGTTGACAAATTACAAACTTTGCTTTATTTTTTTTTAAACATTTTATTTACTTATTAGAGAGCACACACAAGTCGGGGGAAGGGCAGAGGAAGAAGCAGACTCCCCACTGAGCCGGGAGCCCGATGCAGGGCTCCATCCCAGGACCCTGAGATCATAACCTGAGCTGAAGGCAGACACTTAACCTACTGAGCCACCCAGGCATTTCCAGAACTTTTCTTTAAAAAGACTGTGGGGTGCGGGGGAAGGTACCTGGGTGGTGCAGTTAGTTGAGTATCTGCCTCTTCGTTCCTGCTCTGGTCTCGACCTCAGGTCTGGGATCAGGTTCTGCCTTGGGCCCCGTGCTCAGAGGTAAGTCCATTTGGGACTCTCACTCCCTCTCCTTTTGCCCTTCCCTCCCTCATGTGCTCCTACATGCTGTCTCTCTCTTAAATAAGTAAATCTTTTTAAAAAGAAAGATTGGGGGTGGTGCCTACGTGGCTCATTCAGTTAAACATCTGCCTTCACCTTGGGATGATCTCAGGGTCCTAAGGATCAAGCCCCACATTGGGCTCTCTGCTCAGTGGGGCGCCTGCTTCTCCTTCTGCCTTTACGCCTCCCTGGCTTGTTCTCTCTCTTTCTCAAATAAATAAAATCTTTTTAAAAAAGAAGAAAAATAGGGGCACCTGGGTGGCTCAGGGGGTTGTCTCTGCCTTCGGCTCAGGTCATGATCTCGGGGTCCTGGGATCGAGCCCCATACCGGGCTCTCTGCTCAGTGGGGAGCCTGCTTCCCTTCCTCTCTCTATGCCTGCCTCTCTGCCTACTTGTGATTTCTCTCTCTGTTGAATAAATAAATAAAATCTTAAAAAAAAAAAAAAGAAAAGAAAAGAAAAATAGACTATAGTGGGGTATGCCTGTCTGGTTCCATTGGTGGAGCATGAAACTCTTGATCTTGGGGTTGTGAGTTTGAGCCCCATGTTGGGTGTGGAGACTACTTAAAAATTAAATCTAAAAAAAAAATTAAAAATAAAAAAACTAGTGGGACTTACCTCCAAAGCTTTTTATTCAGAAAACTACAGGAGAGACAAGAATCTTTTTGTTTTTTTTTTTAAGCTCTGTGGGGGACACCTGGGTGTCTCAGTGGGTTGGGCCTCTGCCTTTGGCTCGGGTCATGATCTCAGGGTCCTGGGAGTCCTGGGATTGAGCCCCGCATCAGACTCTCTGCTCAGCGGGGAGCCTTCTTTCCGCTCTCTCTCTGCCTGCCTCTCTGCCTACCTGTGATCTCTGTCAAATAAATTTAAAAAAAAAATCTTTAAGCTCTGTGGGCAATTTTGATGAGAAGCCGGGTTTAGGATCACTATATTAAATAATTCAAAAGGTTCCCTCTAACAAGGAGAGTGTATGGCCTTAAGATGACCTCAAGCTCATAAATGCACTGTCTCTTAAAATATTGGCCAGGAACTGTTAAATTTCTAGCAAAAGGATCCCTTTTCTGGAAGGCACATCAATAGTAGGAAGCCTGGAGATTGGAAAAAAGAAAGAGAAAGAAAGAAAAAAGAGAGAGAGAGGGAGGGAGGGAGGGAGGAAGAAAAAAAAAGAAAGCTCAGCTTTCCATTTTCCACTTCAGGCCTCATTGGTCTAGGCTGTATCCACCACTGGAAAAGGAAGAAGCTGTTATTGAAAACATTTCACGCTGGAGGTTGACTCTAGGTTATTTGTCAACAGAAAACACTTCTCTCTCTCTTTTTTTTTTTTAAGATTCTATTTATTAATTTATTTGACAGAGAGAGTGAGAGAGCACAAGCAGGGGGAGCAGCAGAGGGAGAGGGAGAAGCAGGCTCCCTGCCCAGCAGGCAGCCCAATGCAGAGCTTTATCTGAATACCCTGGGATCATGACCTGAACTGAAGGCAGACACTAAACTGACTCAGCCACCCAGGCGCTCCTCTTTTATCTCTGAATATCTCAAGGATGAAACTGGCAAGGAAGCATGTCTAAATGGAAGGTGTACTTAATATGTGAACAGACAAATAGAGTTTCAGGAAACAGGGCTCTTAAGTGTCTTACCCACCAGGAGTCGAGGAGCTAGGGAACAGCATGACAGAGCTCTAAACCAAATGATTCCGGCTCCTGTTCCTTCAAGGGGAACAGACTCGCATTACTTTAGAGTCTAGAGGAACCCGTGAAACTCATTCCAGTTTATTAAAACAAGGTTGCATTTAAGTCCTAGAAGGTTACAAAGTGGGTTCTAGCTGTTGAATGTTTAATTGTCGTATTTATGAGACACGAATATGCCTCTTCCCTGCTCATAAATATCTAATAACATAAAGCAGGTTATCTATTCAATGTTGAGAGCAAAGATGACTTCTCTCTGGGCCCTGCTTTCTCCCCACAGTTTTGCAACAGTGTATTGGGGGACAGAGGGGGTGGGAGGGGCATCAAGGAAGAGGCTTGCTTGTGTTTAAAACAAATGTTTTCCCTCCCGTTCCTTCTTATTTTGTACTATCGAATCTCCTTTCACTTATGGTTCACTGCTGTTGGAAGAGAGCACAGAAATCATCAGCTGGAGACACGGCTAAGAACACTATGACTTAAGGGGAATTTGTAATTTCAAAGGCTTGTTTCCTCACTAGCCGACTCCCAATAATGTAGCAGTGTGGGTGCAAACACAGGAGATGGAAGGACTTTGATCTCTTCCCCTGAAACGCACAGAACAGGAGGAGTCTGGAGACGAGATACACTTCGAGGAAAGTGAGTGTTTTCTACCCAAACCAGCACAGCCAGTGGCTGCTTCAAATGTTCCCATGCTTTCTACACAGCAACACACCTCTGTCTTCTCTGTTTTTTGTTTGTTTGTTTGTTTGTTTTAATAAAAGGTAAACAATCATGTCAGAAAAGTTGTAAGCAGGACAGAAGTCAGTTTGGATAAGAAGGCCCCCAGGACCCCTGGCTGGCTCAGTCAGAAGAGCTTGCAACTCTTGATCTTGGGTTGTGAGTTCAGAGCCCCACATTGGGTATTGAGATTACTTAAAAAGAAAATCTTTTTTAAGAAAGTCGGGGAGGATGGGGCACCTGGGTGGCTCCATGGGTTAAAGCCTCTGCCTTCAGCTCAGGTCATGATCTCAGGGTCCTGGGATCGAGCCCCACATTGGGCTCTTTGCTCAGCAGGGAGCCGGCTTCCCCCTCTCTCTCTGCCTGCTGCTCTGCCTACTTGTGATCTCTGTCAAGTAGATAAATGGAATCTTAAAAAAAAAAAAAAAAAAAAAAGGAAAGAAAGTCGGGGAGGTGCCTCAGTAGGTTAAGCATCCGACTCTTGATTTCAACTCAGGTCATGATCTCGGGGTGGTATGATGGAGCCCCAGGTTGGGCCCTGCACTCAGTGCAGAGTCTGGTTGGGATTTTCTCTCTCCCTCTCCCCCTGCTCTCTGTCTCTCTCTAATAAATACCATCTTTAAAGGGGGAAAAAAAAAAAAAAGACCTCCCTCCATTTCTTTTCTAGAAATAGACCTGCAGACATAACCAACTATGTGTGATTATGTTCATACTCACACACTTTCTCACAACAATGACCCAAACACCAACGGCCTCAGCAAAAATTCAAATTGGCATTCATTTGACATAGACTGGCATTTTCCTATGCCAGAGGGATATCTACTACTTCATTAGGAGAAATGGCCAACCTAATCATCTTGGTTCTGTTTTGAGAATGGACAAAGAAATGACTTAAGGGATGCTGGGGTGGCTCAGTCAGTTAAGCATCTGCCTGCAGCTCAGGTCAAGATCTCAAGATTGAGATCCCTCATCAGGCTCTCTGGTCGGCAGGGAGCCTGCTTCTCCCTCTCCCTCTTCCCTGCCTGTGCGCTCACTCTCTCTCTCAAATAAACTCTTTAAAAAAAAGAAAAGAAAAAAGAAATGACTTAAAATGACATATAAAGCTGTAACTATAATAATGAAGCACTAAGAACTGGGAGGTTCCAGAATGAGATTCTGTGTTTTCCATCCATCATTCCTTGGCTGCCACCACATGACAGAGTCTTGCCACTTTGAGGGGCAACAGGGGCCACTGCAAAAGCCACCACAGGCCGGGATGAACTTCGTGCCACCGGCAGAGACGATTAGGGGATTTCAGTCTCCAAACACTGAATGCTTAAGGAGAGGAGGCTGTGGGCCACACATGCCAACAGCCCCTGTCAGCGGCTTTGGGCAACAGGAGGTGTTGCAACACTGGGGGTTCTTAGCCAAAAGCCAGGTCATGGCTCCGATAGTGTGCACCTGCTTATTCGAACCGGCACTCTTTCCCTCTTTCCTGCCCATCGCAGAATGCATGGAAAATATTACTTACAGCGCATCTGCTGCAAACCCAGGACGCAGCTTGTGGGCACAGCCCAGAGGATGTGGTGGCCCAGGTCCCACTGCACACACCTCCTCTCAAGGGCAGAAGGTATCGGAGCTTAGCGCACACAAGGAGTCCATTCCTGGTGCTGGAGTCCGTAATGATTTGCTCCCTCAGGCCTGCAGGCCGTGTGATTGCAGAGCACCTGGGGCTCGTTAAGAGACGGGACACTCAGACCCATCAAATGTCATTATATTTATCTTTATTTTTTTCTTTAAATCATGTATTCATTTGAGAGAGAGTGAGAGAGAGCAAGCAGGGGGAGAGGGAGAGAGATTTTAAAGGAGCTCCTTAAAGGAAAATTGTGGACACTGAAGTTGGAGAAGTGTTGGTCTACAGCGTAATGTCTAATATCTGCCTTCTTTGAGTGCTCTGTCAGGCCCTACATAAGGAGAGCTAGGCCCTACAGACCTTCCCAACCTCACCTTTGGTCATTCCTCCTCCCCAGCCGGATCACAGTGAAGTGTCGGTATCTCCGGAAGGCACTCTGCCCTCTGCTCTTTGCATGGTGGGTTCTCTGCCTAGAACGGGCTTCCCTGCCCTTCTGAACACTTGCTCACGCTTCAGCTGTCAGTTTATGTATTTATTTTTTTTTTAATTTTTATTTTTAAAGATTTTATTTATTTATTTGACACACAGAGAGAGAGGTCACAAGGAGGTGGAGAGGCAGGCAGAGAGAGAGGAAGGGAAGCAGGCTTCCCGCTGAGCAGAGAGCCTGATGCAGGACTCCATCCCAGGACCCTGAGATCATGACCTGAGCTGAAGGCAGAGGCTTAACCCACTGAGCCACCCAAATGCCCCTCAGCTGACAATTTAAAAGTCAGGTGTCACCAGCCCCAGCTGAATTAGGCAGAGCAGGACACTGGTCCCTTATAAAGTCTTCCTTCCACCTGCTGTTCCCACAGTCTCTGTGACTTACAGAACGCATCATATTAGACAACAATCATCTGTTTGCTGTCTATTTTCTCAAGCAGACCGCGAGCTCTTGGTGTCAGCAGCTCGGATTTACTCATCTCTGAATTTCTGGGAGGTACCACAGCACATGGTAGGTGGGAAAGTCATGCTTATTGGATCCATCAATCAGGGAATCTTTTTTTTTTTTTTTTTTTTTTAAAGATTTTATTTATTTATTCGACAGAGAGAGATCACAAGTAGGCAGAGAGGAAGGCAGAGAGAGAGGAGGAAGCAGGCTCCCCGCTGAGCAGAGAGCCTGATGCGGGACTCGATCCCAGGACCCTGAGATCATGACCTGAGCCGAAGGCAGCGGCTTAACCCACTGAGCCACCCAGGCGCCCTCAATCAGGGAATCTTGCTGCCTGTGTCTTCCAGAAAACCATTTCCTCTAAAGGCCATAGCCTCATGTATAATACATATAAATCAGTTAAAGATAATTGCTTGTACCCCCCTGATTTGTAGCCAGTTTCACAAAATGCAAAATAACATGTAAACCCATTTCTTATCCCTCAAGCCAGGTGTAAAATTGTGGCCTCACTTTTCCAAGACTGAATATATTTTAACTGTAATAAAGGCATTGCAAGGAGAAGTTACATCTCATCTAAATAAGTTGCAGAACAAAAACATCTTCTGGTAGGACCCCTACTAATCACCATTCAGTGCTTATTTAAAACAAAACAAAACAAAACAAAAACAAACAAAAAACACCTAAGCCTAAATATTGATCCTGGTTTTCTTTCTGTAAAGATACTAAGAAGTCCTTATAATAGTCTATCTATATCCACCTTAAAAAATCACATTCTCAAAAAATCATGTTCTCCTGCTAAGTCCTTTTTCATCCTCAGTAATTGTAAACTTAACCTCCACACCCATCCTCAGCTGGGCTTTTCCACACACCACTTTCTAAATCTTCATCTGGATACCTCAGCTGGAAACACCATTCCCTGCATTAGGGAGAGCCATAAAAGGAAGTTGTCACAGAAGACCAGTTTCCCCCCACAGCTGGACAATTATTGGCATAATTTACCAAGGAATTCCAGAATGGGAGACCACACCGTGCGCTGAACAAAGCCAGGCAGAGAGAGTTTCTTTCCTCTCCTGAGTTTAGGAAAGCGGGCGGGAAGAGGAAGGATGTGGACTCTGTCAGGAGATGATGCGGGCAGCCATCTTTGAGAGGGAGAACTCCGAGACAGGAGAAGGGCACGGGGTGGTGACGGCAAGGACTCCAAGCAGAGAGAGAAGAGGACCCAACAGGGGGCCGCCCACCAACCCTCAGAAAACATGGAAAGGGAGGAAGTAATTTCAAAATGAGCAGAATAAAACTTGGCACAGATGACTGATGAAGAATCCCCAGTTTAGAAAATTGCTTATTTTAATGCAGAGACTTACTATTAAAAAGAAAAAGAAAAATCTCTCACATGTGCAGAATGGGCTTATACGGAGCTCTGAGCTGAGGTGGAGAGGCCCAATGAGTAAAGGTGGCTCCTTTTACCTCCCATAGGGACCGAGGGGTGCCAGAAAGTGTCTTCCAGACCTGGTTCACAGTGTAAAGGAGAAAGGGCTATGCTTTACTATCACAGGGTATAAGAAAACAGCACTCATCTCCCTTGTTCCGTCTAGCTAATCTGTCCCCAAAAGCATACACAGAAAATTCCGGGCTGTACTATCCCAGGAGCACCAACATATTTCACAGACAGACCAGGAACCCCTGCGAAAAATCTCCCTTCTCCCTTCGCACCTCAGAGACACAGGAGTAAACTGTTACACAGACCAACCGTGATTTGGCTCTGTGTGAATACCAAAGCCTTCTCACCTTCTCACAGGAACTGGGCCACTGAATGTCAGACTTAATGTTATGTTAAGCAAAATAACTCAAGCAGAGAAAGACAATTATCCTGTGATTTCACTCATATGGGGAACGTAAGGAGCAGCATGGAGGACCGCAGGGGAAGGGAGGGAAAACTGAAGGGGAAGAAATCAGAGAGGGAGACAAACCATGAGAGACTCTGGACTCCAGGAAGCAAACTGAGGGTTGCAGAGTTGGGGGGGGTGTTGGGTGGGTGGGGATGGGGTAACCGGGTGTTGAGTATTAAGGAGGGCACCCGATGTGATGAGCACTGGGTGTTGTAAGCAACTAATGAATCACTGAACACTACATCAAAAGCCAGTGATGTACTGTGTATTGGCTAATTGAACATTATTTAAAAAAAAGGATCTGGAAGGGCAAAAAAAAAGAAAAAAAGAGAAAGAACATGGGCGTTAGTGCCCAGCCCGTGCCACCGCCAAGTGAAAGTATAAGAAATCAGATGCAGCAGAGCCCCTACAGAACCAAGAAACAACTTTTCCTCTAAAGGGGATTCACCTACTCCTCAGGCTGAGGTGTCTGCCCCCGCCCCCCCGCCAAGGTGAGGGGCCACTGTCTGCAGGGACCTTTTCTCCTCTCTCCCTCCAGGCTTATTCATGTGTGGGCCAAGGCGCTTCCCCTCTCGTGTTGAAATTACTTTTTTCTTTTTTAATTTTAAACGACTTTATTTATTTATTTGGGGCGCCTGGGTGGCTCAGTGGATTAAGCCTCTGCCTCCGGCTCAGACCATGATCTCAGGGTCCTGAAATCGAGCCGCCGCATCGGGCTCTCTGCTCAGCAGGGAGCCTGCTTCCTCCTCTCTCTCTCTCTCTCTCTCTCTGCCTGCTTCTTTGCCTACTTGTGATCCCTCTCTCTGTCAAATAAATAAATAAAATCTTTTTAGAAAACATACAAAACAAAAGATTTTATTTTTTTATTTGACAGAGAGATTGTGAGTGCAAGCAGGAGGAACAGCAGGCCAAGGGATGGGGAGAAGCAGGCTCCCTGCTGCGCAAGGAGCCCTGATTCCGGATCATGACCTGAGTCAAAGGCAGTGGCTCAACCAACTGAGTCACCCAGGTGCCCCTGAAATTACCTATTGCTACTATTATTTTGCTCCCCAGCTGCAGCACAAGGCCCTCCAGCGGGCATCTGAATCTTGCTCAGTTTCAGATTTTCATGCTTCCAGTACAGAAAAGGGGCGAGTTCACTTTTGTTGAATTGAATAGAATTGCATTCCTACCAGTGTCCGGGCACAGCCTGCAGTGGTCCTGGGAAAGGTAAACAAACAGGGCTCCCCACCCACCTCTGCCCTCACCCTGGCAGCTTTGAGCCGGCCCTTCCCTGTGTTGGACTGTGTTGGATCTCGTTACCGTATAACGCAGGAATCATAAAAGGTGCCACCTGGTTCAGCAGAATCAATAAAAACCGGTGTGTCCTTGTCGGGAAAGTGCCCAAAGCTCTTTAGAGTTGAGAGAGTGTTTGGTTCAGGGTTTTCCTAATAAGAGGACAGCACGTCAGCCAGCCCAGGCAAATCTCAGAGAGGACGGGACTTTCGTCTTTTTTTTTTTTTCAATAAACTTTTTATTTGTGGAGTTTTAGATTTCTAGAAAAATTACAAAGATAGTACCAAGGTCCCAAATACTCTGCATCCAGTTTCCCCTACTTTTTAAAAAAGATTTTATTTATTTATTTATTTGACAGAAAGAGATCGCAAGTAGACAGAGAGGCAGGCAGAGAGAGGGAGAAGCAGGCTCCCTGCCCAGGACTCTGAGATCATGACCTGAGCCGAAGGCAGAGGCTTAACCCACTGAGCCACCCAGGTGCCCCTCCCCTATTTTTTTTTTTTTTAAGATTTTATTTTTAAGTAATCTCTACACCCACTGTGGGACTTAAACTCACAACCGCAAGATGGAAAGTCACATACTCTACCAATGGAGCCAGCCAGGCACCTCAGTTTCCCTATTATTAACATCTGACATTAGTGTAGGAATTTGCTACAATTAATTAGCCAGTCTCAGTACATTATTACTATTCTTCTTTTTAAGATTTTATGTATTTGTTTGACAGAGACAGCAAGAGAGGGAATACAAGCAGGGGGAGTGGGAGAGGGAGAAACAGGCTCCCTGCTGAGCAGGGAGCCCAATGTGGGACTTGATCCCAGAACCCCGGGATCATGACCTGAGCTGAAGGTAGACACTTAACCGACTAAGCCACCCAGGCGCCCCTCAGTGCATTATTATTAACTGTATTCTGATCTCCTTGGGTTTTACCCAGTGTCCTTTTATCTGTTCCAGGGTCCCACAAAGGACAGCATCTTATACTTAGTTAATCATGTCTCCTCTTGGTTTGGACAGTTTCCAGACTTGCCTTGCTCCTGGTGACTTCGATGGTTTTGAGGAACGCTGGTCAGGTATTTTGTAGAATGCCTGTGTCTGACGTTTTTCTCCGTATTAGATGGATTATTGGTTTGGGGAGGCAGATCACAGAAGTCCATTTTTTATCCCTTTCTCCTTCTTAAAAATCCCGTGTCAGTCCCCACTCCCCACCACCCCCCATATTTCCTCCTCCTTCCCCACACCCACAAAAAGCTGTTATTGCCTTGAGAGTGTCTGATACGGAAATGAGGTTTGATTCTAGTAGGTATCCTGGGGGGGGGGGGGTCGTTCTCACCTAGCTGGATATCCCTAGCAGGAGTGGCTCCCTCTGAATACGATTTCTCATTAGAGCCACAGACCAAAGGCCCTTGTGGGCTTTGGACAGTGAGCTTAGCTGAAGGACCAAGCAAAGGCAGGAGACCTCTGGCATAGAGAACAGACCTGTTCCTGTGGTTGTCTGGCCTGGTGGAAGACACCAGCCTGAAGGATTTTTATCATCTCCTGTGAGCAGTAAGACCCTGTAACACAGAGTGAGCAACAAGTGATGAAAGCATGGCCCCCGTCAGAGACGCACCTGGTCCAAGAACCATCCCTACTTCCTCAGCAGTTCCTGAGGCCTGAAGAAGAAAGGCAGGACGTGGGGAGATTATGAATATGACAGCTCCCACAAGGTGATGAAGAGCCCAGGCCCTCTTCTGGCTGGGATGCCACCTTTCCCCGGGGACTTTGGGCCGAGTCATCCCACCATTAGCGTCTCTGCAGGGGGCACGTAACAGGACAGACACGCCTCAGCGAATTCCGCAGAGACCCAGTTGATGGCATGTGGGGGCCGGGAGCAGGGGGTCCGGAAAGGATTTTCCATGCCAAAAGGTGGTTTTATTAAAGCACGGGTATAGGACCCGTGAAAGAGCTGTGCTTCATTTGTAAGGAGCGACTGATGCTATGCTTTTAAACTTGGGGGGCAGGGTAGAGATAAAGGAAGTTTCCAACGGGATTTTCATAGGTGAAGGAAAACTTCTGCAGGACCCTGGAGGTTGGGCTACTGTCCAGCTAAGGTTGCCTTTTGCCTCCGGCAGAGCATCAGCAAGAAGGCAATTTTGAACTCCTCGAGGAATGTCCTGTTCTGCCCGTCTCAACTGTTTGTCCATGGGCTGGCTGCAAATGTGTAAGGAAACTGAATTTTTATCTACATTTCTTTGGCCTTTGTTCTCCCCATCCATAACTTCTTAAAATAGTGCATGACCCATAGTGAGCGCTCATTACATAGGAACCATTATCATTATTATAACCTGATGACTGGATTGGAAATAATTTGGCAGTCGTCCTAAAGTTCAAACTCTAATGCCCAGAAGTCTTCTAAATAAACTAGCTGAAAAAACAAAATTCAGATTTCTGGAAAAAGGGAAGCTGCTCTCTTTAAAAAAAAAAAAAAAAAAGTCTCTACTTACACCCACCTGCACACCTGCTGGCAGATGAAAGAGACAAAGGGTTGGGTTTCTCCAGAGCATGGTTGGGTTAGACTTCCTCATGTCTCCTCCCACGTGCTTTAAACTTGGAATTATGTTCAGAGGGCAGTTAACCAGGGCTGAGTGCTCTGCACTGTGTAGGGCCGTGAAATGGAACCAAGCTACCTGGTTCTTACTGGAACAGTGAACTTGGACGTTAGCCCCTGAGCCACCAGCCAACCGTCCTGCCAATGCAAACAATCTCCAGCCTTCACTCCATCCTAGAGCTCTGGTAAGGAGAGGAGCTGTGGTTTCTGAAAGTCGCTCCGTATCATCTGTGCCTCTATTTACTTGTTTGTTTGGGTATATAATTTCTTATTTAATCCTTTAATTCCCAGTGTAGTTAATGTGATGAATTAGTTCATCTTGTTAATTAACAGCATGACACAGTTTCAGGTGTACAGTACAGCGAAGTGGCAGTTCTGTCCCTGACTCAGGGCTCATTGTGGTACGTGTGCTCTTAATCCCCTGCACCGTCTTCCCCAACCTCCCATCCCTTTCCTTTCCCCATCCCCTCTGGTAACCACCAGTTTGTTCTTAGTGGTTAAGAGTCACGTTTTTTGGTCTCTTTTTTGCTTTGGTCATTCGTTTTGTTTCTTAAACTCCATGTATGAGGGAAATCGTATGGTGTCTTTCTCTGACTTATTTCACTCAGCATCATACTCCCTAGATCCATCCATGTTGTTGCAAATGGCAACATTTCATTCTTTTTATGGATGAGTAATATTCCATTGTGTATATCCCTAGATCTGTATCTCTCTGTATGTAGATACCACCTCTTCTCCATCCATTCTTCTATCGATGGACTCCCAGGTGGCTTCCATATTTTGGTTATTGTAAATGATGCTGCAGTAAACACAGGGGGTGCATACATCCTTTAGATTAAGTGTTTTCTTATTCTTTGGGCAAACCCAGGAGTGGAATTACTGGATCATGTGATAGTTCTAGTTTCCGTTTTTTTGAGGATCCTCCATACTGTTTTCCCAGAGTGGCTACCCCGGTGTGTGTTCCCACAAGCGGTGTAGGAGGGTTCCCTCTTCTCCATGTTCTTGCCAATGCTTGTTTATTGGGTTTTCAATTTTAGCCGTTCTGACAGGTGTGTGGTGGCGGCTTTCTGTGGTTTTGATACACATTTCCCTGATGATGATTGCTGTTGAGTTCTTTTCATGTCTGTTGGCCATCTGGATGTTTCCTTTGGAGAAATGTCTGTTCATGTCTTCTGCCCATTTTTTGATCGGATTATTTGCGTTTTTTTGGTGTTGCATTGTGTAAGGTATTTATGTATTCTGGATACTAACCCCTTATCAGATCTATCATTCGCAGATATCTTCTCCCATCTGATAGGTTGTCTTTTTTGTCTTGTTGCTTGTTTCTTTTGCTGTGCAGAAGCCTTTTGTTTTGCAGTCCCAGTAGGTTTTTGTTTTTGGGGGGTTTTTGAGTTTTTTTTTTTTAACAAGTCACTACCCTGACGCAAACAAATTTTGATGTCTACTCTACTTTCTTATTTTTTTTAAAAGATTTTATTTATTTATTTGACAGAGAGAGATCACAAGTAGGCAGAGAGAGGGGGAAGCAGGCTCCCCACTGAGCAGAGAGCCCGATGCGGGGCTCGATCCCAGGACCCCGGGATCGTGACCCAAGCCGAAGGTAGAGGCTTTAACCCATTGAGCTACCCAGGCGCCCCTTGAAATTATTTTTAAATAATCTCTACACCAAGCACAGGGCTCAAATTTATAACCCCGAGATCAAGAGTTGCATGCTCCATGCACTGAGCCAGCCAGGCCCCCTTCAGTAGTTTATTTTTCATTTGGTTTGCCTTGCTTCAGGAGACATATCTAAAAAACGTTGCTACCACCAATATCAGAAACATTACTCTCTCTCCTCTCTTCTAGAATTTTAATGGTTTCAAGTCTCACATTTAGGTCTTCAATCCATTTTGAGTTTATTTTTGTGTTTGGTATAAGAAAGTGGTCTACTTCCTTCTTTTCCATGTAGCTGTCCAGTTTTCCCAGAACCATTTATCAAAAAGACCGTCTTTTCCCCATGGTACATTCTTGCCTCCTTTATCATACATCAATTGTCCATACAATCGTGGGTTTGTTCCTGGGCTCTCTATTCCGCCCCATCGGTCTGTGCGTCCGTTTTTGTGCCCATCCCATACTGTCTTGCAGCTTTGCAGTGTAACTTGAAACCTGGCAATGCAATACCTTCCGTTTTGTTCTTCTTCTTCAGGATTGCTGTGGCTCTTTGGGGTCTTTGTGGTTTCATACAAATTTTAGGGTGTAAAGCACTTTTTTTAAAAAAGATTTTATTTATTTATTTGACAGACAGAGATCACAAGTAGACAGAGAAGCAGGCAGAGAGAGAGGAGGAAGCAGGCTTCCCGCCAAGCAGAGAGCCCAATGTGGGGCTCGATCCCAGGACCTTTAGATCATGACCTGAGCTGAAGGCAGAGGTTTAACCCACTGAGCCACCCAGGCGCCCCTCTGAGCCCCGTTCTAGTATAAGACACCCATTTGCACAGAGGAGTAAGCCAAGCCACGGAGAAGTTAAATGAATTGCCGAAAGTCAAAGACCTACCTGGTGGCTCATTCAGCAGGGACTAGGTTTAGTTGCAAATGAAAATAAAAACGCAAATAACAGGGGTTTTAAATGGGTGAATGGGAGTAGGCAGTATAGGTTTCCAGGTTGAATAAGTCACGAGGATGAAAGGTGCAGCATAGATAAGACAGTCTGTGGTGTTGCAATGGCATCACACAGTGGCACATGGTCACAATACTTGGGAGTGTAGCGTAATGTCTAAAGATGTTGAATCGTGGTGTTGTACACGTGAAACCAATATAACGTTGTGTGTCAGTGACTTGCAAGGTTGCAATGGCAGCCCCGCCATTCTTAGAGACTTAGGCTCATCCCTCTTTCTTCTCTGGTCATTCTGGAGCATGACTTCTATCCTCTGGCTCTCCTCAGGAGTCCATGCCAGGGATTCCCTGGAATGCCAGACATCAGATCGGTGTGTTGGTCAGAAGAGAGGGAAGGAGGGTCGCCGGGGCTGGCTGCTCCATAAAAGATGTGACTCTTGACCTCAGGGTTGTGAGTTCGAGCCCCGTCTTATGTGTTGCATTTACTTAAAAAAATAACAATAAAGCAAAATACTTGTTAAAAAGTGTGGGGGGGTTGGGCCTGGGTGGCTCAGTCATTAAGCATCTGCCTTCAACTCAGGTCCTAGTCCTGGGGCATAGGGCGCCCTGCTCAGCAAGAGGCCTGCTTCTCCCTCTCCCCCTGCATGTGTTCCCTCTCTCGCTATGTCTCTCCCTCTGTCAAATAAGTAAAGTCTTTAAAAAAGAGAAAGAGAGAGAGAGAGGAGAAGCGGCCAAAAGGAGTTTCCAGGAGCTCCACCTAACAACTTCTGTTGACATCTCACTGGCCATACCTACCTGCAAATAATGCTGGGAAATTCATTTTGTTTTTTAGATAGGGCACGTTCATCAAGGTTCTGTAACCAAAAAAAAGGGGAGAGAAAAAATTTCACACCTGTATCATAATCATAATCATTAATCATAAGATTAATCATCTTAATCATATGATTAAGAAATCATAATTTTTTAAAAATTTTTAAAGAAATCATAAATTCTTACACTGGAACTGTGGTGTCGGTTGGCAGGTAAAGAAAGGGCTGAGTTACTGTTTTTATTTCCCACTTGTGGCAGTCACTTAGAAAACCAAACAAAGGCGATGTCCACGTTAGAAGAAAAAAGTCGAAACTTTACTAAGATTTCCAGTTTCCTCTTGTCCCCAGTATAGAGTTATAATGAATGAGATTTTTTTTATATAAATAAGCTTTTGTAATCTCATAGTATTTGCATGTTGTGTAGGCTCTTAACTATTAAGATTAAAAGCAAGACAGAGTGGTATTTCCACAAAATAATTTCCTTCTGTATTGTTATTCTGAAAATTTTGTTAAAGATTTATTTATTTATTTGAGAGAGAGAAAGAGCGGGGGAGGGGCAGAGGAGAAAGAGAGTCTGAAGCAGACTCCCTGCTGAGTGTGCAGCCCAGACCCAGACCGACCTGGGGCTTGATCTCTAGACCCTGAGATCATGACCTGAGCAGAAATCAGGAGTTGGCCATTCCTTTGACTGACCCACCCCCACTTCCCTTTTTATTCTGAAATTTTAACCCCCTCAAGACATTACTCTCAGGGACGTCTGGGTGGCTCAGTTGGTTGAACGACTGCCTTCGGCTCAGGTCATGATCCTGGATTCCTGGGATCGAGTCCCGCATCGGGCTCCAGCTCCATGGGGAGTCTGCTTCTCTCTCTGACCTTCTCCTCGCTCATGCTCTCTCTCACTGTCTCTCTCTCAAATAAATAAATAAAATATTAAAAAAAAAAAAAAAGACATTACTCTCAGATTTCCCTTTCAAAGAGTAAATGTCCAGTATCAAAGCTTTCATTTGTCTCTCAAGGAAAGAAAGGACAAGAATATTTGAATTAGCTGTTTAGAGGATTTCATAATCAGATTAGATACAATACTTGATAAATGGTCCAAACCTTTCATCTGACCTCAATTCCTCCAGTTGTAGATAAAGTCATTTGTTCCGTGAAGTAATACATGTGTTGGATGCTTTATATGTGATGATCATTGTCCTGTCATCGTTAACAAAATAATGGATTAATATGGAACAGATGGTTTAAAGTTTGTTTCTCAGGGTGCCTGGGTGGCTCAGTCAGTTAAGCATCTGCGTCTGGCTCAGGTCATGATCTCAGGGTCCTGGGATTGAGCCCCACATCGGGCTCCCTGCTTAACAGGGGGTCTAGTTCTCCTTCTTCCTCTGCAGCTCCCCCTCCCCCGCCCCACTTGTGCTCTCTCTCTCTCTCTTCTCTTTCAAATAAATAAATAAAAATCTTAAAATAATTAAAGTTTCTCAATGAGAGCTTTTATGGTTAAGGTTTTTTTTTTTAAGTATGCCTTTTCATACAGATAAACCAAATTTGTGACATTACAAAAAAAAACTTTAAACTCTGTTTTTGGAATCATGAGGTGCAACTATTTCAACTATGTATACATTAGGCATAGCAAAACATATTAGGAATCTTTGTATGTAAGTATCCAGGAAGATAAATATTAACAATTTTTTTGTGCTTCAACATTCTTTTCTTTTCTTTCTTTCTTTTTTTTTTCTTCCTTTTTTTCATTTATTGTTTTCAGTCAACGATTTTCTTTGGTAAGAGTAAATGAGGGGGCGCCTGGGTGGCTCAGTGGGTTAAGCCGCTGCCTTCGGCTCAGGTCATGATCTCAGAGTCCTGGGATCGAGTCCCACATCGGGCTCTCTGCTCAGCAGGGTGCCTGCTTCCTCCTCTCTCTCCGCCTGCCTCTCTGCCTACTTGTGATCTCTCTGTCAAATAAATAAATAAAATCTTTAAAAAAAAAAAAGAGTAAATGATATGCTCTGAAATGCCTTTAGTGCTTTCTTTCTAGCAGGCTGGTGTAACTCTACAATGGATATATTTGCAGAAAACGTTCTTCTCATTTATATGAATGTAGTCGTATTGCTTCTCTAAGGAAATATTTATAAATATTACTCCTGCGTTCTGCAAACCTATTAGGAAGAAAATCAGAGCGGAAGACTCCATTATGATGGAAAATATTATAAAAATGTTTCCCCTGATAGAATTCAGAATTGTGCATGTCTCACTAAATTAAGAGACATGAGTTCAGAGTCAGAGCCTCAGGCCGTGGCTGCGATGTCCTGGGTTGTCTTCAGTTGGTTGCAAATTCTGATTACCTCCTGACCCTAGACAAGCCCTTCAGACCTTGAATTGTTCCCCTTTTGTTTGCCAGGGCACAGCCCGGTGGGAGGATCCTCAGAGCCCGGAGGAGCATTGGTGTACCCGTTAGAGACCTGTCTTTCCGTTGAAAGGGAGTCAGTATGGCAGATACAAGAATGCAGCCAACAGGTTCATAAATATACTTCTCAACATGCTTTCTCTGTGGTGCCCTTGATCTTACCCAGACAAAGGTGATACATTATTTTAAATCTATACCATAGCTCCTCCCCTTGCCTTGGCTTATAGTTTGGAGAGAGCTGAAAATGTGCCTCCCTCTTGGCCAAAAGGTTGTCCTTCCTGCTCTTCAAAGTCAGTGTTATTTTTATCGTGTCCCTTCCTTAACATTTGTTTCTACTCTGCAAATTCCTTCCCAGCTATTTCCCTCCCCTATGACAGAACAGCAAGCTTGAGCCCCAGCAAATACTTCAACCCACAAATCAGCCTGTATCGTGTTCATATTCCTCGTTTCAAAACAACAGAGGTAGGAACTGTGCTCTTCGTTGAGGAACCCCAGGACAATAAGGAGATTTTTAATATATACGTTGGTGGCAAAATAGAACAAGAGACACGCCTTGCCATCTTTCGCCAGAGCCAGTCAACCCCTTGTCTGATAATTAGGGGCCAATCCTATACTGACTGATACCTCTTCATATACCCTGTCTCCTCAGCTCACTGCCATCAAAAACAATACCAGATCAGAATCTGGGATCCTATAAATCATTCCTCCTCCTCCCTCCCCATATCTTCCCTTCCGAGCCAACACTCACAGAGCAAAACCACCTTCTCCAACAAATGAAGGACACCAGGAAGAGATCCCAGAGACCCTCCATTTAGCTCATCACCAGCACCATCTTTGGTTCGTGACATCTCAAAGCAGCAACGCACCTGAGAGCCTTCAGGACGGCAGAAACATCGATGCTGGGCTATGAAGCTGAAGGACTGACCCAAAGTGGACCTTTGCCCCAGGAAGATGACTGAAGTGCCGGGAAAAATTCTTTAGCCTCGCAAAGAGTATACTTTTGTGGCAGTCACACCGCACGATGAGGGAAGCAGAACAAAGAAACTAAAAACGGAATATGTGCCTAAATTATTTATGACGATGCCGCAGCTGTATTGATCAGAGGCAGTTTCCTCTCTCAACCTCACCTTCCCTGTACTCCAGAAGCGGCCACCTGCTCCCCAAAGCATGACATTGCAACGTGGATGTGTGGCGGGGAGGGGTGGGTTACGACTGGTCAGGACCTTGGTCAAGAGAAGACTGGTTATCCAGTTGAGTATCTCATATCTCATGACAAACAAACCAACGATCTCTTCGCATATCTCATTTCCTAGGAGAGAAATGGTGTCTCCTTTCGCAGCGAAGCCTGCAGGAAAAAAAGGTTCTGCCCTCCCTGATCAGATCACATTACCTCAGCCTCCACAAGCCTAATACAAAATTGAAGCTTTCAAAACAAGAGGGCATTTGCAGTCTTAAGAACCTTGTTTACCGTGTTGGCTGCTGAGTCCACGTGGCCAGAACACTGCCAGGCACACAGTAGGTGCTCAGTCATGGTTAGGGAGTGAGTGTTGTCGGTGTATCAGGATTCAGGCAATGGAGGCCGGCTGCCCAGCCGCGTGTGGGAGGCAGTCGTTGGCTCCCCAGATAGCATGGGTGGGCCATTCTAGGCTTCCCCCTGGGTGAAGTCCTACTTACTGCCATCTGAGATTGAGGGTGTAAATTCATATGTGCACACAGTTCCAACTTTGCCATTTGGGAATCTCTAAGATGAGGATTCATCCTTCGTCCTTAAACAGACAATCCCAAGGCAATTTGCCCCACTCTTTGGGCCAAAGTTTAGGTGTGATAAACTTCTGGAAAAAAAAAAAAGAAAATATTAGAAGATATAATATCCTTTTCACCTCAGGGAAAAGGGACTTAAAAGAGCTCTGTTTTTGTTTTTGTTTTTTGTTTTAAGATTTTTTTTTTTTTCAGGTAATATCTACACCTAATGTGGGGCTTGAACTCACAACTGTGAAATCAACAGTTGCATGTCTCTCTGAGTGAGCCAGCTAGGCACCCCAAGAATACCATTCTTAATGCTGCTGAGGTACGCAGCACTTCATTAAAAAAAAAAAAAAATCCAATTCTAATATAGAGGAGAAAAAAAATTGGTAGCTGACCAAACTGGTTCATTGCAAGAAGAAATTCTAAAGATTTGTCCCAAATCAGTATTGAAAGCCATCTAGGAAAGGCATATGGTGACATATCCATTACAGTCAACTTTGGTCAAGGTACTACCTTTCTGGGGCACTTGGGTGGCTCAGTCAGTAACATCTGCCTTCAGCTCAGGTCATGATCCCAGGATCCTGGGATGGAGTCCACATAGGGCTCCCTGCTCAGTGGGGACCCTGCTTCTCCCTCTCCTTCCCACTTGTGCTGTCTGTTGCTCTCTCTGTGTGTCTCAAGTAAACAAATAAAATCTTAAAAAAAAAAAAAAAGGTAATTACCTTTCTTCCTAATAGTTAACATTTTATGAGAGTAAATAAAAAAGCACATTATTAGAAGAGATGGAAATGTTAGGTAGGCATGCCAAGTTTTCTGACAGTATTTAAATCAATCAAGAGAGTACTAGAAATAATCAGTTTCCAGCAAGAGCCTACAAACGGCATCACTCTTAGATTTTAGAGAAGATGAAAGGTAGAGCCCATACGAAGGCCTCTGTCCCTCCTATCCCAAATTCCTGGAAATGGCAGGGGTTATTATTATTTTTTAAATTCATAACAGTACAAGAAAACAGAAACAGATACCCTGAGGGGGCCAGAAATTATTAGAAGGAGTCCCTGAAATATGCCAAGCAGATGCAATCTTATTAACAGAGAAAGTCTACTACCTAAAGATGGGAATTACTTCAAATGTGCTCCTGGCTTAGAAAGGGCAGATACAATGAACAGGAAGAGCCCTAGGCTACCAGAAAGGGATTAGATATGATGAACGTGAACATTAAAGCAAAAATGCTGAAGAACATGTTAGTACATCAGATTCAGTAATGTGTTAATAGAATTATATATGCTAACCAAGCAGGACTTATGCCAAGAGAGGTACCATATTGAAAAACTAGACTAATGTAATTAACTCTATTACTAGATTAAAAATGGAAACCCTGTAATCATGTAAATAGATGTCCCAGAAAACATTTGATAAAATTCAGCATATATAATACAAAATTTTTTTCAGCATTGACTAGGAATAGAAAGAACCCTTTTAACCTAATACAGAATATCAATCCAAAATCCTTAAGCCAACAAATCTTCAGCTACAGAGAATTGTTTCCATTAAAGTCAGAAATAAGACAAGAAAGGATGTCACCACTTCGTTACCCAACATTATGCTGGAAGTTCTAACAAAATAAGACAAGGGGGAAAAAACCTCTAAATATTATCGAAGAATAGAAAAAAATGACCTAGAGATATATTCAGGAAGTACTATTGTCTTTTTAAAGAATTCCAGGAGAATCAACTAACCAATTCTTCGAAATAACTAGAGAACACAATTAAGGTAACCAGAAACAAGATAACAGAAAAAAATTCATAGCCTTCCAAAAAAAAAAAAGAAAGAAAAAGAAAAAGAAATTCATAGCTTTCCAACATGGTAGCAATATCCATGTAAATGCCATTGCTTTGGACGATTCTTAAGATTTTTATTGGGATTATTGGATTTACGGCTTCACTAAGAGATTGAAGGTGTTCATGGCTAATCGCTGTCTTACAAGTCATGCTACAGGAAGTCTTCAAGGTAAAAGGAAATGCTTACAGATAACAAGAAATGATTAGCACTGGAAGTTATAAACTTGTGAGTAAACTAATTGTTTCTCTTCTCTTAATTTCTTTAAAGAACACAGAGTCTTTTGTTAGGTTGTGTAAGTGATACTTGTAACACTGTTCTGTTGGGTTTATAACATATATAGATGTGATAAGTGACATTTAACGAAGGGAGGAGGGTTAGAACCATACTGGAAACTTACTATGTTTTACCAGAAGTTAAGTCAGTATTAATCTAGTGTAGATTGTGATCAGTTAATATTTTTTTAAAAGATTTATTTACTTATTTGAGAGGGGGGTAGAGGGAGGGAGAGAGTCCCAAGCAGACTCCCCACTGAGTGTGCAGCCCGTTGCGGGCCTGATCCTACCAACCGGAGAGCATGACTGAACTGAAGCCAGGAGACAGATGCTTAACCAACTGAGCCACGCAGGTGCCCTGTGATCAGTTAATATTTATATTAAATTCATACAGTAACTAGTAAGAAATAAAAATGTTAAAAATCACTGACAGGCACACAAAAGAAGACAGGAAAGGAGGAACAGCAGAACAAAGACAAAAGAAGCCAACTTCATGTGACCAATCCATGAACATTCTACCAGATACAGAACACACATTCTTTGGAGGCACATGTGGAATATTGCCTCAACTAGATGAGATTCTAGGGTGGGGGTCAATAAGCTACAGCCCCAGAGCAAGCCACCTAAATATTTAAAACATCATTTATTTATTTATTTATTTATTTATTTATTTATTTATTTGACAGACAGAGATCACAAATAGGCAGAGAGGCAGGAAGAAAGAGAGGAAGGGAAGCAGGCTCCCTGCTGAGCAGAGAACCCGATGTGCCGCTCCATCCCAGGACCCTGGGATCATGACCTGAGCCGAAAGCAGAGGATTTCACCCACTGAGCCACTAAAGCATACAATTCAGTGTCATTAATTACATTCATAATGAACAACCATCACCATTAGCCACACCCAAAACTCTTTCATCATCTCCGACAGAAACACCGTCCCCATTGAAGAGTAACTCCTTATTCCCCACTCCCTCTAGCCCCTCTGACTGACTTTGTATCCCTATGAATTGGCCTGGTCTAGATATCTCATACATGTGAAATCGTACCGTATTTGTGCTTCTGTGTCCGTTGTATTTCACTTGGCATAAAGTTTTCAGGGTCTACTTATACTGTAGCATTTATCAGGAGTTCATTCCCACTTTATAACCAAGTAATATTCCGTTCTATATATATGCCACATTTTGTTTACCATTCACCTATGATCAACACTTGGGTTGTTTTTATGTTTTGATTATTGTAAAAAAAAAATGCAGCAGTGAATGTTTGTGAATAAGTATCTGGGTTTTGTTTTTGTTTGCTTGCTTTTTTAAGTATCTGTTTGAGTCCCTGTTTTCAATGCTTCGGGTTATACGCGTAGAAATGGGATTGCTGGGTTATATGATAATTCAGTATTTAACTTTCGGAGGGACCCTTAAACTGTTTCCCAGGATGGCTCCTCCATTTCACATTTCCACTTGCTATGGGTTCCAGTTGCTCCAAATCATTACCAGCACTTATTTTCCATTTTTGTTTGTTTCAATTACAGCCCTCCTAATAGGTACATGAGTTGGAATCAATTGCAGTTTTGATTTGTATTTCCCCAATGGCTGATGATGTTGAAATCATTTCATGTGGTCATTAAGCTGCCTGTTTTTGTGAAGAAATCTTGATGGGAACGTGACTTCATGCACGGGTTTACCTACAGATGGCAGCTTACATCCTATAACTGCAGCGGTAAGAAGCCAAAAAGACTGTAGGGCTGCAAGTGTAAAATGTTTAACTGATATCTCACCCATTAAGAAAAAATTTGCTAACTCCCATGGTAGACTGCTAAAAAACCTCAGTGTATTTTTAAAACACTGAAATCAGATTTGTGTGGGTGGCTCTGTTGGTTGAGGGTCCAAATTTTGGTTTTAGCTCAGGTTATGATCTCGGGGTCTTGGGGTGGAGCCCTGTGTCGGGCTCCTCGATCAACTGGGAGTCTGCTTGTCTCCCTCATCCTTTGCCCTTCCCCCCGCTCACATCTCTCTCTCTCTTTCTCAATCTCTGGAATAAATAAATAAATCTTTAAAATAAAAACACTGAAACCATATAAGGCATGGTTTTTCAAAACAGAATTAGATTAGAAATCACAGAAATGTGGGAAATATAAAATATTTAGAAATTCGGAATTATCTGAAAATTAAACAACATATTTCTCAATAACCCATGGACCCTTGTGAAGACATGCCCAAGGTAATTTAGAAAACATTTCTAAGGGGCAAAAGAAAAAAAGGAGAGAGGGAAGAAATAAGCCACAAGTGCCTCTTAATGATAGAGAACAAACAGGGTCAATGGAGGTTGGTGGGTGGGAGATGGGCTAGATGGGGGATGGGTATTAAAGATGCCACTGAAATAAATACTGAAATAAAAACTTTTTTTTAAAAGATTTTATTTATTTGAGAGAGAGAGAGAGAGAGAGGGAGAGAGCATGAGCAGGGGCGGAGGGACAGAGGGAGAAGCAGTCTCCCTGCAGATATGGGACTTGATCCCAGGACCCCAGGGTCATGACCTGATCCAAAGGCAGACGCTGAACTGACTGAGCCACCCAGGTGTCCCAAAACTTTTTTTTTTTTAATATGAGGGCTTACGAAAACCAAGACCTTTGTAGAGTTCTTATTCTAGCCTTTCATGGTTAAACTGCCAACTGGTCATCCTTATAGATTTCTGTTTCTTAAGCTTTTCGATACTTGTGTCCACAGTCGTAACAAACTTGAAACGAGTATTCTGTCAGTATTTGTTAAAACTATTAGGTGTTATGTTGTTTTCCGTCAGGAGGAGAAATAGAACATTGTGGATGAAAATGAAGTCAAGACTGTGGATCTCCGTGAGTTAGACTTATTTCGATAATTGGCCTGGCAATGGAGCAGTTGAATTGAAAACTTCTCCATTAGGTGGAAGTTGGCAATTAGAGGAGGGTTTCCCCCAGCAAGGGACCCTTTCATACTGCCCGTCTTGTCTTCTCCGTGCTCAAAAACTTCATACATCACATGATCCCTCTGTTAAACGTCTTTCTCTCAGGTAGCAGCATCTGTCATGTGAGTTGTATTCTATTTGAGAACTGTGAATTAACCTTTTCCTTAATTTTAGTTCCTTTGGGGGAAAGAGGCTTAACTGGTAACAGTGTGTATGGTATTAACCTTCACTTGTTCTTAGAAAAGAAGTGATAAAGCAGGTTTGTGCTTAGTACCTGTTGACTGTCTGTCCCTGTGCCTTTGAAGTCCACGCATAGAATTTCAGGAATGATTTCAGTGTGGTCTTCATTTTGTATGCCTGGCATCTCTGAAAGCTCTTTAATGCTCCGCAGTGCCTCCCCTGCTATCGACAATCCAGAGAGGTAAATGCCACCCCATATCTGAGTACCTGCCAGGTTGTAACTTCTGAATTCTCAAGGGCAAGTCGGTTTGGGCTCACTGCAGCAAGTGATTCAAAGACCCTTGCCCCTACTGACTGCAGTCAGTCTCCTATTCATGTCTACCCCCAACTCACTAACCCCCTAGGTCTTGGTCTTGGGCAGGAATCCAGGAAACTGAGAGGGATGTTTTCCCTGAAATATCTCCTCGTAGCAAATGATCTGGTGGACAGAAATTTTATAATAGCAACTGTTTTCAGGGAAAAGAGTGGCAGCTAGTGTTGCCAGATGGCACAGGGATCCTTAGATCAGAGATCCCAGCATTAAGAGCAGGATGGGTTGGAGAGCAGTTGGTTCAAAACGAGTCATTTGACAGCAGAGAAAACGGAAGCTCAGAAAGTCGAAAGGACTTACCCGAGAGACAGCAGGAACTAACAGTTTCCTACCCAATATCTGTTTCTTCTTCACTAACAGGTCCTTGATTTTGTTTACCTAGTCCCAGAGTGAAATCATTACCATCCTAGCCTTCCTTAAAGCTAGGGCTGGACATATGACCCAGTTCTCACGAGGGACAGGTGGAAGTCATGGGATGGGGTGTGAGGGAAAGCTTTTTAAGAGGGAACACGGCGCTTGTATGCCCTCGTCTCTTTCCTCCTTCTCATTGTAGAGCAGACATTAAGATTAGTTCAGTTTGAACGCTGGTTTTTATCATGTGCCACCATCCATTCTGGGCATGAAGAACTTTCACTTTGAGAGCAGTATTTCTTTCTGGTCCTCTGTGGGCTATTGCTAATATTAGAGAAGAAGCCATTCATAAATGCTACCCGCCTAATTTCAACTCTCAGTGCTCCTAGTTTTCTTCTAGAAGCAAAGAGCACACAGGAGGTTCTACAGAACTTGAAAAGGACAAGAAGCTTCCAAGCAGGAAGTATTACGAAGGTGTCTTACGTCCCACTGAGCCCCAGCTAGGAATATCCCGCACCTTATCTTCTGCTGCTTTGCTCTGAGGCTATCTGCCAGCCACTCTTAGAAGAATGGAACACAGGGAAGAAATAGCAAAAGTCTGGGAGGTGAACAGTCAAGACCAACATTACTGGAGCTTTGAGGAGATGTGCATGGAGGAAATTGTTACACAGCTGAGCCAGAAGAGAGAAATTGGAAAATGACCCAGGAAAAAAAGAGGCAAAAGGGGAAAAGCCCCCGTCTTATCAAATGTCCCAAACTGCTGTGTGTCAGCACAATGGCTCATTTGCATACACCATCCTGCCCACCAGTGCTGGGCCTAGCGTCTGCCTCTGCCAACCCAGGAAGGAGAGTACTTTTGCTTCTGCAGTCAGTCTCCTATTCATGTCTCACCCAATGATGGCTGGCAGATTTTGTTTGGGTGTTTTTTTTTTGGGGGGGGGGGATCTCAAGCCCTTATACTTTCCTCCTTTTCTAGAGATAAGAGACAGCCTACAGTGGGGTAATAGGCCCGGGGGCAGACTCGGGAAGTCAAGTTTTCTTTTCTTTTATTTGGTTTTTTAAAAAGATTTTATTTATTTATTTGACACAGAAAGATCACAAGCAGGCAGAGAGAGCAGGCTTCCCACAGAGCAGAGGACCCCCGATGTGGGGCTCCATTCCAAGACCCTGACACCATGACCTGAGCCAAAGGCAGAGGCTTAACTCACTGAGCCACCCAGGTGCCCCCAAGTTTTCTTTTCAAGGGGAGCTAAGGTTGTCAGGTATGAATGGAGCAGGGAGAAGACGGACAGACCCTGACGGCGGCAGCCTCCTAGGGGAGCTGCTATTTGAAAAAGAAGTAGAAAATGGGAGAGACATGCCCCGAATGCGTAACTCAATTAATGAACCGAGTCGTTGGAAAAGTGACTTAGTTCGTCGTCCCTAAGGGTGACAGTGTTTGGACAGGAGCCTTGCTGGCCGAAATGGTGCTTGCTTTTTCCTTTAATTAAGGGAAAGTCGAGTATCAGGAGGATACGGAGATACTATCGCCCTTACACACGCAGAGTGTTAAAAATACAATCCTTGTATTTGTTCTCATCTCAGAGGCGCTGGGCTTGGGCTTTGTTACCTATTGGATTTCAGGAAGGCTGACTTGAGATGCGGCGTTGCCATTTCCTGGGCCCTCGCATATTTTTAGCCCCCTGGCGCCGGCAGCCAGATCCTTTGTTGTTTGCCTCCTCTGCATTCAGGCTGCCCGGCCTCGCACCTCCAGACAGTGGGATGGGGTTTTCCCCCGGTCCTCGCGCCCGGAGCTCCGGAGGGCCACCTTCCCCAGCATCCGCGGAGGGAGCGCGTTAACCCTTCCAGGGGTGGAGCGGCGGGGGTGGTGCTCAGGCCGGCAGCCCACCCGCTTTTGTGTCGCTGTTTGTCTCTGCAGCAGCCCGACCCCGGGCGGGAGGCGCGCGGGCCGCGACCCCCGAGGAGGCGGGGCCTCGCCGGCGGACTCCGCCTGGTGTGCATTTCACGGCCGCGACCGCCGCCGCCCTGGTTTGTTCCGCTACCCAGCGGCAGGGCCCCACCGCCGCACCCGGAGTCCAGGACGCGACGCCGCTGCCTCGGAGTGCACTCTGGCCTCCAGCTCACCCAGCCGCGCTCTGGGCTAAGCCCGCAGCTTGCTCACTTTTCCTCGTGAACCGCCTCCTGCAGCGGCGCTTGGCAAAACTCAGAATAAAGCAAAGACGGGGCGGGGGGGGGGGCGGTGCGGGCAAAGAACAATTCGATGCGCCCGCCCGGGTCCTGCAGAGTCGGTGAAGGGTCGCAACCATGTCTGAGTCGGAGGAGATAAGTGAGTTTGGCTACATCATGGAACTGCTGGCCAGAGGCAAGGTAAGTGCCGGGGCGCGCGCGGCGTCGCGGGCTGGGCCCCCACCCCGGGCGCTACCTGGCCTGTCGCTGTGGGCGTCCCGGTCCCTTCCAGCGCCCGCGGAAGGAGGGGTCCCGATCCCGGGTCCGCGCTCCCAGCCAGGGCGTCCCAGCAGCTGCAGGATGCAAAGTGGCCGCCTTTTCTTTATCGCGCGGCATCTCTGAAATGAGCCGAGGGGACTTGGCGAGCTGGGCGACTGCGGGGGGCCTCAGCTCAGCTCGCGGGGATGGACAGGAGGGCAGGGCGGTGGCCGTGGGGGCACTCTCCGACGCCCCCAGAGCTGCCCACGCGTGGTGACTTCGAGTGGGTGATCTCGAGCGTCCAGGCGCGAAGCGGGGAGCAGGGCTCGGATAGCGGATGATTCGTCAGACGGGCGGAGTCGGGTTCAGCTCGCAGGGTGACCGCATGCCGGGTAAACAGGGGCAGAACCCCAGGTACCACGGCCTTGGCGTTTCCAGCCCTCCTTCCAGGTCCCTAGCCACTGCCCGAGGCCCAGAACAGAGCCAGCAGCCTGCCTTCGGAGGGGACGGGGAATGCCAAGGAACGGGATTTCAGCCCGGCACCTGTCCGGGAGCGGGTTCGAAGCCGCGGCTGGCGCGGTCGGTGGCGCCTCGCGACCACGCCCTCGGCCGGTCCGGGTGGCGCGACGCCTAGGTACGGAAAGCCTGGCGGGAGGCCGGCCTCCGCGCTGCATCCGAGAAACTGCCCCAGGGAGGCTTCTGAGTGGTGTGCGGGCGGGAGGTGTCAGGAAATGCGAAGGCTGCACCGGGCGCCCTCAGCCAGGATTCGCAGCCCGCGGGAAAGCTAGAAACGGCGTCTGCGTTTGCCCCGTGTCCCCGGGGTTTTAAAGTAGTGCTGGCGCGGGAGCAAAGGACTTCCTGCGTGCGGTCGTCAGAAAGAAGGGTGCTTCTGCAGCCCCGGTGTGAGCATCTGAAACTTGAGGCTCACACCTCACCAACTCCAACTCCGCTGGGTTTTAGGTTCAGGGCGGGCATTCCCGCGGCTCCCGGAGCTGGGGAGCGGTTAAAGGCACTCCCGGACTCCAGTGTCCTGGAGAGCCGTGCGCCCGCCAGAATGCTCTCTCGTGTTCTGCAAACCCGGATACCCTCGGCGGAAATAGAAGGCTTCTTTGCGCTCTTTGAAGATGCCGGTTGTGCTTTGGGCCACCCCTGCCATTTGCACCCCGAGACCAGAAGGACACGTGGAGGACCCGCTTACCACTTTTCTTCCGACCCTGGAGGGGCTGATCGCACAGGCATGGGGACACCCGGGCCACCACATCCAAGCTCCTCATCGTTCCGAGCAGCTTCCCACCCCCACTCCCCCCCCCCCACCCGGGCCTGGGGTGCGTGCCATAACCTGGCCCACCCTCGGGAGGACTAACCCTGAGGAAAGGAGAAGGCCAGAAGGAAGCGGTGGTTCAGAGGAAGACCTTCTAAAGCGATCAGCAGGACCCTGGCTGTACAGGAGCTCTGGGGGGTGCGGGAGGGGGGGGAGGAAAGAGGATGCCTTTTGTTGACTACAGAATAAATGGACCACTCTCCGTGGGGCCAGGAATGGGGTGACTGGGAGGCGAGTTCAGGCTTGCCGTGGTCAGCCTTCAAAGTAAGTCAGAATTGCACTAATTGGCTAAGAGTTTCCTTTCAGACAGGCAAAACTTGAAATTCTTTGAGAATGGTTCTGGGGTGAGATCCAGGAATCGGCAGTGTTCACCGCAGATGATTTTATTAAGCAGACAGATGAACTTCCCCTAAACACTAAGTGGGCAGCTAGGGCAGAACCATTAGTGAATCCTTAAAACTTTGGATAAAATCAGGTAAGCAACACCCACCCAGACCTCTCAGGATTACCACTGTGTTCGCCATATACTTAGTGTAATGAAACAACAATTTGCAGATTCACCTGGCTTCCTCCGCGGAATTTCTCTCACTGAACACGCACTCACTGGTGGGCTCGCTGGGTAGACACACTTTGCTGGGGCTTCAGCGATGGACCTGCAGCAAATACAGGAGCATCGTCAGCTGAGAGAGCCAGGTGTCCCTCTGAAATCTCAGGCTGGAAAGTAGGCTCTCTCCCCGTAAGAAGTGAGTTCCTCCCTCTGCCCTTTTTGATGGGGTACGGGCCAGAGATGTGGAGTAGCCTCCTAACCCTTTCCGCCCCAGCTTATCCCCTGGCCACACTCCTCATACCTTCGCCCTGACTCCTTTAAATACCCTCCTTTTGTGTGTGAGTGTCCAGGATTTGATCGCTGAGGACCTCTCCCAGTATTACCTAGGGAGTAGCAGAGCTTTGAGACTGACTCGCTTTATTTTCCTTTGAGAAGTTAGGTTCCGCTTCCATAGTTCAGGTTCGTAATATAAAGGATAATGTGAAACAGCTCGAAGGATGCCAGGGCCCCCGAGTTAAATTAGGAGAGCAGAAGCCCAGAATCGTCCTGCACCCCTCCCCTCCAGTCCCCTCTTCCCTCCCTTCTCGTTCTTAGAAGTCGAGACCACCCTGACTTCTTTCACTTTTCTCTGAGGGCTTTAAAACTTGACAAAATTAACATGTGCTTTTTGCAGAATTTACAGCCAGACTTTACAGAAGGTCTTACGGAGTAAAAAATGGAGTTTTACTCCCAGCTCCAAAACGCTGCCTTCCCCAGTGGCCGCAGTTTTCTCATGTGTGTCTATTTCAAATAAATTAGCTTATTGTGTGTTTTCTGAATGTGGGGAGTGAGCCTTTCATCTTAGCGTAACCTTAAACCCAAATGGCAAACTTGATCAACCTACTTGATCAGCTTCTTTTACTCTATTGTGATGATGAACTTTAATATTTAAAGTCCAAGGGGGATCTCAACCATTGTGGTCTTTCTGCTCCTCAGACAATACCCTGTTAGTATAGTGAATGCCTAGGATAATTCTCAAGTGGTTTAAAAAATCAACCTAAATGGACTTCCTTGTCTTTCCCTATCAGGGAAATTTGTACAGTTTCTTGAAGATACTTTTTGGATGTTTTGTTTCTTTTGTAGCTCACCTCTTTGGACTGAAAGAGACCTTTCCAAATCTGTGGTCAGTACCTAGGATTACTGAAAGCTGTGTTTTCAAACTTTTGGACCCTAGAAGGTTTTGGCTTTTTTTTTTTGTTTAAATTCTCTTCATTCACCTTTTCTCTTCACACCATTATACCCTCCTCTGGAATCATCCAATGAAGATTTGATGACGAGGGACATAGAAGAATTTAAATTTAGTATACCCCTTTACATTTAGACAATTTAACATACTTATATTTATGTAAAGATAGCCAGAAAGCACTTGTTCCCCATAGTTCAGTAGTTAACTGTTTGGACACCTCCAAGGAGTGCAAAATGAGAGAGTCTTTGGAAAGTTTCAGCAAAATGAGAGAGTCTTTGGAAAGTTTTCCTTTAACTCTGGTAGAGAAACAGGCAGTGATTCCATAATCTGGTGAATTATTACGTCCAACTTTGAACATCTCTGGGGCATAAAAAGTTCAAGAACTTCCACAAAATTTACTGTAAAGCAAGAAGATACTTGTACTCTGAATGAATTAGATTGAGAAGATCCTCAAATCTAGACTAATGGAAAGTCTTTAAGCGTCTCCTGGGACCAAAACAAAAATACCACCAAATGATCTGTTTCACAGGGCTCAATAGGTAGTTGCTCACACAGCTGAACTCTAAACTGGGTGGTAATACTAAGGTTGGGTCCACTGCAAAGTATTCTTTAAAATATTTTTTTATATCTTGGGATTGGACGAAATGTGTGCATGGTGGGGGGTAGGAAAGGCACACAGTAGATGTAGACTTTAGCAATATCATTTGAAACTAGCTAGTTTCATACATATAATTTTCCTCTGACTTTTTTTTTTAACCATACTGTAAAAAGATAATTTGAAAAAGAATATCTTAAATTACTTTGTCAAATAATGCTTAAATCATATTTTTTATGCAACTAAATGATGTATTTCCACCTGTGGGCAGGCATTGCAATAGGGATGCTGGAGGGAGACCCAAGTTTGAATGTCAAGGCTTTTTGGTATCTAGTCATGTGACCGTGAGGGCATTTTTAACCTCTGGGTGGAGGTGGAGAGCCCTTATGGTTGGCCCATGGCCCCACTGAAGGGACTCATACCTACTCACAGGGTTATTGCCAGGATTAAATGAATATTCTATTTAAAGTTCCTCATCCTGGTATTGGCACACAGTAGGTCCTCAGTGCATGAAAGTTGTTACATTTAGCTGCTATGACAACAGTGTTAGGTTTTGAGACACGTCTTTCCAAACTGTGATTATTAACAAGAGGACAGAGAGAGTTGCCAGATAAAATACAGGATGTAGAATTACATTTGCATTTCAGACAAACAGCACATAGTTGTGTTAATGTAAGTAGGTCCCTTGCAATATAGGGGGCATACTTTTTAAATTTAATTTTATTTAAATTCAGTTAGTTAACATAGAGTGTGTTACTAGTTTCAGGGGGAGAGTTCAGTGATTAATCAGTTGCATAGAAAAGTCAGTGCTCATTCCATCCAGTGCCCTCTTTAATGCCCGTCACTGTTACCCCATCCCTCCACCCCCTCTCCTCCAGCCACCCTCCGTTTGTTTCTGTGATTAAGAGTCTGTCATTGTTTGTCTCCCTCTCTGATTTCATCTTGTTTTATTTTCCCCTCCCTTCTCATCTGCTCTTATGTCTTGTTTCTTAAATTCCTCATATCAGTGAAACCATATAATTGTTTTCCTCTGATTGACTTATTTCACTCAGCATAATACCCTCTAGTTCCATCCACGTCATTGCAAACCGTAAGATTTCATTTTCTGATGGCTGTGTAATATTCCATTGTATATATATATCCCACATCTTCTTTATCCATTCATCCATTGATGGGCATCTAGGCTCTTTCCATAGTTTGGCTATGGTAGACATTGCTGCTATAAACATTGGGGTGCAGGTATGGGGCATATTTATACTAAAAAAAAATTCATTATGTGTCTGAAACTCAGACTTAATCTGGGCGTCCTGTGTTTTTGCTAAACCTAGCAACCCCAAGTGAACAAATAACGTAGTCAAAAGGGACCCACAGACAATCTCTAAATATTGCCACTGTGGTTCACCTCAAGCTGGACAAGGGACCCCTTTGCCACCAGTGATAAAGCCAGTACATTCCTGCCATTAATGGAAAAATATCTGCTAGAGCAGTACTGTGTTCTCATCAGATTTCAAATTACCAGTCTTATGGTGCTGTTTAGTAAGTAAATGTCTATCAGATTTCTCTCTCTCTCTCTCTTTTTAAAAAAGTATTTATTTATTTGACAGAGACACAACAAGAGAGGGAATGCAATCAGGGAGAGTGGGAGAGGAGAAACAGGCTTCCTGCCCAGCAGGGAACCCAATGCAGGGCTGGATCCCAGGCCCCAGGGATCATGACCAGAGCTAAAAGCAGACCCTTAACAACTGAGCTACCCAGGTGCCTCAGGTTTTCTCTTAAACAAACAAACAAACAAACAAACAGAATCTTCAGTGGCTGGGAAGGTAAGGCTTACAAGACATCAAACATTCATGTACGAAATGAGAGTATGTAATCGTGTTCAACTGAGCGGAAAGACTCCAAGTGCCCAAGAAGTTCAGAGTCAGGGGAGCTCATCAGTGAAAATAAGACCAATGAGGGAGGAGGCCCTAGGTCTGGAAGATGAGTAGGCTTTGGTGAGGCAATGGACATCTGAACATCCTGCCTTGCCAGACTCCTCTCCCCTGAGGTGGTTCCCATAGAAACACTGTATGACAGGTAAGCTTGAACTGTTGGAGGTTTGGGTCAGTAATTGATAACTGCCATTCCTTGTCCTTCACCTCTGACCTCCTGTTGCCCAGCGTGTAGACAGCGCCTGTGCCAATCTGCTGGGGAATCCTGTGATTGATTTCCTTTCCAGCTCCCTTGTTCCCCCTAACTCCAAGGGCACTCTTCATTTTGTCCCTGGGCTGTCCAGTGACTAGGAGTCCCCAGCATGGGGGAATCATGTAGGAGGATGTGGCCCCGTCCTCTTGTTGCGTCTTCTTATTGAAGGGTACCCTGGCTGTTTGATCTCAGACGAAACAGATTAAGAGCCAGTGGTGGTGCCGAGCAGAGACTGAAATCTTGTATCATGCTTGGGAGGAGCTGACTTTGCCAGGAACTTAGTCACTTGGTGGGTATCAGGAGTCAGTATGAGAAGAAACCAGGTCAGTTGAGTGAGTAGTGGGTAGCCTAAAGGGTAACAGGCTTACATTTTAAAACACTTTGTGAGCCATTCCTTTACCAAACCTGAATGGGGGGGGGGGGATGGAGGGAGGGGGGAGGGTGTGTGTGTGTGTGTGTGTGTGTGTCGGGGGAGTGGCTGGTTGCTGGCAGTTGAAGTAGGGGGAAATTGACAACATCCTTCCCTGACCTTTTGGACTTGATGAGATAGACAGATGCAAGCCAGCTCAGGCCTCCCTGATGAGGGAGGAGCAATTAAGCAACAAGGGCATGAGATAATGTAGGCGAGCGTGCTGAAGGTCATGGACTTACCGGGAGCGCTCACAGGTGTGGAGTAAGGCTTCCTTGTGTTGAACCTTGACCTGTATTTTATTTTTTTAAAGATTTATTTATTTATTTGACAGAGAGAGATAATCACAAGTAGAGAGGCAGGCAGAGAGGGGGGGGGAAGCAAGCTCCCCGCTGAGCAGAGAGCAGGATGTGGGGCTCAATCCCAGGACCCTGAGACCATGACCTGAGCTGAAGGCAGTGGTTTAATCCACTGAGCCACCCAGGCACCCCCCTTGACCCATATTTTTAAAAAGAAAGTCTTGGAAGAGGAGATGCTAGGATACTCCAAACTAGGAATAGGTACCAGGTAGGTCCCAGGGATATCACCCAGGTACCTAGGGTGATATCCCTGGGTACCTAGCAATGCAGATTGGGAGAATAATGATTTAAGAAACCCAACAATACAGCTCACTCACATCATTCCCACTTAAAAGCCTTCGGAAGCTTCCTCAAGTCTTCAGAAGAGAAGCGTGGCATTCCAGGCCCTCCGTACTATCCGAGACTCATTGTTACTGTAAGTTCACCACCCCTTCTGTCTCTTGCCCCCCAACATGCCAGCATTCAGATAGTCATTCACATGCACGTAGAGCCCTCTTTGCTATCGCCCCACACTAAGCTCCTTGTAGTCTAGGACCTTAGCTTACCCTGCCCCTGTCGCAAATAGAGCTACAGGGATAGTGACACCTATATGGAAAGTCATCTGTAAATACCTAATCGGTAGGCTGTTCTTGTAACCTAGGCACGGGGAGCAGACCTGAGCAGGGGAATTAGCTGTAAGGATGGGAAAGGATAAGCTCTGAAGACTAGCCAGAGGTAGGGGGGAAGGAGAGAAGAAGATTAAAAACAAAAAACAGCAAAAACCTCCCCAAAACCAAAAAACCCCAAATCCACAGGGTTTTAACTTTAGGAACTGGGAAAGATCTTGGTATCTTGGATAACTGGGAAGCTGGTCTGTAGGCATGCTGAGAGAAGTTGATGAGATAGGGGACTCAAACCCTTGTAACCAAAGGGATGGGGGAGGAGGGCGGAGGGTGAGGTAGAAATGACTAGGGCGGCAGAATGGTCTAGAATGGTGGTTTACATGTTTTGCTCTCTTCCTGGCAATATGCCCCTCCCCCCTTTGGCTTTTAAAACTTCTTGGGCTAAGAGTTTAAATGACCAAGTATTAAAGCATTTATGGGTTAATTATGTCAATTGCATTAAAAATGTTCCAGAAGGAAAACAGGCACATATAAAGTACACAATGCAAGAACGTGAGTGAAAAGTGTCTTCCACACCTGATTCTAGCCCTTTCTCTGTAGTCCTTTGGCTATTTTTTGGTGTTCTATGTTGGAGACTTATTTTATTTACTAATTTTCCAACATAAGCTAATATACTTGTCTCATGTTTTTTTGGCCGAAGTGGTAACATAGAGAATCTATGGCTTTTCACCTTTTCTAAGGCGATGTTTTATAAATCCTTACTCATCAGTACCTTCATTTTAACTGCTGCACAGTATTTCATGGTATGGTTGGACATCATGGATGATAGTTTCTATAAATAAGGTCCCAACAAGATCTTTGCACAGGTTTTTGTGCACACATGCAAGCCTTTCAGTAGGAGAATTCTTAGACGTGGAAGTGCTTAGTCAAAGGTACACTCATTTAAAGTTTTTGATAGGATTTGCAAAATTTCCCTTCCAATTAACTCTACCAAGCTACAGTGTTGTGAAAAAGCTTGAATGTGCCTAGTTCCCCACATTCTGGCCAAGTGTGCTAAGATATTTTTTGAACCTGGAGAATCAGGTGGAAAATGGTGTCTCAGTAACATCTGATTTGCATAACGGAAGGAGGGCTTTGGAATTTATTTTCAGCCAAATGTTGTCTGTACGCGTTTAATCTTTAGCTCATGTTAATGAAGCCGTCTAATCTCTTTTAATCAATTAACTAGTTGGTTTTGGACCAAAGCCCTATTCAGGTGGGCTGATGCAGGTGGGTTGATGTGAGATTACAGCCAGAGGGGAATAATTTAACCCAAAGACCAGTATTAAAAACAAACACTGATATCTTTTGGTTTGTTGACTGTTTCCTTTGCTGTGCAAAAGCTTTTTTTCTTGATGCAGTCCCAATAGTTCATTTTTGCCCTTGCTTCCCTTGCTTTGGTGATGTTTCTAAGAAGAAGTTGCTGCAGCTGAGGTCGAAGAGGTTGCTGCCTGTGTTCTCCTCAAGGATTTTGATGGATTCCTTTCTCACGTTGAGGTCCTTCATCCATTTTGAGTCTTATTTTTGTGTGTGGAGTAAAGAAATGGTCCAATTTCATTCTTCTGTGTGTGGCTGTCCAATTTTCCAAACACCATTTGTTGAAGAGACTGTCTTTTTTCCACTGGGCATTCTTTCCTATTTTGCGGAATATTAGTTGAGGGTCCATTTCTGGGCTCTCTCTTCTGTTCCACTGACTTATGTGTCTGTTTCTGTGCCCTCACCATACTGTCTTGATGATGACAGCGTTGTAATAGAGCTTGAAGTCTGGAATTGTGATGCCGTCAGCTTTTTTTTTTTTTTTTTCATCGTCGTTCTGGGCTATTCGGGGTCCTTTCTGGTTTCATACAAATTTTGGGATTATTTGTTCCATTTCTTTGAAAAAAAGTTGATGGTATTTTGATAAGGATTGCATTGAATGTGTAGATTGCTCTAGGTAGCGTAGACATTTTCACAATATTTGTTATTCCAATCCATGAGCACAGAGCATTTTTCCATTTCTTTGTGTCTTCCTCAATTTCTTTCATGAGGACTTTATAGTTTTTTGAGTACAAATTCTCTGCTGCTTTGGTTAGATTTATTCCTAGGTATCTTACAGTTTTGGGTGCAGTTGTAAATGGGATCAACTCTTTAATTTCTCTTCTGTCTCGTTGTTGTATAGAAATGCAATTGATTTCTGTGCATTGATTTTATATCCTGGCAATTGACCGAATTCCTGTATAAGTTCTAACAGTTTTGGGGTGGAGTGTTTTGGGTTTTCCATGTAAAGACAACAGACAGAATGGGAGAAGATATTTGCAAATAACATATCAGATAAAGGGCTAGTATCCAAAATCGATAAAGAACTTATTAAATTCAACATCCAAAACCAAAGAACAAATAATCCAATCAAGAAATGGGCAGAAGACCTGAACAGACATTTCTGCAGAGGAGACATCAGATGGTCAACCAACACAGGAAAAAGTGCTCCACATCACTTGGCATCAGGGAAATACAAATCAAAACCACAATGAGATACCTCACACCGGTCAGAATGGCTAAAATTAACAAGTCAAGAAACACTAGGTGTTGGCAAGGATGTGGAGAAAGGGGAAGCCTCCTACACTGGTTGGAGAGAATGCAAGCTTGTGCAGCCACTCTGGAAAACAGCACAGAGTTTCCTCAAAAAGTTGAAAGTAGAGCTACCCTACAACCCAGTAATTAAAATAACTGGGTATTTATACCAAAGATACAAATGTAGTGATCCAAAGGGGCATGTGCACCGAATGTTTATAGCAGCAATGTCCACAACAGCCAAACTATGGAAAGAGTCTAGAAGTCCATCCACAGATGAATAAAGATGTGGTATACATACACAATGGAATATTATGCAGCCATCAAAATTTAAAATCTTGCCATTTGCAACTACGTGGATGAACTAGGGATATTATGCTGAACGAAGTCAGTCAGTCAGAAAAACACAATTGTTATATGATCTCACTGATAAGAGGAATTTGGGAAACAAGACAGAAGATCACAGGAGAAGGGAAGGGAAAAAGACGAAACCAGAGAGGGAAATAAACCGTAGAAGACTTAATATCTTCTGTCTGTTCTTGGGAACAAACTGAGGGTTGCTGGAGGGGCAGTGGGTAAACCAGAGAGGGAAATAAACCGTAGAAGACTTAATATCTTCTGTCTGTTCTTGGGAACAAACTGAGGGTTGCTGGAGGGGCAGTGGGTGTGGGAGGGATGGGGTGGCTGGGTGATGGACACTGGGGAGCGTATATACTATGGTGAGCGCTGTGAATTGTGTAAGACTGATGAATCACAGACTTGTACCCTGGAAACAAATAATACATTATATGTTAATTTAAAAAAACCATGAAATTAAATTAAAAAAACCCAAGACTGATATGTAATGCTTTTTAATGGTTGAGTCTCTTAAAAACAACTATATGTGGTCCGTAATACAAGTAACCAAATGATGCAGGCATTATTTTTATCATTTCCCTCTAGATTAGGATGTTTCTGAACCCGTGGGAAGGAAACAGCCTCAACTCCAGCCTGTGGGGCCGCAGAGCGGGCATTAATCCGGATCAGAATAGTCCAGTCCTTGCTCGGCAAGGCGCACGGACGTCCTCTCTACACCTCCTGGGTGAACTGAGGGCATTCCGTTCAAGACCATTGCCATGGTCCCTTCACTGCCAGGTTGGAGAAGAAGCTACCGGGCTGACCGTGCTGTGGGAAGACGGTGGGAACTTTTCCCTACGACACAAGTCTCCCAAGTAGAACATAAAAGTGGGCAGCGTTTCACACCTGACCGGGATTCCTGGGCTGCCGCTGAGGTCCCTTCCCCCAGCTGCTGAGAGCTCCCGTTTTCTCGGTCTCTGGGGAAGGGTGGAGTCAGCCTGCCGGGAAGGCAGTGGCGGGGTCCTATATTCGGCGTCCAGCCGTCCCTGGTGATTTGTTTTCGGGTCGCGGTGACATGAGACACAAGAAAGGTGCTTGAGTCGCGGCAGGTGCATCTGGCGCAGCTGGTCCCCGAGCCCGCCAAGCACCGCGTGGGTGCGCGGGTGTCACAGCAGCCCAGGACCCGCGGCGCCCCTTGGCCCCGCGCCCTCCGTCCCCAAGGGGGCACCCCAGGGCGGCTGTCCCGGCTGCAGGGGGCGGGGCGGGGAGGGCGCTCCCGCGTGGCCGGCTCGGGTCCCCAAGCCCGCGCCACCTGGCGAGAACGTGTCGTGCGTGACAGCGCCGCGCCCTGGGGTGTCAAAGCAGAAGCCGAATGCGAGTGGTTGGGGACCCGTTAGAGACGTGAAGTTCTCCCGACGCACTGGGCCGGAGGAGGAGGAGGAAGAAGAGCCGGGCGGAGACCCGGACCCGCTAGGGGAAGCCCCGGCCCGGGAAGGGGTGCGGTGGGCGGGGTGGTCTCGCGGCGGTCCTCCCCTCCCCTGCGCACGGCTCTCCTGCCCCCGCCGGCCGTCTCGAGTCAGGAAATGCGGCTTGAAGGGGGTGCTTGGCCGAAGCGCAGGGAAAGCCAGATGACGGGCAGAGGGGCCGCGCCGGGCCGAGGGGCCGCGCCGGGCCGGCCTCCAGGCCCGCAGTCAGCCGCAGCCCCGCGGGCCGCTCCACCCCGGTCCCGCCCCGGCACCGCCCTCCGCTTCCCCGCCCCCTCGCTTCCGCCCCTCCGAGGCTACCCGCGGCGGCGGGCGGCGACCGCGGCGGCGGAGGGGGCGGGGCCCGGGCGGCGGCGGCGGCGAGAGCCGGGACCCCAGCGCGCGCGCCGCCGCCCCGCCCGGTCGCCCGGCCGCCGCGCGCAGCCCCGCGCCGCCCCGCCCCCTTTGTGCGGTGGGCGCTGTTGCCCGAGCGACGGCGCCGCCCCGCCCGGGCCCCGCCCCTCCGCGGCGTCGGCGCCCGGGTCTCTCCGCGCGGCCGCCCGCCCAGCCGCAGTCCGCAGGAGCCGCCGCCGCAGCCGGCCGCGGGGCGGGATTCCGGGGCCGTCGCAGGGAGCGCGCTCGGCTCTCCGCGCCTGTGTTTCGCCCGCCCCGCTCCTCGCCGCGTCGGTCCGCTGGCCGGGTCCGGCTCACCAGCTCCGAGCCCAGGCTCCACGGCCGCCGCGGGGACCCGCCCACCAGACCCTGCCCGGGCCGCACGGCCGCCTGTTGGGACCCCGCCGTTGATGACACCTGGCAGAAGGCTACCATGGAAGGGGACGGTTCCGACTCGCTGGTGAGTGAGTGGGCGACGGGGGCCGCCGCCTCACCCTCCCATGGCGCCTCCCCGGGGGCCCCCCGCGCGCGCTCCTCCGCTCTGAGCCGGAGGGAGCCTCTTCTCCGGAGGAGCGAGGGCGGGCGTGTGGTGGCCCCGCTTCCTCTTCGCCTTCCGCGCCCCGGGTTCCGCAAATCCGGGCGCCCCCTCTCCGCCCCTCGGAGGGTTGGACCCCGGGGCCCCTGGCCCCGCGAGGGGGCGCCGACCCGGGGCGGCGATCGCACACCTGAGCTCCTCGGGGCGTCGGGGCGGGGCTCTTGCGTGGGGTCCGCGCTGTCGGATTGCCTCGGTTCGGGGAGTCGGCCGCCGGTCGCGGCTGGGGGCGCGCGTCCGGCCGCCCCTTTGTCCCGGAGTGTCGTGGGGCCGGCGCTGCGGTCCCCCTCGGACCCTCGCGGGCGCGGCCCAGCCCGGCCGGCCGTCGCGGCTCGCGCGCGGGAGGCGGGCGGGCCCTGGCCGCTGCCGGGGTGCAAGGGGTTTTGTTGGAAAGGCTCCGATCTGCGGTTCTTTCCGAGTTCCTCGTTTGCCGTCGAACCCCGTGGATTCTGAGAGAGCCTGATTGTGGGAGCCGCCGCCGCCACCCCTTTCTCTGAATGGCTCTAAGATGAAAACTCATTTTTCTTCTGGGCCAGAATGACTTCGTATCTGCTGTGGTTAGAAAGCGTATGCCCTGCTTTTACCAGAGAGGTGGAAATGACTCGGGATCATCTTCTGGGAGGTACACCTTCCATCAAACGGGAATCTGTCTCGGACCTTCAGAACAGAATTTTTTCTTTGAACCTATTTTGGACCTTCAGAACGATATTTTTTCCTTTGAATCAGGTGTCAGATTCTCGGTGAAACGAACGAGATGGGATGTGAACGTTCTATTTTCTTTGCCGTGAATTGTGAAGCGTGGCGGTCTTCCAAATTTAATAAAATCCTGAGATGATGCGGGCTTCTATGAAATATTTATTGGATGATGCAGCAAGAAACACAGGAAAGACCATAGACCGTGAGAAAAGCTAGTTGGATGTAGTGCTGTTGTCAAGGATGATTAAAGCCCTTAGTGTCACTGGAGGGGGACTAGAAGACCATACATTTTTATTTAATTAAAATAAGTGAATTAATTCAGTTCTCATTTTCTGTGGAGCTCCAGTAATTGAAATGATTGTACAGGGCTAGGAGTACTTTAAAATCGGACTGTAAAGCTACAAGAAGGCTGAATATAGATTCATAGCACCTGTCTTTTGGGGGTGGGGGCAGAGGAACAGCATATGGAAAGGGTGGTAAAATGAGGATGAGGTCATCAAACCTTTTTGGTTGTTACAAGAGACTGAATGTTTCTCCTGGAAAATAATGCAAGCGGGTAGTACTGAGAGCCCTTAAAATGGTGCTTTCCAGTCCTCTCCATCCTTTTCAATATTCATCAAGTGCTTTTAAGATAACCACTTCGCTAGGCAGCAAGAGAACCTCAAGCATTTTAGTTACATTACAGTTGCAGTGTATGAAAATTAGTCACATTTAATAGAAGATTGCTGATGATTCAGCTTGTAAATAGATTTCAAGGAGGCTTTTTTTTTTTTTAAAGATTTTACTTATTTATTTGAGAGAGAGACAGTGAGAGAGAACATGAGAGGCGAGAAGGTCAGAGGGAGAAGCAGACTCCCCATGGAGCTTGGGAGCCCGATGCCGGACTCGATCCCGGGACTCGATCCCGGGACTCCAGGACCGTGACCTGAGCCGAAGGCAGTTGCTCAACCAACTGAGCCACCCAGGCGCCCCTTCAAGGAGGCTTCTATGAACATTCTGGCTAACCCGGTTTTTGCCCCCTCTTGTCTGGGCACAGAGTTTAACTGTGCTTGGAAGGAACATGGTCTCATCCTTAGTGTGCTGGCTTCTTAACTCTTACTGAAGTAATCTACTTTTTGGATGTCTCAGATGCCCTAAATTAGTGAATTCACGATGATTTGAGTAACTCCGTAATCGGTGGAATATTACGGTCCCCTCATATTTCATGCTGATTTTTCTCTGACTTCAGTGTTTCCCATGTCTGTGTCCCTTCAGTTCTAAGCTGTGGGTGTGGGGGGGGGGCAGTGGTCTGGGAATCTCATTACCAGAAAGGAATTTCAGATTATACACTGTTTCTTCATTCCTTTTGGCATGGTACACACACGTACTTACCAAGAGGTATAAGTGTGTTAATATATTCCCCCCACTAAGAGCTTTTGATTCGATTTCTTTTCCTCAAGGTTACCATTAAGAATATCGAAAGAGAGCTCATTTGCCCAGCATGCAAGGAGCTGTTCACCCACCCGCTGATTCTCCCTTGTCAACACAGTATCTGTCATAAGTGTGTAAAAGAACTCTTACTGACCCATGATGACTCATTCAATGACGTGGGATCGGACAACTCCAATCAGAGCAGTCCTCGACTTCGGCTCCCGTCCCCTAGCATGGACAAAATTGACAGAATTAGCAGACCAGGTATGTGGTAGAAGCTTGGGGCCTGGGAGTTCCAGCAATATCTGTGGAGGGGAAATTACGTTTGCCATTGTGTTGGTTGGGTAAATTAAAACTAGTTGTAAAGGAGCCCTTCCCTTTTTTCCCATGTCAAATGAACTTCTCTTGTCTCCTGTTGTCTCTTGTTAAAGTGGGTTATTGAACACCAGCTTCTTTTTTTAGACCCCTTAATAATCGTCTGTATCTTAGGGGGTGTTCCTATCCTCTGGGGTCCTTTATATGAGGGATGAAATAATGGACCACAGAAGTACTTACTCTAGGGAATTCTCTGTCTATGGTACTGTGTAAATGAATATGCCATAATGACTATTTGTAGAAGGCTTTTGAGATGAGTTATTTGGTGTCATTTTGTTCTACCTGAGGATTTTTTCTTCTTCAGCCACTTTAAATCCATTGTTTGAAATCAGGATTTTGAATATTGTGTAGAATATTCTTTAGGGGTAGAATTCTGGAGTGATAGGAGTAGATCCACATGTAGAGCACATACAGTGTACCTTTTTTTCTTTTTTAAAGATTTTATTTGACAGAGAGATCACAAGTAGGAAGAACAGCAGGCAGAGATGAGGGGGGAAGCAGGCTCCCTGCTGAGCAGAGAGCTTGATGCAGGGCTCCATCCCAGGACCTGAGATTATGACCTGAGCCAAAGTCAGAGGTTTAACCCACTGAACCACCCAGGCACCCCACCCTGTACCTTACACAGCTCGAGTTTAAATTGTTTCCGGTTGGGGTGGTATTACTTACTTCTTTCTGGATATCTGCTGCAGGAGTTAGATAGAGTAAAATGAATCTGAAATCCCAGGGAAGAGGGCCACTGGGAATTTCAGGGCCAACAGCATCAGTGAGGACCAACCGGAGGCAGAGGTTTGGGTAGAAATACTTCAGTGTCATGTTAGGAATATTAGGAGAGGATGCGAATGGCCATAAGCCCCAGACTTCAGGCCTTCATTTCTGCCCAGGTTAGGCTTGGAGGTTTTAAGCTTGATCCTTTAGGCCACTCTGTTTATTTCTTCCTGTTGTAGCATAGGAATAAATTTTTAATCTTACATGTAAAAAAAAAAAAAAAAAAAAAAAAAAAACCTGTTAGAATCTCCTTCCCCTCATTTGCATTTAGCCAATACTCTCTCTCTCTTGGTCCCAGCTGTGACATGGAATCTTGTCTTTGTGCTCCCTCAGACAGTGGATAAGAGTGGATTTGGCCTAAGAGCAGTATTATGCTATTTTAAAAACACGTATTTTTCTTTAAATGGTAATCATGAATCACTTAGAAGCTGTTTTGCATGTATAAAAAATTACAAGCATATATTAAAAAAAAAAAAAGAGCATGAAGTGACTGGGGATGCAGGGAGTGTGAGGTCAGAGAGGGTCATGGTTATTATGAAGTCATCACTTGTAGGTTTCCCTCCCTGCTAGGAGCTAGCTGTCTCTGGGAGGAGGGGAAAGACAGGTTTCAATAGATTGAAATTGCCTTCCAGAGAAAACAGATAACGTGCTGGTAGATCCTCATTGGCTAGTTAGGGACAGAACCCCAGTTGGTTGACCAAGGAAATTCATTTATTGTATATTAACATTGAGCACAGAGCATTCAAAGGAATTTTAGTTACGTACTAATATTTCTATAATTCTGTGAAATCCTGTATCTTATGTGGGCTTAATCTTAACATTTGATTGGTGTTTATATGTGATCCTTACAAAGTTTGGGTGAAATACAGATGAATAATTAATTTAGGAGCTCACCTAGATAGTGCTTGGTGGATGTTTAGTAAATGCACGTGGAGTGGTTGGTGCATGACAGACTTCAACGACAAGATTTCTATAAAGCCTACTCGGATGGCTTTTACTCAGCAATAGTGGCCCTTTTCCTCCCTCCAAACAAGAGATCCATTCCACTGCACTTTACACCTTCAAGATCAAAAATGAAATTACTGAGAAGTCCTGGCTCTCCGTTAGGAAGAACCCTGTCAAGTTTTATCATGTCCTGAGAGGGCAGGGAGTTAGAAAACTTCGAAAGGCAGTTACAGGAAATAAGAGAGTATATTTAGCTTGGAGAGGGAGAGACTGCAGAACATGAAGACTGTCTAGAGAAAGAGAAAGTAAACTGGGTGTCTTCACAGCAGAGGTTCCAGATCAGTGAGTGAAGGAGAAATGCAGATCTCAGGCTCAGCGGGGAAAAGAAAACAAACACGACAGGCTTTCCTAAGATGAGACTGTTAGCCCCCTGTCCATAGAAGTGTTCCAGTGCGGGCTCAGATTTATGATGCTGCAGGGACCAGATACATTGAGGAAGCTGACCGCAGGCCTAATAAATACAGGAACCTCTTTCGTCATACTTCTTCAGTACAGAGACTGTAAATAGTTGATTTTCCTACTTAGCTGCCATAAGAAAACCAGCAGCCCAGGTGGCAGCAGCCAGCTGACTCCAGGCCTCCCCTGTTAAGAGACAGCGGCGCCTGGTTCTGTGGACTAGCATGGATGCCTTGTCTCACCAGGCAGGAGCCACTTGGCACTATTTCATTATCATAGGGGTGTGGAGATGCCAGATTGTCAGATTACTAACCCTCCACCCCCCAAAAAACCCCTGACAGTGGTTTTGATGTGTCATCTGTCTTAAACCTTGGCAGTTAATTCCAATTATTCAAAAACTCCATGCCGGCTCAGCACAGGATAGGGCAGCCAAAACACATCTTCAACTAAGACCCACCCAGCACTGGGGCTGCCCAAGTTTGAAGTCCTTGTTTTAAGCAGTGGACGAGTGACCGCCCTTTGCAGACATCGTAGAGGGGATTTCTGCCTTGGGTGGTCTGTCCTTGTATGTCAGCTGCTGTATCTTCTCCCACTCTGAAGTTCCCTACCTTGTGTTCATTTGCTTTCATTCCGTCAACACACATGTCATTGACCTGCTGATTGCCGGATACTGCTAAATGCTGAAGAGGAATGAACAAGATAGATCTGTCCCTCCTTTCTGAGAAGTATATAGCCTGACCCTGTACGGAACCCAGTCATTCATTAAGAAGAGCAGTAGGGAGAATGAACGAGTACAAAGAAAGCAGTCAGAGGGTGGGGAGGCCCTAAGTGTAGTAATCATTCCTGGAGGCTTTTATCAAATGAAGGTGGATTTTAGGATTGCCCTCCTCCTTGTGAAAACAGCTTTAAATGAGTAGAGGTGATAGCATGACAGATACGATGCTGCCCTCCATGTATGGGGCATTTGCCTCTGATTTTTCTTTGCAGAGATTCAAAAAGAAATTCATAGGGAAGTAATGCTCCCCCCCCCTTTTTTCTTGGCAGCTTTCTTTTTCTATTTTTCCTCATTTAGACGCACTTGGGAAGGAAGTCCTATTCTGAGCAATTGGTGTGGGAAGAGTAGAATTCTAAAAATTAGTTTTGCCACTGGTTTAATAAAGGGATTGATTAGAAGGACTGCCCAGAACAGTAGCCACTAGCCAGCCACGTGTGGTTCTTAAGCAGTTGAGATGTGCTCGTCTGAGCTGAGATGGTGCTGGGAAGCAAAAAACACCCCCCGAATTCCAAACACTTAGAATGATGATCAGCTAGGAACTACCTCCAGTAGTTTGTAACTCTCCTACCTTTTGAGGTGATGGTATTTTGGATATATTGGGTTAAAGAAATAAGAGCTGTTATTAAAATTAATTTCACTTGTTTTCTTTTCATTAATCTGGCTCCTGGAAAATTGAAAGTGGCAGATGTGGCCGACGCTGTTGGCTCATGCAGCTCTTTTTGAATATCATTGCCTGGGAAATTTGACAGATTTTTTACAATAAAAGGGTGCCTGGAAAGGGGGGTCGGGTTTGTGTGTACAACACAGTACCACATTCAGTTACAGAAAAATAGCCATCTTAACTGTACATTTGGGGTCACCTGTGCAAGCTTTCCCCCCATTTTGTGTTTCTTTTTGTCAGGAAGTTACAGCCCATTTTAGCAACGTTTATTTACAAGCTTGATACATGTCAGTAAAAAAAAAAAAAGAAAAGAAAAGAAAAAAAAATCAAACAAAAGATGCTTGCTGTGGCTGTGTATTTTCAACAGTTACCGGAGATAACGACTGTTTAAAAATATGAATCTATAAGATAAGGTTTGGGCCTCTAACGGGCCCCAACAATGATTAATTCTGAGCGCCAAGGTCCGCTCTGTATGCTTTACAGCGAGGGTTTCATAAATAACCACATGTGCTGGAGGAAAAAAAAAAAAACCATTTCTTACTGTTAACTCAAGAATTGTGCACAGGACACAGTTGCTGCTTTATCTTTTGTTAACAAGTTGTGAATCTTCTCTTTGAAATTAAATTCTAAATCCAGCTTTTTGTTCATTGTTCACAGCATCACAACGGAGATCTTTGGGGTGGAGAGGTAGAAAATGCTTCATTGCTCGTGTGGCCGCAGGCAGCATAGTATTAGAGTTGACTCTAATAACCTTGTTTATCATAAAGTTCTTAATCAGTGGTCAAGTGTTCAAGATTTTCTCAAAAGGGGACAAATTGGCTGAATGACTTAAAGGTCAACAGGACTAAATTACAAGCGAGGGCTGGTGATTTTAAAGGGGGCTCCGATCAGGAATGCCTCCCTTTTGTCCATCCTCATGACAAGGTATTTTTGAAGAAAATTGACATACCCATGTTGGGAGCTTTTTAAAAAATAACCTTTAAAATCCTTTCCATTTCCTTAGTGGAACAAAGCTTCTATCCACGGCCATCTTGCTACCTTGGGGAGGTTAAATGAGCCAGGACTTTGTTCTGCATTTAAAAATGGGCCTAAAGGCGTTGGCAGTTTTTTTGTATTTAATAGGAATGACCTTCACTTGTTTTGTGGGTAAGGTGTCTTTCCTCTGTTAATGGTCTAAAATGTTTGAGTTTTAACACTGAGGTCTTACCCATTTGTGGGTAAAGAATGTACACTGCTTTTTCAGGCTTTCCAGAGTATTTGACTCCTGGCAAATGATGGGCCAATCCTACCTTATTAAAAGGAATTTTTTTTTTAAATATTCCAGTTGACCTTTAAAATAAAATTGACTACTTTTTTGTAGAATGCTGGTGATACCTTATATTTTAATGGAGAAAATAAACACCTGAAGTGTTATCCCTTTTCTGTCTTCCTTACCTTCCTCTCTGTGTGCCTCAGTTTACAGATCTTAATGGTTTTAAAGCCACTGGTCAAACTTTCGCACACAGGCTTAAGCGAATCCCTGAGAATTTTCAGCGTTGAGATTTAGTAAAAAGGAAAGGTAGGAGCAGTTGGCTTTAAAAACGTTCATTGCTTGTTTCCGATTTCTTTATTCAGATGGTAGTTGAGAACAAGGGTTTGCAGGTTGAACATGACCTTAGTACTCGAAGGTAATAGTAACTTTTAGGCATTGGGCGGTCATGCTGGTATAAAAGAGGCATTAGCCCATTGCCAGGCACCTAGAAGCCCGACCTGAATATCCAGCATTTGGGGAGACACTCACCTCTGCCCGGGAGGTAACGGAGGGGAAGTAGCTTGTAGTCAGAATATGGGGGAGGATAGAGCTATCTGAGGTGTTGAACCTGTTCTGAATTGACTCAGTTTTGAAATACTTGATTGTCTCTCTGATATTTAAATGACAGAACTTAATAATGCCTGAAAGCTCATTTTGGGGGGAGATTTGCTATAAACCAGTTGGAAGATTTTTTTTCCGGAGTCGTCTTTTTAAAATTGTATCATGAGTTACACTTGTTTATTAATCTGTCTTTGAGGTCAGGGAATATGGGGGAAAAGAACTGATGTTGCAAGGTGACAGTTTCAGCCCCATATTATCGGCCCCATAAATGCAGTTTAACGTACACAGTTGCATTGCTTGGCCTGCATTGACCTTCCGCTTGGCCTTCCTTACCTTCCAAAGTCGTCATTACTTTTCTTTCTCATTATGTCATACTATAGAGTAGTATCATCCAGTGGAACATTCTGTGATCATGGGAATGTTTGTTTGACCCTGTGTTCTAGAATATGGGAGTCATTGGTTACAGATGGCTCTTGAGAATTTGAAATGTGGCCAGTGCGACCAAGGAACTGAATCTTTAAATTAAATTTAGATAGTGACATTTGGCTGATGGTTACTGTAGTGAACAGCAAAGCTACAGGGAGTAAAAAGTTGACTCTGGTGGGTTTCATTCTTAGTTCCACCATCTTGATTTTTTTTTTTTTTTTTTTTTTTTTTTTTACTAGACTGACTTCCCAGAATATCCTTAGGTCTCTTCTGTTTCCTTATTGCCCAGAACATACACTCTGTCATTTGCTTTTGAAAACAGCGATAGAAGTCTAAGACAGATTAACTAAAAAACATAAATGCTTTGGCATTCGTAGAAAAATGGGAGACTTTTTTTTAGAGATCTGTTTAGGAAAACAGCTAAGATACATTGTCTCAATATTTTGTCTCATTAAGCTAGTGAGATGCTTTACACCTTATTTTTGGAACAAAAATAAAAGGTTTACAGAAAAGGGACGAACTGTCTTTTTTTTCAAATTTCTGAACCTGAAGGCCACAATCTGGGTGTCACCAGTATATAGTAAAGCATGACTTTACATGTTGTGATTTAGTTTGGTTTGATCCTGTTCCTTAAATTGATCGCCACCTTCAATGAATAAAACCAGTAATAACCCACTTTTTTTTCTTTTTTTTTTTTAAATAGTCTCCATTTTGATTTCTATCATCTGGGTCATGTGGGGAAGCATGCAGTGAAATGTGACTTTCCATTTGTTTCAACTTGACCACTGCACTCTGTCACTTCCAGAATTCTCGGCTTGTCTTTTCATGGAATGAAATGTTCATTGGCATGTGTCTGAAAAGTAGCTTTGCGGCTTATTTTGTTCTATGCCTGCCATGTTGTGGAATATCTTGGACTTGCGTTGCATGTTTTGAGAATTATTATAAGAATACATTTTATGTAGAGTTTTCTCATTTTTATGGGGCAGTTTTTTTGTCATGCCTTTTTTTTTTTTTTTTTATAGGTTTAGAAATGTCAAGGTAAACGAAGATTTTAACAATACTCTGCATGTTTTCTGCACAAGTAGTTTTGGGGACCCAGGGCCCCTTAGCATGCTGTAGAGTCACTTCAAATGAACAATATTCTGGGCTGATGGCTGAATTGTACCTTCAGTGACATCATGCCAGACCTATTTGAAGACAGTCTGTTCAGTGATGACGGTAATGTGCCAAGGCACTATTAACATAGCTGTTGAAAGACCTTTTCTAAATGTGGTACGCTAACTTCAGCCAATCGTTTTTGGTACTGGATCACTGGCAGAATGAAGGAAGGCTTTAGGTGAAGAAGTTTTGTGTTTATAAATTAGGTAGTTAACTTGGTGGGCAACCAAGACTCGTCCTGGCAGGGTAGATTCACGACGGAGAGCAGTGAATGTGACAGGCATGTACTTAGGCTAAAGGGACAGCCCCAGATTCCTGTGAACATGTAGGTAAGGATGGTCATGTCTTGATTTCTTGCCCTGTTCAAATCAGGGTAATATTGAACAGAAGTGTGCCATGTATGGTCATTGACTGTGTTACGTATATATTGGAAAATTGTTTATAAAACTTTATGGATCAACTTGTGGTTTACTGAATTAAGTAATTTTAATGATTCTTTTTTTCAGGTCATAAGAAGATACTAAATGGTTGGTCCCTCATAAAGTCACTAGAGTCTAGGTCTATGGATGAGCTTTTCATTCTTTGAGAGCTTGTACTCAGTTAACGAATGACTTAGCCTACCCAGATAAAACAATACTACCGTGGGAAACTCTCTCACAGCGATTTTTAACTGTTTTATGAATCCGATCAAAGCTATGAGTTGTTGAACTGGAAAATAACCATAGGTATATAGATGGAAAATTTTGCATACAGTTTCAAATAGTGTACGGAACTGTTTGGATCTTTTTGGAGCCTATCCATGGGGCACGGGTTAGGGACTCCTGTCATTTACATATGAACTCATTTTATCCGTCAGCCAAGGCTGTATTCATTTAAAACCAAATTAGTGGATATGAGATACAGAAATAACTACAAATATTAATGATATAATTAAAAAATTGTGACCCTGTGTAGTATTGTATTCTGTGTTTAGTCCATATATCTGGTTTGATGTGGCTTTTTTTATGGGCTTTAGTATAGCTTTTCCTTTCCTCTTTGATATGGGTCTAGTAAGTGGGGCTTGTCTTTTGTATACAAAAACAAGCATTAAGCCTTTTTAGAATACTGATTCCAGTGGAATCACTTTGAGTATTATTTCTGGGCAGGAGGGAGGGAGTGGAGGGGAAGGAGCTATGTATGTTGATCTGTCTCTTTCCAAATCATCACTCCTTTCTTCTTCATTCTGTTCGTTTTCCTACTGACATAACTAAACAAGGACTTCCAATCACACAGGCTGGAAGCGCGGTTCCCTGACCCCTAGGACAACCACTTTCCCTTGCCCCGGCTGTGAGCACGACGTGGATCTCGGAGAACGAGGAATCAGTGGTCTGTTTCGCAATTTCACTTTGGAAACTATCGTGGAGAGGTACCGGCAGGCAGCTAGGGCGGCCACGGCCATCATGTGTGACCTCTGTAAGCCACCACCCCAGGAGTCCACCAAGAGTTGCATGGACTGTAGCGCGAGCTACTGCAATGAGTGCTTCAAAATTTACCACCCGTGGGGTACAGTGAAAGCTCAGCACGAGTACGTGGGTCCAACTACCAACTTCAGGCCCAAGGTAAGAGCAGTTTTGACTGCGTTAGAATATTAGTATTGCAAAAGGAATTGAAACGCGTCCAGAGTTTGACAACAAGAATGGGAAGAGCTTAAAAAACCTGTGTAAGAGGGGCACCTGGTCGGTAGAGTGTGTGACTCGATCTTGGGATTGTGAGTTCAAGCCCCGTGTGGAGTGTAGAGCTTACTATAAAGAGCTAGCTAGGAATAAGATGGTGGTCATGAACGTAGAAACCTGTATGTTAAAAAAAAATAAGCGCGCGCACGCGCGCGCGCGCGCACACACACACACACACACACACACACACACACAGCCTGTACAAGAAATTGAGGCCTGGTATCTGGAGTTCTTTCGTAGGTGGCCAAACGCCTCCACACAGCCTGAAGGCAGAATTCTGGATCTCCATGTCACAACCCAAGGTAATGGAGCACGAAGCTCGAATGTTTGTCATGATACCTCTGACAACGCAGCCTTGTCTCAGAGGTACTCGGAGATTGAGAAGGGTGTGAAGTTCAAAGGCTTCTTGTGCTTTAAGTGGTAAACCCCTAGTTGTCTAAAAGATTTGATTGGGAAGCATTTTTCTGATGCTTTCAATTAGCTAACCTTGTGCTAGGGATAAATGACAGTAAGTACAGCCTAAGGTTCTGAAGCTTGTTCACATAATAATCTGAAATGGAATTCGCATTTCTTAAATATTCTGGGTAATTTCTCTGATAATGCTCACAGGACCCTTACGCACTGTTGTTTGCCCTGCTCAGTGATTGAAAAGCAGAATGATGTTTGGATATCCTCATTTTTACTGCTTTCTGATTGAGATAGATTTAAAAAGAAAAACCTAATAGGTTCTTTTGATTAAAGTTCTTATTCTTTCTACCTTAGTAACTTGTGTGTGAAAATCTGTTTACATTCTTGAGCATAAAACTTTGCCCTCACATTAATTTGTAGTAGAAAAAGCGTCTGACCCTTGATCTCAGCCCAGGTCTTGACTGCAGGGTCATGAGCTTGAGCCCTGCATTGGGCTCCATGGTGGGTGTGGAGCCTACTTAAAAAAATTTTTTTTAAATGGGACAAAAAAATCCTGAAGTTATCTTGAAACTATGAGCTGAGTATGTCTAACATCATATATCTATATGGGAAATTTTTTTGTAAAGTAAGCACTGTGCCCATTGTGGGGCTCAGACTCACTAAGCATGGGCTCACGGGTCACATGGTCTCCCGACTGAGCCATCCCCGCACCCCTCTGACGACATTCTCTGTGGGGCAGAACTGGTCAGTTAAACAAAAGCAGTCTGTGCTTCCACCCTTTGACTCTGTTTTCAAAACTGTCCATGTGGCAGTAGATTTACCAAAGAGTTTTTACACGTTCCTTATCTCATTTTAAATTTACCAGGTCACAGACTCTTAATAATTTATGACTTCAACTTGGTGCTTTAATGCCTTTTTTAGAAGATTAATTAAATTGATTAATACTGTTCCATTATGAAAGAACCTATGATGATTAAATGGATTATATTAGACTTGGGTTGTTACAATTTAAAACACATGAAATCTCAAGTAAAATTCTTTAGCGCCTACATTGCAGACTTAACTGTACTTAACAAATACAGTAAAAGATTGGTAAGAGAGAACTGAAGAGGTAGGATAGGTTATATTGAGGAAAATTTTATTTTCCTTAAATTATAGTGTTATGCCATACAGTAAAATTCTACAAAGTTGCCCCTTATGGAATATTTATTTGCCTATGACTTGGAGTTCTTATCATCCATCCTTGTAGAGAGCCAGATTTTATATTTATGCTTGAAACATAACTGGTTTTGAAAACTTAAGGCAACATTGTGTGTTAACTATGCTAATAACAAATACATGTAGTGGTTTTGAAAATGTAGGAGCTTGGACATGCTGGAGATTTTAAATTTGTTTCCAGTTGTTTTGGAAGTGGAGGAATTTTCATTGGTGTAGGAGTTTTCATATTGAATGTTTCTTTGTGTCTTGATACTATCAAATCAGCCGTTGATGAAAATGGGAACTCGAGGAGCCACAGACAGCTTTTTGATTTCATGGACACATTAGTCTAAAGTAATCTCTTGTTACTTCGTGTACAATTTCAGACATACCTATGGTGATAGTTTACAGAGTAAATAAGAAGGTAGCAACTTAGATGAGAAAAACTGAGTTTGGAAAAAAAACAACAACAACACAACAGTTCTAAATTTGGCCATTGTGTGCATGTTTAATATGTAAAAGCAAACATCTGGAACCATGTATCAGAAAGTGTTCCAAGGCTCCTTAATACCAGGTTGCTTTTTGTTTGTTTGTTTGTTTGTTTCATTTTTAAGTAATGCCTCTGCCTCATGCTTGAAGGCTCAAGCTCACAAGCCCCAGATCAAGTTGTGCTTCGTGGACTGAGCCATCCAGGTGCCCCCTTCCTTAGTAGCTGATTTCTTACTAGGACAGTGAGGGCCTGGGTTCCCATCAGTTATTTGCTGTGGTACCTTGCAAAAATACTGGTCGTGTCATTCAGGGTTGCCTGATCAGTGCAGCCCATGGCCTTTCTGGAAGGCTGGATTCAGCGAGAAAGCCTGATAGTGAAATTTCCACCACCTTAACTGCCAAATTTAGGGGCAATGGCATCTACAGATTTAACTGACCATTTGAACCCTCAAATTGAGAAATAGTAATTCTAATACACCAAATGCTTTTACACTTTTATTGTATTTTTTTCACACTTTTATTCCTTTAAGTGGTTTTATTTAGTGATTTTTGCAAAGCACGTCTTTGTGTTTGGGGACTTTGAGTATCCTGGAAGCTCTGAAAACCTGTAATTACACCTTTGTGCTGTACTCAATAGATTTTAATGTGCCCAGAACACGAGACGGAGAGAATAAACATGTACTGTGAGTTGTGTCGGAGACCGGTGTGTCATCTCTGTAAGTTGGGCGGTAATCATTCCAATCACCGGGTGACCACCATGAGCAGCGCCTACAAAACCTTAAAGGTAGGATTTGTGCGTTTGGGGAACTAAATGTTGAGTCTTTTACAACGTTGGTTTTACTTGAATGCATTTAGCTTTTTCTTTATAAAATCATGGCTGAGTATGGTCTTGTTTTACTGCAGTGAGACATCAGTGTAGAGGGTCCCTCAGTGATGTATGTGAGGTTGTTAGCATGTTTGACTTGGGCTGGTTCTGGAGAAGGAGGGGGTGAAGACCACTCCATGATGATCCCCACATGAGCCCAGCGCTTGTGGTTGAGTGTGTGTAGAAATGACACACTTGAGTGTGTGTGGAACTGACAACCCTTTTGAGGGTGTGCGTGTATATATGTGGAAATGACAAACTTGTTGAATGTGTGTGTGGGAATGCCACAACTGTTGAGTGTTTGGAAATGGCACTCCTATTGAGTGTGTTTGGAAATGACAAGCCTGTTGAATGTGTGTCTTTGTGTGTGGAAGGAAAAGATAGGCCTGTAGAGTATGTATGTGAGAATGCCACACCTGTTGAGTGTGTGTGGAAATGGCACACCTATTGAATATGTATGTGGGAATGTCACTCCTGTTGAGTGTGTGTGTGTGTGTAAAAGATATGCCTGTTGAGTCCATGTGTGGAAATGCCACATCTGTTGAATATGTATGTGTGAGTGTGTGTATAAAAGATAGGCCTGTTGAGTGTGTGTGTGGGAATGCCACACCTGTTGAGTGTGTGTGGAAATGACACGCATGTTGAATGTGTGTGTGGGATTGCCACACCTTGAGGGATAGTAGCTATGTTAAGGCCCTTAATTCCTGTTGCTTCCCTATAGAAATAGTGGAAACTTCATTTACAGTAAGGGTCTGGTTGGGACCCTTACCACCTAAAACTGAGTCACTTCCTGTTTCTCTATCGGAACCTTATACACGGATCTTTGAAAACTTTCAGATTTGTTTGATAAGCTACAGCAAGGGAGGCAGTGGTATAATGCTATTTTTTGTTTGTTTTATTCTTTTTTTCTTTTAAAATGAGATCTTCATTCATAAATCCACCTCTCATTTTAGTGAGTTTCTTTCTTTTTTTTTTTTTTTTTTAAAGATTTTATTTATTATTTATTTGACAGAGAGAGAAATCACAAGTAGGCGGAGAGTCAGGCAGAGAGAGAGAGAGAAGCAGGCTCCCGCTGAGCAAAGAGCCCGATGCGGGGCTCGATCCCAGGACACTGAGATCATGACCTGAGCCGAAGGCAGCGGCTTAATCCACTGAGCCACCCAGGCGCCCCTTAGTGAGTTTCTTTCTACCTTTAATGGTATCTACATGCCTTTTGGGGCCTAGATCAAATTCTAACTTATTCACGTGGCTTTCTCTTCTGCATTTGATATGTCTGTCATGCTCAGTGCTCCTCCTGCTTTGACTACGTGGATTACGGGCATAACCGTTTTATTGTCCTGGTCTACTGATTCTGTCATCTGTCATTGCTGGTCAATTTTGTAAATTTTACCTTGTTGGGCAGTGGATACTTCAGGACCTGCAGACATTCTTGAGTTTTCTTCTAACGTGTGATTAATTTCCCTCAGAACAGCTGGCTGCTTTTGGATCTTACTTTAAGTTAGGACAAAGCACCATTCAGTTCTGGGGCCGATTTTACCAGACTTCTCTTCTTCTTTACTCTTCTCAGTGCCTTTTGGTTTTTGAGTTTCGAGGGGTTTTTGGTTTATTGTTTAATTTGTTTGGTGCATCACAGGCACTATTTCAGCTGGGTATGAGCTCCTGGAGTTGTTCTTTGTCATCCTTTTAGGTGATCCTTTCCCTGGCCTTTGAAAGTTTCCTAGCACATGGAAATTGGTCAGTATTCTGCTGAATAAGCCACAGGGACCCTTGGTACACTCTCCAGAGTTCTTTCTGGCACTTCCTGTTCTTGAGGATTTTGCTTTATAGGCTCTGGTCTTCCTGGACTTCTCAGCTTTGTCTCTTCATCTCCTGGGAGACCCTGGTCCCCTGAGTTCCCCCTCTGCCCTTGGCCTTGGAGGACGCTGGGTCTAGACAGGATGGTGGGTTGGGTCCATCTTGTTTCCCTCTCACAGGACTCTCTTTCTTGATGTCCAGTGTCTTGAGAGCCCTTTCAGATACTCTGTTAGGTTTCAAGTTTGTTTTTTTTTTTTAATGGGATAGTAGATCCAGTCTTTGTTACTCATTTGTGCCCCCCAGTGGCATTACCATTGTTTGCTAATTAAATATAACTTTTTAAAAAAAATATTTGGGCGCCTGGGTGGCTCAGTGGGTTGGGCCCCTGCCTTCGGCTCGGGTCATGATCTCAGGGTCCTGGGATCGAGGCCCGCGTCGGGCTCTCTGCTCAGCAGGGAGCCTGCTTCCCTCCCTCTCTCTCTGCCTGCCTCTCTGTCTACTTGTGATCTCTCTCTGTCAAATAAATAAATAAATAAAAATATTTAAAAAAAAATATTTATTTATTTGACAGATTGATGGCGAGAGAGCACACGCGGGGGTGGTGGGGGAGGGAAGCAGACTCCCCGCTGAGCAGGAAGCCTGATGCCAGGCTCAATCCCCAGACCCTAGGATCATGACCTGAGCCAAAGGCAGATGCTTAACTGCCTGAGCCATCCAGGTGCCCCTAAATTTAACTTTTGACACCTCTTTTTTTTTGTTTTTTAGTGATTTGGTCTTAAACAAGCTGTCCAAAAATTTTTTTCTGTAACCTGGAATAAATCTTCGATAGTAGCATCCCTTTAAGTTAACTCTTTGCTCCATTGTTAACTTTTCTCCTAATGTTTCAGACTTTTTTTTCTTCCAGTAGACTCCCATCATGGGGTTTTCAATTTACTCACTTTTTTTTTTAAAAGATTTTATTTATTTATTTGTCAGGGATAGAGGGAGAGAGAGCTAGCAGGCACAGGGAGACAGAGAGGCAGGCAGAGGGAGAAGCAGGCTCCCCGCTGAGCAAGGAGCCCAATGTGGGACTCGATTCCAGGACGCTGAGATCATGACCTGAGGCGAAGGCAGCCGCTTAACCAACTGAGCCACCCAGGCGTCCCAATTTACTCACTTTTTAATGAGGATAAACTTTAGATTGACCCCTTTGCCAAAAATAGCAAACAGATTTCCTTAGATCTTTCTTTTTACTTGCTTCTGGGTTTTAAACAGGAGGGCTACATGATACAAGTTTATATTATTTACATGTTTTAAAAGATGCATTTATTTTGGAGGGAGAACATGGGGGGGAGGGGCAGAGGGAGAGAGAGAGAAACTCAAGCTGACTCCTCACTGAGTGTGGAGCCAGACACAGGGCTTGATCTGATGATCTTAAGATCGCTTCCTGAGCTGAAACCAGGAGATGGATGCCTGACCAGCTGCACCACCGAGGCGCCCCTCTACTATTTTCATTTTTACACACTCAAGTATTGGAAAGACAGAAGAAAAATGAACATCACGGTGGTATGACCTTGTCCATCTCATTACTGCTGTTTGTTGAGATGGCTGAAGCTGGGGCCAGGCTTCCCATCTGCCCCTGTTATCTGGCTTCTGATACCAGTGGACTGTGTTGGAGTGTCTGACCTGTCCTTGGAATTGAGGGTTCCCTTCCGCTGATGGAAAGTGCTTCGCTAGTGCTTTCAGGTGAACTGGCCTAAATGGTGAGTAATGGAGAGGAACGGGCCCGTCTGTTCCTGGCGGTCCTCTCTTCTACTCTTGGGGTGGGATACGTTTTTTTAGTCTTGTTTTTGCTTCCACATAACCTCACTCCTGTTTCTCCCTGGACAGAAAGACAGCTGCCTGGTTTCATCTCCTGTTACTTGCCTTTGTTTAGTGACCTCACTTTCCCAGCAATATGGAGTCCTTCCCACCTTGCAACACAGGAAACCATGTTACGCGCTCCTCTGGCCAGTTTGGACTGCTAAGGCTTCAGAATCCTGCTGTGCCCTGAACCAGGCCCCCACAGTTGGGTGTTCATTGTCTCTCCCTCACTCTGGCCTCCTCTCAGAAGCCTGATTCTCCCAACTATGGGTGTTAGTGGGTTTTCTAAACCCACTTTGTTGAGGGGCACCTGGGTGGCTCAGTGGGTTAAGTGTCTGCCTTCGGCTCAGGTCATAATCCCAGGGTCCTGGGATGGAGCCCCACGTCAGGCTCACTGCTTGGCAGGGAGTCTGCTTCTCCCTCTCTCTGCCCCTCCCTCCCTGCTCATTGTCTTTCTTGCGCCCGCACTCTCTTTCTCTTAAATAAATTAAAAAAAAATGAATCTTTTTTTTTTTTTTTTAAAGGAGGGTTGGTTATTAGCTCATCTTTCTTCATTTGTCCACTTTCTTACAGTTAGATGGTTTTCTGAGGACTATTTTCCTACTTTTCATTTTTTCTTTATTTCCATAAATTTCTAGAGGAAGGTCAGTGATCTTGTTCATGTGCAGTTATGTCTTCTCTAAAGGTTGGCTTTGTGATTTTAATCATAATTGAAATGACTGGAAATAGGACTTAAAAAGGTAGAAAATGTACACATCCCTGTAACGAGTCCCTGTTGATTGAGAAGGTAATACGGCTTCTGTATTTTGGGGGTGTGTGCAATTTGTGGAGTACATAATGCCCTGTTCTCTGAAGTCATTTGGCAGTTGACTAAAATGTATCATTCTGGGCTGTTTCTTCCCATCATTTTATCCTACATTTTCAGACATGGGGCAAAGCTGAGAACGCCTTTTAAATGATAAGCCCTAAGGGGGGGGCAGGAAGCATTGATTATATAATATTCTCCTAGCCTGCTCCCATGAAAGATACTTAGTGTGATTGTGGAATGAATTTCTCTCTCTTCTCCCTCGTTTTGTGGACTCCTGTTTCTCTGAGTACCTTTGACCTGTGACCGGATGCAGTGGTTCTCAAACTTGCATGGTTGTTAGGATCACCTGGAACACTTGGTTTAAAACTGCAGAGGGCAAAGTCTTTACTCCTTGAGGGGCTCCATGGTATGTCTCAGTCCTGTGGAGACTGATGCACATCAGCTTTTGAGAGCCACTGGTCCAGGGGAAGGTTTTGGAGCAAATTCGGCATCCTTGAGCAGTTAGCCTCTGGCCAGTCCCTAATGTAGCTAAAGGATTTAAAACGTATTCCCCCATTAGATGTCTTTGCTGAGGGTAGGAGCCATGTCTTTTTACATTGCACTTTTTAGCGTCTAGGATGAGTGTCTGATGCTTACACTTTTTGGAGGCCTGTGAATAAATGGACACACACACGTCATCTTAACCCAGACTGCCTTATTGTGAGGGGCCCCAGAGGACGGGAGATAAAGGCTGTAGTTGGCTAGAGACTGGCTGAGCAGTCCTCCCTGGGAGCGAAGTCTGGTGCTCTCTGACTTGCCATTGGGTTCCTGAATTCTGTCATCGTTTCTCCTCCAGCCTGTCTTGCACTTCCAGTGTAAGCGGTCTTACCATGAGGCCCCACGTCCATGTAAATGTCGCCGCTGTAGCGACAAGGAGTGCTGCACCCCTCCTGTGTAGTCCCAGCACAGGCCTGACGGGACGGCACTGGAGGAGCTCTTCTCTCCATTGCAGCTTGGTGCTGAGGAAGCGCCTGACAGCCTGTGGAATAGTGGTCAGCGTACTGGGCAGTGAGGAAGCTTCTAGCTCAGCACTGACACTGTGGTATTTGCTGTCAGTGAGCTTCAGTTTCCTGATCTGTAAAACGTTGGGTCAAGTCACATTTCATGTCCTTGACTCCCTACAGGTTCTTTCTGGTCCCATCCTGTCCTCACGTCTCCGAAATCTTACTCCTCTAGCTCATGGGTCGTCCTGTCCCTCTGGTGAGCCCTCTAGGAAACTCAGTGTGTCTGTTGGCTGGATGCTCTGGGGAATTAAAGATGGGGCCTTCCATATTAATTTCAACATACATTCTTTTACCCTGTTACATGGTCTAAGTGAGGAAAGGGGCAAATGATACAGGCAAGAGACTGACTTCTTGACTTGGCTGCAGGTCCTGGTCCTCTTTTCATACCCAGCCTCATTCAGGGCAGCAGCGACGACTGAGAAATGCTCAGGTCCTCTTGTCACTGCTGTGGCTGGGGTGGCATTTTCTGGATGACATCCCTCTTACTTAGACTCTGCATACATTCGTCTCTCACAACTTTGTACCCTGTGGGGCTTCAAGGGTCGGTTTGTTAGCTTTTGAATATACTTGTCATACATACTGTTTTTCTCTGGGTTAAACTGGAGCTCTCCCCATGGGGCACCTGGGTGGCTCAGTGGGTTAAGCCGCTGCCTTCGGCTCAGGTCATGATCTCAGAGTCCTGGGATCAAGCCCCGCATCGGGCTCTCTGCTCGGCAGGGAGCCTGCTTCCTCCTCTCTTTCTGCCTGCCTCTCTGCCTGCCTATCTGCCTGCTTGTGATCTCTCTCTGTCAAATAAATAAATAAAATCTTTAAAATCAAAACAAAACAAAACTGGGGCTCTCCCCAAAACCTAACGATGTTACCTCTACATTAAGGAGACCAATCAAAGTAACTACTTCATAAATATCTCCTGATGGAGGTATTACTTCAGTAGCTACTGAATTTCTTCCTTCAGTACACTCTGGGAGCTTAATGAGCTGTTTGTATAAATCTCTTTGTTATTATGTAGGTGTAATTATTTAATGGATATCTAGTTCGGGCTAGGCTGTGAAGGTCATTTTGGAAGAGTTGCTTGCTCTTTGAGGGTCTCTGTGTGTGTGTGTGTTTGTGTGTGTGTGTGCGTGCGTGCTTGTGTGTGTGCGTGAGAGAGAGAGAGAGAAGGAGAGAGAGAGAGCAAAAGTGAGAAAATAAATTATAAAATCTGATGGAAGACAATCCTATTTGAATCGCCGTCCTTGTGGTCACTTAGAAACTTGAAGAGGAAGACCTGGGAACAATGAAGAGACAGCAAAGATGTATTACTTATGTATTGTGTCTTTTTGGCTAATCTAAGCATCACTGCCTTGTTCTTTTATTCGGCCTGCTTCTATCGCTTCTCGGCCTTTTGGCTAAGATCAAGTGTATTCGGCCTGCTTCTCATCTCTTATAGGTCCATGGGGCCCTGTGCACAAGGCCAGTAACTGTGTACCCTGGGTGAATAACGAGAGTGGTCAGGGTTGACTTTACTGCGTGTTCCTCATAGGCTAAAAAATTGTGTGTAAAAAGATGAAAGAGGAAGGAAGGTAGATCTGCAAGGCCTTTGTTAACACTTCTCATTTGTGTTACTGGTATGTTCTGACAGGAAAAGCTTTCAAAGGATATTGATTATCTTATTGGCAAGGAGAGCCAGGTGAAGAGCCAAATTTCTGAACTAAACTTGTTAATGAAAGAAACAGAGGTAAGTGATGAGCTGGTTTGCATGCTTTTATTTCTCCATCTAGGGAATTCATTCACTCATAACATCCGGAGGGCAGTAAATGAGCTTGGAGGACAAAGTTGGGGTAGGTTTCACCCCTGCTTCTCCGGGCTTAGAGAAACCAGAGGTTTAAGCTATAATGTGTGGTCTGTACCCAGGAGAGGTGGTGATGAAATGCTGTGGAAGCACAGGGGAACGAATGACTGGCCCTTGACCTGGGCGTATTGATCTCAGAAGTAGTAACATCAGGTGAAGTTTGGAATTCTTGACAATTACCTCTCTTTTACGAGATTAAGTATGTATTAGGTGTTGACTTAAAATGCGCTGTTCTCCAGAATATACCTGAGACATGGTCACCAAAAGACACACATTAGAATGTTCATGGCTGGAATCTAATAGCCATGGCGTGGAAACTACCCAGCTATCCCTTAGCCCCAGAATATAATCACTTATGATGATCTGCAAAGGGGTAACAGTGTAGCGAAATCTTGGGAGAATGTTGAAAGATGCCAGAGCATCTGTGATCTCCTTTATGAAAAGTAACAACAAAGGTGGAGCCGGGGTTCTGTTTAGAGTTCAGGTCGCGTGTGGCTGAAGGCTAGGGAGGGTGTCTGGAAAGGTTGGTGTCTGCGATCTGGGTGACGTTCCTTTTCCTTAATCTGGATGCACGTTAAGTGATGTGTGTTTGCAAAGATTAGTCCATTTCCACACTCACATATACATTTTTCTGTGTGTATATTATACTTCAGTTAAAAAAAAAAGAAAATCTATAGCATTTTAAAAAATGAGGTCGAAGACGATAGTACTGGGTTGTTTTAAAATTCCAAATACTCTTCATTGATTAGGACGTGTGATTTCTCTTCTCTGTTGGAAATAAATTGAAGAGCCATTACTCCTGATCACTTTTAGAAGTTACAATGAAATAGAAAAATATCTGGGCTAGTAAGAGACTTTCTTGAAATTTTATTTCAAGAAATTAATTTCATTTTCCGAAATGGGTTAAAGAAATTGAGATGTTCTGCAAATTAGTACCAGATCACCAGCACTCCTTTTGTTTTTAATACTCTTTTTCTGATACTCACCGATTGCATTAACCACCCTAAGTAAGTTGTTTTTCCATGTGCTTGAAAAGTGGAATTTTGTTTTTCTCATTGTCTGATGACCCACTCTACCAGGCCGGTATCATCCGCTCCAGGGGATTGTACCTTGTGTCACTGAAGGTTTGTTTCACTCCTGGTCCTCAGTTCTGCTGCCCTGACTTCTGAAATAAGGGAGCCCCAGGACTGGTTGCAGAGCTGGTGATTTCACATGAGCTGTTCATGCAGACACCGAGTCTTTGGGATCCTAGAGAAAGTACTTAGCTTCTTTGTGTCCCTTTCCCTGAAGCTACATTCGTGAGCTTATCAGTAAGAATCTCCCGCCACTTTGGAGAAATGGTCTGTATTCTCTTGACTTTGACTCAGTGAGGACTATGACACTGTCCTTTTATTCTGTAATTACGCTTAGCTGGAAAAAAAATCCCCTCTTTTTACCTACCTGTAATGATCTTTTTGAGTTTAATGCTATAATTTATCACTGAAATACTACCAAAATGTCACCACCCTCCGTCCCCCTTCTTTCTTCCCTCCTGCCCACCCCTTACAAAAACTTCTGCCTGTTGGGTTTAGGAAACAGAGGGGAGTCTGCAAAAAATTGCCTTTCATTAGAAATGTTGGCCAGAAGCCATTGGAAAGTACACAATGCTCTTCTTCCATATGTTGTCAGCTTTTAAGAATGTGTTTGAAGACTTTTTTTTTTTTTCTTTTGGCTGCTGCTTATGGGTCTGTAATGATGAATGCATGTGTGTGCTCTGCTGGTCCTACTTTCAAAGTCGTGTTGGTCTCTGATTTTATGGATGTTCAGAAATGTTCCATAAGCTCTACAGATAGGATCATTTTATGACCAAGTAGACGAAGGGCTGCATGTGCAGTGAGTATAATCGTTCTGTGTACAGAGTCTATGCCCTTGTTGTGGGCATTTTATGTAAATAATCTTGACCAATCTTAAAAAAACCCGAGTGGATCCTCTTATCCCCATCTTTCAGAAGAGAAAAACTCAGACGTAACAGAAGTTAAATAATTTGCCTAAAGTCACAAAGGATTTAATTCTAATTAAGTTGTATTAATTTGAAGAGAAGAGTTACATTTTTATATCTCAGTAAAAGATGTCATTTTTCTGAGTTTCATGCTGTGATTTAAGTTTTCTTAAAAAAATTGGAAGAGGGTAGAAAGGGTCAAACGTTGCCCAAATTAGAAATGAATGGAAAACTCCAGAATTGTGTGGTACAGTGTCTTGGGTTATATCAGTTAATTCCTGCCTCAGGTTCCTCTGTGTCCATGTTGAAGGTTGTTTCATTATTTAATTGTTGATTGGTGCACTAAGGAGATGAAAGCTGGGGAAAAGTGTCATGCGGTTACAAAGTATGTCTCACCAAAAGTTGGCGATCGTTCCTTGCGCAGCACATTCAATGCCAGACTATTGTTCTGAAAATGCCAGAGTTGGACCAGATTAAATTTTGGTTATTTGGAGAAAAGACATGTGGATTTAGCAGGTGAGGTAATATAACCCTTGTGCCTGTTTTATAATAGTGTAATGGAGAGAGAGCCAAAGAAGAAGCAGTCACACATTTTGAAAAGCTCTTTGAAATTCTAGAAGAGAGGAAATCATCTGTTTTGAAAGCGATTGATGCATCTAAGAAACTAAGATTAGACAAATTTCAGACTCAAGTGGAGGAATACCAGGGACTTCTAGAGAACAATGGGCTTGTGGGATACGCCCAAGAAGTGCTTAAGGAGACGGATCAGTCCTGTTTTGTACAGACGGCCAAACAGCTCCACCTCAGGTATGTTTGAGTTTAGAATCTTATTAGCAGTGGCCTTCGTGTCTGCTCTGTTCCAGCTGGAGCTCTCGGGGCTTCCTGATGCTGTGCTCTGTGCGGACACCCTCACCGGACTCTTAAAACCCAAACACTGAGCGGCCTTTTTTTTTTTGGCTAATCACATCACAGATGTTTAGTCTGATGGACCTTTTACAGAGTTGTTTTTGTATAAACTATCTGCCCGCAGAATACAGAAAGCCACGGAATCTCTGAAGAGCTTTAGACCCGCGGCTCAGACATCCTTTGAAGACTATGTTGTGAACACATCGAAACAAACAGAACTTCTTGGAGAATTGTCCTTTTTCTCTAGTGGTAAGTTTCAATGATGGCCAGAGCTGCTTACTCTTGTTATGGGAATTCACAACACACAGGAAAAACCCGCTCTTCGGTTTGGCAGCATGAAGAATGTGTTTTTAATGCACAGAGTGTATTCTTTCGGTTTGTGTGGTTTTTAAACATTGTATGGGGGGCCTGGGTGGCTCAGTTGGTGAATTGCCTGCCTTTGGCTGAGGTCGTAAGCTGGGGGTCCTGAGTTCGAGTTCCGCATCGGGCTCCCTGCTCAGCGAAGAGTCTGCTTCTCCCTCTCCCTCTGCCCCTCCTCCCTCTGAAGTTTGTGTGTGTGCATGTTCTCTCAAATAAATCATTAAAATCTTTAAAAAAAAAACACATGGAATAAATGGCATCAGATTGCATATGTATCCTTTTTGTGAATTGTTTTTCCAAAAAATGAAGTTTAAGATGTTTGATGCTCAAAGAGTTCTGGTTTAAAGTTGTATTTTAGCTGCTTATAGTATTTCATTACAGAAATCATTTCCCTACCGAGAGACCGTTTGTTTTTTCCCTGTTGCTGTGTTGAACGTCTTTGTCATGTTCACTTGCGCACACCTGTATGAGTTTCTCTAGGGCAGAAACCTAGAAATGATGTCTCCAGGTGAAAACTGACTCTTGAGAGGTTTTAAGTATCAGCTGTATCAGCTCATGAGGTCTGCTGAAGCAAAACAGCTTGGACTGCATGCCTTGAGCAGTAGAAAGGTATTTTCTTCAGTTCTGGAGGCTTGGAGTCCGAGGTCAAGGTGTTGCAGAGTTGGTTCCTTCTGAGGCTGCTCTCCTGGGCTTGCCGATGGCGGCCTTCCGCTGTCTTTGTCTACGTGTCTGTCTCAGTTTCCGCTCATAAGGACTCCAGTCATGCTAGTCCTGGTGGATTAGTTCGCATCTTCATGACTTCACTTTAACTTAATTACTTCTATAAAGACTCTTTCTCCAAATAAAGTCACATTCTGAAGTAGTGGGGATTAGAACTGGGGCATCCGCATTTTGAGGCTGTAACACACTCATGATGCTGTTTTGTTGATCTCCAGTGGGGAGGTCTTCCTTTCCTTTCCCCTCCTTGCCTTGTTCATGTCTCCCCCATGACTTCTCTTGTAGTGACAGTGAACAGTTACAGTCCCTGTGGAATACTTACAGGTTGATGACTGTGTAGTTACAGATGTGTGGATTTGGACAGTCACCTGAAGGAAGTTTGTCTTGTTTAAAGTTACAAATTCTAGGGGCGCCTGGTGGCTCAGTAGGTTGGGCCTCTGCCTTCGGCTCCAGTCATGATTTCAGAGTCCTGGGATCAAGCCCTGCTTTGAGCTCCCTGCTCAGTCAGCAGGGAGCCGGCTTCTCCCTCTCTCTCTCTGTCAAATAAATAACAACAACAAAAAAAACCTTAAAAAAAAAAGTTAGAAATTCTAGGGGTGCCAGGGTGGGTGGCTTAGTCAGTAGGGCATCTGGCTCTTGAACTTAGGTCTTCACTTCAGTTCAAGCCATACACTGGGCATGGAGCCTACCTAAAAGAGAAAAAGTTTTAAAGTTAAAAACTGAAGGATGATTACTGTGACCTCATTTCTTTCAAAGCTATATTTGAATCTTTTTTTTTTTTTTTAAGATTTATTTATTTTTAGAGCACATGTAAGCGGGGATTGGGGGGGATGGGAGAGGGAGAGAGAAAGAACCCTCAAGTAGACTTTTTGCTGTGTGTGGAGGCCGATGCAGGGCTTGGTCCCAGGACCCCGAGACCATGATCTGAGCCAAAATCAAGAGTCAGACACTCAACTGACTGAGATCCCCAGGCACCCTGGATATGTGTTTATTTTCATTATAAGGCTCTTCTTTTTTTAAATACATATTTGTTACTCTTTCAAATGCTAATTCTGCTTCAGGTACTGTAGTCTCCCTTTTTCCAGAAGGTAGACTTGAATTGTTTTTCATACACGAGCTGGTTTACTTAGGAGAATAAGGTCCTCTCTGCCCTGGGGGTCCCAAAACAGTCCTTGGAAAGAGGATGTTGATGGTTGACAATCTTGGGTTGTACCAAGGTCTGACAACAATCCAGGGTAGTGGATGGGTGATGGGAAGGTCATTCCCCAGCCCATGACTACTCAATGGTCTCATTGTTTCCTCCATGCACATTTTCTTTTAAGTTAGCTCTGGTTCAAAAAAAGGGGGGGTGAGGGTCGGGGTATGTGCTGCTCATGTTATTTTGCTCCCCACCCCAAATGTATTTTGAATGACTTTCTAGATGTCATTATGGCTCTGTAACTTCTGGTTGCACGAAAATTCCATACCCAGATGGGCTTCTGCATAGCTCGTATGTTTCTGGGAGAGGCTCTGATTTGATAGAAATGTGTGTGTGTGTGTGTGTGTGTGTGTGTGTGTGTGTGTGTGTGTGTGTGTGTGAAAGAGAGAGGCGGGGGGATCTTTACTAACTTATCCTAAGCTGTTAAGCTTACTGGAATTCTTCTATGGACGGAATCCTGCATGTGCATGAAGGTTTAGCTGCGATACTTTTGTATCGTATTTTTCATGAAGAACTGGAAACCGAGTTCTGATCATTGTTACATGTTGATACAGCCATGGCGTGGGATGCCAGTGGGAGAATCTGCACAGGATCTGCACGAAAGTATTACACTGATTATCTTTGAGTCACTTCAAGTGTGTTATATGTAGTTCCTGATTTTTTAAATAAAAAAAAACTATTCTGTTTATACCAAGAAAAATTAATTTAAATTGCTTTGCAACTCTTTGGAACACAATCTGGAAGAAAACCATGGAAGTTTCATTGAACTTCGTCGGACTGGCCAAACTTAGAGTTAAAACTATTTATTAAAATAATTCTAGGAGGACATAGATTAACAATTTCAAGTCCAGTGTTGTTACTTAGTAGGTGGAAATGGAAATGCAGATGGTTGGAAAACTTTAATTTACAGTGTTTCAGAATGAATGTAACCCGTAAAGCTGCTACTGAATCTTTTTTCGTCTTCTCTGTCGTTCTCCTTCTTTTCAAGTATAAACCTAAATATACATTTAAAAGTCTTTTGTGCTTATTCTTTTTCATTTTCAGTGTTGTGGTAAGAGCACATACCTTGAGATTGTTATTTTAACAGGTTTTAAGTGTGGAACACAGCGTCATTGACTCTGAGTACGATGTTGTACTGAGTTCTCTCTAGAGCATCTTCGTCTTGCTTAACTGATTAATTTATGCCTCTTGATTGATAACTGCTTGTTGCTCCCTCCTCCAGCCTCCAGCAGCCTGCATTCCAGTCTTCGATTTTGTGAATTGGGCTCTTTGAGATTCCTCATAGAAGAGGGATCATGTGGTCAGCGTAGGTCTCTTTGTCTGGCGTATTTCAGTTTGCGTGTCCACAGTTGTCATACATTGCCAGAATTGGTTCTTTCCTTATACACAGCATTACAGATTCAGAAAATTCTTGGACCAGGGCACCTGGATAAGCATCTGACTTTGGCTCTGGTCTCGATCCCAGGATCCTGTGATGGGTTCGCATCCGGCTCCCTGCTCAGTGGGGAGCCTTGATTCTCCCTTTGCCTGCCGCTCCCCCTGCTTGTGCTCTTCTCCCTCTCCTGCTGACAAATAAAGAAAAAAAAGCTTAGGGAAAAAAAAGAGGAAAATTCTCGGACTATGCAGAACTATTGAAGTTATTTGACAGTCTGTCATTTTTACAGAGGGGCATGCAGGTTGTGAAACACCGTGATTTTACCACGTTTTGTATCTTGCTGCTTTCAGGCATAGACGTGCCAGAGATCAACGAGGAACAGAGCAAAGTGTATAACAATGTTCTGATCAACTGGTACCATCCCGAAAAGGATAAAGCGGATAGCTATGTCCTTGAGTATCGGAAGATTAATAGAGATGAAGAAATGCTGTCTTGGAACGAGATAGAAGTCTGTGGCACCAGCAAAGTGATCTCAGACCTGGAAAGCAATTGTAACTATGCTTTCAGAGTGAGAGCCTACAAGGGCTCCATCTGCAGTCCTTGCAGCAGGGAGCTGATCCTTCATACCCCGCCGGCTCCAGGTAGTGTGAATGTGGGGGATCAGAAAGCCTTGGAGTCCGAGGATACCTGGATAAAAAATAATCGCCAGCTCTATGTCTAGATCCACACTAAAATTAGCATTCGTTTGTTTAAAAAAAAAAAATTCTAGAAAACTGATTCCATCCCCAGGTGGGTTTAGGAAGAATCGCATGCGTGAATTTCACCAGGTAGGCTGGGAACAGGATTAGAATTTGGCCTGACATAGATAGAGAACATGAAGAACTTCGAGTGAGCAGGGCTACTAATTTGAGATTAAAAGCACATAGATGCTACCTCACGAGTTTTAAGTAGTAGAGTTCTGTATTTTTGGTGAGTGTATAGGAATCTCTACGACATAGATCTAGGTAGATTTAAAAAAAAAATTGTTATGAAATATGTTATAAAATACTGTTGTGATTAAGCTCCTTCTGACTTCTCCGGATTTTTTCTTTATTTCTTTTCTTCTTCTTCTTTTTTTTTTTTTTTAGGATTTTATTTATTTATTTGACAGACAGAGATCACAAGCAGGTAGAGAGGTGGGTGGGGGAGAGGAAGGAGGCTCCCTGCTGAGCAGAGAGCCTGATGCGGGGCTTGATTCCAGGACCCTGGGAGGTTTTCACCCACCGAACCACCCAGGGGTCCCTGGATTTTTTCTCAGTAACTCAGTGATTCCCTGCATGCGTGGGGTTGGAGGACAAATGTTAGAACCAAATAGAAACTGCCCCTCCCCCTGCCCTCCAAAAGCTCCCCTTTCACAGCCCCCTCTCCTACCTTCAGAGTCAGAAACTGCTACTGCTCATGGAGCTCCTGTAGATTTTTCCAGAATGAGAATCACCACATCTGGTGCTGCCTGCAGCATCTCCGTGGACGAGTGATCCTCAGAAGCAAAGTTGTGCTCCTGTGTGTAGCAAGAGGTTGATCGCTGCGTTGGAGCTTCCTCCAGTTAGTTTTTAGACCCCGTAGCCCCCCCGCCCCACTTCAGTGGCTCACGAGCCCGTATTTTATACACCCTTGTCTTTCCTTCCTCTTTTGTCCAAGAGGACATGCATGTATTTCATGCCCATTGTGGCCAGTTTAAAAAAAAGAAATTAGAATACAAATACAGATCAGGGTTGGCTAACATTGTTCATCTTGAATTTGAATAAAATCCAATAAGAGAGTTTGAGGATGGATTTGCAAGTATTAAGTGATATTTTACCATTTATGTAGTTTCCCCTTTCTTTTCTCTGCTCTCTGACTGAATGAAAGTGGAATTAGAAAGAAACCTGGAAGTAGCTGCTATTTTGGGGGATGTATGTGGTGGACAGGGAAGGAAGAAATGACATGTTCCAACTTTTTTTTTTTTTTTTATTAAAACTACTACTTAAAACAAATATTTGTCAGATATTTATTTGACAGAGATCACAGTTAGGCAGAGAGGCAAGCAGAGAGAGAGGGGGAGATGTGGGTTCCATTCCAGGACCCTGAGATTATGACCTGAGCCGAAGGCAGAGGTATTAACCCACTGAGTCACCCAGACGCCCTTTTATTTTTGTTTTTAAGTAATATTGACACCCAGTGTGGGGTTTGAACTCTTAACCCCTAGATTGAGAGTCACATACTCTGCTAACTGAGCCAGCTGGGTGCTCCCAAGCTGACTTGCTTTTCTCTGAGAGAAGCCGTGTGAATGGGGTGACCAATCAAATACATTTTTTGTAAACCAGGAGACACTTGAAATGGACTGGAAGCAGGAATGGTCACGGCAGGACAGTAGGCATTACCAGGAAAATTGGTCAGCCTGTAAATGGAGAAAGGGTTTAGCTTGCTAGTAGACATTTTTTTTTTTTTTTTTTTTTTTTAAATTGGGCACCTCGGTGGCTCACTGGGTTAAAGCCTCTGCCTTTGGCTCAGGTCATGATCCCAGAGTCCTGGGGTGGAGCTCCGCATCAGGCTCTCTGCGCAGCAGGGAGCCTGCTTCCCTTCCTCTCTCTCTGCCTGCCTCTTTTTTTTTTTTTAAGATTTTATTTATTTATTTGACAGAGATCACAAATAGGCAGAGAGGCAGGCAGAGAGAGAGGAGGAAGCAGGCTCCCTGCTGAGCAGAGAGCCTGATGCAGGACTCGATCCCAGGACCCTGAGATCATGACCTGGCTTAACCCACTGAGCCACCCAGGCGCCCCTTAAGCAGGGATTAAAACTCATTCATCTCTCTAAACCCCAGACCTTTGCCTCTTTTTTTTTTTTTTTTTTAAAAACATCATGCTCTGTCTTATCTCTGCCATGTTGGTTGATAAGGAAAACCCCCAGTAGAGTAGGTAAGGTTTTCCAAATCTATAGAATGTGGAATGCATGTTTAGAAAAATGTACAGATAATTATGAAAATGAACAGTCCCTTATTTTGAGCAAAGGGACAGATCCCAGTAGTGTAAAACATTTAGAAGAGATCTGCTCTGTCTGTTGCAAGGAACCCCATCGGTAGGTTTTCTCATAACTTAAAATGCTTGCTTCTGCCGTCCAACATTTCAGAGCATCTTTGGATAGAGAGAGTCTCCTGGAGGTGATCTCCTGGTCAGGATGTTGGTGAGGGCAGTGTGAACTCTTCCCTCTCATGGCTCCTTTCAGGCCTTTCTGGTTCAAGACCAGATCAGATCGAACCGCCAATTACAGAAACCCGAACACATAGTCATCAGACTAATTCCAAGCTCTCTCCACAGTTTTCAGTTTCCTCTTTGATGAAAAATGTGGCTACAATAATGAACACCTCCTGCTGAACTTGAAGAGAGACCGCGTGGAGAGCCGAGCCGGGTTTAATCTCCTGCTCGCAGCAGATCGCATCCAAGTGGGTTATTACACGAGCCTGGACTACATCATTGGAGACATTGGAATTACCAAGGGGAAGCACTTCTGGGCCTTCCGTGTGGAGCCGTATTCCTACCTGGTCAAGGCGGGCGTCGCTTCCAGTGATAAACTGCAGGAGTGGCTCCGTTCTCCCCGGGATGCAGTTAGTCCAAGGTAGGTTCTCTTACCGGTCTAGGACTTGAGAATCCTTCTGTAGATAAACAGCCTTGTTCATGCGCAAGGCAAGCCAGGAAGTCCGCCTGGGTTTACTTACCACGGTCCGAGTGCTTTCCTTAGACCCTGGTGCTTTGGCTGCGGTTAGGTGGCTGGCTGAGGAAAGGGGTCGGGCTTGTCTTGTATTTCCACAGTGAGACTTGCGACTCAGCAGTTCCTTTTGGAGCTGCGAGGAAGTCAGTCTGTTCTGGATACCTCTTGACTGTGCTTTGCACTTTGAAATTTCAAAAGGTTTTCATCTCAGCTACCTTGCTGCTTTGCTTCTGTGGTCAGTGCTACTCAAGTGCATGGTGAAATGCTTCTGATGGCCATACTTCAGAACAGATATGAAGTCGTTCTTTTGTTATGGGGCACAGTTTTCTTCAAAGTCCCCTGTGAGGATTTTATAACCTTGAGTGATGGGACATGGGTTTCCATATCAGAGACTTCCAGTGTCTTAAGAGATGGGTGATTGAACCGAGATTGTATGGTTTCGTTGTTTTAGATGGAATAAGGTCTACTGGCCCACATAGTCCATTTTTGATAGAATCCCAGATTAATAATTGGAGTTGATAGGAAGAGCATTTTGCTCTAGGGTGAAAAAAAGACAAAATGATGAAAACAGTAATTGGTATATGGTCAGTTAAACATAATGCCATAGACCTAGAATATTGGTAGAAAATTGGCATTCATAATGTTTAAAAAGCTTATAATATCAGAAATATTAGAAGTGAAAAAATCTGATTAAAAGTGTCAATGTAAAAAAAAAAAAAGTGCCATTGTACCATAATCACAAATACGTAAGAAGTGAACTCTGCCCAGGAAGAAAATGGAAAGACCATTGTATCCAAAATTTATATTTGTTGGGGGGGGGGACCCTCTCATTCTTGCTTGCTTGCCTCATAGAACCGTGTAGAAATCCCAGTGCTGAATGAGGGTTCTTAGGACCATGAAACATGACTTTTCCTCTTGCATTGTTTTGCATTGCCTGTGTATTTTACTTTAATTTTCCAATTCCTTGCATTAGGGCACACATCTTGGTTTTATATATATATATATATATATTTTTTTTTTTTTTACGTAGGATTATGTGCTATGAATATTTAATGTGACCGTTCCCTTCAGTTTTTTCCTTCCGTTATTATTACTTATTTTAAGCAATCTCTACACCCAGTGTGGGGCTTGAACCCATGAGCCTGAAACAAGAGTCTGAGCCAGCTAGGCCCTCCTCCCCCACTTCAGTTCTGAGAGGCCAGAGTCCGGAATTATTTTATGGGGTTTTATTATTTTTCTCATCTGCAGGTATATATATAGACATTTTATGATAGTTCATGACAAAGAATTTGGGGCTGAGTCTCTGGTATCACTCTAAATGGCCATGTGTAGTCGTCATGTTTTTAACTGATTTGTATCTTAATAAAAGTTTTTGATGTACTGTTTAATTTGAAAGCGATGTATATCATTGCATGAAACCGTTTGGAGGCCCCCCGAAGGCCTGTGGCTTGGCACCCCCGCTAAGACTCCATCCGTTGTGTTCCAGATATGAGCAAGACAGCGGCCATGACAGCGGAAGTGAAGACGCCTGCTTTGACTCCTCACAGCCATTCACACTGGTCACCATTGGCATGAAGAAGTTTTTCATACCCAAGTCAGCCACTTCTGCCAACGAGCCTGAGAACAGAGTTCTCCCCATGCCCACGAGTATAGGGATTTTCCTTGACTACGACAAAGGCAGAGTGGCTTTCTATGACATGGATCACATGAAATGCCTTTACGAGCGCCAGGTGGACTGCTCGCACACCATGTACCCAGCATTTGCCTTAATGGGCAGTGGGGGAGTCCAGCTGGAGGAACCCATCACGGCAAAATACCTAGAATACCAAGAGCACATGTAGTTTAAGCATCTGACGTGACTTAGGGTAGGAAAGGGGAGCAGAATAATGCCTTGGTGTTAACCTTCGTAACTAATTACATATCATCTAAGTAGTCTGTGATCACAGTGGTTTTTGTGCGTGTTTCCTCTTAAATCGGAAAACCTAAACAGTTCTGCCTCTTCCTGTCGTCGTCCTGCCTTTCACAAGCCATGGGAGTAAAGACACTCCTGCTTAATTAACTCTGAAATGGTTAACTCTCTAACTGGACTGTCTGTCTTTTTTTATGAACAGGAAATCTAATTTATTTATGTCAGCCCTGTTGCTGATACTTAACTTTCTTTTTTGGGGGGGAGGGAAGGGATACAAAAGTATTTATTATTACATTTCTTTGGTGGTTGATTTTTTCATTTTGTATCATGTTCATGTCTTAAGATATTTTTTAGATGCCTTATGGGTAGAAATTAGTACTTAGCTTGTGTCTCACATATGTTTTTCATAGGAGAACGAAAGTATAGGTAGGTTAAAAAGGTCAGAGAAATGGTAGTATATTTAAATGGAAAATTATGTATTTTGAGGTGTATAACGGATTTTCAGAATATATTCCCTGCAAAGTGAATACTGCTTTTTTTTTTCTTTTAAGATTACAACTTGTATTTTTAAGGATATTTTGAAGAGTTCCTTAGTTGTAATGCCCATACCTTCGTGTGTAGTTAAACATTGTTTGTCTGTCTGTTTGCAGGAAACACAAAGTTCTTGGCTAACACTTGAAACTTGTCACTTCATGTAAAATTTGTCTTCAGTTTTTCTTACTCTGTGAAATGAGTTATACCAAATAATTTATTTTTTTACAAATATTAGTGAAGATTCACTGATATTTGGCATATTGTTTCTTTTGCCCTCCTATCGTGTCCTGTGATTTTATGATTTTCTTCTTTTTGGCACTGATACTGTATATTAGATTGTCCTGGTTTATGTTTACATGTTTGGAAAGTTCATGACTTATTTTAAAGTCATTAAATTATTCTAAAATGTGAAGTAACTGGTCAGTTGGATGTTTTCTGTGGCTGATTGTTTAGCAGTAAGCATCTGTAAAAGTAAGTAAAAGACAAATCTGTTTGTTTAGGAATAATAACAAAAATCATAGTGACTGTGTACCCTTTTAACAGCTCTTCGTTTGAAGAATTAATATTTTAATTGAAATTTTATGTTCATTTTTAAAAGCTGTCTCTTACCTAGATGCCTTTTTAATTTAAACTGTGTATTTTTTAGACATTAAAATATTCAGAAGCTAGACTGTTGTACACTTTAGCACTCATGGTTTTGAAATGCTCTTGTCCTGTTTTGATAGACCAACCCAAATCTTCGGCCTTACCTGGTTTCCTTGTTTGTTTGTCTTTAATACATATTTTTAAATGGGAATCCGTCCCTCAGGCGGGTAGTATATCAAATTAGCTTTTTCATCACCAGCGCAAGTGGGAGCTCTCATGGTGAAGTCCAGGATTGAGCAGGCCTTGTTCCGTTCCCACTGATGATTAGCACTTTATGACATAGGCTAACTAAATTTCCGCAGCGTTCGTGCGTCATTGTACATTCGGGCTGCTAAAGCCCTGTGTGTGGTGAGGTTTGAGTCTCAAGACTGTGTAAGCACATACCGTGTAGACACTTTAAAAGCTTTAAGAGGAATAGGAAAGGTGCATAAAACCTTGTAGAGTTGTATAAGAATCATTCTCCTGGATTTTTTCATTTTCAATAAAAATTGAAATACGTGTAACTGTTGGACCACATCCTGGGAATCCTCAGTCTGTTTACATGGAAAATGGAAACAAATCACTGATAAGAGAAGTTCAGCTGAGTATATTAACTTAGAGCTAAGGTTTTTATGTAAGGTTTTTGGGCATGTACTTACTAGCTCTAATTCTTGTCCAAGCGGTCATTAGAAAAGCTTAACGTGAAACTAGTTTACTTCAGCTAACTGATCAGATTGTCAGGAGACAGTTCCTTTTCTGCTCCGTAATCAGATTTTGATCAGAAGACTCTTTAGTTCATATTCATATCCTAGGGTCATTGGGCTCTGGTTGTGGGTCACAACGCATTGTTGTTCATGTTTGATGGGTCTTCCTTTTTTTTTTTTTTTTTAAGTTGATTCCAGGCTATTCCCATGATCCTGTATAATTTAATTCTCATAGTTGCAGTTGCTTTTAGAAAAGTAAGAGGAGTCAGAGTTATCTCCTAGGCATTGAACACACTCCGGTCATCATCGGATTAGAGTGTGTCCCATGTGGGAATACCATCAATCCTGGCATGGCTACAGAAACTGGAGAACCAAATGTTAAAGACAAGACAGGCCTGCCTTCATTTTAGAAGAACTTCACTAGCTTGTTCACGGCGATGAACATCCTGAGAATTGAAGTTTCTCCTGGGACTCGACTCCCGCTCTTTCTGAGACATGGAGCTGTGTACTGGTTATAAGGTGACCAACACCGCCCAGCCAGGTCTTAGGAGCTTCCTTTTGAGGAAATGGAGTGCTAGAAGAGTGAGGAAGGGGCTGTTAGATTGGGCGGTCAGGGATGCCCCTTTAGAAGTTTGACACCTCACCCCGAAGGAGCTGGCGCTACAAAGAGCCAAGTGATGAGCATGCTGGGTAGAGAATAAGGGAGCTCAAGAAGGCTTTGAGATGGCAAGCTGATGAAGCCTGGGTTCTGGCAGAAAGTAGCCTTCACAATAGAGGGACCTGTTGAAACGGTAATGAAAAGATTACTTGGAGATGTGAGCCACCCTGGAGAAACTGGTGAGGCCCTGGAAGGATGAGTCACCACTCAAAGCCATTACTGTGTCTAGAGCAAGGAAGGGAAGGGAAGGGGAAATTGTGTTCCAAGATGTTGGGGACAGAGAGACATTAAGGAAGGGTTGCTTGCTGGGAGTTGGGCTCACCTGACCCTTGAGAGTGGTGCCAGGACACGGAGGGAGTAGAAATATCCTTCACTGGGTCTGTTGGTGCTACTTATTGGCCAAACCCTACTGGCAACCACCCAGCAAGGGCTCTCTGAAGATGCAGACAGTGAAGATGATCTTCCTGGGTTGGAGACGCTCAGGTGTCCATAACTCCTCTTTAAATTGTGTCTTCCACCCCCCAACACACTGTAATCCCCTTTTTCCTGCTTGAGTTGTTTGCTTGACGCTCTTAGACATTTCACTTTTGTCTGCATTTTCTAAAATATTAGTGCCCAAAGACAGGAGTGGTACCCAGTTTTTAATCACTTCTGGATCACAGCACATTGAATCTCTCCTGCTTAACCAGCCCTAGGATCCTCTGTTGCTTTCCCTTACATGGTCCCTGTGGTTTCTGAGCCTGCCTGGAGATTGGCGAGGGTAAATGCAGCTCATGGGGTCTTCCCAGTACAAGCTCCGATTTGACTTTTCCTCCACCAGGTCATTTACCATCCCTCCATCTGCTCTCATGTCCGTGTCGTTAATGGTTACACAGGTCAACTGGTAGCACTTGGAGTTGGCTTTTCAGTTTCCTGTATATTTTTGTTTTAGGATGGTTTTTTTCTTTGGGAGCGGGTACAATTTTCAAGAGGAAGAGGCAGGTAGGACGTTGCCATCTTGGAGCTAGAAAAAGTATTTTTGCAATGATGGATCATAAAAGGAGTATTTTTTTCAGATCTTAATTTTATAACACAAGTGTGTTTTTTTTTCGTAACGGGGTTGTAATGTGTATGTGCTTGGCTGAGGATGCTGTCTTGGAAAATCTCTTATAAATTGAACTTTTATTGTATATGATGAGTAGATTCAATATGATTTGAGATTTGAGAGTTTTAAGATACTTTGTCATCTTTAATTTGTTTCCCCATTTCGATTTTGTTTGCCCTAAATGATCTCTCCACTTTCAGGTAAAGCACGTCTGACGATCAGGAACTATGTGTAGCCCAGAAATGATGATCTGGGTAAAATTTCTTGAGTTGTCAGTTCTGCTTGTAACTTTAACATGTGAAATTAAAAAAATTTTTTTTTGTTTTTTTTTTTCAGTAACTCCTACCCCCAAGGTGGGGCTTGAACTCCGAACCCTGAGCTCAAGAGTCACAGACGGGCGCCTGGGTGGCTCAGTGGGTTAAAGCCTCTGCCTTCAGCTCAGGTCATGATCCCAGGGTCCTGGGATCGAGCCCCACATCGGGCTCTCTGCTCCGCAGGGAGCCTGCCTCCTCCTCTTTCTCTGCCCGACTCTCTGCCTACTTGTTAAATAAATAAAATCTTTCAAAGAAAAAAAGTCGCAGGCTGAGCCCACCAGGTGCCCCTCATGTGTGACATTTGAATTCCTTCTTAAATGTGCCTAATTCCTTCACATTGTTGGGTGATGAGAAAGCATGAAGACATTCATGAAATGCTGTAGAGGTCAGTACGTTGTAGTAGGAGCCTAAGCAGTGATCTAGCCGCAGTTTATAGGTTGAAGGAAAAGAGAATAAGTTGGCATGCTAGCTTGTTAGAGTTAGATGTTTTATATTTGACGCCAGGAATTCTCACGGCATTTATTGCCTGTATGATTCTGTGGAACATGTGTCCAAAGCAGTGGTGAGTTTTGGATTCATACATGAGTTTTGTCATTTAATACCTGTGTGATTTTATTTTTTAATTATTTAGTTGAGAGAGGGAGAAGCGGACTCCCCGCTGAGCAGGGAGCCCGTTGTGGGGCTCCATCGCAGAACCCTGGGATCATGATCTGAGCCCAAGGCAGATGTTCACACGTTCTGCTTTTCAGCAGCATTCCCCAAAACGGTATTTGACTCTCTAATATCTTTTACGAATGATCAGAACACCTTCGAATACACGATGGTATTAGGGGAGTCATAACTAGTCTGTTCACCTGCTCTTAATTGTGTCTAACACCCAGAGCGAACCTAGAAAGAGGTAGATGAATCCCTTGGGGTAGAATTCAGACCGATAAAAATTAAGTCTAGATTCGGAGCCACCGAGATCCGACAGCCCAAGCGTCTGTCTTTGTTATCACTTAACAAGGAAGACGCGCTCACGAAATGCAGAGGAAAAGGTCTTGGGTAGTGTATGGTAGTCCGAGTCAAGCTTGGACTTCTCGGGGACACCTAGCTCAGGCTAGATTTCTCTGGCGCCCCAGGAGTGGAGGGTGGACTTCTAATTAAAAAGCCACACATCAAGTGTGAAAAGGCAAGCGACTCACCTGGGGATCTTGCTAAAATTGAGGAGGGCTGAGTGGGGACTGGGGAGTGTGCATTGCTAACCAGCTCCAGGCGAGGCCAAGGGCTGATCCGGGGCTCAGGCTCTCAGGCGCACGGGAGGCATCAGTTGGACTTTCAGACACCAGAGGGTTCTGGGATGTGAGGCACTAAGACAGGACTAGTTTGCAGTGAAAACGTGGCCGGCTCGACTGGAATGAGACCGTACTCCAAAGTGGGCCTCCTGAGATTTACAGGTAAGGTCCGATTTTCTTTTCACGCCGTTTTGAAGGCTTGTGCATTTAGGCAAACACTTTAATTGAAACTCCCCAGATACTGTGTCGAATGGTACTCAATGTTGAGGCTTCCAAAAGAATGCGGAGGCTAGAGGGGTCACCAGATATTTAAGGAAATCAGCCACTCCCAGCAGGTATCTTTGAGAAATGTGAGTAGAATTTGCTTGATCCTGACCCATGGTCCCCCATGGTACTAGAGGGTGTTAGTTGCAAAACATACCCACAGCTAAAAGACTTGCCTAGATAAGCATCAGTGATTCTGAAAGTTGGCTGTGTATTGACTGCTACGCTCCAGAAATGGCTAATTGCATATCGGAGACCTTATTTGAATTCTCCCAACATGGCTAAGGAGAGTGTATCTCTTGTTAAAAAACAAAATCCAGGGGTACCTGGGGGGCTCAGTCAGTTAAGCTTCTGCCTTTATTAGCTCAGGTTGTGATCCTGGGGTCCGGGGATCGAGTCCTGCATCGGGCTCTCTGCTCAGGAGAGAGCCTGCTTCTCCCTTGTCTGTCGCTCCCCCTGCTTGTGCTCTCTGACAATTAAATAAAATCTTGAAAACAAACAAACAAACAAAAAATGAACAAAATCTAGCCGAGTAAGTTTGGGGATCGCAGCTTTTATCAAACAATAGAAGGCTTTTATTTTTAATCTAAGTTTTTCAGTGATCCAAGATTCATTGTTTATGCACCACACCCAGTGCTCCCTTCAATAAGGGTTTTGGAGGGGAGGGGGGTGTGGGGGTTTGGGTGAGCCTGATGGTGGGCAATAGAAGGCTTTTATAGCAGGAAGGCTGGCTGAGAAAGTTTCTAGCAGAAGAAAAGGGTTTTTACCAGTAGGACTGCTTTCCCATCGGGGAGGAAAGCAAGAGGTCTTGTCATGTAGATGACCTCATCATCCTTTGGGGGGTTGGAGAGGGACCCCCTGAATGGCAGACTCTCAGGCATGGATTGAAACATTCCTGAATGACTGATGGGGTTAGACCTTTCTGTGGGAGGCTGAAAAGCAGTTTCATTGAGTATTAAACCCCTTAAAATGACAACGGAAACAATCATTTCCATCATTAAATTAAAAAAAAAAACCAAGTTTTTAAGGACAGCGTAGAATTTCACTGTTGGATGGATAGATTTTCTAGTCTTATACTTTTTTTTTTTTTTTTTAAAGATTCTATTTATTCATTTAAGAGAAACAGAGTTAAAGCCAGGGAGGCTTGGGGGTGTGGCGGGAGGAGGGAGGAGAGGGGGAGGCTGACTCCCCACTGAGCAGGGAGCCCGATGGGATGTGGGGCTCCATCCCACTGATGTAGGAAAGAACCTTAGGATTCGAAGCCCCCAGCCCAGAGAGAATTCTTGAGATGTCTTTGGTGCACGAAGGTGGTTTTATTAAAGCATGGGGACAGGATCCCTGGCAGAAAGAGCTGCACTGGGGTCCTGAGGAGTGCCCCCTTATACACTTTCAAGTTGGGAGGGGCTTAGGGATAGAGTGAGTCTCTAAGGAATTTTGGAAGCAAGGTTTCCAGGACCTTGGGGCTAGCTGCTGTTGGGAAAAGGTTATTACCAACTAATAAAACCTTAGTCACGAGACCCTTCAGATGTATATCAGTGGGTCATATGCCTGGGGAATGATCGCCAACACCTATCCTGGGTTGTGGGGGGCGGCGGCGGCGGTGATAGGGTGGTGGTAGAGATAAAGGAAGTTCCCAGAGGCATTTTTATACATTAAAGTAGACTTCAAGGATCTGGGAGACTGGGAGGGTCCGGCCAGGATTGCCTTTTGCCCTAAGCAGAGTGTCAACATTAAGGAGTTGAGTCCCTAGAGGAATGTCACTCTGCCTGTTCAGGGTCCTGTCAATGGGCTGTAGGTAGTAAGGGAATTAATAATTAATTTTTCTTTTGCCTTTTTCCCCCACATCGCGGGGACCCTGAGATCATGACCTGAGCCGAAGGCAGAGGCTTACCGACTGAGCCACACAGTGCCCCTCCTTTTATAATGTGAGCCAAGGCAGAGGGGTTTCAGAGTGGCCACTCCCAGGAGGAATGTGTCTGCATATGTTTTGCTTCCTTGTGTGTACAAATAACAGTGTCGTACAAAATAAGGAAAACTTGAATGGTTTTCTTTGTCACACCATTATTATTTGCCCTGCCGCGGAAAGACTTTGAGGTTTTCAAGGTTGACAGTTTCGTTTTTTAAATAAGCTCTGTACCCAGTGTGGGGCTCAAATTCACTACCCCAAGATGGGGAGTGTCCTCTGCCACCCACAGAGCCAGGCGGGCGTCCCAGGGCTCGGAGTTTTGAAAGGGAGGTATAGTGACTTGGGAAGATGAGAAATTCTCAGTTTTTTCGAGTTCTTTAGTGGACTCAGCATATTAAGTATTTTCAAAGGAACCAGTACTCTGAAGTTGGTAATGCGAGTGTTGAGGATTTGGGGTGGTAAGAAATACTCATAGGCCATTTTCAGATCTAGATGATGGATTCTGAAATGGATGGAGTTATGGGGTTTTTGTTTGTTTGTTTTACCTAGAATTACTGTTAGGTAGCAGAGATGTATGTACTTTGGTGATGTTATCCCCAAATCTGTCTTAATTCATGCTTTTCCTTTCCCCTCAAATACAAAGTGCTCTGGAAAGTGTCGCCAGGGGGCGCCTGGCTGGGTAGAGCACATGACTCTCGATCTCGGGTTGGGATTCTGAGTCCCATGTTGGGCATAGCGCTTGCTTAAAAAAGAAAAGGAAAAAACGCGGCTCGCCGCTGATGAAAGGCAGAGAGGAGTGGGGGAAACAAAGGGATTTATTGCAGGGAGGTCAGCACCGGAAAAAGGAAGACGGCGGTGACCTCTCTAGGACCATGTGCAAAGCGCTGAGAATACTACAAGGTTTATATAAGGAAAACGTGGGACAAAGATCAGGTGCATGAGAGACTCCTGGGTGGCTTAGGTCATGATCCCAGGATCTGGGATCGAGTTTCAGATTGGGTTCCCTGATGAGCCGGGAGTCTGCTGCTGCTACTGCCTCTGCGCCCCCTGCTTGTGATCTCTCTCTCTCTCTCTCTCTCTGATAAGTAAGTAAATAAATAAAATCGTTAAAAAAAAAAAAAAAAAGGTCAGGTGCATGCAGGTGGGTTGTGAAGGTCACTTCGACCCTCGTCTTGGGGTGTGTCATGCGGGGTCTTGCTGGCTCAGGACAGTCCTAAGTGCTTGCCGGAGGAGTTTTGTTCCCATCAGGGGACGCCTCACCGGCAGGGTCTTTGGGCAGAGATAAGAAATAAGCTGGAAAGAAGACCTTAATCCATTAGAAAATTTGAGGTCAAATAAAATTAAAAAAAACAACCCCCCCTTCCCAAAAAAGGAAAAAGTTCGAGTCTAAAGGGAGGTGGTTGAAGCCCTCTTTGAAAAAGATTTTTATGTGTGAATATGAGGCAGGCAGGATGGGGAGCCAGGAGAGGGTCCCACAGGACCAGCCAAGAGCCTTCTTGGCTTCCCCCAGGATAGAACTCCAACATGAACCAGAAAAGGGAAAATGGAGTTTATCTAATGGCAGGGGAGAGAGAGAATAGGCAGTGTCTGGGGTACTCGGGAACCAAGAGAAGACTAAGTGTTATCATAGCCCGGGGTTAGGGGGATTATATTAGAAATGGGTCCAGGAAATGCACTCCTTCAGAAAGTCAGGGTAAGCTCTGATCACAGGTAAGTGTCAGGTGAACAATGGGGTTTACTTGGTACATTACTGAAGGTAGGGGTCTTGATGCCAGTCGAGCCAAAATTTGGAGGGAATGTTCTGGAACATATTTGGACATCTGGTTCTTCTGAGGTGTTATCAGGTGCTTGGGGCCTTGGACGAAACTCAGACCATGATGAACTTTCTTTTTTTTTTTTTTTTTTTTAACTTTTTATTTTTTATAAACATATATTTTTATCCCCAGGGGTACAGGTCTGTGAATCACCAGGTTTACACACTTCACAGCACTCACCAAAGCACATACCCTCCCCAATGTCCATAATCCCACCCCCTTCTCCCCATGACGAACTTTCTTGATAGCTTCTTTGGCTTATAAAGAAGGCAGAATACGGATCAGGAGTACACTGGTCTACCAGGAAAACAGCCGACATAGAATCTCTCTAAAATGGAGTCTCTTCAGCTTGCCTATCTCAAATAGTCTCGTCAGAGCTCTGTTGGAGAAATCTCCCCCTGCAAATTTTTTTTGCTTCATCCATTTTAATTCAGCCCAAAGACACAAAAACCTCTCTTCACGTTTTCAACCTATCCACAGTTTATTTGTAAGTAGTTTGACCGCTGACGTTACTTGATACTTGAGAAGGTTATTTATGGAAATGAGAAAGAAAGTCTATATTAACCTCCATAAGGGATTTAGGGGCCATAGGAAAAAATCACACTGAACATGGTCCCAAAAATCTTTTATTTAAGATTTTATTTTTAAGTAATCTCTCCATCCAACATGGGGCTCGAACTCAGAACCCCGAGATCGAAGAGTCGCATGCTCTACACACTGAGTCAGCCAGCTTCCTTAGTCCAAAATGTTTTGATGAAAGAGATACATGAAATAAAGTTCAATTATTGGAGTCCATTATATAAGTTCCCAATTAGTCTAGGAATGTAGTTCACTGACATAGACTTAATTTATGGGCTTTAATATTTTTAGATTATGGTGATCCGTGATATTGACTCCTTTCTCCAAACTGGCCTTTTTAAAAAAAAAAAAATTAAATTCTAGGTAGTTAACATTAATGTGTAATGCTGGTTTCAGGAGCAAAATTTAGTGATTCATCACTAACGTCAAACCCCCAGTGCTCATCACAAGTGTCCTCCTTAGTACCCATCACCTGTTTCACCCATCCCCTGACGCACCTCCCCAGTTTGTTCTTCAACTCGTCATTTTTCTCAGTCTTTCCAAGCTAGTTTCCCTGTGATATAAGGACAAGAGGCTATCTTCGGCTTTCAGGTGACTATGCATTTGGACCTAGACATCTGGGGAATCTGCTCTTACATGAATAGAAGAGGCTGCGTGCCGATGACAAGCTCAGACTGAAGCAGTAGGTACTTACATGTGCTGTAAAAATAGCATCTGAAATTAGGCTGACCTGATTGAGTAAAGACCATCCTGATTGTTACTAGGGAGCTTGGATAGCCCATGTGAGGAAATGTGTTACAAGTTGGATCGCTTCTACACAGATGAGCTGAGTCTTTAGAGAAAGGCTAGAGAATCTAGATCGTTTTATTTATTTATTTATTTTTCTCATGCTGACATTCTGGGAGAGAATTTTGAGTAATTTTAGACCATCTGTACTTGCTCCTAGGGTTTCAGGATTCAGCAGTTCCATTATCGACCTAATGGAGCTCTAACTCACATTATCCCAGCCCTTAGATCTTCTCATCTTTGCACTTCAGTAGCCACCTCTTGGCCAAGGGTTCCATAGTCTGTCTCCAGCCTAGACCCCTGAGACCCAACCCCCATTTATACAACCACCCGTTTGGTGTGGCGTGACATTGTCGTTTGATACGTACACATTGGGTCTTTGTCCCTGGTCCTGGTATGGAGCTCTTAAACCTTTGGAACTTCCTAAGGGAAGAACTCACCAAAGATGCCCTCCATTAGGTCAATGAGATGACTTTGGGATTCTCCCCGAGGATGGGAGGTCGTTGCCAGTGGACCCAGGCCAGGTAATGGGAGGGTTGGAACTTTGAGCCCCTCCCCAACCCTCTAGGGAGGGAAGAAGGGCTGGAAATTGAGTTAAACCACCAGTGGCCAATGATTTAATCAAACATGTCAATGTAATGAAGAATTCATAAGAACCCAAAAGGAGGGGGTTGGAGAGCTGCTGAGTTGGTGAACACATGGGACTTTGGAGAGAGTGGCATGTTCAGAGAGGTTGGAAGCTCCATGCCCCTTTTCCTATACCATGCCCTGTGCATCTCTTCCATCTGGCGAACAAACCTGTGACCCAGTAAATATAGTTTCTCTGAGTTCTGTGAGCTGCTCTATCAAATTCATCATCCCAAGGAAGGGGTTGTGGGAATCTCTGCTGGATAGCCAAGTGGGTCAGAACCACAGGAGACTGCCTGGACTATTTTGGACTGGGCCTCCGAAATGGGGAGGAGGCAGCCTTCCAGGACTGAGCCCTATGTTAAATAAAAAAATTCAGCCAAGCACATTTGAAGATCTAATTAGCCTGACTGAATGATTCACCAATTGGGAGACATCCCACCCAGCAATTAGAGGAGAGCTCTGAGGAGTTGTACAGAATGGGAAGGTTTTTAAATATTTTTGTTTTTTTATTTGACATCACAAGAAGGCAGAGGCAGGCAGAGAGAGAGGAAGGCAAGCAGGCTTTCCGCTGAGCAGAGAGACCAATGCAGGGCTTGATCCCAGGACCCTGGGATCATGACCTGAGCCAAAGGCAGAGCCTTAACCAACTGAGCCACTCAGGCGCCCCCAGAATGGAAAGGTTTTATGGAAGGAGCATGAGGCATGGAAATTATTCACAGAAGAGAAGGAATGTTCTAGGTGAGGCTGCTTTCTAGGGGGAGGAGCAGGGACTCCTGCCCCCACAGATGACCTCTTCTTTTCTTCGGGGGCACGGAGAGGGCCTGAGTGGCAGACTCAGTGACACTGGTTAAAGATAATTCCTGACTTGGACACATTAAGACTACATTTCTGGGGGAGGTAAAAAATGCAATTACATTATGGGAACTTGGGTCTAAGTGACATCACTTTGGACCTCTTTTTTTTTTTTATTGTTTTGTTTTTATCGCCTTCAACTCTGGAATTTGATGCTTTTTCTGGGGGGTAGTGTCAGAATTGAGTCGAATTGGAGGACACCCAGCTACCCAGCTATTATCCAGAGAATCTCTTGGATGTGTGAAGAGCCCCTCCCCCCACACTGGAATTGGGTGTAGACCCTTTCATGGACATGTGTGTAGGCTCAGTGGGACCTCACAAAGTGCATTATCTCAGGGCTTTTAACCCATGCCAAGTAGGCGATTCTTATCAAAAGATAAGCTATGAAAAATCTTTTATTATTTTTAAGTAGGCTCCGATGCAGGGCCCAATGTGGGGGCTTGACCTCACATTCCTGGGATCAAGACCTGAGCTGAGATCAAGAGTTGGAGGCTTGGCTGACTGAGCCACCCAAGTGCCCCTATTACAAATCTTTTACAAGATAGAATAGTGCAGGGGTACCTGGGTGCCTCAGTTGGTCAAGTGTCTGGCTCAGGTCATGGTCTCGGGTTCTGGGATCGAGCCCCATGTCCAGCTCTCTGCTTAGCTTCTCTCTTCTCATACTGTTCCCTCTGCTTGTGCATGCTCTGTCTCTGTCAAGTGAATGAATAAACTCCTAAAAAAAAAAAAAAAAGAGAGAGACTAGTGTATCAGAGAGCTTATCTAGAACGTCCATTTGCTTTCTTCAATCCCTCCTCCCAAGTGCACTAGAAGCTTTTGTCTGCAAATCTCTATACCACTTCTGGAAGCCTAGTAAGTTATAGATAAAGGTTGATGGCTTCTCTGGTAAATTCTCTCCACCCTCCTAACTCAGTGCCACTTAACTCCTGCCTCAGTTGCTCTCCTGGATTTTTGCCAACTGAGTTTTCATTTGGGGCACATTTTGGATCTACCCCCTGGGGATTCTGGGGCCCTGTAAGGTGCTCTGTCTGGAGTGAAGGAAGCTTGAGCTCAAACAGCAGACATGTTGCCACCCCGGGGGTGACCTTGGCGCAATTTCATGACCCCTCGAAGCTGGATTCCTCATCCAAAAATGGGTAGGGTTTTGAAGTAATGTCTGCCTAGTGTATGTAAGTCCTCGATGAGTGTTAGCTTCACAAAGCCCCAGTTTCTCTAGAAGATTCTTTCCAGTTCTGTCACCCAGTAGAATTCACAACGCAGCTCTATTCAGTGACATGGGCGTTCCTTTGATCTTGGTCGGTTTGGGAGATAAGATTTTTTTTTTCTTCCTCCTGTTTCGCTTCTTGTCTAGTGCTAAGTGTTGTGTTGATACAGAATATGTTTGAAGGATAAAAAGGATTTTTTTTCTTCTGGTCATTTAACCATTTTATTTTTTGAGCTGGACCAGTCTATGGGATGGGGTGGTAGAAAGTCACTTTAGATTGCTGTGTTGCTTTTACAAACAGTGACCTTGAAGGACGTGTTGAGATGAGTTCCTTTTGTAGCTTGCCTGGCATGGGCATACAGTAGGTGCTCAGCAAATTCCCGGCCTGGTCAGATCTCCACGCTCACGTTAACATCTGTGTGGCAGCAACTCCAGACTTAGAGCCTGGCAGCCCCCGAAAGTATCAGACAGAGACTCAGGATCTGACAGCAGACTCCCTCTGCTGTCAGTGCAAGGAAGACTTGAATAGACATGTTTGAGAGAGAAAATCCAAGAGACCTGTACATGTTTGGGGATAGGGAAAAACAACATCACACTGATACATCACACATCAGATTGACCAAAAACTTGAAGTCTAATAATAGGGACCCTGGGGGGCTTAGTCGGTTAAGCGTCTGCCTTCAGCTGAGGTCATGATCCTAGGGTCCTGGGATCAAGTCCCATGTTGGGCTCCTTACTTAGCAGAGATTCTGTTTCTTCTTTTCCCTCTGCCTCTCCCTGCTTGAGCTCTCTCTCTCTGTCCAGTAAAAAAAATAAAATCTTTAAAAAAAAAGTCTGATAATAAAAATATTTGCAAGTCTATGGACCAGTAGGAACTTGTACATTGCTAGTGGGAGGGCAAATTGGTACAACCTTTTGTGGATAATAATCTGAAGGTCCGTGTATCCAACAACCTAGCCATTCTCTTCATAGGTATATGTCCTAAAGATTTTGTGCTCATGTCCGTCTGGATACAGGTACTGGAAAGCTCATCGTGGGGTGCCTGGGTGGCTCAGTTGGTTAAGCATCTGACTCTTGGTTTCAGCTCAGGTCATGTTCTCCGCGTCCTGGGATCAGTCCCCATGTGGGGCTCTGTGCCCAGTGGGGCGTCTGCTTGAGATTCTTCCTCCCCCACATATGCACAAGCTCTTTCTCTCTCAAATAAATAAGTAAATCTTCAGGAAAACCAAAAAGAAAAACAAAGCTCATCGTCCTGACCTGGAAACAACCCAGATGTTCCTCAGGAACAGAATTAATAAATAAAGAAATATTTGTACAATGGAATACTACAGAGAGTCGTGGAAATTAACTTGGACTACATGCAACGAAGTAAACGAATCTTACATTGGGCCAAAGAAATACGGTGCTCTGTGTCTGTCTGACGTTTGTATCAAGTTCAAAGCCAGATTCAACCTGCGTTTACCAGAACACAACTACATGAGGGAAAGGATCTTTATTACTGTTTTTTCAAGGGCTTAGAACAGAGAGGACATATCAGATGCTAGTGAATATTGGATAAACTTGACTTTGTTGTGTAGGGATACATATGTGGTTACAAAAGATACAGAGAAACCATTACCATAAACTTTGGGAGAGGGTTCCCTGCAGGGATGAGGGAGGAAGTTAGGAGGGGGAAGGGATGGCAAGGGAGGTGTCTTCGGAAGGGCTGGAAATTTCTCCAAGGGGGTGGTGGTTTTAGGAGCGCCCCCTTGAGTTCACTCAAACTGTACTTCTGTTTTTTTTTTTTTTTTTTAAGATTTTATTTATTTGACAGACAGAGATCACAAGCTGGCAGAGAGGCAGGCAGAGAGAGAGAGGGGGAAACAGGCTCCCTGCTGAGCAGAGAGCCCGATGCGGGGCAGGATCCCAGGACCCTGGACCATGACCTGAGCTGAAGGCAGAGGCTTTAACCCACTGAGCCACCCAGGCGCCTCTGTACTTCTGTTTTATGTGTGTTTCTCATAGGTAATATTTCATAGTGAAAGAACTAATGTGACAGTCTTCGAGTTTATTTAGTTTCCTTTTTATATCCTTGTTTTGGAGCACGGGTGAGAGAAAGGGACAGGTGGGGACAGAGAGAGAGGACAAGCAGGGAGAGCCGCAGAGGCAGAGGGAGAAGCCGACTTCCTGCTGAGCAGGGAGCCAGATGTGGGGCTCCATCCCAGAACCCTGAGATCATGACCTGAGCCGAAGGCAGATGCTTAATGACTGAGCCACCCAGGAGCCCCAGTTGGGTTCCTTCTTTAACACCCACTGGCTGTGCCATAAGGGTAATCTGGACGTAGACCGTTTCCTCAGCTGTAAAGTGGGCATGAAAGGAGTCACTTCACGGTGGGAGAGATTAAACGAGGATTAAACAAGATAAGCCATGTATAATTCATGTTCACCGCCAGGGCTCAGCTCGCCCATGTGGTGCTTTTGTGTGAGTGAGAAAAGGCATCCTTCTCACAGACCCTGCGGGGGCAGGGTACCCAGCCGGGTGAGCAATGGCCGCATTGTGTTGATTTAGGAAGAGGTGGGGGGGGGGAGCAGGGATGGGTGAAACAGGGGAAGGGGATTAAAACATACAAATTTTTAGTTATAAAACAAGACGAGGGGATGCATGAGGCAGCCTGGGGAATATAGTTCATACCGTAATGACTTCATGTGCTGACCGCTGGTAACGAATTACTGTGATGATCACTTTGTCACATCTAGAAATGCTGAGTCCCAGTGCTGTGCGCCCCAAACCGGCATCATACTGTGTGTCAACGTATACTCAGTGGCTGAGTTCTGGCCCCACCTCTGAGTACCTCTCTTCTGTAGTTAAGTTGGGGAACTCTGCCGCCAACTTGGGGGTTGGCATGTAGTAGATGTTTCCTGTGACTGCCACGATGCAGACCCAAATCCCTGGAAATCCTCTGGAAAGACAAGCTAGGCAGCCTCTGAGCAGAGCTCAACTCTTCCTCTTTGAGTTTTAATGCTTTTATTTTATTTTTTTATATTTTTGAAAAAAAGATTTGAGAGAGCATGCTGACAAGCAGGGGTGGGAAGGGAGAGGGAGAGGGTCAAGGAGACACCTGCTGAGCTAGAAGCCCGATGGGGGGCTTGATCCCAGGAACCCGGAATCATGACCTGAACCTGAGGCAGGTGCTTAACTAACTGTGCCCCCCCAGCCCAAGAAGCTTTTTAATTTTAAATTTTTTAAAAGATTTTATTTGCCAGAGAGTGAGAGAGAGAGAGTGCGAGCAAGCAGGGGAGCAGCAGGCAGAGGGAGAGGGAGAGAAGAAGCAGGCTCCACACTGGGGAAAGAGCCTGACAGGGGACTTGATTCCGGGACCCTGGGACCATGGCCTGAGGAAGGCACTTAACCGATTGAGCCACCCAGGCGTCCCCAGAGAAGTTCTTTTTACATCACCCACAGGAAGCATCTTTGCTTGACCCTATTGTGGTGGTATTTTAAAAAATTAAAAAATTTTTTAAAAATTTAAATAACCACCCAATGTGGGGCTCAAACTTAGAACTCCAAGATCGAGACTCACGTGCTCTACTGACTGAGCCAGCCAGGTGCCCCTCCTACTGTGTTTTAAAATACAGTGTTACTGGAAAGAGTGATGAATGGGGACCCTTCCCATCAATCCCTGGCTTCGGTCTCCAAGTTGGATCTGGAGGATGTGAATAGCAGTTCTCTGTTTTTCAGCTTCCTCCTTTTTTTGTTTTTAAATATATTTACTTATTTAGAGAGCACATAGAGGGGAGGGGCAGAGGCAGAGGGAGAGAGACTGTCAAGCTGACTTCCTGTTGAGAACAGAGCGCTCATGGGACTCTATCTCATGACCCCAAAATCATGACCTGAGCCGAAACCAAGAGTTGGGTGCTTAGCAAAGCCACCCTGGGGCCGCACAGTTTCCTCATCTTTCAAATTAGAGTGGAATTGGACCTGTGTGTGCTTTGCTGTGTGGGAACGCAGGTGCTTCTGTTAGCAGGATGGGACGTGATGAGGTTGGGGCCGTGCTGAAGTCCCCCGGCCCCAACCCGCTCACTTCACCCCACGAAAGACATTACCTTCTAAATTTTTTCGAAAATACAAAATTCTGGGGGTGCCTGGGTGGCTCGGTCAGCTAAGCATCTGCCTTCAGTTCTGGTCATGATCCTGGGATCAAGCCCTGCATCTGGCTCCCTGCTCTGCCCCTCCCCTAGCTTGTGCTCTCTCTTCTCTTGCTCACTCTCTGTCAAATAAATAAATAAAATCTTTAAAAAATGCATTATATATGTATATAATAAAAATATAATATAATAGAATCTTAAATGCATTATATATGTGTATAATATAATATATATAATGCATTTTTAAAGATTTTATTTGACAGAGAGACTGAGCAAGAGAATATATAATATATATATTATATATATACACACACTTTTATATATTTATGTGTGTGTATATATGTATATATATATATAAAATTCTGTATGAGAATTCATTTGAAGACAGGGTTTTCTACCGGGCGGGGTGACACTCTAAAGCTCTTCTTCTTGGAACACTCTGACTCTTAAGCCGTCCTGATGGGAGTCCAATACAGAGATCAACATGTGAGTTTGGGTGGCAGGCTTAGCACTACTCCCTTCCCTCGAATGGACCTTGAACAAGTTACTACGTTCAGGAATTTTGGGTGGTTTTGACAGTAAAATGAGTGACACGTTTTGCAGAAACATAAATGCTGAAGAAATGTTAATCATTTTACTGGAGAACTGGGTAGGTCCTGGTATCATGAATTTTTGCCTTTTCCATGCCCAGTAACCCGTATTTTATGCAGTTTTAGACCTGAGGGAGGGTCCGCTGCTCCGGAGAAAGGGGACCGTGTTCCCCAAACAATGGGAGCATGTAGGCTTACTTGATCTCCTGCAGTTCCTGTAACGAAGCTTAGTTAATAAACTCCCTGACTTCCATCCTTCTCTCCTGCGGAGTGATTCTATTTAACAAGTCAGGGAGAAATTTCACTTCACTCTACCTCCCAGTTTTTGAATTCACAGTGCCTGGGTGAAATTCACGCTTGGGGGGTAAAAAGCAAACAAACCAGTTTTGTTTTAATGGCTAGGTGATCGGCCAGTGACAGCAGAGGCTGACAGGGACCTCGGGTTTTTTGCTTACAGAGTCCTTCACATGGGAAATCGTGAGTTTTAAAAGTGCAGGTAAAAAAATCAAATTAATTAAGTGACTATTCCTGGGTTTTTAAGACAGTTGGAGAGCAGGTCCTTCGCACCCAGTGCCCAGATTAATTTCGAACGGCATGTCATTTTCTTTTATGTACTCTTTGGATTCTTTTCTTTAATGGGGCAGATGTCATTGGGAGGACTAGCGCAGCAGCAACAATTGGTTACGGGTCTGTGGCAAGTAGATTTTCAATGAGGACATCGCCCCCCAGTGCTGGAATGTGGCTTAGCCAGGAGCATGTCCCCAGCTCAGAACCTCAGTTGAACATTTTGACCAGAAGAGCTAGACTCTTACCCTGATGTGCCATCTGTTTGTGGGTTCTTAAAAGAATTAATGGTAGTTACACAGTATCATAGAAACCTGCAATTACCAGTAACTGTTGCCCTTTTGGGTACTGGTTGGAAAGCAAACATGAGCAGTTCCAGGGACTGTAATCTTCTGTAAGTATAAGGTGGAGATGGGGGCACCTTTAGATGTAGCCACTCATTTCCGTGACAGGTTTTGACTCACAGGACTTTTTTTTTTTTTTTTTTCCACGTTTGGGATAAGTGGTTGATGGCTGTGTGAATCTTGCCTCTAGAATCTAGAACCTTTTGTCCTTCTTGGAAGATAATCTTATAATCTTTATGTCCCTTGTATTAAATATTGTTGGTGTTCTATTCTGTATACAAGCTCAGGATATTGGATTCAGTGTTTTTAACTTGATAAACAAGGCAGACAAAAGGTGTATCTGGGTTTTATTAACAGGAAGAGGGAGTATGTTAAAAGATCTCCGTCTTATCAGTCAGGGTCCAACCAGGAGACCAGGAGACTGTAATTTGAAAAGGAAATGTTAAGCCTAAATATTAACTCTTACCAGGGAGCAAGGTAACAGGAAACTTGGCTAGTAGGACTAAAGCAAATGTTAAAGGATACAGGAATAGCAGCTCTAGGGAACAGCTGGTGCCTCCAGGGCCGAGAGAGCACTCAAGGGGAGAGCAAATCAGAGAGACCCCCCCTAAACCCCTCACCCCGCCCTCCTCTTTGTCTGGTCTCTGGGACGAGTTCCAGACCTCATCAGAGAGTGTGCAGCTATGACCCATTCCCTGGTGGAGAAATCACTGAAGGGCCACCTTGGTGGAACTTGCTAGAAATAGGTCTTCTAGGGGTGCTCAGGGAAGCTGTTCCAAAGGAGGTGCCTTGCTTGCCAACCAAAGAGGGTGTCCAAGGAAGCCAACAGGGAGCTGCTGTTGTCTGACTGCCCCCTGCCCCCTATACCCCCTGAGCAGGGAGTCCTGGCAGCTGTGGGTCCATTAAGGAGATTGCTGGGGAGCACTGCGGAGCCTGGAAGAAAACTCTCCCTCAGCCAGCGTTCCTCCCACGCCCTCTACTGACAGACTTTAACACTGTGTCAGCAGACAAAGGCAAAACACAGCTCCCTTTCTCTCTTGGTGGTGCAGGTGGTAGACAGGGCAGCGGTTGGGATTCCTGGGTCCATCAGTTGGCTACAGACCCACTATGTTTTTTATGCCTTTCAAAAGTACAGAGCATTCAGAGGGATCCACTATCTGCCAATATAAACACTGTCATTGTCGCTGCTAAGCTGTGGGTGCTGGGCACCGAGGACTCACCGTGAATAAAGCATTCTGGGACATCTACCTCCTAGTTCATGGGACAAATCAGTAACCTTGGCCGCAGGAGTCCCCTGGTGGAGACAGGGTGTGGGAAACTCTTTAGGATGTGGGGAAGACATAGGAGGTGTAGGAAATTAAAATTATTTGGGGGATGATGACTTCACTAAGGCTAGAGGGCATGATGTAGGAAAGGGATTGCTCTAGACTGAATTTGTGGTCTCCCCTCACCCCAAAGATGCATCATTGTTGATGGCATTAGCAGATGAGCAGGAAGAGCCTTTGGGTGGTGACTAGGTCATGAGGACAGAAACTTCATGGATGACAGGAGTGCTTTCATTGACTAGACCCCACCCTCCCGCCGTGACCCTCCGCACACCCCACCCTCGCTGCCCCAGCTCCCTCTCTCCTTCATGGGAAGACACAGCTGGGCTCTTTAGGAACCAGGAACCAGCTCTCCCTAGACACCAAATCTAGGTATGTATCTGTGGTACACACTGGGTATGCTGATCGGATTTTGATTGAACAGCCTCTTCCACCTAAAAGACAAATGTCATTTAACGGAAAGCGTATAGGTGAATAGGTCATTAAAATGCGGGCCTCTTTCAGAAACCCTGGGTGGTACCCTCACGTAAGCCCCCAACTCTTGGCTTCAGCTCAGGTCCTGATCTCAGGATCCTCCTGAGATGGAGTCCGGCCCCGGGCTCCAATTCAGTCTGGAGTCTGCTTGGGATTCTCTCTCCCTCTCCCTCTGCTCCTCCTGCTTGTGCTCTCTTTCTCTCTCTTAAAATAAATAAGTGCATCTTAAAAAAAATGCAAACCTCTCTTTATCTCTGGTGCCCACGCGGGAGCAGAGTGGAAGGGCTGGCACCGGGAGAGATGCTGAGATACAGGTTCCTCTGTGTGGTTCTGTTGTGTTTGGTGCGTTCCCCAAGCTCCTCCCTGCCGCCTCACCCATCACAGAATCCCGTCAGATGGGACAGCGGAGGATGTGCAGCCAGTTACGTGAAACACGCTCTGGTCTCATTTCCCGCGCCCCTCTTTGAGCTTTTCCACCCTTTCTCTTACTTCTGGAACAAACCACTAAGGAGCTCCCCTACTTGCTGTTTCCTTGGTTCTCCCCCCTGTTTCTTGAATGTGATCCATTCTGGCTTTCATCCCCTCCATTCAGGGCTGGTGTGAACATTGTGGACCTGAAGCTTCTATAGTTTGTTTTTTTTTTTTTTGCTTGTTTTGTTTTTTGGGTGGAGTAGCCTCTGTAGGAAAATGAATATCAAATTAGGAAGCAAAAGTAGGCATGGAAAGAAGTGATTGGGATGAGAAAGTGAGTGGTGACAACTTACGAATTTCAAAAAGCTGGTAAATACGGGCGCCTGGGTGGCTCAGTGGGTTAAGACTCTGCCTTCGGCTCCGGTCAGGGTCTCAGGGTCCTGGGATGGAGCCCTGCGTCGAGCTCTCTGCTCAGCGGGGAGCCTGCTTCCCCCTCTATCTGCCTACTTGTGATCTCTCTCTCTCTCTCTCTCTCTGTCAAATAAATAAATAAAATCATAAAAAAATAAAAGCTGGTAAATACTGCAAAGTCCAGGAAAACAGTGGTCTATTGTGTCCCATGATATACTTTTATATGACTTACCCCGCGTTTCTGGGTTTGGCATGTTTCCTCATCTACCAAAATGTTGTTATCTTCTAAAGAGGGAATGTAGGGGTGCTTGGGTGGTTCTTGACTTCCGCTCAGGTCATGATCTCTGGGTCGTGAGTTGAATCTGGAGTGGGTCTCCTTGCTGGGCGTGGAGCCTGCTGGAGATCTGGAGATTCTCTCTCTCCCTCTCCCCTTCTCTGCCCCCCTCTCTAAAAACATAAAAATAAATTGAAGAGGGAATATAAGGATAATTTAGTCTTGCCTCTAACATAGTTGATCACTTCTTCTTCTTCTTTTTTTTTTTTTACTGTTGATAATGGGAATACATAAGACCTACAGCCTTACCCAAGGTTTGAGTGTTCTTTGTCTTACTGCTACAGGTTTTTGCCTGAAAAACGGAGGACCTCTCAGGGATGCTATTTTGCATCATCTGCTTAACCGAAAGAAATAAAAAGCATATATTAATAGTTGTATTCACAGCATTATTGAATCTATTTTTGACAGGAGAGAACTTTCATCATTGATGACGTGTTGATAAGAACGAAGAGCCTGCTTATAATTATGGGTTTTGCCTCGAAGAGTTTCTTGATCTGTGTATTTCCACCCTCCTCTCCTTTCCGCTGCCTGACTGTTCAAGGTGCAGGTTGCCAAATCCACAGAGCGTGGATCGGTCCCGCTTTTACCTCTCAGGGCTGGGTTGCTCCCTTCTCAGGGAAACCCATTTTCTCTTGCTTTCCACAGCTTCCTGTTCTCCTGGGCTTTGCTTTTGTTGCTGGCTATTCCTTTTCTGTCTCCTCTGTGCGACCGGGCTCAGTCCTTGGGTTTCTTGTTTCAACTCACTCACTAGTGATCCTGTCCTGCCTCGTCCTTGTACATGCTGGTTATAAACTGATGTTCTCCCAAATCTATGCCCCTAGCTTAAACCTCTCCCCAAGCCTTAGACGTGTAAATTACTCATCTGCTCTTCCCTTGGTTGCCTGTCTCATGAGCATCTCCAAACAAACAAACAAACAAACAAACAAAAAAGTATGTTCGGAGATACAGCCTTCCAGTCTTCCAGTTATGGAATGGATGAGTCACAAGAATATAGTCAATGGTATTTTTCTTTTCTTTTTTTCTTTTTTTTGCAAATTTAGTTATTGGGACGCCTGGGTGGCTCAGTCAGTTAAGCGTTTGCCTTCAGCTCAGGTCATGGTCTCAGGGTCCTGGGATCGAGTCTTGCATCGGGCTCTCTGCTCAGCAGGGAGTCTGCCTCTCCCTGTCTGCTGCTCTCCCTGCTTGTGCTCTCTCTCTCTCTCTCTGACACATAAATAAGTAAAATCTTTTAAAAAAATAAAATAAAAGGGTATATTCCTGAAATTCCATAGAGGCCCCGAAGGCTGATAGGTTGCAAAGGAGGAGGTCTGTTTAGATATTCTGTGCCTGTTCATACTTTGTCTCCTCAGGTGGACCTAGTCCTAGCTGGCAAGTCCCATTTCAGCAGTCAGCTTACTCTGGATTCTGGAATTTTCTGCCCAGCTTTAGGTCCAAGAGGAATGCCTCCAGGCACCACTGAGGTGCCTGGCTAGGAATGTGTATTTGCCCTCCTGGGAGTCTCCTCTCCCCTCTGGTCCCAGTTCTGTCCTTGGGGCCTGACCCTACGTTGGAAAGCTTCCTTCCTGAAAGGCAAGGTGATAGTTGGCAAGGCCCATAGAAAGTCCCGTTGCTGTTTGCATAAGGAACCGAAGGCCTTTGAGATCTCCATGAATTAAAATTCAAAGGTTGACACTCTGGAAAAGAGCATGGAGGTTCCTCAAAAAGTTGGAAATAGAGCTACCCTATGACCCAGCAATTGTACTACTGGGTATTTACCTTAAAGATTCAAATGTAGTGATCCGAAGGGGCATGTGCACCCGAATGTTTATAGCAGCAATGTCCAAAATAGCCAAACTATGGAAAGAACCTAGATGTCCATCAACAGATGAATGGATCAAGAAGATGTGGTATATATATACACACACAAATATATACAATGGAATACTATGCAGCCATCAAAAATTTGAAATCTTGTCATTTGCGACGACATGGATGGAACTAGAGTGTATTATGCTGAGTGAAATAAGTCAGTCGAAGAAAGACAACTATCATATGATCTCCCTGATATGAGGAAGTGGAGATGTAATGTGGGGGTTTTGGAGGTAGGAAAAGAATAAATGAAACAAGATGGGATGGGGAGGGAGACAAACCATGAGACTCTTAATCTCACAAAACAAACTGAGGGTTGCTGGGGGGAGGGGGGTCGGGAGAGGAGGGTGGGGTGATGGACATTGGGGAGGGTATGTGCTATGGTGAGTGCTGTGAAGTGTGTAAACCTGGCGATTCACAGACCTGTACCCCTGGGGATAAAAATACATTATATGTTTATACAAAAATAAAAAAAATTAATTAAAAAATTCAAAGGTTGAATATCAGGGGAGGAGATGAGGGAAATTATCTCTGCTGGAACTTTCCTCAGGTCCCTCAGATGACAGCTTCTGACAATCTACTTCTGTGTGGTTACCAGTCCCTGAGAAACACAAACTATTGATTTTCTCTGTGCTATGGGACATCTTGGATTTTGTGTGTGTGTGTGTGTTTAAATCTTGGGGTTTTATGTGTTTTCATTTGTACTTTCTAAGTTTAATTTTATTTTTTTTTTATTGAAAAATAATTGGCATGCAGTGTTGGGTTCCTTTTAGGTGTCTGGCGGAGTTTCTTGATATTAATACACATTACAGAATGATTGCCACTGTGGGTCTGGATACCATTGATGACCAGTATTTTTTTTAAATTTATTTTCAGCACAACAGTATTCATTATTTTTGCACCACACCCAGTGCTCCATGCAATCCGTGCCCTCCATAATACCCACCACCTGGTACCCCAACCTCCCACCACCACCCCTTCAAAACCCTCAGATTGTTTTTCAGAGTCCATAGTCTCTCATGGTTTACCTCCCCTTTCCAATTTCCCTCAACTCCCTTCTCCTCTCCATCTCCCCATGTCCTCCATGCTATTTGTTATGCTCCACAAATAAGTGAAACCATATGATAATTGACTCTCTCTGCTTGACTTCTTTCACTCAGCATAATCTCCTCCAGTCCCATCCATGTTGATGCAAATGGTAGGTATTCATCCTTTCTGATGGCTGACTAATATCCCATTGTGTATATGAACCACATCTTCCTTATCCATTCGTCTGTTGAAGGGCACTGAAAAACTGAGCTTTTATTGAATGATTTCCCCATTATTTGTTTTCCCAACAGCTTACTAGGATTTTTGTTACCTTCTGGGGAGTCCTTATTCTCTGGTTGAAATATGCTGCTTTTGGGCCCCAATACGACACTTCCTTTTCCTTATATGCTCGGTTTAAAACCATGCAAGTGAGCCCTCACCTTTTCTGGGTTCTTCCACAGTGAGTCATTCCACAATTTCTAGAGGTTCAGCCGCTGTTGATAAACGCTTACTTCTTTTTAACAAGCAAAACATTTGAGTTTTTCTCTTCAATCAGCATAGGGTTCCAAATGTCTGCTGAGAGTTGACGATCTCTTTCAGGGCCAATATGTTGGTGAAGGTTTTGAATAAAAATGAATTACCACCTGGCTCCTGTTTTTTTCGTTTTTTAAATTTGTTAAGGATATTAACCCTTTTGCCATATAGTACAAGGGTTCCCCCCACCCCCACCCCAGTTTACTGTTTGGCTTTTGAATTTTGAGGGTTTTGAATTTTTTTTTAATCCTTAAAAATTTTAAAAAAATTTTTTATTAACATATAATGTATTGTTTGCCCCAGGGATACAGGTCTGTGAATTGTCAGGCTTACACACTTCCCAGCACTCACCATAGCACATACCCTCCCTATGTCCATAGCCCAACCACCCTCTCCATACTCCCCTCCCCTCAGCAACCCTTAGTTTGTTTCCTGAGATTAAGAGTCTCTTATGGGGACGCCTGGGTGGCTCAGTTGGTTAAGCCGCTGCCTTCGGCTCAGGTCATGATCCCAGCATCCTGGGATTGAGTCCCACATCAGGCTTCCTACTCAGCAGGGAGCCTGTTTCTCCCTATGCCTCTGCCTGCCACTCTGTCTGCCTGTGCTCACTCTCTCTGACAAATAAATAAATAAAATCTTAAAAAAAAAAAAAGAGTCTCTTATGGTTTGTTTCCCTCCCGATCCCATCTTGTTTCATTTTTTCCTTCCCTATCCCCCAAACTCCCCACTCTGCCTCTCAAATTCCTCGTATCAGGGAGATCTTACGATATTTGTCTTTCTCTGATCGACTTATTTCACTCAGTTTAATACCCTCTAGTTCTATTTGCACTGTTGCAAATGGCAAGATTTCATTTCTTTTGATGGCTGCATAGTATTCCATTGTATATATATACACCACACGTTCTTTATCCATTCATCTGTTGATGGACATCTAGGTTCTTTCCGTAGTTTGGCTATTATGGACATTGCTGCTAGAAACATTTGGGTGCACATGCCCCTTCGGATCACTACATTTGTATCTTTAGGGTAAATACCCAGTAGTGCGATTGCTGGGTCATAGGGTAGCTCTATTTCCAACTTTTTGAGGAACCTCCATGCTATTTTCCAGAGTGGTTGCACCAGCTTGCATTCCCACCAATAGTATAAGAGGGTTCCCCTTTTTCTGCATCCTCTCCAACATCTGTCATTTCCTGACTTGTTAATTTGAGCCGTTCTGACTGGTATGAGGTGATATCTCACTGTGGTTTTGATTTGTATTTCCCTGATGCCGAGTTTTCATGTGTCTGTTGGCCACCTGGATGTCTTCTTTGCAGAAATATCTGTTCATGGCCTCTGCCCATTTCATGATTGGATTATTTGTTCTTTGGGTGTTGAGTTTGATAAGTTCTTTCTAGATTTTGGACACGAGTCCTTTATCTGATATGTCATTTGCAAATATCTTCTCCCATTCTGTCAGTTGTCTTTTGGTTTTGTTGACTGTTTTCTTTGCTGTGCAAAAGTTTTTTATCTTGATGAAGTCCCAATAGTTCATTTTTGCCCCTGCTTCCCTTGCCTTTGGCGTTGTTCCTAGGAAGAAGTTGCTGTGGCTGAGGTCAAAGAGGTTGCTACCTGTGTTCTCCTCAAGGATTTTATTGGATTCCTTTCTCACATTGAGGTCTTTCATCCATTTGAGTCTGTTTTTGTATGGCATAAGGGAATGGTCCAATTTCATTTTTCTGCATGTAGCTGTCCAATTTTCCCAACACCATTTGTTGGAGACTGTCTTTTTCCCATTGGACATTCTTTCCTGATTTGTAAAAGATTAGTTGACCATAGACTTGAGGGTCCATTTCTGGGGTCTCTGTTCTGTTCCATTGATCTATGTGTCTGTTTTTGTGCCAGTACCATACTGTCTTGATGATGACAGCTTTGTAATAGAGCTTGAAGTCTGGAATTGTGATGCCACCAACTTTGGCTTTCTTTTCCAACATTCCTCTGTGTATTCGGGGTATTTTCTCCATATAAATTTTAGGATTATTTTTTCCATTTCTTTGAAAGAAAGTTGATGGTATTTTGATAGGGATTGCATTAAATGTGTAGATTGCTTTAGGTAGCATAGACATTTTCACAATGTTTGTTCTTCCAATCCATGGGCATGGAACATTTTTCCATTTCTTTGTGTCTTCCTCAATTTCTTTCATGAGTGCTTTATAGCTTTCTGAGTACAGATTCTTTGCCTCTTTGGTTAGGTTTTTTCCTAGGTATCTTATGGTTTTAGGTGCAATTGTAAATGGGATCGCTTTCCTCTGTCTTGCTGTTGGTGTATAGAAATGCAACTGATTTCTGTGCATTGATTTTTATATCCTGACACTTTACTTCTAGCAGTTTTCGAGTGGATTCTTTTGAGTTTTCCACATAAAGTATCATATCATCTGCAAAGAGTGAGAGTTTGACTTTTTCTTTGCCTATTTGGATGCCTTTTGTTTCTTTTTGTTGTCTGACTGCTGAGGCTAGGACTTCCAATACTATGTTGAATAGCAGTGGTGATAATGGACATCCCTGCCGTGTTCCTGACCTTAGCGGAAAAGCTCTCAGTTTTTCTCCATTGAGAATGATACTGGCTGTGGGTTTTTCATAGATGGCTTAGATGATATTGAGGTATGTACCCTCTATCCCTACACTTTGAAGAGTTTTGATTAAGAAAGGATGCTGTACTTTGTCAAATTCTTTTTCAGCATCTATGGGAAGTATCATATAGTTCTTGTTCTTTCTTTTATTAATGTATTGTATCACATTGATTGATTTGCAGATGTTGAACCAACCTTGTAGCCCAGGAATAAATCCTACTTGGTCATGGTGAATGATCCTTTTAATGAACTGTTGGATCCTATTGGCTAGTATTTTGGTGAGAATTTTCGCATCTGCATTCATCAAGGATATTGGTCTGTAATTCTCTTTTTTGATGGGATCCTTGTCTGTTTTTGGGATCAAGGAAATGCTGGCCTCATAAAATGAGTTTGGAAGTTTTCCTTCCATTTCTATTTTTTGGAACAGTTTCAGGAGAATAGGCATTAATTCTTCTTTAAATGTTTGGTAGGATTCCCTTGGGAAGCCTTCTGGCTCTGGGCTCTTGTTTGTTGGGAGATTTTTGATGACTGCTTCAATCTCCTTACTGGTTATAGGTCTGTTCAGGTTTTCTATTTCTTCCTGGTTCAGTTTTGGTAGTTTATACATCTCTAGGAATGCATCTATTTCTTCCAGATTGTCAAATTTGCTGGTGTATAGTTTCTCATAATATGTTCTTATAACTGTATTTTGTTGGTGTTGATTGTGATCTCTCCTATTTCATTCATGATTTTATTAATTTGGGTCCTTTCTCTTTTCTTTTGGTAAGTCTGGCCAGGGATTTATCAATCTTATTAATTCTTTCAAAGAACCAACTCCTAGTTTTGTTGATTTGTTCTACTATTTTTTGATTTCTATTTCATTGACTTCTGCTGTGATCTTTATGATTTCTCTTCTTCTGCTGGGTTTAGGCTTTCTTTGTTCTTTCACTAGCTCCTTTAGGTATAGGGGTAGGTTGAGTATTTGAGACCTTTCTCTTTGCTTAAGAAAGGCTTATTTGGCTATATACTTTCCTCTCAGGACTCCCTTTGCTGTGTCCCACATATTTTGAACAGTTGTGTTTTCATTTTCATTTGTTTCCATGATTTTTTTCAATTCTTCTTTAATTTCCTGATTGACCCATTCATTCCTTAGAGGGTTGCTATTTAGCCTCCAGGCATTTGAGTTTTTTTCAACTTTCCTCTTGTGATTGAGTTCTAGCTTCAGAACATTGTGGTCTGAAAATATGCAGGGAATGATCCCAGTCTTTTGGTACCGGCTGAGACCTGATATGTGACCCAGGATGTGATCTATTCTGGAGAATGTTCCATGTGCACTAGAGAAGAATGCGTGTTCTGTTGCTTTGGGTTGGAATTTTCTGAATATATCTATGATGTCCATTGGGTCCAGTGTGTCCCTTAAGGCTTTTATTTCCTTGTTGATCTTTTGCTTGGATGATTTGTCCATTTCAGTGAGGGGGTTTGTTAAAGTCCCCTACTATTATTGTATTACTGTCCATGTGTTTCTTTGATTTTGTTATTAATTGGTTTATATAGTTGGCTGTTCCCATGTTAGGGGCATAGATATTTAAAATTGCTAGATCTTCTTGTTGGACAGACCCTTTAAGTATGATATAGTATCCTTTTCCATCTCTTATTATAGTCTTTGGCTTAAAATCTAATTTATCTGATAGAAGGATTGCCACCCCAACTTTCTTTTGATGTTCATTAGCATGGTAAATTGTTCTCCACCCCATCACTTTAAATCTGGAGGTGACTTTGGGTCTAAAATGAGTTTCTTACAGACAATATATTGATAGGTTTTGTTTTTTATCCATTCTGATACCCTTTGTCTTTTGATTGGGGCATTTCATCCTTTTACATTCAGGGTAACTATTGAGAGATATGAATTTAGTGTCACTGTATTACCTGTAAGGTGACTGTTACTGTATATTGTCTCTGTTCCTTCCTGGTCTGTCACATTTAGGCTCTCTCTTTGCTTAGAGGACCCTTTTCAATATTTCCTGTAGGGCTGGTTTGGTATTTTCAAATTCTTTTAGTTTTTGTTTGTCCTGGAAGGTTTTTTTTTTTTTTTTTTTTTTTAAATCTCTTCTTGTATTTTCAACAACAGCCTAGCTGGGTATAGTATTCTTGGCTGCATATTTTTCTCATTTAGTGCTCTGAATATATCATGGCAGTTCTTTCTGGCCTTCCCGGTCTCTGTGGATAAGTCTGCTGCCAGTCTAATATTTTTACCACTGTATGTTACAGACTTCTTGTCCCAAGCTACTTTCAGGATATTCTTTTTATCACTAAGACTTGTAAGTTTTACTATTAGATAACAGGGTGTGGACCTATTTTTATTGATTTTTGAGGGGAGCTCTCTGTGCCTCCTGGAATTCGATGCTTGTTCCCTTCACCATATTAGGAAATTCTCTACTATAATTTGCTTCAATATATCTTCTGCACCCCCCCCTCTCTTTCTTCTTCTTCTGGGATCCCAATTATTCTAATGTTGTTTCATCTTATGGTATCACTTATCTCTCAAATTCTCCCCTCGTGATCCAGTAGTTGGTTGTTTCTCTTTTGCTCAGCTCCTTTATTCTCCATTATTTGGTCTTCTATATCACTAATTCTCTCTTCTGCCTCATTTACCCTAGCAGTAAGAGTCTGCATTTTTAAAAAAAGATTTTATTTATTTATTTGACAAACAGAGATCATAAGTAGGCAAAGAGGAAGGCAGAGAGAGGCTCAGCAGTCTCCCTGCTGAGCAGACAGCCCAACTCGGGGCTTGATCCTAGGACCCTGAGACCATGACCTGAGCCAAAGGCAGAGGTTTTAACCCACTGAGCCACCCAGGCGCCCCAAGAGCCTCCATTTTTGATTGAACCTCATTAATAACTTTTTTATTTCAGCTTGGTTAGATTCTAGTTCTTTTATTTTTCCAGAAAGGGATTTTATTTCTCCAGACAGGGTTTCTCTAATATCTCCTATGCCTTTTTTGAGCCCAGCCAGCACCCTGAGAATCGTCATTCTGAACTCTAGATCTGACATATGCCAAATGTCTGTATTGATTAGGTCCCTAGCCTTTGGTACTGCTGCTTGTTCTCTTTTTTGTGGTGAGTTTTTCCACCTTGTCATTTTATCCAGATAAGAATATATGAACAAGAGAATAAAATACCAAAAGGGTGGCAAAGACCCCAGAAAAATGTATGTTAACCAAGTCAGAAGAGACCCCAAATTGGGGGGAGAAGAAAGGTGGTAAAAAGAAAGGGAAAAAAATATATATATAGAATAGAACAGAGTCACCTACTTGATTTTGGGTGTATTTTGATCTCTTAGAAGAATTTAACTCCCAAAATTTTAAAGAAAGAAGAAAAAATACACACACACACACACACACACACACACACACACAAATAAGAGCAAACAATCAGAAGGGATGGAATATGACTGTAAAGATGAAATTTAAAAAAAATTCTAAAAAAAAGGAATTGTTAAGATAAGTTGGTTGGAAAAAGAAAGGAAAAAAGGTGGAGAGAATGCATTCAGGCTGGAGACTAGAACAAAGCCATGTGCTAGATTTAGGGTATATTTTGACCTATTAGAAGAAATTTTATCTCAAAATTTTTTAGAAAAAAACCCCTATATGTATACAAAAAATAAGGTCAACTGTAATGAAGGATAAAATATGACTCTAATAATGAAGGTTTAGAAAGATTTCTTTTTAAGAAAGGTATTGTTAAGATAAACTAGTTAAAAAACTTTAAAATAGGATAGGGGAAAAATTAAAAAGAATAAAAAAATTAAAAAAATTTAATTTGCAAGACTAAAGAATTATGGGGAAAAAGCCATGATTTCTACCTGCTGTATTCCTGTATCTCTGAAGTTTTGCAGTTCTCATTGATCGGTGAACTTGGTCTTGGCTGGATGTTCTTGCTGGATCTTCTGGGAGGGGGGTCTTTTGCAGTGATTCTCAAATGTCTTTGCCGGAGGCGGTATTGCACTGCCCTTGCCAGGGGCCAGACTACGTAATCTGCTTGGGTTCGCTCTGGGGAGCTTTTGTTCCCTGAATGCTTTCGGTAGAGCCATGGAGGCCGGGAATAAAGATGGCAGCCTCCCAGTCTCCAGCCCATGGAGTTGAGAGCTCAGGGCCCCACCCCTCAGGGTGCCCTCAGAGAAAAGCAGTCACGCTCTCCCATTGCCCTCATCTCTGGCCGCGCTCTGAGCTCACTTGGCCTGTGACCTTGTGTTTCTGTCTCTGCCGCACGCCCCGTCTGGAGTCTCCAAACCCAGCAGATTCCTGCCATGTGGTAGCGCAGCTCCTCCCAGAGAGGAAGGTGAGTCTCCCAGATCTGCTGCTTCTGGTGACCCTGCTGGAAGAGCAGTGGCCCGACTGTCCCACAGATCACGGTTTAAGGCAACCCCAAGCTGAGAGCTCACTCCTCAGCTCTGACTCTGTAGCTGGCTTCCCCGCTCTAATACCTGCGGGCTCTGCTATACTCAGACACCCCGAGTATTTCTATGACCCTGCAGGACCTGAGACCACACTGTCCCTGCAAGGGCTTCACACCTGCTTAGCCTCTGGAGCGATGTCCCTTGGTGGAATAGACTTCTAAAAGTTCTGATTTTGTGCTATGCTGCTCCACTGCTTGCTGGGAGACAGCCCCTCCCCCCATGGTCTATCTTCCCGTCCCCGCCATTCACTTCTCCAAACGTCCTACCTTCAAGAAAGTGGTCGGTTTTCTGTTACTAGAGTTGCTGCTCTTCTTCCCTTCGATCTTCTGTTGGGTTTGTAGGTTTCATAATGGTTTGATAACTATCTAGCTGAACTTCTGGGACCTGAATCTCAGTCTGCTACTTCTCTGCCATCTTACCTCCAGCCTCATTCAGGGAATGCCCTCTTTGCTCCATAAAATCATTGGCTGTTGACTTTATTTCCAAGACTTACTGTAAAGCTGTCATAGCTTTAAGCCAGCTTTACCCAATTCTAGGGCTTGGGATGTGTTTGGACTGCTGCACTCCCATTGGCTTCTCCTGGAATGCTCTGTAAACCTCTGTTCAAAAGGCGTCTTCTTGAGAAGGTCTGCTTCTGTGCTTTGGGTGAATTAAGCTTGCATGAATCGGGAGCCACTAAGACTAGAGTGGTTATGGGCTTGCTGTTCTGACTCAGCATGGACAGGCACTTGGGGAGCGGTCGCTGTAAGGCACAGCCTACGTGTGTTCTCACACTCTTTCTTAGATTCTTCCATCTGAATCCTTGATATCCTTTCCGTCTCTGCTCAGTTTGACACTCTCTAAGGTCAAAATCATGTTCTGTTGCCCTTGTCGTTTTCGGTTCTGGACGTGTCCCATCATGGGACAACGTTTGAATGAAATTAACAAACGTTACAGACCAGCCAGCTTGAACCTGTGAGTCTATGGATAGAAGAGAAACCACTTTGCCTTGTCACACAGGATATGTGGCAACTCATGGTTGACTCTTTAGTGATCCCCGATATCATTGTCAAATGCTATTTTGATTAAAATTTTTTTTTTATTGTGGGAAAGCATACAAAACCTAAAGTTAATCTATTTATTTATATATTTAATTTATTTGACAGAGAGAGAGATCACAAGTAGGCAGAGAGTCAGGCGGCGGGGTGGGGGGGAAGCAGGTTCCCTGCTGAGCAGAGAGCCCGATGTGGGGTCCGATCCCAGGACCCCAATATCATAACCCAAGCCAAAGGCAGCAGCTTAACCCACTGAGCTACCCAGGCACCCCTAAAATTAATCTTTTTAACCATTTTTAGGTAACAGGCATAAGCACAGTGACATTAAGTATGCTCACATTTTTGGACAACCATCACCACTGTCCATCTCCAGATATTTATCTCTCCACATTGAAACTCCTTATCTATTTTATTTTTTTTTAAACTCCCCCCCCTCCATTCCTTGTCTATTTCAGTTTTAAAAATATTTATCAGGGGTGCCTGGGTGGCTCAGTTGGTTAAGCAACTGACTCTTTGGTCATGATTTCAGGGTCATGAGAATGAGCCCTATGTCCTTGAGGCTTTGTGCTAGGTGGGGAGTCTGGCCACCTCCTCCCCACCCACCCCAGCCCGGAGCCCTTCTCCTCCCTCTGCTGGTGCACTCTCTCTCAAATTAAAACAAAAACAAAAACAAAAACAAAAACAAAAACAACTTGAAAAAATACTTACCAAAGTAGTAACATGTGCACATAACTTAAGAATGATATGGTATAGACCAGTACCATTGAAACAAATAATACATTATATATTAATTAAAAAAAAAAGAATAATATAGAACAGTCAGTTTTATAAAGAAAAAGATCAGGGTCTCTGGGCAGCCCAGTCAGTTAAGTGTCTGCCTTTTGCTCAGGTCATGATCCTGGGGTCTTGGGATCGAGCCCCACACTGGGGTCCCTGCTTGGTGGGGAGTCTGCCTCTTCCTCTCCCTCTGCCTTTCCCCCTCCTCTTGCATGTGTGTGCCTACATGTTCTCTCTCTCTCTCTCTCTCTCTCAAATAAATGAAACCTTAAAAAAAAAAAAAAAAGATCAGTTTCCCGCTCCTGGAAGTGCAGAGAGACCATTCCCTTGCTCCTATTGTTTCGTAAGGGAGACCTAGACATCACACCATCTCCTGGACTCAACCTAGAGACCATTACATTCTACTCTTTTAATAGTTTCTTTTGATATTTGTCCCCATATTTATAAATACTAAGTTTTTACTGCTGTTTTAATTTCAGTGTACTTTTTACAACCTTTTTACTAAAGTATCGTGGATACACATTTATTGCTCTTTTTTTAAATTTTTTTTTAAAGATTTTATTTATTTATTTGACAGAGAGAGTAGGCACAGAGGCAGGCAGAGAGAGAGAGAGAGAGAGAGAGGGAAGCAGGCTCCCTGCTGAGCAGAGAGCCCGATGCGGGACTCGATCCCAGGACCCTGAAATCATGACCTGAGCCGAAGGCAGCGGCTTAACCCACTGAGCCACCCAGGCACCCACATTTATTGCTCTTTTCATTTATTTTGTTTTGATTTTAAATTTTTATTTTAATTCCAGTTGGTTAACCCGCGTGTTCTCTTAGTTTCAGGTGTACCGATATTTGTGAACATAGCACTTTGACCTTGTCCACAGACTCCCAGAACAGGAGTTTCAGCTCTGGCTTCCTTCTCTCTATCATCTTCCTTCTCGGGCCTTCCTACAGTGGTTCTACAATTTTTGGTTAAATCTATAATAGTTGTGACATCACTTTGGTTTAGTTTATAACTAATGTTTCTACTCTTTGAGCTCATAGTAACTTAAAAAATCTGGTTGCTTGCTTTCTCGGTGCAGGTGAAGGAGAAAGAGTGAGTTACTCTGAAGTTTTTATTTAACTTTTTTTTTTTTTGTCTAGAACCCCATTGGGCCCTCTGCTCTAATATGCTTGGTGTTCCAGAATTTTGAGCCTCTAAGGTTTGATTTCCCCAGAGAGAAATCTCCAGGGTGGAAGGGGCAGGGAGACAAGGTTGAGGAAGGACCAGAGTCCCCGGGGTTTGTGGCTTTCGGGTCGGGGCTGGGACCTGGCTCCCAAACGCTCTGTCTCTAGACTTTCACCCCATTCCTTTGTCTCTGGCTCCTTGCTGTACCTCACCTTTGATTCCAGAAGCCTCACTGCACACAGGCTCTACAGAGAGAATTTCTGTGCTCCTCACGGTGCTGTTCCCTATAGCGCTGTTAGGAGAGAATGCCAGGGGTCTATAAAATCTAGGTCCTCATTTTCCCACACGTGTACTAATCCCTTGCCTCCTCTTTCTTTGTCCTGCGGATGGTAGCTTTTAAATTTTGTCACCGTTGTTCTGGTGGTGTGTAGGGAGGGAAAGGAATCCAATACGCGTGGTCAGTCTGTCACGACTTCCCTGAGATCCACACGCACCTGAAATGGAGCAAAGACCCCAACCTTGACATTTTACTTAAGACCCATCGGGCATTTTTGCCGACTTCTTACCAGTGGGAGCAAAGGGAAATGGGAAGGGCAGGGCAGTCTTTCTTCCTTGTTCTCCGCTTTTCTCAGGATGCGGAGGAAATTAGGGTACAGGATTAAAGCTTGAAAAAAGTCGTTTTTGGAAGGACTCGCTGTGAGTAAGATGTTCATGATGTCTCGAGGGTGTGGGTGTGACAGTGAGAACACGCTGAAACCCAATTTGCATGCTATGTTTTTGATGATTTTGATAGATTTAGAAACTTACCATTTTACAGGACTTGGGTAAGGGTATTACTATTTTTTTTTCTTTTTAGAAAAAAATTGGAAGGTCAGTAGAAGTGTCAACATGAGGGTATGGTATGGGCTCTGGCACGTTCTTGGCGTGCTTTCAAGTTGGGGCTGGCAAGTTCAGGTTTGAGCAGTGAGGATTGAGCAGTGAGGATTGATGGTCCTCTGCCCCACCCCCCGGCCCCCACCCCCCCCACCACTGTGGGCTCCTAGCATTCTGGACCCCGTTTGCTTCAGAGGGTGAAGCCTCTTCTAGAAGTTCAGAGCTGCCCTCTCTCTCTGATGCTTTTCCTTTATGTGCAGGATCTTAATGGAAGGGAATGTTCTGCCCGGATAGTGCAGAGAGACCATTCCCTTGCTCCTATTGCTTCCTAAGGGAGACCTAGACATCATACCAGCTGGGGTTGGGTGGGGGGAGGGGAGGAGCCCCACCTCCAGACTGTCCCAGCTTTGCCGGGCGGCCCATCAGGGCTTTGGAGCATCTGGGGGGTGCTGGCGTTCAGTGTTGGGCAGGGGTCCGGTTCAGCTCCTGGCCTTTCTTGTGTCCTTGCTCCTGGAGTCTTGCTCCTGCTTCTTGCCAGTAGGTGGCAAGCGAGGCCTGGCAGAAAAAGAGAAATAAACCCAGCCAGGAGCTGTGGGCTGTGTGGGGCTGGTCTGATCTTGCAGGCGCGCTGGGAAGAATTCTCCGCAGGAAGCGCCAGGACCGCTAGCAGGTGTCTGCTCGGGCGAGACAGAGGGTCCTCGCACCATTCGCTGTGTTTCTGAATGGGTCAGCGGTTCGCTTTCTCCCAATCAGTCTTTCATAGGGAAACCTGATGAGCCCACAGCTGGCCCAAGGGTTTGCGGGCTGGACTGATGGAAGTCCTCCGAGGGGTGGATTCAGCTCTGGTGAGAGGCCAGGATCTGGGATAAAGCAGATCAGGCACTGAAGCCAGAAGCAGCGAGATTGGGGTCACCTCACCAAGTCAACGCCGGGACTCCATCAAGGACGGGAGTCGGGTGGTGGGGGCGCTCAGACTGACCATGACTGTCCAGAAGGGCTGGGTCTGGGGGTGCCCACGGCACCAGCCCTGTAATCCGGTTAACCCTGGGCCAGCTCATCTGCCTCTTGACAGCTGTGCCTCCTGAGGTAGCAAGAAGTTAGGAGTTAGGGTCAGAGAGACATGAGTTCTAACTCGGGCTCTGGGAGCTCCCTGGACCACGAGTTGGAACATATTATACACTCTGAGCCTTTACTTCTCCTCCTGGGAATGTGGCCATAAGATTCCAGGGGAGCAGTCCATGGCAGGTGCAAAGGACTTACTACCGTCCCTGGAGTCGAAGAGGTGCTTTATAAATGGTGTCTTGTAGTGCTGTTAGTCTTTCATTAAAGCCTAACGAGAAGGAAGAATAAAAGGGAGGCATGTCATAAATATAATCTTTGGTCACAATGGGAAATAAATCTGGGAAAATAGCACTCTGTGCACCTGTCCTGCCCTGGGAGGGTGAGTTCCATCTTCCTGTCTTCCTGAAGACAGTGCAGTATATCTTGGTGATGGCTGGGAACGTCCTGAGCACGTCTCAGCACTGTGCCTGGAGGGCGACAATAAAAACATGAGGATGTACACTCTTCTGTATTCACTCTTAATTTGTCTGATTTCTATTCAGATGGTCACAGTACAGTATTTTCTTGTCCCTCCACCAGTAGCCTCACTCAGGAACAAAAGAGAGGAGTATGTCCAGAGCATTTGCAAATGCACATTTATTTATTTATAAAGATGTTATTTATTTGTCATAAAAAAAAAAAAGCATGCACAAGCAGGAGGAGCAGCTGGCAGGGGGAGAAGCAGGCCCCCCGCTGAGCAGGGAGCCCAATGCGGGGCTCAATTCCAGGATCTGGAGATCACAACCTGAGCTAAAGGCAGAGGCTCAACCCACTGAGCCACCAAAGTATCCCCTGTACTTTTAAATGTAATAATGAAGCCACATAGCAGAGAGCAGACACCAGAACAGGGATATTGCTTCCTTCCTCCTCCTTGGCTTCCCTTCCAATTCTTCTCTTCTGGGGGTGAACAGTGTCCCTGCTCAGACCCGCACATCAGCCTAATCTGTGGAAAGGTTCAGATATCTCAGTGGATGGAATTTGCTTCGTGTGCAAGTGTGTTGAGTGTCACATGTGGGATACAGACATTCTGGTTTGAAATCTCATGCTTTAATTTGACTGTGCTCTGACTTGTGCTCTTCACTTAAGAGCTGGTAGTAATGGCCAACCTGTAAGTTTATATAGTTGCTGGGAGAGCCTTGTGGTCGTCTTCTCCTTCCAGGTCTTGTGTTGAGAGGGTCTGTGGGATATGACAGGTAGGCACAGATGAGCTGGAGATGAAGACTTATGCCCCCACAGAGGCAAACTCTACCCAACAGCTGCAGGATCCAAGTGAATCCAGACAACAGAGGTGTGTGGTTTGATCATAAGGAGCCTGAGGATGAAAACATGGGAGATGAACACAGGTCTCACTGAAAAGTAACTGTTGGAACCACCATCCCATCCCAGACATGTCAGTCATGGTATCTATTGACACAAAAGCCAGCACCATCAGTTAAAATACAGTTTTACATTTCCTATTTACTTTTAAAATGTGATCTTTATTGGGTCCAGTTCTGTGAAAGTCTCACTTTCTATTTCTGGCTGGAAAAGAAGGCAATTGCTGAATTGATGTAAGAGAAGCTTGGAGAGGATTTGTGAGGGTGGCATTTCTTTTGTTCTTTGGATCAAAAGCACAGATGGCAAGTTTCGGATAGGCCAGAACATTCCTAGGTAGCCACCTGCCTTGGTTTGCTGTCTAGTCCCCTGAGGCTGCAGAAGAACTTGATCTGAAATGATGGTTGCTAACTTTTCTATCAATAAACATCTTTCTTTCTCTCCCTCCCTTCTAAATAACCTGTGATACCTATCCATGAGTACCCTAGTTATCAAACCCAACGTTTGGGATGTATGACTACAGGATAAGATAGCAGAAATCGAAATTTTCCTGGAAGTTCTTAGACACATGGTCTTGACAATATCAAGATTTACAGCATCTTAACTATAAGTCTTAGAATCCATTTATTGATAAAATACCCAGAGTTATTGCTAGTTTTTTTGGGAATGGATTATGGCCCAGACACTGGACTAAGTCCTTCCCAGGCACTAAATCTTGCATGTTGTAACAATACTGTGAAGTGGATAATAACTTAATTTGCCCAAAGAGGAAACTGAGGCCTTAGTCCCACTGTTAGGAAGTGGAGGAAGTGGAACCCAGGTCTGTGTCTGTGTAGGTCCTGCTTCATTTACTCCACGGTATTGGTCCTCCATAAACAAAAGCTGAGAAGTCCCAGTTGTGTGGGGGCCATTGGTTTACGAAGCCATGCAGTGAGGATACCAAAAGCCTGTGGATGGGAAATGAGGTTGCTGTAAACTGCTGTGATTTTCCTTGTGTGGCTCTTGGATTTTCCATCAGTTAATATCTGAGAAGGAAAAGAGTTCTCTGCGAAAACCTCTGGGAAGGATCTCTGTTATTTGGTTTGGCTTGAAGTGTTCTCCACCTGATAATATTTGAGAAGAAAAAATATTTTCCTTGAAAACTTTGAGGAAGCCCTGAGTGTTGTCTAAGATCAGGTTTCATCTGTTTCTTCTTCTTTGTGTTCAAACTAGCAGTAACTCTTTTTCTCCTGATTAGTTCTCTACTGATAGGAATGGTGATCTGAATCTATCAACCTATCATTCTTTCCTTCTGTCTGTGTATCTACCTACCTACCTTTGACATAAGGACTTCCTCACTGGGAAGATGGAACTATCTCTTTTCTCCCCGAGAGGACTGCTATGATCCCATTCCCTTGACAGAATTTATTTGCTACTCAGAAAGAAGGGTCAGAACAGCAATATGGAACCCCAGATGATTCTCAACAGTCATGAAACTATGCTTACATGAAATCCAGTGGCTTCTTACTTTGGGTTATAGTCCTCCTTTGCCTTCCATCTGGGTTTGTAAGGTAAGTTAGGTCATGTGGCTGCCTGAAAGATTGAGTTGTGGCTGTCTTCTTTTGTGGCCCAATTTATCCCGCTTCTTCATGAACTTCCTCTTGGTTCTAAGGGACTCTGGGTCTTTTGTGCATGAGAATGGGAAACCAAAGGGTCCAGGAGGGAATGTTGGGAGGGGAAGGACAGAGAGTGAAAGATGTTATTGAAGAATAACATAAATATATATAACTTCAATAATAAATAATAAACAAAAAATAAAAAATAGGGGCGCCTGGGTGGCTCAGTGGCTTAAGCTGCTGCCTTCGGCTCAGATCATGATCTCAGGGTCCTGGGATCGAGTCCCGCATCAGGCTCTCTGCTCAGCAGGGAGCCTGCTTCCTCCTCTCTCTCTGCCTGCCTCTCTGCCTACTTGTGATCTCTCTCTGTCAAATAAATTAATAAAATCTTAAAAAAAATAATTATAATAACTTTATATTTATTTCTATATAATATGGAGAGAACCTATTAAGAATAACTTTATATATATGAAGTAGGCTCCACACCCACTGTCAAGCCAAGTGAAGGCTTTGAACTCATGACCCTGAGATCAAGACCTGAGTGGATATCAAGAGTCCAATGCTAAACTGATGGAGACACCCAGGTGCCCTGAGAAGTGAATTCTTAATTCTTCAAAGACATCACTTCTTCACTCCTTGAGCCAACTGGGCTTACTTATTTGGAAAAAGAAATGGAATGGGCTCCTGGGTGACTCAGTTGGTCTGTTAAGTATCCGACTCTTGATTTTGGCTCCAGTCATGATAACAGGGTTGTGAGATTGATCCCTGCATCAGGCTCTGCACTCAATGTGAAGTCTACTTGAGAGTCTCTCTTTCTCCCTCTCCCCCTCTCCCCACTTGCTCACTGACTCTTTCTAAATAAAGCCTTAAAAAGAAGGAAGTGGAAGAGTTTCAGATGACTTTGACCTTATGAGAGATACATGTGTTCTTTAAACCAGATGAATGAACTAATTTTTGGTATGGGGAGCTGTCTGGGGCTGGAAGAAAGAATTTGCCTCATGGTACCTAAAAAGCCAGTCTATCCAGCATCGTGCCTGACCAGACAGAACTGATGAAAAGATCAGACTCTAAGTGTAGCAGAGTTTTGTTTTTTAAATTGATTTTCATTATTGTTTCCCTGACTGTTTTTGTTCATGGAGCCCAGTTATTAAATTTAGGAACAGATGATGGATCTGGTTGATGGCTTTAAAAATCATATAACAAATTTCACTACCATGCAAGACTAGGGTCCATTAATTGGGATAGAGCAGTAAGAATTTGATAATCAACTTCCAGCATCAAGTTCTCATTTAGGTTCAAGAAAAATGACCAAGGGTCCTTTTTAGATCCACTGTGTGGTTATTTCCATCATGGTTTTCTGATCCACTCCAGCCCTGCAACAAGACTTTAAACTAACCGAAGCAGAAAGAGGCTTGGAAGCAACTAGGTGACTCCAAGATCATTCCTTCTGCGAATCAAATGTGTTATTCGTTGTCGGAGAACATCCCAGTGGTGTCTTAGGAAGGTGAAGTGTGTTGCCCTTGGAGTCCAAAGTTGGTTGTCACTCACTTGGAGCATAACCTGTAGTTTGCTTCTTTAGTCAAGTCAATGGCTTTGAAGAGATTCATGCACACCCTTGTCCACTCTGCCTTGGGATGGGTAGGTCTCAAGGACAGGGCTGTGAGCATGGGAGTGGGTCCAGCAGGCCCTCAAAGGGCATCATGAATACCCGTGGCCTTGGTCTTCTAGAAATTTCATATTTCATACAACCTTTTTAATAAGTGATTCACCAACTTAAAATGCATTGGAAGTTATCTATGAGTGAAGAAAGAAGTAGCATGAAACCCTTGCATCTTAAGGGTCTAGGAAAATTGATGGTAGTATTCAAATACCAGATCCACATGGAATTTATGATGCCGAATCTGGGTTCACCAATAATGTCTTAACAAAATTCTCATCATCTGAGGCTTATGAATTTCTTCTTAAAATTTTTATTTTATTTTTAATGAATTGCTTTTGAAAGAAGAGAATATAAATGGAGTAAAAGATGACATTCCCATGATGTCACATCGTTTGAATGGAAGTGAAGACAGCTCAGAAGGACAGTGGATTTTCAGGCTATTTCAGGACAGGACTATTTTCAGGCTATTTTCAGGACTCTTTTCCTTTGTGATTTTCTTATCTTTGGTAGCTGGCCAACTTCCGAGTTCACTGTTCTTCAGAGAATGCAGAAAAGTGGGGTTGAGTGGAGTCAAGTTGGTCTCAATTTTTTAAAAATATTTAATATATATATTTTTCATCTTTTAAAATTTATTTTCAGCGTACCAGTATTCATTGTTTTTGCACCACACCCAGTGCTCCATGCAATCTGTGCCCTCTCTAGTAACCACCTGGTTCCCCCAACCTCCCACCCCCCACTCCTTCAAAACCCTCAGATTGTTTTTCAGAGTCCATAGTCTCTCATGGTTCATCTCCCCTTCCAATTTCCCTCAACTCCCTTCTCCTCTCTAACTCCCCTTGTCCTCCATATTTGTGGAGCATATTTGTTATGCTCCACAAATAAGTGAAACCATATGATAATTGACTCTCTCTACTTGACTTATTTCACTCAGCATAATCTCTTCCAGTCCCGTCCATGTTGCTACAAAAGTTGGGTATTCATCCTTTCTGATGGAGCCATAATACTCCATAGTGTATATGGACCACATCTTCCTTATCCATTTGTCTGTTGAAGGGCATCTTGGTTCTTTCCACAGTTTGAAGACCGTGGCCATTGCTGCTATAAACATTGGGGTACAGATGGCCCTTCTTTTCACTACATCTGTATCTTTGGGGTAAATACCCAGGAGTGCAATTGCAGGGTCATAGGGAAGCTCTATTTTTAATTTCTTGAGGTATCTCCACACTGTTTTCAATATGTTTTTATTTGTCTTTTGCTTCGTGTAGGGGAAAGGGCAAGGCCAAGGGTGAGTTAGGAGGTAGATCAGATTTCGGCAGGATGCTTTTAAATTTTAAAAGAAAAGAAAACAAAAGAGGGGTGCCTGGGTGGCTTAGTTGGTTAAGTGTGGAAGTGTCCGACTCTTGCTCACAGCTCAGATCTTGATCTCAGGGTCGTGAGTTCAAGCCTGGCATCAGGCTCCATTCCCAGCATGGAACCTACTTAAAACAAAAAACCAAACCAAAACAAAACAGTATGTGACTTCACTGGGAAAAATGCCGAAACCATTCTATGAGTATATGCAGGTCTACCTGGTACTCGGTTTTCCTCGAAGTTGGGATCCCCAGAGAAAGGCATTCCTTAATGGAAATTTGGAGGCCCTGGATAGACTAGCTGAGGTTTAGAAGTGCATGAATTCCAGTCACATCAACTCTTATAGTCTTACACATCAACTCTTACAACTCTCCCAGAGTCAAAGTGACTCACTGAAGGTCATATAACTCATTAGTAAGTCCAAACAAGCTGGCTTAGCGCCATTATCTTCTTGACCTTGGGGGAAACTGCGCCTATGGATAAGGAGTCAGCATGATGGTCAACAAGGAAACTTCTAGAAGTCTGCTGTGTGGCAAATACTGGCTGGGCACTAAGAATTTAGAGAAGAATTCAGCATGGTCTCTGAAGGTAAGGAGGGTACCAGTTAGTATAGAGAAGGAATAATAATAATAATGGTAATAATAATAAAAATTATAATGACAAGTGCCAGGCAGAAAAAATGTTGCAGATAGTAGGTATTTGTTAAGTTCTTGTTAAATGAAACAATGAATTTTGGTCACTAGTGAGATGCCTGCCACTGCACGGTGGCTTAAGTCTGCTGGGGAGAAAAGCCTCATATAGGAGGCTTTAAAGGAAGAGTTCGCTAAATGCAGAATAAAGGAAACCCATCCCAGGAATATCAATACATCTAGAAAAATCTGACCTTTCAGCAAAGTTGAAAGGTCAACACAGGAAAATCCAGGCCGTTTCCCTGAAGGGCCACGTACTTGTCACGGGACGACTTAGAGCCACTTAGAGATTTTTAGTTGTGGCGCCAAAGTGGAGGCTGGGGCTAGCTCTGGGTGAAAATTCGGCTGTCAGGTGTGCGGTGAGCCAATCTGGAAAGCAGGAATAGCGAACGGTTTGAGCAGTGATTGCCCAGGCAAGACCAGTGCTTATTAAAGTGCTGAGTTACGACGCCGCAGGAAAAATAATAATGAGATTGGTTGACACTTATGGAGCCTCCCTGGTGTGTAGACACTGAGCTACCTCCCCCCCACCTCAGTTTGTACTCAAAGCAGCCCTAAAAATGAGCTTTCATTATTAGGGCTTTTATAGGGGTGAAGTCAAGATCTGGAGAGTTTAAATTACCTGCCCAAGGACATGTAGTAATGGCGGTGGGACTTGAACCTGGAAAGAGAATGGCCTCTTTCCAAAGCTGGTGTGCTTAGTCTACCCCTGACCGCCCCCCCAACCCCCCATCCACCTTCCTGCAGGTCTGTGGGTAGAAACAAAGGGGAGAATCTAATATGTACCATCTTCTCAGGGCCGGAGAATGTCCCGTTCCCCACGGTGGGCTGGGAGCAAGACCTTTCTTGGTGATTTACTCAGAGGATTCACTTCCTTTTCCTAATTGCAGGCCTGAAGTTCCTTGGAGAGCAGAGCCTCTAAAAATATAGCCAGATCTCTGGCACCTGCGTGGTTCAGTTGGTTAAGCGTCTGCCTTCAGCTCAGGTCATGATCCCGGGGGTTCTGGGATCGAGCCCTGCATTAGGCTCTCTGCTCAATGGGGCATCTGCTTCTCCTTCTCTCCTTCCTCAGGGCTCATGCTCTTTCTCAAATCAATAAATAAAATCTTTAAAAAAGAAATAAAAATATAGCCAGGTCTCAAGTGAGCGTGTTCTCTTCCCTTGATTTGAATTCCATCAAAGCCTTCTCTATGAGCACCCTTATAAGCACCTTGAGGCAAGGGAGCAGGAACTGGGCTTCCTGTCTTGCTAGTGGTTTTATTCAAAATCATCTGGCTTTTGTGAAAAATCATTGCTAAGTAGTTCTATTTTAATGGGATCGCTGTTCTCTCAAATTTCCCATTGTGTATTCTTTTCTTTTTTTCTTCAAGATCTGAAACTGCCGGTCATTCTTTGGAGCTTACAAATTCCATGCATCTTCAGTGTCAGAGGCATGGTGAGAAGGCCCCTCGCTACTGCTGGGTTTCCCAGACCTGTCTGCTGTTAAAAAGGACCCACAGGCCTTTGAAAAAGTGCTCAGGCCTTTGGAGACTCCAATTTGGTCAAAGTTGAGTGAGGGCCAGAAATCTGTGTTTTTTCAAAAACATGTGGCCCAGGGACACAGGTCTTAGGCAAACGTGGACCCCGTTTTTGGGTGGGAATGCCATGCAGGAGGCGCCTGGCAGATGGCCTTCTTACCATGTTTCTGTGTTTCTCTCCCTGCCCTGTATAAGCTTGGGTGAGGCACCTCATTTTCCCTATCTATCCCCCACTTTCCAGAACATGCCGCCATGTTCTGGGTCCCATCCCCATCTAGAAACCTGGCCCCACATTTCTGTTGTAGGCCCCAAGAATTTCAATGGTCAGCCTCATAAGGAGTTGTGAGGCTGACACGTCTGGGTCCGACGTCTCGTTGGCTCCTTGTTCACTTTCTCCTCCGGCCTCTGTGGAGTTCTCCCTTGGCTGGCGCCTTTGCTGCCACTGCTGTGTCTGCCTCTATCATTCAGGGGTCCCCTCTGTGCTACCCAAGAGTCTGCTTCTACCAGAGGCTCTTGGCACTAAGTGGTGGCCAGAGTTAAGGTCTCCTGCCATCTATCTCTTGTTACCTCAGCTGCCTTTAAATAAAAAAAAAAAAAAAAAAAAAAAGATTTTATTTATTTTTGAGAGAGAGCGAGAGAGCACACGAGTGGGGGAGGGAGGGACAGACTCCCTGCTGAGCAGGGGACCCAACACGGGACTCCATCTGAGGGCTCTGAGATCATGACCTGAGCCAAGGGCAGACCCTTCACCGACTGAGCCACCCATGTGCCCCAGAGGGAGTCTTTCTTTCTGCTCCCCTGAAGGGTCTGGAGATTACTTGGTGTAGGCCTGCTCACTCTTTGAGCGGGGGGGGGGGGGGTGTCTTATGTGCTTCCCTACCCCGCTTATTGTCACAAACTACAGCAGGTGGGAATTGTCAGGTCACCTGAGGCTCTCGAGATGCGACCAGAGCCAGTGTGGGTTGTCCTGTTGGAGCTCAAGATGGTTTCCTGACGTTCTCCTGTGGTGGCCAGGTGGCCCAGAGGAACGAGACAGGGCCCTCGTCTGGGGGCAGGCCGTCCTGGGTTTCCAAGTCTGCTCTTTCTAGACCTCCACAAGGTCTGGTTGGAGCCCAGAAGCCTGGCCTCAGGTGAAGCAGAGTCACTTGCCCTGTTTTTTCCCAGGTTTTGTTTTGAACCATCAGTCCCCTGAGTTTGCTCTGACATCTTTCTGCTGTTCTATGTGCTTTTCTCCTACTAATTTCCCTATTATCAGGTCAAGAAAATAGAAGATTCCTCCTAGTTTTATTGTCCCTCCGCCCCCCAGGAACCTAGAGCTCCAGTTAAGATCAAAGAGAATGAGGAAGCATGGGATTTCTTTGTGACCCACTGCCAGATTTCTCTTAAATCCCGGACATGCACAGTACCATGCTTATTTTCACTGGACCCCCCGGGAGCCCATTTCTCCATTGTGAGTCTGGGATGTCTGGTAATTGACTTAGTGATCCCGGCAGAGCCCTTGAAATCGTAACCTTGTGTATTTCCTGGACTGACTGCTTCACGGTTGTTTAACCTGTTGCCGTGAATGAAAAAAAGGGCTCAGTTAGAATCTGAGCGCATGGGTAGTCAAGGGGCCTGGAAATTTCCCTCTGTTGCAGACCCCAGGGTGAACTGTGGCGTGCATGCCTCATCCTGGGATTACCCCATAAAACTCAGGATGAGTTGGGAATATGTGTTCTCTCCCTTTGTGAGGTTTTTTTTTTTTTTTTTTTTTTTTTTAATGATAGGAAAAAAAAAAAAAAGCCACAAGAAAAGTGAAGCCCTCTAAACCTACCCCCAATTTCTTCCACCTTTCTTTGGAGCAGTGAACAAGCCTCTGACCTTCACCTATTTTAGTTTGTGTTTTCACTTCTGATGGATTTAACAAAGGAGTAGCTACGTACAGTTTCTGCTTTGCCCCATTTCTTTCCCCACCTCTCAAGCAGGCTTTGTATTGTGCATAGTAGACCCCATAGGTGACCTTGACGTTCCCCTCTGGTGGTCTGGGTCCAGCCAGGTGGGCTGGCGGAATTCCAGCAGCAGAACACCCACTGGCCTGAGGTCAGCGGGGTGCAGCCCCGCCGAGGGACGGGGACCCTGGGGACTGGACAAGGGGCTGCCTGGCTTCCGTTCCATGTTTTTAAAATTTGCCTTGCTGGCTTCCCCCGTGTCCCTGTCCCTGAAACACAGTTTGCGGATTTTAAATTTACTCAAGCGAGCAGATAAGGCTGCGTTTTCAAGCCCTGACTCTGAAGGCCTGCTCCTCTTCCAGAGCTCTTATCTCCGAAGGACTCCATCTGAGCCTCTTTGCCCTTGGACTTTTTTCATCCTTGCACACGTCATTCACTGAAAAGAGAGAGTCCTTCACATTTATTTTGTTGATTGTTGGCAAAGCTGGTCTGATACGGGTTTACCAGTGAAGCAGAAGACTCTTTTGGGAGCATCTGTGGTATTTCTCCTAGGAAAGGAGGGACGCAAGTCACCATCCTCTGCACATAGACCCCCTCATCGCTGTCGCCGGAGAGGGGTTGTCTGGCGTTTGACTATGACCCGTGATGCTCAAGTCCTTTGCCCTCCCTGATTCCGATCTGTACTTGGCACCCCGACACATTGCACACACTTTGTATCAGTTCATAAGAAAGTAAGAGTCTTTGGTAATTCTAGAAATGGGATGTGGCTGCTACCAAGAGGGGCCCAGGTGGAGAGACTGGGTTTCAGGGACCAGACAGGCCTGCTGGGGATGGGTGGGCCGTGCATCCCAGAAGAGGAGAGGAGGGTCCTTTTAGGCAGGAGGTGGTGACTGGGAAGGTGCTTGGTGATCTTGGGCTCCGTGAATCTGGCTTCATTTGGCCTCTGCAGTACCACTTCCCACTGCCTTCCCTTGACTTGGTGCTCTTTCTTCAGTGCCATTAAAGGTCACTTGTGTCTCTGCCGCAGGACCTTTGCATATGGTTCCTTCTCTCCTACCCATCTCGTGATAGCTTTCTCTGGACCTCCTTCTGTATCTGCATTTCTGTAGGGCAGGTCTTCTATTATATACCCTCCTGGCCCTCTGTGCTTTTTCCCTCTTGGCATTTCCAGCAGTTAGCAGTTATGTGTTTATGCATTTGGTTTTTAATTTTTGTCTTTATTGCCAGTGGAATTTTGTCCAATTTCAATTGTCTAAATTCCATTTAAGTCCAGGGCAAAGACTGTCCATTTCAGGAGGAGAAAAATAAGTTCAAAGTGTTAAGGGTTAAGCACACCTATTTCACAAATTTCCAATGAGATGATCTCAAAAAAGTGCTTTGATCCCATGTCCTTTTTATTCACTAGCTGTGGTGGTAAAAGACTAGCAGCCTGAAGCTGGAGGGGCTGAGACCCAGGACCCCATCTCATTAAGCACCAGCCCCCCAACCTCTTAGGCAGGGATTAGAACTGGACCGTTGCACATCTTCCTCCTAAGGACCCAGGAGGACAGACCTTTCCTGGGCCGCATTCCCCAGCAGCAGACCCTGAGACAGGGGCCCAAGTGCAAGAGATTTCTTGGGAAGATGATCCCAGGAGAAACCAGGGAGGTGGTGGTGCATGAGCAGGACAGGGCAGGGAAAAGTGCCAGGCAAGGAGGACGTTTTAGGCAAAGTGTCATCTTCCTCTTGATCCCACCAGGTATAATAACTCAGTTTGTCCCCACCCAATGCAAGCGAGCTGGGCTTTCAGATTCCTGCACCTGTCATCCATCAGCTAAGGGACCTCCTTGACCCTTCCAGCCCCAGAAGCACAGGCATAGAGGATCAGAGGCCAAAGAGCAGTGGAGCCAGAGGACGGGTGCTCAAAAAGTAAGAGAAAGCAGAGGGAATGTGGTAGAAGAGCCAGCAGTGGCCATTAGAAGATTATAACCAAAACTGGGAAGAAACTAGGCTAAACTAGTATAGACAGACCCCACCCGAAAATGTGTTTTCTCATGAAATCAGTTCTCATCATAGCGACTATTTATGTAACTCTCTTCAATGCTAGGTGTTGTGTAAATGCGTGACGCATATTATCTCATTTAATTCTTCTGGTATCCCCATAATAATGTTGTCATAATTACTTTATTTATTTATTTATTTATTTTGGATGGGGAAACCCCGGTTCAAAAGAATTTAAATGGCTCACCCGAATTCTCCAGATAGAGGTAGCAGGGGCAGATTCAGACTCAGGCTCCTTATGATGCTCAACTCCACCCTTGAAAGCAACACCTTACAGCAGTTGTTACTTTTCCAGGGCAATTCAGAAGGACAAGGATAATCCTAAGTGATCCTCCAAAGGGTCAGCTTCAACACGGCATCTTGCTCCTTGGATGGCTTGACATGATCCTCTAGCTGTCGGTTCGCTGAGGGCCTGGTTTTGGATAAACAGGGTGGAGGGAGGACTGAAAGGGGATTCCTCGATCACAGAGCTCCCAGAGGCAAGACCCCTTGGCACTGTCCCTCCTTCCTTCCTCCCTCTTTCTTTCCCTCCCCAGCCATCATGGTGGATATCTGTGGTGGGTTCTTCCAAATGGGGCTGAGAACCTCTCTTCGCCTTCCACGTGGAAAGAAGACTTGGATTTTTATAGCACGCACGCTTTAAGCAGTATTGCAGATGACCTAAGAGAATTCCAGAAATAATGCGAGTTTTTCTTGGGAAGCCACGACGGGTACCAGAGGGCAGAGGTTCTAGAACATGAACTTCTTAGGCCCATCTTACGTGACGATGGTTCTTGGCAGAGATGAGTGAGATAAGATAACACAGGAACACGTGTGTGAGAGCCTGGCACCGGGCAGGTGGCCGGAAACTGCTGGCTGTTACTTTTGGATATGGTTTAGGAATTTTGTTTAGGGAGGACATTTGCTTGGGCTGCCATAAGAGAGTATCATAGATTGGGTGGCTTAAGCACCAACAACCTATTTTCTTATAGTTCTGGAGGCTATGAGTTTGGAGACAAAGGAGTCAGCAGGATTGGTTTTCTCTGAAAGCTGCTTATCTTGGTTTGTAGGTGGCCATCTTCTCCTTGCCTCTTCACATATCTTCTGTGTGTCTCATCTTGTCTTATAAAGACACACATTATATGGGGTGGGGCCCAGCCACAGGACCTCATTTTACCTTAAGTGCCTCTCTAAAGGTCCTATTTCCAAAAACAATCTCATTCTTAGATCCTGGAAGTTAAGACTTGGACATAAGAATTTGGGGGAGGGGACACAATCCAGCCCCTCCATCAGAGCTTCTGGAAGGCTCGACTGGCTTAAGATAGACACATCAGGGGCTGTGTACCCCCCCATTTTTTTTTTTTTTTTTTTTTTTGCCAACATTGATGTTTCTTGTTTTGTTGAGAGAGAGGTCCCAGAGGTACTTGAGTCTGCTGGTTCTTGGGGGGTACCTCTGTTTTCCAACTTTCTTGATGTAATCCCTCTTTTTGGTAGACACTCTTCTGGATATGGCAGGATTCTCTGCCTCTGAGGAACTGTGGAGCAGCCTTGGCCTCTTACAGTGCTTGGGGTGGAAACCACTAGAAAATGGGAGGAGGATGAGGGAGAAAAAAAGACTGTCTCTTTTTTCACCAAGTTTATTTGTTTTTAAACAGCTGGTATGATGTTTCTTACAAAGGGAGAGTTGTTTCTTATGATCATTGCTTGGAGGCCGTTCCAGATACGCCCAGGAACCAAGCCCTGCAGAGTCAAGGAACCAGGTCTTGGGAGCACATAGAAGTGGATCCACGGGAAATGTGCCCCCACCCCACTCTTCCTCCAAAGCCATCTTCCTTCCCTTTGGAAGCAGTGGTGGGAGTGGCAGGCACTCAGCCACATGAAATAGTACTTTGTGTTTTAATTGCCCCCGTGGTCTGAAAAAGAGTTTAAGGCTGCCTTTTCAGAATATCACGGCCCCGACATGTAGCCACCTTCAGGATGTGTGGGGGCTTCATGGGTAAGGTCAAGGGGAAATAGGAAGGTCACTTAGCAACAGGGACAGTTCTGCTTGCCATGAACATAATGTTCCCCCAGAACTGAATACTTCCCTGCACGACAGAGAGAAAGAAGCAGAATCATTCTCCCTATTTATCAAGAGGAAAGCTGAGAAAAAAAGGACCAAAAAAAAAAAAAAAAAAAAAAAAAGGGAAGAAAGCTGAAGCTGAGGACAGTGTGGTCCCTATTCCTTCAGGGACTGAGAAGGATAGCTAAAGTGACAGGGGGGTCTCGTCCCTGAGGTGGGGACTCCCTTGATAAGAATTCATGGAAGAGAAAGTGGAATTCACATGCTCTCAGTGCTGGCAGAGGTGTGGGTGAGACCAGGCCACCACTGAGGTTTAGAGACAGAGGGGTGCTAGAAACCAACTAAGTTAGTCCTTTCTCCATATGTCTGTCCCTCCCTCCCTCTGTCTGCTAGGGCTGTACCAGAGTGGGGATATAATGGTAAGCAAAACCAGATGCCACTGATTTCCTCGTAGAACCCATGGTCTCATTTGGGGAAGGAACACTGATCATATAATCACCCAAATAAATGAAAATTTGCATATCTGAAAGCATTGGAAGGAGGGTACATGGTGCTCTGAGCATCTGTAACAAGGTAGTCAGGGAAGGCTTCTCTGAGGAAGTGACAGATGAGTAGGTATTTACTAGGTGAAGAGAACAGAAAAGGAGCTCCAAATGGAGAGGAAAGGTATATGCAAAGTCTCTGTGGTAGGAGGGTGAGTGGACAGAGTAAAGGGAAATGAAAGCCTGAAAGGAGGCTGGTGTGCTTAGTGAGAATGAGCCAGAGCCTGATTTCAGTCAAGGCTGGAGAGGGAGGCAGGGGCCAGGCCATGTCCTGTTTTGTAGGTTGTGCTCAACAAGGGGGTGCTGGTGGAGGGATGGGATTTGCTTTTCAAATGGTTGCTGTGGTGATGATGGAGACAGTGCCTGTCTGTTTGTGGACATCGGATTAACTGCCTAGAATTCCAGGAGAGAAGTGTGGGGACAGAATGAATGCAGGTAGAACCACTGGGAGCATCCTTCAATGGTCCAGAGGACAAGTGGCTGGGACTAAGTTACCCATGGGGGTGGGAGTGGGAATGGAGGAGATGGACAGCAGAATGGATCCAAGAGCCATTTAGGAAGTGAAATCAGGAGGGCGTGGTGTGGACTTAGTTTGGGGTTGCAGAAGAAGTAAGTGTCAGAGAGAATTCTTAGATTTTTGACCTGACCAACAGAGTGGGTGGTGGTGGCCTTAGTAGGGTCTAGAAATACCAGGAAAGGACTGGGTTGTGACCCAGGTCACAGAGTAGATTTTGGACATGTTGAGTCTGAGGTGCCTTTAAGACATGTTGCATAGATACTTTCACATAGAGTTATAGATGAGGAAATGGAGGAACTCAAATTGCCAAGTATCTTAACTATCATTGGAAAATCCAATGCAAGATTTCAGATCTCATAATTCCTACTGCAGTGCTCATTCCCTGACCAATGCTTCTTTCTCTTAAATAATTTCTAAGGTTAAAGGACAGTGTGCACATGCCCCTGGGATTCTGGGCAGTTGGTCTGAATCAGTCTGGTATAAATGCCACACCTTTTTAAAGTTGTTTGTGTATTTTGAAAATTCATTCAATAGCTTGTTCTGCTGTATAATATATTTGTTATTTCTGCAATATAGTATAGTAATGCTATTAAAAATCCTTACCATGAAGTAAGATTGCTACTGTAGAAGGGTGCTTTGGGTGTATTCTGGGATGATGGAACTATGTGCCGGCTTCCTCTGCCTGTGCATATCCCATTTGAGCAGAATGACAATCTGCTTGTTACAAGATAGAAGAACCAGGATATGGAATGGCTTGGGGTTGGGGATGGAGATGATGAGTTCAGTTTTGAATATATTGTTGTGATGTGCCCGTTGGTCCTACTTTGCTGCAAAAGAAGTACAGTGACAGGCCCCTGACCATGGGAACCACTGTTCTCATCATAAACCACCCCTCTGGTCCTACAAACCATGCCCTAGAAGCTGTAGCTACAGAGAATAACAGAATGGCCTTTCAAGGACACAGCTGTGGCACTAGCTTCCAGATAATACCCCATGCAGATGGACAGCGTGGGCTCTACATCAACCATCAATATATGGTGCTAAGTCTTTAGATGGTAGAATATATGAGTCTGGAAATCAAAGGGTGGAAGCAGAAGGTTGCTCCTCTTGCCTTTCCTTACTCCCAGTGACCCACTTGGGGGCATTGGTGTTTCTTGTCTCTACCACTCTGGATTCCATGGCTTTAGAAGTCCTGGTTCTCAGAAGGGCATGTTTCTACCAGGAAGCCCAAGAAGAGTCTCTAGTTATAGTCCAAGCTCTGATTGATGACCATTTAGTTACATCAGGATCCTCTGGCCATAAGAGCATGAGGCAAGGGAAGCAGTCACCAGTCTGGCTGGAGCAGTTGCGTCTGAGCATGAGGAGGGGGTAGGGCTGCTAGGTATTCATTTTCTCAGCTTCTAGAGAAGTCTAGTCCCATGGCTCCCAGCTGAATTCCTCCTTGGGACCTGCCCTGGGCTGAAGAGAGCTGTCTGACTCAAGACTATGTCCATTATGCCCCCCAGGAGGATCCTACAACCAATGGCTTGTGGATCTGGGGAAACAATATCTAAGCCTCTTTGACCCAACTTGGAATAGATTTGGACGATCACCCCAGTTGGTGTGGGATTGACTCAGACTTGGTTGTGGCTGCATTAGAGTTGAACCCACCCTGGTCCAGCCCTGTTGCCATCACTCTGGACAGCAGAGTCACTGGTGGTGTTCCTGAGAGCGCTCCCAATATACCAGCCACACACAAATCTCCGTCTCTGGATCTGCTTCCCAGGGAAGGCGGGCTCAGCAAGATAGCTGAGAGACATGTCCGATCAAGAGCTGAAAATAGAGGCTGGCATTTAGAAGAAAGATCTGTGCTGCAGATATTGACTGGGCCACCATCCATCTAAAGACAATAGTGAAACCGTGCTTGGATAGGAAGGCTCTGGGAGAGTGATGGATTCTGAGAAAGAGAACGAGGATGTCTGTTGTATTAGAAGAGAACAAATATTAGTATGTGAATCTATAGATGTTGCTGTTTGGTATTTCATAAGAGGTCTTATAAACAGGGGGCAAGGTAATCTTGTAGACCTTAGTCCTTGTGGTTTTTAAGATTAATTTGAGGGGCACCTGGGTGGCTCAGTGGGTTAAGCCTCTGCCTTCAGCTCAGGTCATGATCTCAGGGTCCTGGGATCAAACCCTGCATCGGGCTCTCTGCTCAGCAGGGAGCCTGCCTTCCCCTCTCTCTGCCTGCCTGCCAGCTTGTGATCTTTCACTTTCTCTCTGTCAAATAAATAAATAAAATCTTAAAAAAAAAGGTTAAAAAAAAGATTAATTTGCAATGCTTAGTTCCCCAAGATGATGAAGAGGCTAAGGAATATGTGAATTCTTGTGATTCTAAGGGTAGGGTAAACAAGGAACACAGGTGAAATGGGGCCAGATAGGACAAAGGTTTTACTATAGAGGAAGTGGTACCTGCTGGGATCCTGGTTATCATGATTAGAGGTCTCTTCCTTAAAAATTCTATTTCAGGGGCATCTGGGTGGCTCAGTTACTTAAGTGTCTGACTCTTGATTTCTCTGCTCTGGCCATGACCCCAGGGTCGTGAGATCGAGTCCCGCATGGGGCTCCATGCTCAGTGTGGAACCTGCTTAATATCCTCTCTGTACCTCTTTCTCTACCCCGGTTTCTCCACCTCCACTCGTGCCTGCTCTCACTTTATTTTATTTTTTTTTAAAAGATTTAATTTATTTATTTAACACAGAGAGATCATAAGTAGGCAGAGAGACAGGCAGAGAGAGAGAGGAGGAAGCAGGCTCCCTGCTGAGCAGAGAGCCCGATGTGGGACTCGATCCCAGGACCCTGGGATCATGACCTGAGCTGAAGGCAGAGGCTTTAACCCACTGAGCTACCCAGGCGCCCCTGCTGCTCTCTCTTTCTAAACAAGCAAACTAAATTCTATTTTGACAAGACAAGTCATTTGTAAATAAATCAAATAATAATTAAGAAAGGACAGAATTTGGTCCAGTTGACTTAGAGGAGGGTCTGGAAAGGGATATGGGAGAGTTGTGAGGTGTGGTTGGAGTGGATTACAGGGGTGGTGGTCTTGGAGCTGGAGACACAGGACAGGACGGAGCTTTCACTTTTGGAACTTCTTATGTAACCTTCTTGGGTCCTGTCTCTTGCTGGCTTGATATCAGTGAAAGTAAGATCAATGTCTTTGTGTATCTGTGTTGCCATACCTTTCTCCCTGGTGATCATTGTTGCATGGAATGAAACCCCAAGACTAGGAGAATGTAGAGTCATTTTCCTGATGTGGTAACCTTTGTGAATTTGTTTGGATCAATGACAATTGTCTCTCTCTTCCTTGTTACCCCTAAGGAGGGTTGAGCCTTCCTTGTGGAGTGAGGACAAGTAGCTTAGAGTCAACATGGAGAGTGTAGAGTGAGAAGAGAAGAACCCAAGCCTGGATCTCCTAGGTTCCCTGGGGAATCATTGTCAGGACCTCAGATGTAAAGCTTTTCTTCATGGTGGGACCACCTCTTGCTCTAGACCTAGTTTTCCATTAAAGCCATCTTGTTAACTAATGCTACTATAGTAATCATATTTCAGTACCTAAATGTATCAAACCACCAACATGTTGTACGCCATAAGCTTAGGCAGTGTTTGCTATGCATCAATTACAACTCAATGAAAAGAAAATCTTGACTAAAAGACAACCTGTAGAAGGGGAGAAGATTTTTGCAAATGACATATCCAGTGAAGGGTTAGCATCCGAAATATATAAAGCTGTTCTACAACTCAATCCCCAGAAAACAGGTAATCTGATTAAAAAGTGGGTAGAAGGCATCAACAGACATTTCTCTGAAGAAGACATCCAGATGGCCAACAGACATGTGAAAAGATGCCCAACGTCACTTTCATTAGAAAAACGCAAACCAAAACTATAGTGAGATATGCCAGAATGGCTAAAATTAAAAAAAAAAAAATAGAAGAAACAACAGGTGTCGTTGAGCAATGTTGTGCCCCTGTTGGTTGTAATGCAAACTGGTGCAGCCTCTGTGGAAAATAGTGTGGAAGTTCCTCAAAAAGTAAAAAATAGAGTAGTAGTAGGTATCTACCCAAAGAATACAAAAGCACTCATTCAAAGGAATACATGCACCCCAATGTTTATAGCAACATTATTTACAATAAGCAAGAAACGGAAGCAGGACAAGTGTCAGTTGACTGATGAATGGATAAAGAAGTGGTATATAATAACCAATGGACTATTACTCAGCCATGAAAAAGAATGAAATCTTGGTATTTGCAACAATGTGGATGGAGCTAGAGAGTATTAGGCTAAGCAAAAGAAATCAGTCTGAGAAAGACAAAGACCAAATGATTTCGCTCCTATGTGGAATTGAAGAAACAAATGAGCAAAGGGAAAAAGAGAAAGTGACAAATCAAGAAACAGACTCTTAGCTCTAGAGAACCAATGGGTGGCTTCTGGCAGGGGAAGTGGGCAGGGAGAAGGGTAAAACAGGTGATAGGGTTTAAGGAAATCACTTGCCATGGTGAGCAGTGTGAATCACTGTATTGTACATGTGAAGCCAACACAACATGGTATGTTAACTCGCTGGAATTCAAATAAAAACCTAAACCCATCTTTATTTTTCATTTTCCAGGGAATTTTGCTAACCCTTCCCTTTCTCTTCAGGAATCCTCCCCTCTTTGACCGTGCTCAACTTCTTCTCCCAAGTTTGAAGTTCCGTAACTTTGCTAAGAAACCTCCTGCATAAAAGGAAGTGTACATTTTCCTGCTGCTGCTACATCTTGGGATTCAGGCAAAAATCATCACCCACAAAAAACCCCAAATCCTCTGCCAGGATCCAAAACAGCACCTGGCTGGCATTATCGGTCTTATTCTGGCTCCTAAGAAATTTCATCTGTTCAAGGATGCTAGGACGCCCACTTTCTAGTTCCGAAGGAAAATATTTCAGGCAAGTTTAAGATTTCTGCCTTAGAGGGTAGGTATAAGGTCAGGGATATTTTATTCACAAATTGTGGGATTCTACGGGTATTCTGCTAGAAACGAAAGCCTGAGATGGTAGTTTTCTTAGAACATCAGATTCCTGGGGCGCCTGGGTGGCTCAGTGGGTTAAAGTCTCTGCCTTCATCTCAGGTCATGATCCCAGAGTCCTGGAGTCGAGCCCCACATCGGGCTCTCTGCCGACTTGTGATCTCTGTCTGTCAAATAAATTAAAAAAAGAAAAAAGAACGTCAGACTCTGGTTACGTTCTTGCCCAGTTGACTTCAGGAGGCTGTTCTCAGCTGTTTATTTTTTCTCCTGTTCCTTTTTCTGGCATACTTTTCAGGGATGTTGACAATGTGTGTCTCTGATTATCCACCTTTCCCTGCTGTGTTCTTTCTCCAGGTTCTGCCTTTTTCTCTGTTCTCGGGGCTTTCTCTCTGCTTGGCTCTTTTCTTTTTTTGTGACACAGGTGGTTTGCTTGGGTCTGTCTTTGCCTATGTAAATGAGGTCTCTCTCTATTGAAAGTTGGCAGTGGTTCAATGATGGAATCAAAGTAGTAAATTCTGGGGACACAGGAGGGTCACGATTCCAAAGGCAATACCAAGAGGCCTCGCTGGACCACACATGAGCAGAGAGGAATTTCTGGGGATTTAAATTACGATTGCCTGATGCTTCAGTCTAAAATTTGCTACCTTTGTGCTTTAAATAACTGGCTTCCTTTGGCTTTAGGATTTACTTGAAGATCTTTAACAGTAGTCTTTCTTTGAGAACAGATAGATCAGTGCTATGATTCAAGTTGTACTCATCTCTCAGGATAGTGAGACTTCCCACTACTCATAATCAGATTGGCTATTTTACAAAGGGGAAAAGTACAACCTTTCAGGCCGATATAAGGAAGAACCAACTGAGAAGATGCACAAATAAAGTAATCTTATATATGACTTTAAAGAAAAAACATTAAAAACTGTTAAGAAGATGAAGAAGAAAAAGGAACACATTCTTTTAAATGAAAAATTAAGGGGCTCAGTGGGTTAAAGCCTCTGTCTTTGGTTCAGGTCATGATCTCAGGGTCCTGGGATCGAGCCCCTCATCAAGCTCTCTGCTCAGTAGGGAGCCTGCTTCCCCCACTCTCTCTGCCTGCCTCTCTGCCTACTTGTGATCTCTTTCTGTCAAATAAATAAATAATCTTTAAAAAAAAAAGGAAAATTAAGATGACCTAAAACATGAACATGTCTTCTCATTTCATTTTGCCTATGAATTTTACAGTTGAGCAGCTTAAAAAATATTTTTATTCTAACAGCTTGAACTTTTTTTTCCCAGTTGTTCAACAAAGTCAAAATCTGCTCAGATATTTAAAGGAAAGTAGTCCCCCCCACAACCTTTTTCATATTTGGTGAAATAAGGAAAAGCTTAACATTCTAGCTTGGTGGAATTTAATTTTGTCCAAGAATGGGATTTTGGTGATTAAGATAAAATATGGAGATGATGATGGACGTGTACTAACTTTGAAGAATAAGAATCCACTGAGAGTTATTTTTATGAAATATGGATGAACTTGAGTCACTTACAGCGTACTCTATATTCAGAGTCTTTTTGACCAAAAGTATGTTTCGTTAGATGTCCATGTGGGGTTAGTGTAGTAAGTAGTTAGTCCTGGCTGAAATGTCAATTGTTGTCAAGCATCAAAAGGGTGCTTTCTCAAGCATGATCTCTACCCAACAAGGGCAAATGGAGTGGAAATCTCCACTCTGTAGTTCCTCTGAGAATCAGGCTGATGGTGGCTCCCCCATTCTGGAGACTGGCCTGCTGGAACAGTCGTAGGTTGCTGTAGATAGGAAGATCGAATGGAGGGTCGTACAAGATGCTTTTAAGAGCCAGGCTCTGAAGGATCCTACTTGACATTTACAAACATGCTGTTTGCTAGAATCTGGGCTGATTGCCCCAACCAATTGCAAGGAATGCTGGGAAAAGTGGTCTTACTGGGTACTCTGGAAAAAGGATATAAAGTGCAGATTTTGTTATTACATGGGATGGTCTCTGCCTAGTCTTTTTTTCCAGTGATCTTTTTGCGATAGAGAACACTCACTATATCCCCGAGGGAGATGAACAGAACACAAATCCCGATACTTCACCCAGCTTTCAATCTGGGATCTCTAGGTAACTTACAAGAGTTTCTCTTCATTCAGGAGGGCTCCTCCTTGGTCCTTTGAACTAAAGAAAGGAGGTGTTTGCTCCCTTCCCCCATATGTAATTGTGGAGTTGTTTCATATTCCCGTTCAGAAGGGGGAAGAACAGCAGATCTTCAGCAATCGTGGGTCCGTGGCAGGTCTGAAACCCCACTGGATAGATGTGGTGCAGGCCCCCATCACTCCGGGGATAGGGTAGATGTTCATTAGACTCTGCTAGTTTTGGATAGTGGGTGCCTCTGGGGGCGTGGCTGCTCTTACCTGGTGGAGCCTTTTGAGCAGATGAGTGATGTCATTGGGGCTGCACTTTGGGAAATGAATTTGGGTCTGAGAAAAAAGGAAGTTATTGCAGAAATTCAAGAGTTAAGAACCCTTGGGGTTAGTCAGAATAGGAGGAAGTGGTGAATGCGACAGACACGTTGAAAGCCACATTCCAGGGCCTTGCTAACTGGTTGGGTGAGGGTGACAAAGCAGGAAAGGAGATCTGACTCTAAGGCCTTGCCCCTGGCTTACAAGGACAATGGCGGTGATGCAGGGAAGTCAAGAGTCAGTCTTGATTTGGGGGAAGATGACTTTGGTTTTAATTATTTTCTACCTTGCCCACTCACATAGAGGAAATGAACCCATGTCCTAACTTCATTAATGGACAGGAGTGTCTTGGTTATAAATTTTATTGAAAAATATTTTAAGGCTTGAGAAATTTGAAATAAATACATGGCAATCAATGAAGTATTTGTTGAGCATTATGAGTTACTAGCGTTAGGCTGGTTGTTCACAGTGGGTCCTATTGTTATTAAAGTATCTTGAGTGTGTTTCTCCTAGGAAAGGTTTGTCACCAGACTGGCTTGAGCTCTTTCAGTGAAAAGGACCGCTCTGCTTTCGATGGAAGTGTGTGCTACTGTTGGGGAGTTCTAGTTGTTGATCGCTTCCATTTTATTTTGAGCTAAAAGTTGTTTTCTTCAAACTTCTACTCAGAGTAACCAGTTTTTGTTTGTGTGTGTGTTTCTTTCTTTCTTTTTTTTTTTTTTTTGGATTTAATTTTTAAGTCATGTCTTTACCCAACGTGGGGCTAGAACTTAGAGCCCTGAGATCAAGAGTTACATACTCTACAGACTGAGCCAGCCGGGCACCCCAGAGTAACCACTTTTTAACCTCAGAAATACACAAGGCACATTAGTCTTCTAGGGTCTGGGAGGCAGCAGCTGCCCCTGCTTATCTTCTTTGTTTGAGCCAAAGAACTCTTGTCTACAACCACTGCTTTTGTATGACTTCGTCTCTGGGACTCTTTGCAGGCTGTTGCTTCTTTTGTCTGCAGGGGCTCATGCTTGTTGCTGGGGAAGGGTGTGGTGATGACCTTGTAGATTCTGATGGTGGCAGAGGCTTTGACATGACTTGAGGGTCTCTCTGTTCTGTGATCATCTGGTCAGCAGTGTCTGATGAGGAGACCCTTAGTTGTAAGCGTTCCCTTAGAAGTCACTTTATGTGGAATAAAGGGTTTACCCCTCAGAGCCCAACTCTATCACCCTCCTTTGTTTATTACACAAAAGAAGACTTTATTGCAAGCATCGCTGGTAGGTAGCCAGTCCCTTCTTTCTTCTTGCTGACAGAGCCCGTGTCTGTTGAGGCCTCCAGCCCTCTTATCAGATGTCCCTGAGCTTCCAGAGAAGCCATCCCTACTTCCAGCTCTAGGGGCGGATCTAACCTAGTCTCTAAAAACACTGGGCATCCTCGTCCTGCGGCAAGGGGCTGCTTTAGGTGTGGGGTTGTAACCCAGGTCTGGTTAATGAGACAGGGCGGGGGGGATCCTGGGGGAGAGGACCTTCTGGAAGATGTTTCCTTTCTCCAAAGGAGGAGACACTAGGAGAAGTGAAACCTCTCTGCCTGGGCCCTTTACTATGTCTGGATGTGAGCACTCTAACTCTCAAGCCATCTGGAGGGTGAAGCCCGCACGTGGCAAAAAACAAAGCCAAGCGAATCCCAGGAGCGGGGCGGCCAAATTCCTGATCTTCTTGTTTGGAAAGTGAACACATTTCACTGTCATCTGTGGGGGTTTCTGTTAGAGATTTCAGTTTCTAGCAGCGGAAGGTATCCTAACTGATAGGGGGACTCTTCACGTAAGGCACTTGGAAGAGAACACAGCATCAGAATGGTGGAAATATCACCTCTGATATTTTATACTGTGTGCTTCTGGAAATGGGGATTCACTCTGAGACATGCTTTTTCATTCTTTCATTCATAACTCCATCACACATTTGGTACTCGTTGCTCTTGAGAACAACTAAGACCTTCAGGGATTTTTCTCTGCAAATTTCTTTTTTAAAAATAGTTTATTTATTTATTTATTTTTAAGATTTTATTTATTTATTTGACAGAGAGAAATCACAAGTAGGCAGAGAGGCAGGCAGAGAGAGAGAGAAGGGGAAGCAGGCTCCCCGCTGAGCAGAGAGCCCGATGTGGGACTCGATCCTAGGACCCTGAGGTCATGACCTGAGCTGAAGGCAGAGGCTTTAACCCACTGAGCCACCCAGCCTCCCCTGCAAATTTCTTTTTATGTGTTAGTAAGATCCCTGAAAAATCCTTTTCATGATGCTGGAAAACCAAGGAAATGGGTGGGAGTAGCTACACTTCTGACTGATCAGAGAACGTTCTGGAAGAGGACCTCACTTATATATTCTGCATCTGAGTCCACCAACGAAGACAGAGATCTTGGATTACTTTCGGAAGTTCCTCCAGTGGAGATGGCGATGGCCCCGTGGCTGCCTCAGATGCCTCTGGACATAGTGGCTCTGTGTTTGGCCTACCATGAACTTGTCAGGGAACCTCGACTCTTCATCCCCACCCTATTGCCTATCCCGCACAATGTATCCTCGATAGATTCCACCCACCCCACTTTGCCTAGGGCCCACCTCTGATTACTAGCATGAGAGCGTTCACTTCCATTTCATCCCCTTCTAGGTCGCCGGCTTCACCTCTGAGACGAGCTCAGGTTCATCCGGGTCTGGAGGGTAAATCCATTTCCTGCACTGGTTTCTCCTTACAGACAGGTGTCCCGGCGCTCCGACATAAGCTGCCAAATACATTTGCTTGTGTGTGGAGTCAGTGAAAGGGATAACTAAAAAGGTCACATCTTCAACACTTTGCCTTTCTTAATAATAAGCTGTCAGCTGTCACGGACAGAAACGTCAAATCCTTTCATGCTCTCCCTTCTCCCAAACCAGGAATCGGCTTTGACGGTTTGCTGGAAATTCAGATCACCACTTATTTGAATGCTCACTCTTACACAACCTCAGATGGCAGCAAGTGCCATGAAAGAACCTTCCTGCAGAATCCTTCAACTAAAGCCCTGGAGAAATCCAATAGCTCCCGGGCTCACGGCCAATTCTTATACACCTGATCGGTCATCTCTTCTGCTTCAGAGCTAGTGTCCCCTCTGTGAGAAGCAAAACGGCCCCAGAATCTGAGAAGTGCCTGTGGGCACACTGGACATAGTCCTGTGGTCTGCTTGTCCTTGGGTGACATCACCGCATACACGACAGTGGCTTGGTGAACAGAGAGACTCCCCTTAGGGGAGCAGCTCAGTGGGGGTAGTTACCCATGAAAGTTCTCAGCAGCTTCCAAGAGTCGTTTTTGACTCTGCACCTGGTAAACATCATGGCAGCTTCTGAGACATATGTCTCCTTCCGGGGGCTAGCCTAAAGAATGTAATGACAAAGCATGTTGGTAGATAGGAAGAGCTCATTGCTGCTCAATCTTTCCGCAAAGAGTGGAGAGGGCAGAAGTCACCGGTTTCCACTGGCGGCTTTGTGAAAACTCTACTTTAGTATGTGTTATCAGGAGGATCCCTTGGGTATGTGTGTATGGCTTGCTTCTGAAAGAGCTCAAGTTAGGCTCTTTCATGTAAATCACATCCCAGATTCCTTTATATTGACATCTGGAGCATCCAGTTTGCTACTTGCTGGTTAGAAGTAATAAAGGGGTTGGAACAATGTGACGGGATCCAAGAACGTCCATAAGCAGTTGCTTCTCCCCATTGTGTGTTGGAAGGAAATGAATAGACTACTCAAGGAGGCAGTGATCTATAACGAGGAAATAAAGTAGTCCCCTGCTACCTGATGGTTGGCTCCAGCTCCGGAACCAAACCCTGACTTCTGGGAAGGGCCACAAGACCATGTGGAAGGAGCTCACGTTTCCAAAGCTAGTGAGCATTTTCGGTCATGTCTCCTGCAGCTCACCCTTTAACCTTCAGTGTTGCCACCCAAAGACCATCTGACACACACATTTCTTGTCCGTTGGGCTTGGAGTGGAATTAGGAGCGTGATTGGTAATATCAGCCCAGCTGCTCTCTGGAGGGCTGAGTTGAGGAACTCTATAGGAAGGTTGAGCATATGCCTAGGACCCCTGTGAAGTCGAGGCTCAGAGAGAGGAACACTCACTTTTGGCGGAGTATTTCTCGAAAAATCCAGAAAGAAATTCATAAGCAAGTCATTTCATTTCGAAAAAAATTTTTTTTTAAAGTTTATTTTTGTCACAGGGCATGGCTTAACATTTTTAGTGTTTAGGTCTTTAGAGATCTCGTTTCTGCCAAGATGTTCTGCCTCTCTTGGAGAGAAGGGGGAGCACCTTCCCGGGGGTGGTGACGGCAGGGCTCCTTTGGTCAGGAGAATCACTACACTGGACCCATGGGTGTAAGAGACAGAAGGAGAAAGCCATGTCCAGGAGCTGAGCTGTTGGAGCAAAGGGACTCTGTGCACTGACTTTCATGGGTTCACCCAATGTTCCCATGTCTGACACGTCCCCACCAGCTCCCGCCTTCTGGGGATGTAGAGACCAGGTGGGGAGCTATAGCGGACACGAGGATGGGAAGAGAGATAAGCCTTGGGACTCCTTTTGCTGCAGCAGACCTTAGTACAGATCCCAGTCACTTGGAGCGCTTGTAAAAACACGGATCACTAAATCTGTATGTTTGGGTTTGGGACTGAGACTTTGCATCTTTACCATGTTCCTGGGTATTGATGCCGCTGGTCCAGGGACTGCCCTTCAAGAACCAACACCCAGTTTAAAAAGTATCTCAGGTGATTTGAATTTGCAGCCAAGATTGAGATCCGGTGCCTTAGAGGCAATATTTGCTTGAGGGAATCCAAAGGGAATTTTCATATCGTGGTTCATGGATTTATTTATTTTTAAAAAAGATTTTGTTTATTTACTTAGAGCAAGGGCACATGCACAAGAAGGGGAGGAGTAGAGGGAGAGGGGCAAGCAGACTCCGTGCTGAGCAGAGCGGGACATGGGGCTTGATCTCATGATACTGGGATCATGACCTGATCTGAAACCAAGAGTTGGACACTTAACCGACGGAGTCACCCAGGCACCCCACAGTCCATGGATTAAGAAAAATAAATTGAGGGAGAAACATATAAACCCATTATTTATCTGCTTCTACCTAACATTCTATTCGTGTACTTGAGAAAATAATAACAGGCCCACAAAATGCTCTCCAATGAATAACTCAAAAATAGGTTAGTTCTAATATTGGCTTATATACAGTATATGACTTATATGGTTCTTGTATTACCTGTAACAAATCTCCACAAACTTCATGGCTAAACACAATACACTTGTTCCATCTCCCAGTTCTGATGATCCCAAGTCCAAAACCAGTCTCACTGGGGCCAAGTCGACCCATCAGCTGAGCTGTGTTCCTCCTGGAGGCTCGGGGGGCAGAAGCTGTTTCCTGGCCTTTTCCAACTCCCAGAGGCTGTTTGCATTCCTTAGCTTGTAGTTCTTTCCTCCAGCTTCAAAACCAGCCCTAGAGCACCTTCCGACCTCTGTCTCTCTGACTCTGCTCCTCTCTCCCTCTAATTAGGACCTTACGATTTGATGGATAGACCCAGATGATCCAGAATAACATCCCATCTCAAAACCTTCATTGACTCATTTAGGCAAAGTTGCCTTTGCTGTCCAAGGTCCACAGATTCATAGGTTCTGGGGGTTAGGATGTGGATATCTCGGGGTGAGGGACATTATCTGGCCCACCACCCAGCAAAACGGGGGAAAGTCCGAGGGAAAGGAAGTGAGGGGAGGAGAGGCAGAAGAGGATTCCCTGTGCCTCGCTGTGGCTTTGATCATTCCGCTGGCGAGCAAGTGAGTCCTCAGCTCATCTTTAAACAGAGCGTGCTACTCGGCTCCCGAGGGAGATCTCCACTTGCCTGCTGGATGTGTCTACTCCGTTCCACATGGTTTAAGTTCAGCGTGTCCAGAAATGAACTGGTTCTTCTTCCCTTGCCTCCAGAGTTCTCCCTGTTCTTTTCCTGTCTCCATTAATTACATCATCTCCCCCCACTCCCCACCTTATCCACAGGGGCCGTGTTCCAAGTCTCCCAGGGGATGCCTGAAACTGTGGCTACTACTGACACTTATATATACTGTGTTTTTTCCTGCACAAGCATACCTACGCTAAAGTTTAACTTGTAAATTAGTCACCCTAAGGTTTTTTTTTCTTAAAGATACAAGGTTTTTTTTTTTTCCTGTTTCTTTTTAAGTTTTAATTTAAATTCCAGTTAGTTAACATGCAGTGTAATATTAGTTTCTTGTGTGTAATACAGTGATTCTATATACACACCCTTTCCCCGCCATATTTACTGTCCTTTACTGTGATATATAGGGTTAGAGTTACAGAACCCAGGGCAGTTCTCTGTGTGGGCAAGGGACAGGGCTGGCGTTAATGCAGAATGCCAGTGGCTCCATTCTTCTGTGAGGGTGTCCCCATGCAGGGCCAGGCAAGACCCTGCACAGACTCTGTCTGCCAAGCTTTACGATCCTTGTCTGGCTTTGAGCTTCTCTCCGCATCTGTAAGGCAGCGCCGGCTGTATGTGCACCAGCACTGGGCAGTGGATCCTCACCCCACGGGGCATGGGTTTATTTTCCCAATGACTTCTGGGCCTGGAATAGGTGCTGGTGCTGCCGGTGGTGGCGTGGCTGTCACTTCCTTGCCAAGCAGTCTGCACACACGGATGCATCCTTCATGCTCACAGATCAGTCCCGCCTTTGACATTTAGATGGCAACAATCACCTTGCAGCTGGAGCCGTGCTCGGGCTTCCTTTACAAGAGGATCCATCTGCCAGTCTATCCTGTTGTGTTCTGTCTAGTTAGTGGGATATTGGTTGCTCTGGGAATCCACGACAGAGAAACCGCGAATAAATATTTATTAATTTCTGAGTGTAAAGGTGCTGGGTACTCATTATGGAAACCCCAACACCCCAGGCCTCTGTACTGGAATAAATGAAAGTTCCTTATAACATAGCAAAATAACGTGAAATAAGATAAAATAAAATTCCCTGAGAGATCCCAGTTGTACCAATTTGGACTGGTCTTGGCCAGTCCCCATGTTGGCTCCTGGAGTGTGATACGCAAAATACCAGTGGACGCACAAGAGATGATTTTAGGTGGCATAGAGGCAAACACATCTTATTTTAAAATTCTTAATATTCTCTACTTTTCAGGTGTATCAGAAACACATCCACCCTGAATTCAGGATTTCGTGGATATTTTCACTTTTATAATACATTCATTTATCTAAAATGTATTGGTTGATTTTTTTAAGACTTTATTTGAGAGACAGAGCACATGAGTGGCCTGGAGGGAAGACAGAGAGAGAAGCAGACCCCCCGCTGAGCAGGGAGCCCGATGTGGGACTCGATCCCAGAATCCCGGGATCTTGACCTGAGCCGAATGCAGACGCCTAACTGACTGAGCCACCTGGGTGACCTTATTGGTTTATTTTTGAAGAAACAAGTAGGTGTTAGCACAAGTAGTTTAGAATTAGAATTAATGTAATTAATTTAGAATTAACAAGTAGGTATTAACACAAGTAATCAATAATTTTGAAGGTAGTAGTCTGATACTACCCTGAAGTTGATACATTTTGTTTTATTTGACAGAGAGATCACAAGTAGGCAGAGAAAGAGAGGGGAAAGCAGGCTCTTCGCTGAGCAGAGAGCCCGATGTGGGGCTTGATTCCAGGACCCCGAGGTCATGACCTGAGCCGAAGGCAGAGGCTTAACTCACTGAGCCACCCAGGTGCCTCAAGTTGACACATTTTTACAAATAATATCATTGAATGAAATATGATATAGTATTTAATGGTATTTTCTTCTAATGGCTATTGACAAAGCATACTGGGCTTGTTCTGTGTCAGTATATACTCATTTTGGTTGTTTTAACAGGTATATACAATTCTGTTCATAGATGCTTGGAAAGGTACTTACCGGGCAATATGTGGTGGTCATATGATTATTCCCAAGGTTTGACCATCTTAATCAGGGCTGCCGTGAATGTGTGCTGGATGAATGTATTTTGTGCATTCATACAAGTGTTTCTGCAGGGTTAATTCATAGAAGTAAGAGTCATAAAGGATATAAACATTTACTTTTTTTTTTGGGACAATGTCAGTTTCCTTTTAAAGGTGCCATATGATCAACCCTCCTACTTATAGTGCCTGAGAGTGTTTCTCTCCATCTGACTGACCACTAGACATGATCAGACTGGAGTGCCTGGGTGGCTCAGTTGGCTAAGCATCTGCCTTCAGCTCAGGTCATGATCCCGGGGTTCTGGGGTTGAGTCCCGCATCAGCATCCTGCTCAGTGGGGAGCCTGCTTCTCCCTCTCTCGCTCCCCCTGCTTGTGCATTCTCTCTCTCTCTCTCACTCAAATAAATAAAAAAAATCCTTGTCAGACTACAATCTTTGGACTCTCTCGTGGGCAGTTCTATTTCTTTTGTGAATTGCTGGTGCATATCCAATGCCCATTTTGCTTTTAGGTAGTTCACATTTCTGTTAATGTTCCTCAGTAGACTTTTGTTTTCTTCATAAAAGCTCCAATATAATGTTAGGTTTAGCTCCCAAAGAACTCCTTTAAATGTCCCTAAGCACACTCTAGATTATTATAATTCAGGTGTTCTATAGAAACCAGATGGTTCTCACAGGATCAATTTGTCTTGATGGGGCTATCATATTTCAAGAGATGGGCTCCAGGAATTTCTGCATTTTTTTTCCCAAAGTCCAGAATCATGATTTTTTTCAATGCATGAGAAGGTGTCTGTTTTTCTTTCTTTCTTTTTTTTTTTTTTAAGATTTTATTTATTTATTTCGCAAAGAAAGAGAGACAGCAAGAGAGAGAACACAAGCAGGGGTAGAAGGAGAGGGAGAAGCAGGCTTCCCGCTGAGTGGGGAACTCGATGCAGGGCTTGGTCCCAGGATCCTGGGATCATGAACTGAGCTGAAGGCAGATGCTTAATGACTGAGCCACCCCAGCATCCTATCACTGGATCAATTTGTCTTGATGGGGTTATCATATTTCAAGAGATGGGCTCCAGGAATTTCTGCTTTTTTTTTTTGAGGTCCAGAATCATGATTTTTTCAATGAATGAAAAGGTGTCTGTTCTTTAGAAGTGCTTTATCCAAGCTCCACTCACAAAGGTCTACTGAATAAACTAGAACATCAAATAAAAAACCTACTATGAGAAATAACAAGTACTAATACATAAATAACAAGATGTAAAGGCAAGCAAGCATTTATTGAACACCTACTGTATACCAGGCACTGTGCCAGTTATGGAAGATACAAACATGGCTGGGAAGTGACTCTGCTTTCAGGGGCCCCCAGAGGGTGGCCCATTTGGCTAAGCATCTGACCCTTGATCTCAGTTCAGTTCTTGATCTTGGCGTTGTGAGTTCAAGCTGCACGTTGGGCTTCACGTTGGGCATGAAACCTACTTTAAATAAACAAAAAAAGAAGCAACTTACAAAAGAAGCGACTCTACTCTCAAAGAGCTGAGGAAGAGAGACACATTGATACACGTAATTACCGTGGGATACTGTAAGTGTTAGGATACGAGTAGTGCACACTGGGAGTTCTTTCTACCTGTGATGATGTGAAAGGATGGTTGTCAGGAAGTCTTCAGAGAAAAGGAGTGTCTGAGGTAGAGTTCTGGAAGGTTTGGTGGGAAGGAAACCCCTTACCAAGGGTAGGGCTGTGTGAAATAGTATGGAGGTTCCTGGGACCCTCGTGGGCATTAGCAAGACTGGGGAATGGGTGGGCTCACTGGGGATAAGCTGGGGTCAGGCTGTAGAGGGTCTTTTATGCCATCAAAGAGCTGGAAATTTTTCCTGCAACAATGTGGAGCCACTGGAGGCATTCATTAAGCATGGGGCTGGTTTGGGAGATGTTTAGGTTTCAGGGGAATCGCTTTGACTTCAGATGGAGAATGGAGCATGGGTGTTGCATGGGTGGGATGTGGTGACTTGGGGGTGAAGGAGGGAGCAGAGACCAAAGTCTTCATCAGGCTCGGTGATAATGGCATTAACCCACTTAGGGAAGTAAGATGGAGGGCAGATTTGGGGGGGAAAAGATAGGTCTGCTTTATTGATGGAATGTGGGGTGTCTGTGGAAAGTCATGGTGGAGAGATCCAGCAGTTGGCTGTGTGCCTCACTCAAATGAACTCATTCATTCGGTGAATATTTATTGTGTGCTATGTGCTCTGTATCTTGGATTAAATGAGGTGCTTCCAAAACTCCTCAGGCACTATAGGAAATTCTTTCTATCCTTCTAACCATTCCTTAGGTGGCTAAAGTAATGTCCTTTACATATTTCATTTTCCCCCAATTTTATTCTCAACTTCGTACATTCACCTTGCTGTTTTCACAAACTGACGACAAACAGTTACAGAAGACATGGAATAAACATCTGTTAAACTACGTATTTTTTTACATCACAACTGTCATGTTTTCATTTGTTTCAAACATATCATCTGGAATAGATATGTGCATTTTTCACTTCAAGGCTTTTATCCCAGACTATTATAAATGATATTACAAATTTTCAGAGTTCATCTGTATTGTGAAGGGGTATTATAAAAAATGGACATTTGCTTAAACCCCTAAGGAACAGTCACGCATTATTTTTTTATAAATAGCAACATTAATGATGATGAAAGTTACCATTTATTGTGTACTTATTATGTACTTGGTCTATCGGGAACATTATATTTGGTTTACATGCGTACATTACGTATGCATGTATCTTCTGGGGTATATATTGTTATTTGCATTTTTTTAAAGATTTTACTTATTTATTGGTGGGGGGCGATGCCAGTGGGGGGAGGGGCAGAGGGAGAAGAAGTAGTAGATTCCCTATTGCGCAGGGAGCCTGACCAAGGGTTTGATCGCAGGACCCTGGGATCATGACCTGAGCTGAAGGCAGATGCTTAACTGACTGAGCCACCCAGGCATCCCTGTTATTTGCATTTTATGAAGGAAATTTTTCCTCTTCGTACCTTTCCAGAAACTCTTTCATGAGATCTTTGATGGGCGCATCTCCCTCTGGGAATGACAGATGATTCCCAGTTCTTTCTTCTTTTCTCTCTGTGAGCACCTTCTCTGAGCACTTTCACCTGCTACAAGCCTTCCCCCGCTATGTTTCAGTGATTCTCATGTCCATGTGTTCCGCCCAGATCTCTGTTCTGAGCTCCACATGAGTTAGCCCAATGTCCACTCATCCCCTGCAGTTGGCTATGCAACGGGCACCTCAAATTGAACACATCCCAAATAATACTCATGGTCTTTCCAAGGCAGGCCCAGGCTCCCAGAATCCCTAAGAATCCCTCTTTTAGGAAGGACGTTTCTGGTGTGTCAGAAACTGGAAGTTCTTCTTTTCTCCTCCTTTCTTGCCCCCCACATGCAATCCGTCTCCAGGCTCTGTGGATTCTGGTCCCTAACTCTCTCCCTTGCACACCCTCTCCTCTCTTTGTCTTCTGCTGTGGCCTTAGAGGAGGCTCCTCACATTTATCAGCACAATTATGGTGACCGGTTTTGCTGTTTCTTTTCCCCTCCGGTTCCTTCTGCACGAACCTTGAGGTTAAGCCCTCCAAACACAAAACTCAGATAACCGTCTTGTCCTCTTTCACTCAGTAGGTATCCACGATTATCAGCACACATTCCAGACACAGGGGCGGGTAACAAGTCAGGTCCAGTTTCATGTGTCCTTCCATGCTCTGAGCTCCCCAAAAGTGGGAAGGTGTTGATCCTGGTGTATAGTATGTGCTCAGTAAAGGTACTCATGAATGAGTGCATCCAACATCTCAGAATAAAACCAGGTCAGCCTGCCTTTGGAATCTATATGTTTTCTTTCTTCCTTCCTTGCTTCCTCTCTCTTTCTCCTTCTTTCTTCCTTTTTAATATTTTATTTATTTGACAGAGAGAGAGAGCACAAACAGGGGGAGCAGCAGAAGGAGAGGGAGAAGCAGGTTCCCCGCTGAACAGGGAGCCCAATGTGGGGCTCTATGTCAGGACCCTGAGATCATGACCTGAGCTAAAGGCAGATGCTTAACTGACTGAGCCACCCGGCCATCCCTCTTGAGTTGATTTTAAATGATGTTATATTCTGCTTGCAAAGCTGGTGAAGAAGAACTAACTGGGTAGAGCCCTAACCTCAGATGCAAATCTTTCACAGGAAACACAACTGGACCTCCCCTCTGGGCTTGGCAGTGGAATTGCCATTTAAATGGCACAAAGCCATTTTAATACTTTGAAGGCAGTTACAGGAGGACTTGGAATATCAAAATTATTATTATTATTAAACAAATTTTTTTTATAACCCAGCCACCCTATCCCTACTCCCTCCCACCCCCCAGCAACCCTGCTTGTTTCATGAGATTAAGAGTCTCTTATGGTTTGTCTCCCTTCTGGTCCCATCTTGTTGCATCTTTCCTTCCCTTCCCCCCACAACCCCCTGCCCTGCTTCTCAAATTTCTCTTATCAGAGAGATCATATGATAATTGTCTTTCTCTGATTGACTTATTTCGTTTAGTGTAATACCCTCTCGTTCCATCCACGTCATTGCAAATGGCAAGATTTCGTTTCTTTCGATGGGTGCATGGTAGGGAATATCAAACTTAATACCAGAAGCCCATTTCATAAAGTAAAAGGGAATGATGCTTATCAGAAATTGCGTCACGTGAGCAGCCCTGGAGATGGACAGGGAGTTAGCACTGCAGCTGCATTTTGAACCAGTTATAAGCTAGAAATAGAAAGCAGAGGAGGAGCTTCTAGGAGACTATCGGAATAATCCAAGCTTGCACTCCCTCAAGCACAGGACCAGTTTTTCAGAGGGCAGAGTAGCTGTTTCTGACTTCAGTACACAAGATGATGTTCAGTTTCTGACTCTGTGCCACGTTCTGGGAAGCACTGGCCCCAGTCCATAATTACGATTCTTCTCTCCCACCTTCAAGGACCCTTCACTTTATTTGCTCTTTCTCCCAGCATGGTACACTCTGTACAGAGAGCTTCTAGGCACTGGCATTTATTTATCGTCCCTGGCCATGCAGAGCGCTTCTGCATTTTTCACAGCAGACCTGGCTTTAGACGAATTCATTCAGTGAATGGTAAGCTGCTTATATGCAGACACTGTTTTGCTTGTCTTTGTGACAAATTTGTCTCTGTGTCACTGCCTCATCTGATGTTGGATGGAATGGAAACCAAAGGTTAATCCACAGAGCTTGATTTAAAACAAAAGATTAAATGGACACGTTGGAATGAAACGAGTAATGATTGCAGTCACAGTTTTTGAATTTGTGCACATAGGCACACCTGAAAAGTTCTTTGAGAAACTCGAAGCCTGGTGAGACCCACATTATATCCTAAACAGTTTGGAGTTCTTGAAGGTTGGGTCTGAACGTCCTGGAATATAGAGAAATCAATGAATCAATGAGAGAGGACAAGTACACAAGTAAGGGTCAAGTGAATTAGGTGGATGGTGGCTACTCCAAGGTCAGAGGTGAGATCATTCTGGAGTGCATTTAAGGAAGAGGATTTACCCTGGGTCAGATAGTGGGAAAAAGATTGGAGTCATGACGGTTGATGACAAAAAGGTATCTGAGATTAGGACCAAGGTTAAATACATTAACTTTAAAGATTTTATTTATTTATTTTTGACAGAGAGACACATAAGGAGAGAGGGAACACAAGCAGGGGGAGTGGGAGAGGGAGAAGCAGGTTCCCTGCTGAACAGGGAGCCCAATGTGGGGCTTGATCTCAGGACCCCGAGATCATGACCTGAGCTGAAGGCAGACGCTTAACCGACTGAGCCACACAGGTGCCCCTCCCCCAACTTTTTTTTTTTTTTTAAAGATTTTCTTTATTTAAATACGTTAACTTTAATCAATAGCCCAGGACCATGAATATGAACAGGTCAAGCAGTCTTTGAAGGGCTAAGAAAAAGAGCAAAAATGTAGTAAAATGTGAGACAGCGTGTATGTTTGGATTTGAGCCTTTGACAAATGAAAATGGGCAGAAATGTTCCAATGTAGTTTATCATTAATATGTTCCTGGGAAGCTCCCTTTTTCTCTGTCTAGGTGCTGACTCTTTGTAAGAGCCTTGTAAGTGTATCAATAAAGGAGATGAGTTTGCTGCTGGACTCAGAGTGATTTCATATTTTATCCCATATTGTTTATTATGATTATTAATCATCCTCATTACGATGCTTATTATTTATCATCCTCTTTTGCCCCTTTTGTTTGTTTGTTTTAGACTATCTGGAAATAGCTTACTTAGCGGGAAGAAAAACCAGTGGGTGTTTATTTGTATTTATTTTTTTAATAAAGGAGATGTTCCAGTTATTACATATCCATTATCTTTGGACAGAATTGCATAAACTCCCTTTCTTTCTTTTTCTTTTAATTTCAGAGTAGCTGACACACGATACATCAGTTGCAGGTGTACAACATAGTGATTCAACTTCTCGATACGTTAGGCTGTGCTCACTCTAAGTATAGCTAGCTACTATCTGGCACCATACAGTGCAATTACAGTGCCATGAACTATATTCCCTATGCTGTACCCTTCATCCCTATGTTAATCATTTGATTTTCAGACTTCGTCCGTCAGAGCCTGGTCCTCCTGCCAGTCCGAGTTGAAGCGACAGGGGGCGCTCTCCAAGAGCCGTGAGTCACCACTGGGGTTCAGCTTGCATCTCCTTCAGATGGGAGGCCGAAGACCCCAGAAATGGTTCATTTCTTTTCTTTATGGCCCCATCTTCCCCTTCAACACAGCTCCTGTCCACTTAAGGTAAACAAACAAACACACAAAAACACAAGTTTCTTGGTGTCCCTTCAGAAGGGAGCAGACAGACAAAATAAAATCTGCAGTCTGTACTTTGAGCTGCTTCTTCTTACCCTTTATATAGTTTCTGCCAGTAGCATTAATCACCACTGCTTTTCAAAGTCTCCCCTTTCAGCAAAAAGAGCCATTACTCATCCTTCCCCAGGAATGAGGGGTTTGTGGGATGCCTACCGTGACGGGGACTGTTCACCGCCTTGCCAGACTTGCTACGTAGTCTTTGAGTAAGGCTACAACTCCATCCAGAAGTCAACCAGCTCTCTCCCACACAAGTGAACAAGGGGCATTCTGCCCTTGGTTTTATAGAACAGTTTCCTGAGGTGTGGTCCTGAATCATCCCAACTCAAATTCACAGCTTTTGCTTCTCAAGTAGGATAATCCACTGACGTGCTATCTAAATGGAATTTGGTGTCTGTCCAACCGTATGGAGCAGCAGAGTTCCCCAGAGTGGGGGAGGGTGGAATGTTTTAAAACACAGATGTCTGGCCCCACCTCCCGAGAGTCTCCTTCAGTAGGTTTGGGGCAAGACCAGAGATTCTGCATTTCTACCAAGTTTCCAGATGCTGCTGCTGCTGCTATTGCTGCCCTGGGTACCCGACTTTGAGAATCAGTGATCTGACATTCAGATCTCTGCTTGTCATAGGGACAGGTTCAGAGCCTTTTCTGATGTTTCTTGACGCTGAAGACTTGATGAGGTCCAGGAGCCTATTTTGATATTGTCTTCGAATTTGAAAGATCTGAAAATGTTATGTAATTTTGTGTGAGCGCCCGTGGATGAAGAACATTCTAGTGACCCAACAGTCTTTAACGCCTGTGGGAATGAAGTCCTGGCAATATCTGCGGATGTCTCCTAGAAAGAGGCATCCACCCAAAATCATGTTCTCTGTTAGTCTTAAATCAGAAACTGGAGTCTGTGTATGAATGGAAATAAAGTTTGTGAGTGATACCTGGAAGCAAAGCCTTCCAAAGAATGCTTAAAACCTGAAGACAAGTCCTCGGAGAATTGAGAAAAACCACCGTCCAAAGTCTGCGCACCTGCCTTCCAGGAAGGGGCTGCTTCTGGCAAAGCCCCACCAACTCTAACCCACTGATTGAGTATTGTATATGAGGTTGAGATTTGACCAAGTTGAATTAATGTCAGACAATAAGAGGGGACTGCTGTAAGCCCAAGTACGATACGTCATAGAGATTGAAATGAGCAGAACTATTAACCAGAAATAACTGCTGGGATCACTATGTATATTGGCCAAAGACCAACTGCAGCTGAGGAATTGTCTGTGCTAAAGTGGGATTGGAAGGGGAAAACAACAGGACCTATAAAGTTGTAAGTCTAATAAATCAATCACTAGTTATTTATATTAGAATATTATCTGAATCGAATAAATGTTTTAGATACAATTGAAGATTTTTTTTTAAAGATTTTATTTATTTGAGAGTGAGACAGACAGAGAGCACAAGCAGGGGGAGCAGCAGGCAGAGGGAGAGGGAGAAGCAGGCTTCCCACTGAGCAGGAAGCCTGACTTGGGGCTCAACCTGAGCTGAAGTCACACGTCTAACCAACTGAGCCACCCAGGTGCCCCACAATTGAAAATCTTTTTGGGGTCTGGAATGATTCTTCAAATTATAAATGTGAGATGTATCTTCTTCTTTTCTTTAATTTTTAAAACCTTAATATAATTGGGATATAATATCCTATTAGTTTTTGGTGTATATAGTGATTCAGTATTTTTATATATTGTGAGGTGATCCCCACAGTAGTCTAGTTACCATCAGTCACCATACAGACCTATTACAGTATAATGGAGTCTGTTTCCTATGCTGTATAGTACCTCCCCATGACTTGTTTTTTTTTAAACTATATATCTTAATATACGTAAAGTATAAAATGAAAGCCCAGCTCCACCTCATCCCAAACATCATATCTAGGCAAGGAGGGTGTTGTTTGGTATTTTTTAAAAGAAGATTCAGTTCGGGGTACCTGGGTGGCTGAGTGGGTTAAAACCTCTGCCTTCGGCAGAGCCACCCAGGCACCCGTGAATGTGAGAATTTAAAAAAGATTTTAAAAAAGGAACTGATAAAATAAGAAAAAAAAAAAAAAAGGAGAGAATGTGATCAGGCTGGAGACTAGAACAAAGCAATATGCTAGATTTAGGGTATGTTTTGATCTGTTAAAGGAAATACAAACTTTCAAGAGAGAAAAATTTATATATATACAAAAAACAAGGTTAAATACAATGAAGGGATAGAATATGACTATAACAATGAAAATTTTAAAAAAAGATTTTAAAAAAGTATCAATAAGATAAAAGTTAAAGTTAAAATAGAAAGAGGAACAATTAAAAAATAAAATTAGAAAAAAATAAAATTTAAGAAATTTAACTTTGAAAGACTAAAGAATCATGGGGGAAAAAGCCATGATTTCTATGTGCTGAATTCCCATAGCTCTGATGTTTTATAGTTCCCATCAATGGGTAAACTTGTTCTTGGCTGGATGTGGGGGCGGGGCCTGTTGCCATAATCCTCAAATGTCTTTGCCTGAGGCAGAATTGTACCGCCCTTGCCAGGGGCTGGGCTAAATAATCTGTTCACATTTGCTCTAGGAGCTTTTGTTCCCTGAACACTTTCCTTAGAGCTCTGTAGGATGGGAATGAAGATGGCGGCCTCCTAGTCTCCGGCTGGAGGAGCCCGGAGCTCAGGGCCCCACTCCTCAGTGTGCCTTCAGAGAAAAGCAGTTAATCCCTCCTGTCTCCCTGGTCTCTGGCTGCACCCTGAGCTCACCCGGCCTGTGATTGAGCATTTCTGTCTCTGGTGCACAGCCCTGTTTGGAGTCTCCAAAGTCTCCCAGACCTGCCACTTGTGGGGTCCCTGCTCAAGGAGCAGTGGTCTGACTGTGACTTGGATCATGGTTTAAGGTAACCCTGATCTGAAAGCTCACTTCTCAGCTCTTTCTCTGTAGCCGGCTTCCCCGGCCCATAGCTGCAAGCTCTGCCACACTCAGACACCCCTGATCTTTATGTGACCCCATGGGACCTGAGACCACACTGTCCCTGTGAGGGCTCCATTCCTGCTTAGCCTCTGGAGCAACGTCCCTCAGTGGAGCAGACTTCTTAAAGTTCCGATTTTGTGCTCCTCTGCTCCACCGCTTGCTGGGAACTGGCCCCTCCTCCTGGTTCTCTCTTCCTGTCACCTCAGATTCACTTCTCCGTATGTCCTACCTTCTGGAAAATGGTTGCTTTTTTGTTCCTAGAATTGTGGCTCTTCTTTTCTTTCATCTCCTGTTGAGTTTGTAGGTGTTTGGAATGGTTTGATAACTCTCCAGCTGAATTCCTGGAACCTGATGATATTTAGGTCCCTTCTCCTCCCTTGAGAGAGAGAATCGTAAGCAGGCTCCACCTTTGTGCAAAGCCTGACATGAGACACAATCTCATGACCCTGACCCTGAGCTGAGATCAAGTGTCAGACACTTAACCAACTGAGCCATCGAGGTGCCCCAAGACTTTATACTTCTAAATCTTATCTTGGTTTGTAAAACCTGCTTATCCTTTACTTTTTTCCCCATCTCTATAAATATAACAAGTCAAGCCACTATTGCTGAAGCCAGAAATGTGAGTTCTGTTTTTTGCTTTCCTGCCTTACCACTGCTACACAAGTAAGTCTTCCATTCTGGAATTTCTTTTATTGGATTCTTCTCCTGCTTCTCCTCTTGCTCATTTTCTTGTCTTCCCCTTGTCTTCCTTAGGCAACAAAGAACATTTAAAAAAGATCTAATGAGCCAAACAAAAGTATGTTTACATTTCTGTTTAATTTTATGTTGTATCCTTCACTTTAAAAATTATGTTTTTTAAAATATAAGCTCTATGCCCACTGTGGGGCTTGAACTTGTGACCCTGAAGTGTGCTCTACTACCTAAGGCAGCTGGGAACCTCTGACTTTATAAATTACAATTGTTATAGTTCATGTATAATTTAATGTCCTACAATCTCTCCTTTTGTTTTAAACGCAAGATATAGGGTGCCTGGGTGACTCAGTTGGTTAAGCAACTGCCTTTGGCTCAGGTCATGATCCTAGGATCCTGGGATCAAATCCCACATCAGGCTCTCTGCTTCATAGGGAGCCTGCTTCTCCCCCTTCCTCTGTCTGCCACTCCTACTACTTGTGCTTTTTTTCTCTCAAATAAGTAAATCAAATCTTCAAAAAAAAAAAATAAACACAAGATATAATTTTTTATCTCACATTCTTAAAAATTCCAAAGGAAATGGCTGGCCTCAGGTCTCTAGGATGAGTTCTTTTTCCATTTCTTATCTCTGCTTTTTCCTATTAATTTCACTCTTGGGCAGGCTCTTTCTGGGTATTGTCCAGAACCTCCAGGTCTAATCATCCCAGATATGTGGAAAGCACCTAGTTTTCATTACCGTATGGTCCTTCGGGATTTGATGACATTTTAAAAAAGTATTCTTGGTAAGTTTTAATGAGATAATATTGGTGATAGGCTTGATCAATATTAGTTTATCTAAAAAATATATGTATAGTTAGCTAAGTCAATTATAGGTTGGCCCCTTTGGGATGTTATTCCACTGGCCTCTATCTCTTATTGTTGCTCTCCAGAAGTCAGCCATCTGTCTGTCATTTTTTTTTTAAAGGTAAATTGTCTCTTTTTCTGACTGCTTTTAGGATCTTTGCCTTTATTTTCCTGTATTTCCACTGTGATGAGCGATGAGGGTGGAAAGAAAGGGGGAGCTAAGCAGCAGGCATAGGCTCAGGTTTGAGAGGTTAGTAAGGTCAAGGACAAATTTATTTCAGGATGAGTTATGTACAACTCTTTGACCTTAAATTTTCTGAGCTGATGAAATGAATACTGGAGGTAATAAAAATAGAGAGTTAGCTTGACTGAGGACTAGTAATGCATTTTTAAAGATTTTATTTATTTATTTGACAGAGATTACAAGTAGGCAGACAGGCAGGCAGAGAGATAGAGAGATAGAGAGATAGAGAGAGAGAGAGAGAGAGAGGATGCAGGCTCCCCGCAGAGCAGAGAGCCCAATGTGGGGCTTGATCCCAGGACCCTGAGATCATGACCTGAGCCAAAGGCAGAGGCTTAACCCATTGAGCCACCCAGATGCCCCAGTAATGAATTTTTAAAATCATGTTTGTCATTTTTAGGGCATTAGTAAGAAACTACCACAATGCATATTTTCTTTTAATTGCTTTGCTTAATCTTTTGTTGTTTATTTACTTGATTTGCTTTATTGATGAAAGCGGTGTACCTTTTAAAAATTGAAGTTTAATTAACGTATAGTATTACATTAGCTTCAGTTGTACACTATAATGATTCAAAATGTATAAACATGACTCAGTGCTCATCATGATAAGTATACTCTTAATCCCCTTCACCTATTTCTCTCATCCCCCACCACCTCCCCTCTGGCATTGAGGAGTTTGTTCTCTGTATTTAAGACTCTTTTTAGTTTGTCTCTTTCCTTGTTTATTTGTTTGGTTTTGTTTCTTAAATTCCACATGTGAGTGAAATCATGTGATGTGTGTCTTTCTCTGTCTGACTTAATTCACTTAGTCTTATATCTTCTGGGTCTATCCACGTTGTTGCAAATGGAAAGGTCTCATTCTTATTCAAGGCTGAGTAATATTCCTGGATATATCCAGGAATATTACTAAATAAGTACAAAAGATGTGAGATATATATCTCACATCTTTTTTTCCCATTCATAAATCAATGGACAATTGGGTTGTTTCCATATCCCAGCTATTGTAAATAATGCTGCATAAACATGCAAGTATCTTTTTGAATTAGCATTTTCATTTCCTTTTTCTTTCTTTTTTTTTTTTTTTGGATAAAAAGTAGTGGAATTACTAGATCATATAGTAATTGTATTTTTAATTTTTTAAAAAAGATTTTATTTATTTAAGAGAGGGAGTGAGACGGAGATAATGACAGTGAGAAAGAGCACAAGTGGGAAGGAGAAGGAGGAAGCAGGCTCCTCGCTGATTAGGGAGCCTGATGTGGGGCTCAATCCCAGGACCCCAGGATCATGAACTGAGCTGAAGGCAGATGCTTCACCAACTGAGCCACCCAGGCACCCTGGTATTTTTAATTTTTTGAGGAATTTCTATACCATTTCCCTCAAGAGCTGCACCAGTTTGCTTTCCTACCAGCAGCACATGAGGATTCTCTCCACATCCTCTCCAACACTTGTTGTTTCTTGTCTTTTTGATTTTAGTCCTTTTGACAGGAGTGAGATGCTATTGTAGACTTATTTTGTGGCCAAACCCGTGATCTATTCTGGAGAATGTTCCATGTGCACTTGAGAAGAATGTGTATCCCATGTTTTTGGATGGAACATTCCGAATATATGTGTTAGGTCTATCTGGTCTAACGGGTCATTCAAAGTTACTGTTTCTTTTCTTTTTTTTTTTTTTTAAGATTTTACTCATTTATTTGACAGAGAGAGACACAGAAAGAGAGGGAACACAAGCAGGAGGAGTGGGAGAGGGAGAAGCAGGCTTCCCACTGAGCAGGGAGCCCCATGTGGGCCTTGATCCCTGGACCCTGGGATCATGACCTGAGCTGAAGGCAGCCACCTAATGACTGAGCCGCCCAGGTGCCCTACTGTTTGCTTTTTTTATTTTTCTGGTCTACTTTTCTTAATCTTGGGGATCTCTATGAATAGGTTTTGATATAGAGGATACCCATGAGATTGTATTGAATTATGTGTTCTAAAAATACTTTATGTTTTAGAGAAAGGACTTCTAAAAACCCACTTTATCCATTCCTACCCCCCAAAGGGGAAAAACATCACTAGAGGATTATTTTTTTAAATGTATGTTAAAAAAATTATTCCCTTAATTTTCAATATATCACAGAGCTTACCAGCTCCTGTAATATCTCAGTTAATTTTTTTCTGTGGCAGAAAAACTCTTATCAGTAAAACTAATCATGTTCATGTCATTCTTATATTAGCCTTTCATCTATTCAAAGGAAATTACTAAGTTTCCCTTGAGCCTTTTTTTTTTTTTCTAGGTTAAATAAGCCCCGTTTCTTTATATTTTCCTCACAGGGAAATGTTTCCTAATCATTTCCATTGTTCTTTCTTGGACCACATCCAGATACCCAGTTGTTGATCCAAAAACTGGCCCATTAATGAAAGTTTGACCAGTGCTGAGTGGGAAGAGAGGCTGACCCATGGGTATTACTTGCGTGTCTAATTATAGATCCTGTGCTATCACGAAGGACCTATTCCCCATGAGGAATAATCTAGTTCTAAGCATCCAAAAAATTTCATTTATTTCTTCAGAGGCTTAAAAACACGCCCACTGGATTAACTCAACAATTTAGCATTAAAACAATGACTGTTTCTTATAGGAAATCTGAGTTTTTCCAGTGAAAGTGAGCAAAGTATTTCGGGTTGATTTCCTTTTTGGTTCATCCTTGAAGCATTGCATTGCTTTAGCTGAATTCTTATGTGTATCTGGTTTGCTTAGGTGTGTCTCTGTTTACTTATTTTGGCCCCTGTGTGCTGCAGATATTGGTCTCTTTTCTGTGCCTGTGTGTTTAGGCATCCTCCTCCTCTGAGTAATGCATCCGGCGATGGGGAGTCTTATAGGGCAGTTGAACTATTCTTTCCTTCCCTTTTTCTTCCTTCCTTCCTTCCCTCTCCCTCTCTCCTTTTTTCTCTTTTCCTTTTCTCTTTCTTTCTTTCTTTCTTTCTCATCAATGGATCTGGGAAAACTTGGGGGTTTTCCATGAATACTGAGGTCCTGGATAACCTGACGAACAGAACATTCTCTATTATCATTTCTTCAGAAGAGAGGCCTGAAGTGGCTGCGTTAATTCTGTTCCCTCTGTGATCAGCATATTCTCCGCAGAGCATTACTCACTCCAGCTCCTCCAGGGCAGTGTGAACTGGACACAAATATAATTCCATTAGCCTTCACTAACTGATGCATTCTCTATCCTGATGGCTTTTAAACATAAAACCACTTGTTCATCAAAATAGTATGCAGACACTGGTCATTAGATTTATTGGGGGGGGGGAAGACCCTTGACTCTGTTAGCTCAAGTTCAAAACGGATGTACACCCCTATCCAGAGCAATGGCTCAGTCCTCCATCTCCTCCAAGCGTTAAATTCCTTGCAGTAAACGACGCTCTGAGTTACTGCTGTTTTAGCATCTTTGTATTTCTGGAACTCCATGTCTGACACTGCTGGTGAGATGATCTACAAACAGCTGGTAAAGAACAGCTGCTTCGTAATTTGAATGACTTTCTTTTTTTTTTTTTGATGAGCTAAAGTTCCTCATTTCAGATAAAAGCCTTGTTATTGATCTTTGGAATAGTTCTTTTAGCAGAGGCTCATTGTTGAGGGAGAAGTGAGTGGCAGTGAGTATGTGTTAGGATAGAATTTAATTTCTTCATCCCTTTTTTAAAAAAGAGACTTTTTTTAAAAAAATATTTTATTTATTTGACAGACAGAGATCACAAGTAGGCAGAGAGGCAGGCAGAGAGAGAGTGGGAAGCAGGCTCCCCGCTGAGCAGAGACCCCCCCCCCCATGCAGGGCTCAATCCCAGGACCCTGGGATCACGACCCAAGCCGAAGGCAGAGGCTTTAACCCACTGAGCCACCCAGGTGCCCCCCAAAATAGACTATATTTTAGAGCAGTTTAAGGTTCACAGCAAAACTGAGGGGAAGGTACAGAGATTTTCCATACACTCCCTGTTCCCACACCTGCACAACCCCTCCTCCCCCAACTGTCAACACACTGTACCAGAGTGGTCTGTGTTTCATAACTGATGACCTGCACTGACATATCATTACCTTACGAAGCCCATAGTTTACAGTGTAGTTTGTTCTGCATGTTCCACTTTCTATGGGTTTTGACAAATGTATAATGACATGCCCACCATTATAGCACCATACAGAGTTTATTTACTGCCCTAAAAATCCTCTGTGTTCTTCCTACTCATCCCTCTCTCTCCCCAACCCCAGTTTTTTTTTTTTTTAACCATCTCCATCATTTTGCATTTTCCAGAATACCGTATAGTTGGAAACATGTTGCCTTTTCATATTGGCTACTTTTCACTTAGTAAAATGAGTTAAAGTTTCATCCATGTCTTTTCTTGGCTCAGTAACCTGAGTTTATCCTTTTACCTCCTGAATGATGTCTTGGTTGCTTTCAAGTTTGGGAAATTCTGAGCAAAGCTGTGATCGACATCTGTGTGCCGATATGTGGACATTTTCAAGTCCTTTGGGTAGATCCCAAGGAGAATGACTGTTGGACCACTTCATCCCTTCGTAAATCTCGTATTCTCCCACAGTAGAGAGCTAGGATATGTTGAAGGCCTACTATGCATCGGGATTTTCAGTAAATTGTGTCATTTCATTCTCCCTATTATCTTGCAACCTAATTTTTTAATACAAGAAAAAAACTCTGATACTTAGAAAAGTTGAATAATTTGCTTATGGAGACATTTGAACAAAGGGAACACTTAAGCAGAGAACTTCTAGTCTCAGTGTTTTTCAACACTGTAATAAGTTAGATCCAGAATGGACCTTTTTAAAAGTTATTTATTTTTTTATAAACATATATTTTTATCCCCAGGGGTACAGGTCTGTGAATCACCAGGTTTACACACTTCACAGCACTCACCAAAGCACATACCCTCCCCAATGTCCATAACCCCACCCCCTTCTCCCAAACCCCTCCCCCCAGCAACCCTCAGTTTGTTTTGTGAGATTAAGAGTCACTTATGGTTTGTCTCCCTCCCAATCCCATCTTGTTTCATTGATTCTTCTCCTACCCACTTAAGCCCCCCAAAAGGTTTTATTTATTTATTTGAGAGACAGCTAGAGGGAGCCCAACCAGGGGGGAGAGTCAGAAGGAGAGGGAGAAGGAGAATCCCTGCTGAGCAGGGAGCCTAACAAGGGGCTCAATGCAGGGCTCAATGCCAGGACACTGAGATCATGACCCCGCTGAAGGCAGACCCTTAACTGACTGAGTCACCCAGGCACCCAGAGCTGGAAAGGACCTAACCCTGAGGTTTAGGTTTTTTAACCTAAAAAACTTAGGTTTTTAAACCTAAACCTCAGGTTTTCTCTGAGCAGACTCATCACTAGCATTTATGGGACCTAGGGCAAGAATAGAAACGAAGGCCCACACAAACCAATTGTCTAAATGTTTAAAAGCCCTAGATCAAACCAACAAACTGTAAAAAAGATGTTCTGTCCTCCTACCTTGACAAGAACCACCTTTAAAACAACCTACAGATCCCAGTTTGAATTTTCCACCTGCTCAGAGTTCAGTGCCAGAATGTGGCAGCATGGGAGAAATTGCCTTAATACCCCCTGAAACCATACCCCATGTCTTCCTTCAGTCCTGCACAGCAAGGGGCCTTGCAAATTCTATCCACAGCTATCCCTGGGCGCTTCATGCCTAGGATGTACATAAGGGGTGTGTCCTTCTGTTGGGAAGATGGACCCAGGAAGAGGTCTTTACTGGCCCTCGAGATAGGATTATGGTAATCTGGGCAGAGAATTTGAGTGTCCCAAGGGTCCAGAGCAAGTGCAGAGTGTAGGGTCTAGATGGGCAGATTGCCTTGACCCCATGGTTTCCATACTTCCCTGGAAGTTGGAAAAAGGGAGCATTTGGCCAGAGAGTTGGACCCAGAGCAAGGTCCATCTTGCCAGGTCTGAGGATGGAAGTAGATCCAGGAGCCTCCGTTCCTAAATGAGAAAACAGGCCAGAGAGGTGGTCGGTTTCTCCAAGTCATACAACTAATTAGCGACTACACTGAGATAACCTGATTCCCAGGAATTTTCAAAAAGTTGGCCTTCTGAGACCCTTTTCATAAGGGCTGTTCTTAATGTGTGTTTCTATAAACTCATCCCAGGAATTAAGTCATAATCTTTTTCACCACAGAGCTAAAAAACCTGCCAAAAGGTATTATTCCTACTCATACGGCTGGTCCTCTAGAATAAACAACCAACCTTTTAGGTGACATTGCAATACCGCAGGGAGAGTTCTAAAAGCTCATCAGAAACTTTTGAGGGGTATCCATCACACAGCAGTTCCCAAACAATTTCCAAATTACTTCCTATAGAGGTCAGTTTATTGATGTGCTTGTATGAGTCAACTGTTTCACCCAGAAACCACAATTAGAAACGTGATCACCATCAACTGGGTTAAACAACTGGCAGATGTTTTCGGTGATTTGCATATAAATGAGACACCAGCCTCAGAAATCCCGCTTACTAAGGATTGAGATTCTTTTAGACATTTTTCCCTTTTGTTGGAATGTGCCGAAAGCAGCCTTCTGTTTATTAAAATGTCATGTCACAAGTGTCTTCTCGTATTTAAGGTTTTACTCCGCATAGTTCATTCCTGATACTATTTGCTCACACATTTATAAATACCTCTAAAGATACTTTAACATCGGAACAGCACTTTGTTTTTTATAATGTATGTTGCATATGCTCTGGGCTTTGATTCTTGTGAATACCCTTCAAAATAAGTTGGGCATAAATGTTTCCACGTCAGTCATTTCCAGACGGGGACCCTGGAGTGTTGGAGGGGGAGGGTGCATCACACTTGGAGCTGGAGTTTGAGTCTCCAAATCCCATATATTTCCCATTATGCCAGGTGCTTCTATCAGGGGAGGGCCCTCCACCTCTCTTAAACCCCACAGTGTGGCTTGGATTTCTGACCCCTCTTGTGAATGCCCTCTGAATCAGCTCACATTTATTTTCTCCTGGCCAGCCCCCGACTGACACAGAAGGCCATGTAATCCTTCATGATTACAAAATGCAAATGGATTCTGGAACCTTTTAAAAATAAGTCAGAAGTTATTTCATCATGGAACAAAACACCTAATGTATACCTAAATAATATTTACTTCTAATTGAAGTATTTGTTATTATGCATTTTGACCGTCAGCTGTATAATCAATGAATTGAAGGTTTACCTGTTTCTTTTTTTTAATTTCTTAAAGTTACTGGAAAACTTCCTTCTCCATGCCTGATGTGAAGCCAGCTCCTCTCAGCACTAGTCCAATTAACATTGCCATAAAACTACTGACGAGAAGCCGAGAGACAGGTAGGAAAGCTAACTCTCTTGGGAGTGTTGCTGGACCACTTTTTCATCATCTGAATTACTCATTATTGCTCCCCTTGAAACACATCATGTTGTTAATACCAGGAGGATATTGCTACACTGTAAACATAGTAAAGAGAAAAAAAAAATGACACAGTTTGCCTTTGTTGAAGGTGTGGTCTCTCTTCTTATGTAAGAAATGCTTTCTGACATATGTTGAGGAAAAAAACTGTTAACAAATATAATTGTTTGTATCAGGGGTCAGCAGATATTTTTCTGTATGGGACCAGATGGTAAATATGTTCTGTCGTAGTGCTGAAGCAGGCCTAGTCAGTAGGTAAGCAAAGGAACAGGGTTGTGTTCCAATAAAACTGTATTTATAGGAAGAGGTAGCAAGCTAAATTTGCCTCACAGGCTATGGTTTGCCACCCCCCTGTCTTATATATTTGATCACACTTCTTTAGCCAATTTGTCAACTGTCTAAAAGGACGTTTGGGGCGCGTGGGTGGCTCAGTGGGTTACAGCCTCTGCCTTCGGCTCAGGTCATGATCCCAGGGTCCTGGGATCGAGCCCTGCATCAGGCTCTCTGCTCAGCGGGGAGCCTGCTTCCCCCTCTCTCTGCCTGCCTCTCTGCCTACTTGTGATCTCTGTCAAATAAATAAATAAAATCTTTAAAACAAACTAAAAAATAAAATAAAATGACGTTTGTTGTTCCTGGGGTGGGGTTTTCTATCCTCTCTCCCTATTGGATGCCATTACTGTCCCAAGTACAAATGTTTCTGATCTCACACATTCTTTCTGGGAGTGCCCTCTTTCTCTGCCAACCTCCTCAAGCCAGCCATTCTTCTTTTTTCTTTTCATGGTCACTGTGTCAATTATCCAGTGCCACCATCATGCTGCACAATAAACAGTCACAACAAACCAAAAACTTGAGATGGTCCCAGTAGTAAGTTCCTTGCCCCTAAATCTGGGATCAGCTAGGGGCTGGCCAGGTGACTCTACTGATCTTGGCTGGGCTCATCTCCCCGCCTATGTTACGTGGGCTGTGGTGGTGGATGGCCGGCCCCAGCAGATCAGCTGGGCTAAGTGAAGGTACAGAGCACCAGCACGATCCTGCAAGCCTTCTCCAAGGCTGGGCTCAAATAGGCACACTCTTCCTTCTGCCTCCTTCCATCGGATGAGTCTAGATTAGAGAGATGAGTCAATACACCCAAGCTTTTTGGTGGGAATCACTGCCATTTCATATGGCAGAGAGTCTGGATACAGGAAGAGGTAAAGTGTCTGGACTATTAATGGGTTCCTTCCAGGAGTCACCAAGTCCAGGAGATTCTCTGTCCTTTCCTCTCTCCAGCCATCTCCCTCTGTTGCTGTTGCTTCGGAAGGTACAGCTTTTACTGTTTGAGGTCAGTCTCTATTTCCACAAGCTCCTGGGTACATTTTCTATATGGTGGAACTCTGATCTATCCACCCCACAGCTAAAGACCTCAAAGTCCCCATCAAATTCACTTGGATTAATTTCCTAGGAATTCTACCTTTTAGCTTCATTTCCCCTTTCCTGCTTTCCATCACCCTTTGTTGGGTCACCTGTAGCTGAAGCAAACCACCCCTTAGTCTTTAATCATTCCCTAATTAGCATTCCTTTTTCATCTTGAGTCTTCCTTCAGGCTCTCTTTCTTCTCAGGATGCTTTTCTTTCCTGTCTGTTTGTAGAAATTGTATTCCTCTCTGAAGCTGTGGCTCGGACAACTGTTCCCTTCAGAAACTGGCTCAGGTTCTCCTCTGCCACTGGCTGACACTCTCCCCTTGACAAATCATGATCCTTTCCTTCCTCATCAGCATTTGGCACATTATACCTGGAGGTATGGGGCAGTTATTCAGATGATGACTCAACACTTCCAACACATTTAAGTTTCTTTGGATGAACTGTGGCTGTTTGAACTTTCCAGATCCTTGTCACCATACCAGTCACCCAGGATCTGTTGATGGACCTAACACGCCAATGAATGTAAGGAAGGGTGTGCCTCAGCCTCCAAGGCAATATTTTGAGGTTTCACCAGAAAAAGAACTTACCCCCTTCTGTTTATTTCCATTATAAAGAGCTGAAGTTAGCAAATGGATGAAGCCAGCCTGTCCTTCACCTCATGTAGAAAGAACTCACTCTTTGGGGCACTTGGGTGGCTCAGTTGGTTGAGTGTCTGACTCTTGGTCTCAGCTCTGGTCTTGATCTCAAGGTTGAGTTCAAGCCCCATGTTGGACCTCCTTAAAGAAAAGAAAAAAGCTCTTTTTTCTTGTTCAACCAAGATCCTTCCTTGTGTGGTATGGCGAGTGTCTTCTTTTTCTTAAAGGACCCCTGGCCTTTGGTAAGGAGGACATGACTCCTAGTGGCTGACTGTTCTGGGATGGATAATGTTTATCCATCCCCCCCCAACCCTCAGGTTTGGGGGTAGAACAGTGGTTGGAATCCACCACAGACCTTCTCCTTTCCCCCTTAGTCCCATGTTCCATGACCTCTGAATATTAGATGATGTTCATGGATCCTTTCTTTCCAGCCACCTGTCTGTCCTAACTCTTTCTGTCTCCTTGGGCAGACATGGACTTCAACTTTTTGGAGTATTCTTATTTTTATGGACCTTCAGATCGAGTGCAGTGTTGCTTCTTGGATAACTGTTTTCTGAGTAAATGCGATGAAATCAGGGAAATAGGGCAGTGTTAGCAGATATTCGCTTTGCCCTTGAGTTCTGTGCTGTCTTCTTTTATTGTTCTATGCATTATCTTCCTCTGTGGTAGATCATGCTTTTCAGCATGATTCTCCCATTTGTTCCATTTTTTCCCCATCAGTCTAGGTGACATGTGCTTACAGTTGATTGGTCTTGACCCATTTTTATTTCTTCTTGAGTTTGAACCATTGGACTAGTGTTTATTTTATGCTTAATTTGTCTTTTCATTGAAAATGTGAATGCTTTCCAAGACTTGCTATCTCTAATTTGAGCTTGTGACCTATTTTACCACATTTTTTTCCAAGAGCTATTTTAATTGGAATCAGCTGGAATTTATGGCCATGGTTTTTCTATTTACTTTTATAAATTTTCTTCTTTGCAAGAAAGATACCACCAGAGGAGTGGTCATAGTCATGCTTGGGAACATCTGAAATTACATTATGCTTTGGAATTTCTTTTGTGTGCTGAACTGGAAGTGTCTTCTATTTCTAAAGGTAAACCGGTGTTTGTCAGTCAGTGAACACATTTCAAATGGCCACTGGGAATGTGGTCTAGAATTAGTGTAAAGATGAGATTTGATTCTTGGCAAAATTCCTCTTATGTTCTTAAGTGAAAAGACCTACAGGAACATAAGACATTAATTAATTAATTTATTTAAAAGATAAGCTCCATGCCCCATGTGGGGCTTGAACTCATAACCCTAGGGTCAGGAGTGAAACATTCCACTCACTGAGCCAGCCAGATGCCCCTATAAGCCCCTATGAGTAGCATGGGCAGTGGACTCAGACTCCCTCAGTTCAAACCCCAGAGTCACTGGTTCTCAAGTGTAAGATTTTGGGAGCTATATCTGAGCCAGTGACTCAGTTTTCTCATCTTTAAAATAGAGGTTGATACATTAATCAAGTGTGGAAAGATACATGAAGCTGTTGGCACAGTTCATGGACATATTCAAATAATACGCTATTATTCTCATTATTGCCAGTACTCTTTATTTTTATTTTTAAATTTTTATTTATTTTTATTTTTATTATTTTTTTTAAGACTTTACTTATTTATTTGACAGAGAGACACAGTGAGAGAGAGAACACAAGCAGGGGGAGAGGGAGAGAGAGAAGTATGCTTACCGTAGAGCAAGGAGCCTAATGTGGGGCTCGATCCCAGGACTCTAGGATCATGACCTGAGCTAGAGGCAGATGCTTAATGACTAAGCCACCCAGGCATCCCTACCAGTACTCTTTAGATCCTTGCTTCAATTTCCCCAAATTTTCACATAAGCAAAGATTATAGTAAGAATCTCGGTCATGTCACGAGATAGGCAAATGGAAGGAGAGAGTAGAAATGCTATTAATAAAACTAGGTAGAATTCTGCCCACATACAATTATCAATCTACTTGGAACACATTGTATAGCAGTTGTACTTTTTTTCACTGTGCAATTTAATTCACAAAATAATGAGCAGGGGTGTAGTAGATTAGTATCTTCACAAAGCAAATAACCATTGAGTGCTAGGAAACTACCCTCATGAATATGGCCTTTCTTCTCAAGGACAATCAAAAGCATGGGATGTTTCAACTGAAGAATCCTTACAGTTCTTTTGCATGTGAATCACTAAGGGATGCCAAGCTTACTGTTCTTTAACTGCAAATTATAAAGCAAATTGTATTTTTCTGACTAGTCATCTTAAAAATGTTCCTATGAGCACTTATTACTTTTAGCTCTCATCAATAATTCTTTGAAAATATGATTTTTAAAATGACTCATTTTCCATTTTAGAGAAGAAGCATTACTTGTTTCTCTCGCTGGCCAGTACCCCAGCTTGGGCTCTTTCCTCAGACTCAAGTCTCTCTCCCCAGATAAAACTCTATCATTAGTCAGGAGTTCATAAGCAATTTGGACAAGTCACTGTTCTAGACACAAGGAAGGAAAAGACAGGTTCTCGTTTTTGGTTGTATAGAGCATCCCGGGAAAAGGGAGAGCGCTATTATCCATTCCATTTATGGTCAGGAAAAAAATTGGCTACTTGGAATGACTCTGAGAGAAAGAGAGAAGAGTGAGAAATAAAAAGGAGTAGAGAAGAAGCCCTTGCATGTCAGGAGTTGGGTCTTTGGGGCAGTGGAAAGTGGTGCACTGAGTACTTTTGATGAAGTCCCAGAATCCAAGTCAGGTTTGGTGGGGTGAGGAGGTTCGGAGCCGACGACTAAAGAAAGAATTCTTAAGACGTCATTGGTGCAAAATGGTGGTTTATTAAAGCACGGGGACAGGGCCCGTGGGCAGGCAGAGATGCGGCTGCCGCCCCGGGTTGTTAGGAGTACAGATCTTTGTGATCTTTATATTTATCTTATTAAATTGTAAATTTTTAATGAAGTCCTACTTAGAATCTATTATGGAGACACACCTCCCCCGACTTCTACACTTGAAAATTGATTGAGTGGAAAAACCGTCTGATTTGGTTTTCATTTCTAGAGGTGAGTGGATTTTCCAGAAATAACCATGGGCTGCATGGTGCCATTTTTCACTGGCAAGCAGCTGAAATGGGTTTTTCACCTACTGCCTTCTCTATTTTTGGTTAAGAGCTCAGAAAAGCACACATGTAAGCACAACTTGGAAAGTATTGCCGGGTTCAGGGGCCTTGGGACTTCAAGCATTGAGTTGGAAGTTGATTAGCTTTCCATTAAAAGAATGTAGCTGTGATCACATGCTCCTTCTTTCTTTTAGATTCTCTGAGACATTTGTTTGGTGCCCCAGCAGTTACCGTGCCCCGCCTCACAACGTTTAGAAATCCTGCATTATTTTCAGATTCTCTTCCCTAAGAATTCTTACCTCTTTGTTACTAAGGTCATCTGGAAGTTGGAGAACGACAGTACATTTGATGAAAGCATGCAAAACCCAAAGTGCTTATTGGACTTTCCTTGACTGTAGAAAATAGGCACAAGGGAAGGAAAAAAATGTGGTAGAGCTGCAAGGAACATACCTGTGCTCCTAACCTGACTTTCCCTTCTTCCAGGGTAGGTGGGCCATGCCCTGCCCCGTCCTCCCTGGCAATTAAGCTTGGTCGTGTCACAAAGTCCTTTCTGGGGGAATGAGAGCAAAAAAGATGTGTACACTTCCAGGTATGACCCACAGAACCACCTGTGACATTTGCTAGAACAGTCCTCCAGCTAAGTAAAAATCCATATCCCTGTCAAGGCTCTCTGCTAATCATAGGTTATGTGTCTAAAGTAGATTGGATATGCCTATCTCTTCCTCCATGTGCCCTTTTAGAGCCCTTTCTAACTCCAGATATCCTCGATTTCAAAGCTGAGCTCAGAATGCCATTTCAAAAAAAACTCCATGATTAGAAGTAAGGGCCCCTTGTTTGATATTTATAGATATTTGATTATGTATCTGGGCAAGGCAGGTCAGTGTTTGGGGTAAAGAGCTCAGGCTTTGGGGTCAGACTCCCCAGGTATAATTCTGCCCATTTCTGGCTGGGTGACCTTGGGCAGATTCTTTTAACTTTTTGGATCTCAGTTTTCAAAACAGTAAAACGGGAATAATAATAGTATCTCCTATGGTTATTGTGAGAATTAAATTAATGCATATAAAAGGTGTGAAAGAGTACTTTCAAAAAATGTACCCAATAAATGGAGCTCTCACTCTTAATACTAGTAAATAGAACAGGCGACAAAGGAGGAAACCAGTCTTTGAATCTTAACAGTTCCCTCATACTTACATTTAGTTTGCCGTAGGCAATAATCAGTGACTTCTTGCCTCCTTTCTGCCAGGAGCCAAGTCTCTGTCAGTTGCCATTGCTCAGCTTAACTCTTAGCTTGCTGGCTCTGATGTGCATGGACTGTAAAATGAAGGAGCAATAGCAAACAACAAATGGGCTTCTAGATGGTAAAATCCAGGCCAAAGAGAATCTGCTTAAAGCTAATTGTAATTCTAGCCTCATTAGCGCCTATTAATTGCCAGGCTTCTTCTTTGTAGAGTTTGGGGCTGAGAGGCGGGGGTTTGTAGGGAGCCCATCTGCCTCCCTGGCTCTTGGCCCCATGTGTTCTCTGTGGGGGGTATTCTGAAAAATGACCCAGTGAACACATTTCCAGGCTACAGGAATGCAGCTGTCCGTTAGCCTATCATTTTCAAGCCTTCTGGAAAAGGAAAGAGTAACTCTAAAGACCTAAAGATACCCTAGAAAGCCCCTCAGGATTTCTGTGCCTGTGGGGATATAAGGTTTGCATAAAAATAGTTGAGGTAAATTGGGGGGGGGTGGGTGGGAAAACCATTTTAAGGTGGAAGACCCACTCTTGCTAATGGACAGGATCACTGCAAGACAGAAGGCTGGATTCTCAGGTCCTTTCTATTTTTTTTTTTTTTCTGCATTAGCTCCTATTATCTGATCTGAAAAGAGTTGGAAATTCTGTCCCCATCTCTGTCTCATCTGTATCTCTGCAGACCTGGGGCGGAAGACCAGCAAAGAGAGTAAGAGTATGGCTTAACTAGTTATCCCTGGTCACAGTGAACCTGGTCACAGTAGCCGAGTCTTGACGGCTTGGATTCCTCATCTCTAAAATGGGGGAGGTCCTGGTCCCTCTCACTGGATTGTTGTGACAGCTAAATGTACTCTGCGTGGCAAGGGTTGACTTCAATGCCTGACAAATAGTAAGAGTTCAGTAACTGGTTGCGTTGGTTGTATGCGCTGTAGGGTGTGCGTTCAAAATAGCGTGTGCTGTGCATGTGGTCTTTGTTATGCCAGAGTTTTTGCATCTGAGAAACCACCCAGGAGCCAACACCAATGTCATCACATGAGGGTTTATTTGACAAGCTTAAGCTTGGGCCCAAGTATACCCAACACAGCAGAGTAGGGACGTGGACCCCGAACCAGATTACAGTCAGAGTTTTTAAAGGCAGAGTAGGGGTGGACTCGGTGGTGGGCGAGGACAAAGGGGGTGTTCAGAAGGGCTATCGGGGTAAAGAAGACTGTCAGGATATTGGAGGCCTAGTTAATATCAAGCCAAGGCCGTTTTCCTCTCTAACGAGGCACTAACATGAAGACAGTTGGGAGTTTCCTGGTGGAATGTCACATTCCTCCTATCAAGCATCCTTGTTAGTGAGATTTAGCACTGGGACATTTGTAAATTTACCGAGGGAGACTCCTGTCTTGCAGGATTGTGATTTCTGCAAGTTAACTATTTGTTCACACATACTACTGAGGGAGGGGAGCGGACGGAGAGGGGGTACAAGGTGCCAGCTTTTGCTTTGTCAAGATGGCTGTACTTATGTCAGGGCTAGACTCGAGGTGGGTACAGCCTTGTTTTTCTTGGCCTCCACAGTCTTGTCCATCAAGGCATCTGGATCTTTTACATCAGAGCCTTGAGAGTGGATTCTGAATGTTCTGATCTCCCTGTTTATGAGGAAGAAAATATTAATTGGGATTTTCAGGAATGGCGTTCTATGCATGGCAAAAATATATTGAAAACCCAAGATACTACATACCTCACAAGCTATGTTAAAAAAAAAACAAGTGTTGGGCTCTTGTTTGCAGCTCAGGTCATGATCTTGGGGTCATGGGATCAAGCCCTGGGTCGGGCTCTGTGCTCGACTTGGAGTTGGCTTGGGATTCTCTCACTGCCCTTCCCAGTGCTCTTGGTCTCTCTCTCGATTCTCTCTTTCTCTCTAAAGTAAATAAATAAAATAAATAAAATCTTAAGAAACCCTCAAACTCTCATGGTTTGTCTCCCTCTCTGATTTCTCTCCCTTCAGTTTTCCCTTCCTTCCCCTATGGTCCTCTGTGCTGTTCCTTATGTTCCACATGTGAGTGAAACCATATGATAATTGTCTTTCTCTGCTTGACTTATTTCACTCAGTATAATCCCCTCCAGTCCCATCCATGGCGATGCAAATGGTGGGAATTCATTCTTTCTGATGATGGCCAAGGACTCCAGTAAACAATCTGAGGGTTTCAGAGGGGAGATGGTTAGGGGGATGCGGTAGAAGGGTGATGGGCATTAAGGAGGGCATGTGTTGTGATGAGCACTGGATGATAAATGCCACTAATGAATCATTGAACACTACATCAAAGACCAATGATGTACAGTGGCTAACTGAAAAAAATAATAAAAATAAAAATAAATAAATAAAATAGTAATAGAATAAAAATAATATATTTCTTATATGATATATTGTAAATGTTAAGTAAATATTAAATATTAAAATAATAAATAAATAAAAATAAACAAGAAAATAAAATATAAAAAAATAAAAATAAAAACCCAAAACAACAACAAAAAATCCCCATACTCTCATATCCAAAAGAACACAAAGCAACAGCTAGAACTGATTCATAAGTTATTATGAGGCTGCTGCCACATAATGGTTTTAATAGCTATGAAAATGCAGTATACACTTATAACCCCCATACTTTATTCATTCAATCTTCTGTTCACTCATTTTGCAAATGTCTAATTTAATTCTTAGTTGGTATCAGGCATTGGAATAGATGCTGGAAATACCATGATGAACAAGGCAGACATGTGCTTGCTTATATGGCTTTAGCATTTGAATGGGAAATACAAGCAAATGCTCTTGAGAAAGAAACTGAATTATTAAAAATAACTGTAGATTGTGAAAAAATCATTCTGATTTCACTTAGCATAATACTTAGCTTAGCATAATACAGTCTAGGTCCATTGTGTTGTTGTAAATGGCACAATCTCATGTATTTTTATGGCTGAGTAATATTCCATTGTATATATATACCACGTCTTCTTTATCCTTTCATCTGTTGATGGACATTTAGCTTTATTTTTTACCTTGGCTATTTTATGTCATGGATATTGGGATGCATATGTTTTTTAAAATAGTGTTTTCATTTCCTTCATATAAATATCAAGAAGGGGAATTGCCAGATCATACGGTATTTCTATTTTTAATTTTTTGAGGAAACTCCATACTGTTTTCTGTAGTGGCTGCACCAATTTACATTCCCACCACAGTGCACAAGGGTTCTCTTTTCTCTACATCCTCATGAACACTAATTATTTCTTGTCTTTTTGATACTGGCTATCCCGACAGGGGTGAGGTGATATCTCACTGTGGTTCTGATTTGCATTTCCATGATGGTTAGTGATGTTGAGCATCTTTTCATGGGTCTTTGGGCCATCTGTTCATTGTCTTTGGAAAAATGTCTTTCCTAAGTGTGCATTTGAATGAATCAATTTCAGGTGAAGCCTGTCCATTGGAATATAGGCTCCAGAGAGGAAAAGTCTTGTCTGCTTTCTTTACCACTCTCTCCATGGAGCCTGGTACATCAGTATCAAGCAATACTAATTAAATAAATGAATGAGAGGATGAGCTCCTACTCGTTAACTTTCTCTGGTAATATTCAGTTGCTCATTAGGTACTCAGAATGTAGGTGAGAGAACTAGTGTTTTCCTGGGGAATGATGATAGAGAACCGCCAGGGAGTTGAGGGTATTACGGAGGAAATGATTATAATGCTAAGCTATAGGATCAAGCATGGTTAAGAACAAAAGGAAAGCTGATGGGTCATTTGCTAATGGATAGTCAAGAAGTGTTTTTTGAGGTCATTAAGAGGTCAGAAAGTTTGGCACTAGGGATAGCTGAGAAGCTCTTCTGGAGAGATAAGGTCATGATAAGAGAGTGGCAGGTTTAAGACTGGTGTTTGTGAAGAAGGTCAGAGGCCAGTGATGGCCTAGTTCAGGTGTAACCACGTCAGGAGCCCAGGTAAAGCAGAAGTACTTGTAACCTGGAAGATGCCAGCATATCTTTATCACCATCAGTTGACAAGTCCCACCTCCCTCCTATGGACACTAGAGACAGTAAAGGGACCAGCTAGGGGAGGAAAGCTTCAACTGGTAAAGAAAACTCAGACTCGATGAAGGCTTTTTTTTTTTTTTTTCATCATCCCATTAAATGGAGCTTGAAATAGAGATTAAGGTGACATAATAAAAGTTAAAAGTTAAAAGTTAACTCATTCTTCCTCCACATTTACATATTGGATTCAAAAATTCATACCTGTTATGTAAACAATACTGTTTGAGTTATGATATTGGTATGGCTGCTAGCAGCGACCCAAATATCAGCAACTTAAAGAAGATGTAGGCGGGCCTGGTTGGCTCAGTTGGTAGAACATGGGACCCTTGATCTTGGGATTGTAGGTTCAAGCGCCACAGGGGTATAGAGTTTACTTTAAAATCTTTAAAAATAATAATAAAAAAGCTATAAATAGACTTTCCTCTCAAATAACAGGCCGAACATAAGCCAATACAAGACCAATCATGTGGCTTCGTAATACCGGGGGTCCTGTCTTCTTGCTCTGCCATCATCAGGGCACTCAGTCCATGGCATAGTCTAAGACGGATGCTTTGGTTCTTGTCATCACAGCATATTTTGCCTAATGGGAAGGCTAGTAATGTGGAGAGCACAACCTGGGAATTTGTAAGCATCCCTTTCTCTTTCATCCCATGGACCAGAACAGGGCACTATAGCTACAAGGGAGCCCGAGTTATGTACCCTTGAGCTGGTCTGACATATGTGAAGCTACAATTTTGGGGGAGATATTACTAAAGGAAAAAAAAAAAGAGAGAGAGAGAGAGAAAACCTATTTTGGAAGACAGTTGGCTGTACCTGGCACTCAATGCTCTTGGGGCCTTGGGGGACTGGGTGAGGTTTTGAAACCCAAGCAGTGTGGAGAGCATGAGGTGTTCCTGCATTGAACAACGTGTCCTTTGGGAACGAGAGCTCGATTTCTACTACTAATCCATGGGTGGACCCTCCACCGCCTGGGCCATTTAACTTCTGACTTCCCGAATGAGCTCATGTCTGGCCCTATCCTAATGGCTTCTTCACTTTAGCACTAAGTGCTAGAAGCACAACGGAAGCTGTTCTTGAGTTTCTGTGCTGAAATTAATTTTTGTTTAGCTTCTCGGTAATGGATCTGATTTATTCGTATTATTATGGTAAATAATACAATTCAAAAGCAAGAATTTATATAACAACTATATGTGTGTATTTGGTGGCCTGTTGACATCCATGATCTACTTTGTTCTTCACAGACTCAAGTAGTAGGTGTTGAAACTCTCCCCTTCTTCTCAGGTTTTAAGATCTGTGACCACATTCCACTTTTCTTATTTCCTGCACTGAATGACTTTTGGGGCTACATGCCTCTGTTCATTTTGCCCCAAATCCTTTTTTTCCCCTTCTTTTCATAATTCTAGTCTATTTCCTTTGGGTCCTTTCTGGAGTCTTCCGAACATACTGAATTTCTTTTCTCTCCTTGGTTTCTCTGTCACTCTTCTTTCTCATCCTTCCTACCTTGGTTTCTTTGACTTCATGGCCATTTCTCTAAAGCTGGTCCTATAGGACCTAAATATTCTCTTCAGAGAATAGCTTCTCTTTTGTCTTTTCCTGTTTGTTGACCTTAGGTTCCTCCACCCCCTGCCATTTTTTTTTTTTAAAGATTTTATTTATTTATTTGACAGAGAGAGATCAGAAGTAGATGGAGAGAGAGACAGGCAGAGAGAGAGAGAGAGAGAGAAGCAGGGTCCCTGATGAGCAGAGAGCCCAATATGGGACTCCATCCCAGGACCCTGAGATCGTGACCTGAGCCGAAGGCAGTGGCTCAACCCACCGAGCCACCCAGGCGCCCCACCCCCTGCCATTTTTCTTGACCTTTTCTCCTACTGGTCCCAATCAATTCTTTACTTTCACCCATGTCTCCTTTCTGAAGCACTCTTCACTTCCATGCTTTTTTATTTTTATTTTTATTTATTTTTTTTTTACCATACTGGGAAGCATTCCCATATCCTTTGGGATCCATAACCAGGGGGAGTTATTTGACTATAGCTTATCCATTTTTTCTTGCTTCTTCGAAGTGGCCTAGGAGATGCCTTCTTCCTATCTATAATCTGGGCCTGATTTGGGGTTCTGCCTGTGACAGAGTTTCTGAACTTTCCTGCTAGCAGCCCTTTATTTTTTGATTCGATGTGCCCCATGACTTCTGTTCACAACAGTCTCCCAGTGCCTTGTACATCTAGAGCTGCTTTTCGGAGCTGCTGGGCTAAGATGATAGCTTTTCCTTCCATAGGGCTCCCTCCATGGCTGTTTCACTTCCAGCATACGGAGTGACTTACTTGCTTACTCCTTCTGCCTTTCTGATGACAGGGTATCACTCTCCTTCTGGCTTACTGTTTCCTGGTTGTCAGAACACTGGGGTTGTCTTCTTTCTCTGGGGTAGACTATATTTTCAGTCTTTTGATCTTAATGAGTCAGAAATTCCGAGGAACTGGAACCTGGACTGAATAATGTAGAAGTAGACTTCTACTCCACTGCCTGAACTCTTCTGAGTCCCAGCACTGATGTTGTGAGCTGCCATGGAGAGTGGTAAATCCTCTGCTGATCTAACTGGGCTGTTCTTATGCATTTGGAGTGCAGTGGGGTTCTGACTTGCTAAGTTATCTTCTTGATGGAAGAAACGAGGATCTGCACATATTTTCAATCACTGTGCTCTTAATGTGGTTTTGGATACTGTGGGCCAGCTTCTTTATTCTTTTATGAAAGTATAACAAGTATGCATGAATGCATAGACAAAGAAAAACTTCCATTGAGGGATATTTAGGCAATACTGTTTTTCTCCCCTTGCTGAATATATGCGAACTATTTTCTGAAAAAAGTTGCTGTGATTTTAAGGACGACTTAGGGAATAGAAGGGAATGATCAGTCTGCTAACCCTCTCTGTTTCCTACTGGAAGATAAGTTCAGAATGGGTGGGTGTTCAGGTTCTGATAGGGAAATTTCTAGAAAGCCTCCCTTAATAGTCATCATCTCATTTGTTCACACATCTGTTTGGCCGGTTATTTACCTGTGTGATTTGCACAAAGAGGGATATTGTCCTATTCTTGGTGAATGGCAGTTGTTGGAGTCAAACAAGCATTTATTTAATGAATGAACAGATGCATAAGTCAATGAGGACATGAGTCAGAGGATGTAATAAGCTTTGTGGTCTTGGGCTGTGTGTTAACTTCCTTGGGTTTCACACTTTGCACATGTGGCCTGAGGGTATGGGCAAAGCAGATGGAATCAAGAGGATTGGAAGTGGTATTGGGTACCTCTGAGAAGGTACATGGTGAGGAGTGAGAGAGTATGTGATCCAAAGGCAGGGGAGATGTGTCCTTCATACTGAGTGATCAGGAAAGACAAGTTACAGAAGATATGGCACCCCTCACTGCAGGGTGAGAACAGAATAGGAAATGTGGACATGTTGTGACCAGATGGAGGTCCTGACACAGCCAGCAGGTTTCTTATAATCGGAGACTGACAGGGGAGAGCATCTAAATCTTTTCCACATACCTGCTGAGAGGAGTAGCTGAAGGAGACCCCAGGACCTGGGGAAGCCTATCATTGGGAGGAGATTGCAACTGACCAGCAACCATAGCAGGTGTACAAGACTCTGCAGACAACATTGGGGGTATGGTGCCGATTACTGACTGGAGGGAGCCAGGATGCCATAGTAGATGTCAGTGTAGACAGAAGAGATCATGATCCTAGGCCATTTCCCTTGCTCTGATGCTAAATATTACATTCTGTGCCCCTTCTTTGTCCTTGGAACTTAACTGCAAGCTTAGAGATAAAGGTTGAGACAAGAGAACTTTGACTTGATTGCCTTTACCCAGAAGTGTCTGATTGAGGTTTCTACCAAAAGAAGAAATAGAAAGTTTGAGAGAGGAAGTAAGGTCATATATGGAAGACACAGTTGAATGTTGGCATCCTTGAGTTTTGTGGGTTGAGATTCTATACCTCCTACATTATGTGAAATGCTAATGTAGCCAGGAGCACTGAACACTGACTGATGACAGAGAGCCCAGGTGGTGACTTTAGAAATGCAGGGGCGCGAGCAGGGATTATCCTGGCTGCGGTTCTCCAAGCATAGATTTTGGGTTTCATTTCAGGATCCTGCTGATGTCCCTTCAGCCAACCAGTAATCAGGATTTTGTGTTTCTTTCTTGTTCTCATTTATAATGTCCATAATTTACATATATTTGCATTCTAATTTTTCTAACGGGAAGAATTGAATAAATGTGCCATCTCTGCCTACCACTGGAGCAAATCACATCAGACTCCAGTGGTATGAAGAGAGGTCAATGTTGACGTACTCCCGACCTTAACCCCTGCTGATTTCTTAAGCTATGGGTATACTTTCCTTTCTGGCACTCAAATCAAGTAATTTTATTCAATTTTTATTTATCATTCTGTTGCTGAAAGATTCTAGATGAGCAGCCTCGGCCATGTCCTTTGTTTTGCAGATGAAGAAATGGGGCCAGAGAAGTGACTTACCATAACCCAATAGTGATGGTTAGTTAGAGATAGAGGTAGTTGGAGAACGCAGATCCCATGATTACTGTGCTTTCCCTCTTACGTCCTTATCTTACCTGTCCCTTTAATTTTGGAGACAGCTTCCTATATTATGGAAGCTAGTTTTCATAACACATCTCTGATAAAAGCAACTAAGACTTGTTTTCTCTTTGGTGTTGTAGTTAAAAAGTGCAACAGGTAAAAATTTTGATGATTTGAAAGTGCAAGTGCACATGATGGTGGTTGGGGTATGTGGAGAGTGAGGAAAGGAAGGAATGGCTAAGGAGGTATCTTCATCTTCAGAAAGAGAATCAAGGGGCACTGACTCAAGTTAATGGAATAGAAAATAAGGCCTAAATGAAATATGCAAGATAACAAAGTATTAATAACTACCAAGAGAATCTATCAGTCATCTACCTAATACTTGTCTCTAGATGTCTATGTCCGTATCCATACCTAAGTATCCTTGCAAGTTACTTAGGGAAGCAGTAGACTGTTTTCAAAGTTGAGTAGTTTACAGTTTAGTGAACTTGATAAAGCAAGGAAGAGAGGAACAGCACATTGCCTAGAGTTACAGAAGTAACAACCATGGGGAGTAGAACAAAAAAACAGGAGTAGTTAAGAGGTTGCTCTGGGTCACAAAGCGAGGTGAAGAAAGTTGCTCTTGTGTTTGCTTTTTGGCACAAATCTTATATATTATTTTGTAGGTTTCCCAACACATGTATTGTGCTGAAAAAAGTGTGTATATTTTATATTTTGATTGGGATTAGCCAGTACAGGATTCTTCCGCTCCCCAAAACTGGAGTGTTCCTATGGAAACTTTTATAAACCAAGATGGTGTAAAATGGAGGAGCAGATCGCAATTTATTTATTTGTATTTATTTATTTTTTATTATTTTACCTTACACTTATAAGGGTTATCAATCTAATTGAATTTATTTCTGCCATATGATTTTTCTGCTTTCTGTTTATCGTGGGTTTTTGTTTTTACTTTTCATTAAAAACATTTAAACATACATAAAATAAATAAATAATGTGATAAATCCTTATATTCTTCTCCCATGATGTGACAATGATCAATATTTGCCACATAGATTTTATTTAACCCTTCCCTTTCCTTTTTGGCAGAAGGATTTTATTTTTATTTATTTAAAATAAATAAATTTTCTTTCTTTCTCCTTTCTTCCTTCCTTCCTTCCTTCTCTTTCCTTCCTTTCGTCCTTTCTCTTTGTCTTTCTTCCTTCCTTGGTGTATTGATTTAAGCCATTTTTTAAAAAGTAATCTCTACCCCCAATGTGGGGCTCAAACTTCCTGACCCGAAGATCAGAGTGAGATGCTCTACCAACTGAGTCAGCTAGGCACCCCTGCCTGAAGGATTTTAAAACAAATCACAGATATCATGACATTTCACCTTAAGTATGAATGATTGAATTTTATTTTTTCCTCTACTTGCTTGAAATTACATTCATACTCTAATTGTTTTAAACACACATCCTCAGGATAGCCGCTGTTCTTCCAAACAAGGCACAGACTTTAGAACTGACTTTCCCTCTTACTCTTACTGTTGTCTAGTAGTTGAGTTGCTTCCTGGTGTATTAACTAGGCTAGGCTCAGTTGTACAATGACACACAAATCCTGAAATCTCAGTCACTTAACATGAAGCTGTTTTCTTGCTTACATCCCAGGTTCATATCAATTGAGAAACTTGTTTCCAAGCAGGACATCAGGAAACCTGCCTGCTTCCCCTTTCCAGCTATAGCATTCAGATATGTCGCTTCCGAAGTTTCTAGTGAAGGGAAGAAAGAACTAGAGGATGTGGGGAGATGATTTTAAGGGCCAGGACCTTAGAATCCACTCACTTTCCATTTCATTGGCCTAACCCAGTCACACAGACTCCAGGCTATCTGAGATGATGGCTAGGAAATGCAGTCATATTATATTTTTAGAAAAAGGTCTACCACCAACAACATATCTCAGCATATCAACTGTTACTTAAAATTAACTTTTTTTTTTAACTTCTGGAGAAAAAGATTAAAATTGTTTTACTTTTGGCTGGATCCCCCATTCTATATCTAGTATTAGTGAGGAAGCTTTTGGCTGCTAGACTAGGAAAATCCTGACTCATGATGATTAATCAGTAAAGGAATTTGTTATCTCCTGTGTTTGCTTTAGGTGTGGCACAAAGTAGTCGCTCAGTAATGTCAAGGACCCAGGCTTTTCTGTCTCTCAATTTCATTGGTATTAGTATTGTCTTAATTCCAAAAGTAATTCTGACATTACCTCAGGGTGGGCTTCAGTGTAACTGGGACTACACCCTTGTCTTTCCATGGACCAATGACTGTGGCCAGGGCCATCCCGTTTTTCTCTTGGACTTCGATTACTCAGGAGCTGAGTTGGGTATTCATCAAGGTACATGATGATTGGTCTCAGGTTGGGTGTCTAAGCCTTTCACTTGTCCCTTTAGACACACGGTGGGAGGGAATGTCCAGTTGTATAAAATTAAAGTTCTGTTATTAAGGAAAAAGAGACAGTGAGTGTTGGGTTGGCATCAGCAGTGTCCACTAACACTCTGTTGTAGCAATGAAAGAGGAAACTGGGATCTACCTATGACTTAAATGGAGGGGCCTAATATCTTGCTACCAAGGCCATTTCCTGCAAGTAACAGTACATCACTCTGATGATTCCCATGGCAACATGCATCCTGGTGAGTCATCACTACCGGTTTTGCTGGTAGCAGAGGAAGAACATAATGACATTTATGCTATTAGTTTGTTAACAAACATCTTAAATCTCTGATCTTAATTTGAAGACCTAGAATAGGTTCATAACAGGTAATGACACTACATAAAGGGGACCGTCTAAGCAAGTATTTGTTTGGTTTTGGGAATGTAAGGCAGCTTTGGAACTTCTAGAATAATGAGGGAGCCGTTGCAAGACATCTGGTTGGATAGGCCTGAAGATTATGGTGAAAATTTTAGGAAGTCACTTGAGATGGTATAAAAATTGAGTAAACATTTTTATATATTAATTGCTTGGGTAGAAAAATACATCAGAAAAAGAAGTGCAGTGTTTACTGGATACCTGAAGTGCAATGTACTTATAGTTGTGGGCATCCCTTCCCCCAAATTAGAGAAAGTGTTAGACTCATAATGAGTACGAAGCAGCTGTTCCATCAAGCTGTTTTCCAAATGGGCTTTCACCATTATTGTTGTTGTTAGAGAGGGAAGTGATTTGAGTGTGAATGTGAAAATGAATTAATGTTGCCTGTCAGGAAACAAAACCAGTGCCAGGAGATCAGCTTATGCACAGCTGAAAGATTGAAAAAGAAAACGCTGGGAAATCAGAGAGCTAAAAACACAATGATCCTGAATTCACTCTCGTCTTAGAGCATGGAAGTCAATTTTCCACTCCAGAGATGGAAACAGCATCAGATAAGTCACTTGAGTCACCAAATCCAGGCAAACTTGGAGACTAACAGTAACACTAGCCCTAAGACCGTCTCATTCCCACCCATGACACCAGTTGAAAACATTGCTTCCTTGACCATATGAGTCAATCTGGGATAGGGTTGCCAGGTTTAACAAATAAAAATATAGGATGTCTAAGTAAATTTGAATTTCGGATAAATGAATTTTTTTGGAGGGGGGATAAGTATGTCCTAAATGTTGCATAGATCTTAGTTAGATGAAAAATTATTCATTGCTTATCTGAAGTTCGGATTTAAGTAGGTCCTCTGTGGCAACCTTAATCTGGGATAATTAAAGATACCCTGATACCCAGAACATTATGATACACTTGCTTTTGAACACTTCCCTGAAATGCCAACATTGGACTCTCACTCATCCTTCATGGCAGGTTATATCATATATCCCATCCCATATTGTCTTCTGGGAATGTGACATGAACACTCCTTCACTGAGAGTCGGGATCTGGGTGGGCTTTGGAACTGCCTTGACCAAAAGAACATGACAAAGTGATACTCCATGACCTCTGAGGCTGGATTATTGAAGGTAGGGCAGCTTCCAGTGGGCTCTCTTCCTCTCGGTACAGGTGCTGTGGGAGTCCTGAGCCGACCTGTAAGAAATTTGACTACCCTGAAGCCACCAGGCTGGAGAACCATGTGGCAAGGTCACACAAAGACAGTGAGGAGTCCTGAGGTGCCCAAGGATTCCAGCCTCTGGTGGTTCATGTCTTCTCTGTTAGATTGTCTCAGCTTTGAGATGACCCTAGAGTTAACCACCGTTTGATGCCAACCTCATGGAAGTCCAAACTGAATTTGCCCAGCCATATTTCCCATAGAAATATGGGAGTTAATAAATGACTTTTGTTTTGGGTTGATGAGTTATACAGCCACAGATAGCTGATAGACACTAGTTTGGGGGAAGATTAATAACACCATTTTTCAGGTTAACATCTTGTCTAATAGTGTTTAAAATAAGTAGACTTTCTTTTATTTGTTTGTTTGTCTTTTTAGAGATAGGGACACAATAATATGCCTAAATCTTTGTCAGGTTTTCAAGGTTTTACTCTTGTGTCTTCAGCTACTTAAAACAAAAACAACAAAAAAACCCCCTACCACCACCACCAACAAACCAACAACAAAAAAACCCCAAATGTCTAAACAAGTGGAGGTAGTACTACAGGAAAATTGAATTGTCCATAAGAAAAAACAAACAAGCAAAACTCTGTCCCAATATTGTATAATGGAATGAGCACTGATAAAGGAAACCGAAGTGGTCTTGGCTTTGACAGTAAATAGCTATTGTATTTTGAACAAATTGCTTATTCTCTAAAACTCACTTCTTATATCTGTAAAATGAGGTATTATCCCAGGTAAAGGATGACAAGTATGCAACAGGCAAGCCGCTTTCTTCCCCTGAAGGCATCACTAATGAATTGTAGCTCTCTTTCTGCAGGAAATGACCTTAGAGTCCTTCTGAGAGCAGAACTCCCAGCAGTCAGGAGTAATCAATCAGACTTGGCCATAATGACAAAATCATTTTTTGTCTTCACAGACCTTGAACATGTCTACTGTTACTTCCAGTGTTAAAATTTAATATCTCTATAATCTAAGCGATTTACCCAAGTTCTTAAACAGTTGCTAAAGTGCTTGTGGAAGTCATGTTGGAAATATTTGAAGAATCACGGAACAACGTTAAATGTGCAGTGGGTACAACATAGCTGTGCGTGGACTGTGACAGATACAGTGATGAAGAAGACCGTGTCTCAAAGAGAGAAAAGGGTACATACAAGTAACTCCAAATGAGGCAGTTTTACCACCCTGTTTAAGTCAGACCAGTTTTGCTCACATTGTCAGCTGAGACCACGTAACTCTGGTCTCGTGGACAATGTGTGAAAAGAGGTAACGGTGTGTCTCGGGGTACTTTGTTCCCATTTTATCTAAGTATATCTAAGGGATTCAGCAGCAGAGCAGCTCTACATACAACTCCAGTTCTGAAAGAAGTCAACATTCGATTTCTCCCAGGTCCCTATGCCTGGGCTTATTCCCAGCAATATGTATTCCTATGTAGTACTGTGGACAGCTCCTGTCTTGTCCCATTTCCTGACATGGTTCTCTGCTGTTATTTTAGAGCTTCTTTCAACTGTTTTACCATCAGCTGATTTCTCAACCCTAGGCTTGGAAACATCCTTTAAAAGCTATCACCAGCCCCCTTTCCCCCCACATGCCCTCTTGTTTGAGCATTAGCCGTTTCTTCTCTTTCCCATCTTGGATCAAGTTTTCCAAAAGTCTTCTCCAAGCATGTAGTTAGAGGTCCCCCACCCAACAAACTAGATGAGGCTTCACTTTTTGTTTTTATATAACAAGCTTGCAACCATTACATGTAATTTTAAGTTTTTTTTTTGTATTCAGGTACAAAAATCTCAATATAATTTTTTGAACCCTTGAACTATATAGCATAAGACTCCCACCTGAATACACTACATGTTGCTGTGTATTAAATACTGATTTCTTCACATGGCCCATACCACATCTGAACCAATAATAAAGTAATTGATCTTGCAAAGCAGAAGATAGAGAGAATCATTTCCAGCTGAAAGAATCAGAGAAGGAACTCTAGATGACTGAACATTCATTCTTGACCTTGTTGGACAGCAAGAAATCAGAAGGCAGAGTAGGATGGGGTAAGGGTGGGGAGGGACATCCCAGTTTGAGGAAAAAGCAGGAGCATGCCATAAATCCAGAGAGATAGGAGAGTGAAATATGTTTTTGCCTGCAGTGTAGTAGTTGTTACAGTAGAAGAGAGACAAAGGAAAGACTATATGGTAGAGGCCCTTCGTGTCTGTGAATTGCTTGGTTAAATAATTGAAGGCTACTCCTGTTTTACTTGCTTTCTTAGAGTAGGTGATATATTTGTGAGTGGTTCTCTGGCACAGTTCAGTTTTTGAGAATTAAGGTTTGGAAAGTATGGCTCCTTTGCCTAAGTCTCTAGCCTATTCTGTGGGAGAGAAATGTGGCAAAAGTAGATAGCCGAAGTGGTGAAGATTCACTGTGCATTTAAATGACCACTTTAACAGTCTGCTTGGAATTCTTCCTTTTCCCACTATACACATCCCCTCAGCCTCTAATAGTTGATCCTTCTAGCATACACTTAAACACAAATATATACACTGGGCTTCCTAGGTACCACCAGGGAAGTAACAGAGGTTTCCCCTATAGAGGACTTTGTCTAGTGGTCATTCTCTATTTATTCATCCAGTCAGGATGTGTTGTGGAGTAATCTATTAGGTATGAGGCACTGTACTTGATATTGGATATAGATTGATGTTTAACCTAGGCTATCCTTTGCTTTTAGGGGAATGAGCTTCGGAGAACAACATGTTAGGCATAATCCATCAGGAGAGATTGACATCCAGCAGTACACGTTATGACAAATGCCAAGCAGGTAGCTAACTGGCTGTAAGAATGCAGGAAGATGAAATTGGGAGATTGGATCAGGTTGACATATTCTAGTCAATGCCAACCTCAGCCTTTGAAAACAATAGAGAAACCTGTTAAGTCAATGTATTATATAGACAACACTAGCTGGTTTAACAAACCCCAAACAAGGTGATTCCACATCACAGAATTTTATTTCTTTTTCATGTAAAATTCGAAATGCATGTTTGTGATGACCTAGTGGGTCTCCTCCAGGAGGTGATTTAGCAACCTGGTTCCTTCTGTCTTGTGACTTCAACATGTGGCTTCCAAGGTCACTGCATTCATCAGCTCAAGCCTTAAGAGAAAAGAATCTGGTGGATCAAGGTGGCAGATTTTTATTGTCAAGACCTGGATGTGAACACTTCTTCTCTCATTATTTGGCCATAACTATCTAGAAGAGGCTGGGAAACGTTTTCTATCTGTGCGTGTAGAAAGAATAGGAAGCAGTTTATAGAACAGCATGTGTGTATATATATATGTGTGTGTGTATGAGACATTACTAAACAGACCATGTATTAGGTCATGAAGAAACCTAAACCAACATAAAAAAGAGAAAATGACACAAGCCACCATCTCTGTACAACACAGTCCAAAAAGTTATTCTGAACAAGAGTCAGTTGCACTTCTTAAAATGTTCACATAAACACCCTTGTAAGTAATTATTGGCTTAAAAACAAAAGTGGTAAAGTATTTACAAATGAACTACACTAACAATATACATAAAAAATTCTGTGCTTTGGGTTATGGCTGAAAGTGGTAGGCAGAAGGAGACATGTGGCTTTAGATGCATATATCAGCAAATAAAAAACGCAGAAATTAATCAAACTGAGTCTTCAATATAAGAACTTAGACAAAGAACAAAATAGAAGCAGTTAGATGGAAGGACTAAAAAAGATATAGACATGAGCACCATAGGAAATAAACACAAAGCCACTGGAGTAGACCAATAACAGCAAAAACTTAAAAACAAAAGACATATAAAATTGGCAGGTTAATCTAGACAATAGAGAGGAGGAACATATAACATTAATAAGAATGTGAAAGAGAACATAGTTGTACATATAACAAATTTTAAAAATAAATATAAATATTACAAAAATATTCTAAAAATATGAAAAATTTGAAGAGTAAGTGAATTAGAATACTTTTTGGAAAGTATAAAATGTTAAAATTGGATAAGGAAATACAAAACCTGAATAAATCTAAAGCCAATAAAAAAATTAAAATTTGCAGTATTTCTTGAGGCTCAAGCAGTTTTATGAGTAAAGTATCTCAGAGCTTCAAAGAGAAGAGATTCCCTATGTTCTAGAAAAAAGCAAAACAAAACAAAGATGGTATGATATTCAACTCATTTCAAGAACCTGATCCCAAAACTGGACAAGGATATCCAACCTGTAAAAGTAAGTATAGGCAATTTCATTTATGGACATGGGTGCAAAAATCTGAAATAAAATATTTACAAGCGTAATTTGAATTCAAAGACTATCATCATCTTGATCATCGTCAAGTTAGAGGTAATTATAGTGATGGAAGAAAGGCCAACTTTAAAAAATCCATTCATGTAATGACTGCAGTAAAGAACTTAAAAGAAAATATCAGTTTTCTCATTTTATCATCTCACTAAATTGAAAAGACAGTTGGCAAAAATAAATACTCAACTCATTTTAAAGAAAAAACTAGGATTAAATGAAATTTCTTAAAGTTGAAGCAGGCATCAATGTCAAACATTATTCAGAGGTTAGATGAAAACTTATGGCAGCAACTTCAATCTGTATCTCCATATCCTTCGAGAAACAACATGGAACAATACAGAAGATCGTATCTGCAGTATAAGTAAAGGACAGATATAACAAACTTTAAATTACCTGTTAATAAAAAAATGAAAAATCATCTAATCCTGTGAGTGAGTGCTCATACTTCTGGTGTGTTTATGGCAAGTAAATGCAGCTCAAAGAAAAACTGTGAGGAAGAGAGAAGTGGAGAGCCAGGGATGGACTTGGTACTGCTTAACTACCAGGAGAAGAAAGTTCACTTGAAACCTAAGCAATAAGAAAGGGTCCTGTTAGCTCAGAGCACTGATTACAGGGAAGAGTTAAAGATATGCATCATGGGGTGCCTAGGTGGCTCAGTTGGTTGGGCCTCTGCCTTCGGCTTGTGTCGTGATCCCAGGGTCCTGGTATTGAGCCCCACGTTGGGCTCTCTGCTCGGTGGGGAGCCTGCTTCCCTTCCTCTCTCTGGCTGCCTCTCTGCCTACTTGTGATCTCCGTCTGTCAAATAAATAATAAATAAAATCTTTAAAAAAAGATATGCATGATAAGAAGTTGCAGTCTTTAAAAAGCATAGTTTCTTGGTGAAGAAGCAAAAAGAAGGGAAAGGCAACACAGTAACTGGTGTGATAAAGGAGAAGAAAAGGGGAAAGTTAGAGTTGTTCAAGAGAAAAAGGAAGGAAAATAAAAAGCATGACTATAATTCCTCATTCAAAAACAGAAGCAAACAAAACATCCCCAAAAAACTAGGAAGTAAGGAGTTTCTGGAAAAAAAGAAAACATGAAGACTTGTCAAAGAGACAGCAGTCAATATGAAAGAATGACCATTGGTGAAAGCTAAAGTATTTTGAGCAAAAAAATAATGATACTGTATTGGATTATGCACCAAAGTATAAAATAACTATAGATGAGCCCATACTGACATAAATAAATGATCAAGGAAAAACATAAATTGGGGACTAAAGACAACTTTTTCTATAGAAGAATTCCACATAGTTTATGTCAGCACTCCCCTTTCCAGGGCATAGAGCTTAGACCTCCCCTTTGGACTGTTGGCTGGATTCTGTGACTTGCCTCCGAAGACTAGTCTATGGAAAAGGAAAAACAGTAACTTTACAGTAGAGACATAAGGTGAACATTACCTTATGCAAGTGATCAAATTTCCCATCACTCACGATATCATGAGGATATCCTCATGATGTGATGAGAAAGTCACTTCAGTTTTGTGGTGTTCTTTCCAAACCATGTCTTGGTTCTTTCAAAACCTAAACCTAGTCTAATCTGAGAAAAACACTGGACAAACCCAAACTGAGGGATATTCTGCAATTTATCTGACCAGTACTTTTTTAAATAAAAAGAGGTTTATTTATTTTAGAGAGAGGGGGTGGGCATGCTGCAGAGAGGGACAGGAGGGAAAGGGAGAGAGGGTCTCACATAGACTCTATGCTGAGTGCAGAGCCTGATGTGGGGCTTCATCTCATGACCCTGAGATCACAATTCGAGTTGAAACCAAGAGTCAGACACTCAACCTCCTGTCACCCAAGTGCCCCACATCTAACTGGTACTTTTAAAAATGGTCAAGGTTAGAAAATGCACAGACCACAGGAAAGACAACTAGAGGGCATGTGGTAACCTGAATTGGATCTGGGAACAGAAAAGCACATAATGGAAAAACTGGTGAAATCCAAATAAAGTCTAGTGTTCAACTAAAAGTAATATATCTGTGTGTTTTCTTGGATTTTATAACTGGTGCTAGGGGAAACTGAGGAGTACACAAGAGCTTTCTGTGCTCTTTGCTATTTCTCTATAATCGTAAAATTATTCTGAAGTAAGAATGTGTAAATGAACAAAAACACCCAAACCTGTCGAATAGAGAAACTGGACTTTGCTCACTGATAGAGGATAGTGTCTTTGAATTAGGTATCTAGAAAGCCACCTCAAATTCACAAAATGAATAGGAAAAAAAAAAAAACCCAGGATAAATCTGTATTACTATGTCAGAAAATGAGAATAATTCTACCTCAACTAATGAATATTTCCCCATCCAAAGAAACAAACACAGCAACCAAGAAGTGTAAGAAAGCTGTCAGGCATCCCTCCAAGCTGGTGAGATATACTGAAATAAGCATTTGGGGATATGTTAGCTGATCTTGAATCAGAAATAAAAAAATTAAAAACAGAAATAGACTGAACTACATAAAGAAATGAAGAGAGTTGATTAAACTTACAAAAGAAATAAAAGAAAAAGACCAAATTATCTTACAAATAAAGACTAAATTACAAGTTGCTCAAAGGAAAATAGACTCAAAAGGAAATTTAATGAGGAACATTCAAGAAAAATGGAAAACAACCAAGAGAATAAAAATCGGGTAAAATTAAAAGTGAAAACGGTTCAAGAGGAAGTGGTTGAAATGGAAGACAGAAGAAATAGGACAAATGTTTGATTAAAGCCCTTGAAGAAGAAACAGAACAATAGACCAGAGCTAATACTTTAAAACCTCAATTCAAGAAAATTGTTTCAGAAATAAAAGATCTAGATTTACATATTAAAAGAGGCACTGGATACATATGGAAATTAATCCAGAAAAATCAGCTGTATGACATATCTGAGAAAAAACGTATTTAAGAGATAAGAAATCCTCAATGCCTCCAGACACAAAGATCAAATAAGGAAACAAAGAAGTAAGACTGGCATCAGATTTTTAAAAAATAATATAAAAAGGCAACAAGAGAGCAGTTTTTCCATAAGGTAAAACCAAACCAAACAAAAAAACTTTGAACTGAAAATTTATATCGGGTCACAATGTCCTTCAAGTATCAAAGATATCAATATCAACTTCAAACATGGAGCAACCTAGGGGCAACTTAGGGAATTCCCATTATGTCCACTACTAGTCAATATTATATTGGTGCTATGGGCCAATGCAATTAGACAAGCAAAATCAATTAAAGAATAAGAATTAGTGAAGAAGAGGTAAAGCTATATCAATATGCAGATGGTGTGACAGCATACCTGGGAAGTCCTAGAGAATCCATGACAGAATTAACTCAAACAATAAAATTGTAGTAAAGTACCAGATTATGAAATTAATATACAAAAATTGTTAGCTTTCTTACACACACATACACATGCACAAAATAAGTTAGAGGTTATAAATGTAGAGAAAACTCAACATACAGTTTAAATATCTAGAAATAAACTTAACTACAAATGTGCAAACCTATTTGGAGGAAATTTAACATCTCTTGGAAGACTCAAAACTTTGGTTGAGCATATGGAAAGACACACACATACTTGGTTGACTACCTGAATTCATGCAGGAGTTTAATGCAATCCCTATAAAGATACCAATATATTTTTTTTTTCTGGAGATAGACAAGTTGACTTTAATATTATTTGGTAAAGCAAACACACGTGAATATCCAGGCAAGCAGCAAAAATGTAAAAAACATACAGGAGACTAGTCTTATCAGTCATGAACACATAATAGAAATTCTCTTTAATTAAGTCATGTTTACATGAGTAAACAGACTAGTGACATATAAGCTGCAGTAAAAGACTTAAATACATAAGGAAATTAAACACGTGATAAAGGCAACACCTGAGTTATCAAGTCTAAGGTGAGGTTTTTTAATAAATAGTTCTAAAAAAACCTGTTTATCTTTTGGAAAAGATAAAATTAGGCTATTCCCTCACACTATACATAAGAATAAACTCCATATGCATGTGAGTTTTAAACATAAAAATGAAACCAGCCAAGTGGTTGAAGAAAAGTGGACAAATCCCTCTGTAACTTGGGTATAAGGAGAGGTTTCCTATGATTGAAAATCCAGGGGTGCCTGGGTGGCTCAGTTGGTTGAGTGATCAGCTCAGGTCATGATCCCGGACTTCCAGGATCGAGGCCCCGCATCGGGCTCCCAGATCTTTGGGGAGTCTGCTTCTCCCTCTGGCCTTCTCCTCTCCTATGCTCTCTCTCACTCATTCTCTCACAAATAAATAAATAAGATCTTAAAAAAAGAAAAGAAAAGAAAATCCAGAGGCTATGAAAGAAAAGATTGATAAATTCTACTCTATAAAAATAAAAATGTATGTGTCAAAAAGCACCATAAACAAAGTCAAAGGATAAATGACAAATTACAAACTGGCAGATTTTAACATATATTTTGGATAAAAAGCAGTATCTCTATAAAATATGCAACTCTTAAACATTGAAAGAATAAAACCCCAAACTTGATAGGAATGCAAAGCAGTGATATTAACTGATTAACAAAAAAAGATAAAGATTGCTCTTAAATCAATGGAAAGCTCTTCAACTTCGCTCATGATTATGGAAATGCAAATTAAAACTACACTGTGATACCATTTCTCACCTATTCCATTGGTGCAAATTAAAAACAGTATGACTAGAAATGCTGTTGGTGAGGCTGTGGGCAAACAGCCACCTTCATACATTACTGGTGAAAATGCAAATTGGCACATCCCATTTGCAACAGGACTTAGCCAAATCTAACAAAATTAAATGTGTTTACTTTCGACTCGGCGGCAATCGCTTGTCTAGAAATTTACCCTGAAGATCTATTTCCCCAAATCTTAAAATACACACAGTTATTCATGACAGCATTTTAAAAGTTTCAAAATGCAGGAAGCAAATACATACAAGAGGTTAATTGAGTGAGCGATGGTACAAACACATAGCGGAGGGTCAATGGAGAGGAGCTTTATGAATGAAAGTAGGCTTATACACAGCTAATGAATTGAGCACTACGTCAATAACTTAGGATATACTATCTAATAGCTAACTAAACATGATAAAGAAAAAGTATGATATGATTTCTGCAGGCATATTGTAAATGAAGAGAAAATGCAGAAGAATATTGATAGTATGTTGTCTTTCATGTAAGAGAGGAAATAAAATACATGTGTGTCTGCTCATTTGTGTAAAAAAATAAACTTAGGAAGAGTAGGTGGAACAGAAGGGAATGAATGGGGGATGGAAATGGGGTCGACGGGATGGAGAGAATGCCACATCTCTGAGTATACCTGTTTGTGTATTTCTGACTTTCAGAACCAATGTTTGTTTCCCACTCTATTTCTATATACTATACATACATATAAAATTAGGTACATCAAAATATATAATGGTTTCACTTATTTGTGGAGCATAACAAATAGCATGGAGGACATGGGGAGTTAGAGAGGAGAAGGGAGTTGGGGGAAATTGGAAGGGGAGGTGAACCATGAGAGACTATGGACTCTGAAAAACAATCTGAGGGTTTTGAAGGGGTGGGGGGTGGGAGGTTGGGGTACTAGGTGGTGGGTATTATAAAGGGCACGAATTGCATGGAGCACTGGGTGTGGTGAAAAATAATGAATACTGTTATGCTGAAAATAAAAAATAAATAAAAAAAAATCTTAAAAAAAAAATATATATAATGTATTATATATTTCTTACGCTGTTATTTTTTTTACAGCTTTTAGAGTCTGAACTAATTTCAGACTAAACACTTAAAAATAATACAACAGGCTTCTCTTTAAAGTCAGAAATCAGTCATTGGTGCCTGTCCTCATGAGTTTCATTCCTGCTATTTTGCTTTGCACCAAAAGTCTTAACATATGCAATCTGGAGAACAACATACATAATATGCATTAATGTGGGAAGAGGAATCACATATAATTGCAGATGTTGTTTGTCTATTCGAAGATTAAAAACAGAATCTAGTGACATCAGCTGTACTTCTAAGAGTAAATCATAAGGGATGTATGCCACTCAGCTTTCCAATATGCGCCATCAACAAACAATTAGAACACACAAGGAGATGGGAGAAGGTGCCAGTTTGTGCGGAACTCAGGAGTGAATGGGAAGAAGGTTGTAGAGATTGTGTATGCTGGCTATTCTTTGGAAAATTTTGCTTGTGAAGATCTTGTGATGTGATGGTATAAAGATGCAGGAATGTTGTGACCTGTGGGGCAAAGTTAGCAACTGAGGCTGAGAGTAGACTGGGGGATTTCAGACAGGCGAATATGTGAAAGAGTACTCTTAGAGAATCGAAAAGCAAGTGTACTTTATTAATTAGTAGAAATTAGTAGAATTACCAGGTAGTCGAGATTCTCCTTGTGGTATAAGAATATGAATGAAAAGGGGCACCTGGGTGGCTCAGTGGGTTAAAGCCTCTGCCTTTGGCTCAGGTCATGATCCAGGGCCCTGGGATCGAGCCCCACATCAGGCTCTCTGCTCAGCAGGGACCCTGCTTCCTTCTCTCTCTCTCTGCCTGCCTCTTTGCCTACTTGTGATCTGTCAAATAAATAAAATCTTAAAAAAAAAAAGAATATGAATGAAAAATGAAACGATTCTTCCTGGTTGCTTGTTAGAATTTCTCTAGCAATATATGTATAAATTTAATTTTATTAAAAATCAATTATTTTTTTCCTTTTTTAAAATTTAAATTCAATTAGCCAACACATATAGTACATCATTATAAATTCAATTAATTAATGTGTAACGTATTATTAGTTCCAGAGGCAGAGTTTGGTGATGCATCAGTTGTATGTAACACCCAGTGCTCATTCTATCATGTGCCCTTCTTAAAGCCCATCCCCCATTTACCCCATCCGCTACCTCCCTTCTCTTCCAGCAACCCTCAAGTTTGTTTCCTAGAGTTAAGAGTCTCTTTTGGTTTGTCTTCCTCTCTGCTTTCATCTTATTTTATTTTTCCCTCCTTCCCCAGTGATTCTCTGTTTCGTTTCTTAAATTACACATCTTAGTGAAATCATATGATAATAGTCTTTCTCTGATTGACTTACCTCTAGCAATATTAAACTGCTTTGGGTGCAGGCAGCGAAATGGCAAGTGGCTGCTTTGCTTCCAGAGTCGGGGATTTTCCAGGTGGGTATGATGGAAGGAGAGAAGAGACAAGAGAACTGATCGTGTTTGCAAAGGTCTGATTGTAGTGATGGACCCTGTTATCTAAGCTGAACAAGGAGGGAAGTGAGTGGATGATGAGGGTCTGGATATAGAAAAAAAAAGTTACGGGGCACTTGGGTGGCTCAGTGGGTTAAAGCCTCTGCCTTCAGCTCAGGTCATGATCTCAGGGTCCTGGGATCGAGCCCCGCATCGGGCTCTCTGCTCAGCAGGGAGCCTGCTTCCTCCTTTCTCTCTCTCTCTGCCTGCCTCTCTGCCTACTTGTGATCTCTGTCTGTCAAATAAATAAATTAAAAAAAAATCTTCTCTAACTCCCCATGTCCTTAAGAGGAGAAGGGAGTTGGGGGAAATTGGAAGGGGAGGTGAACCATGAGAGACTATGGACTCTGAAAAACAATCTGAGGGTTTTGAAGGGGTGGGGGGTGGGAGGTTGGGGTACTAGGTGGTGGGTATTATAAAGGGCACGAATTGCATGGAGCACTGGGTGTGGTGAAAAATAATGAATACTGTTATGCTGAAAATAAAAAATAAATTAAAAAAAAAAATCTTAAAAAAAAAAAAAAAGAAAAAGAAAAGTTACAGGACCAGTAGATCAGAAGTCATGATGGGGCTGGAACATTGGCAAGTGGCCCTTGTGAAAGAAGAGAGTGTCTTGAGAGTGAAATATTTGCATTTGGGATGTCAAAGTTGTGCAGTTTTTGGTGATAACAGGTTCCAACAGTGATGTGATCTTGAGATCAGGGGGCTGAAGTAAGTGAAATCATAAGGAGGTCAAGAATTTGAATGTCCTCCAGGAGGACAGAGCCTCCAGGAGGTCTTCCCTATAGGTATGTTGACTTTATTCAAAGTGATAAAAAGAGGTGAGGTGGAGAGGAAGGAAGGTTCTGAGCCAGAAGCAAGGTGGTATAGACGATGACAGAGCCTCAGAGAACGGGGGCCTGGTGAGAGGGTAGACGTGCAACAGAAAGGACACGGCAGCGGGAGATAAGGAGGTCAGCCAGCCCACCACAGCATGAGACTTGAGACAAAGCGTAGCTTTTATTGGGAAGACTATGCAGGAATGTTTTGTTCCCGAGGGACATCTGGATTTCAATTAAATGAGAAGGTAAATGCACAGTGCAAGACGTTGAGTATGTAGGATTGTTTGCTGATCACCAGCATGAGTTGGGAGAGAGAGAGAGGGAGATTGGAGGGGAATTTGTTCAGATTGGAGATAGAGAAGGGCGGGCACAAGCGTTTCAGTCAAAGTAACCAGGGATGCTGGTACTGGGATTTGATTCAGATAGGATTCATCCTGACCGTTTTCTAAAGGGATATGAATTGGATTCACCATATTTGGGTGCAAGAAATATATAATATTTATTTTATTTTTCTCTATTAAATACTTGGCTTTGAGTCTTCCTCTCTGTATCTGATAAGAAATGAAATTTTAGGCATGTTTGGTGATGCCCTTCTACTCTCTAGAGTAAGTTTAAGGGAAGTTTAAGAAAGTTGGGGAAAGCCTTCTGAATAATATTTGGTGATAAACTGCTTACTGGTTCATTGTTTATTTAGATGGTGTTTCATTTGAAGTCAGGCAGTTATTCTGCTTAAAATTCTCTTTGTTTCACCCCAGTCCTGTCCCATGAAGGCTTTTGTCTCCAGGTTTGGTCTCTGGGATTCTATTTCCCAGCTTTACGAGAAGGTCCCGGTATCTCCCGGAGTACTGGGTTCGACTTGGGGCACTGGTCCCTGGCTCGCAGCACCTGTTTGCCTTTCAACCTTCCATGTCTTTTCCAAATCCTCCTTCGCTTGAAATTGAGAAGAACCCTATTTTAACTGTTTATTCCAATGAGCATATACTTTTGAAACAGATAGCTTCCATTCTTTCCATGAATTAAATCTGGAAGATAAAACAAAACAAAACAAACACAAACCAACACTGCTTGCTTACAGGGTGGAGGGAAGAGAATATGACTTTATATGTGGTCATGATGAGGCTATAGAGATATTTTTCTGTCAGATTATTCTCACTTAAAGCTGAGTGGGGCTCTCGGATCTTGTCCTGGGGTCTTAGTACGTTACCCATGATATGGAAACATCAAGCTTCCTCTGCTTTTAAGGGCTTGTGTGACTTGGCTGAGGTCATACAGGGTGACGAGGGCACTGTTCTCTCAGACGGAGGGGGGAGGAGGTGAGTGGCTTCAGTATCTGGTTCCCCCCTCCTTTGGAACTGGCGCTGCATACGGAAAAGCAGAAACAGGAAAGACTTCCCCAAAACAGGACTCTGGGAGTTCTCCACCATTATGCAAATCAGTTAGCAGCAAACACTTGCTTTCACAGTCACACAGTGATGGTGCCCAGAGTAATCATTTCCGTTGCTACCATCCGGTGGGTGTAAGAACTGGGCTCATTTTAAAACATATGACTAATGAGCATGTATCCGGGTGGTCCATCTGCTATTTGATGGGGCTGATCTGAAATGATGGCAGGGCAGCCGAGACCCAGGAACACAGCTCATGGGCAACGGACTGAGTCTTTGTGGCCTTCTGCTTGTGCGGGTTGATGGTGGGGAGGGAAGGGTTTCATTGCCTCCTCTCTCAGGTGGAATATCTTCCCCTCTGAGAATATTTAATTGCAAGATTTCTAGGCAGATCAGTGACCACATCAATTCGTCACTTTCTGTTCTCTGGAAAATACAAACAAGGTTGCACTCGAATGGTTTTGTGTAGAATCAGCCTGGGGTCATTCCAGTGAACACCACTTATCCTTTGTCCTGATGTCACGTAGGAGGTAGCCCTTGAAGCATGAGGAACATGGGCTCTCAGAAGAAAATGAACTGAGGCCTACGTTCATGGAAAGAACTGAGAGTTTTGTCATTCGCCTTAACAACTAAGAACAGGAAACAGGACTGATAAATGCAACGTTTAATAAAGGTGTTCTTGAATTTTCGATTACACATTAGTAAGTGAGGATAGAGAGCATGTATTATATATAAAAGTGCCATAGGTGGGGTGCCTGGCTGGCTCAGTGGGTTAAAGCCTCTGCCTTCGGCTCAGGTCATGATCAGGTCATGCGGGTCCTGGGATCGAGCCCCGCATCGGGCTCTCTGCTCAGCAGGGAGGCTGCTTCCCCCTCTCTCTCTGCCTGCCTCTCTGCCTACTTGTGATTTCTGTCAGGTAAATAAATAAAATCTTAAAAAAAAAAAAAAGTACCATAGAGAGCTAGAGAGGGGAAGGAAAAGAGAAAAAGCAATTAATTACACTTGTTATTAAATACTCATTATTGTGGAATTTTATTTTATTTACATCTTTATTCCTCTGCTTTTTACCTCCTTTTTGTCCTATCTCTTGTCTACCTGGCTTGCTTGGAGACCTCAATTTGAACAGAATCATCTTTTGTAGTGTCAGTTAAAATGATTATTACCTTCTCCCCTACCATGGTATTTCTTTGATTTTGGATTTAGGGATAGTTCCTATTCTGATCTCTAGTATTAGCTGCGAGCTTTCTAGAAATGGGCTATAGCCCGCCCCAGATACCTCTGGTTTCTATTGCTGTTGTAAAAACCGAACACAAACAGAGGGCATGACCTTATAGTTTTGAAGATCACAAGTTCAACACAGGTTTCAGGCTAAAATCAAAATGTCAGCAGGGCTGCCTTTCTTTCTGGAAGCTGTAAGAAAAAAAAAATCTGTTTCCTTGTCTTTTCCAGCTTCTAGAAGCCACACATATTCCTCCCCTTGTGCTCCCTTCTTCTGTCTTCAAAACCCGCAACAGGGTCTCTCTCTGAACTTCCTTCCATCCTCGAGTCTCTTTCGTGGGGTAACCAGGAAAGACCCTCTACTTTTAAGGGTTTATGAGCTAAGACTGTGTGACCTGGGGGCGCCTGGGTGGCTCAGTGGTTAAAGCCTCTGCCTTTGGCTCAGGTCATGATCTCAGGGTCCTGGGATCGAGTCCTGCGTCGGGCTCTCTGCTCAGCAGGGAGCCTGCCTCCTCCTCCTGTCTCTCTCTGCCTGCCTCTCTGCCTACTTGTGATCTGTCAAATAAATTAAAAAATTTTTTTTTTAAAGACTGTGCGACCTGGACAATCCAGGCTAATCTTGCCAAACCAAGCCAGTGGATTAGCAGTCTTAATTGCTTCTGCAGACTTCAGTCCTCCCTCATGTAATGTAACACATTCACAGGTTCCAGGAACTGGGCTGTGGGCATTTTGGGGGTATTAATCTTCTAGGTAGGCCAACATTATGCCTATTATAACTTCCCTTGTTTTATAATAATGAGATAATTTTGCTTTTAGGCCCACTGGGACCTCTCCTAGTTTTGGATGTTGGACTCCTAATTGGACAGGGTCGTACTCTTATTGGGAAGAAAAATGTCTTGAAGAGTTTACTGTCATCACTTGACTATAAGCTAATCTTTCCAAGTACAAATGTTCATATAAGTCATTTGGTTGACACTGTTTCTGGTTCACAGTTTACTTGGAATTTTTAATTCTTTCGACCCTGGTCGTGCCATATGTAATGAGATCAACGGAAACGCCCTTGCCACTTTCCCCCTTTCCTGTTTTCATCTCCTGTGTGGTCTCCATTCCTACCCTCAGACAATCAGGGGTGGCTGGTAGGGGGAAACGGATTCTCTCTATACAGTGTTACGTTTCAAATATACAACAGAGTGACCCAACAATTCTATACATTAATCCGTGCTCATCCAGAGGAGTGTACTCTGAATCCCCTTTATTTCACCCCCTCCCCCCACCAACCTCCCCTTTGGCAAAGAGCAGTTCTCTGTATTTAAGAGTTGGCTTTTTTTGTCTCTTTTTTTCTTTATTTCTTTGTTTTGTTTCTTAAATTCCACAAGTGAGTGAAATAAATACAGTACTTGTCTTTCTCTGACTGGCTTATTTCACTTAACATTACACCTTCCATCTCCAACCATGTTGTTACAAATGCTAAGAGTTCATTCTTTTTTTAGGGCTAGGTGATATTCCATTGTGTATATATGCCACATCTTTATGTATTCACCTTTTGATGGGGACTTAGGCTCCTTCCTTATCTTACCTACTGGAAATAATGCTACAAAAAACACAGGGGTGCATATATCTTTTATTATTAGCATTTTTGTTTTCTTTGGGCAAATACCCCAAATGTGTAAAGAATGTAGACAACACCAAAAAACCCCAAGTAATCTGATTAGAAAACAGGCAGAGGACTTAAATAAACATTTTTCTAAAGAAGACATCCAGATGGCCAACAGACACATGAAAAGATATTCGACATCCCTAATCATCAAGGAAATGCAAATCAAAACCACAATGAGATACCACTTCACACCTGTCAAAATGGCTAAAAATCAAAGACAAAAACTCAAGTGTTGTCGAGGATGTGGGAAAAAAAAGAACCCTCATGCTCTATGGGTGGGAATGCCAACTGGTGCAGCCATGGTGGAAAACAGCATGGAGGTTCCTCAAAAAAATTAAAAGTAGAATTAGCTTATGAAAAGCTTATCCTTTTCATTGAAACTGTGGGATGTTTCGTTTTGCCCTCCTACCTCCACCTAAGTACCTGCCAAGAGTATCTTTTCTCCATAGTGAAAATTAGATGCCATGAAAGGTAATGAATTGTATCCAAGGACTGACATCATTATTTGTCTCTAGCTCGGCCACTGTCAAGAGCATAGTTATTCTTCCCACTCCATGTCCGTTGTAACCTGCTCTTGGTGGCATCGAGAGGTCCTCTCATGAGTCCTGCAGGAAATTGCCCATGTCAGAGACACACTCTTAGAGTCTTATTTGGTGCAAAATGGGAGATCTTTTTAATGCCAGAATCCTTGCATGACAACTTCTGAAGGTCTTGATGCTTCATCATCAGTGTTTGGAAAAGGTAGGCACATGAATCAATTTTTCTCTGATTCTTGCCTTTAAGCCCATCTCTCTTTTCTGTTTCTAGGTAACATCTGGGCTATATTCCATAGTTTTCCATTTTCTTTTGAATTTTTGAATGATCTCATATAAAATGAACATCAGAGCTCCACCTCACAAACGCTTCTTGTGTCTCTTCAGTGCAGGCCTTTATTCAGGCTTTTCCCAACGAGCAGAAGGGAAAGGGCACGCAGAGTCTGTCCGTGTACCGTCCTTCCTCTGCTTTTTTCTCCTGCTCGTGGTTGATAGGTACAGAGGGAGAGCAGCCTGGGTGGGTGTGGGGGTGGAGTGGGGGTGGAGAAATACAAAGTCTTCATTGTATTGTCAAAACGCTGGTTCTCACTTATGGAGTCTTGGATTGGCCCTTTCTACACCTTCCCACTGTGGGCTTCCACACGGTCTTTCCCTAGTGGCTGACCTATTTCACGCCACCCCCATTTGCCCAGGTCTTGCTCCTTGGGGAACACTCTTGGCCAGACTGATATTCAGGCATTATGGATCTGTGCTGGATATTTCATTGTTTGCTGGAGACCATCCTCCTTGTTTGGTGCTGCTGGCTTAGTAGTAGTAAGTACTTTAAATATCATTCCTACCTCCAGGCTGTTTTCTCCTGGGGGTGACCCTTCCAGCATGCAGCCCTCCTGGGTGACCTCCTTTCAAAATGACTTAAGCCCACTCACCATCTAGATCCACTTAGTCTGTGGGAACCACACTGGCATCCTGTAGCTTCAGCAGAGCCAGGCTTTCCAGCAGACTTATTTTGGGAATAGCCAGGCTCCCGTCTCCATTGTGCTTCCCTCCCCAAATCCCAGAAACAGCTATCAAATATCCCTGGGATCATTCTGACCTCCTCCTTCTCTATCTGCGTAGCAAACATCAAAGCCGCAGAGCTCCTCATTAGAAAGGACAATTGAAAGGAGGGGAAAGTACCATCCCTCTCTCCTTGTTTTGGATTCTTGTGAAAAACAAGCTCTTCCTGTCCCAAAGCATCTCTAGCCTTCTTTTGTTCGTAGGAAGGGGTGACAGCTGCTGAGTCTGTTTGGCTATATCTTGGCAAGATCTATAAGGAGACGCAAGATACCTCTGCTTAGAAATTGCCATCACTCATCAGTCACTGTCCTCAACTTTGGGGTCTCAGTTGAAACTCTGAGAAGACAACAGGAGTATTGTCACCAGCATTGAGTGTTGTCACCCCCAAAGGCAACCTCAGTAGTCGGACTGTCCATGCATCTGCCTCTACTTGCTGACTCATCAATATTCCCCCGAAGTTTCCTACGCCCCACATGGACTGTCTGCAGTGTGCTAAGTACTGATAAGAAAGGAAAGAGGAGTTTGCTTTTAAACCATGCAGTCAACGAGTTTAAAGGCTAGAGGGTAGCAAAGGTAAAACCTTGACATGAATACCCAAAATACAATATTCAAAGGTATAGCAAATATGCTATGAAAATTCAGAAGAGAGAAAGAGAAATGGTTTTCAGCTCAGGGCATCAGTGAAGGTATTACAGAAGAGGTAGTGTTTTTCCTTCAACAAGAGGAAGATTGGTTGAGCTAAAGTAGGGGTTCTTAATGAAAACTAGGAGCAAGGGTTAGAGGAAGTCAGCTCATCAATAAAATGGATAGGGGCACCTGGGTGGCTCAGTGGGTTAATCATGCTTTCGGCTCAGGTCATGATCTCAGGGTCCTAGAATTGAGCCCCGCATCGGGCTCTCAGCTGAGTGGGGAGCCTGCTTCCCCCCCTTTTTCTGCCTGCCTCTCTGCCTACTTGTGATCTCTGTCAAATAAATAAATAAAATCTTAAAAAAAGTAAAATGGATAACTTTTTTTTTTTGGGTGCTCATTGTGGTAAGCTTTGTGTTGTGTACATTATATCATTTAGTTTTCACAACAAACTTAAGGACATGTGCTATTATTATTTCTACTTCACTGTTAGGACATTGATTAAATTAACCACGGTCACACAGGGGTAAGTGATGGAACTGGGAACTGAGCCCGGGGTTTTTCTGACTTTAAAACTCATAGGTTAGGGTCACCTGGGTGGCGTAGTCGTTAAGTGTCTGCCTTTGGCTCACGTCATGATCCCAACATCCTGGGATTGAGGCCTGCATCAGGCTCCCTGCTCTGAGGGAAGCTTGCTTCTCCCTCTCCTACTCCCCTTGCTTGTGTTCCTTCCCTCTCTGTCTCTCTAAATAAATAAAATCTTAATCTTATAATCTCTCTGGAAGGTAACAACATCACAAACTAAGGCATGAGTTTATAAAAACGCCCACTGATGAAGACCAGATGGTGTCCGCAAGAGTTAATAGAAATAGTATTTAGTCCAGCTGACCCCCTGGTCCCCCCAGGGTGAGGTTCATCGCTGCTTCTGGGCTGTTCTCCGAGGTGTTCTCAAAACCTCAGATGTCCGTCTGGCTTCTTCTCTGCTCAGGCCAATCCCTTATCTCCTTGAAGGCTTCCTGTGATGCTTGCCACCATGAAGCCTGCTCCAGTGTCAACATTCCCACTGGCTCAGGCTTCTCCCCCTCCCCTTCACCTACTGTAATGCCAGCGCTCACCAATGAGTAGTGCATAGCCTACCGTATTATTTCTTATTTATCTCTTCTGAAAACTGTATATTCTCAGAAGATGGGACTGTGTTTTATGTTCCTTTTGTATTTCTCCCAGTGCCTGGGATGTCTGATGATCTGTTAAAGGTTTGGGGGCTGTTTTGAGAGTGGAAGTGATTGCTGGCACATAAAGTTCTGCAGGAAAGATTCAGTGAAAGTTGGGGCAGGGTAACACTACAGGGTTAAGAAACTTCTTGAGTTTCAAACGCACCAGAGTGTAAGGAAACGGAGAGGATGCCTGTCGTGCTGGAGAGTCATTAAAGATGCCTCCACAAAGGAGAGTGTTGGGTTTGATGAGAGCCAAAGCGACAGCCGGAGAATCCAGAGACTCATGAGCTCAGCCTGTACAGAGGAGTGTGAGAAATGCGAAGGGTGAAGGGCCGTCGTGGGTTTTTTTTTTTTTTTTTCCCCCTAAAGTGTTTCCCTTCTCAGCAAATGAGCCAAGGGAATATGTGGTTTCAGAGCTTCCCTTCTGTTCTCCAGCTTTTGTGACACCCCAGCAAATGCAAAGCATTGTACACGCATGAATTTCTTAGTTGAACAGGAAGAGCCTGGGAGGCAATGACAGATACTTCACAGGGCCTTCCTGGCATCTGAGACGGTTTTCTCAGAGAACACGAGCTCCTACTTCGTGGATTCTCAGGGCACATCTGTGGGAGGAGCTTTCCGTAGCAAATATGTACCCTCTCACCATCCACACGGTGCAAATGCCATGAGAATGTGTGAAATCTGGTGCCAACCCAGAGCAATGAAGGGAGACTTAAGGAGGTCTTAAGGAAGGCTCATGACCGCACACCTTGGCCCAGAACACTGAATGGACATCCATCAACCCCGTGTGTTAATTTCAAGGCATCCCAGAATGTGAACGCAGCAGAAAGAAAGTCAGGAACGCAGCAGGCTTGGGTAAAGCAAAGATTTCCATTCCACAGTATTCCATTTATGAAGAACTAAGAAGCAGCTTTTGGCAACGGCTCATCTGGAAAAATAGCACTGTGTCGGTCATTAGACAAAAAAATGACAATCCGAAATACATCAATCTTCGAACAGCAGTAGAAACCTGGATATGGCTCTACAGAGAGTCTCCTCACCCCCAAATGAAATCTTCGCCACATGTCTTTACTGCTAAAGAGCCATGGCTGCTTACCTCCTTGGCTGATAAATTTAGATTTTGTTCAGCACATGCTTGGTGAAGGAATACTTGCCAAATTAATTCAAGCTGGCTTCAAGAAGAGCTTAGTCATGTGGATCTCCAACTGGATGAAACTGATTAATAATAATTGTCAGCATTTTAAGATAATGACTGTGATGCAAGAAATGTAGAAGAGAAGGCAGCTTCCTGACACAATTTTATTCCTTTCAGAGCAGTATCTGTTGGCCCCACCTCTGCCAAGGAGATTAGAAGCCTGCCACGTGGGAGGTGGTTGGAGAACTGTAGTTATTTTGTGAGCGCCCCTTGCTCCTTTGTACATGTGCACACGTGTAGAAATCATCCAGAATTTCAGGTGCTTCAGTGTCCTGAGTTCTGGGATGGCTTTTCACTTGGTCTCCTAATTCCATGATGTCTAGTACAGTATGAGTAGCTCGAATGGGATGCTGCCAAGCTCCCCCTGCCCCAGAACTTGCCATGGGCCCCTAGGGTGCTCTGAAGGTGATCCCTTGACAGGGCGAGGATAAAGCTATGGTCAGCCGGTGATCAGCCCTCTCTCTGCCCTGGCCATTCTTCAGTTCTTTCCTCTTTTTCCTTTTTATTTTGGCCTCACTTGCCCATTTCTTAAGCCTCTTGCTCCACGCACAAGAGGTTCATCCATAATTTAAGGAATTAATTCAATAAAGATATGTTTTTATGACATCTGGGGGAGATAAAGACAAATGAGCCAAGACGTTCATAGTCAAGAGCAGCAACCGTACAACCACAGCAGAGGGTGACGCATGCTCTATGCAGGGTGTGCACGGGATGCCAAGGACACCCGGAGGAGTGAAGCTCTCTCCAGCTAGGAGACCATATAAAAGGATCAGGATGGCTTTGGACCTGGAGGGGATGATGCATGAAGGGAATGCTCCCAAAGGGTAAGGAAAAGGGCATCCTATTCATTCGTTCATCAAATATCTATTTAACACCTACTCAACACATCATGGTTGGTAGCTGGAGAGATGCAGCAAAGAACCGGTGTTGTAGGACCAGCCCAGACATGCCGACAGAAGAACCAGTGACAAGGAATGTGCTTTAAATTCTGAAATTATTCCATTCTTGCTCCGAAATACCCTGCTCTGTACTGGCAGGAGTGGAAGGTGGAGAGTAAACATGCCAGTTAAAGTCTGCATTTCTTTCCATCCCAAACAGTCTTCTGGAGACACACCATCTCTTTGGGTACCTGATCAGCCTTTTGGAGCTCCTCTCCCCTTACCTTGTCTTTCTATTCTTGCTGCAAAGCATCTGGGCACGGGGGTGGGGGTGGGGGGTTTATTGAACTTACTGGAATGGAGGATGAGGTGGAAAGTGAGTCTAGTCTGAGGGGTGACCCTTCTCTGTTGATTTTCTAATGACCTCAGCTCATCTCCCCTCCTTTCTAGGAATTGACTTCTGTCATCGCTTCTTTTACCACAGATACAACATGTAGAATTTGATCTTGGCACAGAATATGTGTGAAGATCATGGCTTACGAGCTAGAGTATTCCCTTTTGCTAATAGGTGTCATCTTAGCTCTCACTGGGGGTATGCGGCATCTGAGGTCTACTTATAAACCTTCCAAGTCATGACTCCTCTCGATGGTGACTTTTCACCCTTTGCTATGTGGACCTTTCAATCCTTCACCTGTCCAAGCTCTGTCTCTACCCTTAGCCACTTCCTTGCCCACTTCCTTGCCCTCTTCCCCTCTTCCCCCTTGGAGTATTAATTGAATTTTACATTCTTTCTATATAACATGGAAGAGATGTAGAGGTGCCATTTTTCTTTCTTCTGTGCTTTCCTGTCTTCTTATGATTGCCAGTGATAATTGGGGCTCAGACCCCTTTGCTTTTGGCTTTCTCTCAACCTACCTGAGATTCCGATCTTCTTGACCCATTCTCCGTGGCTGAGGGTACCAGGCAGCATCTTAATCCTAATCCCTTCCTAACTGGCTCCTTCTTTCCAACAAGAAGAGCTCTCTACTTCTTTCCTTCTGTGGACAAATGGGAGCCTCCTGATTATCATATCCTGAATTCTCTCTCTCTATGGCTTGTGGCGAACTTCTGTGTTAGAACTCTACGCTTTCTTCTTGGTATATAAGAAGACACTTCTGTGAATTAGAAAAGTCTTTTTACATGGGATAAAACCTGGCTTTTTAAATGATTGTGTCACACTGGCCTCAGAAACGTATTCGAGAGGAAAAAATCTAAATGTTTTTTCCTTTCACTGCATATCTACTCTAGCAATTCTAATGTTCCCTCAAGTATTATATGCCTCAGAATGAATGGAGGGGAGCTTGCCTATAAGGAAGAAGAACAGCAGAGTACATTAACATATTTGTAAAATATTTCTTCCTATTCTAGGTGAGTTACTGTGTCTACTTTCATTGAGATCATATTTAGTGTAGGGAGACCAAACATTAAAAAAATGATTCCTGATGGGGCGCCTGGGTGGCTCAGTGGGTTAAAGCCTCTGCCTTTGGCTCAGGTCATGATCCCAGGGTCCTGGGATCGAGCCCCACATAGGGCTCTCTGCTCAGCAGGGAGCCTGCTTCCTCCCCTCTCTCTCTCTGCCTGCCTCCCTGCCTACTTGTGATCTCTCTCTGTCAAATAAATAAATAAAATCTTAAAAAAAAAGATTCCTGATATTGATAAAAGCAATTAAGATAATACAAGAAGTAACATAATAGAGCATGACTTTATGTGGGTTTGAGATGGGAGTTTCCTTTAGGTTGCCCTTTGTGCTTTGCTGTTATGGATTTTACCCTACATATGTTTAATATCCCACAATTATTGTTTTGTGAACTTATTATTTAATTTTCCCACATAGTTACCTTTCCTTTGTTCTTTATTCATTCTTCCATTATAGCGTTTCTGTCTGGGGTTATTTTCCTTATGCCTAAAGAAGTCTCTTAAATATTCATTTGGGAATGGATCTGATGGTGATGAATTCTTTTGGTTTCTCAAAAAAATTTCTGTTGTCCATTTCCTCTGATTTCAGATTTCCAGGTTGTCAGAAATTCTCTTTTACCCGTTTAAATATGTCATTCTAGGAGTGCCTGAGTGGCTCAGTCAATTAAGCAACTGACTCTTGATTTCGCCTCATGTCATGATCTCAGGGTCAAGAGATTGAGCCCCAAGTCAGGCTGCATGCTGGGCATGGAACCTGCTTAAGATTCTCTTCTTCCTCTACTCCTCCCTATCCCTCACTTACTCTAAATAAGTAAGTAAGTAAGTAAGTAAGTCATTCCAGTGTTTTCTGGCTTCCACAATTTATGTTAAGGAGCTAGTTATATTTTCTTACGGTAACTGTGGTTTACCTCATGTGTTTTTGTTTTGATTTTTTTTTTTTTAATTAAGGCTTTACCTTTTTTTTTTTTTTTTTTAAAGACTTATTTATTTATTTATCAGAGAGTCAGCGAGCGCAGGCAGACAGAATGGCAGGCAGAGGCAGAGGGAGAAGCAGGCTCCGCGCTGAGCAAGGAGCCCGATGCGGGACTCGATCCCAGGAAGCCGGGATCATGACCTGAGCCGAAGGCAGCCGCTTAACCAACTGAGCCACCCAGGCGTCCCAAGGCTTTACCTTTTAAGAGCAGTTTTTAGGTTCTCAACAAAATTGAGGTACAGAGATTTCCTGTATCCCCTGTCTTCACACATACACAGCCTCCCCCCCCCCCATCAACATCTCCCACCAGACTGATGGGTTTAAGTTTGTGAACCTACATTGACACCACATTGCCATCCGTAGTTCATAATGCAAGCTTGGTGTTGTCCAATTTATAGGTTTGAACAAATTTATAATGTAATGTATCCACCATGATAGCATCACACAGAGCATTTTCATTGATGTAAAAATCCTCTGTGCTCTCTCTGTTCACCTCTCCCTCCAAACCCCTGGCGGCTGATGATATCATTACCCTCTCCATACTTTTGCCTTTTTCAGAAGATCACATGTTTGGAGTCTCACAGTAATGTAGCCTTTTCAGTTTGCCTTCTTTCACTCAGTAATATGTATTTAGGGTTCCTCCGTCTCTTTTCGTGGCTCGAGAGCTCACGAATACTCTACTGTCTAGGTGTACCACCATTTATGAATCCGTTCACCTACTGAAGGACATCTTGGTGGCTTCCAGGTTTTGGCAATTTTGAATATAGCTGTGGTAAATAAACATCAGTGTGAGGGTTTTCGTGTGGCTGTAAGTTTTTAACTCGTTTGGGTAAATATCAAGGAGCATGACTGCTGAATGTGTTTCGTTTTCTCCCATCCAAGTACTAACCAGGCCCCACCCTGCTTAGCTTCCGAGATCAGACGAGATCGGGCGCATTCAGGGTGGTATGGCCTAGATACATGTTTCGTTTTCTAAGGAATCTCCAAAATACCCTCCAGTGTGGTTGTACATTTTACCTTCTTTTCGAGAGTGAATGGGAGTTCCTTACTTTACCTCTTTACCAACGTTTGCTTATTATTTTAATTATATTTCCCCGGTGAAGTATGATGTGGAACATATTTTTATATACTTATTTGGAATCTATATGTTCTTTGGTGAGATGTCTGTTATAGTTGGTGGCCCATTTTTAATCTGGTGGTTTGCTTTCTTATTGCTGAGTTTTAAGTGTTATTTGCGTATTTTAGGAATAGCCCTTGGGGCACCTGGCTGGTTCAGTGCTTTAAAGCCGCTGCCTTTGGCTCAGGTGGTGCTCTCGGGGTCCTGGGATCCAGCTCTGCATCAGGCTCTCTGCTGAGCAGAGAGCCTGCTTCCTCCTCCTCCTCTCTCTCTGCCTGCCTCTCTGCCTACTTGTGATACTGTCTGTCAAATAAATAAATAAATAATCTTAAAAAAAATAAAAAAAAAGAAATAGCCCTTTATGCGATGTGTCTTTTACAGATATTTTCTCTCAGTCTGTGGCTTGTCTTTTCATTGTCTTGACATTGCCTCTCACGGAAACAATGGACTTCAACGAAGTCTTTCATGGATCGCACCTATGGCATTGCATCTAAAAAGTAATTGCCATACCCAAGGTCATCTAGGGTTTCTCCTTTGTTACATTCCAGGAGTTTTATAATTTTGCATTTTATGCAGTTTTGGACTCTATTACCTGTTTTCCATAGCAGCTGTAACATTTTGCATTTCCAACAATAAGGCACAAGATTTTCAATTTTCCACATCCTGTCAACACTTGTTATTTTTCTGAAACCCCTGTCTTTATTCAGATATAATTGACATATAACATTGCGTAAGTTTAACTTGTACAATAGGTTGACTTAGTATACTTAATACACTTCTGAATTGCATAACAATTATGACTGTAGCATTAATGAACATCTCCATCATGTTGCATAATTACTATTTCCTTCATATAGTGAGAACATTTAAGACCTAAACTTTTAACAGCTTTCAAGTATATAACACATTGTTGTTAACTATAATCACAGTGCTATACATTGGAGCCCTACAGCTTACTCCTCTTCAACTGGAAGTTTGTACCCTTTGACCAACATCTCTTCATTCCCCTGTTTACTATCGTTCTACTCTGCTTCTCTGAGTCTGACTTCTATTAGATTCCACGTATAAGTGAGATCATACAGTATTTGTCTTTCTCTGTGTGACTTACTTCACTTAGCACAATGCCCTCAAACCCATCCATGTCATAAATGGCAAGATTTCCTTCTTTCATATGGCTGGATAATATTCCATCATATATATTTATATTTATTATATTATATTTTATATTATAATTATTATGTTAGTATATCTGTATATACTAATATAATAAATGTGGTATATATATATATATATATATATATATATATATATATATATAATGTTTTCCTTATCCATTCATCCATCAGTGAATACTTAGGTTGTCTCCATGTCTTAGCTATTGCAAATAATGTTGCAATAAACAAGGAGGTGCTCTTGTCCCTTTGTCTCTTTGATATATTATTTTTATTTCCTTTGGATCTATATCCAGAAGTTGGATTGCTGGATCATATGGTAGTTCTCTTTTTAACTTCTTTAGGAACCTCCATATGTTTGCTGTGGTGGCTGTAACAATTTACACTCTCAGGACTAGTGTGTGAGAGTTTCCTTTATTCCACATTCTCACTGATAACTCATTATGTCTTGTCTTTTTGATGATAGCCATTCTAACAGGTGTGAAGTGCGATCTCATTGTGGCTTGATTTGCATTTCTCTGATCATTAGTGATGTTAAGTGCATATTTTCATGTACTTACTGCCTGTGTGTCTTATTTAGAAACATGTCTCTTTAGATCCCTGCCCATTTTTAAATTGGATTGTGATTTTTTTATTATTGAGTTGCATGAGTTCTTTATATATTTTGGATATGAATCCCTTATTAGATATATAGTTTGCAAATATTTTCTCCCGTTTTGTAGGTTGCCTTTCCCCCACCTTGTTTCTTTTGCTGTGCAGAATCTTCTTAGTTTGGTCTAGTGACATTTTTTTTTTTTGTTGCTTGTGCTTTTAGTGTCATAGCTGGGAAATTTCTGTCAAGACTTGTGTCAAAGTGCTTTTCCCATGTGTTTTCTTAGAGGAATTTATAGTTTTGGGGCTGATGTTTAAGTCTTTAATTCCTTTTGAGTTAATTTTTGTGAGCAGTGTATGGTAGGGCCCCATTTTGTTTTTCTGCATGTGGTTATGCAGTTTCCCCAGTGCCATTTATTGAAGACTGGCCTTTCCCTATTGAGTGTTCTTGGCTCCCTTGTCAAATACTAATTACAAAGACTTCTTCCTTTCTGATTTGGTGGCCTTTTATTTTTCTGTCTTGATAGATTTCTGTGGCTATGACTTCCAGTTATATTGAATATCAATATCAATATTTATATTTATATTGAATATTGATATTGAATATCTTGTTCCTGATCTTAGAGCAAAAGCTTTCAGTCTTTCACCATTGAGTATGATGTTAGCTGTGGGCTTGTCATACATGGTCTTTATTGTGTTGAGGTACGTTCTTTCTACACCCAATCTGTTGAGGGTTTTAGTCATGAAAGGATGTTTTATTTTGTCAAATTCTTTTCCTGTATTTATTGAAATAATCATACAATGTTTATCTTTCATATTATTGGTGTGGTGACATTTATTGAGGTGTACCTTGAACCATCCTTGCATCCCAGGGATAAATCCTACTCGAATGTGGTGTATGATCCTTTTCATGTGCTGTTGAATTTGGTTTATTAGTATTTTGTTCAGAGGTTTTTTTTTTTTAAGATTTTATTCTATTTTAAAGATTTATTTTATTTTATTTTATTTTATTTTTTTAAATGCAAAGACAGAGAAAGAGAGAGAGCAAGCATGAGAGAGGAGAAGGTCAGAGGGAGAAGCAGACTCCCTGCAGAGCTGGGAGCCCAATGTAGGACTCGATCCTGGGACTCGATCCTGGGACTCCAGGATCATGACCTGAGCCAAAGGCAGTTGCTTAATCAACTGAGCCACCAAGGCACCCTAAGAGGTTTTGCATCTATATTCATCATTGATGTTGGTCTCAGTTTTCTTTGTAGTGTCCTTATCTGGCTTTGATATTATATAATATTGGCCACATAAAATAAGCTTGGGAGTATTCCCTCTTCTTCAGTTTTTTAGAACAGGTTGAGAAGGAAGGAATCTTCTCTTATTTATTTATTTCTGTAATATTTTCATACCATATAAGATTTTATCCAGCCCAGTATCACCCCAATATCCAGTATTCCCTGTGCTATAGTATAATTTTTTTAAGTTAATTTTTTAAAGACCTGATTTTAAGTGGATTCACAAAATTATCCTTGACAGTTCTGAAATCACTTGTTTGTAACATTTAAGTCATATAAATAAAAATAAAATTTCTGTATGACCTAAAATGACCTTATGGACCTCCAGAGGAATGCATATCAGACCTTTCTTCTCCATTTGCTCACTAACATCTCCTACTTGCTGTAAAAATACCTGAATCGCAACTCAAAACTCAGCTCCCACTAATTTCAACCATCCCCCTGAAACTTTCCCAGGTCTCCTCATCTTAGTGAATAGCACCGGCCTCCACACAGCTACGCAAGCTAGAAACCCAGGGATCACCCACCCCCAACCTTGGCCTTCACTATATCTAATTCATTGTCAAA